>NW_027362770.1:23320000-24520000 GCF_046119375.1 Phyllobates terribilis | reverse complement strand
CTAACCCTAGTTGTCCTGAAGCTAACCCTAGTTGTCCTGACGCTAACCCTAGTTGTCCTGACGCTAAGCCTAGTTGTCCTGACGCTAACCCTACTTGTCCTGACGCTAACCCTACTTGTCCTGACGCTAACCCTAGTTGTCCTGATGCTAACCCTAGTTGTCCTGACGCTAACCCTAGTTGTCCTGATGCTAACCCTAGTTGTCCTGACGCTAACCCTACTTGTCCTGACGCTAACCCTACTTGTCCTGACGCTAACCCTACTTGTCCTGACGCTAAACCTAGTTGTCCTGACGCTAACCCTAGTTGTCCTGACGCTAACCCTAGTTGTCCTGACGCTAACCCTAGTTGTCCTGACGCTAACCCTTCTTGTCCTGACGCTAACCCTAGTTGTCCTGACGCTAACCCTAGTTGTCCTGACGCTAACCCTAGTTGTCCTGACGCTAACCCTAGTTGTCCTGACGCTAACCTTACTTGTCCTGACGCTAACCCTACTTGTCCTGACGCTAACCCTAGTTGTCCTGATGCTAACCCTAGTTGTCCTGACGCTAACCCTAGTCGTCCTGACGCTAACGCTACTTGTCCTGACGCTAACCCTAGTTGTCCTGACGCTAACCCTAGTTGTCCTGACGCTAACCCTAGTTGTCCTGATGCTAACTCTACTTGTTCTGACGCTAACCCTAGTTGTCCTGACGCTAACCCTAGTTGTCCTGACGCTAACCCTACTTGTCCTGACGCTAACCCTACTTGTCCTGACGCTAACCCTAGTTGTCCTGACGCTAACCCTAGTTGTCCTGACGCTAACCCTAGTTGTCCTGACGCTAACCCTAGTTGTCCTGAGGCTAACCCTACTTGCCCTGACGCTAACCCTAGTTGTCCTGACGCTAACCCTAGTTGTCCTGACGCTAACCCTAGTTGTCCTGACGCTAACCCTAGTTGTCCTGACGCTAACCCTACTTGTCCTGATGCTAACCCTAGTTGTCCTGACGCTAACCCTTCTTGTCCTGACGCTAACCCTAGTTGTCCTGACGCTAACCCTAGTTGTCCTGACGCTAACCCTAGTTGTACTGATGCTAACCCTACTTGTCCTGACGCTAACCCTAGTTGTCCTGACGCTAACCCTAGTTGTCCTGACGCTAACCCTAGTTGTCCTGACGCTAACCCTACTTGTCCTGACGCTAACCCTACTTGTCCTGACGCTAACCCTAGTTGTCCTGATGCTAACCCTAGTTGTCCTGACGCTAACCTTAGTTGTCCTGACGCTAACCCTACTTGTCCTCACGCTAACCCTGCTTGTCCTGACGCTAACCTTAGTTGTCCTGACGCTAACCCTACTTGTCCTGACGCTAACCCTACTTGTCCTGACGCTAACCCTAGTTGTCCTGACGCTAACCCTAGTTGTCCTGAAGCTAACCCTAGTTGTCCTGACGCTAACCCTAGTTGTCCTGATGCTAACCCTAGTTGTCCTGACGCTAACCCTAGTTGTCCTGACGCTAACCCTAGTTGTCCTGACGCTAACCCTACTTGTCCTGACGCTAACCCTACTTGTCCTGACGCTAACCCTAGTTGTCCTGACGCTAACCCTAGTTGTCCTGATGCTAACCCTAGTTGTCCTGATGCTAACCCTAGTTGTCCTGACGCTAACCCTACTTGTCCTGACGCTAACCCTACTTGTCCTGACGCTAACCCTACTTGTCCTGACGCTAACCCTAGTTGTCCTGACGCTAACCCTAGTTGTCCTGACGCTAACCCTAGTTGTCCTGACGCTAACCCTAGTTGTAATGACGCTAAACCTAGTTGTCCTGACGCTAACCCTAGTTGTCCTGACGCTAACCCTAGTTGTCCTGACGCTAACCCTAGTTGTCCTGACGCTAACTCTAGTTGTCCTGACGCTAACCCTAGTTGTCCTGACGCTAACCCTACTTGTCCTGACGCTAACCCTACTTGTCCTGACGCTAACCCTACTTGTCCTGACGCTAACCCTAGTTGTCCTGATGCTAACCCTAGTTGTCCTGACGCTAACCCTAGTTGTCCTGATGCTAACCCTACTTGTCCTGACGCTAACCCTAGTTGTCCTGACGCTAACCCTAGTTGTCCTGACGCTAACCCTAGTTGTCCTGATGCTAACCCTAGTTGTCCTGACGCTAACCCTACTTGTCCTGACGCTAACCCTAGTTGTCCTGACGCTAACCCTACTTGTCCTGACGCTAACCCTAGTTGTCCTGACGCTAACCCTAGTTGTCCTGACACTAACCCTAGTTGTCCTGACTCTAACCCTTCTTGTCCTGACGCTAACCCTAGTTGTCCTGACGCTAACCCTAGTTGTCCTGACGCTAACCCTAGTTGTCCTGACGCTAACCCTAGTTGTCCTGACGCTAACCCTAGTTGTAATGACGCTAAACCTAGTTGTCCTGACGCTAACCCTAGTTTTCCTGACGCTAACCCTAGTTGTCCTGACGCTAACCCTAGTTGTCCTGACGCTAACCCTAGTTGTCCTGACGCTAACTCTAGTTGTCCTGACGCTAACCCTAGTTGTCCTGACGCTAACCCTAGTTGTCCTGATGCTAACCCTACTTGTCCTGACGCTAACCCTAGTTGTCCTGACGCTAACCCTAGTTGTCCTGACGCTAACCCTAGTTGTCCTGATGCTAACCCTAGTTGTCCTGACGCTAACCCTACTTGTCCTGACGCTAACCCTAGTTGTCCTGACGCTAACCCTACTTGTCCTGACGCTAACCCTAGTTGTCCTGACACTAACCCTAGTTGTCCTGACTCTAACCCTTCTTGTCCTGACGCTAACCCTAGTTGTCCTGACGCTAACCCTACTTGTCCTGACGCTAACCCTAGTTGTCCTGACGCTAACCCTAGTTGTCCTGACGCTAACCCTACTTGTCCTGACGCTAACCCTAGTTGTACTGACGCTAACCCTAGTTGTCCCGACGCTAACCCTAGTTGTCCTGATGCTAACCCTAGTTGTCCTGATGCTAACCCTAGTTGTCCTGACGCTAACCCTAGTTGTCCTGACGCTAACCCTACTTGTCCTGACGCTAACCCTAGTTGTCCTGACGCTAACCCTAGTTGTCCTGAAGCTAACCCTAGTTGTCCTGACGCTAACCCTAGTTGTCCTGATGCTAACCCTAGTTGTCCTGACGCTAACCCTAGTTGTCCTGACGCTAACCCTAGTTGTCCTGACGCTAACCCTACTTGTCCTGACGCTAACCCTACTTGTCCTGACGCTAACCCTAGTTGTCCTGACGCTAACCCTAGTTGTCCTGACGCTAACCCTAGTTGTCCTGATGCTAACCCTAGTTGTCCTGACGCTAACCCTACTTGTCCTGACGCTAACCCTACTTGTCCTGACGCTAACCCTACTTGTCCTGACGCTAACCCTAGTTGTCCTGACGCTAACCCTAGTTGTCCTGACGCTAACCCTAGTTGTCCTGACGCTAACCCTAGTTGTAATGACGCTAAACCTAGTTGTCCTGACGCTAACCCTAGTTGTCCTGACGCTAACCCTAGTTGTCCTGACGCTAACCCTAGTTGTCCTGACGCTAACTCTAGTTGTCCTGACGCTAACCCTAGTTGTCCTGACGCTAACCCTAGTTGTCCTGACGCTAACCCTACTTGTCCTGACGCTAACCCTACTTGTCCTGACGCTAACCCTAGTTGTCCTGATGCTAACCCTAGTTGTCCTGACGCTAACCCTAGTTGTCCTGATGCTAACCCTACTTGTCCTGACGCTAACCCTAGTTGTCCTGACGCTAACCCTAGTTGTCCTGACGCTAACCCTAGTTGTCCTGATGCTAACCCTAGTTGTCCTGACGCTAACCCTACTTGTCCTGACGCTAACCCTAGTTGTCCTGACGCTAACCCTACTTGTCCTGACGCTAACCCTAGTTGTCCTGACGCTAACCCTAGTTGTCCTGACACTAACCCTAGTTGTCCTGACTCTAACCCTTCTTGTCCTGACGCTAACCCTAGTTGTCCTGACGCTAACCCTAGTTGTCCTGACGCTAACCCTAGTTGTCCTGACGCTAACCCTAGTTGTCCTGACGCTAACCCTAGTTGTAATGACGCTAAACCTAGTTGTCCTGACGCTAACCCTAGTTTTCCTGACGCTAACCCTAGTTGTCCTGACGCTAACCCTAGTTGTCCTGACGCTAACCCTAGTTGTCCTGACGCTAACTCTAGTTGTCCTGACGCTAACCCTAGTTGTCCTGACGCTAACCCTAGTTGTCCTGATGCTAACCCTACTTGTCCTGACGCTAACCCTAGTTGTCCTGACGCTAACCCTAGTTGTCCTGACGCTAACCCTAGTTGTCCTGATGCTAACCCTAGTTGTCCTGACGCTAACCCTACTTGTCCTGACGCTAACCCTAGTTGTCCTGACGCTAACCCTACTTGTCCTGACGCTAACCCTAGTTGTCCTGACACTAACCCTAGTTGTCCTGACTCTAACCCTTCTTGTCCTGACGCTAACCCTAGTTGTCCTGACGCTAACCCTACTTGTCCTGACGCTAACCCTAGTTGTCCTGACGCTAACCCTAGTTGTCCTGACGCTAACCCTACTTGTCCTGACGCTAACCCTAGTTGTACTGACGCTAACCCTAGTTGTCCCGACGCTAACCCTAGTTGTCCTGATGCTAACCCTAGTTGTCCTGACGCTAACCCTAGTTGTCCTGACGCTAACCCTACTTGTCCTGACGCTAACCCTACTTATCCTGACGCTAACCCTACTTGTCCTGACGCTAACCCTACTTGTCCTGATGCTAACCCTATTTGTCCTGACGCTAACCCTAGTTGTCCTGACGCTAACCCTAGTTGTCCTGACGCTAACCCTAGTTGTCCTGACGCTAACCCTACTTGTCCTGACTCTAACCCTAGTTGTCCTGACGCTAACCCTAGTTGTCCTGACGCTAACCCTACTTGTCCTGACGCTAACCCTAGTTGTCCTGACGCTAACTTTAGTTGTCCTGACGCTAACCCTAGTTGTCCTGACGCTAACGCTATTTGTCCTGACGCTAACCCTAGTTGTCCTGACGCTAACCCTAGTTGTCCTGACGCTAACCCTAGTTGTCCTGATGCTAACCCTACTTGTCCTGACGCTAACCCTAGTTGTCCTGACGCTAACCCTAGTTGTCCTGACGCTAACCCTTCTTGTCCTGACGCTAACCCTAGTTGTCCTGACGCTAACCCTAGTTGTCCTGACGCTAACCCTACTTGTCCTGACGCTAACCCTAGTTGTCCTGACGCTAACCCTACTTGTTCTGACGCTAACCCTAGTTGTCCTGACGCTAACCCTAGTTGTCCTGACGCTAACCCTAGTTGTCCTGACGCTAACCCTTCTTGTCCTGACGCTAACCCTAATTGTCCTGACGCTAACCCTAGTTGTCCTGACGCTAACCCTAGTTGTCCTGACGCTAACCCTAGTTGTCCTGACGCTAACCCTAGTTGTCCTGACGCTAACCCTAGTTGTCCTGACGCTAACCCTAGTTATCCTGACGCTAACCCTAGTTGTCCTGATGGTAACCCTAGTTGTCCTGACCCTAACCCTAGTTGTCCTGACGCTAACCCTAGTTGTCCTGACGCTAACCCTAGTTGTCTTGACGCTAACTCTAGTTGTCCTGACGCTAACCCTAGTTGTCCTGACTTTAACCCTAGTTGTCCTGACGCTAACCCTAGTTGTCCTGACGCTAACCCTAGTTGTCCTGACGCTAACCCTAGTTGTCCTGACGCTAACCCTAGTTGTCCTGACGCTAACCCTACTTGTCCTGACGCTAACCCTAGTTGTCCTGACGCTAACCCTAGTTGTCCTGACGCTAACCCTAGTTGTCCTGATGCTAACTCTACTTGTTCTGACGCTAACCCTAGTTGTCCTGACGCTAACCCTAGTTGTCCTGACGCTAACCCTACTTGTCCTGACGCTAACCCTAGTTGTCCTGACGCTAACCCTAGTTGTCCTGACGCTAACCCTACTTGTCCTGACGCTAACCCTAGTTGTCCTGACGCTAACCCTAGTTGTCCTGACGCTAACCCTAGTTGTCCTGACGCTAACCCTAGTTGTCCTGACGCTAACCCTAGTTGTCCTGACGCTAACCCTAGTTGTCCTGATGCTAACCCTTCTTGTCCTGACGCTAACCCTAGTTGACCTGATGCTAACCCTAGTTGTCCTGACGCTAACCCTAGTTGTCCTGATGCTAACCCTACTTGTCCTGACGCTAACCCTACTTGTCCTGACGCTAACCCTAGTTGTCCTGACGCTAACCCTAGTTGTCCTGACGCTAACCCTAGTTGTCCTGACGCTAACCCTAGTTGTCCTGACGCTAAACCTAGTTGTCCTGACGCTAACACTACTTGTCCTGACGCTAACCCTACTTGTCCTGACGCTAACCTTAGTTGTCCTGACGCTAACCCTAGTTGTCCTGACGCTAACCCTACTTGTCTTGACGCTAACCCTACTTGTCCTGACGCTAACCCTAGTTGTCCTGAAGCTAACCCTAGTTGTCCTGAAGCTAACCCTAGTTGTCCTGACGCTAAGCCTAGTTGTCCTGACGCTAAGCCTACTTGTCCTGACGCTAACCCTAGTTGTCCTGATGCTAACCCTAGTTGTCCTGTCGCTAACCCTACTTGTCCTGACGCTAACCCTAGTTGTCCTGATGCTAACCCTAGTTGTCCTGACGCTAACCCTAGTTGTCCTGACGCTAACCCTAGTTGTCCTGACGCTAACCCTAGTTGTCCTGACGCTAACCCTAGTTGTCCTGACGCTAACCCTAGTTGTCCTGACGCTAACCCTACTTGTCCTGATGCTAACTCTACTTGTTCTGACGCTAACCCTACTTGTCCTGACGCTAAATCTAGTTGTCCTGACGCTAACCCTAGTTGTCCTGACGCTAACCCTAGTTGTCCTGACGCTAACCCTAGTTGTCCTGACGCTAACCCTTCTTGTCCTGACTCTAACCCTAGTTGTCCTGACGCTAACCCTAGTTGTCCTGACGCTAACCCTAGTTGTCCTGACGCTAACCCTACTTGTCCTGACGCTAACCGTACTTGTCCTGACGCTAACCCTAGTTGTCCTGACGCTAACCCTAGTTGTCCTGACGCTAACCCTAGTCGTCCTGACGCTAACCCTACTTGTCCTGACGCTAACCCTAGTTGTCCTGACGCTAACCCTAGTTGTCCTGACGCTAACCCTAGTTGTCCTGATGCTAACTCTACTTGTTCTGACGCTAACCCTAGTTGTCCTGACGCTAACCCTAGTTGTCCTGACGCTAACCCTACTTGTCCTGATGCTAACCCTAGTTGTCCTGACGCTAACCCTAGTTGTCCTGACGCTAACCCTACTTGTCCTGACGCTAACCCTAGTTGTCCTGACGCTAACCCTAGTTGTGCTGACGCTAACCCTAGTTGTCCTGACGCTAACCCTACTTGTCCTGACGCTAACCCTAGTTGTCCTGACGCTAACCCTTCTTGTCCTGACGCTAACCCTAGTTGTCCTGACGCTAACCCTAGTTGTCCTGACGCTAACCCTAGTTGTCCTGATGCTAACCCTACTTGTCCTGACGCTAATCCTAGTTGTCCTGACGCTAACCCTAGTTGTCCTGACGCTAACCCTAGTTGTCCTGACGCTAACCCTACTTGTCCTGATGCTAACCCTACTTGTCCTGACGCTAACCCTAGTTGTCCTGATGCTAACCCTAGTTGTCCTGACGCTAACCTTAGTTGTCCTGACGCTAACCCTACTTGTCCTGACGCTTACCCTACTTGTCCTGATGCTAACCTTAGTTGTCCTGACGCTAACCCTAGTTGTCCTGACGCTAACCCTACTTGTCCTGACGCTAACCCTAGTTGTCCTGATGCTAACCCTACTTGTCCTGACGCTAATCCTAGTTGTCCTGACGCTAACCCTAGTTGTCCTGACGCTAACCCTAGTTGTCCTGACGCTAACCCTACTTGTCCTGATGCTAACCCTACTTGTCCTGACGCTAACCCTAGTTGTCCTGATGCTAACCCTAGTTGTCCTGACGCTAACCTTAGTTGTCCTGACGCTAACCCTACTTGTCCTGACGCTTACCCTACTTGTCCTGATGCTAACCTTAGTTGTCCTGACGCTAACCCTAGTTGTCCTGACGCTAACCCTACTTGTCCTGACGCTAACCCTACTTGTCCTGACGCTAACCCTAGTTGTCCTGAAGCTAACCCTAGTTGTCCTGACGCTATCCCTAGTTGTCCTGACGCTAAGCCTAGTTGTCCTGACGCTAACCCTACTTGTCCTGACGCTAACCCTAGTTGTCCTGATGCTAACCCTAGTTGTCCTGACGCTAACCCTACTTGTCCTGACGCTAACCCTAGTTGTCCTGACGCTAACCCTACTTGTCCTGACGCTAACCCTAGTTGTCCTGATGCTAACCCTAGTTGTCCTGACGCTAACCCTACTTGTCCTGACGCTAACCCTAGTTGTCCTGATGCTAACCCTAGTTGTCCTGACGCTAACCCTAGTTGTCCTGAGGCTAACCCTAGTTGTCCTGACGCTAACCCTACTTGTCCTGACGCTAACCCTACTTGTCCTGACGCTAACCCTAGTTGTCCTGACGCTAACCCTAGTTGTCCTGATGCTAACCCTAGTTGTCCTGACGCTAACCCTACTTGTCCTGACGCTAACCCTACTTGTCCTGACGCTAACCCTACTTGTCCTGACGCTAACCCTACTTGTCCTGACGCTAACCCTACTTGTCCTGACGCTAACCCTACTTGTCCTGACGCTAACCCTAGTTGTCCTGACGCTAACCCTACTTGTCCTGACGCTAACCTTAGTTGTCCTGACGCTAACCCTAGTTGTCCTGACGCTAACCCTACTTGTCCTGACGCTAACCCTACTTGTCCTGACGCTAACCCTACTTGTCCTGACGCTAACCCTACTTGTCCTGACGCTAACCCTACTTGTCCTGACGCTAACCCTAGTTGTCCTGACGCTAACCCTACTTGTCCTGACGCTAACCTTAGTTGTCCTGACGCTAACCCTAGTTGTCCTGACGCTAACCCTACTTGTCCTGACGCTAACCCTACTTGTCCTGACGCTAACCCTAGTTGTCCTGAAGCTAACACTAGTTGTCCTGACGCTAACCCTAGTTGTCCTGACGCTAACCCTAGTTGTCCTGACGCTAAGCCTAGTTGTACTGACGCTAACCCTACTTGTCCTGACGCTAACCCTAGTTGTCCTGACGCTAACCCTAGTTGTCCTGACGCTAACCCTACTTGTCCTGACGCTAACCCTAGTTGTCCTGATGCTAACCCTAGTTGTCCTGACGCTAACCCTAGTTGTCCTGACGCTAACCCTAGTTGTCCTGACGCTAACCCTAGTTGTCCTGACGCTAACCCTACTTGTCCTGACGCTAACCCTAGTTGTCCTGACGCTAACCCTAGTTGTCCTGACGCTAACCCTACTTGTCCTGATGCTAACTCTACTTGTCCTGACGCTAAACCTAGTTGTCCTGACGCTAACCCTAGTTGTCCTGACGCTAACCCTAGTTGTCCTGACGCTAACCCTAGTTGTCCTGACGCTAACCCTTCTTGTCCTGACTCTAACCCTAGTTGTCCTGACGCTAACCCTAGTTGTCCTGACGCTAACCCTAGTTGTCCTGACGCTAACCCTACTTGTCCTGACGCTAACCCTACTTGTCCTGACGCTAACCCTAGTTGTCCTGACGCTAACCCTAGTTGTCCTGACGCTAACCCTAGTCGTCCTGACGCTAACCCTACTTGTCCTGACGCTAACCCTAGTTGTCCTGACGCTAACCCTAGTTGTCCTGACGCTAACCCTAGTTGTCCTGATGCTAACTCTACTTGTTCTGACGCTAACCCTAGTTGTCCTGACGCTAACCCTAGTTGTCCTGACGCTAACCCTACTTGTCCTGATGCTAACCCTAGTTGTCCTGACGCTAACCCTAGTTGTCCTGACGCTAACCCTACTTGTCCTGACGCTAACCCTAGTTGTCCTGACGCTAACCCTAGTTGTGCTGACGCTAACCCTAGTTGTCCTGACGCTAACCCTACTTGTCCTGATGCTAACCCTAGTTGTCCTGACGCTAACCCTTCTTGTCCTGACGCTAACCCTAGCTGTCCTGACGCTAACCCTAGTTGTCCTGACGCTAACCCTAGTTGTCCTGAAGCTAACCCTACTTGTCCTGACGCTAACCCTAGTTGTCCTGACGCTAACCCTAGTTGTCCTGACGCTAACCCTACTTGTCCTGATGCTAACCCTACTTGTCCTGACGCTAACCCTAGTTGTCCTGATGCTAACCCTAGTTGTCCTGACGCTAACCTTAGTTGTCCTGACGCTAACCCTACTTGTCCTGACGCTTACCCTACTTGTCCTGATGCTAACCTTAGTTGTCCTGACGCTAACCCTAGTTGTCCTGACGCTAACCCTACTTGTCCTGACGCTAACCCTACTTGTCCTGACGCTAACCCTAGTTGTCCTGAAGCTAACCCTAGTTGTCCTGACGCTATCCCTAGTTGTCCTGACGCTAAGCCTAGTTGTCCTGACGCTAACCCTACTTGTCCTGACGCTAACCCTAGTTGTCCTGATGCTAACCCTAGTTGTCCTGACGCTAACCCTACTTGTCCTGACGCTAACCCTAGTTGTCCTGATGCTAACCCTAGTTGTCCTGACGCTAACCCTAGTTGTCCTGAGGCTAACCCTAGTTGTCCTGACGCTAACCCTACTTGTCCTGACGCTAACCCTACTTGTCCTGACGCTAACCCTAGTTGTCCTGACGCTAACCCTAGTTGTCCTGATGCTAACCCTAGTTGTCCTGACGCTAACCCTACTTGTCCTGACGCTAACCCTACTTGTCCTGACGCTAACCCTACTTGTCCTGACTCTAACCCTACTTGTCCTGACGCTAACCCTACTTGTCCTGACGCTAACCCTAGTTGTCCTGACGCTAACCCTAGTTGTAATGACGCTAAACCTAGTTGTCCTGACGCTAACCCTAGTTGTCCTGACGCTAACCCTAGTTGTCCTGACGCTAACCCTAGTTGTCCTGACGCTAACCCTAGTTGTCCTGACGCTAACTCTAGTTGTCCTGACGCTAACCCTAGTTGTCCTGACGCTAACCCTAGTTGTCCTGACGCTAACCCTAGTTGTCCTGACGCTAACCCTACTTGTCCTGACGCTAACCCTACTTGTCCTGACGCTAACCCTAGTTGTCCTGACGCTAACCCTAGTTGTCCTGACGCTAACCCTAGTTGTCCTGATGCTAACCCTACTTGTCCTGACGCTAACCCTAGTTGTCCTGACGCTAACCCTAGTTGTCCTGACGCTAACCCTAGTTGTCCTGATGCTAACCCTAGTTGTCCTGACGCTAACCCTACTTGTCCTGACGCTAACCCTAGTTGTCCTGACGCTAACCCTACTTGTCCTGACGCTAACCCTAGTTGTCCTGACGCTAACCCTAGTTGTCCTGACGCTAACCCTAGTTGTCCTGACTCTAACCCCTCTTGTCCTGACGCTAACCCTAGTTGTCCTGATGCTAACCCTACTTGTCCTGACGCTAACCCTAGTTGTCCTGACGCTAACCCTAGTTGTCCTGACGCTAACCCTACTTGTCCTGACGCTAACCCTACTTGTCCTGACGCTAACCCTAGTTGTACTGACGCTAACCCTAGTTGTCCCGACGCTAACCCTAGTTGTCCTGATGCTAACCCTAGTTGTCCTGACGCTAACCCTACTTGTCCTGATGCTAACCCTACTTGTCCTGACGCTAACCCTACTTGTCCTGACGCTAACCCTACTTGTCCTGACGCTAACCCTACTTGTCCTGATGCTAACCCTATTTGTCCTGACGCTAACCCTAGTTGTCCTGACGCTAACCCTAGTTGTCCTGACGCTAACCCTAGTTGTCCTGACCCTAACCCTAGTTGTCCTGACGCTAACCCTAGTTGTCCTGATGCTAACCCTAGTTGTCCTGACGCTAACCCTAGTTGTCCTGACGCTAACCCTAGTTGTCCTGACGCTAACCCTACTTGTCCTGACGCTAACCCTACTTGTCCTGACGCTAACCCTACTTGTCCTGACGCTAACCGTACTTGTCCTGACGCTAACCCTACTTGTCCTGACGCTAACCCTACTTGTCCTGATGCTAACCCTAGTTGTCCTGACGCTAACCCTAGTTGTCCTGACGCTAACCCTAGTTGTCCTGATGCTAACCCTAGTTGTCCTGACGCTAACCCTACTTGTCCTGACGCTAACCCTACTTGTCCTGACGCTAACCCTACTTGTCCTGATGCTAACCCTCGTTGTCCTGACGCTAACCCTAGTTGTCCTGACGCTAACCCTAGTTGTAATGACGCTAACCCTAGTTGTAATGACGCTAAACCTAGTTGTCCTGACGCTAACCCTAGTTGTCCTGACGCTAACCCTAGTTGTCCTGACGCTAACCCTAGTTATCCTGACGCTAACCCTAGTTGTCCTAACGGTAACCCTAGTTGTCCTGACGCTAACCCTAGTTGTCCTGACGCTAACCCTAGTTGTCCTGACGCTAACCCTAGTTGTCCTGACGCTAACCCTAGTTGCCCTGATGCTAACTCTAGTTGTCCTGACTCTAACCCTAGTTGTCCTGACTTTAACCCTAGTTGTCCTGACGCTAACCCTAGTTGTCCTGACGCTAACCCTACTTGTCCTGACGCTAACCCTACTTGTCCTGACGCTAACCCTAGTTGTCCTGACGCTAACCCTAGTTGTCCTGACGCTAACCCTAGTTGTCCTGATGCTAACCCTACTTGTCCTGACGCTAACCCTAGTTGTCCTGACGCTAACCCTAGTTGTCCTGACGCTAACCCTACTTGTCCTGACGCTAACCCTAGTTGTCCTGACGCTAACCCTAGTTGTCCTGACGCTAACCCTACTTGTCCTGACGCTAACCCTAGTTGTCCTGACTCTAACCCTACTTGTCCTGACGCTAACCCTAGTTGTCCTGACGCTAACCCTAGTTGTCCTGACGCTAACCCTAGTTGTCCTGACGCTAACCCTTCTTGTCCTGATGCTAACCCTAGTTGTCCTGACGCTAACCCTAGTTGTCCTGATGCTAACCCTAGTTGTCCTGACGCCAACCCTACTTGTCCTGACGCTAACCCTAGTTGTCCTGACGCTAACTTTAGTTGTCCTGACGCTAACCCTACTTGTTCTGACGCTAACCCTAGTTGTCCTGACGCTAACCCTAGTTGTCCTGACGCTAACCCTAGTTGTCCTGACGCTAACCCTAGTTGTCCTGATGCTAACCCTACTTGTCCTGACGCTAACCCTACTTGTCCTGACGCTAACCCTACTTGTCCTGACGCTAACCCTAGTTGTCCTGACGCTAACCCTAGTTGTCCTGACGCTAACCCTAGTTGTCCTGACGCTAACCCTAGTTGTCCTGACGCTAACCCTTCTTGTCCTGACGCTAACCCTAGTTGTCCTGACGCTAACCCTAGTTATCCTGACGCTAACCCTAGTTGTCCTAACGGTAACCCTAGTTGTCCTGACGCTAACCCTAGTTGTCCTGACGCTAACCCTAGTTGTCCTGACGCTAACCCTAGTTGTCCTGACGCTAACCCTAGTTGCCCTGATGCTAACTCTAGTTGTCCTGACGCTAACCCTAGTTGTCCTGACTTTAACCCTAGTTGTCCTGACGCTAACCCTAGTTGTCCTGACGCTAACCCTACTTGTCCTGACGCTAACCCTACTTGTCCTGACGCTAACCCTAGTTGTCCTGACGCTAACCCTAGTTGTCCTGACGCTAACCCTAGTTGTCCTGATGCTAACCCTACTTGTCCTGACGCTAACCCTAGTTGTCCTGACGCTAACCCTAGTTGTCCTGACGCTAACCCTACTTGTCCTGACGCTAACCCTAGTTGTCCTGACGCTAACCCTAGTTGTCCTGACGCTAACCCTACTTGTCCTGACGCTAACCCTAGTTGTCCTGACTCTAACCCTACTTGTCCTGACCCTAACCCTAGTTGTCCTGACGCTAACCCTAGTTGTCCTGACGCTAACCCTAGTTGTCCTGACGCTAACCCTTCTTGTCCTGACGCTAACCCTAGTTGTCCTGACGCTAACCCTAGTTGTCCTGATGCTAACCCTAGTTGTCCTGACGCCAACCCTACTTGTCCTGACGCTAACCCTAGTTGTCCTGACGCTAACTTTAGTTGTCCTGACGCTAACCCTACTTGTTCTGACGCTAACCCTAGTTGTCCTGACGCTAACCATAGTTGTCCTGACGCTAACCCTAGTTGTCCTGACGCTAACCCTAGTTGTCCTGATGCTAACCCTACTTGTCCTGACGCTAACCCTACTTGTCCTGACGCTAACCCTACTTGTCCTGACGCTAACCCTAGTTGTCCTGACGCTAACCCTAGTTGTCCTGATGCTAACCCTAGTTGTCCTGACGCTAACCCTAGTTGTCCTGACGCTAACCCTTCTTGTCCTGACGCTAACCCTAGTTGTCCTGACGCTAACCCTAGTTGTCCTGACGCTAACCCTAGTTGTCCTGACACTAACCCTACTTGTCCTGACGCTAACCCTAGTTGTCCTGACGCTAACCCTACTTGTTCTGACGCTAACCCTAGTTGTCCTGACGCTAACCCTAGTTGTCCTGACGCTAACCCTAGTTGTCCTGACGCTAACCCTTCTTGTCCTGACGCTAACCCTAATTGTCCTGACTCCAACCCTAGTTGTCCTGACGCTAACCCTAGTTGTCCTGACGCTAACCCTAGTTGTCCTGACGCTAAGCCTAGTTATCCTGACGCTAACCCTAGTTGTCCTGATGGTAACCCTAGTTGTCCTGACGCTAACCCTAGTTGTCCTGACGCTAACCCTAGTTGTCCTGACGCTAACTCTAGTTGTCCTGACGCTAACCCTAGTTGTCCTGACTTTAACCCTAGTTGTCCTGACGCTAACCCTAGTTGTCCTGACGCTAACCCTAGTTGTCCTGACGCTAACCCTTCTTGTCCTGACGCTAACCCTAGTTGTCCTGACGCTAACCCTACTTGTTCTGACGCTAACCCTAGTTGTCCTGATGCTAACCCTAGTTGTCCTGACGCTAACCCTAGTTGTCCTGACGCTAACCCTTCTTGTCCTGACGCTAACCCTAATTGTCCTGACTCTAACCCTAGTTGTCCTGACGCTAACCCTAGTTGTCGTGACGCTAACCCTAGTTGTCCTGACGCTAACCCTAGTTGTCCTGACGCTAACCCTAGTTGTCCTGACGCTAACCCTAGTTGTCGTGACGCTAACCCTAGTTGTCCTGACGCTAACCCTAGTTGTCCTGACGCTAACCCTAGTTGTCCTGATGCTAACCCTAGTTGTCGTGACGCTAACCCTAGTTGTCCTGACGCTAACCCTAGTTGTCGTGACGCTAACCCTAGTTGTCGTGACGCTAACCCTAGTTGTCCTGACGCTAACCCTAGTTGTCCTGACGCTAACCCTAGTTGTCCTGACGCTAACCCTAGTTGTCCTGACGATAACCCTAGTTGTCCTGATGCTAACCCTAGTTGTCGTGACGCCAACCCTAGTTGTCCTGATGCTAACCCTAGTTGTCGTGACGCTAACCCTAGTTGTCCTGACGCTAACCCTAGTTGTCCTGATGCTAAAACTAGTTGTCCTGACGCTAACCCTAGTTGTCCTGACGCTAACCCTAGTTGTCCTGACGGTAACCCTAGTTGTCCTGACGCTAACCCTAGTTGTCCTGACGCTAACCCTTGTTTCCTGACGCTAACCCTAGTTGTCGTGACGCTAACCCTAGTTGTCCTGATGCTAACCCTAGTTGTCGTGACGCTAACCCTAGTTGTCCTGACGCTAACCCTAGTTGTCCTGACGCTAACCCTAGTTGTCCGGACGCTAACTCTAGTTGTCCTGACGCTAACCCTAGTTGTCGTGACGCTCACCCTAGTTGTCCTGACGCTAACCCTAGTTGTCCTGACGCTAACCCTAGATGTCCTGACGCTAACCCTAGTTGTCGTGACGCTAACCCTAGTTGTCCTGATGCTAACCCTAGTTGTCCTGACGCTAACCCTAGTTGTCCTGACGCTAACCCTACTTGTCCTGACGCTAACCCTAGTTGTCCTGACGCTAACCCTAGTTGTCCTGACGCTAACCCTAGTTGTCCTGACGCTAACCCTAGTTGTCCTGACGCTAACCCTACTTGTCCTGACGCTAACCCTAGTTGTCCTGACGCTAACCCTACTTGTCCTGATGCTAACCCTAGTTGTCCTGACGCTAACCCTACTTGTCCTGACGCTAACCCTAGTTGTCCTGACGCTAACCCTAGTTGTCCTGACGCTAACCCTACTTGTCCTGACGCTAACCCTAGTCGTCCTGACGCTAACCCTAGTTGTCCTGACGCTAACCCTAGTTGTCCTGACTCTAACCCTAGTTGTCGTGACGCTAACCCTAGTTGTCGTGACGCTAACCCTAGTTGTCCTGACGCTAACCCTAGTTGTCGTGACGCTAACCCTAGTTGTCCTGACGCTAACCCTAGTTGTCCTGACGCTAACCCTAGTTGTCCTGACGCTAACCCTAGTTGTCCTGACGCTAACCCTAGTTGTCCTGACGCTAACCCTAGTTGTCCTGACGATAACCCTAGTTGTCCTGATGCTAACCCTAGTTGTCGTGACGCCAACCCTAGTTGTCCTGATGCTAACCCTAGTTGTCGTGACGCTAACCCTAGTTGTCCTGACGCTAACCCTAGTTGTCCTGACGCTAAAACTAGTTGTCCTGACGCTAACCCTAGTTGTCCTGACGCTAACCCTAGTTGTCCTGATGGTAACCCTAGTTGTCCTGACGCTAACCCTAGTTGTCCTGACGCTAACCCTAGTTGTCCTGACGCTAACCCTACTTGTCCTGATGCTAACCCTAGTTGTCCTGACGCTAACCCTACTTGTCCTGACGCTAACCCTAGTTGTCCTGACGCTAACCCTAGTTGTCCTGACGCTAACCCTACTTGTCCTGACGCTAACCCTAGTCGTCCTGACGCTAACCCTACTTGTCCTGACGCTAACCCTACTTGTCCTGACGCTAACCCTAGTTGTCCTGACGCTAACCCTAGTTGTCCTGACGCTAACCCTAGTTGTCCTGACGCTAACCCTAGTTGTCCTGACGCTAACCCTACTTGTCCTGACGCTAACCCTAGTTGTCCTGACGCTAACCCTTCTTGTCCTGACGCTAACCCTAGTTGACCTGATGCTAACCCTAGTTGTCCTGACGCTAACCCTAGTTGTCCTGATGCTAACCCTACTTGTCCTGACGCTAACCCTACTTGACCTGACGCTAACCCTAGTTGTCCTGACGCTAACCCTAGTTGTCCTGACGCTAACACTACTTGTCCTGACGCTAACCCTACTTGTCCTGACGCTAACCTTAGTTGTCCTGACGCTAACCCTAGTTGTCCTGACGCTAACCCTACTTGTCCTGACGCTAACCCTACTTGTCCTGACGCTAACCCTAGTTGTCCTGAAGCTAACCCTAGTTGTCCTGACGCTAACCCTAGTTGTCCTGACGCTAAGCCTAGTTGTACTGACGCTAACCCTACTTGTCCTGACGCTAACCCTAGTTGTCCTGATGCTAACCCTAGTTGTCCTGACGCTAACCCTACTTGTCCTGACGCTAACCCTAGTTGTCCTGATGCTAACCCTAGTTGTCCTGACGCTAACCCTAGTTGTCCTGACGCTAACCCTAGTTGTCCTGACGCTAACCCTACTTGTCCTGACGCTAACCCTAGTTGTCCTGACGCTAACCCTAGTTGTCCTGACGCTAACCCTACTTGTCCTGATGCTAACTCTACTTGTTCTGACGCTAACCCTACTTGTCCTGACGCTAAACCTAGTTGTCCTGACGCTAACCCTAGTTGTCCTGACGCTAACCCTAGTTGTCCTGACGCTAACCCTAGTTGTCCTGACGCTAACCCTTCTTGTCCTGACTCTAACCCTAGTTGTCCTGACGCTAACCCTAGTTGTCCTGACGCTAACCCTAGTTGTCCTGACGCTAACCCTACTTGTCCTGACGCTAACCCTACTTGTCCTGACGCTAACCCTAGTTGTCCTGACGCTAACCCTAGTTGTCCTGACGCTAACCCTAGTCGTCCTGACGCTAACCCTACTTGTCCTGACGCTAACCCTAGTTGTCCTGACGCTAACCCTAGTTGTCCTGACGCTAACCCTAGTTGTCCTGATGCTAACTCTACTTGTTCTGACGCTAACCCTAGTTGTCCTGACGCTAACCCTAGTTGTCCTGACGCTAACCCTACTTGTCCTGATGCTAACCCTAGTTGTCCTGATGCTAACCCTAGTTGTCCTGACGCTAACCCTACTTGTCCTGACGCTAACCCTAGTTGTCCTGACGCTAACCCTAGTTGTGCTGACGCTAACCCTAGTTGTCCTGACGCTAACCCTACTTGTCCTGACGCTAACCCTAGTTGTCCTGACGCTAACCCTTCTTGTCCTGACGCTAACCCTAGCTGTCCTGACGCTAACCCTAGTTGTCCTGACGCTAACCCTAGTTGTCCTGATGCTAACCCTACTTGTCCTGACGCTAACCCTAGTTGTCCTGACGCTAACCCTAGTTGTCCTGACGCTAACCCTAGTTGTCCTGACGCTAACCCTACTTGTCCTGATGCTAACCCTACTTGTCCTGACGCTAACCCTAGTTGTCCTGATGCTAACCCTAGTTGTCCTGACGCTAACCTTAGTTGTCCTGACGCTAACCCTACTTGTCCTGACGCTTACCCTACTTGTCCTGATGCTAACCTTAGTTGTCCTGACGCTAACCCTAGTTGTCCTGACGCTAACCCTAGTTGTCCTGACGCTAACCCTACTTGTCCTGACGCTAACCCTACTTGTCCTGACGCTAACCCTAGTTGTCCTGAAGCTAACCCTAGTTGTCCTGACGCTATCCCTAGTTGTCCTGACGCTAAGCCTAGTTGTCCTGACGCTAACCCTACTTGTCCTGACGCTAACCCTAGTTGTCCTGATGCTAACCCTAGTTGTCCTGACGCTAACCCTACTTGTCCTGACGCTAACCCTAGTTGTCCTGATGCTAACCCTAGTTGTCCTGACGCTAACCCTAGTTGTCCTGAGGCTAACCCTAGTTGTCCTGACGCTAACCCTACTTGTCCTGACGCTAACCCTACTTGTCCTGACGCTAACCCTAGTTGTCCTGACGCTAACCCTAGTTGTCCTGATGCTAACCCTAGTTGTCCTGACGCTAACCCTACTTGTCCTGACGCTAACCCTACTTGTCCTGACGCTAACCCTACTTGTCCTGACGCTAACCCTACCTGTCCTGACGCTAACCCTACTTGTCCTGACGCTAACCCTAGTTGTCCTGACGCTAACCCTAGTTGTAATGACGCTAAACCTAGTTGTCCTGACGCTAACCCTAGTTGTCCTGACGCTAACCCTAGTTGTCCTGACGCTAACCCTAGATGTCCTGACGCTAACCCTAGTTGTCCTGACGCTAACTCTAGTTGTCCTGACGCTAACCCTAGTTGTCCTGACGCTAACCCTAGTTGTCCTGACGCTAACCCTAGTTGTCCTGACGCTAACCCTACTTGTCCTGACGCTAACCCTACTTGTCCTGACGCTAACCCTAGTTGTCCTGACGCTAACCCTAGTTGTCCTGACGCTAACCCTAGTTGTCCTGACGCTAACCCTAGTTGTCCTGACGCTAACCCTACTTGTCCTGACGCTAACCCTAGTTGTCCTGACGCTAACCCTAGTTGTCCTGATGCTAACCCTAGTTGTCCTGACGCTAACCCTACTTGTCCTGACGCTAACCCTAGTTGTCCTGACGCTAACCCTACTTGTCCTGACGCTAACCCTAGTTGTCCTGACGCTAACCCTAGTTGTCCTGACGCTAACCCTAGTTGTCCTGACTCTAACCCCTCTTGTCCTGATGCTAACCCTAGTTGTCCTGATGCTAACCCTACTTGTCCTGACGCTAACCCTAGTTGTCCTGACGCTAACCCTAGTTGTCCTGACGCTAACCCTACTTGTCCTGACGCTAACCCTACTTGTCCTGACGCTAACCCTAGTTGTACTGACGCTAACCCTAGTTGTCCCGACGCTAACCCTAGTTGTCCTGATGCTAACCCTAGTTGTCCTGACGCTAACCCTAGTTGTCCTGATGCTAACCCTACTTGTCCTGACGCTAACCCTACTTGTCCTGACGCTAACCCTACTTGTCCTGACGCTAACCCTACTTGTCCTGATGCTAACCCTATTTGTCCTGACGCTAACCCTAGTTGTCCTGACGCGAACCCTAGTTGTCCTGACGCTAACCCTAGTTGTCCTGACCCTAACCCTAGTTGTCCTGACGCTAACCCTAGTTGTCCTGATGCTAACCCTAGTTGTCCTGACGCTAACCCTAGTTGTCCTGACGCTAACCCTAGTTGTCCTGACGCTAACCCTACTTGTCCTGACGCTAACCCTACTTGTCCTGACGCTAACCCTACTTGTCCTGACGCTAACCGTACTTGTCCTGACGCTAACCCTACTTGTCCTGACGCTAACCCTACTTGTCCTGACGCTAACCCTACTTGTCCTGACGCTAACCCTAGTTGTCCTGACGCTAACCCTAGTTGTCCTGATGCTAACCCTAGTTGTCCTGACGCTAACCCTACTTGTCCTGACGCTAACCCTACTTGTCCTGACGCTAACCCTACTTGTCCTGATGCTAACCCTCGTTGTCCTGACGCTAACCCTAGTTGTCCTGACGCTAACCCTAGTTGTAATGACGCTAACCCTAGTTGTAATGACGCTAAACCTAGTTGTCCTGACGCTAACCCTAGTTGTCCTGACGCTAACCCTAGTTGTCCTGACGCTAACCCTAGTTATCCTGACGCTAACCCTAGTTGTCCTAACGGTAACCCTAGTTGTCCTGACGCTAACCCTAGTTGTCCTGACGCTAACCCTAGTTGTCCTGACGCTAACCCTAGTTGTCCTGACGCTAACCCTAGTTGCCCTGATGCTAACTCTAGTTGTCCTGACGCTAACCCTAGTTGTCCTGACTTTAACCCTAGTTGTCCTGACGCTAACCCTAGTTGTCCTGACGCTAACCCTACTTGTCCTGACGCTAACCCTACTTGTCCTGACGCTAACCCTAGTTGTCCTGACGCTAACCCTAGTTGTCCTGACGCTAACCCTAGTTGTCCTGATGCTAACCCTACTTGTCCTGACGCTAACCCTAGTTGTCCTGACGCTAACCCTAGTTGTCCTGACGCTAACCCTACTTGTCCTGACGCTAACCCTAGTTGTCCTGACTCTAACCCTACTTGTCCTGACGCTAACCCTAGTTGTCCTGACGCTAACCCTAGTTGTCCTGACGCTAACCCTAGTTGTCCTGACGCTAACCCTTCTTGTCCTGACGCTAACCCTAGTTGTCCTGACGCTAACCCTAGTTGTCCTGATGCTAACCCTAGTTGTCCTGACGCCAACCCTACTTGTCCTGACGCTAACCCTAGTTGTCCTGACGCTAACTTTAGTTGTCCTGACGCTAACCCTACTTGTTCTGACGCTAACCCTAGTTGTCCTGACGCTAACCCTAGTTGTCCTGACGCTAACCCTAGTTGTCCTGACGCTAACCCTAGTTGTCCTGATGCTAACCCTACTTGTCCTGACGCTAACCCTACTTGTCCTGACGCTAACCCTACTTGTCCTGACGCTAACCCTAGTTGTCCTGACGCTAACCCTAGTTGTCCTGATGCTAACCCTAGTTGTCCTGACGCTAACCCTAGTTGTCCTGACGCTAACCCTTCTTGTCCTGACGCTAACCCTAGTTGTCCTGACGCTAACCCTAGTTATCCTGACGCTAACCCTAGTTGTCCTGACGGTAACCCTAGTTGTCCTGACGCTAACCCTAGTTGTCCTGACGCTAACCCTAGTTGTCCTGACGCTAACCCTAGTTGTCCTGAAGCTAACCCTAGTTGCCCTGATGCTAACTCTAGTTGTCCTGACGCTAACCCTAGTTGTCCTGACTTTAACCCTAGTTGTCCTGACGCTAACCCTAGTTGTCCTGACGCTAACCCTACTTGTCCTGACGCTAACCCTACTTGTCCTGACGCTAACCCTAGTTGTCCTGACGCTAACCCTAGTTGTCCTGACGCTAACCCTAGTTGTCCTGATGCTAACCCTACTTGTCCTGACGCTAACCCTAGTTGTCCTGACGCTAACCCTAGTTGTCCTGACGCTAACCCTACTTGTCCTGACGCTAACCCTAGTTGTCCTGACGCTAACCCTAGTTGTCCTGACGCTAACCCTAGTTGTCCTGACGCTAACCCTAGTTGTCCTGACGCTAACCCTACTTGTCCTGACGCTAACCCTAGTTGTCCTGACTCTAACCCTACTTGTCCTGACGCTAACCCTAGTTGTCCTGACGCTAACCCTACTTGTCCTGACGCTAACCCTAGTTGTCCTGACGCTAACCCTAGTTGTGCTGACGCTAACCCTAGTTGTCCTGACGCTAACCCTACTTGTCCTGACGCTAACCCTAGTTGTCCTGACGCTAACCCTTCTTGTCCTGACGCTAACCCTAGCTGTCCTGACGCTAACCCTAGTTGTCCTGACGCTAACCCTAGCTGTCCTGACGCTAACCCTTCTTGTCCTGACGCTAACCCTAGCTGTCCTGACGCTAACCCTAGTTGTCCTGACTTTAACCCTAGTTGTCCTGACGCTAACCCTAGTTGTCCTGACGCTAACCCTACTTGTCCTGACGCTAACCCTACTTGTCCTGACGCTAACCCTAGTTGTCCTGACGCTAACCCTAGTTGTCCTGACGCTAACCCTAGTTGTCCTGATGCTAACCCTACTTGTCCTGACGCTAACCCTAGTTGTCCTGACGCTAACCCTAGTTGTCCTGACGCTAACCCTACTTGTCCTGACGCTAACCCTAGTTGTCCTGACTCTAACCCTACTTGTCCTGACGCTAACCCTAGTTGTCCTGACGCTAACCCTAGTTGTCCTGACGCTAACCCTAGTTGTCCTGACGCTAACCCTTCTTGTCCTGACGCTAACCCTAGTTGTCCTGACGCTAACCCTAGTTGTCCTGATGCTAACCCTAGTTGTCCTGACGCCAACCCTACTTGTCCTGACGCTAACCCTAGTTGTCCTGACGCTAACTTTAGTTGTCCTGACGCTAACCCTACTTGTTCTGACGCTAACCCTAGTTGTCCTGACGCTAACCCTAGTTGTCCTGACGCTAACCCTAGTTGTCCTGACGCTAACCCTAGTTGTCCTGATGCTAACCCTACTTGTCCTGACGCTAACCCTACTTGTCCTGACGCTAACCCTACTTGTCCTGACGCTAACCCTAGTTGTCCTGACGCTAACCCTAGTTGTCCTGATGCTAACCCTAGTTGTCCTGACGCTAACCCTAGTTGTCCTGACGCTAACCCTTCTTGTCCTGACGCTAACCCTAGTTGTCCTGACGCTAACCCTAGTTATCCTGACGCTAACCCTAGTTGTCCTGACGGTAACCCTAGTTGTCCTGACGCTAACCCTAGTTGTCCTGACGCTAACCCTAGTTGTCCTGACGCTAACCCTAGTTGTCCTGAAGCTAACCCTAGTTGCCCTGATGCTAACTCTAGTTGTCCTGACGCTAACCCTAGTTGTCCTGACTTTAACCCTAGTTGTCCTGACGCTAACCCTAGTTGTCCTGACGCTAACCCTACTTGTCCTGACGCTAACCCTACTTGTCCTGACGCTAACCCTAGTTGTCCTGACGCTAACCCTAGTTGTCCTGACGCTAACCCTAGTTGTCCTGATGCTAACCCTACTTGTCCTGACGCTAACCCTAGTTGTCCTGACGCTAACCCTAGTTGTCCTGACGCTAACCCTACTTGTCCTGACGCTAACCCTAGTTGTCCTGACGCTAACCCTAGTTGTCCTGACGCTAACCCTAGTTGTCCTGACGCTAACCCTAGTTGTCCTGACGCTAACCCTACTTGTCCTGACGCTAACCCTAGTTGTCCTGACTCTAACCCTACTTGTCCTGACGCTAACCCTAGTTGTCCTGACGCTAACCCTACTTGTCCTGACGCTAACCCTAGTTGTCCTGACGCTAACCCTAGTTGTGCTGACGCTAACCCTAGTTGTCCTGACGCTAACCCTACTTGTCCTGACGCTAACCCTAGTTGTCCTGACGCTAACCCTTCTTGTCCTGACGCTAACCCTAGCTGTCCTGACGCTAACCCTAGTTGTCCTGACGCTAACCCTAGTTGTCCTGACGCTAACCCTTCTTGTCCTGACGCTAACCCTAGCTGTCCTGACGCTAACCCTACTTGTCCTGATGCTAACCCTAGTTGTCCTGACGCTAACCCTAGTTGTCCTGACGCTAACCCTAGTTGTCCTGACGCTAACCCTACTTGTCCTGACGCTAACCCTAGTTGTCCTGACGCTAACCCTAGTTGTCCTGACGCTAACCCTACTTGTCCTGACGCTAACCCTAGTTGTCCTGACGCTAACCCTACTTGTTCTGACGCTAACCCTAGTTGTCCTGACGCTAACCCTAGTTGTCCTGACGCTAACCCTAGTTGTCCTGACGCTAACCCTTCTTGTCCTGACGCTAACCCTAATTGTCCTGACTCCAACCCTAGTTGTCCTGACGCTAACCCTAGTTGTCCTGACGCTAACCCTAGTTGTCCTGACGCTAAGCCTAGTTATCCTGACGCTAACCCTAGTTGTCCTGACGGTAACCCTAGTTGTCCTGACGCTAACCCTAGTTGTCCTGACGCTAACTCTAGTTGTCCTGACGCTAACCCTAGTTGTCCTGACTTTAACCCTAGTTGTCCTGACGCTAACACTAGTTGTCCTGACGCTAACCCTAGTTGTCCTGACGCTAACCCTAGTTGTCCTGACGCTAACCCTAGTTGTCCTGACGCTAACCCTACTTGTTCTGACGCTAACCCTAGTTGTCCTGACGCTAACCCTAGTTGTCCTGACGCTAACCCTAGTTGTCCTGACGCTAACCCTTCTTGTCCTGACGCTAACCCTAATTGTCCTGACTCTAACCCTAGTTGTCCTGACGCTAACCCTAGTTGTCCTGACGCTAACCCTAGTTGTCCTGACGCTAACCCTAGTTGTCCTGATGCTAACCCTAGTTATCCTGACGCTAACCCGAGTTGTCCTGATGGTAACCCTAGTTGTCCTGACGCTAACCCTAGTTGTCCTGACGCTAACCCTATTTGTCCTGACGCTAACCCTAGTTGTCCTGACGCTAACTCTAGTTGTCCTGACGCTAACCCTAGTTGTCCTGACTTTAACCCTAGTTGTCCTGACGCTAACCCTAGTTGTCCTGATGCTAACCCTAGTTGTCCTGACGCTAACCCTAGTTGTCCTGATGCTAACTCTACTTATTCTGACGCTATCCCTAGTTGTCCTGACGCTAACCCTAGTTGTCCTGACGCTAACCCTAGTTGTCCTGACGCTAACCCTACTTGTCCTGACGCTAACCCTAGTTGTCCTGACGCTAACCCTAGTTGTCCTGACGCTAACCCTAGTTGTCCTGACGCTAACCCTACTTGTCCTGACGCTAACCCTAGTTGTCCTGACGCTAACCCTTCTTGTCCTGACGCTAACCCTAGTTGTCCTGACGCTAACCCTAGTTGTCCTGATGCTAACCCTAGTTGTCCTGACGCTAACCCTAGTTGTCCTGACGCTAACCCTAGTTGTCCTGACGCTAAGCCTAGTTGTCCTGACGCTAACCCTAGTTGTCCTGACGCTAACCCTAGTTGTCCTGATGCTAACCCTAGTTGTCCTGACGCTAACCCTACTTGTCCTGACGCTAACCTTAGTTGTCCTGATGCTAACCCTAGTTGTCCTGACGCTAACCCTAGTTGTCCTGACCCTAACCCTAGTTGTCCTGACGCTAACCCTACTTGTCCTGATACTAACCCTAGTTGTCCTGACGCTAACCCTAGTTGTCCTGACGCTAACCCTAGTTGTCCTGATGCTAACCCTAGTTGTCCTGACGCTAACCCTACTTGTCCTGACGCTAACCCTACTTGTCCTGACGCTAACCCTACTTGTCCTGACGCTAACAATAGTTGTCCTGACGCTAACCCTAGTTGTAATGACGCTAAACCTAGTTGTCCTGACGCTAACCCTAGTTGTTCTGACGCTAACCCTACTTGTCCTGATGCTAACCCTACTTGTCCTGACGCTAACCCTAGTTGTCCTGATGCTAACCCTAGTTGTCCTGATGCTAACCCTAGTTGTCCTGATGCTAACCCTACTTGTCCTGACGCTAACCCTAGTTGTCCTGACGCTAACCCTAGTTGTCCTGACGCTAACCCTAGTTGTCCTGATGCTAACCCTAGTTGTCCTGACGCTAACCCTACTTGTCCTGACGCTAACCCTAATTGTCCTGACGCTAACCCTACTTGTCCTGACGCTAACCCTAGTTGTCCTGACGCTAACCCTAGTTGTCCTGACGCTAACCCTAGTTGTCCTGACTCTAACCCTTCTTGTCCTGACGCTAACCCTTCTTGTCCTGACGCTAATCCTACTTGTCCTGACGCTAACCCTAGTTGTCCTGACGCTAACCCTACTTGTCCTGACGCTAACCCTACTTGTCCTGATGCTAACCCTAGTTGTACTGAGGCTAACCCTAGTTGTCCTGACGCTAACCCTAGTTGTCCTGACGCTAACCCTAGTTGTCCTGACGCTAACCCTACTTGTCCTGACGCTAACCCTACTTGTCCTGACGCTAACCCTAGTTGTCCTGATGCTAACCCTAGTTGTCCTGATGCTAACCCTAGTTGTCCTGACGCTAACCCTACTTGTCCTGACGCTAACCCTACTTGTCCTGACGCTAACCCTACTTGTCCTGACGCTAACCCTACTTGTCCTGACGCTAACCCTAGTTGTCCTGACGCTAACCCTAGTTGTAATGACGCTAAACCTAGTTGTCCTGACGCTAACCCTACTTGTCCTGACGCTAACCCTACTTGTCCTGACGCTAACCCTAGTTGTCCTGACGATAACCCTAGTTGTCCTGAAGCTAACCCTAGTTGTCCTGACGCTAACCCTAGTTGTCCTGATGCTAAGCCTAGTTGTCCTGACGCTAACCCTACTTGTCCTGACGCTAACCCTAGTTGTCCTGATGCTAACTCTAGTTGTCCTGACGCTAACCCTAGTTGTCCTGACGCTAACCCTACTTGTCCTGACGCTAACCCTAGTTGTACTGACGCTAACCCTAGTTGTCCTGACGCTAACCCTAGTTGTCCTGACGCTAACCCTAGTTGTCCTGACGCTAACCCTAGTTGTCCTGACGCTAACCCTAGTTGTCCTGACGCTAACCCTAGTTGTCCTGATGCTAACCCTAGTTGTCCTGACGCTAACCCTACTTGTCCTGATGCTAACCCTACTTGTCCTGACGCTAACCCTACTTGTCCTGACGCTAACCCTAGTTGTCCTGACGCTAACCCTAGTTGTCATGACGCTAACCCTACTTGTCCTGACGCTAACCCTAGTTGTCCTGACGCTAACCCTAGTTGTCCTGAAGCTAACCCTAGTTGTCCTGACGCTAAGCCTAGTTGTCCTGACGCTAACCCTACTTGTCCTGACGCTAACACTAGTTGTCCTGATGCTAACCCTAGTTGTCCTGACGCTAACCCTACTTGTCCTGACGCTAACCCTAGTTGTCCTGATGCTAACCCTAGTTGTCCTGACGCTAACCCTAGTTGTCCTGACGCTAACCCTAGTTGTCCTGACGCTAACCCTACTTGTCCTGACGCTAACCCTAGTTGTCCTGACGCTAACCCTAGTTGTACTGATGCTAACCCTAGTTGTCCTGATGCTAACCCTAGTTGTCCTGACGCTAACCCTACTTGTCCTGACGCTAACCCTACTTGTCCTGACGCTAACCCTACTTGTCCTGACGCTAACCCTACTTGTCCTGACGCTAACCCTAGTTGTAATGACGCTAAACCTAGTTGTCCTGACGCTAACCCTAGTTGTCCTGACGCTAACACTAGTTGTCCTGACGCTAACACTAGTTGTCCTGACGATAAACCTAGTTGTCCTGACGGTAACCCTAGTTGTCCTGACGCTAACCCTAGTTGTCCTGACGCTAACCGTAATTGTCCTGACGCTAACTCTAGTTGTCCTGACGCTAACCCTAGTTGTCCTGACTTTAACCCTAGTTGTCCTGACGCTAACCCTAGTTGTCCTGACGCTAACCCTAGTTGTCCTGACGCTAACCCTAGTTGTCCTGACGCTAACCCTAGTTGTCCTGACGCTAACCCTAGTTGTCCTGACGCTAAATTTAGTTGTCCTGACGCTAACCCTACTTGTCCTGACGCTAACCCTACTTGTCCTGACGTTAACCCTAGTTGTCCTGACGCTAACCCTAGTTGTCCTGATGCTAACCCTACTTGTCCTGACGCTAACCCTAGTTGTCCTGACGCTAACCCTAGTTGTCCTGACGCTAACCCTACTTGTCCTGACGCTAACCCTAGTTGTCCTGACGCTAACCCTAGTTGTCCTGACGCTAACCCTAGTTGTCCTGATGCTAACCCTACTTGTCCTGACGCTAACCGTAGTGGTCCTGACGCTAACCCTAGTTGTCCTGACGCTAACACTAGTTGTCCTGACGCTAACCCTAGTTGTCCTGACGCTAAACCTAGTTGTCCTGACGGTAACCCTAGTTGTTCTGACGCTAACCCTAGTTGTCCTGACGCTAACCCTAGTTGTCCTGACGCTAACTCTAGTTGTCCTGACGCTAACCCTAGTTGTCCTGACTTTAACCCTAGTTGTCCTGACGCTAACCCTAGTTGTCCTGACGCTAACCCTAGTTGTCCTGACGCTAACCCTAGTTGTCCTGACTTTAACCCTAGTTGTCCTGACGCTAACCCTACTTCTCCTAACGCTAACCCTAGTTGTCCTGACGCTAACCCTAGTTGTCCTGACGCTAACCCTAGTTGTCCTGACGCTAACCCTAGTTGTCCTGACGCTAACCCTAGTTGTCCTGACGCTAACCCTACTTGTCCTGACGCTAACTCTTGTTGTCCTGACGCTAACCCTAGTTGTCCTGACTTTAACCCTAGTTGTCCTGACGCTAACCCTAGTTTTCCTGACGCTAACCTTAGTTGTCCTGACGCTAACCCTAGTTGTCCTGACGCTAACCCTAGTTGTCCTGACGCTAACCCTAGTTGTCCTGACGCTAACCCTACTTGTCCTGACGCTAAACCTACTTGTCCTGACGCTAACCCTACTTGTCCTGACGCTAACCCTACTTGTCCTGATGCTAACCCTAGTTGTCCTGACGCTAACCCTAGTTGTCCTGACGCTAACCCTAGTTGTCCTGACGCTAACCCTAGTTGTCCTGATGCTAACCCTAGTTGTCCTGACGCTAACCCTACTTGTCCTGATGCTAACCCTACTTGTCCTGACGCTAACCCTACTTGTCCTGACGCTAACCCTAGTTGTCCTGACGCTAACCCTAGTTGTCATGACGCTAACCCTACTTGTCCTGACGCTAACCCTAGTTGTCCTGACGCTAACCCTAGTTGTCCTGAAGCTAACCCTAGTTGTCCTGACGCTAAGCCTAGTTGTCCTGACGCTAACCCTACTTGTCCTGACGCTAACACTAGTTGTCCTGATGCTAACCCTAGTTGTCCTGACGCTAACCCTACTTGTCCTGACGCTAACCCTAGTTGTCCTGATGCTAACCCTAGTTGTCCTGACGCTAACCCTAGTTGTCCTGACGCTAACCCTAGTTGTCCTGACGCTAACCCTACTTGTCCTGACGCTAACCCTAGTTGTCCTGACGCTAACCCTAGTTGTACTGATGCTAACCCTAGTTGTCCTGATGCTAACCCTAGTTGTCCTGACGCTAACCCTACTTGTCCTGACGCTAACCCTACTTGTCCTGACGCTAACCCTAGTTGTCCTGACGCTAACCCTAGTTGTAATGACGCTAAACCTAGTTGTCCTGACGCTAACCCTAGTTGTCCTGACGCTAACACTAGTTGTCCTGACGCTAACACTAGTTGTCCTGACGATAAACCTAGTTGTCCTGACGGTAACCCTAGTTGTCCTGACGCTAACCATAGTTGTCCTGACGCTAACCCTAATTGTCCTGACGCTAACTCTAGTTGTCCTGACGCTAACCCTAGTTGTCCTGACTTTAACCCTAGTTGTCCTGACGCTAACCCTAGTTGTCCTGACGCTAACCCTAGTTGTCCTGACGCTAACCCTAGTTGTCCTGACGCTAACCCTAGTTGTCCTGACGCTAACCCTAGTTGTCCTGACGCTAACCCTAGTTGTCCTGACGCTAAATTTAGTTGTCCTGACGCTAACCCTACTTGTCCTGACGCTAACCCTACTTGTCCTGACGTTAACCCTAGTTGTCCTGACGCTAACCCTAGTTGTCCTGATGCTAACCCTACTTGTCCTGACGCTAACCCTAGTTGTCCTGACGCTAACCCTAGTTGTCCTGACGCTAACCCTACTTGTCCTGACGCTAACCCTAGTTGTCCTGACGCTAACCCTAGTTGTCCTGACGCTAACCCTAGTTGTCCTGATGCTAAGCCTACTTGTCCTGACGCTAACCGTAGTGGTCCTGACGCTAACCCTAGTTGTCCTGACGCTAACCCTACTTGTCCTAACGCTAACCCTAGTTGTCCTGACGCTAACCCTAGTTGTCCTGACGCTAACCCTAGTTGTCCTGACGCTAACCCTAGTTGTCCTGACGCTGACCCTAGTTGTCCTGACGCTAACCCTAGTTGTCCTGACGCTAACCCTAGTTGTCCTGACGCTAACCCTAGTTGTCCTGACGCTAACCCTACTTTTTCTGACGCTAACCCTAGTTGTCCTGACGCTAACCCTAGTTGTCCTGACGCTAACCCTAGTTGTCCTGACGCTAACCCTTCTTGTCCTGACGCTAACCCTAATTGTCCTGACGCTAACCCTAGTTGTCCTGACGCTAATCCTAGTTGTCCTGACGCTAACCCTAGTTGTCCTGACGCTAACCCTAGTTATCGTGACGCTAACCCTAGTTGTCCTGACGGTAACCCTAGTTGTCCTGACGCTAACCCTAGTTGTCCTGACGCTAACCCTAGTTGTCCTGACGCTAACCCTAATTGTCCTGACGCTAACTCTAGTTGTCCTGACGCTGACCCTAGTTGTCCTGACGCTAACCCTAGTTGTCCTGACGCTAACCCTAGTTGTCCTGATGCTAACCCTACTTGTCCTGACGCTAACCCTAGTTGTCCTGACGCTAACCCTAGTTGTCCTGACGCTAACCCTACTTGTCCTGACGCTAACCCTAGTTGTCCTGACGCTAACCCTAGTTGTCCTGACGCTAACCCTACTTGTCCTGACGCTAACCCTAGTTGTCCTGACGCTAACCCTAGTTGTCCTGACGCTAACCCTAGTTGTCCTGACGCTAACCCTTCTTGTCCTGACGCTAACCCTAGTTGTCCTGGCGCTAACCCTAGTTGTCCTGACGCTAACCCTAGTTGTCCTGACGCTAACCCTACTTGTCCTGACGCTAACCCTAGTTGTCCTGACGCTAACCCTAGTTGTCCTGACGCTAACCCTACTTGTCCTGACGCTAACCCTACTTGTCCTGACGCTAACCCTAGTTGTCCTGACGCTAACCCTAGTTGTCCTGAGGCTAACCCTAGTTGTCCTGACGCTAACCCTAGTTGTCCTGACGCTAACCCTACTTGTCCTGACGCTAACCCTACTTGTCCTGACGCTAACCTTAGTTGTCCTGACGCTAACCATAGTTGTCCTGACGCTAACCCTACTTGTCCTGACGCTAACCCTACTTGTCCTGACGCTAACCCTAGTTGTCCTGAAGCTAACCCTAGTTGTCCTGACGCTAACCCTAGTTGTCCTGACGCTAAGCCTAGTTGTCCTGACGCTAACCCTACTTGTCCTGACGCTAACCCTAGTTGTCCTGATGCTAACCCTAGTTGTCCTGACGCTAACCCTACTTGTCCTGACGCTAACCCTTCTTGTCCTGACGCTAACCCTACTTGTCCTGACGCTAACCCTAGTTGTCCTGACGCTAACCCTAGTTATCGTGACGCTAACCCTAGTTGTCCTGACGGTAACCCTAGTTGTCCTGACGCTAACCCTAGTTGTCCTGACGCTAATCCTAGTTGTCCTGACGCTAACCCTAGTTGTCCTGACGCTAACTCTAGTTGTCCTGACTTTAACCCTAGTTGTCCTGACGCTAACCCTAGTTGTCCTGACGCTAACCCTAGTTGTCCTGACTCTAACCCTAGTTGTCCTGACGCTGACCCTAGTTGTCCTGACGCTAAACCTAGTTGTCCTGACGCTAACCTAGTTGTCCTGACGCTAACCCTACTTGTCCTGACGCTAACCCTAGTTGTCCTGACGCTAACCCTAGTTGTGCTGACGCTAACCCTACTTGTCCTGACGCTAACCCTAGTTGTCCTGACGCTAACCCTAGTTGTCCTGACGCTAACCCTACTTGTCCTGACGCTAACCCTAGTTGTCCTGACGCTAACCCTAGTTGTCCTGACGCTAACCCTACTTGTCCTGACGCTAACCCTAGTTGTCCTGACGCTAACCCTACTTGTCCTGACGCTAACCCTAGTTGTCCTGACGCTAACCCTAGTTGTCCTGACGCTAACCCTTCTTGTCCTGACGCTAACCCTAGTTGTCCTGACGCTAACCCTAGTTGTCCTGACGCTAACCCTAGTTGTCCTGACGCTAACCCTACTTGTCCTGACGCTAACCCTACTTGTCCTGACGCTAACCCTAATTGTCCTGACGCTAACCCTAGTTGTCCTGGCGCTAACCCTAGTTGTCCTGACGCTAACCCTAGTTGTCCTGACGCTAACCCTAGTTATCGTGACGCTAACCCTAGTTGTCCTGACGGTAACCCTAGTTGTCCTGACGCTAACCCTAGTTGTCCTGACGCTAACCCTAGTTGTCCTGACGCTAACCCTAGTTATCGTGACGCTAACCCTAGTTGTCCTGACGCTAACCCTAGTTGTCCTGACGCTAACCCTAGTTGTCCTGACGCTAACCCTAGTTGTCCTGACGCTGACCCTAGTTGTCCTGACGCTAACCCTAGTTGTCCTGACGCTAACCCTAGTTGTCCTGACGCTAACACTACTTGTCCTGACGCTAACCCTAGTTGTCCTGACGCTAACCCTACTTGTCCTGACGCTAACCCTAGTTGTCCTGACGCTAACCCTAGTTGTCCTGACGCTAACCCTACTTGTCCTGACGCTAACCCTAGTTGTCCTGACGCTAACCCTAGTTGTCCTGACGCTAACCCTAGTTGTCCTGACGCTAACCCTTCTTGTCCTGACGCTAACCCTAGTTGTCCTGACGCTAACCCTAGTTGTCCTGACGCTAACCCTAGTTGTCCTGACACTAACCCTACTTGTCCTGACGCTAACCCTAGTTGTCCTGACGCTAACCCTAGTTGTCCTGACGCTAACACTAGTTGTCCTGACGCTAACCCTACTTGTCCTGACGCTAACCCTAGTTGTCCTGACGCTAACCCTAGTTGTCCTGAGGCTAACCCTAGTTGTCCTGACGCTAACCCTAGTTGTCCTGACGCTAACCCTACTTGTCCTGACGCTAACCCTACTTGTCCTGACGCTAACCTTAGTTATCCTGACGCTAACCATAGTTGTCCTGATGCTAACCCTACGTGTCCTGACGCTAACCCTACTTGTCCTGACGCTAACCCTAGTTGTCCTGAAGCTAACCCTAGTTGTCCTGATGCTAACCCTAGTTGTCCTGACGCTAAGCCTAGTTGTCCTGACGCTAACCCTACTTGTCCTGACGCTGACCCTAGTTGTCCTGATGCTAACCCTAGTTGTCCTGACGCTAACCCTACTTGTCCTGACGCTAACCCTTCTTGTCCTGACGCTAACCCTAGTTGTCCTGACGCTAACCCTAGTTGTCCTGACGCTAACCCTAGTTGTCCTGACGTTAACCCTACTTGTCCTGACGCTAACCCTAATTGTCCTGACGCTAACCCTAGTTGTCCTGACGCTAACCCTAGTTGTCCTGACGCTAACCCTAGATGTCCTGACGCTAACCCTAGATATCGTGACGCTAACCCTAGTTGTCCTGACGGTAACCCTAGTTGTCCTGACGCTAACCCTAGTTGTCCTGACGCTAATCCTAGTTGTCCTGACGCTAAACCTAGTTGTCCTGATGCTAACTCTAGTTGTCCTGACTTTAACCCTAGTTGTCCTGATGCTAACCCTAGTTGTCCTGACGCTAATCCTAGTTGTCCTGACGCTAACCCTAGTTGTCCTGACGCTAACTCTAGTTGTCCTGACGCTAACCCTAGTTGTCCTGACGCTAACCCTAGTTATCGTGACGCTAACCCTAGTTGTCCTGATGGTAACCCTAGTTGTACTGACGCTAACCCTAGTTATCGTGACGCTAACCCTAGTTGTCCTGACGGTAACCCTAGTTGTCCTGACGCTAACCCTAGTTGTCCTGACGCTAATCCTAGTTGTCCTGACGCTAACCCTAGTTGTCCTGATGCTAACTCTAGTTGTCCTGACTTTAACCCTAGTTGTCCTGACGCTAACCCTAGTTGTCCTGACGCTAATCCTAGTTGTCCTGACGCTAACCCTAGTTGTCCTGACGCTAACCCTAGTTGTCCTGACGCTAACCCTAGTTGTCCTGATGCTAACCCTAGTTATCGTGACGCTAACCCTAGTTGTCCTGATGGTAACCCTAGTTGTCCTGACGCTAACCCTAGTTGTCCTGACGCTAACCCTACTTGTCCTGACGCTAACCCTAGTTGTCCTGATGGTAACCCTAATTGTCCTGACGCTAACTCTAGTTGTCCTGACGCTAACCCTAGTTGTCCTGACTTTAACCCTAGTTGTCCTGACGCTAACCCTAGTTGTCCTGACGCTAACCCTAGTTGTCCTGACGCTAACCCTAGTTGTCCTGACGCTAACCCTAGTTGTCCTGACGCTAACCCTAGTTGTCCTGACGCTAACCCTAGTTGTCCTGACGCTAACCCTAGTTGTCCTGACGCTAACCCTAGTTGTCCTGATGCTAAATTTAGTTGTCCTGACGCTAACCCTACTTGTCCTGACGCTAACCCTACTTGTCCTGACGTTAACCCTAGTTGTCCTGACGCTAACCCTAGTTGTCCTGATGCTAACCCTACTTGTCCTGACGCTAACCCTAGTTGTCCTGACGCTAACCATAGTTGTCCTGACGCTAACCCTAGTTGTCCTGACGCTAACCCTACTTGTCCTGACGCTAACCCTAGTTGTCCTGACGCTAACCCTAGTTGTCCTGACGCTAACCCTAGTTGTCCTGATGCTAACCCTACTTGTCCTGACGCTAACCGTAGTGGTCCTGACGCTAACCCTAGTTGTCCTGACGCTAACCCTACTTGTCCTAACGCTAACCCTAGTTGTCCTGACGCTAACCCTAGTTGTCCTGACGCTAACCCTAGTTGTCCTGACGCTAACCCTAGTTGTCCTGACGCTGACCCTAGTTGTCCTGACGCTAACCCTAGTTGTCCTGACGCTAACCCTAGTTGTCCTGACGCTAACCCTAGTTGTCCTGACGCTAACCCTACTTTTTCTGACGCTAACCCTAGTTGTCCTGACGCTAACCCTAGTTGTCCTGACGCTAACCCTAGTTGTCCTGACGCTAACCCTAGTTGTCCTGACGCTAACCCTTCTTGTCCTGACGCTAACCCTAATTGTCCTGACGCTAACCCTAGTTGTACTGACGCTAACCCTAGTTGTCCTGACGCTAACCCTAGTTGTCCTGACGCTAACCCTAGTTATCGTGACGCTAACCCTAGTTGTCCTGACGGTAACCCTAGTTGTCCTGACGCTAACCCTAGTTGTCCTGACGCTAACCCTAATTGTCCTGACGCTAACTCTAGTTGTCCTGACGCTGACCCTAGTTGTCCTGACGCTAACCCTAGTTGTCCTGACGCTAACCCTAGTTGTCCTGACGCTAACCCTACTTGTCCTGACGCTAACCCTAGTTGTCCTGACGCTAACCCTAGTTGTCCTGACGCTAACCCTAGTTGTCCTGACGCTAACGCTAGTTGTCCTGACGCTAACCCTAGTTGTCCTGACGCTAACCCTAGTTGTCCTGACGCTAACCCTACTTGTCCTGACGCTAAACCTAGTTGTCCTGACGCTAACCCTAGTTGTCCTGACGCTAACCCTAGTTGTCCTGACGCTAACCCTTCTTGTCCTGACGCTAACCCTAGTTGTCCTGACGCTAACCCTAGTTGTCCTGACGCTAACCCTAGTTGTCCTGACGCTAACCCTACTTGTCCTGACGCTAACCCTAGTTGTCCTGACGCTAACCCTAGTTGTCCTGACGCTAACCCTACTTGTCCTGACGCTAACCCTACTTGTCCTGACGCTAACCCTAGTTGTCCTGACGCTAACCCTAGTTGTCCTGAGGCTAACCCTAGTTGTCCTGACGCTAACCCTAGTTGTCCTGACGCTAACCCTACTTGTCCTGACGCTAACCCTACTTGTCCTGACGCTAACCTTAGTTGTCCTGACGCTAACCATAGTTGTCCTGACGCTAACCCTACTTGTCCTGACGCTAACCCTACTTGTCCTGACGCTAACCCTACTTGTCCTGACGCTAACCCTAGTTGTCCTGACGCTAACCCTAGTTGTCCTGACGCTAAGCCTAGTTGTCCTGACGCTAACCCTACTTGTCCTGACGCTAACCCTAGTTGTCCTGATGCTAACCCTAGTTGTCCTGACGCTAACCCTACTTGTCCTGACACTAACCCTTCTTGTCCTGACGCTAACCCTACTTGTCCTGATGCTAACCCTAGTTGTCCTGAAGCTAACCCTAGTTGTCCTGACGCTAACCCTAGTTATCGTGACGCTAACCCTAGTTGTCCTGACGGTAACCCTAGTTGTCCTGACGCTAACCCTAGTTGTCCTGACGCTAATCCTAGTTGTCCTGACGCTAACCCTAGTTGTCCTGACGCTAACTCTAGTTGTCCTGACTTTAACCCTAGTTGTCCTGACGCTAACCCTAGTTGTCCTGACGCTAACCCTAGTTGTCCTGACTCTAACCCTAGTTGTCCTGACGCTGACCCTAGTTGTCCTGACGCTAAACCTAGTTGTCCTGACGCTAACCCTAGTTGTCCTGACGCTAAACCTACTTGTCCTGACGCTAACCCTAGTTGTCCTGACGCTAACCCTAGTTGTCCTGACGCTAACCCTACTTGTCCTGACGCTAACCCTAGTTGTCCTGACGCTAACCCTAGTTGTCCTGACGCTAACCCTAGTTGTCCTGACGCTAACCCTACTTGTCCTGACGCTAACCCTACTTATCCTGACGCTAACCCTAGTTGTCCTGATGCTAACCCTACTTGTCCTGACGCTAACCCTAGTTGTCCTGACGCTAACCCTACTTGTCCTGACGCTAACCCTAGTTGTCCTGACGCTAACCCTAGTTGTCCTGACGCTAACCCTTCTTGTCCTGACGCTAACCCTAGTTGTCCTGACGCTAACCCTAGTTGTCCTGACGCTAACCCTACTTGTCCTGACGCTAACCCTACTTGTCCTGACGCTAACCCTAATTGTCCTGACGCTAACCCTAGTTGTCCTGGCGCTAACCCTAGTTGTCCTGACGCTAACCCTAGTTGTCCTGACGCTAACCCTAGTTATCGTGACGCTAACCCTAGTTGTCCTGACGGTAACCCTAGTTGTCCTGACGCTAACCCTAGTTGTCCTGACGCTAACCCTAGTTGTCCTGACGCTAACCCTAGTTATCGTGACGCTAACCGTAGTTGTCCTGACGCTAACCCTAGTTGTCCTGACGCTAACCCTAGTTGTCCTGACGCTAACCCTAGTTGTCCTGACGCTAACCCTTCTTGTCCTGACGCTAACCCTAGTTGTCCTGACGCTAACCCTAGTTGTCCTGACGCTAACCCTAGTTGTCCTGACGCTAACCCTACTTGTCCTGACGCTAACCCTAGTTGTCCTGACGCTAACCCTAGTTGTCCTGACGCTAACCCTAGTTGTCCTGACGCTAACACTAGTTGTCCTGACGCTAACCCTACTTGTCCTGACGCTAACCCTAGTTGTCCTGACGCTAACCCTAGTTGTCCTGAGGCTAACCCTAGTTGTCCTGACGCTAACCCTAGTTGTCCTGACGCTAACCCTACTTGTCCTGACGCTAACCCTACTTGTCCTGACGCTAACCTTAGTTATCCTGACGCTAACCATAGTTGTCCTGACGCTAACCCTACTTGTCCTGACGCTAACCCTACTTGTCCTGACGCTAACCCTAGTTGTCCTGAAGCTAACCCTAGTTGTCCTGATGCTAACCCTAGTTGTCCTGACGCTAAGCCTAGTTGTCCTGACGCTAACCCTACTTGTCCTGACGCTAACCCTAGTTGTCCTGATGCTAACCCTAGTTGTCCTGACGCTAACCCTCCTTGTCCTGACGCTAACCCTTCTTGTCCTGACGCTAACCCTAGTTGTCCTGACGCTAACCCTAGTTGTCCTGACGCTAACCCTAGTTGTCCTGACGTTAACCCTACTTGTCCTGACGCTAACCCTAATTGTCCTGACGCTAACCCTAATTGTCCTGACGCTAACCCTAGTTGTCCTGACGCTAACCCTAGTTGTCCTGACGCTAACCCTAGTTATCGTGACGCTAACCCTAGTTGTCCTGACGGTAACCCTAGTTGTCCTGACGCTAACCCTAGTTGTCCTGACGCTAATCCTAGTTGTCCTGACGCTAACCCTAGTTGTCCTGATGCTAACTCTAGTTGTCCTGACTTTAACCCTAGTTGTCCTGACGCTAACCCTAGTTGTCCTGACGCTAATCCTAGTTGTCCTGACGCTAACCCTAGTTGTCCTGACGCTAACTCTAGTTGTCCTGACTTTAACCCTAGTTGTCCTGACGCTAACCCTAGTTGTCCTGACGCTAACCCTAGTTGTCCTGACTCTAACCCTAGTTGTCCTGACGCTGACCCTAGTTGTCCTGACGCTAAACCTAGTTGTCCTGACGCTAACCCTAGTTGTCCTGACGCTAACCCTACTTGTCCTGACGCTAACCCTAGTTGTCCTGACGCTAACCCTAGTTGTCCTGACGCTAACCCTACTTGTCCTGACGCTAACCCTACTTGTCCTGACGCTAACCCTAGTTGTCCTGACGCTAACCCTACTTGTCCTGACGCTAACCCTACTTGTCCTGACGCTAACCCTAGTTGTCCTGATGCTAACCCTAGTTGTCCTGACGCTAACCCTACTTGTCCTGACGCTAACCCTAGTTGTCCTGACGCTAACCCTACTTGTCCTGACGCTAACCCTAGTTGTCCTGACGCTAACCCTAGTTGTCCTGACGCTAACCCTTCTTGTCCTGACGCTAACCCTAGTTGTCCTGACGCTAACCCTAGTTGTCCTGACGCTAACCCTAGTTGTCCTGACGCTAACCCTACTTGTCCTGACGCTAACCCTACTTGTCCTGACGCTAACCCTAATTGTCCTGACGCTAACCCTAGTTGTCCTGGCGCTAACCCTAGTTGTCCTGACGCTAACCCTAGTTGTCCTGACGCTAACCCTAGTTATCGTGACGCTAACCCTAGTTGTCCTGATGGTAACCCTAGTTGTCCTGACGCTAACCCTAGTTGTCCTGACGCTAACCCTAGTTGTCCTGACGCTAACCCTAGTTATCGTGACGCTAACCCTAGTTGTCCTGATGGTAACCCTAGTTGTCCTGACGCTAACCCTAGTTGTCCTGACGCTAACCCTAGTTGTCCTGACGCTGACCCTAGTTGTCCTGACGCTAACCCTAGTTGTCCTGACGCTAACCCTAGTTGTCCTGACGCTAACCCTAGTTGTCCTGACGCTAACCCTTCTTGTCCTGACGCTAACCCTAGTTGTCCTGACGCTAACCCTAGTTGTCCTGACGCTAACCCTAGTTGTCCTGATGCTAACCCTACTTGTCCTGACGCTAACCCTAGTTGTCCTGACGCTAACCCTAGTTGTCCTGACGCTAACACTAGTTGTCCTGACGCTAACCCTACTTGTCCTGACGCTAACCCTAGTTGTCCTGACGCTAACCCTAGTTGTCCTGAGGCTAACCCTAGTTGTCCTGACGCTAACCCTAGTTGTCCTGACGCTAACCCTACTTGTCCTGACGCTAACCCTACTTGTCCTGACGCTAACCATAGTTGTCCTGACGCTAACCATAGTTGTCCTGACGCTAACCCTACTTGTCCTGACGCTAACCCTAGTTGTCCTGACGCTAACCCTAGTTGTCCTGAAGCTAACCCTAGTTGTCCTGATGCTAACCCTAGTTGTCCTGACGCTAAGCCTAGTTGTCCTGACGCTAACCCTACTTGTCCTGACGCTAACCCTAGTTGTCCTGATGCTAACCCTAGTTGTCCTGACGCTAACCCTACTTGTCCTGACGCTAACCCTTCTTGTCCTGACGCTAACCCTAGTTGTCCTGACGCTAACCCTAGTTGTCCTGACGCTAAGCCTAGTTGTCCTGACGTTAACCCTACTTGTCCTGACGCTAACCCTAATTGTCCTGACGCTAACCCTAGTTGTCCTGACGCTAACCCTAGTTGTCCTGACGCTAACCCTAGTTGTCCTGACGCTAACCCTAGTTATCGTGACGCTAACCCTAGTTGTCCTGACGGTAACCCTAGTTGTCCTGACGCTAACCCTAGTTGTCCTGACGCTAATCCTAGTTGTCCTGACGCTAACCCTAGTTGTCCTGATGCTAACTCTAGTTGTCCTGACTTTAACCCTAGTTGTCCTGACGCTAACCCTAGTTGTCCTGACGCTAACCCTAGTTGTCCTGACGCTAACCCTAGTTGTCCTGACGCTGACCCTAGTTGTCCTGACGCTAAACCTAGTTGTCCTGACGCTAACCCTAGTTGTCCTGACGCTAACCCTACTTGTCCTGACGCTAACCCTAGTTGTCCTGACGCTAACCCTAGTTGTCCTGACGCTAACCCTACTTGTCCTGACGCTAACTCTAGTTGTCCTGACGCTAACCCTAGTTGTCCTGACGCTAACCCTAGTTGTCCTGACGCTAACCCTACTTGTCCTGACGCTAACCCTAGTTGTCCTGACGCTAACCCTACTTGTCCTGACGCTAACCCTAGTTGTCCTGACGCTAACCCTAGTTGTCCTGACGCTAACCCTAGTTGTCCTGACGCTAACCCTTCTTGTCCTGACGCTAACCCTTCTTGTCCTGACGCTAACCCTAGTTGTCCTGACGCTAACCCTAGTTGTCCTGACGCTAACCCTAGTTGTCCTGACGCTAACCCTAGTTGTCCTGACGCTAACCCTAGTTGTCCTGACGCTAACCCTAGTTGTCCTGATGCTAACCCTAGTTGTCCTGACGCTAAACCTAGTTGTCCTGACGCTAACCCTACTTGTCCTGACGCTAACCCTAGTTGTCCTGACGCTAACCCTAGTTGTCCTGATGCTAACCCTACTTGTCCTGATGCTAACCCTACTTGTCCTGATGCTAACCCTAGTTGTCCTGACGCTAACCCTAGTTGTCCTGACGCTAACCCTACTTGTCCTGACGCTAACCCTACTTGTCCTGACGCTAACCCTAGTTGTCCTGACGCTAACCCTAGTTGTCCTGACGCTAACCCTACTTGTCCTGACGCTAACCCTACTTGTCCTGACGCTAACCCTAGTTGTCCTGACGCTAACCCTAGTTGTCCTGACGCTAACCCTTCTTGTCCTGACGCTAACCCTAGTTGTCCTGACGCTAACCCTAGTTGTCCTGACGCTAACCCTAGTTGTCCTGACGCTAACCCTACTTGTCCTGACGCTAACCCTAGTTGTCCTGACGCTAACTTTAGTTGTCCTGACGCTAACCCTACTTGTCCTGACGCTAACCCTACTTGTCCTGACGCTAACCCTAGTTGTCCTGACGCTAACCCTAGTTGTCCTGATGCTAACCCTACTTGTCCTGACGCTAACCCTAGTTGTCCTGACGCTAACCCTAGTTGTCCTGACGCTAACCCTACTTGTCCTGACGCTAACCCTAGTTGTCCTGACGCTAACCCTAGTTGTCCTGACGCTAACCCTAGTTGTCCTGATGCTAACCCTACTTGTCCTGACGCTAACCCTAGTGGTCCTGACGCTAACCCTAGTTGTCCTGACGCTAACCCTACTTGTCCTAATGCTAACCCTAGTTGTCCTGAAGCTAACCCTAGTTGTCCTGACGCTAACCCTAGTTGTCCTGACGCTAACCCTAGTTGTCCTGACGCTGACCCTAGTTGTCCTGACGCTAACCCTAGTTGTCCTGACGCTAACCCTAGTTGTCCTGACGCTAACCCTACTTGTTCTGACGCTAACCCTAGTTGTCCTGACGCTAACCCTAGTTGTCCTGACGCTAACCCTTCTTGTCCTGACGCTAACCCTAGTTGTCCTGACGCTAACCCTAGTTGTCCTGACGCTAACCCTAGTTGTCCTGACGCTAACCCTAGTTGTCCTGACGCTAAACCTAGTTATCGTGACGCTAACCCTAGTTGTCCTGATGGTAACCCTAGTTGTCCTGACGCTAACCCTAGTTGTCCTGACGCTAACCCTAGTTGTCCTGACGCTAACCCTAGTTGTCCTGACGCTAACTCTAGTTGTCCTGACTTTAACCCTAGTTGTCCTGACGCTAACCCTAGTTGTCCTGACGCTAACCCTAGTTGTCCTGACGCTAACCCTAGTTGTCCTGACGCTGACCCTAGTTGTCCTGACGCTAACCCTAGTTGTCCTGACGCTAACCCTAGTTGTCCTGACGCTAACCCTACTTGTCCTGACGCTAACCCTAGTTGTCCTGACGCTAACCCTAGTTGTCCTGACGCTAACCCTACTTGTCCTGATGCTAACCCTAGTTGTCCTGACGCTAACCCTAGTTGTCCTGACGCTAACCCTACTTGTCCTGACGCTAACCCTAGTTGTCCTGACGCTAACCCTAGTTGTCCTGACGCTAACCCTAGTTGTCCTGACGCTAACCCTAGTTGTCCTGACGCTAACCCTTCTTGTCCTGACGCTAACCCTAGTTGTCCTGACGCTAACCCTAGTTGTCCTGACGCTAACCCTAGTTGTCTTGACGCTAACCCTACTTGTCCTGACGCTAACCCTAGTTGTCCTGACGCTAACCCTAGTTGTCCTGACGCTAACCCTAGTTGTCCTGACGCTAACCCTACTTGTCCTGACGCTAACCCTACTTGTCCTGACGCTAACCCTAGTTGTCCTGACGCTAACCCTAGTTGTCCTGAGGCTAACCCTAGTTGTCCTGACGCTAACCCTACTTGTCCTGACGCTAACCCTACTTGTCCTGACGCTAACCCTACTTGTCCTGACGCTAACCTTAGTTGTCCTGACGCTAACCATAGTTGTCCTGACGCTAACCCTACTTGTCCTGACGCTAACCCTACTTGTCCTGACGCTAACCCTAGTTGTCCTGAAGATAACCCTAGTTGTCCTGACGCTAACCCTAGTTGTCCTGACGCTAAGCCTAGTTGTCCTGACGCTAACCCTACTTGTCCTGACGCTAACCCTAGTTGTCCTGATGCTAACCCTAGTTGTCCTGACGCTAACCCTACTTGTCCTGACGCTAACCCTTCTTGTCCTGACGCTAACCCTAGTTGTCCTGACGCTAACCCTAGTTGTCCTGACGCTAACCCTAGTTGTCCTGATGCTAACCCTACTTGTCCTGACGCTAACCCTAGTTGTCCTGACGCTAACCCTAGTTGTCCTGACGCTAACCCTACTTGTCCTGACGCTAACCCTACTTGTCCTGACGCTAACCCTACTTGTCCTGACGCTAACCCTAGTTGTCCTGACGCTAACCCTAGTTGTCCTGACGCTAACCCTACTTGTCCTGACGCTAACCCTACTTGTCCTGACGCTAACCTTAGTTGTCCTGACGCTAACCCTAGTTGTCCTGACGCTAACCCTACTTGTCCTGACGCTAACCCTACTTGTCCTGACGCTAACCCTAGTTGTCCTGACGCTAACCCTAGTTGTCCTGACGCTAACCCTAGTTGTCCTGAAGCTAACCCTAGTTGTCCTGACGCTAACCCTACTTGTCCTGACGCTAACCCTACTTGTCCTGACGCTAACCTTAGCTGTCCTGACGCTAACCATAGTTGTCCTGACGCTAACCCTACTTGTCCTGACGCTAACCCTACTTGTCCTGACGCTAACCCTAGTTGTAATGAAGCTAACCCTAGTTGTCCTGACGCTAATCATAGTTGTCCTGACGCTAAGCCTAGTTGTCCTGACGCTAACCCTACTTGTCCTGACGCTAACCCTAGTTGTCCTGATGCTAACCCTAGTTGTCCTGATGCTAACCCTAGTTGTCCTGACGCTAACCCTACTTGTCCTGACGCTAACCCTTCTTGTCCTGACGCTAACCCTAGTTGTCCTGACGCTAACCCTAGTTGTCCTGACGCTAACCCTACTTGTCCTGACGCTAACCCTAGTTGTCCTGACGCTAACCCTAGTTGTCCTGACGCTAACCCTACTTGTCCTGACGCTAACCCTACTTGTCCTGACGCTAACCCTAGTTGTCCTGAAGCTAACCCTAGTTGTCCTGACGCTAACCCTACTTGTCCTGACGCTAACCCTAGTTGTCCTGACGCTAACCCTACTTGTCCTGACGCTAACCCTAGTTGTCCTGACGCTAACCCTAGTTGTCCTGACGCTAACCCTTCTTGTCCTGACGCTAACCCTAGTTGTCCTGACGCTAACCCTAGTTGTCCTGACGCTAACCCTAGTTGTCCTGACGCTAACCCTAGTTGTCCTGACGCTAACCCTACTTGTCCTGATGCTAACTCTAGTTGTCCTGACTTTAACCCTAGTTGTCCTGACGCTAACCCTAGTTGTCCTGACGCTAACCCTAGTTGTCCTGACGCTAACCCTAGTTGTCCTGACGCTGACCCTAGTTGTCCTGACGCTAACCCTAGTTGTCCTGACGCTAACCCTAGTTGTCCTGACGCTAACCCTACTTGTCCTGACGCTAACCCTAGTTGTCCTGACGCTAACCCTAGTTGTCCTGACGCTAACCCTAGTTGTCCTGACGCTAACCCTACTTGTCCTGACGCTAACCCTAGTTGTCCTGACGCTAACCCTAGTTGTCCTGACGCTAACCCTAGTTGTCCTGATGCTAACCCTAGTTGTCCTGACGCTAACCCTAGTTGTCCTGACGCTAACCCTAGTTGTCCTGACGCTAACCCTTCTTGTCCTGACGCTAACCCTAGTTGTCCTGACGCTAACCCTAGTTGTCCTGACACTAACCCTACTTGTCCTGACGCTAACCCTAGTTGTCCTGACGCTAACCCTAGTTGTCCTGACGCTAACCCTAGTTGTCCTGACGCTAACCCTAGTTGTCCTGACGCTAACCCTAGTTGTCCTGACGCTAACCCTAGTTGTCCTGAGGCTAACCCTAGTTGTCCTGACGCTAACCTTACTTGTCCTGACGCTAACCCTACTTGTCCTGACGCTAACCCTACTTGTCCTGACGCTAACCTTAGTTGTCCTGACGCTAACCATAGTTGTCCTGACGCTAACCCTACTTGTCCTGACGCTAACCCTACTTGTCCTGACGCTAACCCTAGTTGTCCTGAAGCTAACCCTAGTTGTCCTGACGCTAACCCTAGTTGTCCTGACGCTAAGCCTAGTTGTCCTGACGCTAACCCTACTTGTCCTGACGCTAACCCTAGTTGTCCTGATGCTAACCCTAGTTGTCCTGACGCTAACCCTACTTGTCCTGACGCTAACCCTTCTTGTCCTGACGCTAAACCTAGTTGTCCTGACGCTAACCCTAGTTGTCCTGACGCTAACCCTAGTTGTCCTGACGCTAACCCTACTTGTCCTGACTCTAACCCTAGTTGTCCTGACGCTAACCCTAGTTGTCCTGACGCTAACCCTACTTGTCCTGACGCTAACCCTAGTTGTCCTGACGCTAACCCTAGTTGTCCTGACGCTAACCCTAGTTGTCCTGACGCTAACCCTAGTTGTCCTGACGCTAACCCTACTTGTCCTGACGCTAACCCTACTTGTCCTGACGCTAACCTTAGTTGTCCTGACGCTAACCATAGTTGTCCTGACGCTAACCCTACTTGTCCTGACGCTAACCCTACTTGTCCTGACGCTAACCCTACTTGTCCTGACGCTAACCCTAGTTGTCCTGAAGCTAACCCTAGTTGTCCTGACGCTAACCCTAGTTGTCCTGACGCTAAGCCTAGCTGTCCTGACGCTAACCCTACTTGTCCTGACGCTAACCCTAGTTTTCCTGATGCTAACCCTAGTTGTCCTGACGCTAACCCTACTTGTCCTGATGCTAACCCTAGTTGTCCTGATGCTAACCCTAGTTGTCCTGACGCTAACCCTAGTTGTCCTGACGCTAACCCTAGTTGTCCTGACGCTAACCCTAGTTGTCCTGACGCTAACCCTAGTTGTCCTGACTCTAACCCTAGTTGTCCTGATGCTAACCCTAGTTGTCCTGATGCTAACCCTAGTTGTCCTGACGCTAACCCTAGTTGTCCTGACGCTAACCCTAGTTGTCCTGACGCTAACCCTACTTGTCCTGACGCTAACCCTACTTGTCCTGATGCTAACCCTTGTTGTCCTGACGCTAACCCTAGTTGTCCTAACGCTAACCCTACTTGTCCTGACGCTAACCCTAGTTGTCCTGACGCTAACCCTAGTTGTCCTGAAGCTAACCCTAGTTGTCCTGATGCTAACCCTAGTTGTCCTGACGCTAAGCCTAGTTGTCCTGACGCTAACCCTACTTGTCCTGACGCTAACCCTAGTTGTCCTGATGCTAACCCTAGTTGTCCTGACGCTAACCCTACTTGTCCTGACGCTAACCCTAGTTGTCCTGATGCTAACCCTAGTTGTCCTGACGCTAACCCTAGTCGTCCTGACGCTAACCCTACTTGTCCTGACGCTAACCCTAGTTGTCCTGACTCTAACCATAGTTGTCCTGACGCTAACCCTAGTTGTCCTGACGCTAACCCTAGTTGTCCTGACGCTAACCCTACTTGTCCTGACGCTAACCCTACTTGTACTGACGCTAACCCTACTTGTCCTGACGCTAACCCTAGTTGTCCTGACGCTAACCCTAGTTGTCCTGACGCTGACCCTAGTTGTCCTGACGCTGACCCTAGTTGTCCTGACGCTAACCCTAGTTGTCCTGACGCTAACCCTACTTGTCCTGACGCTAACCCTAGTTGTCCTGACGCTAACCCTAGTTGTCCTGACGCTAACCCTAGTTGTCCTGACGCTAACCCTACTTGTCCTGACGCTAACCCTAGTTGTCCTGACGCTAACCCTACTTGTCCTGACGCTAACCCTAGTTGTCCTGACGCTAACCCTAGTTGTCCTGACGCTAACCCTAGTTGTCCTGACGCTAACCCTTCTTGTCCTGACGCTAACCCTAGTTGTCCTGACGCTAACCCTAGTTGTCCTGACGCTAACCCTAGTTGTCCTGACGCTAACCCTAGTTGTCCTGACGGTAACCCTAGTTGTCCTGACGCTAACCCTACTTGTCCTGACGCTAACCCTAGTTGTCCTGACGCTAACCCTAGTTGTCCTGACTCTAACCCTAGTTGTCCTGAAGCTAACCCTAGTTGTCCTGACGCTAACCCTACTTGTCCTGACGCTAACCCTACTTGTCCTGACGATAACCTTAGCTGTCCTGACGCTAACCATAGTTGTCCTGACGCTAACCATACTTGTCCTGACGCTAACCCTACTTGTCCTGACGCTAACCCTAGTTGTAATGAAGCTAACCCTAGTTGTCCTGACGCTAATCATAGTTGTCCTGACGCTAAGCCTAGTTGTCCTGACGCTAACCCTACTTGTCCTGACGCTAACATTAGTTGTCCTGATGCTAACCCTAGTTGTCCTGACGCTAACCCTACTTGTCCTGACGCTAACCCTTCTTGTCCTGACGCTAACCCTAGTTGTCCTGACGCTAACCCTAGTTGTCCTGACGCTAACCCTAGTTGTCCTGACGCTAACCCTAGTTGTCCTGACGCTAACCCTAGTTGTCCTGACGCTAACCCTACTTGTCCTGACGCTAACCCTACTTGTCCTGACGCTAACCCTAGTTGTCCTGACGCTAACCCTAGTTGTCCTGATGCTAACCCTAGTTGTCCTGACGCTAACCCTACTTGTCCTGACGCTAACCCTACTTGTCCTGACGCTAACCCTACTTGTCCTGACGCTAACCTTAGTTGTCCTGACGCTAACCATAGTTGTCTTGACGCTAACCCTACTTGTCCTGACGCTAACCCTACTTGTCCTGACGCTAACCCTACTTGTCCTGACGCTAACCCTAGTTGTCCTGAAGCTAACCCTAGTTGTCCTGATGCTAACCCTAGTTGTCCTGACGCTAAGCCTAGTTGTCCTGACGCTAACCCTAGTTGTCCTGATGCTAACCCTAGTTGTCCTGACGCTAACCCTACTTGTCCTGACGCTAACCCTTCTTGTCCTGACGCTAACCCTAGTTGTCCTGACGCTAACCCTAGTTGTCCTGACGCTAACCCTAGTTGTCCTGACGCTAACCCTACTTGTCCTGACGCTAACCCTAGTTGTCCTGACGCTAACCCTAGTTGTCCTGACGCTAACCCTACTTGTCCTGACGCTAACCCTACTTGTCCTGACGCTAACCCTAGTTGTCCTGACGCTAACCCTAGTTGTCCTGATGCTAACCCTAGTTGTCCTGACGCTAACCCTAGTTGTCCTGACGCTAACCCTACTTGTCCTGACGCTAACCTTAGTTGTCCTGACGCTAACCATAGTTGTCCTGACGCTAACCCTACTTGTCCTGACGCTAACCCTACTTGTCCTGACGCTAACCCTAGTTGTCCTGAAGCTAACCCTAGTTGTCCTGACGCTAACCCTAGTAGTCCTGACGCTAAGCCTAGCTGTCCTGACGCTAACCCTACTTGTCCTGACGCTAACCCTAGTTGTCCTGATGCTAACCCTAGTTGTCCTGACGCTAACCATAGTTGTCCTGACGCTAACCCTACTTGTCCTGACGCTAACCCTACTTGTCCTGACGCTAACCCTAGTTGTCCTGAAGCTAACCCTAGTTGTCCTGACGCTAACCCTAGTAGTCCTGACGCTAAGCCTAGCTGTCCTGACGCTAACCCTACTTGTCCTGACGCTAACCCTAGTTGTCCTGATGCTAACCCTAGTTGTCCTGACGCTAACCCTACTTGTCCTGACGCTAACCCTAGTTGTCCTGATGCTAACCCTAGTTGTCCTGACGCTAACCCTACTTGTCCTGACGCTAACCCTTCTTGTCCTGACGCTAACCCTAGTTGTCCTGACGCTAACCCTAGTTGTCCTGACGCTAACCCTAGTTGTCCTGACGCTAACCCTAGTTGTCCTGACGCTAACCCTACTTGTCCTGACGCTAACCCTAGTTGTCCTGACGCTAACCCTAGTTGTCCTGACGCTAACCCTACTTGTCCTGACGCTAACCCTACTTGTCCTGACGCTAACCCTACTTGTCCTGACGCTAACCCTAGTTGTCCTGAAGCTAACCCTAGTTGTCCTGACGCTAACCCTAGTAGTCCTGACGCTAAGCCTAGCTGTCCTGACGCTAACCCTACTTGTCCTGACGCTAACCCTAGTTGTCCTGATGCTAACCCTAGTTGTCCTGACGCTAACCCTACTTGTCCTGACGCTAACCCTAGTTGTCCTGATGCTAACCCTAGTTGTCCTGACGCTAACCCTAGTTGTCCTGACGCTAACCCTAGTTGTCCTGACGCTAACCCTAGTTGTCCTGATGCTAACCCTAGTTGTCCTGATGCTAACCCTAGTTGTCCTGACGCTAACCCTAGTTGTCCTGACGCTAACCCTAGTTGTCCTGACGCTAACCCTACTTGTCCTGACGCTAACCCTACTTGTCCTGACGCTAACCCTAGTTGTCCTGACGCTAACCCTAGTTGTCCTGAAGCTAACCCTAGTTGTCCTGATGCTAACCCTAGTTGTCCTGACGCTAAGCCTAGTTGTCCTGACGCTAACCCTACTTGTCCTGACGCTAACCCTAGTTGTCCTGATGCTAACCCTACTTGTCCTGACGCTAACCCTAGTTTTCCTGATGCTAACCCTAGTTGTCCTGACGCTAACCCTACTTGTCCTGACGCTAACCATAGTTGTCCTGACGCTAACCCTACATGTCCTGACGCTAACCCTACTTGTCCTGACGCTAACCCTAGTTGTCCTGAAGCTAACCCTAGTTGTCCTGACGCTAACCCTAGTTGTCCTGACGCTAAGCCTAGTTGTCCTGACGCTAACCCTACTTGTCCTGACGCTAACCCTAGTTGTCCTGATGCTAACCCTAGTTGTCATGACGCTAACCCTACTTGTCCTGGCGCTAACCCTAGTTGTCCTGACGCTAACCCTAGTTGTCCTGACGCTAACCCTACTTGTCCTGACGCTAACCCTAGTTGTCCTGACGCTAACCCTAGTTGTCCTGACGCTAACCCTACTTGTCCTGACGCTAACCCTACTTGTCCTGACGCTAACCCTACTTGTCCTGACGCTAACCCTAGTTGTCCTGAAGCTAACCCTAGTTGTCCTGACGCTAACCCTAGTAGTCCTGACGCTAAGCCTAGCTGTCCTGACGCTAACCCTACTTGTCCTGACGCTAACCCTAGTTGTCCTGATGCTAACCCTAGTTGTCCTGACGCTAACCCTACTTGTCCTGACGCTAACCCTAGTTGTCCTGATGCTAACCCTAGTTGTCCTGACGCTAACCCTAGTTGTCCTGACTCTAACCCTAGTTGTCCTGACGCTAACCCTAGTTGTCCTGACGCTAACCCTACTTGTTCTGACGCTAAGCCTAGTTGTCCTGACGCTAACCCTACTTGTCCTGACGCTAACCCTAGTTGTCCTGATGCTAACCCTAGTTGTCCTGACGCTAACCCTACTTGTCCTGGCGCTAACCCTAGTTGTCCTGACGCTAACCCTACTTGTCCTGACGCTAACCCTAGTTGTCCTGACGCTAACCCTAGTTGTCCTGACGCTAACCCTACTTGTCCTGACGCTAACCCTAGTTGTCCTGACGCTAACCCTACTTGTCCAGACGCTAACCCTAGTTGTCCTGACGCTAACCCTAGTTGTCCTGACGCTAACCCGAGTTGTCCTGACGCTAACCCTAGTTGTAATGACGCTAACCCTAGTTGTCCTGACGCTAACCCTAGTTGTCCTGACGCTAACCCTAGTTGTCCTGACGATAACTGTAGTTGTCCTGACGCTATCCTTAGTTGTCTTGACGCTAACCCTAGTTGTCCTGACGCTAACCCTAGTTGTCCTGACGCTAACCCTAGTTGTCCTGACGCTAACCCTACTTGTCCTGACGCTAACCCTAGTTGTCCTGACGCTAACCCTAGTTGTCCTGATGCTAACCCTACTTGTCCTGACTCTAACCCTACTTGTCCTGACGCTAACCCTACTTGTACTGACGCTAACCCTACTTGTCCTGACGCTAACCCTAGTTGTCCTGACGCTAACCCTAGTTGTCCTGACGCTGACCCTAGTTGTCCTGACGCTGACCCTAGTTGTCCTGACGCTAACCCTAGTTGTCCTGACGCTAACCCTACTTGTCCTGACGCTAACCCTAGTTGTCCTGACGCTAACCCTAGTTGTCCTGACGCTAACCCTAGTTGTCCTGACGCTAACCCTACTTGTCCTGACGCTAACCCTAGTTGTCCTGACGCTAACCCTAGTTGTCCTGACGCTAACCCTAGTTGTCCTGACGCTAACCCTACTTGTCCTGACGCTAACCCTAGTTGTCCTGACGCTAACCCTAGTTGTCCTGACGCTAACCCTACTTGTCCTGACGCTAACCATAGTTGTCCTGACGCTAACCCTACATGTCCTGACGCTAACCCTACTTGTCCTGACGCTAACCCTAGTTGTCCTGAAGCTAACCCTAGTTGTCCTGACGCTAACCCTAGTTGTCCTGACGCTAAGCCTAGTTGTCCTGACGCTAACCCTACTTGTCCTGACGCTAACCCTAGTTGTCCTGATGCTAACCCTAGTTGTCCTGACGCTAACCCTACTTGTCCTGGCGCTAACCCTAGTTGTCCTGATGCTAACCCTAGTTGTCCTGACGCTAACCCTAGTTGTCCTGACGCTAACCCTAGTTGTCCTGACGCTAACCCTACTTGTCCTGACGCTAACCCTAGTTGTCCTGACGGTAACCCTAGTTGTCCTGACGCTAACCCTAGTTGTCCTGATGCTAACCCTACTTGTCCTGACGCTAACCCTAGTGGTCCTGACGCTAACCCTAGTTGTCCTGACGCTAACCCTACTTGTCCTAATGCTAACCCTAGTTGTCCTGAAGCTAACCCTAGTTGTCCTGACGCTAACCCTAGTTGTCCTGACGCTGACCCTAGTTGTAATGACGCTAACCCTAGTTGTCCTGACGCTAACCCTAGTTGTCCTGACGCTAACCCTACTTGTTCTGACGCTAACCCTAGTTGTCCTGACGCTAACCCTAGTTGTCCTGACGCTAACCCTTCTTGTCCTGACGCTAACCCTAATTGTCCTGACGCTAACCCTAGTTGTCCTGACGCTAACCCTAGTTGTCCTGACGCTAACCCTAGTTGTCCTGACGCTAACCCTAGTTATCGTGACGCTAACCCTATTTGTCCTGATGGTAACCCTAGTTGTCCTGACGCTAACCCTAGTTGTCCTGACGCTAACCCTAGTTGTCCTGACGCTAACCCTAGTTGTCCTGACGCTAACCCTAGTTGTCCTGACGCTAACCCTAGTTGTAATGACGCTAACCCTAGTTGTCCTGACGCTAACCCTAGTTGTCCTGACGCTAACCCTAGTTGTCCTGACGATAACTGTAGTTGTCCTGACGCTATCCTTAGTTGTCTTGACGCTAACCCTAGTTGTCCTGACGCTAACCCTAGTTGTCCTGACGCTAACCCTAGTTGTCCTGACACTAACCCTAGTTGTCCTGACGCTAACCCTACTTGTCCAGACGCTAACCCTACTTGTCCTGACGCTAACCCTAGTTGTCCTGACGCTAACCCTAGTTGTCCTGATGCTAACCCTAGTTGTCCTGACGCTAACCCTAGTTGTAATGACGCTAACCCTAGTTGTCCTGACGCTAACCCTAGTTGTCCTGACGCTAACCCTAGTTGTCCTGACGCTAACCCTAGTTGTCCTGACGATAACTGTAGTTGTCCTGACGCTATCCTTAGTTGTCTTGACGCTAACCCTAGTTGTCCTGACGCTAACCCTAGTTGTCCTGACGCTAACCCTAGTTGTCCTGACGCTAACCCTACTTGTCCTGACGCTAACCCTAGTTGTCCTGACGCTAACCCTAGTTGTCCTGATGCTAACCCTAGTTGTCCTGACGCTAACCCTACTTGTCCTGACGCTAACCCTAGTTGTCCTGACGCTAACCCTAGTTGTCCTGACGCTAACCCTACTTGTCCTGATGCTAACCCTACTTGTCCTGACGCTAACCCTACTTGTCCTGACGCTAACCGTACTTGTCCTGACGCTAACCCTAGTTGTCCTGATGCTAACCCTAGTTGTCCTGACGCTAACCCTAGTTGTCCTGACGCTAACCTTAGTTGTCCTGACTCTAACCCTAGTTGTCCTGACGCTAACCCTAGTTGTCCTGATGCTAACCCTAGTTGTCCTGACGCTAACCCTAGTTGTCCTGACGCTAACCCTAGTTGTCCTGACGCTAACCCTAGTTGTCCTGACGCTAACCCTACTTGTCCTGACGCTAACCCTACTTGTCCTGACGCTAACCCTAGTTGTCCTGACGCTAACCCTAGTTGTCCTGACGCTAACCCTAGTTGTCCTGACTCTAACCCTTCTTGTCCTGACGCTAACCCTAGTTGTCCTGACGCTAACCCTACTTGTCCTGACGCTAACCCTAGTTGTCCTGACGCTAACCCTAGTTGTCCTGACTCTAACCCTTCTTGTCCTGACGCTAACCCTAGTTGTCCTGACGCTAACCCTACTTGTCCTGACGCTAACCCTAGTTGTCCTGACGCTAACCCTAGTTGTCCTGACGCTAACCCTACTTGTCCTGACGCTAACCCTAGTTGTACTGACGCTAACCCTAGTTGTCCTGACGCTAACCCTAGTTGTCCTGATGCTAACCCTAGTTGTCCTGATGCTAACCCTAGTTGTCCTGACGCTAACCCTAGTTGTCCTGACGCTAACCCTACTTGTCCTGACGCTAACCCTACTTGTCCTGACGCTAACCCTACTTGTCCTGATGCTAACCCTACTTGTCCTGACGCTAACCCTTTTTGTCCTGACGCTAACCCTAGTTGTCCTGACGCTAACCCTAGTTGTCCTGACTCTAACCCTAGTTGTCCTGACGCTAACCCTAGTTGTCCTGACGCTAACCCTAGTTGTCCTGACGCTAACCCTAGTTGTCCTGAAGCTAACCCTAGTTGTCCTGACGCTAACCCTAGTTGTCCTGACGCTAACCCTAGTTGTCCTGACGCTAACCCTACTTGTCCTGACGCTAACCCTAGTTGTCCTGACGCTAACCCTAGTTGTCCTGATGCTAACCCTAGTTGTCCTGACGCTAACCCTACTTGTCCTGACGCTAACCCTAGTTGTCCTGACGCTAACCCTAGTTGTCCTGACGCTAACCCTACTTGTCCTGATGCTAACCCTACTTGTCCTGACGCTAACCCTACTTGTCCTGACGCTAACCGTACTTGTCCTGACGCTAACCCTAGTTGTCCTGACGCTAACCCTAGTTGTCCTGACGCTAACCCTAGTTGTCCTGACGCTAACCCTAGTTGTCCTGACTCTAACCCTAGTTGTCCTGACGCTAACCCTAGTTGTCCTGATGCTAACCCTAGTTGTCCTGACGCTAACCCTAGTTGTCCTGACGCTAACCCTAGTTGTCCTGACGCTAACCCTAGTTGTCCTGACGCTAACCCTACTTGTCCTGACGCTAACCCTACTTGTCCTGACGCTAACCCTAGTTGTCCTGACGCTAACCCTAGTTGTCCTGACGCTAACCCTAGTTGTCCTGACTCTAACCCTTCTTGTCCTGACGCTAACCCTAGTTGTCCTGACGCTAACCCTACTTGTCCTGACGCTAACCCTAGTTGTCCTGACGCTAACCCTAGTTGTCCTGACTCTAACCCTTCTTGTCCTGACGCTAACCCTAGTTGTCCTGACGCTAACCCTACTTGTCCTGACGCTAACCCTAGTTGTCCTGACGCTAACCCTAGTTGTCCTGACGCTAACCCTAGTTGTCCTGATGCTAACCCTAGTTGTCCTGATGCTAACCCTAGTTGTCCTGACGCTAACCCTAGTTGTACTGACGCTAACCCTACTTGTCCTGACGCTAACCCTACTTGTCCTGACGCTAACCCTACTTGTCCTGATGCTAACCCTACTTGTCCTGACGCTAACCCTTTTTGTCCTGACGCTAACCCTAGTTGTCCTGACGCTAACCCTAGTTGTCCTGACTCTAACCCTAGTTGTCCTGACGCTAACCCTAGTTGTCCTGACGCTAACCCTAGTTGTCCTGACGCTAACCCTAGTTGTCCTGAAGCTAACCCTAGTTGTCCTGACGCTAACCCTAGTTGTCCTGACGCTAAGCCTAGTTGTCCTGACGCTAACCCTACTTGTCCTGACGCTAACCCTAGTTGTCCTGATGCTAACCCTAGTTGTCCTGATGCTAACCCTAGTTGTCCTGACGCTAACCCTACTTGTCCTGACGCTAACCCTAGTTGTCCTGATGCTAACCCTAGTTGTCCTGACGCTAACCCTAGTTGTCCTGACGCTAACCCTAGTCGTCCTGACGCTAACCCTAGTCGTCCTGACGCTAACCCTACTTGTCCTGACGCTAACCCTAGTTGTCCTGACGCTAGCCCTAGTTGTCCTGACGCTAACCCTAGTTGTTCTGATGCTAACCCTAGTTGTCCTGACGCTAACCCTACTTGTACTGACGCTAACCCTACTTGTCCTGACGCTAACCCTACTTGTCCTGATGCTAACCCTACTTGTCCTGACTTTAACCCTAGTTGTCCTGATGCTAACCCTAGTTGTCCTGACGCTAACCCTAGTTGTCCTGACGCTAACCCTAGTTGTCCTGACGCTAACCCTAGTTGTCCTGACGCTAACCCTAGTTGTCCTGACGCTAACCCTACTTGTCCTGACGCTAACCCTAGTTGTCCTGACGCTAACCCTAGTTGTCCTGATGCTAACCCTACTTGTCCTGACGCTAACCCTAGTTGTCCTGACGCTAACCCTACTTGTCCTGACGCTAACCCTACTTGTCCTGACGCTAACCCTAGTTGTCCTGACTCTAACCCTAGTTGTCCTGACGCTAACCCTAGTTGTCCTGATGCTAACCCTAGTTGTTCTGACGCTAACCCTAGTTGTCCTGACGCTAATCCTAGCTGTCCTGACGTTAACCCTACTTGTCCTGACGCTAACCCTACTTGTCCTGATGCTAACCCTAGTTGTCCTGACGCTAACCCTAGTTGTCCTGACGCTAACCCTACTTATCCTGACGCTAACCCTAGTTGTCCTGACGCTAACCCTAGTTGTCCTGAAGCTAACCCTAGTTGTCCTGACGCTAACCCTAGTCGTCCTGACGCTAACCGTACTTGTCCTGACGCAACCCTAGTTGTCCTGACGCTAACCCTAGTTGTCCTGATGCTAACCCTAGTTGTCCTTACACTAACCCTACTTGTCCTGACGCTAACCCTACTTGTACTGACGCTAACCCTACTTGTCCTGACGCTAACCCTACTTGTCCTGACGCTAACCCTACTTGTCCTGACGCTAACCCTAGTTGTCCTGACGCTAACCCTAGTTGTCCTGTCGCTAACCCTAGTTGTAATGACGCTAAACCTAGTTGTCCTGACGCTAACCCTAGTTGTCCTGACGCTAACCCTAGTTGTCCTGACGCTAACCCTAGTTGTCCTGACGGTAACCCTAGTTGTCCTGACGCTAACCCTAGTTGTCCTGACGCTAACCCTAGTTGTCCTGACGCTAACTCTAGTTGTCCTGACGCTAACCCTAGTTGTCCTGACTTTAACCCTAGTTGTCCTGACGCTAAACCTAGTTGTCCTGACGCTAACCCTAGTTGTCCTGACGCTAACCCTAGTTGTCCTGACGCTAACCCTACTTGTCCTGACGCTAACCCTAGTTGTCCTGACGCTAACCCTAGTTGTCCTGATGCTAACCCTACTTGTCCTGACGCTAACCCTAGTTGTCCTGACGCTAACCCTAGTTGCCCTGACGCTAACCCTAGTTGTCCTGACTCTAACCCTTCTTGTCCTGACGCTAACCCTACTGTCCTGACGCTAACCCTAGTTGTCCTAACGATAACCCTAGTTGTCCTGACGCTAACCCTAGTTGTACTGACGCTAACCCTAGTTGTCCTGACGCTAACCCTAGTTGTCCTGACGCTAATCCTAGTTGTCCTGACGCTAACCCTAGTTGTCCTGATGCTAACCCTAGTTGTCCTGACGCTAACCCTAGTTGTCCTGACGCTAACCCTACTTGTCCTGACGCTAACCCTACTTGTCCTGACGCTAACCCTACTTGTCCTGACGCTAACCCTAGTTGTCCTGACGCTAACCCTAGTTGTCCTGACGCTAACCCTAGTTGTACTGACTCTAACCCTAGTTGTCCTGACGCTAACCCTAGTTGTGCTGACGCTAACCCTAGTTGTCCTGACGCTAACCCTAGTTGTCCTGATGCTAACCCTAGTTGTCCTGACGCTAACAATACTTGTACTGACGCTAACCCTACTTGTCCTGACGCTAACCCTACTTGTCCTGACGCTAACTCTAGTTGTCCTGACGCTAACCCTAGTTGTCCTGACGCTAACCCTACTTGTCCTGACGCTAACCCTAGTTGTCCTGATGATAACCCTAGTTGTCCTGAAGCTAACCCTAGTTGTCCTGACGCTAACCCTAGTTGTCCTGACGCTAAGCCTAGTTGTCCTGACGCTAACCCTACTTGTCCTGACGCTAACCCTAGTTGTCCTGATGCTAACCCTAGTTGTCCTGACGCTAACCCTACTTGTCCTGACGCTAACCCTAGTTGTCCTGACGCTAACCCTAGTTGTCCTGACGCTAACCCTAGTTGTCCTGACGCTAACACTACTTGTCCTGACGCTAACCCTAGTTGTCCTGACGCTAACCCTAGTTGTCCTGACGCTAACCCTAGTTGTCCTGATGCTAACCCTAGTTGTCCTGACGCTAACCCTAGTTGTCCTGACGCTAACCCTAGTTGTCCTGACTCTAACCCTAGTTGTCCTGACGCTAACCCTAGTTGTCCTGACGCTAACCCTAGTTGTCCTGACGCTAACCCTAGTTGTCCTGATGCTAACCCTAGTTGTCCTGACGCTAACCCTACTTGTACTGACGCTAACCCTACTTGTCCTGACGCTAACCCTACTTGTCCTGACGCTAACTCTAGTTGTCCTGACGCTAACCCTAGTTGTCCTGACGCTAACCCTACTTGTCCTGACGCTAACCCTAGTTGTCCTGATGCTAACCCTAGTTGTCCTGAAGCTAACCCTAGTTGTCCTGACGCTAACCCTAGTTGTCCTGACGCTAAGCCTAGTTGTCCTGACGCTAACCCTACTTGTCCTGACGCTAACCCTAGTTGTCCTGATGCTAACCCTAGTTGTCCTGACGCTAACCCTACTTGTCCTGACGCTAACCCTAGTTGTCCTGACGCTAACCCTAGTTGTCCTGACGCTAACCCTAGTTGTCCTGACGCTAACCCTACTTGTCCTGACGCTAACCCTAGTTGTCCTGACGCTAACCCTAGTTGTCCTGACGCTAACCCTAGTTGTCCTGATGCTAATCCTAGTTGTCCTGACGCTAACCCTAGTTGTCCTGACGCTAACCCTAGTTGTCCTGACTCTAACCCTAGTTGTCCTGACGCTAACCCTAGTTGTCCTGACGCTAACCCTAGTTGTCCTGACGCTAACCCTAGTTGTCCTGACGCTAACCCTAGTTGTCCTGATGCTAACCCTAGTTGTCCTGACGCTAACCCTACTTGTACTGACGCTAACCCTACTTGTCCTGACGCTACCCCTACTTGTCCTGACGCTAACTCTAGTTGTCCTGACGCTAACCCTAGTTGTCCTGACGCTAACCCTACTTGTCCTGACGCTAACCCTAGTTGTCCTGATGCTAACCCTAGTTGTCCTGAAGCTAACCCTAGTTGTCCTGACGCTAACCCTAGTTGTCCTGACGCTAAGCCTAGTTGTCCTGACGCTAACCCTACTTGTCCTGACGCTAACCCTAGTTGTCCTGATGCTAACCCTAGTTGTCCTGACGCTAACCCTACTTGTCCTGACGCTAACCCTAGTTGTCCTGACGCTAACCCTAGTTGTCCTGACGCTAACCCTAGTTGTCCTGACGCTAACCCTAGTTGTCCTGACGCTAACCCTAGTTGTCCTGACGCTAACCCTAGTTGTCCTGATGCTAACCCTAGTTGTCCTGACGCTAACCCTACTTGTCCTGACGCTAACCCTACTTGTCCTGATGCTAACCCTACTTGTCCTGACGCTAACCCTAGTTGTCCTGACGCTAACCCTAGTTGTCCTGACGCTAACCCTAGTTGTCCTGACGCTAACCCTACTTGTCCTGACGCTAACCCTAGTTGTCCTGACGCTAACCCTAGTTGTAATGACGCTAACCCTAGTTGTCCTGACGCTAACCCTAGTTGTCCTGACGCTAACCCTAGTTGTCCTGACGCTAACCCTAGTTGTCCTGACGCTAACCCTAGTTGTCCTGACGGTAACCCTAGTTGTCCTGACGCTAACCCTAGTTGTCCTGACGCTAACCCTAGTTGTCCTGACGCTAACCCTAGTTGTCCTGATGCTAACTCTAGTTGTCCTGACTTTAACCCTAGTTGTCCTGATGCTAACCCTAGTTGTCCTGACGCTAACCCTAGTTGTCCTGACGCTAACCCTAGTTGTCCTGACGCTAACCCTAGTTGTTCTGACGCTAAACCTAGTTGTCCTGATGCTAACCCTAGTTGTCCTGACGCTAACCCTAGTTGTCCTGACGCTAACCCTAGTTGTCCTGACGCTAACCCTACTTGTCCTGACGCTAACCCTAGTTGTCCTGACGCTAACCCTAGTTGTCCTGACGCTAACCCTAGTTGTCCTGACGCTAACCCTAGTTGTCCTGACGCTAACCCTTCTTGTCCTGACGCTAACCCTAGTTGTCCTGACGCTAACCCTAGTTGTCCTGACGCTAACCCTATTTGTCCTGACGCTAACCCTACTTGTCCTGACTCTAACCCTACTTGTCCTGACGCTAACCCTACTTGTCCTGACGCTAACCCTACTTGTCCTGATGCTAACCCTACTTGTCCTGACGCTAACCCTTTTTGTCCTGACGCTAACCCTAGTTGTCCTGACGCTAACCCTAGTTGTCCTGACTCTAACCCTAGTTGTCCTGACGCTAACCCTAGTTGTCCTGACGCTAACCCTAGTTGTCCTGACGCTAACCCTAGTTGTCCTGAAGCTAACCCTAGTTGTCCTGACGCTAACCCTAGTTGTCCTGACGCTAAGCCTAGTTGTCCTGACGCTAACCCTACTTGTCCTGACGCTAACCCTAGTTGTCCTGATGCTAACCCTAGTTGTCCTGATGCTAACCCTAGTTGTCCTGACGCTAACCCTACTTGTCCTGACGCTAACCCTAGTTGTCCTGATGCTAACCCTAGTTGTCCTGACGCTAACCCTAGTTGTCCTGACGCTAACCCTAGTCGTCCTGACGCTAACCCTAGTCGTCCTGACGCTAACCCTACTTGTCCTGACGCTAACCCTAGTTGTCCTGACGCTAGCCCTAGTTGTCCTGACGCTAACCCTAGTTGTTCTGATGCTAACCCTAGTTGTCCTGACGCTAACCCTACTTGTACTGACGCTAACCCTACTTGTCCTGACGCTAACCCTACTTGTCCTGATGCTAACCCTACTTGTCCTGACTTTAACCCTAGTTGTCCTGATGCTAACCCTAGTTGTCCTGACGCTAACCCTAGTTGTCCTGACGCTAACCCTAGTTGTCCTGACGCTAACCCTAGTTGTCCTGACGCTAACCCTAGTTGTCCTGACGCTAACCCTACTTGTCCTGACGCTAACCCTAGTTGTCCTGACGCTAACCCTAGTTGTCCTGACGCTAACCCTACTTGTCCTGACGCTAACCCTAGTTGTCCTGACGCTAACCCTAGTTGTCCTGACGCTAACCCTACTTGTCCTGACGCTAACCCTAGTTGTCCTGACTCTAACCCTAGTTGTCCTGACGCTAACCCTAGTTGTCCTGATGCTAACCCTAGTTGTTCTGACGCTAACCCTAGTTGTCCTGACGCTAATCCTAGCTGTCCTGACGTTAACCCTACTTGTCCTGACGCTAACCCTACTTGTCCTGATGCTAACCCTAGTTGTCCTGACGCTAACCCTAGTTGTCCTGACGCTAACCCTACTTGTCCTGACGCTAACCCTAGTTGTCCTGACGCTAACCCTAGTTGTCCTGAAGCTAACCCTAGTTGTCCTGACGCTAACCCTAGTCGTCCTGACGCTAACCGTACTTGTCCTGACGCTAACCCTAGTTGTCCTGACGCTAACCCTAGTTGTCCTGATGCTAACCCTAGTTGTCCTTACACTAACCCTACTTGTCCTGACGCTAACCCTACTTGTACTGACGCTAACCCTACTTGTCCTGACGCTAACCCTACTTGTCCTGACGCTAACCCTACTTGTCCTGACGCTAACCCTAGTTGTCCTGACGCTAACCCTAGTTGTCCTGTCGCTAACCCTAGTTGTAATGACGCTAAACCTAGTTGTCCTGACGCTAACCCTAGTTGTCCTGACGCTAACCCTAGTTGTCCTGACGCTAACCCTAGTTGTCCTGACGGTAACCCTAGTTGTCCTGACGCTAACCCTAGTTGTCCTGACGCTAACCCTAGTTGTCCTGACGCTAACTCTAGTTGTCCTGACGCTAACCCTAGTTGTCCTGACTTTAACCCTAGTTGTCCTGACGCTAAACCTAGTTGTCCTGACGCTAACCCTAGTTGTCCTGACGCTAACCCTAGTTGTCCTGACGCTAACCCTACTTGTCCTGACGCTAACCCTAGTTGTCCTGACGCTAACCCTAGTTGTCCTGATGCTAACCCTACTTGTCCTGACGCTAACCCTAGTTGTCCTGACGCTAACCCTAGTTGTCCTGACGCTAACCCTAGTTGTCCTGACGCTAACCCTAGTTGCCCTGACGCTAACCCTAGTTGTCCTGACTCTAACCCTTCTTGTCCTGACGCTAACCCTACTGTCCTGACGCTAACCCTAGTTGTCCTAACGATAACCCTAGTTGTCCTGACGCTAACCCTAGTTGTACTGACGCTAACCCTAGTTGTCCTGACGCTAACCCTAGTTGTCCTGACGCTAATCCTAGTTGTCCTGACGCTAACCCTAGTTGTCCTGATGCTAACCCTAGTTGTCCTGACGCTAACCCTAGTTGTCCTGACGCTAACCCTACTTGTCCTGACGCTAACCCTACTTGTCCTGACGCTAACCCTACTTGTCCTAATGCTAACCCTAGTTGTCCTGACGCTAACCCTAGTTGTCCTGACGCTAACCCTAGTTGTACTGACTCTAACCCTAGTTGTCCTGACGCTAACCCTAGTTGTGCTGACGCTAACCCTAGTTGTCCTGACGCTAACCCTAGTTGTCCTGACGCTAACCCTAGTTGTCCTGATGCTAACCCTAGTTGTCCTGACGCTAACAATACTTGTACTGACGCTAACCCTACTTGTCCTGACGCTAACCCTACTTGTCCTGACGCTAACTCTAGTTGTCCTGACGCTAACCCTAGTTGTCCTGACGCTAACCCTACTTGTCCTGACGCTAACCCTAGTTGTCCTGATGATAACCCTAGTTGTCCTGAAGCTAACCCTAGTTGTCCTGACGCTAACCCTAGTTGTCCTGACGCTAAGCCTAGTTGTCCTGACGCTAACCCTACTTGTCCTGACGCTAACCCTAGTTGTCCTGATGCTAACCCTAGTTGTCCTGACGCTAACCCTACTTGTCCTGACGCTAACCCTAGTTGTCCTGACGCTAACCCTAGTTGTCCTGACGCTAACCCTAGTTGTCCTGACGCTAACACTACTTGTCCTGACGCTAACCCTAGTTGTCCTGACGCTAACCCTAGTTGTCCTGACGCTAACCCTAGTTGTCCTGATGCTAACCCTAGTTGTCCTGACGCTAACCCTAGTTGTCCTGACGCTAACCCTAGTTGTCCTGACTCTAACCCTAGTTGTCCTGACGCTAACCCTAGTTGTCCTGACGCTAACCCTAGTTGTCCTGACGCTAACCCTAGTTGTCCTGACGCTAACCCTAGTTGTCCTGATGCTAACCCTAGTTGTCCTGACGCTAACCCTACTTGTACTGACGCTAACCCTACTTGTCCTGACGCTAACCCTACTTGTCCTGACGCTAACTCTAGTTGTCCTGACGCTAACCCTAGTTGTCCTGACGCTAACCCTACTTGTCCTGACGCTAACCCTAGTTGTCCTGATGCTAACCCTAGTTGTCCTGAAGCTAACCCTAGTTGTCCTGACGCTAACCCTAGTTGTCCTGACGCTAAGCCTAGTTGTCCTGACGCTAACCCTACTTGTCCTGACGCTAACCCTAGTTGTCCTGATGCTAACCCTAGTTGTCCTGACGCTAACCCTACTTGTCCTGACGCTAACCCTAGTTGTCCTGACGCTAACCCTAGTTGTCCTGACGCTAACCCTAGTTGTCCTGACGCTAACCCTACTTGTCCTGACGCTAACCCTAGTTGTCCTGACGCTAACCCTAGTTGTCCTGACGCTAACCCTAGTTGTCCTGATGCTAATCCTAGTTGTCCTGACGCTAACCCTAGTTGTCCTGACGCTAACCCTAGTTGTCCTGACTCTAACCCTAGTTGTCCTGACGCTAACCCTAGTTGTCCTGACGCTAACCCTAGTTGTCCTGACGCTAACCCTAGTTGTCCTGATGCTAACCCTAGTTGTCCTGACGCTAACCCTACTTGTACTGACGCTAACCCTACTTGTCCTGACGCTACCCCTACTTGTCCTGACGCTAACTCTAGTTGTCCTGACGCTAACCCTAGTTGTCCTGACGCTAACCCTACTTGTCCTGACGCTAACCCTAGTTGTCCTGATGCTAACCCTAGTTGTCCTGAAGCTAACCCTAGTTGTCCTGACGCTAACCCTAGTTGTCCTGACGCTAAGCCTAGTTGTCCTGACGCTAACCCTACTTGTCCTGACGCTAACCCTAGTTGTCCTGATGCTAACCCTAGTTGTCCTGACGCTAACCCTACTTGTCCTGACGCTAACCCTAGTTGTCCTGACGCTAACCCTAGTTGTCCTGACGCTAACCCTAGTTGTCCTGACGCTAACCCTAGTTGTCCTGACGCTAACCCTAGTTGTCCTGACGCTAACCCTAGTTGTCCTGATGCTAACCCTAGTTGTCCTGACGCTAACCCTACTTGTCCTGACGCTAACCCTACTTGTCCTGATGCTAACCCTACTTGTCCTGACGCTAACCCTAGTTGTCCTGACGCTAACCCTAGTTGTCCTGACGCTAACCCTAGTTGTCCTGACGCTAACCCTACTTGTCCTGACGCTAACCCTAGTTGTCCTGACGCTAACCCTAGTTGTAATGACGCTAACCCTAGTTGTCCTGACGCTAACCCTAGTTGTCCTGACGCTAACCCTAGTTGTCCTGACGCTAACCCTAGTTGTCCTGACGCTAACCCTAGTTGTCCTGACGGTAACCCTAGTTGTCCTGACGCTAACCCTAGTTGTCCTGACGCTAACCCTAGTTGTCCTGACGCTAACCCTAGTTGTCCTGATGCTAACTCTAGTTGTCCTGACTTTAACCCTAGTTGTCCTGATGCTAACCTTAGTTGTCCTGACGCTAACCCTAGTTGTCCTGACGCTAACCCTAGTTGTCCTGACGCTAACCCTAGTTGTCCTGACGCTAAACCTAGTTGTCCTGATGCTAACCCTAGTTGTCCTGACGCTAACCCTAGTTGTCCTGACGCTAACCCTAGTTGTCCTGACGCTAACCCTAGTTGTCCTGACGCTAACCCTAGTTGTCCTGACGCTAACCCTAGTTGTCCTGACGCTAACCCTAGTTGTCCTGACGCTAACCCTTCTTGTCCTGACGCTAACCCTAGTTGTCCTGACGCTAACCCTAGTTGTCCTGACGCTAACCCTATTTGTCCTGACGCTAACCCTACTTGTCCTGACGCTAACCCGAGTTGTCCTGACGCTAACCCTAGTTGTCCTGACGCTAACCCTACTTGTCCTGACGCTAACCCTACTTGTCCTGACGCTAACCCTAGTTGTACTGACGCTAACCCTAGTTGTCCTGACGCTAACCCTAGTTGTCCTGACGCTAACCCTTGTTGTCCTGACGCTAACCCTAGTTGTCCTGATGCTAACCCTAGTTGTCCTGACGCTAACCCTAGTTGTCCTGACGCTAACATTACTTGTCCTGACGCTAACCCTACTTGTCCTGACGCTAACCCTACTTGTCCTGACGCTAACCCTACTTGTCCTGATGCTAACCCTAGATGTCCTGACGCTAACCCTAGTTGTCCTGACGCTAACCCTAGTTGTCCTGACACTAACCCTAGTTGTCCTGACGCTAACCCTACTTGTCCTCACGCTAACCCTAGTTGTCCTGACGCTAACCCTAGTTGTCCTGAAGCTAACCCTAGTTGTCCTGACGCTAACCCTAGTTGTCCTGACGCTAAGCCTAGTTGTACTGACGCTAACCCTACTTGTCCTGACGCTAACCCTAGTTGTCCTGATGCTAACCCTAGTTGTCCTGACGCTAACCCTACTTGTCCTGACGCTAACCCTAGTTGTCCTGATGCTAACCCTATTTGTCCTGACGCTAACCCTACTTGTCCTGACGCTAACCCTAGTTGTCCTGACGCTAACCCTAGTTGTCCTGACGCTAACCCTAGTTGTCCTGATGCTAACCCTAGTTGTCCTGAAGCTAACCCTAGTTGTCCTGACGCTAACCCTAGTTGTCCTGACGCTAAGCCTAGTTGTCCTGACGCTAACCCTACTTGTCCTGACGCTAACCCTAGTTGTCCTGACGCTAACCCTAGTTGTCCTGATGCTAACCCTAGTTGTCCTGACGCTAACCCTACTTGTCCTGACGCTAACCCTAGTTGTCCTGACGCTAACCCTAGTTGTCCTGACGCTAACCCTACTTGTCCTGACGCTAACCCTACTTGTCCTGACGCTAACCCTAGTTGTCCTGACGCTAACCCTAGTTGTTCTGACGCTAACCCTAGTTGTCCTGTCGCTAACCCTAGTTGTCCTGACGCTAACCCTAGTTGTCCTGACGCTAACCCTAGTTGTCCTGACGCTAACCCTAGTTGTCCTGATGCTAACCCTAGTTGTCCTGACGCTAACCCTACTTGTTCTGACGCTAACCCTACTTGTCCTGACGCTAACCCTACTTGTCCTGACGATAACTCTAGTTGTCCTGACGCTAACCCTAGTTGTCCTGACGCTAACCCTACTTGTCCTGACGCTAACCCTAGTTGTCCTGATGCTAACCCTAGTTGTCCTGAAGCTAACCCTAGTTGTCCTGACGCTAACCCTAGTTGTCCTGACGCTAAGCCTAGTTGTCCTCACGCTAACCCTACTTGTCCTGACGCTAACCCTAGTTGTCCTGATGCTAACCCTAGTTGTCCTGACGCTAACCCTACTTGTCCTGACGCTAACCCTACTTGTCCTGACGCTAACCCTAGTTGTCCTGACGCTAACCCTAGTTGTCCTGACGCTAACCCTAGTTGTCCTGACGCTAACCCTACTTATCCTGACGCTAACCCTACTTGTCCTGACGCTAACCCTAGTTGTCCTGACGCTAACCCTAGTTGTCCTGATGCTAACCCTAGTTGTCCTGACGCTAACCCTACTTGTCCTGACGCTAACCCTACTTGTCCTGATGCTAACTCTACTTGTCCTGACGCTAACCCTAGTTGTCCTGACGCTAACCCTAGTTGTCCTGACGCTAACCCTAGTTGTCCTGACGCTAACCCTACTTGTCCTGACGCTAACCCTAGTTGTCCTGACGCTAACCCTAGTTGTAATGACGCTAACCCTAGTTGTCCTGACGCTAACCCTAGTTGTCCTGACGCTAACCCTAGTTGTCCTGACGCTAACCCTAGTTGTCCTGACGCTAACCCTAGTTGTCCTGACGGTAACCCTAGTTGTCCTGACGCTAACCCTAGTTGTCCTGACGCTAACCCTAGTTGTCCTGATGCTAACTCTAGTTGTCCTGACGCTAACCCTAGTTGTCCTGACTTTAACCCTAGTTGTCCTGATGCTAACCCTAGTTGTCCTGACGCTAACCCTAGTTGTCCTGACGCTAACCCTAGTTGTCCTGACGCTAACCCTAGTTGTCCTGAAGCTAACCCTACTTGTCCTGACGCTAACCCTAGTTGTCCTGACGCTAACCCTAGTTGTCCTGACGCTAAACCTAGTTGTCCTGATGCTAACCCTACTTGTCCTGACGCTAACCCTAGTTGTCCTGACGCTAACCCTAGTTGTCCTGACGCTAACCCTGCTTTTCCTGACGCTAACCCTAGTTGTCCTGACGCTAACCCTAGTTGTCCTGACGCTAACCCTTGTTGTCCTGACGCTAACCCTAGTTGTCCTGACGCTAACCCTTCTTGTCCTGACGCTAACCCTACTTGTCCTGACGCTAACCCTAGTTGTCCTGACGCTAACCCTAGTTGTCCTGACGCTAACCCTACTTGTCCTGACGCTAACCCTACTTGTCCTGACGCTAACCCTAGTTGTACTGACGCTAACCCTAGTTGTCCTGACGCTAACCCTAGTTGTCCTGACGCTAACCCTTGTTGTCCTGACGCTAACCCTTGTTGTCCTGACGCTAACCCTAGTTGTCCTGATGCTAACCCTAGTTGTCCTGACGCTAACCCTAGTTGTCCTGACGCTAACATTACTTGTCCTGACGCTAACCCTACTTGTCCTGACGCTAACCCTACTTGTCCTGACGCTAACCCTACTTGTCCTGATGCTAACCCTAGTTGTCCTGACGCTAACCCTAGTTGTCCTGACGCTAACCCTAGTTGTCCTGACGCTAACCCTACTTGTCCTGACGCTAACCCTAGTTGTCCTGACGCTAACCCTAGTTGTCCTGACGCTAACCCTAGTTGTCCTGACTCTAACCCTAGTTGTCCTGACGCTAACCCTAGTTGTCCTGACGCTAACCCTAGTTGTCCTGACGCTAACCCTAGTTGTCCTGACGCTAACCCTAGTTGTCCTGACGCTAACCCTACTTGTACTGACGCTAACCCTACTTGTCCTGACGCTAACCCTACTTGTCCTGACGCTAACTCTAGTTGTCCTGACGCTAACCCTAGTTGTCCTGACGCTAACCCTACTTGTCCTGACGCTAACCCTACTTGTCCTGACGTAAACCCTAGTTGTCCTGACGCTAACCCTAGTTGTCCTGACGCTAACCCTAGTTGTCCTGACGCTAACCCTACTTGTCCTGACGCTAACCCTAGTTGTCCTGACGCTAACCCTAGTTGTCCTGACGCTAACCCTAGTTGTCCTGACGCTAACCCTAGTTGTCCTGACTCTAACCCTAGTTGTCCTGACGCTAACCCTAGTTGTCCTGACGCTAACCCTAGTTGTTCTGACGCTAACCCTAGTTGTCCTGATGCTAACCCTAGTTGTCCTGACGCTAACCCTACTTGTACTGACGCTAACCCTACTTGTCCTGACGCTAACCCTACTTGTCCTGACGCTAACTCTAGTTGTCCTGACGCTAACCCTAGTTGTCCTGACGCTAACCCTACTTGTCCTGACGCTAACCCTAGTTGTCCTGATGCTAACCCTAGTTGTCCTGAAGCTAACCCTAGTTGTCCTGACGCTAACCCTAGTTGTCCTGACGCTAAGCCTAGTTGTCCTGACGCTAACCCTACTTGTCCTGACGCTAACCCTAGTTGTCCTGATGCTAACCCTAGTTGTCCTGACGCTAACCCTACTTGTCCTGATGCTAACCCTTGTTGTCCTGACGCTAACCCTACTTGTCCTGACGCTAACCCTAGTTGTCCTGACGCTAACCCTACTTGTCCTGACGCTAACCCTAGTTGTCCTGACGCTAACCCTAGTTGTCCTGACGCTAACCCTAGTTGTCCTGATGCTAACCCTAGTTGTCCTGACGCTAACCCTACTTGTCCTGACGCTAACCCTACTTGTCCTGATGCTAACCCTACTTGTCCTGACGCTAACCCTAGTTGTCCTGACGCTAACCCTAGTTGTCCTGACGCTAACCCTAGTTGTCCTGACGCTAACCCTAGTTGTCCTGACGCTAACCCTAGTTGTCCTGACGCTAACCCTAGTTGTCCTGACGGTAACCCTAGTTGTCCTGACGCTAACCCTAGTTGTCCTGATGCTAACTCTAGTTGTCCTGATGCTAACCCTAGTTGTCCTGACTTTAACCCTAGTTGTCCTGATGCTAACCCTAGTTGTCCTGACGCTAACCCTAGTTGTCCTGACGCTAACCCTAGTTGTCCTGACGCTAACCCTAGTTGTCCTGAAGCTAACCCTACTTGTCCTGACGCTAACCCTAGTTGTCCTGACGCTAACCCTAGTTGTCCTGACGCTAAACCTAGTTGTCCTGATGCTAACCCTACTTGTCCTGACGCTAAACCTAGTTGTCCTGACGCTAACCCTAGTTGTCCTGACGCTAACCCTACTTGTCCTGACGCTAACCCTAGTTGTCCTGACGCTAACCCTACTTTTCCTGACGCTAACCCTAGTTGTCCTGACGCTAACCCTAGTTGTCCTGACGCTAACCCTAGTTGTCCTGACGCTAACCCTTCTTGTCCTGATGCTAACCCTAGTTGTCCTGACGCTAACCCTAGATGTCCTGACGCTAACCCTATTTGTCCTGACGCTAACCCTACTTGTCCTGACGCTAACCCTAGTTGTCCTGACGCTAACCCTAGTTGTCCTAACGCTAACCCTAGTTGTCCTGACGCTAACCCTACTTGTCCTGACGCTAACCCTACTTGTCCTGACGCTAACTCTAGTTGTACTGACGCTAACCCTAGTTGTCCTGACGCTAACCCTTGTTGTCCTGACGCTAACCCTAGTTGTCCTGATGCTAACACTAGTTGTCCTGACGCTAACCCTAGTTGTCCTGACGCTAACATTACTTGTCCTGACGCTAACCCTACTTGTCCTGACGCTAACCCTACTTGTCCTGACGCTAACCCTACTTGTCCTGATGCTAACCCTACTTGTCCTGACGCTAACCCTAGTTGTCCTGACGCTAACCCTAGTTGTCCTGACGCTAACCCTAGTTGTCCTGACGCTAACCCTACTTGTCCTGACGCTAACCCTAGTTGTCCTGACGCTAACCCTAGTTGTCCTGAAGCTAACCCTAGTTGTCCTGACGCTAACCCTAGTTGTCCTGACGCTAAGCCTAGTTGTCCTGACGCTAACCCTACTTGTCCTGACGCTAACCCTAGTTGTCCTGATGCTAACCCTAGTTGTCCTGACGCTAACCCTACTTGTCCTGACGCTAACCCTAGTTGTAATGATGCTAACCCTAGTTGTCCTGACGCTAACCCTAGTTGTCCTGACGCTAACCCTACTTGTCCTGACGCTAACCCTAGTTGTCCTGACGCTAACCCTAATTGTCCTGACGCTAACCCTAGTTGTCCTGATGCTAACCCTAGTTGTCCTAACGCTAACCCTACTTGTCCTCACGCTAACCCTACTTGTCCTGACGCTAACCCTACTTGTCCTGACTCTAACCCTAGTTGTCCTGACGCTAACCCTAGTTGTCCTGACGCTAACCCTAGTTGTCCTGACGCTAACCCTAGTTGTCCTGACGCTAACCTTAGTTGTAATAACGCTAACCCTAGTTGTCCTGACGCTAACCCTAGTTGTCCTGACTTTAACCCTAGTTGTCCTGACGCTAACCCTAGTTGTCCTGACGCTAACCCTAGTTGTCCTGACGCTAACCCTAGTTGTCCTGACGCTAACCCTACTTGTCCTGACGCTAACCCTAGTTGTCCTGACGCTAAACCTAGTTGTCCTGATGCTAACCCTACTTGTCCTGACGCTAACCCTAGTTGTCCTGACGCTAACCCTAGTTGTCCTGACGCTAACCCTACTTGTCCTGACGCTAACCCTAGTTGTCCTGACGCTAACCCTACTTTTCCTGACGCTAACCCTAGTTGTCCTGACGCTAACCCTAGTTGTCCTGACGCTAACCCTAGTTGTCCTGATGCTAACCCTAGTTGTCCAGACGCTAAAACTACTTGTCCTGACGCTAACCCTACTTGTCCTGACGCTAACCCTAGTTGTCCTGATGCTAAACCTAGTTGTCCTGATGCTAACCCTACTTGTCCTGACGCTAACCCTAGTTGTCCTGACGCTAACCCTAGTTGTCCTGACGCTAACCCTAGTTGTCCTGACGCTAACCCTAGTTGTCCTGACGCTAACCCTACTTTTCCTGACGCTAACCCTAGTTGTCCTGACGCTAACCCTAGTTGTCCTGACGCTAACCCTAGTTGTCCTGACGCTAACCCTTCTTGTCCTGACGCTAACCCTAGTTGTCCTGACGCTAACCCTAGTTGTCCTGACGCTAACCCTATTTGTCCTGACGCTAACCCTACTTGTCCTGACGCTAACCCTAGTTGTCCTGACGCTAACCCTAGTTGTCCTGACGCTAACCCTAGTTGTCCTGACGCTAACCCTACTTGTCCTGACGCTAACCCTACTTGTCCTGACGCTAACCCTAGTTGTACTGACGCTAACCCTAGTTGTCCTGACGCTAACCCTAGTTGTCCTGACGCTAACCCTTGTTGTCCTGACGCTAACCCTAGTTGTCCTGATGCTAACCCTAGTTGTCCTGACGCTAACCCTATTTGTCCTGATGCTAACATTACTTGTCCTGACGCTAACCCTACTTGTCCTGACGCTAACCCTACTTGTCCTGACGCTAACCCTACTTGTCCTGATGCTAACCCTAGTTGTCCTGACGCTAACCCTAGTTGTCCTGACGCTAACCCTAGTTGTCCTGGCGCTAACCCTACTTGTCCTGACGCTAACCCTAGTTGTCCTGACGCTAACCCTAGTTGTCCTGAAGCTAACCCTAGTTGTCCTGACGCTAACCCTAGTTGTCCTGACGCTAAGCCTAGTTGTCCTGACGCTAACCCTACTTGTCCTGACGCTAACCCTAGTTGTCCTGATGCTAACTCTAGTTGTCCTGACGCTAACCGTACTTGTCCTGACGCTAACCCTAGTTGTCCTGATGCTAACCCTAGTTGTCCTGACGCTAACCCTAGTTGTCCTGACGCTAACCCTAGTTGTCCTGACGCTAACCCTACTTGTCCTGACGCTAACCCTAGTTGTCCTGACGCTAACCCTAGTTGTCCTGACGCTAACCCTAGTTGTCCTGATGCTAACCCTAGTTGTCCTGACGCTAACCCTACTTGTCCTGACGCTAACCCTACTTGTCCTGATGCTAACCCTACTTGTCCTGACTCTAACCCTAGTTGTCCTGACGCTAACCCTAGTTGTCCTGACGCTAACCCTAGTTGTAATGACGCTAAACCTAGTTGTCCTGACGCTAACCCTAGTTGTCCTGACGCTAACCCTAGTTGTCCTGACGCTAACCCTAGTTGTCCTGACGGTAACCCTAGTTGTCCTGACGCTAACCCTAGTTGTCCTGACGCTAACCCTAGTTGTCCTGACGCTAACTCTAGTTGTCCTGACGCTAACCCTAGTTGTCCTGACTTTAACCCTAGTTGTCCTGACGCTAACCCTAGTTGTCCTGACGCTAACCCTAGTTGTCCTGACGCTAACCCTAGTTGTCCTGACGCTAACCCTAGTTGTCCTGACGCTAACCCTATTTGTCCTGACGCTAACCCTACTTGTCCTGACGCTAACCCTAGTTGTCCTGACGCTAACCCTAGTTGTCCTGACGCTAACCCTAGTTGTCCTGACGCTAACCCTACTTGTCCTGACGCTAACCCTAGTTGTACTGACGCTAACCCTAGTTGTCCTGACGCTAACCCTAGTTGTCCTGACGCTAACCCTTGTTGTCCTGACGCTAACCCTAGTTGTCCTGATGCTAACCCTAGTTGTCCTGACGCTAACCCTATTTGTCCTGATGCTAACATTACTTGTCCTGACGCTAACCCTACTTGTCCTGACGCTAACCCTACTTGTCCTGACGCTAACCCTACTTGTCCTGATGCTAACCCTAGTTGTCCTGACGCTAACCCTAGTTGTCCTGACGCTAACCCTAGTTGTCCTGGCGCTAACCCTACTTGTCCTGACGCTAACCCTAGTTGTCCTGACGCTAACCCTAGTTGTCCTGAAGCTAACCCTAGTTGTCCTGACGCTAACCCTAGTTGTCCTGACGCTAAGCCTAGTTGTCCTGACGCTAACCCTACTTGTCCTGACGCTAACCCTAGTTGTCCTGATGCTAACTCTAGTTGTCCTGACGCTAACCGTACTTGTCCTGACGCTAACCCTAGTTGTCCTGATGCTAACCCTAGTTGTCCTGACGCTAACCCTAGTTGTCCTGACGCTAACCCTAGTTGTCCTGACGCTAACCCTACTTGTCCTGACGCTAACCCTAGTTGTCCTGACGCTAACCCTAGTTGTCCTGACGCTAACCCTAGTTGTCCTGATGCTAACCCTAGTTGTCCTGACGCTAACCCTACTTGTCCTGACGCTAACCCTACTTGTCCTGATGCTAACCCTACTTGTCCTGACTCTAACCCTAGTTGTCCTGACGCTAACCCTAGTTGTCCTGACGCTAACCCTAGTTGTAATGACGCTAAACCTAGTTGTCCTGACGCTAACCCTAGTTGTCCTGACGCTAACCCTAGTTGTCCTGACGCTAACCCTAGTTGTCCTGACGGTAACCCTAGTTGTCCTGACGCTAACCCTAGTTGTCCTGACGCTAACCCTAGTTGTCCTGACGCTAACTCTAGTTGTCCTGACGCTAACCCTAGTTGTCCTGACTTTAACCCTAGTTGTCCTGACGCTAACCCTAGTTGTCCTGACGCTAACCCTAGTTGTCCTGACGCTAACCCTAGTTGTCCTGACGCTAACCCTACTTGTCCTGACGCTAACCCTAGTTGTCCTGACGCTAACCCTAGTTGTCCTGACGCTAAACCTAGTTGTCCTGATGCTAACCCTACTTGTCCTGACGCTAACCCTAGTTGTCCTGACGCTAACCCTAGTTGTCCTGACGCTAACCCTACTTGTCCTGACGCTAACCCTAGTTGTCCTGACGCTAACAGTACTTTTCCTGACGCTAACCCTAGTTGTCCTGACGCTAACCCTAGTTGTACTGACGCTAACCCTAGTTGTCCTGACGCTAACCCTTCTTGTCCTGACGCTAACCCTAGTTGTCCTGACGCTAACCCTAGTTGTCCTGACGCTAACCCTTCTTGTCCTGATGCTAACCCTACTTGTCCTGACGCTAACCCTAGTTGTCCTGACGCTAACCCTAGTTGTCCTGATGCTAACCCTACTTGTCCTGACGCTAACCCTACTTGTCCTGACGCTAACCCTAGTTGTACTGACGCTAACCCTAGTTGTCCTGACGCTAACCCTAGTTGTCCTGACGCTAACCCTTGTTGTCCTGACGCTAACCCTAGTTGTCCTGATGCTAACCCTAGTTGTCCTGACGCTAACCCTAGTTGTCCTGACGCTAACATTACTTGTCCTGACGCTAACCCTACTTGTCCTGACGCTAAACCTACTTGTCCTGACGCTAACCCTACTTGTCCTGACGCTAACCCTACTTGTCCTGATGCTAACCCTAGTTGTCCTGACGCTAACCCTAGTTGTCCTGACGCTAACCCTAGTTGTCCTGACGCTAACCCTAGTTGTCCTGACGCTAACCCTAGTTGTCCTGACGCTAACCCTAGTTGTCCTGACTCTAACCCTAGTTGTCCTGACGCTAACCCTAGTTGTCCTGACGCTAACCCTAGTTGTCCTGATGCTAACCCTACTTGTCCTGACGCTAACCCTAGTTGTCCTGACGCTAACCCTAGTTGTCCTGACGCTAACCCTAGTTGTCCTGATGCTAACCCTACTTGTCCTGACGCTAACCCTAGTTGTCCTGACGCTAACCCTAGTTGTCCTGATGCTAACCCTACTTGTCCTGACGCTAACCCTAGTTGTCCTGACGCTAACCCTACTTGTCCTGACGCTAACCCTAGCTGTCCTGACGCTAACCCTAGTTGTCCTGATGCTAACCCTAGTTGTCCTGACGCTAACCCTAGTTGTCCTGACGCTAACCCTAGTTGTCCTGATGCTAACCCTACTTGTCCTGACGCTAACCCTAGTTGTCCTGACGCTAACCCTACTTGTCCTGACGCTAACCCTTGTTGTCCTGACGCTAACCCTAGTTGTCCTGATGCTAACCCTAGTTGTCCTGACGCTAACCCTAGTTGTCCTGACTCTAACCCTAGCTGTCCTGACGCTAACCCTAGTTGTCCTGACGCTAACCCTAGTTGTCCTGACGCTAACCCTAGTTGTCCTGATGCTAACCCTAGTTGTCCTGACTCTAACCCTACTTGTCCTGACGCTAACCCTACTTGTCCTGACGCTAACCCTAGTTGTCCTGACGCTAACCCTAGTTGTCCTGACGCTAACCCTAGTTGTCCTGACGCTAACCTTAGTTGTACTGACGCTAACCCTAGTTGTCCTGACGCTAACCCTAGTTGTCCTCATGCTAACCCTAGTTGTCCTGATGCTAACCCTAGTTGTCCTGACGCTAACCCTACTTGTCCTGACGCTAACCCTACTTGTCCTGACGCTAACTCTACTTGTCCTGACGCTAACCCTAGTTGTCCTGATGCTAACCCTAGTTGTCCTGACGCTAACCCTAGTTGTCCTGACGCTAACCCTAGTTTTCCTGACGCTAACCCTACTTGTCCTGACGCTAACCGTAGTTGTCCTGACGCTAACCCTAGTTGTCCTGACGCTAACCCTAGTTGTCCTGATGCTAACCCTACTTGTCCTGACGCTAACCCTAGTTGTCCTGACGCTAACCCTAGTTGTCCTGACGCTAACCCTACTTGTCCTGACGCTAACCCTAGTTGTCCTGACGCTAACCCTAGTTGTACTGACGCTAACCCTAGTTGTCCTGACGCTAACCCTAGTTGTCCTCATGCTAACCCTAGTTGTCCTGACGCTAACCCTAGTTGTCCTGACGCTAACCCTACTTGTCCTGACGCTAACCCTACTTGTCCTGACGCTAACTCTACTTGTCCTGACGCTAACCCTAGTTGTCCTGATGCTAACCCTAGTTGTCCTGACGCTAACCCTAGTTGTCCTGACGCTAACCCTACTTGTCCTGACGCTAACCCTAGTTGTCCTGATGCTAACCCTACTTGTCCTGATGCTAACCCTACTTGTCCTGACGCTAACCCTAGTTGTACTGACGCTAACCCTAGTTGTCCTGACGCTAACCCTAGTTGTCCTGACGCTAACCCTTGTCCTGACGCTAACCCTAGTTGTCCTGATGCTAACCCTAGTTGTCCTGACGCTAACCCTAGTTGTCCTGACGCTAACATTACTTGTCCTGACGCTAACCCTACTTGTCCTGACGCTAACCCTTGTTGTCCTGACGCTAACCCTAGTTGTCCTGATGCTAACCCTAGTTGTCCTGACGCTAACCCTAGTTGTCCTGACGCTAACATTACTTGTCCTGACGCTAACCCTACTTGTCCTGACGCTAACCCTACTTGTCCTGACGCTAACCCTACTTGTCCTGATGCTAACCCTAGTTGTCCTGACGCTAACCCTAGTTGTCCTGACGCTAACCCTAGTTGTCCTGACGCTAACCCTAGTTGTCCTGACTCTAACCCTAGTTGTCCTGACGCTAACCCTAGTTGTCCTGACGCTAACCCTAGTTGTCCTGATGCTAACCCTACTTGTCCTGACGCTAACCCTAGTTGTCCTGACGCTAACCCTAGTTGTCCTGACGCTAACCCTAGTTGTCCTGACGCTAACCCTAGTTGTCCTGACGCTAACCCTAGTTGTCCTGACGCTAACCCTTCTTGTCCTGACGCTAACCCTAGTTGTCCTGACGCTAACCCTAGTTGTCCTGACGCTAACCCTTCTTGTCCTGATGCTAACTCTACTTGTCCTGACGCTAACCCTAGTTGTCCTGACGCTAACCCTAGTTGTCCTGACGCTAACCCTAGTTGTCCTGACGCTAACCCTTCTTGTCCTGATGCTAACCCTACTTGTCCTGACGCTAACCCTAGTTGTCCTGACGCTAACCCTAGTTGTCCTGATGCTAACCCTACTTGTCCTGACGCTAACCCTACTTGTCCTGACGCTAACCCTAGTTGTACTGACGCTAACCCTAGTTGTCCTGACGCTAACCCTAGTTGTCCTGACGCTAACCCTTGTTGTCCTGACGCTAACCCTAGTTGTCCTGATGCTAACCCTAGTTGTCCTGACGCTAACCCTAGTTGTCCTGACGCTAACATTACTTGTCCTGACGCTAACCCTACTTGTCCTGACGCTAACCCTACTTGTCCTGACGCTAACCCTACTTGTCCTGATGCTAACCCTAGTTGTCCTGACGCTAACCCTAGTTGTCCTGACGCTAACCCTAGTTGTCCTGACGCTAACCCTAGTTGTCCTGACGCTAACCCTAGTTGTCCTGACGCTAACCCTAGTTGTCCTGACTCTAACCCTAGTTGTCCTGACGCTAACCCTAGTTGTCCTGACGCTAACCCTAGTTGTCCTGACGCTAACCCTACTTGTCCTGACGCTAACCCTAGTTGTCCTGACGCTAACCCTAGTTGTCCTGACGCTAACCCTACTTGTCCTGACGCTAACCGTAGTTGTCCTGACGCTAACCCTAGTTGTCCTGACGCTAACCCTACTTGTCCTGACGCTAACCCTAGTTGTCCTGACGCTAACCCTAGTTGTCCTGACGCTAACCCTAGTTGTCCTGACTCTAACCCTAGCTGTCCTGACGCTAACCCTAGTTGTCCTGACGCTAACCCTAGTTGTCCTGACGCTAACCCTAGTTGTCCTGACGCTAACCCTAGTTGTCCTGACGCTAACCCTACTTGTCCTGACGCTAACCCTACTTGTCCTGACGCTAACCCTAGTTGTCCTGACGCTAACCCTAGTTGTCCTGACGCTAACCCTAGTTGTCCTGACGCTAACCTTAGTTGTACTGACGCTAACCCTAGTTGTCCTGACGCTAACCCTAGTTGTCCTCATGCTAACCCTAGTTGTCCTGATGCTAACCCTAGTTGTCCTGACGCTAACCCTACTTGTCCTGACGCTAACCCTACTTGTCCTGACGCTAACTCTACTTGTCCTGACGCTAACCCTAGTTGTCCTGATGCTAACCCTAGTTGTCCTGACGCTAACCCTAGTTGTCCTGACGCTAACCCTAGTTGTCCTGACGCTAACCCTACTTGTCCTGACGCTAACCGTAGTTGTCCTGACGCTAACCCTAGTTGTCCTGACGCTAACCGTAGTTGTCCTGATGCTAACCCTACTTGTCCTGACGCTAACCCTAGTTGTCCTGACGCTTACCCTAGTTGTCCTGACGCTAACCCTACTTGTCCTGACGCTAACCCTAGTTGTCCTGACGCTAACCCTAGTTGTACTGACGCTAACCCTAGTTGTCCTGACGCTAACCCTAGTTGTCCTCATGCTAACCCTAGTTGTCCTGACGCTAACCCTAGTTGTCCTGAAGCTAACCCTACTTGTCCTGACGCTAACCCTACTTGTCCTGACGCTAACTCTACTTGTCCTGACGCTAACCCTAGTTGTCCTGATGCTAACCCTAGTTATCCTGACGCTAACCCTAGTTGTCCTGACGCTAACCCTACTTGTCCTGACGCTAACCCTAGTTGTCCTGACGCTAACCCTACTTGTCCTGACGCTAACCCTAGTTGTCCTGACGCTAACCCTAGTTGTCCTGACGCTAACCCTTGTCCTGACGCTAACCCTAGTTGTCCTGATGCTAACCCTAGTTGTCCTGACGCTAACCCTAGTTGTCCTGACGCTAACATTACTTGTCCTGACGCTAACCCTACTTGTCCTGACGCTAACCCTTGTTGTCCTGACGCTAACCCTAGTTGTCCTGATGCTAACCCTAGTTGTCCTGACGCTAACCCTAGTTGTCCTGACGCTAACATTACTTGTCCTGACGCTAACCCTACTTGTCCTGACGCTAACCCTACTTGTCCTGACGCTAACCCTACTTGTCCTGATGCTAACCCTAGTTGTCCTGACGCTAACCCTAGTTGTCCTGACGCTAACCCTAGTTGTCCTGACGCTAACCCTAGTTGTCCTGACGCTAACCCTAGTTGTCCTGACGCTAACCCTAGTTGTCCTGACTCTAACCCTAGTTGTCCTGACGCTAACCCTAGTTGTCCTGACGCTAACCCTAGTTGTCCTGACGCTAACCCTAGTTGTCCTGATGCTAACCCTACTTGTCCTGACGCTAACCCTAGTTGTCCTGACGCTAACCCTAGTTGTCCTGACGCTAACCCTACTTGTCCTGACGCTAACCCTAGTTGTCCTGACGCTAACCCTAGTTGTCCTGACGCTAACCTTAGTTGTCCTGACGCTAACCTTACTTGTCCTGACGCTAACCCTAGTTGTCCTGACGCTAACCCTACTTGTCCTGACGCTAACCCTACTTGTCCTGACGCTAACCCTAGTTGTCCTGACGCTAACCCTACTTGTCCTGACGCTAACCCTAGTTGTCCTGACGCTAACCCTAGTTGTCCTGACGCTAACCCTAGTTGTCCTGACGCTAACCCTAGTTGTCCTGATGCTAACCCTACTTGTCCTGACGCTAACCCTAGTTGTCCTGACGCTAACCCTAGTTGTCCTGACGCTAACCCTAGTTGTCCTGACGCTAACCCTAGTTGTCCTGACGCTAACCCTAGTTGTCCTCATGCTAACCCTAGTTGTCCTGACGCTAACCCTAGTTGTCCTGACGCTAACCCTACTTGTCCTGACGCTAACCCTACTTGTCCTGACGCTAACCCTACTTGTCCTGATGCTAACCCTAGTTGTCCTGACGCTAACCCTAGTTGTCCTGACGCTAACCCTAGTTGTCCTGACGCTAACCCTAGTTGTACTGACGCTAACCCTACTTGTCCTGACGCTAACCCTACTTGTCCTGATGCTAACCCTAGTTGTCCTGACGCTAACCCTAGTTGTCCTGACGCTAACCCTAGTTGTCCTGACGCTAACCCTAGTTGTCCTGACGCTAACCCTAGTTGTCCTGACTCTAACCCTAGTTGTCCTGACGCTAACCCTAGTTGTCCTGACGCTAACCCTAGTTGTCCTGATGCTAACCCTACTTGTCCTGACGCTAACCCTAGTTGTCCTGACGCTAACCCTAGTTGTCCTGACGCTAACCCTACTTGTCCTGACGCTAACCGTAGTTGTCCTGACGCTAACCCTAGTTGTCCTGACGCTAACCCTACTTGTCCTGACGCTAACCCTAGTTGTCCTGACGCTAACCCTAGTTGTCATGACGCTAACCCTAGTTGTCCTGACTCTAACCCTAGCTGTCCTGACGCTAACCCTAGTTGTCCTGACGCTAACCCTAGTTGTCCTGACGCTAACCCTAGTTGTCCTGACGCTAACCCTAGTTGTCCTGACGCTAACCCTACTTGTCCTGACGCTAACCCTACTTGTCCTGACGCTAACCCTAGTTGTCCTGACGCTAACCCTAGTTGTCCTGACGCTAACCCTAGTTGTCCTGACGCTAACCTTAGTTGTACTGACGCTAACCCTAGTTGTCCTGACGCTAACCCTAGTTGTCCTCATGCTAACCCTAGTTGTCCTGATGCTAACCCTAGTTGTCCTGACGCTAACCCTACTTGTCCTGACGCTAACCCTACTTGTCCTGACGCTAACTCTACTTGTCCTGACGCTAACCCTAGTTGTCCTGATGCTAACCCTAGTTGTCCTGACGCTAACCCTAGTTGTCCTGACGCTAACCCTAGTTGTCCTGACGCTAACCCTACTTGTCCTGACGCTAACCGTAGTTGTCCTGACGCTAACCCTAGTTGTCCTGACGCTAACCCTAGTTGTCCTGATGCTAACCCTACTTGTCCTGACGCTAACCCTAGTTGTCCTGACGCTAACCCTAGTTGTCCTGACGCTAACCCTACTTGTCCTGACGCTAACCCTAGTTGTCCTGACGCTAACCCTAGTTGTACTGACGCTAACCCTAGTTGTCCTGACGCTAACCCTAGTTGTCCTCATGCTAACCCTAGTTGTCCTGACGCTAACCCTAGTTGTCCTGACGCTAACCCTACTTGTCCTGATGCTAACCCTACTTGTCCTGACGCTAACTCTACTTGTCCTGACGCTAACCCTAGTTGTCCTGATGCTAACCCTAGTTATCCTGACGCTAACCCTAGTTGTCCTGACGCTAACCCTACTTGTCCTGACGCTAACCCTAGTTGTCCTGATGCTAACCCTACTTGTCCTGATGCTAACCCTACTTGTCCTGACGCTAACCCTAGTTGTACTGACGCTAACCCTAGTTGTCCTGACGCTAACCCTAGTTGTCCTGACGCTAACCCTTGTCCTGACGCTAACCCTAGTTGTCCTGATGCTAACCCTAGTTGTCCTGACGCTAACCCTAGTTGTCCTGACGCTAACATTACTTGTCCTGACGCTAACCCTACTTGTCCTGACGCTAACCCTTGTTGTCCTGACGCTAACCCTAGTTGTCCTGATGCTAACCCTAGTTGTCCTGACGCTAACCCTAGTTGTCCTGACGCTAACATTACTTGTCCTGACGCTAACCCTACTTGTCCTGACGCTAACCCTAGTTGTCCTGACGCTAACCCTACTTGTCCTGACGCTAACCCTAGTTGTCCTGACGCTAACCCTACTTGTCCTGACGCTAACCCTAGTTGTCCTGACGCTAACCCTAGTTGTCCTGACGCTAACCCTAGTTGTCCTGACGCTAACCCTAGTTGTCCTGATGCTAACCCTACTTGTCCTGACGCTAACCCTAGTTGTCCTGACGCTAACCCTAGTTGTCCTGACGCTAACCCTAGTTGTCCTGACGCTAACCCTAGTTGTCCTGACGCTAACCCTAGTTGTCCTCATGCTAACCCTAGTTGTCCTGACGCTAACCCTAGTTGTCCTGACGCTAACCCTACTTGTCCTGACGCTAACCCTACTTGTCCTGACGCTAACCCTACTTGTCCTGATGCTAACCCTAGTTGTCCTGACGCTAACCCTAGTTGTCCTGACGCTAACCCTAGTTGTCCTGACGCTAACCCTAGTTGTACTGACGCTAACCCTACTTGTCCTGACGCTAACCCTACTTGTCCTGATGCTAACCCTAGTTGTCCTGACGCTAACCCTAGTTGTCCTGACGCTAACCCTAGTTGTCCTGACGCTAACCCTAGTTGTCCTGACGCTAACCCTAGTTGTCCTGACTCTAACCCTAGTTGTCCTGACGCTAACCCTAGTTGTCCTGACGCTAACCCTAGTTGTCCTGATGCTAACCCTACTTGTCCTGACGCTAACCCTAGTTGTCCTGACGCTAACCCTAGTTGTCCTGACGCTAACCCTACTTGTCCTGACGCTAACCGTAGTTGTCCTGACGCTAACCCTAGTTGTCCTGACGCTAACCCTACTTGTCCTGACGCTAACCCTAGTTGTCCTGACGCTAACCCTAGTTGTCCTGACGCTAACCCTAGTTGTCCTGACTCTAACCCTAGCTGTCCTGACGCTAACCCTAGTTGTCCTGACGCTAACCCTAGTTGTCCTGACGCTAACCCTAGTTGTCCTGACGCTAACCCTAGTTGTCCTGACGCTAACCCTACTTGTCCTGACGCTAACCCTACTTGTCCTGACGCTAACCCTAGTTGTCCTGACGCTAACCCTAGTTGTCCTGACGCTAACCCTAGTTGTCCTGACGCTAACCTTAGTTGTACTGACGCTAACCCTAGTTGTCCTGACGCTAACCCTAGTTGTCCTCATGCTAACCCTAGTTGTCCTGATGCTAACCCTAGTTGTCCTGACGCTAACCCTACTTGTCCTGACGCTAACCCTACTTGTCCTGACGCTAACTCTACTTGTCCTGACGCTAACCCTAGTTGTCCTGATGCTAACCCTAGTTGTCCTGACGCTAACCCTAGTTGTCCTGACGCTAACCCTAGTTGTCCTGACGCTAACCCTACTTGTCCTGACGCTAACCGTAGTTGTCCTGACGCTAACCCTAGTTGTCCTGACGCTAACCCTAGTTGTCCTGATGCTAACCCTACTTGTCCTGACGCTAACCCTAGTTGTCCTGACGCTAACCCTAGTTGTCCTGACGCTAACCCTACTTGTCCTGACGCTAACCCTAGTTGTCCTGACGCTAACCCTAGTTGTACTGACGCTAACCCTAGTTGTCCTGACGCTAACCCTAGTTGTCCTCATGCTAACCCTAGTTGTCCTGACGCTAACCCTACTTGTCCTGATGCTAACCCTACTTGTCCTGACGCTAACTCTACTTGTCCTGACGCTAACCCTAGTTGTCCTGATGCTAACCCTAGTTATCCTGACGCTAACCCTAGTTGTCCTGACGCTAACCCTACTTGTCCTGACGCTAACCCTAGTTGTCCTGATGCTAACCCTACTTGTCCTGATGCTAACCCTACTTGTCCTGACGCTAACCCTAGTTGTACTGACGCTAACCCTAGTTGTCCTGACGCTAACCCTAGTTGTCCTGACGCTAACCCTTGTCCTGACGCTAACCCTAGTTGTCCTGATGCTAACCCTAGTTGTCCTGACGCTAACCCTAGTTGTCCTGACGCTAACATTACTTGTCCTGACGCTAACCCTACTTGTCCTGACGCTAACCCTTGTTGTCCTGACGCTAACCCTAGTTGTCCTGATGCTAACCCTAGTTGTCCTGACGCTAACCCTAGTTGTCCTGACGCTAACATTACTTGTCCTGACGCTAACCCTACTTGTCCTGACGCTAACCCTACTTGTCCTGACGCTAACCCTACTTGTCCTGATGCTAACCCTAGTTGTCCTGACGCTAACCCTAGTTGTCCTGACGCTAACTCTAGTTGTCCTGACGCTAACCCTAGTTGTCCTGACGCTAACCCTAGTTGTCCTGACGCTAACCCTAGTTGTCCTGACTCTAACCCTAGTTGTCCTGACGCTAACCCTAGTTGTCCTGACGCTAACCCTAGTTGTCCTGATGCTAACCCTACTTGTCCTGACGCTAACCCTAGTTGTCCTGACGCTAACCCTAGTTGTCCTGACGCTAACCCTACTTGTCCTGACGCTAACCCTAGTTGTCCTGACGCTAACCCTAGTTGTCCTGACGCTAACCTTAGTTGTCCTGACGCTAACCTTACTTGTCCTGACGCTAACCCTAGTTGTCCTGACGCTAACCCTAGTTGTCCTGACGCTAACCCTACTTGTCCTGACGCTAACCCTAGTTGTCCTGACGCTAACCCTACTTGTCCTGACGCTAACCCTAGTTGTCCTGACGCTAACCCTAGTTGTCCTGACGCTAACCCTAGTTGTCCTGACGCTAACCCTAGTTGTCCTGATGCTAACCCTACTTGTCCTGACGCTAACCCTAGTTGTCCTGACGCTAACCCTAGTTGTCCTGACGCTAACCCTAGTTGTCCTGACGCTAACCCTAGTTGTCCTGACGCTAACCCTAGTTGTCCTCATGCTAACCCTAGTTGTCCTGACGCTAACCCTAGTTGTCCTGACGCTAACCCTACTTGTCCTGACGCTAACCCTACTTGTCCTGACGCTAACCCTACTTGTCCTGATACTAACCCTAGTTGTCCTGACGCTAACCCTAGTTGTCCTGACGCTAACCCTAGTTGTCCTGACGCTAACCCTAGTTGTACTGACGCTAACCCTAGTTGTCCTGACGCTAACCCTAGTTGTCCTCATGCTAACCCTAGTTGTCCTGACGCTAACCCTAGTTGTCCTGACGCTAACCCTAGTTGTCCTGACGCTAACCCTAGTTGTCCTGACGCTAACCCTAGTTGTCCTGACGCTAACCCTAGTTGTCCTGACGCTAACCCTAGTTGTCCTCATGCTAACCCTAGTTGTCCTGACGCTAACCCTAGTTGTCCTGACGCTAACCCTACTTGTCCTGACGCTAACCCTACTTGTCCTGACGCTAACCCTACTTGTCCTGAAGCTAACCCTAGTTGTCCTGACGCTAACCCTAGTTGTCCTGACGCTAACCCTAGTTGTCCTGACGCTAACCCTAGTTGTCCTGACGCTAACCCTAGTTGTACTGACGCTAACCCTAGTTGTCCTGACGCTAACCCTAGTTGTCCTCATGCTAACCCTAGTTGTCCTGACGCTAACCCTAGTTGTCCTGACGCTAACCCTAGTTGTCCTGACGCTAACCCTACTTGTCCTGACGCTAACCCTAGTTGTCCTGACGCTAACCCTAGTTGTCCTGACGCTAACCCTAGTTGTCCTGACGCTAACCCTAGTTGTCCTGACGCTAACCCTACTTGTCCTGACGCTAACCCTAGTTGTCCTGACGCTAACCCTAGTTGTCCTGACGCTAACCCTAGTTGTCCTGACGCTAACCCTAGTTGTCCTGACGCTAACCCTAGTTGTCCTGACGCTAACCCTTCTTGTCCTGACGCTAACCCTAGTTGTCCTGACGCTAACCCTACTTGTCCTGACGCTAACCCTACTTGTCCTGACGCTAACCCTAGTTGTACTGACGCTAACCCTAGTTGTCCTGACGCTAACCCTAGTTGTCCTGACGCTAACCCTTGTCCTGACGCTAACCCTAGTTGTCCTGATGCTAACGCTAGTTGTCCTGACGCTAACCCTAGTTGTCCTGACGCTAACATTACTTGTCCTGACGCTAACCCTACTTGTCCTGACGCTAACCCTTGTTGTCCTGACGCTAACCCTAGTTGTCCTGATGCTAACCCTAGTTGTCCTGACGCTAACCCTAGTTGTCCTGACGCTAACATTACTTGTCCTGACGCTAACCCTACTTGTCCTGACGCTAACCCTACTTGTCCTGACGCTAACCCTACTTGTCCTGATGCTAACCCTAGTTGTCCTGACGCTAACCCTAGTTGTCCTGACGCTAACCCTAGTTGTCCTGACGCTAACCCTAGTTGTCCTGACGCTAACCCTAGTTGTCCTGACTCTAACCCTAGTTGTCCTGACGCTAACCCTAGTTGTCCTGACGCTAACCCTAGTTGTCCTGATGCTAACCCTACTTGTCCTGCCGCTAACCCTAGTTGTCCTGACGCTAACCCTAGTTGTCCTGACGCTAACCCTACTTGTCCTGACGCTAACCCTACTTGTCCTGACGCTAACCCTACTTGTCCTGACGCGAACCCTAGTTGTCCTGACGCTAACCCTAGTTGTCCTCATGCTAACCCTAGTTGTCCTGACGCTAACCCTAGTTGTCCTGACGCTAACCCTACTTGTCCTGACGCTAACCCTACTTGTCCTGACGCTAACTCTACTTGTCCTGACGCTAACCCTAGTTGTCCTGATGCTAACCCTAGTTGTCCTGACGCTAACCCTAGTTGTCCTGACGCTAACCCTAGTTGTCCTGACGCTAACCCAACTTGTCCTGACGCTAACCGTAGTTGTCCTGACGCTAACCCTAGTTGTCCTGACGCTAACCCTAGTTGTCCTGATGCTGACCCTACTTGTCCTGACGCTAACCCTAGTTGTCCTGACGCTAACCCTAGTTGTCCTGACGCTAACCCTACTTGTCCTGACGCTAACCCTAGTTGTCCTGACGCTAACCCTAGTTGTACTGACGCTAACCCTAGTTGTCCTGACGCTAACCCTAGTTGTCCTCATGCTAACCCTAGTTGTCCTGACGCTAATCCTAGTTGTCCTGACGCTAACCCTACTTGTCCTGACGCTAACCCTACTTGTCCTGACGCTAACTCTACTTGTCCTGACGCTAACCCTAGTTGTCCTGATGCTAACCCTAGTTGTCCTGACGCTAACCCTAGTTGTCCTGACGCTAACCCTAGTTGTCCTGACGCTAACCCTACTTGTCCTGACGCTAACCGTAGTTGTCCTGACGCTAACCCTAGTTGTCCTGACGCTAACCCTAGTTGTCCTGACGCTAACCCTACTTGTCCTGACGCTAACCCTAGTTGTCCTGACGCTAACCCTACTTGTCCTGACGCTAACCCTAGTTGTCCTGACGCTAACCCTAGTTGTCCTGACGCTAACCCTACTTGTCCTGACGCTAACCCTAGTTGTCCTGACGCTAACCCTAGTTGTCCTGACGCTAACCCTTCTTGTCCTGACGCTAACCCTAGTTGTCCTGACGCTAACCCTAGTTGTCCTGACGCTAACCCTAGTTGTCCTGACGCTAACCCTACTTGTCCTGACGCTAACCCTACTTGTCCTGACGCTAACCCTAGTTGTACTGACGCTAACCCTAGTTGTCCTGACGCTAACCCTAGTTGTCCTGACGCTAACCCTTGTCCTGACGCTAACCCTAGTTGTCCTGATGCTAACCCTAGTTGTCCTGACGCTAACCCTAGTTGTCCTGACGCTAACATTACTTGTCCTGACGCTAACCCTACTTGTCCTGACGCTAACCCTTGTTGTCCTGACGCTAACCCTAGTTGTCCTGATGCTAACCCTAGTTGTCCTGACGCTAACCCTAGTTGTCCTGACGCTAACATTACTTGTCCTGACGCTAACCCTACTTGTCCTGACGCTAACCCTACTTGTCCTGATGCTAACCCTTGTTGTCCTGACGCTAACCCTAGTTGTCCTGACGCTAACCCTAGTTGTCCTGACGCTAACCCTAGTTGTCCTGACGCTAACCCTACTTGTCCTGACGCTAACCCTAGTTGTCCTGACGCTAACCCTAGTTGTCCTGACGCTAACCCTAGTTGTCCTGACGCTAACCCTACTTGTCCTGACGCTAACCCTACTTGTCCTGACGCTAACCCTACTTGTCCTGACGCTAACCCTAGTTGTCCTGACGCTAACCCTACTTGTCCTGACGCTAACCCTAGTTGTCCTGATGCTAACCCTACTTGTCCTGACGCTAACCCTAGTTGTCCTGACGCTAACCCTACTTGTCCTGACGCTAACCCTAGTTGTCCTGACGCTAACCCTAGTTGTCCTGACGCTAACCCTACTTGTCCTGACGCTAACCCTAGTTGTCCTGATGCTAACCCTACTTGTCCTGACGCTAACCCTAGTTGTCCTGACGCTAACCCTACTTGTCCTGACGCTAACCCTACTTGTCCTGACGCTAACCATACTTGTCCTGACGCTAACCCTAGTTGTCCTGACGCTAACCCTAGTTGTCCTGACGCTAACCCTAGTTGTCCTGACGCTAACCCTTCTTGTCCTGACGCTAACCCTAGTTGTCCTGACGCTAACCCTAGTTGTCCTGACGCTAACCCTACTTGTCCTGACGCTAACCCTACTTGTCCTGACGCTAACCCTAGTTGTACTGACGCTAACCCTAGTTGTCCTGACGCTAACCCTAGTTGTCCTGACGCTAACCCTTGTCCTGACGCTAACCCTAGTTGTCCTGACGCTAACCCTAGTTGTCCTGACGCTTACCCTTCTTGTCCTGACGCTAACCCTAGTTGTCCTGACGCTAACCCTAGTTGTCCTGACGCTAACCCTAGTTGTCCTGACGCTAACCCTACTTGTCCTGACGCTAACCCTACTTGTCCTGACGCTAACCCTACTTGTCCTGATGCTAACCCTTGTTGTCCTGACGCTAACCCTAGTTGTCCTGACGCTAACCCTAGTTGTCCTGACGCTAACCCTAGTTGTCCTGACGCTAACCCTACTTGTCCTGACGCTAACCCTAGTTGTCCTGACGCTAACCCTAGTTGTCCTGACGCTAACCCTAGTTGTCCTGACGCTAACCCTACTTGTCCTGACGCTAACCCTACTTGTCCTGACGCTAACCCTAGTTGTCCTGACGCTAACCCTAGTTGTCCTGACGCTAACCCTACTTGTCCTGACGCTAACCCTAGTTGTCCTGATGCTAACCCTACTTGTCCTGACGCTAACCCTAGTTGTCCTGACGCTAACCCTACTTGTCCTGACGCTAACCCTAGTTGTCCTGACGTTAACCCTAGTTGTCCTGACGCTAACCCTACTTGTCCTGACGCTAACCCTAGTTGTCCTGATGCTAACCCTACTTGTCCTGACGCTAACCCTAGTTGTCCTGACGCTAACCCTAGTTGTCCTGACGCTAACCCTACTTGTCCTGACGCTAACCCTAGTTGTCCTGACGCTAACCCTAGTTGTCCTGACGCTAACCCTAGTTGTCCTGACGCTAACCCTTCTTGTCCTGACGCTAACCCTAGTTGTCCTGACGCTAACCCTAGTTGTCCTGACGCTAACCCTACTTGTCCTGACGCTAACCCTACTTGTCCTGACGCTAACCCTAGTTGTACTGACGCTAACCCTAGTTGTCCTGACGCTAACCCTAGTTGTCCTGACGCTAACCCTTGTCCTGACGCTAACCCTAGTTGTCCTGACGCTAACCCTAGTTGTCCTGACGCTAACCCTTCTTGTCCTGACGCTAACCCTAGTTGTCCTGACGCTAACCCTAGTTGTCCTGACGCTAACCCTAGTTGTCCTGACGCTAACCCTACTTGTCCTGACGCTAACCCTAGTTGTACTGACGCTAACCCTACTTGTCCTGACGCTAACCCTTGTTGTCCTGACGCTAACCCTTGTTGTCCTGACGCTAACCCTAGTTGTCCTGATGCTAACCCTAGTTGTCCTGACGCTAACCCTAGTTGTCCTGACGCTAACATTACTTGTCCTGACGCTAACCCTACTTGTCCTGACGCTAGCCCTACTTGTCCTGACGCTAACCCTACTTGTCCTGATGCTAACCCTAGTTGTCCTGACGCTAACCCTAGTTGTCCTGATGCTAACCCTAGTTGTACTGACGCTAACCCTAGTTGTCCTGACGCTAACCCTAGTTGTCCTGACGCTAACCCTAGTTGTCCTGACTCTAACCCTAGTTGTCCTGACGCTAACCCTAGTTGTCCTGACGCTAACCCTAGTTGTCCTGATGCTAACCCTACTTGTCCTGACGCTAACCCTACTTGTCCTGACGCTAACCCTAGTTGTCCTGACGCTAACCCTACTTGTCCTGACGCTAACCCTAGTTGTCCTGACGCTAACCCTAGTTGTCCTGACGCTAACCCTAGTTGTCCTGACGCTAACCCTACTTGTCCTGACGCTAACCCTAGTTGTCCTGACGCTAACCCTAGTTGTCCTGACGCTAACCCTAGTTGTCCTGACGCTAACCCTAGTTGTCCTGACGCTAACCCTACTTGTCCTGACGCTAACCCTAGTTGTCCTGACGCTAACCCTAGTTGTCCTGACGCTAACCCTAGTTGTCCTGACGCTAACCCTAGTTGTCCTGACGCTAACCCTAGTTGTCCTGACGCTAACCCTTCTTGTCCTGACGCTAACCCTAGTTGTCCTGACGCTAACCCTACTTGTCCTGACGCTAACCCTACTTGTCCTGACGCTAACCCTACTTGTCCTGACGCTAACCCTAGTTGTACTGACGCTAACCCTAGTTGTCCTGACGCTAACCCTAGTTGTCCTGACGCTAACCCTTGTCCTGACGCTAACCCTAGTTGTCCTGATGCTAACGCTAGTTGTCCTGATGCTAACGCTAGTTGTCCTGACGCTAACCCTAGTTGTCCTGACGCTAACATTACTTGTCCTGACGCTAACCCTACTTGTCCTGACGCTAACCCTTGTTGTCCTGACGCTAACCCTAGTTGTCCTGATGCTAACCCTAGTTGTCCTGACGCTAACCCTAGTTGTCCTGACGCTAACATTACTTGTCCTGACGCTAACCCTACTTGTCCTGACGCTAACCCTACTTGTCCTGACGCTAACCCTACTTGTCCTGATGCTAACCCTAGTTGTCCTGACGCTAACCCTAGTTGTCCTGACGCTAACCCTAGTTGTCCTGACGCTAACCCTAGTTGTCCTGACGCTAACCCTAGTTGTCCTGACTCTAACCCTAGTTGTCCTGACGCTAACCCTAGTTGTCCTGACGCTAACCCTAGTTGTCCTGATGCTAACCCTACTTGTCCTGCCGCTAACCCTAGTTGCCCTGACGCTAACCCTAGTTGTCCTGACGCTAACCCTTCTTGTCCTGACGCTAACCCTACTTGTCCTGACGCTAACCCTACTTGTCCTGACGCGAACCCTAGTTGTCCTCACGCTAACCCTAGTTGTCCTCATGCTAACCCAAGTTGTCCTGACGCTAACCCTAGTTGTCCTGACGCTAACCCTACTTGTCCTGACGCTAACCCTACTTGTCCTGACGCTAACTCTACTTGTCCTGACGCTAACCCTAGTTGTCCTGATGCTAACCCTAGTTGTCCTGACGCTAACCCTAGTTGTCCTGACGCTAACCCTAGTTGTCCTGACGCTAACCCTACTTGTCCTGACGCTAACCGTAGTTGTCCTGACGCTAACCCTAGTTGTCCTGACGCTAACCCTAGTTGTCCTGATGCTGACCCTACTTGTCCTGACGCTAACCCTAGTTGTCCTGACGCTAACCCTAGTTGTCCTGACGCTAACCCTACTTGTCCTGACGCTAACCCTAGTTGTCCTGACGCTAACCCTAGTTGTACTGACGCTAACCCTAGTTGTCCTGACGCTAACCCTAGTTGTCCTCATGCTAACCCTAGTTGTCCTGACGCTAACCCTAGTTGTCCTGACGCTAACCCTACTTGTCCTGACGCTAACCCTACTTGTCCTGACGCTAACTCTACTTGTCCTGACGCTAACCCTAGTTGTCCTGATGCTAACCCTAGTTGTCCTGACGCTAACCCTAGTTGTCCTGACGCTAACCCTACTTGTCCTGACGCTAACCGTAGTTGTCCTGACGCTAACCCTAGTTGTCCTGACGCTAACCCTAGTTGTCCTGACGCTAACCCTACTTGTCCTGACGCTAACCCTAGTTGTCCTGACGCTAACCCTAGTTGTCCTGACGCTAACCCTACTTGTCCTGACGCTAACCCTAGTTGTCCTGACGCTAACCCTAGTTGTCCTGACGCTAACCCTACTTGTCCTGACGCTAACCCTACTTGTCCTGACGCTAACCCTAGTTGTCCTGACGCTAACCCTAGTTGTCCTGACGCTAACCCTAGTTGTCCTGACGCTAACCCTTCTTGTCCTGACGCTAACCCTAGTTGTCCTGACGCTAACCCTAGTTGTCCTGACGCTAACCCTAGTTGTCCTGACGCTAACCCTACTTGTCCTGACGCTAACCCTAGTTGTACTGACGCTAACCCTAGTTGTCCTGACGCTAACCCTAGTTGTCCTGACGCTAACCCTTGTCCTGACGCTAACCCTAGTTGTCCTGATGCTAACCCTAGTTGTCCTGACGCTAACCCTAGTTGTCCTGACGCTAACATTACTTGTCCTGACGCTAACCCTACTTGTCCTGACGCTAACCCTTGTTGTCCTGACGCTAACCCTAGTTGTCCTGATGCTAACCCTAGTTGTCCTGACGCTAACCCTAGTTGTCCTGACGCTAACATTACTTGTCCTGACGCTAACCCTACTTGTCCTGACGCTAACCCTACTTGTCCTGATGCTAACCCTTGTTGTCCTGACGCTAACCCTAGTTGTCCTGACGCTAACCCTAGTTGTCCTGACGCTAACCCTAGTTGTCCTGACGCTAACCCTACTTGTCCTGACGCTAACCCTAGTTGTCCTGACGCTAACCCTAGTTGTCCTGACGCTAACCCTAGTTGTCCTAACGCTAACCCTACTTGTCCTGACGCTAACCCTACTTGTCCTGACGCTAACCCTAGTTGTCCTGACGCTAACCCTAGTTGTCCTGACGCTAACCCTAGTTGTCCTGACGCTAACCCTAGTTGTCCTGACGCTAACCCTTCTTGTCCTGACGCTAACCCTAGTTGTCCTGACGCTAACCCTAGTTGTCCTGACGCTAACCCTACTTGTCCTGACGCTAACCCTACTTGTCCTGACGCTAACCCTAGTTGTACTGACGCTAACCCTAGTTGTCCTGACGCTAACCCTTGTCCTGACGCTAACCCTAGTTGTCCTGATGCTAACCCTAGTTGTCCTGACGCTAACCCTAGTTGTCCTGACGCTAACATTACTTGTCCTGACGCTAACCCTACTTGTCCTGACGCTAACCCTTGTTGTCCTGACGCTAACCCTAGTTGTCCTGATGCTAACCCTAGTTGTCCTGACGCTAACCCTAGTTGTCCTGACGCTAACCCTAGTTGTCCTGACGCTAACCCTTCTTGTCCTGACGCTAACCCTAGTTGTCCTCATGCTAACCCTAGTTGTCCTGACGCTAACCCTAGTTGTCCTGACGCTAACCCTACTTGTCCTGACGCTAACCCTACTTGTCCTGACGCTAACTCTACTTGTCCTGACGCTAACCCTAGTTGTCCTGATGCTAACCCTAGTTGTCCTGACGCTAACCCTAGTTGTCCTGACGCTAACCCTAGTTGTCCTGACGCTAACCCTACTTGTCCTGACGCTAACCGTAGTTGTCCTGACGCTAACCCTAGTTGTCCTGACGCTAACCCTAGTTGTCCTGACGCTAACACTACTTGTCCTGACGCTAACCCTAGTTGTCCTGACGCTAACCCTAGTTGTCCTGACGCTAACCCTACTTGTCCTGACGCTAACCCTAGTTGTCCTGACGCTAACCCTAGTTGTCCTGACGCTAACCCTGCTTGTCCTGACGCTAACCCTACTTGTCCTGACGCTAACCCTAGTTGTCCTGACGCTAACCCTAGTTGTCCTGACGCTAACCCTAGTTGTCCTGACGCTAACCCTTCTTGTCCTGACGCTAACACTAGTTGTCCTGACGCTAACCCTAGTTGTCCTGACGCTAACCCTAGTTGTCCTGACGCTAACCCTAGTTGTCCTGACGCTAACCCTACTTGTCCTGACGCTAACCCTACTTGTCCTGACGCTAACCCTAGTTGTACTGACGCTAACCCTAGTTGTCCTGACGCTAACCCTTGTCCTGACGCTAACCCTAGTTGTCCTGATGCTAACCCTAGTTGTCCTGACGCTAACCCTAGTTGTCCTGACGCTAACATTACTTGTCCTGACGCTAACCCTACTTGTCCTGACGCTAACCCTTGTTGTCCTGACGCTAACCCTAGTTGTCCTGATGCTAACCCTAGTTGTCCTGACGCTAACCCTAGTTGTCCTGACGCTAACATTACTTGTCCTGACGCTAACCCTACTTGTCCTGACGCTAACCCTACTTGTCCTGATGCTAACCCTTGTTGTCCTGACGCTAACCCTAGTTGTCCTGACGCTAACAATAGTTGTCCTGACGCTAACCCTAGTTGTCCTGACGCTAACCCTACTTGTCCTGACGCTAACCCTAGTTGTCCTGACGCTAACCCTAGTTGTCCTGACGCTAACCCTAGTTGTCCTGACGCTAACCCTACTTGTCCTGACGCTAACCCTAGTTGTCCTGACGCTAACCCTAGTTGTCCTGACGCTAACCCTACTTGTCCTGACGCTAACCCTAGTTGTCCTGATGCTAACCCTACTTGTCCTGACGCTAACCCTAGTTGTCCTGACGCTAACCCTACTTGTCCTGACGCTAATCCTACTTGTCCTGACGCTAACCCTACTTGTCCTGACGCTAACCCTAGTTGTCCTGACGCTAACCCTAGTTGTCCTGACGCTAACCCTAGTTGTCCTGACGCTAACCCTTCTTGTCCTGACGCTAACCCTAGTTGTCCTGATGCTAACCCTAGTTGTCCTGACGCTAACCCTACTTGTCCTGACGCTAACCCTACTTGTCCTGACGCTAACCCTAGTTGTACTGACGCTAACCCTAGTTGTCCTGACGCTAACCCTTGTCCTGACGCTAACCCTAGTTGTCCTGATGCTAACCCTAGTTGTCCTGACGCTAACCCTAGTTGTCCTGACGCTAACATTACTTGTCCTGACGCTAACCCTACTTGTCCTGACGCTAACCCTTGTTGTCCTGACGCTAACCCTAGTTGTCCTGATGCTAACCCTAGTTGTCCTGACGCTAACCCTAGTTGTCCTGACGCTAACATTCCTTGTCCTGACGCTAACCCTACTTGTCCTGACGCTAACCCTACTTGTCGTGACGCTAACCCTACTTGTCCTGATGCTAACCCTAGTTGTCCTGACGCTAACCCTAGTTGTCCTGACGCTAACCCTAGTTGTCCTGACGCTAACCCTAGTTGTCCTGACGCTAACCCTAGTTGTCCTGACTCTAACCCTAGTTGTCCTGACGCTAACCCTAGTTGTCCTGACGCTAACCCTAGTTGTCCTGATGCTAACCCTACTTGTCCTGACGCTAACCCTACTTGTCCTGACGCTAACCCTAGTTGTCCTGACGCTAACCCTACTTGTCCTGACGCTAACCCTAGTTGTCCTGACGCTAACCCTAGTTGTCCTGACGCTAACCCTAGTTGTCCTGACGCTAACCCTACTTGTCCTGACGCTAACCCTAGTTGTCCTGACGCTAACCCTAGTTGTCCTGACGCTAACCCTAGTTGTCCTGACGCTAACCCTACTTGTCCTGACGCTAACCCTAGTTGTCCTGACGCTAACCCTAGTTGTCCTGACGCTAACCCTAGTTGTCCTGACGCTAACCCTTCTTGTCCTGACGCTAACCCTAGTTGTCCTGACGCTAACCCTAGTTGTCCTGACGCTAACCCTACTTGTCCTGACGCTAACCCTACTTGTCCTGACGCTAACCCTAGTTGTACTGACGCTAACCCTAGTTGTCCTGACGCTAACCCTAGTTGTCCTGACGCTAACCCTTGTCCTGACGCTAACCCTAGTTGTCCTGATGCTAACGCTAGTTGTCCTGACGCTAACCCTAGTTGTCCTGACGCTAACATTACTTGTCCTGACGCTAACCCTACTTGTCCTGACGCTAACCGTTGTTGTCCTGACGCTAACCCTAGTTGTCCTGATGCTAACCCTAGTTGTCCTGACGCTAACCCTAGTTGTCCTGACGCTAACATTACTTGTCCTGACGCTAACCCTACTTGTCCTGACGCTAACCCTACTTGTCCTGACGCTAACCCTACTTGTCCTGATGCTAACCCTAGTTGTCCTGACGCTAACCCTAGTTGTCCTGACGCTAACCCTAGTTGTCCTGACGCTAACCCTAGTTGTCCTGACGCTAACCCTAGTTGTCCTGACGCTAACCCTAGTTGTCCTGACTCTAACCCTAGTTGTCCTGACGCTAACCCTAGTTGTCCTGACGCTAACCCTTGTTGTCCTGATGCTAACCCTACTTGTCCTGCCGCTAACCCTACTTGTCCTGACGCTAACCCTACTTGTCCTGACGCTAACCATACTTGTCCTGACGCTAACCCTAGTTGTCCTGACGCTAACCCTACTTGTCCTGACGCTAACCCTAGTTGTCCTGACGCTAACCCTAGTTGTCCTGACGCTAACCCTACTTGTCCTGACGCTAACCCTAGTTGTCCTGACGCTAACCCTAGTTGTCCTGACGCTAACCCTACTTGTCCTGACGCTAACCCTACTTGTCCTGACGCTAACCCTAGTTGTCCTGACGCTAACCCTAGTTGTCCTGACGCTAACCCTAGTTGTCCTGACGCTAACCCTTCTTGTCCTGACGCTAACCCTAGTTGTCCTGACGCTAACCCTAGTTGTCCTGACGCTAACCCTAGTTGTCCTGACGCTAACCCTACTTGTCCTGAAGCTAACCCTACTTGTCCTGACGCTAACCCTAGTTGTACTGACGCTAACCCTAGTTGTCCTGACGCTAACCCTAGTTGTCCTGACGCTAACCCTTGTCCTGACGCTAACCCTAGTTGTCCTGATGCTAACCCTAGTTGTCCTGACGCTAACCCTAGTTGTCCTGACGCTAACATTACTTGTCCTGACGCTAACCCTACTTGTCCTGACGCTAACCCTTGTTGTCCTGACGCTAACCCTAGTTGTCCTGATGCTAACCCTAGTTGTCCTGACGCTAACATTACTTGTCCTGACGCTAACCCTACTTGTCCTGACGCTAACCCTACTTGTCCTGATGCTAACCCTTGTTGTCCTGACGCTAACCCTAGTTGTCCTGACGCTAACCCTAGTTGTCCTGACGCTAACCCTAGTTGTCCTGACGCTAACCCTACTTGTCCTGACGCTAACCCTAGTTGTCCTGACGCTAACCCTAGTTGTCCTGACGCTAACCCTAGTTGTCCTGACGCTAACCCTACTTGTCCTGACGCTAACCCTACTTGTCCTGACGCTAACCCTAGTTGTCCTGACGCTAACCCTAGTTGTCCTGACGCTAACCCTACTTGTCCTGACGCTAACACTAGTTGTCCTGATGCTAACCCTACTTGTCCTGACGCTAACCCTAGTTGTCCTGACGCTAACCCTACTTGTCCTGACGCTAATCCTACTTGTCCTGACGCTAACCCTACTTGTCCTGACGCTAACCCTAGTTGTCCTGACGCTAACCCTAGTTGTCCTGACGCTAACCCTAGTTGTCCTGACGCTAACCCTTCTTGTCCTGACGCTAACCCTAGTTGTCCTGATGCTAACCCTAGTTGTCCTGACGCTAACCCTACTTGTCCTGACGCTAACCCTACTTGTCCTGACGCTAACCCTAGTTGTACTGACGCTAACCCTAGTTGTCCTGACGCTAACCCTTGTCCTGACGCTAACCCTAGTTGTCCTGATGCTAACCCTAGTTGTCCTGACGCTAACCCTAGTTGTCCTGACGCTAACATTACTTGTCCTGACGCTAACCCTACTTGTCCTGACGCTAACCCTTGTTGTCCTGACGCTAACCCTAGTTGTCCTGATGCTAACCCTAGTTGTCCTGACGCTAACCCTAGTTGTCCTGACGCTAACATTACTTGTCCTGACGCTAACCCTACTTGTCCTGACGCTAACCCTACTTGTCGTGACGCTAACCCTACTTGTCCTAATGCTAACCCTAGTTGTCCTGACGCTAACCCTAGTTGTCCTGACGCTAACCCTAGTTGTCCTGACGCTAACCCTAGTTGTCCTGACTCTAACCCTAGTTGTCCTGACGCTAACCCTAGTTGTCCTGACGCTAACCCTAGTTGTCCTGATGCTAACCCTACTTGTCCTGACGCTAACCCTACTTGTCCTGACGCTAACCCTAGTTGTCCTGACGCTAACCCTACTTGTCCTGACGCTAACCCTAGTTGTCCTGACGCTAACCCTAGTTGTCCTGACGCTAACCCTAGTTGTCCTGACGCTAACCCTACTTGTCCTGACGCTAACCCTAGTTGTCCTGACGCTAACCCTAGTTGTCCTGACGCTAACCCTAGTTGTCCTGACGCTAACCCTAGTTGTCCTGACGCTAACCCTACTTGTCCTGACGCTAACCCTAGTTGTCCTGACGCTAACCCTAGTTGTCCTGACGCTAACCCTAGTTGTCCTGACGCTAACCCTAGTTGTCCTGACGCTAACCCTTCTTGTCCTGACGCTAACCCTAGTTGTCCTGACGCTAACCCTAGTTGTCCTGACGCTAACCCTACTTGTCCTGACGCTAACCCTACTTGTCCTGACGCTAACCCTAGTTGTACTGACGCTAACCCTAGTTGTCCTGACGCTAACCCTAGTTGTCCTGACGCTAACCCTTGTCCTGACGCTAACCCTAGTTGTCCTGATGCTAACGCTAGTTGTCCTGACGCTAACCCTAGTTGTCCTGACGCTAACATTACTTGTCCTGACGCTAACCCTACTTGTCCTGACGCTAACCGTTGTTGTCCTGACGCTAACCCTAGTTGTCCTGATGCTAACCCTAGTTGTCCTGACGCTAACCCTAGTTGTCCTGACGCTAACATTACTTGTCCTGACGCTAACCCTACTTGTCCTGACGCTAACCCTACTTGTCCTGACGCTAACCCTACTTGTCCTGATGCTAACCCTAGTTGTCCTGACGCTAACCCTAGTTGTCCTGACGCTAACCCTAGTTGTCCTGACGCTAACCCTAGTTGTCCTGACGCTAACCCTAGTTGTCCTGACGCTAACCCTAGTTGTCCTGACTCTAACCCTAGTTGTCCTGACGCTAACCCTAGTTGTCCTGACGCTAACCCTTGTTGTCCTGATGCTAACCCTACTTGTCCTGCCGCTAACCCTAGTTGTCCTGACGCTAACCCTAGTTGTCCTGACGCTAACCCTACTTGTCCTGACGCTAACCCTACTTGTCCTGACGCTAACCCTACTTGTCCTGACGCTAACCCTAGTTGTCCTGACGCTAACCCTACTTGTCCTGACTCTAACCCTAGTTGTCCTGACGCTAACCCTAGTTGTCCTGACGCTAACCCTACTTGTCCTGACGCTAACCCTAGTTGTCCTGACGCTAACCCTCCTTGTCCTGACGCTAACCCTAGTTGTCCTGACGCTAACCCTAGTTGTCCTGACGCTAACCCTAGTTGTCCTGACGCTAACCCTAGTTGTTCTGATGCTAACCCTACTTGTCCTGACGCTAACCCTACTTGTCCTGACGCTAACCCTACTTGTCCTGACGCTAACCCTAGTTGTCCTGACGCTAACCCTAGTTGTCCTGACGCTAACCCTAGTTGTACTGACGCTAACCCTAGTTGTCCTGACGCTAACCCTAGTTGTCCTCATGCTAACCCTAGTTGTCCTGATGCTAACCCTAGTTGTCCTGACGCTAACCCTACTTGTCCTGACGCTAACCCTACTTGTCCTGACGCTAACTCTACTTGTCCTGACGCTAACCCTAGTTGTCCTGATGCTAACCCTAGTTGTCCTGACGCTAACCCTAGTTGTCCTGATGCTAACCCTACTTGTCCTGACGCTAACCCTAGTTGTCCTGACGCTAACCCTAGTTGTCCTGACGCTAACCCTAGTTGTCCTGACGCTAACCCTTGTTGTCCTGACGCTAACCCTAGTTGTCCTGATGCTATCCCTAGTTGTCCTGACGCTAACCCTAGTAGTCCTGACGCTAACATTACTTGTCCTGACGCTAACCCTACTTGTCCTGACGCTAACCCTACTTGTCCTGACGCTAACCCTACTTGTCCTGACGCTAACCCTAGTTGTCCTGACGCTAACCCTAGTTGTCCTGACGCTAACCCTAGTTGTCCTGACTCTAACCCTAGTTGTCCTGACGCTAACCCTAGTTGTCCTGATGCTAACCCTACTTGTCCTGACGCTAACCCTAGTTGTCCTGACGCTAACCCTAGTTGTCCTGACGCTAACCCTAGTTGTCCTGACGCTAACCCTACTTGTCCTGACGCTAACCGTAGTTGTCCTGACGCTAACCCTAGTTGTCCTGACGCTAACCCTACTTGTCCTGACGCTAACCCTAGTTGTCCTGACGCTAACCCTAGTTGTCGTGACGCTAACCCTAGTTTTCCTGATGCTATCCCTAGTTGTCCTGACGCTAACCCTAGTTGTCCTGACGCTAACATTACTTGTCCTGACGCTAACCCTACTTGTCCTGACGCTAACCCTACTTGTCCTGACGCTAACCCTACTTGTCCTGACGCTAACCCTAGTTGTCCTGACGCTAACCCTAGTTATCCTGACGCTAACCCTAGTTGTCCTGACGCTAACCCTAGTTGTCCTGACTCTAACCCTAGTTGTCCTGACGCTAACCCTAGTTGTCCTGATGCTAACCCTACTTGTCCTGACGCTAACCCTAGTTGTCCTGACGCTAACCCTAGTTGTCCTGACGCTAACCCTAGTTGTCCTGACGCTAACCCTAGTTGTCCTGACGCTAACCCTACTTGTCCTGACGCTAACCGTAGTTGTCCTGACGCTAACCCTAGTTGTCCTGACGCTAACCCTACTTGTCCTGACGCTAACCCTAGTTGTCCTGACGCTAACCCTAGTTGTCCTGACGCTAACCCTAGTTGTCGTGACGCTAACCCTAGTTGTCCTGACGCTAACCCTAGTTGCCCTGACGCTAACCCTAGTTGTCCTGACGCTAACCCTAGTTGTCGTGACGCTAACCCTAGTTGTCGTGACGCTAACCCTAGTTGTCCTGATGCTAACCCTAGTTGTCCTGACGCTAACCCTAGTTGTCGTGACGCTAACCCTAGTTGTCCTGACGCTAACCCTAGTTGTCCTGACGCTAACCCTAGTTGTCCTGACGCTAACCCTAGTTGTCCTGACGCTAACCCTAGTTGTCCTGACACTAACCCTAGTTGTCGTGACGCTAACCCTAGTTGTCCTGACGCTAACCCTAGTTGTCCTGACGCTAACCCTAGTTGTCCTGACGCTAACCCTAGTTGTCCTGACGCTAACCCTAGTTGTCCTGACGCTAACCCTAGTTGTCCTGACGCTAACCCTAGTTGTCCTGATGCTAACCCTAGTTGTCCTGACGGTAACCCTATTGTCCTGACGCTAACCCTAGTTGTCCTGACGCTAACCCTAGTTGTCCTGACGCTAACCCTAGTTGTCCTGACGCTAACCCTAGTTGTCGTGACGCTAACTCTAGTTGTCCTGACGCTAACCCTAGTTGTCCTGACGCTAACCCTAGTTGTCGTGACGCTAACCCTAGTTGTCCTGATGCTAACCCTAGTTGTCCTGACGCTAACCCTAGTTGTCCTGACGCTAACCCTAGTTGTCCTGATGCTAACCCTAGTTGTCCTGACGCTAACCCTAGTTGTCCTGATGCTAACCCTAGTTGTCCTGACGCTAACCCTAGTTGTCGTGACGCTAACCCTAGTTGTCCTGACGCTAACCCTAGTTGTCCTGCTGCTAACCCTACTTGTCCTGACGCTAACCCTAGTTGTCCTGACGCTAACCCTAGTTGTCCTGACGCTAACCCTAGTTGTCCTGACTCTAACCCTAGTTGTCCTGACGCTAACCCTAGTTGTCCTGACGCTAACCCTAGTTGTCCTGACGCTAACCCTAGTTGTTCTGACGCTAACCCTAGTTGTCCTGGCGCTAACACTAGTTGTCCTGGCGATAACCCTAGTTGTCCTGGCGCTAACCCTAGTTGTCCTGGCGCTAACCCTAGTTGTCCTGGCGCTAATCCTAGTTGTCCTGGCGCTAACCCTAATTGTCCTGGCGCTAACCCTAGTTGTCCTGGCGCTAACCCTAGTTGTCCTGGCGCTAACCCTAGTTGTCCTGACGCTAACATTACTTGTCCTGACGCTAACCCTACTTGTCCTGACGCTAACCCTACTTGTCCTGACGCTAACCCTACTTGTCCTGATGCTAACCCTAGTTGTCCTGACGCTAACCCTAGTTGTCCTGACGCTAACCCTAGTTGTCCTGACGCTAACCCTAGTTGTCCTGACGCTAACCCTAGTTGTCCTGACTCTAACCCTAGTTGTCCTGACGCTAACCCTAGTTGTCCTGACGCTAACCCTAGTTGTCCTGACGCTAACCCTACTTGTCCTGACGCTAACCCTACTTGTCCTGACGCTAACCCTAGTTGTCCTGACGCTAACCCTACTTGTCCTGACGCTAACCCTAGTTGTCCTGACGCTAACCCTAGTTGTCCTGACGCTAACCCTAGTTGTCCTGACGCTAACCCTACTTGTCCTGACGCTAACCCTAGTTGTCCTGACGCTAACCCTAGTTGTCCTGACGCTAACCCTAGTTGTCCTGACGCTAACCCTACTTGTCCTGACGCTAACCCTAGTTGTCCTGACGCTAACCCTAGTTGTCCTGACGCTAACCCTAGTTGTCCTGACGCTAACCCTAGTTGTCCTGACGCTAACCCTTCTTGTCCTGACGCTAACCCTAGTTGTCCTGACGCTAACCCTAGTTGTCCTGACGCTAACCCTACTTGTCCTGACGCTAACCCTACTTGTCCTGACGCTAACCCTAGTTGTACTGACGCTAACCCTAGTTGTCCTGACGCTAACCCTAGTTGTCCTGACGCTAACCCTTGTCCTGACGCTAACCCTAGTTGTCCTGATGCTAACGCTAGTTGTCCTGACGCTAACCCTAGTTGTCCTGACGCTAACATTACTTGTCCTGACGCTAACCCTACTTGTCCTGACGCTAACCCTTGTTGTCCTGACGCTAACCCTAGTTGTCCTGATGCTAACCCTAGTTGTCCTGACGCTAACCCTAGTTGTCCTGACGCTAACCCTTCTTGTCCTGACGCTAACCCTAGTTGTCCTGACGCTAACCCTAGTTGTCCTGACGCTAACCCTTGTCCTGACGCTAACCCTAGTTGTCCTGATGCTAACGCTAGTTGTCCTGACGCTAACCCTAGTTGTCCTGACGCTAACATTACTTGTCCTGACGCTAACCCTACTTGTCCTGACGCTAACCCTTGTTGTCCTGACGCTAACCCTAGTTGTCCTGATGCTAACCCTAGTTGTCCTGACGCTAACCCTAGTTGTCCTGACGCTAACCCTTCTTGTCCTGACGCTAACCCTAGTTGTCCTGACGCTAACCCTAGTTGTCCTGACGCTAACCCTACTTGTCCTGACGCTAATCCTACTTGTCCTGACGCTAACCCTACTTGTCCTGACGCTAACCCTAGTTGTCCTGACGCTAACCCTAGTTGTCCTGACGCTAACCCTAGTTGTCCTGACGCTAACCCTTCTTGTCCTGACGCTAACCCTAGTTGTCCTGATGCTAACCCTAGTTGTCCTGACGCTAACCCTACTTGTCCTGACGCTAACCCTACTTGTCCTGACGCTAACCCTAGTTGTACTGACGCTAACCCTAGTTGTCCTGACGCTAACCCTTGTCCTGACGCTAACCCTAGTTGTCCTGATGCTAACCCTAGTTGTCCTGACGCTAACCCTAGTTGTCCTGACGCTAACATTACTTGTCCTGACGCTAACCCTACTTGTCCTGACGCTAACCCTTGTTGTCCTGACGCTAACCCTAGTTGTCCTGATGCTAACCCTAGTTGTCCTGACGCTAACCCTAGTTGTCCTGACGCTAACATTACTTGTCCTGACGCTAACCCTACTTGTCCTGACGCTAACCCTACTTGTCGTGACGCTAACCCTACTTGTCCTAATGCTAACCCTAGTTGTCCTGACGCTAACCCTAGTTGTCCTGACGCTAACCCTAGTTGTCCTGACGCTAACCCTAGTTGTCCTGACTCTAACCCTAGTTGTCCTGACGCTAACCCTAGTTGTCCTGACGCTAACCCTAGTTGTCCTGATGCTAACCCTACTTGTCCTGACGCTAACCCTACTTGTCCTGACGCTAACCCTAGTTGTCCTGACGCTAACCCTACTTGTCCTGACGCTAACCCTAGTTGTCCTGACGCTAACCCTAGTTGTCCTGACGCTAACCCTAGTTGTCCTGACGCTAACCCTACTTGTCCTGACGCTAACCCTAGTTGTCCTGACGCTAACCCTAGTTGTCCTGACGCTAACCCTAGTTGTCCTGACGCTAACCCTAGTTGTCCTGACGCTAACCCTACTTGTCCTGACGCTAACCCTAGTTGTCCTGACGCTAACCCTAGTTGTCCTGACGCTAACCCTAGTTGTCCTGACGCTAACCCTAGTTGTCCTGACGCTAACCCTTCTTGTCCTGACGCTAACCCTAGTTGTCCTGACGCTAACCCTAGTTGTCCTGACGCTAACCCTACTTGTCCTGACGCTAACCCTACTTGTCCTGACGCTAACCCTAGTTGTACTGACGCTAACCCTAGTTGTCCTGACGCTAACCCTAGTTGTCCTGACGCTAACCCTTGTCCTGACGCTAACCCTAGTTGTCCTGATGCTAACGCTAGTTGTCCTGACGCTAACCCTAGTTGTCCTGACGCTAACATTACTTGTCCTGACGCTAACCCTACTTGTCCTGACGCTAACCGTTGTTGTCCTGACGCTAACCCTAGTTGTCCTGATGCTAACCCTAGTTGTCCTGACGCTAACCCTAGTTGTCCTGACGCTAACATTACTTGTCCTGACGCTAACCCTACTTGTCCTGACGCTAACCCTACTTGTCCTGACGCTAACCCTACTTGTCCTGATGCTAACCCTAGTTGTCCTGACGCTAACCCTAGTTGTCCTGACGCTAACCCTAGTTGTCCTGACGCTAACCCTAGTTGTCCTGACGCTAACCCTAGTTGTCCTGACGCTAACCCTAGTTGTCCTGACTCTAACCCTAGTTGTCCTGACGCTAACCCTAGTTGTCCTGACGCTAACCCTTGTTGTCCTGATGCTAACCCTACTTGTCCTGCCGCTAACCCTAGTTGTCCTGACGCTAACCCTAGTTGTCCTGACGCTAACCCTACTTGTCCTGACGCTAACCCTACTTGTCCTGACGCTAACCCTACTTGTCCTGACGCTAACCCTAGTTGTCCTGACGCTAACCCTACTTGTCCTGACTCTAACCCTAGTTGTCCTGACGCTAACCCTAGTTGTCCTGACGCTAACCCTACTTGTCCTGACGCTAACCCTAGTTGTCCTGACGCTAACCCTCCTTGTCCTGACGCTAACCCTAGTTGTCCTGACGCTAACCCTAGTTGTCCTGACGCTAACCCTAGTTGTCCTGACGCTAACCCTAGTTGTTCTGATGCTAACCCTACTTGTCCTGACGCTAACCCTACTTGTCCTGACGCTAACCCTACTTGTCCTGACGCTAACCCTAGTTGTCCTGACGCTAACCCTAGTTGTACTGACGCTAACCCTAGTTGTCCTGACGCTAACCCTAGTTGTCCTCATGCTAACCCTAGTTGTCCTGATGCTAACCCTAGTTGTCCTGACGCTAACCCTACTTGTCCTGACGCTAACCCTACTTGTCCTGACGCTAACTCTACTTGTCCTGACGCTAACCCTAGTTGTCCTGATGCTAACCCTAGTTGTCCTGACGCTAACCCTAGTTGTCCTGATGCTAACCCTACTTGTCCTGACGCTAACCCTAGTTGTCCTGACGCTAACCCTAGTTGTCCTGACGCTAACCCTAGTTGTCCTGACGCTAACCCTTGTTGTCCTGACGCTAACCCTAGTTGTCCTGATGCTATCCCTAGTTGTCCTGACGCTAACCCTAGTAGTCCTGACGCTAACATTACTTGTCCTGACGCTAACCCTACTTGTCCTGACGCTAACCCTACTTGTCCTGACGCTAACCCTACTTGTCCTGACGCTAACCCTAGTTGTCCTGACGCTAACCCTAGTTGTCCTGACGCTAACCCTAGTTGTCCTGACTCTAACCCTAGTTGTCCTGACGCTAACCCTAGTTGTCCTGATGCTAACCCTACTTGTCCTGACGCTAACCCTAGTTGTCCTGACGCTAACCCTAGTTGTCCTGACGCTAACCCTAGTTGTCCTGACGCTAACCCTACTTGTCCTGACGCTAACCGTAGTTGTCCTGACGCTAACCCTAGTTGTCCTGACGCTAACCCTACTTGTCCTGACGCTAACCCTAGTTGTCCTGACGCTAACCCTAGTTGTCGTGACGCTAACCCTAGTTTTCCTGATGCTATCCCTAGTTGTCCTGACGCTAACCCTAGTTGTCCTGACGCTAACATTACTTGTCCTGACGCTAACCCTACTTGTCCTGACGCTAACCCTACTTGTCCTGACGCTAACCCTACTTGTCCTGACGCTAACCCTAGTTGTCCTGACGCTAACCCTAGTTATCCTGACGCTAACCCTAGTTGTCCTGACGCTAACCCTAGTTGTCCTGACTCTAACCCTAGTTGTCCTGACGCTAACCCTAGTTGTCCTGATGCTAACCCTACTTGTCCTGATGCTAACCCTAGTTGTCCTGACGCTAACCCTAGTTGTCCTGACGCTAACCCTAGTTGTCCTGACGCTAACCCTAGTTGTCCTGACGCTAACCCTACTTGTCCTGACGCTAACCGTAGTTGTCCTGACGCTAACCCTAGTTGTCCTGACGCTAACCCTACTTGTCCTGACGCTAACCCTAGTTGTCCTGACGCTAACCCTAGTTGTCCTGACGCTAACCCTAGTTGTCGTGACGCTAACCCTAGTTGTCCTGACGCTAACCCTAGTTGCCCTGACGCTAACCCTAGTTGTCCTGACGCTAACCCTAGTTGTCGTGACGCTAACCCTAGTTGTCGTGACGCTAACCCTAGTTGTCCTGATGCTAACCCTAGTTGTCCTGACGCTAACCCTAGTTGTCGTGACGCTAACCCTAGTTGTCCTGACGCTAACCCTAGTTGTCCTGACGCTAACCCTAGTTGTCCTGACGCTAACCCTAGTTGTCCTGACGCTAACCCTAGTTGTCCTGACACTAACCCTAGTTGTCGTGACGCTAACCCTAGTTGTCCTGACGCTAACCCTAGTTGTCCTGACGCTAACCCTAGTTGTCCTGACGCTAACCCTAGTTGTCCTGACGCTAACCCTAGTTGTCCTGACGCTAACCCTAGTTGTCCTGACGCTAACCCTAGTTGTCCTGATGCTAACCCTAGTTGTCCTGACGGTAACCCTATTGTCCTGACGCTAACCCTAGTTGTCCTGACGCTAACCCTAGTTGTCCTGACGCTAACCCTAGTTGTCCTGACGCTAACCCTAGTTGTCGTGACGCTAACTCTAGTTGTCCTGACGCTAACCCTAGTTGTCCTGACGCTAACCCTAGTTGTCGTGACGCTAACCCTAGTTGTCCTGATGCTAACCCTAGTTGTCCTGACGCTAACCCTAGTTGTCCTGACGCTAACCCTAGTTGTCCTGATGCTAACCCTAGTTGTCCTGACGCTAACCCTAGTTGTCCTGATGCTAACCCTAGTTGTCCTGACGCTAACCCTAGTTGTCGTGACGCTAACCCTAGTTGTCCTGACGCTAACCCTAGTTGTCCTGCTGCTAACCCTACTTGTCCTGACGCTAACCCTAGTTGTCCTGACGCTAACCCTAGTTGTCCTGACGCTAACCCTAGTTGTCCTGACTCTAACCCTAGTTGTCCTGACGCTAACCCTAGTTGTCCTGACGCTAACCCTAGTTGTCCTGACGCTAACCCTAGTTGTTCTGACGCTAACCCTAGTTGTCCTGGCGCTAACACTAGTTGTCCTGGCGATAACCCTAGTTGTCCTGGCGCTAACCCTAGTTGTCCTGGCGCTAACCCTAGTTGTCCTGGCGCTAATCCTAGTTGTCCTGGCGCTAACCCTAATTGTCCTGGCGCTAACCCTAGTTGTCCTGGCGCTAACCCTAGTTGTCCTGGCGCTAACCCTAGTTGTCCTGACGCTAACATTACTTGTCCTGACGCTAACCCTACTTGTCCTGACGCTAACCCTACTTGTCCTGACGCTAACCCTACTTGTCCTGATGCTAACCCTAGTTGTCCTGACGCTAACCCTAGTTGTCCTGACGCTAACCCTAGTTGTCCTGACGCTAACCCTAGTTGTCCTGACGCTAACCCTAGTTGTCCTGACTCTAACCCTAGTTGTCCTGACGCTAACCCTAGTTGTCCTGACGCTAACCCTAGTTGTCCTGACGCTAACCCTACTTGTCCTGACGCTAACCCTACTTGTCCTGACGCTAACCCTAGTTGTCCTGACGCTAACCCTACTTGTCCTGACGCTAACCCTAGTTGTCCTGACGCTAACCCTAGTTGTCCTGACGCTAACCCTAGTTGTCCTGACGCTAACCCTACTTGTCCTGACGCTAACCCTAGTTGTCCTGACGCTAACCCTAGTTGTCCTGACGCTAACCCTAGTTGTCCTGACGCTAACCCTACTTGTCCTGACGCTAACCCTAGTTGTCCTGACGCTAACCCTAGTTGTCCTGACGCTAACCCTAGTTGTCCTGACGCTAACCCTAGTTGTCCTGACGCTAACCCTTCTTGTCCTGACGCTAACCCTAGTTGTCCTGACGCTAACCCTAGTTGTCCTGACGCTAACCCTACTTGTCCTGACGCTAACCCTACTTGTCCTGACGCTAACCCTAGTTGTACTGACGCTAACCCTAGTTGTCCTGACGCTAACCCTAGTTGTCCTGACGCTAACCCTTGTCCTGACGCTAACCCTAGTTGTCCTGATGCTAACGCTAGTTGTCCTGACGCTAACCCTAGTTGTCCTGACGCTAACATTACTTGTCCTGACGCTAACCCTACTTGTCCTGACGCTAACCCTTGTTGTCCTGACGCTAACCCTAGTTGTCCTGATGCTAACCCTAGTTGTCCTGACGCTAACCCTAGTTGTCCTGACGCTAACCCTTCTTGTCCTGACGCTAACCCTAGTTGTCCTGACGCTAACCCTAGTTGTCCTGACACTAACCCTACTTGTCCTGACGCTAACCCTAGTTGTCCTGACGCTAACCCTACTTGTTCTGACGCTAACCCTAGTTGTCCTGACGCTAACCCTAGTTGTCCTGACGCTAACCCTAGTTGTCCTGACGCTAACCCTTCTTGTCCTGACGCTAACCCTAATTGTCCTGACTCCAACCCTAGTTGTCGTGACGCTAACCCTAGTTGTCCTGACGCTAACCCTAGTTGTCCTGACGCTAAGCCTAGTTATCCTGACGCTAACCCTAGTTGTCCTGATGGTAACCCTAGTTGTCCTGACGCTAACCCTAGTTGTCCTGACGCTAACCCTACTTGTCCTGACGCTAACCCTAGTTGTCCTGACGCTAACCCTACTTGTCCTGACGCTAACCCTAGTTGTCCTGACGCTAACCCTAGTTGTCCTGACGCTAACCCTAGTTGTCCTGACACTAACCCTAGTTGTCCTGATGCTAACCCTACTTGTCCTGACGCTAACCCTAGTTGTCCTGACACTAACCCTACTTGTCCTGACACTAACCCTACTTGTCCTGACGCTAAGCCTAGTTGTCCTGACGCTAACCCTAGTTGTACTGACGCTAACCCTAGTTGTCCTGACGCTAACCCTAGTTGTCCTCATGCTAACCCTAGTTGTCCTGATGCTAACCCTAGTTGTCCTGACGCTAACCCTACTTGTCCTGACGCTAACCCTACTTGTCCTGACGCTAACTCTACTTGTCCTGACGCTAACCCTAGTTGTCCTGATGCTAACCCTGGTTGTCCTGACGCTAACCCTAGTTGTCCTGATGCTAACCCTACTTGTCCTGACGCTAACCCTAGTTGTCCTGACGCTAACCCTAGTTGTCCTGACGCTAACCCTAGTTGTCCTGACGCTAACCCTTGTTGTCCTGACGCTAACCCTAGTTGTCCTGATGCTATCCCTAGTTGTCCTGACGCTAACCCTAGTTGTCCTGACGCTAACATTACTTGTCCTGACGCTAACCCTACTTGTCCTGACGCTAACCCTACTTGTCCTGACGCTAACCCTAGTTGTCCTGACGCTAACCCTAGTTGTCCTGACGCTAACCCTAGTTGTCCTGATGCTAACCCTAGTTGTCCTGACTCTAACCCTAGTTGTCCTGACGCTAACCCTAGTTGTCCTGATGCTAACCCTACTTGTCCTGACGCTAACCCTAGTTGTCCTGACGCTAACCCTAGTTGTCCTGACGCTAACCCTAGTTGTCCTGACGCTAACCCTAGTTGTCCTGACGCTAACCGTAGTTGTCCTGACGCTAACCCTAGTTATCCTGACGCTAACCCTACTTGTCCTGACGCTAACCCTAGTTGTCCTGACGCTAACCCTAGTTGTCCTGACGCTAACCCTAGTTGTCGTGACGCTAACCCTAGTTGCCCTGACCCTAACCCTAGTTGCCCTGACCCTAACCCTAGTTGTCGTGACGCTAACCCTAGTTGTCGTGACGCTAACCCTAGTTGTCGTGACGCTAACCCTAGTTGTCGTGACGCTAACCCTAGTTGTCCTGATGCTAACCCTAGTTGTCCTGATGCTAACCCTAGTTGTCCTGACGCTAACCCTAGTTGTCGTGACGCTAACCCTAGTTGTCCTGACGCTAACCCTAGTTGTCCTGACGCTAACCCTAGTTGTCCTGACGCTAACCCTAGTTGTCCTGACACTAACCCTAGTTGTCGTGACGCTAACCCTAGTTGTCCTGACGCTAACCCTAGTTGTCCTGACGCTAACCCTAGTTGTCCTGACGCTAACCCTAGTTGTCCTGACGCTAACCCTACTTGTCCTGACGCTAACCCTAGTTGTCCTGACGCTAACCCTAGTTGTCCTGACGCTAACCCTAGTTGTCCTGACGCTAACCCTAGTTGTCCTGACGCTAACCCTAGTTGTCCTGACGCTAACCCTAGTTGTCCTGACTCTAACCCTAGTTGTCCTGACGCTAACCCTAGTTGTCCTGACGCTAACCCTAGTTGTTCGGACGCTAACCCTAGTTGTCCTGACGCTAACCCTAGTTGTTCTGACGCTAACCCTAGTTGTCCTGGCGCTAACACTAGTTGTCCTGGCGATAACCCTAGTTGTCCTGGCGCTAACCCTAGTTGTCCTGGCGCTAACCCTAGTTGTCCTGGCGCTAATCCTAGTTGTCCTGGCGCTAACCCTAATTGTCCTGGCGCTAACCCTAGTTGTCCTGGCGCTAACCCTAGTTGTCCTGGCGCTAACCCTAGTTGTCCTGGCGCTAATCCTAGTTGTCCTGACGCTAACCCTAGTTGTCCTGACGCTAACCCTAGTTGTCCTAACGCTAACCCTAGTTGTCCTGACGCTAACCCTAGTTGTAATGACGCTAAACCTAGTTGTCCTGACGCTAACCCTAGTTGTCCTGACGCTAACCCTACTTGTCCTGACGCTAACCCTAGTTGTCCTGACGCTAACCCTAGTTGTCCTGACGCTAACCCTAGTTGTCCTGAAGCTAACCCTAGTTGTCCTGACGCTAACCCTAGTTGTCCTGGCGCTAACCCTAGTTGTCCTGGCGCTAATCCTAGTTGTCCTGACGCTAACCCTAGTTGTCCTGACGCTAACCCTAGTTGTCCTGACGCTAACCCTAGTTGTAATGACGCTAAACCTAGTTGTCCTGACGCTAACCCTAGTTGTCCTGACGCTAACCCTAGTTGTCATGACGCTAACCCTAGTTGTCCTGACGCTAACCCTACTTAACCTGACGCTAACCCTAGTTGTCCTGACGCTAACCCTAGTTTTCCTGACGCTAACCCTAGTTGTCCTGACGCTAACCCTAGTTGTCCTGACGCTAACCCTAGTTGTCCTGACGCTAAACCTACTTGTCCTGACGCTAACCCTAGTTGTCCTGACGCTAACCCTACTTGTCCTGAAGCTAACCCTAGTTGTCCTGACGCTAACCCTAGTTGTCCTGATGCTAAGCCTAGTTGTCCTGACGCTAACCCTACTTGTCCTGAGGCTAACCCTAGTTGTCCTGATGCTAACTCTAGTTGTCCTGACGCTAACCGTACTTGTCCTGACGCTAACCCTAGTTGTCCTGATGCTAACCCTAGTTGTCCTGACGCTAACCCTAGTTGTCCTGACGCTAACCCTAGTTGTCCTGACGCTAACCCTAGTTGTACTGACGCTAATCCTAGTTGTCCTGGCGCTAACCCGAGTTGTCCTCACGCTAACCCTAGTTGTCCTGACGCTAAACCTAGTTGTCCTGACGCTAACCCTAGTTGTCCTGACGCTAACCCTAGTTGTCCTGACGCTAACCCTAGTTGTAATGACGCTAACCCTAGTTGTCCTGACGCTAACACTAGTTGTCCTGACGCTAACCCTACTTGTCCTGACGCTAACCCTATTTGTCCTGACGCTAACCCTAGTTGTCCTGACGCTAACCCTACTTGTCCTGACGCTAACCCTACTTGTCCTGACGCTAACCCTAGTTGTTCTGACGCTAACCCTAGTTGTCCTGACGCTAACCCTAGTTGTCCTGACGCTAACCCTACTTGTCCTGACGCTAACCCTAGTTGTCCTGACGCTAACCCTAGTTGTCCTGACGCTAACCCTAGTTGTCCTGACGCTAACCCTAGTTGTCCTGACGCTAACCCTAATTGTCCTGACGCTAACCCTAGTTGTTCTGACGCTAACCCTAGTTGTCCTGACGCTAACCCTAGTTGTCCTGGAGCTAACCCTAGTTGTCCTGGCGCTAACCCTAGTTGTAATGGCGCTAACCCTAGTTGTCCTCTCGCTAACCCTAGTTGTCCTGGCGCTAACCCTAGTTGTCCTGGCACTAACCCTAGTTGTCCTGGCGCTAACCCTAGTTGTCCTGGCGCTAACCCTAATTGTCCTGGCGCTAACCCTAGTTGTCCTGGCGCTAACCCTAGTTGTCCTGGCGCTAACCCTAGTTGTCCTGGCGCTAACCCTAGTTGTAATGGCGCTAACCCTAGTTGTCCTGACTCTAACCCTAGTTGTCCTGACGCTAACCCTAGTTGTCCTGAAGCTAACCCTAGTTGTCCTGACGCTAACCCTAGTTGTCCTGACGCTAACCCTTCTTGTCCTGACGCTAACCCTAGTTGTCCTGACGCTAACCCTAGTTGTCCTGACACTAACCCTACTTGTCCTGACGCTAACCCTAGTTGTCCTGACGCTAACCCTACTTGTTCTGACGCTAACCCTAGTTGTCCTGACGCTAACCCTAGTTGTCCTGATGCTAACCCTAGTTGTCCTGACGCTAACCCTTCTTGTCCTGACGCTAACCCTAATTGTCCTGACTCCAACCCTAGTTGTCGTGACGCTAACCCTAGTTGTCCTGACGCTAACCCTAGTTGTCCTGACGCTAAGCCTAGTTATCCTGACGCTAACCCTAGTTGTCCTGATGGTAACCCTAGTTGTCCTGACGCTAACCCTAGTTGTCCTGACGCTAACCCTACTTGTCCTGACGCTAACCCTAGTTGTCCTGACGCTAACCCTACTTGTCCTGACGCTAACCCTAGTTGTCCTGACGCTAACCCTAGTTGTCCTGACGCTAACCCTAGTTGTCCTGACACTAACCCTAGTTGTCCTGATGCTAACCCTACTTGTCCTGACGCTAACCCTAGTTGTCCTGACACTAACCCTACTTGTCCTGACACTAACCCTACTTGTCCTGACGCTAAGCCTAGTTGTCCTGACGCTAACCCTAGTTGTACTGACGCTAACCCTAGTTGTCCTGACGCTAACCCTAGTTGTCCTCATGCTAACCCTAGTTGTCCTGATGCTAACCCTAGTTGTCCTGACGCTAACCCTACTTGTCCTGACGCTAACCCTACTTGTCCTGACGCTAACTCTACTTGTCCTGACGCTAACCCTAGTTGTCCTGATGCTAACCCTGGTTGTCCTGACGCTAACCCTAGTTGTCCTGATGCTAACCCTACTTGTCCTGACGCTAACCCTAGTTGTCCTGACGCTAACCCTAGTTGTCCTGACGCTAACCCTAGTTGTCCTGACGCTAACCCTTGTTGTCCTGACGCTAACCCTAGTTGTCCTGATGCTATCCCTAGTTGTCCTGACGCTAACCCTAGTTGTCCTGACGCTAACATTACTTGTCCTGACGCTAACCCTACTTGTCCTGACGCTAACCCTACTTGTCCTGACGCTAACCCTAGTTGTCCTGACGCTAACCCTAGTTGTCCTGACGCTAACCCTAGTTGTCCTGATGCTAACCCTAGTTGTCCTGACTCTAACCCTAGTTGTCCTGACGCTAACCCTAGTTGTCCTGATGCTAACCCTACTTGTCCTGACGCTAACCCTAGTTGTCCTGACGCTAACCCTAGTTGTCCTGACGCTAACCCTAGTTGTCCTGACGCTAACCCTAGTTGTCCTGACGCTAACCGTAGTTGTCCTGACGCTAACCCTAGTTATCCTGACGCTAACCCTACTTGTCCTGACGCTAACCCTAGTTGTCCTGACGCTAACCCTAGTTGTCCTGACGCTAACCCTAGTTGTCGTGACGCTAACCCTAGTTGCCCTGACCCTAACCCTAGTTGCCCTGACCCTAACCCTAGTTGTCGTGACGCTAACCCTAGTTGTCGTGACGCTAACCCTAGTTGTCGTGACGCTAACCCTAGTTGTCGTGACGCTAACCCTAGTTGTCCTGATGCTAACCCTAGTTGTCCTGATGCTAACCCTAGTTGTCCTGACGCTAACCCTAGTTGTCGTGACGCTAACCCTAGTTGTCCTGACGCTAACCCTAGTTGTCCTGACGCTAACCCTAGTTGTCCTGACGCTAACCCTAGTTGTCCTGACACTAACCCTAGTTGTCGTGACGCTAACCCTAGTTGTCCTGACGCTAACCCTAGTTGTCCTGACGCTAACCCTAGTTGTCCTGACGCTAACCCTAGTTGTCCTGACGCTAACCCTACTTGTCCTGACGCTAACCCTAGTTGTCCTGACGCTAACCCTAGTTGTCCTGACGCTAACCCTAGTTGTCCTGACGCTAACCCTAGTTGTCCTGACGCTAACCCTAGTTGTCCTGACGCTAACCCTAGTTGTCCTGACTCTAACCCTAGTTGTCCTGACGCTAACCCTAGTTGTCCTGACGCTAACCCTAGTTGTTCGGACGCTAACCCTAGTTGTCCTGACGCTAACCCTAGTTGTTCTGACGCTAACCCTAGTTGTCCTGGCGCTAACACTAGTTGTCCTGGCGATAACCCTAGTTGTCCTGGCGCTAACCCTAGTTGTCCTGGCGCTAACCCTAGTTGTCCTGGCGCTAATCCTAGTTGTCCTGGCGCTAACCCTAATTGTCCTGGCGCTAACCCTAGTTGTCCTGGCGCTAACCCTAGTTGTCCTGGCGCTAACCCTAGTTGTCCTGGCGCTAATCCTAGTTGTCCTGACGCTAACCCTAGTTGTCCTGACGCTAACCCTAGTTGTCCTAACGCTAACCCTAGTTGTCCTGACGCTAACCCTAGTTGTAATGACGCTAAACCTAGTTGTCCTGACGCTAACCCTAGTTGTCCTGACGCTAACCCTACTTGTCCTGACGCTAACCCTAGTTGTCCTGACGCTAACCCTAGTTGTCCTGACGCTAACCCTAGTTGTCCTGAAGCTAACCCTAGTTGTCCTGACGCTAACCCTAGTTGTCCTGGCGCTAACCCTAGTTGTCCTGGCGCTAATCCTAGTTGTCCTGACGCTAACCCTAGTTGTCCTGACGCTAACCCTAGTTGTCCTGACGCTAACCCTAGTTGTAATGACGCTAAACCTAGTTGTCCTGACGCTAACCCTAGTTGTCCTGACGCTAACCCTAGTTGTCATGACGCTAACCCTAGTTGTCCTGACGCTAACCCTACTTAACCTGACGCTAACCCTAGTTGTCCTGACGCTAACCCTAGTTTTCCTGACGCTAACCCTAGTTGTCCTGACGCTAACCCTAGTTGTCCTGACGCTAACCCTAGTTGTCCTGACGCTAAACCTACTTGTCCTGACGCTAACCCTAGTTGTCCTGACGCTAACCCTACTTGTCCTGAAGCTAACCCTAGTTGTCCTGACGCTAACCCTAGTTGTCCTGATGCTAAGCCTAGTTGTCCTGACGCTAACCCTACTTGTCCTGAGGCTAACCCTAGTTGTCCTGATGCTAACTCTAGTTGTCCTGACGCTAACCGTACTTGTCCTGACGCTAACCCTAGTTGTCCTGATGCTAACCCTAGTTGTCCTGACGCTAACCCTAGTTGTCCTGACGCTAACCCTAGTTGTCCTGACGCTAACCCTAGTTGTACTGACGCTAATCCTAGTTGTCCTGGCGCTAACCCGAGTTGTCCTCACGCTAACCCTAGTTGTCCTGACGCTAAACCTAGTTGTCCTGACGCTAACCCTAGTTGTCCTGACGCTAACCCTAGTTGTCCTGACGCTAACCCTAGTTGTAATGACGCTAACCCTAGTTGTCCTGACGCTAACACTAGTTGTCCTGACGCTAACCCTACTTGTCCTGACGCTAACCCTATTTGTCCTGACGCTAACCCTAGTTGTCCTGACGCTAACCCTACTTGTCCTGACGCTAACCCTACTTGTCCTGACGCTAACCCTAGTTGTTCTGACGCTAACCCTAGTTGTCCTGACGCTAACCCTAGTTGTCCTGACGCTAACCCTACTTGTCCTGACGCTAACCCTAGTTGTCCTGACGCTAACCCTAGTTGTCCTGACGCTAACCCTAGTTGTCCTGACGCTAACCCTAGTTGTCCTGACGCTAACCCTAATTGTCCTGACGCTAACCCTAGTTGTTCTGACGCTAACCCTAGTTGTCCTGACGCTAACCCTAGTTGTCCTGGAGCTAACCCTAGTTGTCCTGGCGCTAACCCTAGTTGTAATGGCGCTAACCCTAGTTGTCCTCTCGCTAACCCTAGTTGTCCTGGCGCTAACCCTAGTTGTCCTGGCACTAACCCTAGTTGTCCTGGCGCTAACCCTAGTTGTCCTGGCGCTAACCCTAATTGTCCTGGCGCTAACCCTAGTTGTCCTGGCGCTAACCCTAGTTGTCCTGGCGCTAACCCTAGTTGTCCTGGCGCTAACCCTAGTTGTAATGGCGCTAACCCTAGTTGTCCTGACTCTAACCCTAGTTGTCCTGACGCTAACCCTAGTTGTCCTGAAGCTAACCCTAGTTGTCCTGACGCTAACCCTAGTTGTCCTGGCGCTAACCCTAGTTGTCCTGGCGCTAACCCTAGTTGTCCTGACGCTAACCCTAGTTGTCCTGACGCTAACCCTAGTTGTCCTGACGCTAACCCTAGTTGTCCTGACGCTAACCCTCGTTGTAATGACGCTAAACCTAGTTGTCCTGACGCTAACCCTAGTTGTCCTGACGCTAACCCTAGTTGTCCTGACGCTAACCCTAGTTGTCATGACGCTAACCCTACTTAACCTGACGCTAACCCTAGTTGTCCTGACGCTAACCCTAGTTTTCCTGACGCTAACCCTAGTTGTCCTGACGCTAACCCTAGTTGTCCTGACGCTAACCCTAGTTGTCCTGACGCTAAACCTACTTGTCCTGACGCTAACCCTAGTTGTCCTGACGCTAACCCTAGTTGTCCTGAAGCTAACCCTAGTTGTCCTGACGCTAACCCTAGTTGTCCTGACGCTAAGCCTAGTTGTCCTGACGCTAACCCTACTTGTCCTGAGGCTAACCCTAGTTGTCCTGATGCTAACTCTAGTTGTCCTGACGCTAACCGTACTTGTCCTGACGCTAACCCTAGTTGTCCTGACGCTAACCCTAGTTGTCCTGAAGCTAACCCTAGTTGTCCTGACGCTAACCCTAGTTGTCCTCTCGCTAACCCTAGTTGTCCTGGCGCTAACCCTAGTTGTCCTGGCACTAACCCTAGTTGTCCTGGCGCTAACCCTAGTTGTCCTGGCGCTAACCCTATTTGTCCTGGCGCTAACCCTAGTTGTCCTGGCGCTAACCCTAGTTGTCCTGGCGCTAACCCTAGTTGTCCTGGCGCTAACCCTAGTTGTCCTGGCGCTAACCCTAGTTGTCCTGGCGCTAACCCTAGTTGTCCTGACTCTAACCCTAGTTGTCCTGACGCTAACCCTAGTTGTCCTGATGCTACCCCTACTTGTCCTGACGCTAACCCTAGTTGTCCTGACGCTAACCCTAGTTGTCCTGACTCTAACCCTAGTTGTCCTGACGCTAACATTACTTGTCCTGACGCTAACCCTACTTGTCCTGACGCTAACCCTACTTGTCCTGACGCTAACCCTAGTTGTCCTGACGCTAACCCTAGTTGTCCTGACGCTAACCCTAGTTGTCCTGACGCTAACCCTAGTTGTCCTGACGCTAACCCTAATTGTCCTGACGCTAACCCTAGTTGTCCTGACGCTAACCCTAGTTGTTCTGACGCTAACCCTAGTTGTCCTGACGCTAACCCTAGTTGTCCTGGAGCTAACCCTAGTTGTCCTGGAGCTAACCCTAGTTGTCCTGGCGCTAACCCTAGTTGTCCTCTCGCTAACCCTAGTTGTCCTGGCGCTAACCCTAGTTGTCCTGGCACTAACCCTAGTTGTCCTGGCGCTAACCCTAGTTGTCCTGGCGCTAACCCTAATTGTCCTGGCGCTAACCCTAGTTGTCCTGGCGCTAACCCTAGTTGTCCTGGCGCTAACCCTAGTTGTCCTGGCGCTAACCCTAGTTGTCCTGGCGCTAACCCTAGTTGTAATGGCGCTAACCCTAGTTGTCCTGACTCTAACCCTAGTTGTCCTGACGCTAACCCTAGTTGTCCTGAAGCTAACCCTAGTTGTCCTGACGCTAACCCTAGTTGTCCTGGCGCTAACCCTAGTTGTCCTGGCGCTAATCCTAGTTGTCCTGACGCTAACCCTAGTTGTCCTGACGCTAACCCTAGTTGTCCTGACGCTAACCCTAGTTGTCCTGACGCTAACCCTAGTTGTAATGACGCTAAACCTAGTTGTCCTGACGCTAACCCTAGTTGTCCTGACGCTAACCCTAGTTGTCATGACGCTAACCCTAGTTCTCCTGACGCTAACCCTACTTAACCTGACGCTAACCCTAGTTGTCCTGACGCTAACCCTAGTTTTCCTGACGCTAACCCTAGTTGTCCTGACGCTAACCCTAGTTGTCCTGACGCTAACCCTAGTTGTCCTGACGCTAAACCTACTTGTCCTGACGCTAACCCTAGTTGTCCTGACGCTAACCCTAGTTGTCCTGAAGCTAACCCTAGTTGTCCTGACGCTAACCCTAGTTGTCCTGACGCTAAGCCTAGTTGTCCTGACGCTAACCCTACTTGTCCTGAGGCTAACCCTAGTTGTCCTGATGCTAACTCTAGTTGTCCTGACGCTAACCGTACTTGTCCTGACGCTAACCCTAGTTGTCCTGATGCTAACCCTAGTTGTCCTGACGCTAACCCTAGTTGTCCTGACGCTAACCCTAGTTGTCCTGACGCTAACCCTAGTTGTACTGACGCTAATCCTAGTTGTCCTGGCGCTAACCCGAGTTGTCCTCACGCTAACCCTAGTTGTCCTGACGCTAAACCTAGTTGTCCTGACGCTAACCCTAGTTGTCCTGACGCTAACCCTAGTTGTCCTGACGCTAGCCCTAGTTGTCCTGACGCTAACCCTAGTTGTCCTGACGCTAACCCTAGTTGTAATGACGCTAACCCTAGTTGTCCTGACGCTAACCCTAGTTGTCCTGACGCTAACCCTAGTTGTCCTGACGCTAACCCTACTTGTCCTGACGCTAACCCTACTTGTCCTGACGCTAACCCTAGTTGTCCTGACGCTAACCCTACTTGTCCTGACGCTAACCCTACTTGTCCTGACGCTAACCCTAGTTGTTCTGACGCTAACCCTAGTTGTCCTGACGCTAACCCTACTTGTCCTGACGCTAACCCTAGTTGTCCTGACGCTAACCCTAGTTGTCCTGACGCTAACCCTAATTGTCCTGACGCTAACCCTAGTTGTCCTGACGCTAACCCTAGTTGTTCTGACGCTAACCCTAGTTGTCCTGACGCTAACCCTAGTTGTCCTGGAGCTAACCCTAGTTGTCCTGGCGCTAACCCTAGTTGTCCTGGCGCTAACCCTAGTTGTCCTCTCGCTAACCCTAGTTGTCCTGGCGCTAACCCTAGTTGTCCTGGCGCTAACCCTAGTTGTCCTGGCGCTAACCCTAGTTGTCCTGGCGCTAACCCTATTTGTCCTGGCGCTAACCCTAGTTGTCCTGGCGCTAACCCTAGTTGTCCTGGCGCTAACCCTAGTTGTCCTGGCGCTAACCCTAGTTGTCCTGGCGCTAACCATAGTTGTAATGGCGCTAACCCTAGTTGTCCTGACTCTAACCCTAGTTGTCCTGACGCTAACCCTAGTTGTCCTGATGCTAACCCTACTTGTCCTGACGCTAACCCTAGTTGTCCTGACGCTAACCCTAGTTGTCCTGACTCTAACCCTAGTTGTCCTGACGCTAACATTACTTGTCCTGACGCTAACCCTACTTGTCCTGACGCTAACCCTACTTGTCCTGACGCTAACCCTACTTGTCCTGACGCTAACCCTAGTTGTCCTGACGCTAACCCTAGTTGTCCTGACGCTAACCCTAGTTGTCCTGACGCTAACACTAGTTGTCCTGACGCTAACCCTAGTTGTCCTGACTCTAACCCTAGTTGTCCTGACGCTAACCCTAGTTGTCCTGACGCTAACCCTAGTTGTCCTGATGCTAACCCTACTTGTCCTGCCGCTAACCCTAGTTGTCCTGACGCTAACCCTAGTTGTCCTGACGCTAACCCTAGTTGTCCTGACGCTAACCCTACTTGTCCTGACGCTAACCCTACTTGTCCTGACGCTAACCCTACTTGTCCTGACGCTAACCCTAGTTGTCCTGACGCTAACCCTACTTGTCCTGACGCTAACCCTAGTTGTCCTGACGCTCACCCTAGTTGTCCTGACGCTAACCCTAGTTGTCCTGACGCTAACCCTAGTTGTCCTGACGCTAACCCTAGTTGTCCTGATGCTAACCCTACTTGTCCTGACGCTAACCCTAGTTGTCCTGACGCTAACCCTACTTGTCCTGACGCTAACCCTACTTGTCCTGACGCTAACCCTAGTTGTCCTGACGCTAACCCTAGTTGTCCTGACGCTAACCCTAGTTGTCCTCATGCTAACCCTAGTTGTCCTGACGCTAACCCTAGTTGTCCTGACGCTAACCCTACTTGTCCTGACGCTAACCCTACTTGTCCTGACGCTAACTCTACTTGTCCTGACGCTAACCCTAGTTGTCCTGATGCTAACCCTAGTTGTCCTGATGCTAACCCTAGTTGTCCTGATGCTAACCCTACTTGTCCTGACGCTAACCCTAGTTGTCCTGACGCTAACCCTAGTTGTCCTGACGCTAACCCTTGTTGTCCTGACGCTAACCCTAGTTGTCCTGACGCTATCCCTAGTTGTCCTGACGCTAACCCTAGTTGTCCTGACGCTAACATTACTTGTCCTGACGCTAAACCTACTTGTCCTGATGCTAACCCTACTTGTCCTGACGCTAACCCTACTTGTCCTGACGCTAACCCTAGTTGTCCTGGCGCTAACCCTAGTTGTCCTGGCGCTAACCCTAATTGTCCTGGCGCTAACCCTAGTTGTCCTGGCGCTAACCCTAGTTGTCCTGGCGCTAACCCTAGTTGTCCTGGCGCTAACCCTAGTTGTCCTGGTGCTAACCCTAGTTGTAATGGCGCTAACCCTAGTTGTCCTGACTCTAACCCTAGTTGTCCTGACGCTAACCCTAGTTGTCCTGATGCTAACCCTACTTGTCCTGACGCTAACCCTAGTTGTCCTGACGCTAACCCTAGTTGTCCTGACGCTAACCCTAGTTGTCCTGACGCTAACATTACTTGTCCTGACGCTAACCCTACTTGTCCTGACGCTAACCCTACTTGTCCTGACGCTAACCCTACTTGTCCTGATGCTAACCCTAGTTGTCCTGACGCTAACCCTAGTTGTCCTGACGCTAACCCTAGTTGTCCTGACGCTAACCCTAGTTGTCCTGACGCTAACCCTAGTTGTCCTGACGCTAACCCTAGTTGTCCTGACGCTAACCCTAGTTGTCCTGACTCTAACCCTAGTTGTCCTGACGCTAACCCTAGTTGTCCTGACGCTAACCCTAGTTGTCCTGATGCTAACCCTACTTGTCCTGCCGCTAACCCTAGTTGTCCTGACGCTAACCCTACTTGTCCTGACGCTAACCCTACTTGTCCTGACGCTAACCCTACTTGTCCTGACGCTAACCCTAGTTGTCCTGACGCTAACCCTAGTTGTCCTGACGCTAACCCTACTTGTCCTGACGCTAACCCTACTTGTCCTGACGCTAACCCTAGTTGTCCTGACGCTAACCCTACTTGTCCTGACGCTAACCCTAGTTGTCCTGACGCTAACCCTAGTTGTCCTGACGCTAACCCTAGTTGTCCTGATGCTAACCCTACTTGTCCTGACGCTAACCCTAGTTGTCCTGACGCTAACCCTACTTGTCCTGACGCTAACCCTACTTGTCCTGACGCTAACCCTAGTTGTCCTGACGCTAACCCTAGTTGTACTGACGCTAACCCTAGTTGTCCTGACGCTAACCCTAGTTGTCCTCATGCTAACCCTAGTTGTCCTGACGCTAACCCTAGTTGTCCTGACGCTAACCCTACTTGTCCTGACGCTAACCCTACTTGTCCTGACGCTAACTCTACTTGTCCTGACGCTAACCCTAGTTGTCCTGATGCTAACCCTAGTTGTCCTGATGCTAACCCTACTTGTCCTGACGCTAACCCTAGTTGTCCTGACGCTAACCCTAGTTGTCCTGACGCTAACCCTTGTTGTCCTGACGCTAACCCTAGTTGTCCTGATGCTATCCCTAGTTGTCCTGACGCTAACCCTAGTTGTCCTGACGCTAACATTACTTGTCCTGACGCTAACCCTACTTGTCCTGACGCTAACCCTACTTGTCCTGACGCTAACCCTACTTGTCCTGATGCTAACCCTAGTTGTCCTGACGCTAACCCTAGTTGTCCTGACGCTAACCCTAGTTGTCCTGACGCTAACCCTAGTTGTCCTGACTCTAACCCTAGTTGTCCTGACGCTAACCCTAGTTGTCCTGACGCTAATCCTACTTGTCCTGACGCTAACCCTACTTGTCCTGACGCTAACCCTAGTTGTCCTGACGCTAACCCTAGTTGTCCTGACGCTAACCCTACTTGTCCTGACGCTAACCGTAGTTGTCCTGACGCTAACCCTAGTTGTCCTGACGCTAACCCTACTTGTCCTGACGCTAACCCTAGTTGTCCTGACGCTAACCCTAGTTGTCCTGACGCTAACCCTAGTTGTCGTGACGCTAACCCTAGTTGTCCTGACGCTAACCCTAGTTGCCCTGACGCTAACCCTAGTTGTCGTGACGCTAACCCTAGATGTCCTGACGCTAACCCTAGTTGTCGTGACGCTAACCCTAGTTGTCGTGACGCTAACCCTAGTTGTCGTGACGCTAACCCTAGTTGTCCTGACGCTAACCCTAGTTGTCGTGACGCTAACCCTAGTTGTCCTGACGCTAACCCTAGTTGTCCTGACGCTAACCCTAGTTGTCCTGACGCTAACCCTAGTTGTCGTGACGCTAACCCTAGTTGTCCTGACGCTAACCCTAGTTGTCCTGACGCTAACCCTAGTTGTCCTGACGCTAACCCTAGTTGTCCTGACGCTAACCCTAGTTGTCCTGACGCTAACCCTAGTTGTCCTGACGCTAACCCTAGTTGTCCTGACGCTAACCCTAGTTGTCCTGATGCTAACCCTAGTTGTCCTGACGGTAACCCTATTGTCCTGACGCTAACCCTATTGTCCTGACGCTAACCCTAGTTGTCCTGACGCTAACCCTAGTTGTCCTGACGCTAACCCTAGTTGTCCTGACGCTAACCCTAGTTGTCGTGACGCTAACCCTAGTTGTCCTGACGCTAACCCTAGTTGTCCTGACGCTAACCCTAGTTGTCCTGACGCTAACCCTAGTTGTCCTGACGCTAACCCTAGTTGTCCTGACGCTAACCCTAGTTATCCTGATGCTAACCCTAGTTGTCCTGACGCTAACCCTAGTTGTCCTGACGCTAACCCTAGTTGTCCTGACGCTAACCCTAGTTGTCGTGACGCTAACCCTAGTTGTCCTGACGCTAACCCTAGTTGTCCTGATGCTAACCCTAGTTGTCCTGACGGTAACCCTATTGTCCTGACGCTAACCCTATTGTCCTGACGCTAACCCTAGTTGTCCTGACGCTAAACCCTAGTTGTCCTGACGCTAACCCTAGTTGTCCTGACGCTAACCCTAGTTGTCGTGACGCTAACCCTAGTTGTCCTGACGCTAACCCTAGTTGTCCTGACGCTAACCCTAGTTGTCCTGACGCTAACCCTAGTTGTCCTGACGCTAACCCTAGTTGTCCTGACGCTAACCCTAGTTGTCCTGATGCTAACCCTAGTTGTCCTGACGCTAACCCTAGTTGTCCTGATGCTAACCCTAGTTGTCCTGACGGTAACCCTATTGTCCTGACGCTAACCCAATTGTCCTGACGCTAACCCTAGTTGTCCTGACGCTAACCCTAGTTGTCCTGACGCTAACCCTAGTTGTCCTGACGCTAACCCTAGTTGTCGTGACGCTAACCCTAGTTGTCCTGACGCTAACCCTAGTTGTCCTGACGCTAACCCTAGTTGTCCTGACGCTAACCCTAGTTGTCCTGACGCTAACCCTAGTTGTCCTGACGCTAACCATAGTTATCCTGATGCTAACCCTAGTTGTCCTGACGCTAACCCTAGTTGTCCTGACGCTAACCCTAGTTGTCCTGACGCTAACCCTAGTTGTCGTGACGCTAACCCTAGTTGTCCTGACGCTAACTCTAGTTGTCCTGCTGCTAACCCTACTTGTCCTGACGCTAACCCTAGTTGTCCTGACGCTAACCCTAGTTGTCCTGATGCTAACCCTAGTTGTCCTGACGCTAACCCTAGTTGTCCTGACGCTAACCCTAGTTGTCCTGCTGCTAACCCTACTTGTCCTGACGCTAACCCTAGTTGTCCTGACGCTAACCCTAGTTGTCCTGACGCTAACCCTAGTTGTCCTGACGCTAACCCTAGTTGTCCTGACTCTAACCCTAGTTGTCCTGACTCTAACCCTAGTTGTCCTGGCGCTAACCCTAGTTGTCCTCTCGCTAACCCTAGTTGTCCTGGCGCTAACCCTAGTTGTCTTGGCACTAACCCTAGTTGTCCTGGCGCTAACCCTAGTTGTCCTGGCGCTAACCCTAATTATCCTGGCGCTAACCCTACTTGTCCTGACGCTAACCCTACTTGTCCTGATGCTAACCCTAGTTGACCTGACGCTAACCCTAGTTGTCCTGACGCTAACCCTAGTTGTCCTGACGCTAACCCTAGTTGTCCTGACGCTAACCCTAGTTGTCCTGACTTTAACCCTAGTTGTCCTGACGCTAACCCTAGTTGTCCTGATGCTAACCCTACTTGTCCTGACGCTAACCCTAGTTGTCCTGACGCTAACCCTAGTTGTCCTGACGCTAACCCTAGTTGTCCTGACGCTAACCCTAGTTGTCCTGACGCTAACCGTAGTTGTCCTGACGCTAACCCTAGTTGTCCTGACGCTAACCCTACTTGTCCTGACGCTAACCCTAGTTGTCCTGACGCTAACCCTAGTTGTCCTGACGCTAACCCTAGTTGTCGTGACGCTAACCCTAGTTGTCCTGACGCTAACCCTAGTTATCCTGATGCTAACCCTAGTTGTCCTGACGCTAACCCTAGTTGTCCTGACGCTAACCCTAGTTGTCCTGACGCTAACCCTAGTTGTCGTGACGCTAACCCTAGTTGTCCTGACGCTAACCCTAGTTGTCCTGCTGCTAACCCTACTTGTCCTGACGCTAACCCTAGTTGTCCTGACGCTAACCCTAGTTGTCCTGATGCTAACCCTAGTTGTCCTGACGCTAACCCTAGTTGTCCTGACGCTAACCCTAGTTGTCCTGCTGCTAACCCTACTTGTCCTGACGCTAACCCTAGTTGTCCTGACGCTAACCCTAGTTGTCCTGACGCTAACCCTAGTTGTCCTGACGCTAACCCTAGTTGTCCTGACTCTAACCCTAGTTGTCCTGACTCTAACCCTAGTTGTCCTGGCGCTAACCCTAGTTGTCCTCTCGCTAACCCTAGTTGTCCTGGCGCTAACCCTAGTTGTCTTGGCACTAACCCTAGTTGTCCGGGCGCTAACCCTAGTTGTCCTGGCGCTAACCCTAATTATCCTGGCGCTAACCCTACTTGTCCTGACGCTAACCCTACTTGTCCTGATGCTAACCCTAGTTGACCTGACGCTAACCCTAGTTGTCCTGACGCTAACCCTAGTTGTCCTGACGCTAACCCTAGTTGTCCTGACGCTAACCCTAGTTGTCCTGACTTTAACCCTAGTTGTCCTGACGCTAACCCTAGTTGTCCTGATGCTAACCCTACTTGTCCTGACGCTAACCCTAGTTGTCCTGACGCTAACCCTAGTTGTCCTGACGCTAACCCTAGTTGTCCTGACGCTAACCCTAGTTGTCCTGACGCTAACCGTAGTTGTCCTGACGCTAACCCTAGTTGTCCTGACGCTAACCCTACTTGTCCTGACGCTAACCCTAGTTGTCCTGACGCTAACCCTAGTTGTCCTGACGCTAACCCTAGTTGTCGTGACGCTAACCCTAGTTGTCCTGACGCTAACCCTAGTTGCCCTGACGCTAACCCTAGTTGTCGTGACGCTAACCCTAGTTGTCCTGACGCTAACCCTAGTTGTCCTGACGCTAACCCTACTTGTCCTGACGCTAACCGTAGTTGTCCTGACGCTAACCCTAGTTGTCCTGACGCTAACCCTACTTGTCCTGACGCTAACCCTAGTTGTCCTGACGCTAACCCTAGTTGTCGTGACGCTAACCCTAGTTGTCCTGACGCTAACCCTAGTTGCCCTGACGCTAACCCTAGTTGTCGTGACGCTAACCCTAGTTGTCCTGACGCTAACCCTAGTTGTCGTGACGCTAACCCTAGTTGTCGTGACGCTAACCCTAGTTGTCGTGACGCTAACCCTAGTTGTCCTGATGCTAACCCTACTTGTCCTGACGCTAACCCTAGTTGTCCTGACGCTAACCCTTCTTGTCCTGACGCTAACCCTAGTTGACCTGACGCTAACCCTAGTTGTCCTGACGCTAACCCTAGTTGTCCTGATGCTAACCCTAGTTGTCCTGACGCTAACCCTAGTTGTCCTGACGCTAACCCTACTTGTCCTGACGCTAACCCTACTTGTCCTGACGCTAACCCTAGTTGTCCTGACGCTAACCCTAGTTGTCCTGACGCTAACCCTAGTTGTCCTGACGCTAACCCTAGTTGTCCTGACGCTAACCCTAGTTGTCCTGACGCTAACACTACTTGTCCTGACGCTAACCCTACTTGTCCTGACGCTAATCTTAGTTGTCTTGACGCTAACCCTAGTTGTCCTGACGCTAACCCTACTTGTCCTGACGCTAACCCTACTTGTCCTGACGCTAACCCTAGTTGTCCTGAAGCTAACCCTAGTTGTCCTGACGCTAAGCCTAGTTGGCCTGACGCTAACCCTACTTGTCCTGACGCTAACCCTACTTGTCCTGACGCTAACCCTAGTTGTCCTGATGCTAACCCTAGTTGTCCTGACGCTAACCCTAGTTGTCCTGATGCTAACCCTAGTTGTCCTGACGCTAACCCTACTAGTCCTGACGCTAACCCTACTTGTCCTGACGCTAACCCTTCTTGTCCTGACGCTAAACCTAGTTGTCCTGACGCTAACCCTAGTTGTCCTGACGCTAACCCTAGTTGTCCTGACGCTAACCCTAGTTGTCCTGACGCTAACCCTTCTTGTCCTGACGCTCACCCTAGTTGTCCTGACGCTAACCCTAGTTGTCCTGACGCTAACCCTAGTTGTCCTGACGCTAACCTTACTTGTCCTGACGCTAACCCTACTTGTCCTGACGCTAACCCTAGTTGTCCTGATGCTAACCCTAGTTGTCCTGAGGCTAACCCTAGTCGTCCTGACGCTAACGCTACTTGTCCTGACGCTAACCCTAGTTGTCCTGACGCTAACCCTAGTTGTCATGACGCTAACCCTAGTTGTCCTGATGCTAACTCTACTTGTTCTGACGCTAACCCTAGTTGTCCTGACGCTAACCCTAGTTGTCCTGACGCTAACCCTACTTGTCCTGACGCTAACCCTACTTGTCCTGACGCTAACCCTAGTTGTCCTGACGCTAACCCTAGTTGTCCTGACGCTAACCCTAGTTGTCGTGACGCTAACCCTAGATGTCCTGACGCTAACCCTAGTTGTCCTGACGCTAACCCTACTTGTCCTGACGCTAACCCTACTTGTCCTGACGCTAACCCTAGTTGTCCTGACGCTAACCCTAGTTGTCCTGACGCTAACCCTAGTTGTCCTGACGCTAACCCTAGTTGTCCTGACGCTAACCCTAGTTGTCCTGACGCTAATCCTACTTGTCCTGACGCTAACCCTAGTTGTCCTGACGCTAACCCTAGTTGTCCTGACGCTAACCCTAGTTGTCCTGATGCTAACTCTACTTGTTCTGACGCTAACCCTAGTTGTCCTGACGCTAACCCTAGTTGTCCTGACGCTAACCCTACTTGTCCTGACGCTAACCCTAGTTGTCCTGACGCTAACCCTAGTTGTCCTGACGCTAACCCTTCTTGTCCTGACGCTAACCCTAGTTGACCTGACGCTAACCCTAGTTGTCCTGACGCTAACCCTAGTTGTCCTGATGCTAACCCTAGTTGTCCTGACGCTAACCCTAGTTGTCCTGACGCTAACACTACTTGTCCTGACGCTAACCCTACTTGTCCTGACGCTAATCTTAGTTGTCTTGACGCTAACCCTAGTTGTCCTGACGCTAACCCTACTTGTCCTGACGCTAACCCTACTTGTCCTGACGCTAACCCTAGTTGTCCTGAAGCTAACCCTAGTTGTCCTGACGCTAACCCTAGTTGTCCTGATGCTAAGCCTAGTTGTCCTGACGCTAACCCTACTTGTCCTGACGCTAACCCTACTTGTCCTGATGCTAACCCTAGTTGTCCTGATGCTAACCCTAGTTGTCCTGACGCTAACCCTAGTTGTCCTGATGCTAACCCTAGTTGTCCTGACGCTAACCCTACTTGTCCTGACGCTAACCCTACTTGTCCTGACGCTAACCCTACTTGTCCTGACGCTAAACCTAGTTGTCCTGACGCTAACCCTAGTTGTCCTGACGCTAACCCTAGTTGTCCTGACGCTAACCCTAGTTGTCCTGACGCTAACCCTTCTTGTCCTGACGCTAACCCTAGTTGTCCTGACGCTAACCCTAGTTGTCCTGACGCTAACCCTAGTTGTCCTGACGCTAACCCTAGTTGTCCTGACGCTAACCTTACTTGTCCTAACGCTAACCCTACTTGTCCTGACGCTAACCCTAGTTGTCCTGATGCTAACCCTAGTTGTCCTGACGCTAACCCTAGTCGTCCTGACGCTAACGCTACTTGTCCTGACGCTAACCCTAGTTGTCCTGACGCTAACCCTAGTTGTCCTGATGCTAACTCTACTTGTTCTGACGCTAACCCTAGTTGTCCTGACGCTAACCCTAGTTGTCCTGACGCTAACCCTACTTGTCCTGACGCTAACCCTACTTGTCCTGACGCTAACCCTAGTTGTCCTGACGCTAACCCTAGTTGTCCTGATGCTAACCCTAGTTGTCCTGACGCTAACCCTACTTGCCCTGACGCTAACCCTAGTTGTCCTGACGCTAACCCTAGTTGTCCTGACGCTAACCCTACTTGTCCTGACGCTAACCCTAGTTGTCCTGACGCTAACCCTTCTTGTCCTGACGCTAACCCTAGTTGTCCTGACGCTAACCCTAGTTGTCCTGACGCTAACCCTAGTTGTACTGATGCTAACCCTACTTGTCCTGACGCTAACCCTAGTTGTCCTGACGCTAACCCTAGTTGTCCTGACGCTAACCCTAGTTGTCCTGACGCTAACCCTACTTGTCCTGACGCTAACCCTACTTGTCCTGACGCTAACCCTAGTTGTCCTGATGCTAACCCTAGTTGTCCTGACGCTAACCTTAGTTGTCCTGACGCTAACCCTACTTGTCCTCACGCTAACCCTACTTGTCCTGACGCTAACCTTAGTTGTCCTGACGCTAACCCTAGTTGTCCTGACGCTAACCCTACTTGTCCTGACGCTAACCCTACTTGTCCTGACGCTAACCCTAGTTGTCCTGAAGCTAACCCTAGTTGTCCTGACGCTAACCCTAGTTGTCCTGACGCTAAGCCTAGTTGTCCTGACGCTAACCCTACTTGTAGTGACGCTAACCCTAGTTGTCCTGATGCTAACCCTAGTTGTCCTGACGCTAACCCTACTTGTCCTGACGCTTACCCTAGTTGTCTTGATGCTAACCCTAGTTGTCCTGACGCTAACCCTAGTTGTCCTGACGCTAACCCTACTTGTCCTGACGCTAACCCTACTTGTCCTGACGCTAACCCTACTTGTCCTGACGCTAACCCTAGTTGTCCTGACGCTAACCCTAGTTGTCCTGATGCTAACCCTAGTTGTCCTGATGCTAACCCTAGTTGTCCTGACGCTAACCCTAGCTGTCCTGACGCTAACCCTACTTGTCCTGACGCTAACCCTACTTGTCCTGACGCTAACCCTAGTTGTCCTGACGCTAACCCTAGTTGTCCTGACGCTAACCCTAGTTGTCCTGACGCTAACCCTAGTTGTAATGACGCTAAACCTAGTTGTCCTGACGCTAACCCTAGTTGTCCTGACGCTAACCCTAGTTGTCCTGACGCTAGCCCTAGTTGTCCTGACGCTAACCCTAGTTGTCCTGACGCTAACTCTAGTTGTCCTGACGCTAACCCTAGTTGTCCTGACGCTAACGCTAGTTGTCCTGACGCTAACCCTAGTTGTCCTGACGCTAACCCTACTTGTCCTGACGCTAACCCTACTTGTCCTGACGCTAACCCTAGTTGTCCTGATGCTAACCCTAGTTGTCCTGACGCTAACCCTAGTTGTCCTGATGCTAACCCTACTTGTCCTGACGCTAACCCTAGTTGTCCTGACGCTAACCCTAGTTGTCCTGACGCTAACCCTAGTTGTCCTGACACTAACCCTAGTTGTCCTGACTCTAACCCTTCTTGTCCTGACGCTAACCCTAGTTGTCCTGACTCTAACCCTAGTTGTCCTGACGCTAACCCTAGTTGTCCTGACGCTAACCCTAGTTGTCCTGACGCTAACCCTAGTTGTAATGACGCTAAACCTAGTTGTCCTGACGCTAACCCTAGTTTTCCTGACGCTAACCCTAGTTGTCCTGACGCTAACCCTAGTTGTCCTGACGCTAACCCTAGTTGTCCTGACGCTAACTCTAGTTGTCCTGACGCTAACCCTAGTTGTCCTGACGCTAACCCTAGTTGTCCTGATGCTAACCCTACTTGTCCTGACGCTAACCCTAGTTGTCCTGACGCTAACCCTAGTTGTCCTGACGCTAACCCTAGTTGTCCTGATGCTAACCCTAGTTGTCCTGACGCTAACCCTACTTGTCCTGACGCTAACCCTAGTTGTCCTGACGCTAACCCTACTTGTCCTGACGCTAACCCTAGTTGTCCTGACACTAACCCTAGTTGTCCTGACTCTAACCCTTCTTGTCCTGACGCTAACCCTAGTTGTCCTGACGCTAACCCTACTTGTCCTGACGCTAACCCTAGTTGTCCTGACGCTAACCCTAGTTGTCCTGACGCTAACCCTACTTGTCCTGACGCTAACCCTAGTTGTACTGACGCTAACCCTAGTTGTCCCGACGCTAACCCTAGTTGTCCTGATGCTAACCCTAGTTGTCCTGACGCTAACCCTACTTGTCCTGACGCTAACCCTACTTATCCTGACGCTAACCCTACTTGTCCTGACGCTAACCCTACTTGTCCTGATGCTAACCCTATTTGTCCTGACGCTAACCCTAGTTGTCCTGACGCTAACCCTAGTTGTCCTGACGCTAACCCTAGTTGTCCTGACGCTAACCCTAGTTGTCCTGACGCTAACCCTACTTGTCCTGACTCTAACCCTAGTTGTCCTGACGCTAACCCTAGTTGTCCTGACGCTAACCCTAGTTGTCCTGACGCTAACCCTAGTTGTCCTGACGCTAACCCTAGTTGTAATGACGCTAAACCTAGTTGTCCTGACGCTAACCCTAGTTGTCCTGACGCTAACCCTAGTTGTCCTGACGCTAACCCTAGTTGTCCTGACGCTAACCCTAGTTGTCCTGACGCTAACTCTAGTTGTCCTGACGCTAACCCTAGTTGTCCTGACGCTAACCCTAGTTGTCCTGACGCTAACCCTAGTTGTCCTGACGCTAACCCTACTTGTCCTGACGCTAACCCTACTTGTCCTGACGCTAACCCTAGTTGTCCTGATGCTAACCCTAGTTGTCCTGACGCTAACCCTAGTTGTCCTGATGCTAACCCTACTTGTCCTGACGCTAACCCTAGTTGTCCTGACGCTAACCCTAGTTGTCCTGACGCTAACCCTAGTTGTCCTGATGCTAACCCTAGTTGTCCTGACGCTAACCCTAGTTGTCCTGACGCTAACCCTAGTTGTCCTGATGCTAACCCTAGTTGTCCTGACGCTAACCCTACTTGTCCTGACGCTAACCCTAGTTGTCCTGACGCTAACCCTAGTTGTCCTGACACTAACCCTAGTTGTCCTGACTCTAACCCTTCTTGTCCTGACGCTAACCCTAGTTGTCCTGACGCTAACCCTAGTTGTCCTGACGCTAACCCTAGTTGTCCTGACGCTAACCCTAGTTGTCCTGACGCTAACCCTAGTTGTAATGACGCTAAACCTAGTTGTCCTGACGCTAACCCTAGTTTTCCTGACGCTAACCCTAGTTGTCCTGACGCTAACCCTAGTTGTCCTGACGCTAACCCTAGTTGTCCTGACGCTAACTCTAGTTGTCCTGACGCTAACCCTAGTTGTCCTGACGCTAACCCTAGTTGTCCTGATGCTAACCCTACTTGTCCTGACGCTAACCCTAGTTGTCCTGACGCTAACCCTAGTTGTCCTGACGCTAACCCTAGTTGTCCTGATGCTAACCCTAGTTGTCCTGACGCTAACCCTACTTGTCCTGACGCTAACCCTAGTTGTCCTGACGCTAACTCTACTTGTCCTGACGCTAACCCTAGTTGTCCTGACACTAACCCTAGTTGTCCTGACTCTAACCCTTCTTGTCCTGACGCTAACCCTAGTTGTCCTGACGCTAACCCTACTTGTCCTGACGCTAACCCTAGTTGTCCTGACGCTAACCCTAGTTGTCCTGACGCTAACCCTACTTGTCCTGACGCTAACCCTAGTTGTACTGACGCTAACCCTAGTTGTCCCGACGCTAACCCTAGTTGTCCTGATGCTAACCCTAGTTGTCCTGACGCTAACCCTAGTTGTCCTGACGCTAACCCTACTTGTCCTGACGCTAACCCTACTTATCCTGACGCTAACCCTACTTGTCCTGACGCTAACCCTACTTGTCCTGATGCTAACCCTAGTTGTCCTGACGCTAACCCTAGTTGTCCTGACGCTAACCCTAGTTGTCCTGACGCTAACCCTAGTTGTCCTGACGCTAACCCTACTTGTCCTGACTCTAACCCTAGTTGTCCTGACGCTAACCCTAGTTGTCCTGACGCTAACCCTACTTGTCCTGACGCTAACCCTAGTTGTCCTGACGCTAACTTTAGTTGTCCTGACGCTAACCCTAGTTGTCCTGACGCTAACCCTATTTGTCCTGACGCTAACCCTAGTTGTCCTGACGCTAACCCTAGTTGTCCTGACGCTAACCCTAGTTGTCCTGATGCTAACAATACTTGTCCTGACGCTAACCCTAGTTGTCCTGACGCTAACCCTAGTTGTCCTGACGCTAACCCTTCTTGTCCTGACGCTAACCCTAGTTGTCCTGACGCTAACCCTAGTTGTCCTGACGCTAACCCTAGTTGTCCTGACGCTAACCCTAGTTGTCCTGACGCTAACCCTACTTGTTCTGACGCTAACCCTAGTTGTCCTGACGCTAACCCTAGTTGTCCTGACGCTAACCCTAGTTGTCCTGACGCTAACCCTTCTTGTCCTGACGCTAACCCTAATTGTCCTGACGCTAACCCTAGTTGTCCTGACGCTAACCCTAGTTGTCCTGACTCTAACCCTAGTTGTCCTGACGCTAACCCTAGTTGTCCTGACGCTAACCCTAGTTGTCCTGACGCTAACCCTAGTTATCCTGACGCTAACCCTAGTTGTCCTGATGGTAACCCTAGTTGTCCTGACCCTAACCCTAGTTGTCCTGACGCTAACCCTAGTTGTCCTGACGCTAACCCTAGTTATCCTGACGCTAACCCTAGTTGTCCTGATGGTAACCCTAGTTGTCCTGACCCTAACTCTAGTTGTCCTGACGCTAACCCTAGTTGTCCTGACTTTAACCCTAGTTGTCCTGACGCTAACCCTAGTTGTCCTGACGCTAACCCTAGTTGTCCTGACGCTAACCCTAGTTGTCCTGACGCTAACCCTAGTCGTCCTGACGCTAACCCTACTTGTCCTGACGCTAACCCTAGTTGTCCTGACGCTAACCCTAGTTGTCCTGACGCTAACCCTAGTTGTCCTGATGCTAACTCTACTTGTTCTGACGCTAACCCTAGTTGTCCTGACGCTAACCCTAGTTGTCCTGACGCTAACCCTACTTGTCCTGACGCTAACCCTAGTTGTCCTGACGCTAACCCTAGTTGTCCTGACGCTAACCCTACTTGTCCTGACGCTAACCCTAGTTGTCCTGACGCTAACCCTAGTTGTCCTGACGCTAACCCTAGTTGTCCTGACGCTAACCCTAGTTGTCCTGACGCTAACCCTACTTGTCCTGACGCTAACCCTAGTTGTCCTGACGCTAACCCTTCTTGTCCTGACGCTAACCCTAGTTGACCTGACGCTAACCCTAGTTGTCCTGACGCTAACCCTAGTTGTCCTGATGCTAACCCTACTTGTCCTGACGCTAACCCTACTTGTCATGACGCTAACCCTAGTTGTCCTGACGCTAACCCTAGTTGTCCTGACGCTAACCCTAGTTGTCCTGACGCTAACCCTAGTTGTCCTGACGCTAATCCTAGTTGTCCTGACGCTAACACTACTTGTCCTGACGCTAACCCTACTTGTATTGACGCTAACCTTAGTTGTCCTGACGCTAACCCTAGTTGTCCTGACGCTAACCCTACTTGTCCTGACGCTAACCCTACTTGTCCTGACGCTAACCCTAGTTGTCCTGAAGCTAACCCTAGTTGTCCTGACGCTAACCCTAGTTGTCCTGACGCTAAGCCTAGTTGTACTGACGCTAACCCTACTTGTCCTGACGCTACCCCTAGTTGTCCTGATGCTAACCCTAGTTGTCCTGACGCTAACCCTACTTGTCCTGACGCTAACCCTAGTTGTCCTGATGCTAACCCTAGTTGTCCTGACGCTAACCCTAGTTGTCCTGACGCTAACCCTACTTGTCCTGACGCTAACCCTAGTTGTCCTGACGCTAACCCTAGTTGTCCTGACGCTAACCCTACTTGTCCTGACGCTAACCCTACTTGTCCTGACGCTAACCCTACTTGTCCTGACGCTAACCCTACTTGTCCTGACGCTAAACCTAGTTGTCCTGACGCTAACCCTAGTTGTCCTGACGCTAACCCTAGTTGTCCTGACGCTAACCCTAGTTGTCCTGACGCTAACCCTTCTTGTCCTGACTCTAACCCTAGTTGTCCTGACGCTAACCCTAGTTGTCCTGACGCTAACCCTAGTTGTCCTGACGCTAACCCTACTTGTCCTGACGCTAACCCTACTTGTCCTGACGCTAACCCTAGTTGTCCTGACGCTAACCCTAGTTGTCCTGACGCTAACCCTAGTCGTCCTGACGCTAACCCTACTTGTCCTGACGCTAACCCTAGTTGTCCTGACGCTAACCCTAGTTGTCCTGACGCTAACCCTAGTTGTCCTGATGCTAACTCTACTTGTTCTGACGCTAACCCTAGTTGTCCTGACGCTAACCCTAGTTGTCCTGACGCTAACCCTACTTGTCCTGATGCTAACCCTAGTTGTCCTGACGCTAACCCTAGTTGTCCTGACGCTAACCCTACTTGTCCTGACGCTAACCCTACTTGTCCTGACGCTAACCCTAGTTGTCCTGACGCTATCCCTTCTTGTCCTGACGCTAACCCTAGTTGTCCTGACGCTAACCCTAGTTGTCCTGACGCTAACCCTAGTTGTCCTGATGCTAACCCTACTTGTCCTGACGCTAACCCTAGTTGTCCTGACGCTAACCCTAGTTGTCCTGACGCTAACCCTAGTTGTCCTGACGCTAACCCTACTTGTCCTGATGCTAACCCTACTTGTCCTGACGCTAACCCTAGTTGTCCTGATGCTAACCCTAGTTGTCCTGACGCTAACCTTAGTTGTCCTGACGCTAACCCTACTTGTCCTGACGCTTACCCTACTTGTCCTGATGCTAACCTTAGTTGTCCTGACGCTAACCCTAGTTGTCCTGACGCTAACCCTACTTGTCCTGACGCTAACCCTACTTGTCCTGACGCTAACCCTAGTTGTCCTGAAGCTAACCCTAGTTGTCCTGACGCTAACCCTAGTTGTCCTGACGCTAAGCCTAGTTGTCCTGACGCTAACCCTACTTGTCCTGACGCTAACCCTAGTTGTCCTGATGCTAACCCTAGTTGTCCTGACGCTAACCCTACTTGTCCTGACGCTAACCCTAGTTGTCCTGATGCTAACCCTAGTTGTCCTGACGCTAACCCTAGTTGTCCTGATGCTAACCCTAGTTGTCCTGACGCTAACCCTACTTGTCCTGACGCTAACCCTAGTTGTCCTGACGCTAACCCTACTTGTCCTGATGCTAACCCTAGTTGTCCTGACGCTAACCCTAGTTGTGCTGACGCTAACCCTAGTTGTCCTGACGCTAACCCTACTTGTCCTGACGCTAACCCTAGTTGTCCTGACGCTATCCCTTCTTGTCCTGACGCTAACCCTAGTTGTCCTGACGCTAACCCTAGTTGTCCTGACGCTAACCCTAGTTGTCCTGATGCTAACCCTACTTGTCCTGACGCTAACCCTAGTTGTCCTGACGCTAACCCTAGTTGTCCTGACGCTAACCCTAGTTGTCCTGACGCTAACCCTACTTGTCCTGATGCTAACCCTACTTGTCCTGACGCTAACCCTAGTTGTCCTGATGCTAACCCTAGTTGTCCTGACGCTAACCTTAGTTGTCCTGACGCTAACCCTACTTGTCCTGACGCTTACCCTACTTGTCCTGATGCTAACCTTAGTTGTCCTGACGCTAACCCTAGTTGTCCTGACGCTAACCCTACTTGTCCTGACGCTAACCCTACTTGTCCTGACGCTAACCCTAGTTGTCCTGAAGCTAACCCTAGTTGTCCTGACGCTAACCCTAGTTGTCCTGACGCTAAGCCTAGTTGTCCTGACGCTAACCCTACTTGTCCTGACGCTAACCCTAGTTGTCCTGATGCTAACCCTAGTTGTCCTGACGCTAACCCTACTTGTCCTGACGCTAACCCTAGTTGTCCTGATGCTAACCCTAGTTGTCCTGACGCTAACCCTAGTTGTCCTGAGGCTATCCCTAGTTGTCCTGACGCTAACCCTACTTGTCCTGACGCTAACCCTACTTGTCCTGACGCTAACCCTAGTTGTCCTGACGCTAACCCTAGTTGTCCTGATGCTAACCCTAGTTGTCCTGACGCTAACCCTACTTGTCCTGACGCTAACCCTACTTGTCCTGACGCTAACCCTACTTGTCCTGACGCTAACCCTACTTGTCCTGACGCTAACCCTACTTGTCCTGACGCTAACCCTAGTTGTCCTGACGCTAACCCTAGTTGTAATGACGCTAAACCTAGTTGTCCTGACGCTAACCCTAGTTGTCCTGACGCTAACCCTAGTTGTCCTGACGCTAACCCTAGTTGTCCTGACGCTAACCCTAGTTGTCCTGACGCTAACTCTAGTTGTCCTGACGCTAACCCTAGTTGTCCTGACGCTAACCCTAGTTGTCCTGACGCTAACCCTAGTTGTCCTGACGCTAACCCTACTTGTCCTGACGCTACCCCTACTTGTCCTGACGCTAACCCTAGTTGTCCTGATGCTAACCCTAGTTGTCCTGACGCTAACCCTAGTTGTCCTGATGCTAACCCTACTTGTCCTGACGCTAACCCTAGTTGTCCTGACGCTAACCCTAGTTGTCCTGACGCTAACCCTAGTTGTCCTGATGCTAACCCTAGTTGTCCTGACGCTAACCCTACTTGTCCTGACGCTAACCCTAGTTGTCCTGACGCTAACCCTACTTGTCCTGACGCTAACCCTAGTTGTCCTGACGCTAACCCTAGTTGTCCTGACGCTAACCCTAGTTGTCCTGACTCTAACCCTTCTTGTCCTGACGCTAACCCTAGTTGTCCTGATGCTAACCCTACTTGTCCTGACGCTAACCCTAGTTGTCCTGACGCTAACCCTAGTTGTCCTGACGCTAACCCTACTTGTCCTGACGCTAACCCTACTTGTCCTGACGCTAACCCTAGTTGTACTGATGCTAACCCTAGTTGTCCCGACGCTAACCCTAGTTGTCCTGATGCTAACCCTAGTTGTCCTGACGCTAACCCTAGTTGTCCTGACGCTAACCCTACTTGTCCTGACGCTAACCCTACTTGTCCTGACGCTAACCCTACTTGTCCTGACGCTAACCCTACTTGTCCTGATGCTAACCCTATTTGTCCTGACGCTAACCCTAGTTGTCCTGACGCTAACCCTAGTTGTCCTGACGCTAACCCTAGTTGTCCTGACCCTAACCCTAGTTGTCCTGACGCTAACCCTAGTTGTCCTGATGCTAACCCTAGTTGTCCTGACGCTAACCCTAGTTGTCCTGACGCTAACCCTAGTTGTCCTGACGCTAACCCTACTTGTCCTGACGCTAACCCTACTTGTCCTGACGCTAACCCTACTTGTCCTGACGCTAACCGTACTTGTCCTGACGCTAACCCTACTTGTCCTGACGCTAACCCTACTTGTCCTGACGCTAACCCTAGTTGTCCTGACGCTAACCCTAGTTGTCCTGACGCTAACCCTAGTTGTTCTGATGCTAACCCTACTTGTCCTGACGCTAACCCTACTTGTCCTGACGCTAACCCTACTTGTCCTGATGCTAACCCTCGTTGTCCTGACGCTAACCCTAGTTGTAATGACGCTAACCCTAGTTGTAATGACGCTAAACCTAGTTGTCCTGACGCTAACCCTAGGTATCCTGACGCTAACCCTAGTTGTCCTAACGGTAACCCTAGTTGTCCTGACGCTAACCCTAGTTGTCCTGACGCTAACCCTAGTTGTCCTGACGCTAACCCTAGTTGTCCTGACGCTAACCCTAGTTGCCCTGATGCTAACTCTAGTTGTCCTGACGCTAACCCTAGTTGTCCTGACTTTAAACCTAGTTCTCCTGACGCTAACCCTAGTTGTCCTGACGCTAACCCTAGTTGTCCTGACGCTAACCCTACTTGTCCTGACGCTAACCCTACTTGTCCTGACGCTAACCCTAGTTGTCCTGACGCTAACCCTAGTTGTCCTGACGCTAACCCTAGTTGTCCTGATGCTAACCCTACTTGTCCTGACGCTAACCCTAGTTGTCCTGACGCTAACATTAGTTGTCCTGACGCTAACCCTACTTGTCCTGACGCTAACCCTAGTTGTCCTGACGCTAACCCTAGTTGTCCTGACGCTAACCCTAGTTGTCCTGACGCTAACCCTAGTTGTCCTGACGCTAACCCTAGTTGTCCTGACGCCAACCCTACTTGTCCTGACGCTAACCCTAGTTGTCCTGACGCTAACTTTAGTTGTCCTGACGCTAACCCTACTTGTTCTGACGCTAACCCTAGTTGTCCTGACGCTAACCCTAGTTGTCCTGACGCTAACCCTAGTTGTCCTGACGCTAACCCTAGTTGTCCTGATGTTAACCCTACTTGTCCTGACGCTAACCCTACTTGTCCTGACGCTAACCCTACTTGTCCTGACGCTAACCCTAGTTGTCCTGACGCTAACATTAGTTGTCCTGACGCTAACCCTACTTGTCCTGACGCTAACCCTAGTTGTCCTGACGCTAACCCTAGTTGTCCTGACGCTAACCCTACTTGTCCTGACGCTAACCCTAGTTGTCCTGACTCTAACCCTACTTGTCCTGACGCTAACCCTAGTTGTCCTGACGCTAACCCTAGTTGTCCTGACGCTAACCCTAGTTGTCCTGACGCTAACCCTTCTTGTCCTGACGCTAACCCTAGTTGTCCTGACGATAACCCTAGTTGTCCTGATGCTAACCCTAGTTGTCCTGACGCCAACCCTACTTGTCCTGACGCTAACCCTAGTTGTCCTGACGCTAACTTTAGTTGTCCTGACGCTAACCCTACTTGTTCTGACGCTAACCCTAGTTGTCCTGACGCTAACCCTAGTTGTCCTGACGCTAACCCTAGTTGTCCTGACGCTAACCCTAGTTGTCCTGATGTTAACCCTACTTGTCCTGACGCTAACCCTACTTGTCCTGACGCTAACCCTACTTGTCCTGACGCTAACCCTAGTTGTCCTGACGCTAACCCTAGTTGTCCTGATGCTAACCCTAGTTGTCCTGACGCTAACCCTAGTTGTCCTGACGCTAACCCTTCTTGTCCTGACGCTAACCCTAGTTGTCCTGACGCTAACCCTAGTTGTCCTGACACTAACCCTACTTGTCCTGACGCTAACCCTAGTTGTCCTGACGCTAACCCTACTTGTTCTGACGCTAACCCTAGTTGTCCTGACGCTAACCCTAGTTGTCCTGACGCTAACCCTAGTTGTCCTGACGTTAACCCTTCTTGTCCTGACGCTAACCCTAATTGTCCTGACTCCAACCCTAGTTGTCCTGACGCTAACCCTAGTTGTCCTGACGCTAACCCTAGTTGTCCTGACGCTAACCCTACTTGTCCTGACGCTAACCCTAGTTGTCCTGACGCTAACCCTAGTTGTACTGACGCTAACCCTAGTTGTCCTGACGCTAACCCTAGTTGTCCTCATGCTAACCCTAGTTGTCCTGATGCTAACCCTAGTTGTCCTGACGCTAACCCTACTTGTCCTGACGCTAACCCTACTTGTCCTGACGCTAACTCTACTTGTCCTGACGCTAACCCTAGTTGTCCTGATGCTAACCCTGGTTGTCCTGACGCTAACCCTAGTTGTCCTGATGCTAACCCTACTTGTCCTGACGCTAACCCTAGTTGTCCTGACGCTAACCCTAATTGTCCTGACGCTAACCCTAGTTGTCCTGACGCTAACCCTTGTTGTCCTGACGCTAACCCTAGTTGTCCTGATGCTATCCCTAGTTGTCCTGACGCTAACCCTAGTTGTCCTGCCGCTAACATTACTTGTCCTGACGCTAACCCTACTTGTCCTGACGCTAACCCTACTTGTCCTGACGCTAACCCTACTTGTCCTGACGCTAACCCTAGTTGTCCTGACGCTAACCCTAGTTGTCCTGACGCTAACCCTAGTTGTCCTGACGCTAACCCTAGTTGTCCTGACTCTAACCCTAGTTGTCCTGACGCTAACCCTAGTTGTCCTGATGCTAACCCTACTTGTCCTGACGCTAACCCTAGTTGTCCTGACGCTAACCCTAGTTGTCCTGACGCTAACCCTAGTTGTCCTGACGCTAACCCTACTTGTCCTGACGCTAACCGTAGTTGTCCTGACGCTAACCCTAGTTATCCTGACGCTAACCCTACTTGTCCTGACGCTAACCCTAGTTGTCCTGACGCTAACCCTAGTTGTCCTGACGCTAACCCTAGTTGTCGTGACGCTAACCCTAGTTGTCCTGACGCTAACCCTAGTTGCCCTGACGCTAACCCTAGTTGTCGTGACGCTAACCCTAGTTGTCCTGACGCTAACCCTAGTTGTCCTGACGCTAACCCTAGTTGTCGTGACGCTAACCCTAGTTGTCGTGACGCTAACCCTAGTTGTCGTGACGCTAACCCTAGTTGTCCTGATGCTAACCCTAGTTGTCCTGACGCTAACCCTAGTTGTCGTGACGCTAACCCTAGTTGTCCTGACGCTAACCCTAGTTGTCCTGACGCTAACCCTAGTTGTCCTGACGCTAACCCTAGTTGTCCTGACACTAACCCTAGTTGTCGTGACGCTAACCCTAGTTGTCCTGACGCTAACCCTAGTTGTCCTGACGCTAACCCTAGTTGTCCTGACGCTAACCCTAGTTGTCCTGACGCTAACCCTAGATGTCCTGACGCTAACCCTAGTTGTCCTGACGCTAACCCTAGTTGTCCTGATGCTAACCCTAGTTGTCCTGACGCTAACCCTAGTTGTCCTGACGCTAACCCTAGTTGTCCTGACGCTAACCCTAGTTGTCCTGACGCTAACCCTAGTTGTCCTGACGCTAACCCTAGTTGTCGTGACGCTAACCCTAGTTGTCCTGACGCTAACCCTAGTTGTCCTGACGCTAACCCTAGTTGTCGTGACGCTAACCCTAGTTGTCCTGACGCTAACCCTAGTTGTCCTGACGCTAACCCTAGTTGTCCTGACGCTAACCCTAGTTGTCCTGACGCTAACCCTAGTTGTCCTGACGCTAACCCTAGTTGTCCTGACGCTAACCCTAGTTGTCCTGACGCTAACCCTAGTTGTCCTGATGCTAACCCTAGTTGTCCTGACGCTAACCCTAGTTGTCCTGACGCTAACCCTAGTTGTCCTGACGCTAACCCTAGTTGTCGTGACGCTAACCCTAGTTGTCGTGACGCTAACCCTAGTTGTCCTGCTGCTAACCCTACTTGTCCTGACGCTAACCCTAGTTGTCCTGACGCTAACCCTAGTTGTCCTGACGCTAACCCTAGTTGTCCTGACGCTAACCCTAGTTGTCCTGACTCTAACCCTAGTTGTCCTGACGCTAACCCTAGTTGTCCTGACGCTAACCCTAGTTGTTCGGACGCTAACCCTAGTTGTCCTGACGCTAACCCTAGTTGTTCTGACGCTAACCCTAGTTGTCCTGGCGCTAAAACTAGTTGTCCTGGCGATAACCCTAGTTGTCCTGGCGCTAACCCTAGTTGTCCTGGCGCTCACCCTAGTTGTCCTGGCGCTAATCCTAGTTGTCCTGGCGCTAACCCTAATTGTCCTGGCGCTAACCCTAGTTGTCCTGGCGCTAACCCTAGTTGTCCTGGCGCTAACCCTAGTTGTCCTGGCGCTAATCCTAGTTGTCCTGACGCTAACCCTAGTTGTCCTGACGCTAACCCTAGTTGTCCTAACGCTAACCCTAGTTGTCCTGACGCTAACCCTAGTTGTAATGACGCTAAACCTAGTTGTCCTGACGCTAACCCTAGTTGTCCTGACGCTAACCCTACTTGTCCTGACGCTAACCCTAGTTGTCTTGACGCTAACCCTAGTTGTCCTGACGCTAACCCTAGTTGTCCTGAAGCTAACCCTAGTTGTCCTGACGCTAACCCTAGTTGTCCTGACGCTAACCCTAGTTGTCCTGACGCTAACCCTAGTTGTCCTGACACTAACCCTAGTTGTCGTGACGCTAACCCTAGTTGTCCTGACGCTAAACCTAGTTGTCCTGACGCTAACCCTAGTTGTCCTGATGCTAACCCTAGTTGTCCTGACGCTAACCCTAGTTGTCCTGACGCTAACCCTAGTTGTCCTGACGCTAACCCTAGTTGTCGTGACGCTAACCCTAGTTGTCCTGACGCTAACCCTAGTTGTCCTGCTGCTAACCCTACTTGTCCTGACGCTAACCCTAGTTGTCCTGACGCTAACCCTAGTTGTCCTGACGCTAACCCTAGTTGTCCTGACGCTAACCCTAGTTGTCCTGACTCTAACCCTAGTTGTCCTGACGCTAACCCTAGTTGTCCTGACGCTAACCCTAGTTGTTCGGACGCTAACCCTAGTTGTCCTGACGCTAACCCTAGTTGTTCTGACGCTAACCCTAGTTGTCCTGGCGCTAAAACTAGTTGTCCTGGCGATAACCCTAGTTGTCCTGGCGCTAACCCTAGTTGTCCTGGCGCTAACCCTAGTTGTCCTGGCGCTAATCCTAGTTGTCCTGGCGCTAACCCTAATTGTCCTGGCGCTAACCCTAGTTGTCCTGGCGCTAACCCTAGTTGTCCTGGCGCTAACCCTAGTTGTCCTGGCGCTAATCCTAGTTGTCCTGACGCTAACCCTAGTTGTCCTGACGCTAACCCTAGTTGTCCTAACGCTAACCATAGTTGTCCTGACGCTAACCCTAGTTGTAATGACGCTAAACCTAGTTGTCCTGACGCTAACCCTAGTTGTCCTGACGCTAACCCTACTTGTCCTGACGCTAACCCTAGTTGTCCTGACGCTAACCCTAGTTGTCCTGACGCTAACCCTAGTTGTCCTGAAGCTAACCCTAGTTGTCCTGACGCTAACCCTAGTTGTCCTGGCGCTAACCCTAGTTGTCCTGGCGCTAATCCTAGTTGTCCTGACGCTAACCCTAGTTGTCCTGACGCTAACCCTAGTTGTCCTGACGCTAACCCTAGTTGTCCTGACGCTAACCCTAGTTGTAATGACGCTAAACCTAGTTGTCCTGACGCTAACCCTAGTTGTCCTGACGCTAACCCTAGTTGTCATGACGCTAACCCTAGTTGTCCTGACGCTAACCCTACTTAACCTGACGCTAACCCTAGTTGTCCTGACGCTAACCCTAGTTTTCCTGACGCTAAAACTAGTTGTCCTGACGCTAACCCTAGTTGTCCTGACGCTAACCCTAGTTGTCCTGACGCTAAACCTACTTGTCCTGACGCTAACCCTAGTTGTCCTGACGCTAACCCTAGTTGTCCTGAAGCTAACCCTAGTTGTCCTGACGCTAACCCTAGTTGTCCTGATGCTAAGCCTAGTTGTCGTGACGCTAACCCTACTTGTCCTGAGGCTAACCCTAGTTGTCCTGATGCTAACTCTAGTTGTCCTGACGCTAACCGTACTTGTCCTGACGCTAACCCTAGTTGTCCTGATGCTAACCCTAGTTGTCCTGACGCTAACCCTAGTTGTCCTGACGCTAACCCTAGTTGTCCTGACGCTAACCCTAGTTGTACTGACGCTAATCCTAGTTGTCCTGGCGCTAACCCGAGTTGTCCTCACGCTAACCCTAGTTGTCCTGACGCTAAACCTAGTTGTCCTGACGCTAACCCTAGTTGTCCTGACGCTAACCCTAGTTGTCCTGACGCTAGCCCTAGTTGTCCTGACGCTAACCCTAGTTGTCCTGACGCTAACCCTAGTTGTAATGACGCTAACCCTAGTTGTCCTGACGCTAACCCTAGTTGTCCTGACGCTAACCCTACTTGTCCTGACGCTAACCCTACTTGTCCTGACGCTAACCCTAGTTGTCCTGACGCTAACCCTACTTGTCCTGACGCTAACCCTACTTGTCCTGACGCTAACCCTAGTTGTTCTGACGCTAACCCTAGTTGTCCTGACGCTAACCCTACTTGTCCTGACGCTAACCCTAGTTGTCCTGACGCTAACCCTAGTTGTCCTGACGCTAACCCTAGTTGTCCTGACGCTAACCCTAGTTGTCCTGACGCTAACCCTAATTGTCCTGACGCTAACCCTAGTTGTCCTGACGCTAACCCTAGTTGTTCTGACGCTAACCCTAGTTGTCCTGACGCTAACCCTAGTTGTCCTGGAGCTAACCCTAGTTGTCCTGGCGCTAACCCTAGTTGTCCTGGCGCTAACCCTAGTTGTCCTCTCGCTAACCCTAGTTGTCCTGGCGCTAACCCTAGTTGTCCTGGCGCTAACCCTAGTTGTCCTGGCGCTAACCCTAGTTGTCCTGGCGCTAACCCTAATTGTCCTGGCGCTAACCCTAGTTGTCCTGGCGCTAACCCTAGTTGTCCTGGCGCTAACCCTAGTTGTCCTGGCGCTAACCCTAGTTGTCCTGGCGCTAACCCTAGTTGTAATGGCGCTAACCCTAGTTGTCCTGACTCTAACCCTAGTTGTCCTGACGCTAACCCTAGTTGTCCTGAAGCTAACCCTAGTTGTCCTGACGCTAACCCTAGTTGTCCTGGCGCTAACCCTAGTTGTCCTGGCGCTAATCCTAGTTGTCCTGACGCTAACCCTAGTTGTCCTGACGCTAACACTAGTTGTCCTGACGCTAACCCTAGTTGTCCTGACGCTAACCCTAGTTGTAATGACGCTAAACCTAGTTGTCCTGACGCTAACCCTAGTTGTCCTGACGCTAACCCTAGTTGTCATGACGCTAACCCTAGTTGTCCTGACGCTAACCCTAGTTGTAATGACGCTAAACCTAGTTGTCCTGACGCTAACCCTAGTTGTCCTGACGCTAACCCTACTTGTCCTGACGCTAACCCTAGTTGTCCTGACGCTAACCCTAGTTGTCCTGACGCTAACCCTAGTTGTCCTGAAGCTAACCCTAGTTGTCCTGATGCTAACCCTAGTTGTCCTGGCGCTAACCCTAGTTGTCCTGGCGCTAATCCTAGTTGTCCTGACGCTAACCCTAGTTGTCCTGACGCTAACCCTAGTTGTCCTGACGCTAACCCTAGTTGTCCTGACGCTAACCCTAGTTGTAATGACGCTAAACCTAGTTGTCCTGACGCTAACCCTAGTTGTCCTGACGCTAACCCTAGTTGTCATGACGCTAACCCTAGTTGTCCTGACGCTAACCCTACTTAACCTGACGCTAACCCTAGTTGTCCTGACGCTAACCCTAGTTTTCCTGACGCTAACCCAAGTTGTCCTGACGCTAACCCTAGTTGTCCTGACGCTAACCCTAGTTGTCCTGACGCTAAACCTACTTGTCCTGACGCTAACCCTAGTTGTCCTGACGCTAACCCTAGTTGTCCTGAAGCTAACCCTAGTTGTCCTGACGCTAACCCTAGTTGTCCTGATGCTAAGCCTAGTTGTCCTGACGCTAACCCTACTTGTCCTGAGGCTAACCCTAGTTGTCCTGATGCTAACTCTAGTTGTCCTGACGCTAACCGTACTTGTCCTGACGCTAACCCTAGTTGTCCTGATGCTAACCCTAGTTGTCCTGACGCTAACCCTAGTTGTCCTGACGCTAACCCTAGTTGTCCTGACGCTAACCCTAGTTGTACTGACGCTAATCCTAGTTGTCCTGGCGCTAACCCGAGTTGTCCTCACGCTAACCCTAGTTGTCCTGACGCTAAACCTAGTTGTCCTGACGCTAACCCTAGTTGTCCTGACGCTAACCCTAGTTGTCCTGACGCTAGCCCTAGTTGTCCTGACGCTAACCCTAGTTGTCCTGACGCTAACCCTAGTTGTAATGACGCTAACCCTAGTTGTCCTGACGCTAACCCTAGTTGTCCTGACGCTAACCCTACTTGTCCTGACGCTAACCCTACTTGTCCTGACGCTAACCCTAGTTGTCCTGACGCTAACCCTACTTGTCCTGACGCTAACCCTACTTGTCCTGACGCTAACCCTAGTTGTTCTGACGCTAACCCTAGTTGTCCTGATGCTAACCCTACTTGTCCTGACGCTAACCCTAGTTGTCCTGACGCTAACCCTAGTTGTCCTGACGCTAACCCTAGTTGTCCTGACGCTAACCCTAGTTGTCCTGGCGCTAACCCTAATTGTCCTGGCGCTAACCCTAGTTGTCCTGGCGCTAACCCTAGTTGTCCTGGCGCTAACCCTAGTTGTCCTGGCGCTAACCCTAGTTGTCCTGGCGCTAACCCTAGTTGTAATGGCGCTAACCCTAGTTGTCCTGACGCTAACCCTAGTTGTCCTGACGCTAACCCTAGTTGTCCTGAAGCTAACCCTAGTTGTCCTGACGCTAACCCTAGTTGTCGTTGCGCTAACCCTAGTTGTCCTGGCGCTAATCCTAGTTGTCCTGACGCTAACCCTAGTTGTCCTGACGCTAACCCTAGTTGTCCTGACGCTAACCCTAGTTGTCCTGACGCTAACCCTAGTTGTAATGACGCTAAACCTAGTTGTCCTGACGCTAACCCTAGTTGTCCTGACGCTAACCCTAGTTGTCATGACGCTAACCCTAGTTGTCCTGACGCTAACCCTACTTAACCTGACGCTAACCCTAGTTGTCCTGACGCTAACCCTAGTTTTCCTGACGCTAACCCTAGTTGTCCTGACGCTAACCCTAGTTGTCCTGACGCTAACCCTAGTTGTCCTGACGCTAAACCTACTTGTCCTGACGCTAACCCTAGTTGTCCTGACGCTAACCCTAGTTGTCCTGAAGCTAACCCTAGTTGTCCTGACGCTAACCCTAGTTGTCCTGACGCTAAGCCTAGTTGTCCTGACGCTAACCCTACTTGTCCTGAGGCTAACCCTAGTTGTCCTGATGCTAACTCTAGTTGTCCTGACGCTAACCGTACTTGTCCTGACGCTAACGCTAGTTGTCCTGATGCTAACCCTAGTTGTCCTGACGCTAACCCTAGTTGTCCTGACGCTAACCCTAGTTGTCCTGACGCTAACCCTAGTTGTACTGACGCTAATCCTAGTTGTCCTGGCGCTAACCCGAGTTGTCCTCACGCTAACCCTAGTTGTCCTGACGCTAAACCTAGTTGTCCTGACGCTAACCCTAGTTGTCCTGACGCTAACCCTAGTTGTCCTGACGCTAGCCCTAGTTGTCCTGACGCTAACCCTAGTTGTCCTGACGCTAACCCTAGTTGTAATGACGCTAACCCTAGTTGTCCTGACGCTAACCCTAGTTGTCCTGACGCTAACCCTACTTGTCCTGACGCTAACCCTACTTGTCCTGACGCTAACCCTACTTGTCCTGACGCTAACCCTAGTTGTCCTGACGCTAACCCTACTTGTCCTGACGCTAACCCTACTTGTCCTGACGCTAACCCTAGTTGTTCTGACGCTAACCCTAGTTGTCCTGACGCTAACCCTACTTGTCCTGACGCTAACCCTAGTTGTCCTGACGCTAACCCTAGTTGTCCTGACGCTAACCCTAGTTGTCCTGACGCTAACCCTAATTGTCCTGACGCTAACCCTAATTGTCCTGACGCTAACCCTAGTTGTCCTGACGCTAACCCTAGTTGTTCTGACGCTAACCCTAGTTGTCCTGACGCTAACCCTAGTTGTCCTGGAGCTAACCCTAGTTGTCCTGGCGCTAACCCTAGTTGTCCTGGCGCTAACCCTAGTTGTCCTCTCGCTAACCCTAGTTGTCCTGGCGCTAACCCTAGTTGTCCTGGCGCTAACCCTAGTTGTCCTGGCGCTAACCCTAGTTGTCCTGGCGCTAACCCTAATTGTCCTGGCGCTAACGCTAGTTGTCCTGGCGCTAACCCTAGTTGTCCTGGCGCTAACCCTAGTTGTCCTGGCGCTAACCCTAGTTGTCCTGGCGCTAACCCTAGTTGTAATGGCGCTAACCCTAGTTGTCCTGACTCTAACCCTAGTTGTCCTGACGCTAACCCTAGTTGTCCTGATGCTAACCCTACTTGTCCTGACGCTAACCCTAGTTGTCCTGACGCTAACCCTAGTTGTCCTGACTCTAACCCTAGTTGTCCTGACGCTAACATTACTTGTCCTGACGCTAACCCTACTTGTCCTGACGCTAACCCAACTTGTCCTGACGCTAACCCTACTTGTCCTGACGCTAACCCTAGTTGTCCTGACGCTAACCCTAGTTGTCCTGACGCTAACCCTAGTTGTCCTGACGCTAACACTAGTTGTCCTGACGCTAACCCTAGTTGTCCTGACTCTAACCCTAGTTGTCCTGACGCTAACCCTAGTTGTCCTGACGCTAACCCTAGTTGTCCTGATGCTAACCCTACTTGTCCTGCCGCTAACCCTAGTTGTCCTGACGCTAACCCTAGTTGTCCTGACGCTAACCCTACTTGTCCTGACGCTAACCCTACTTGTCCTGACGCTAACCCTACTTGTCCTGACGCTAACCCTAGTTGTCCTGACGCTAACCCTAGTTGTCCTGACGCTAACCCTAGTTGTCCTGACGCTAACCCTACTTGTCCTGACGCTAACCCTAGTTGTCCTGACGCTAACCCTACTTGTCCTGACGCTAACCCTAGTTGTCCTGACGCTAACCCTAGTTGTCCTGACGCTAACCCTAGTTGTCCTGACGCTAACCCTAGTTGTCCTGATGCTAACCCTACTTGTCCTGACGCTAACCCTACTTGTCCTGACGCTAACCCTACTTGTCCTGACGCTAACCCTAGTTGTCCTGACGCTAACCCTACTTGTCCTGACGCTAACCCTACTTGTCCTGACGCTAACCCTACTTGTCCTGACGCTAACCCTAGTTGTTCTGACGCTAACCCTAGTTGTCCTGACGCTAACCCTACTTGTCCTGACGCTAACCCTAGTTGTCCTGACGCTAACCCTAGTTGTCCTGACGCTAACCCTAGTTGTCCTGACGCTAACCCTAATTGTCCTGACGCTAACCCTAATTGTCCTGACGCTAACCCTAGTTGTCCTGACGCTAACCCTAGTTGTTCTGACGCTAACCCTAGTTGTCCTGACGCTAACCCTAGTTGTCCTGGAGCTAACCCTAGTTGTCCTGGCGCTAACCCTAGTTGTCCTGGCGCTAACCCTAGTTGTCCTCTCGCTAACCCTAGTTGTCCTGGCGCTAACCCTAGTTGTCCTGGCACTAACCCTAGTTGTCCTGGCGCTAACCCTAGTTGTCCTGGCGCTAACCCTAATTGTCCTGGCGCTAACGCTAGTTGTCCTGGCGCTAACCCTAGTTGTCCTGGCGCTAACCCTAGTTGTCCTGGCGCTAACCCTAGTTGTCCTGGCGCTAACCCTAGTTGTAATGGCGCTAACCCTAGTTGTCCTGACTCTAACCCTAGTTGTCCTGACGCTAACCCTAGTTGTCCTGATGCTAACCCTACTTGTCCTGACGCTAACCCTAGTTGTCCTGACGCTAACCCTAGTTGTCCTGACTCTAACCCTAGTTGTCCTGACGCTAACATTACTTGTCCTGACGCTAACCCTACTTGTCCTGACGCTAACCCTACTTGTCCTGACGCTAACCCTACTTGTCCTGACGCTAACCCTAGTTGTCCTGACGCTAACCCTAGTTGTCCTGACGCTAACCCTAGTTGTCCTGACGCTAACACTAGTTGTCCTGACGCTAACCCTAGTTGTCCTGACTCTAACCCTAGTTGTCCTGACGCTAACCCTAGTTGTCCTGACGCTAACCCTAGTTGTCCTGATGCTAACCCTACTTGTCCTGCCGCTAACCCTAGTTGTCCTGACGCTAACCCTAGTTGTCCTGACGCTAACCCTACTTGTCCTGACGCTAACCCTACTTGTCCTGACGCTAACCCTACTTGTCCTGACGCTAACCCTAGTTGTCCTGACGCTAACCCTAGTTGTCCTGACGCTAACACTAGTTGTCCTGACGCTAACCCTATTTGTCCTGACTCTAACCCTAGTTGTCCTGACGCTAACCCTAGTTGTCCTGACGCTAACCCTAGTTGTCCTGACGCTAACCCTAGTTGTCCTGATGCTAACCCTACTTGTCCTGCCGCTAACCCTAGTTGTCCTGACGCTAACCCTAGTTGTCCTGACGCTAACCCTACTTGTCCTGACGCTAACCCTACTTGTCCTGACGCTAACCCTACTTGTCCTGACGCTAACCCTAGTTGTCCTGACGCTAACCCTAGTTGTCCTGACGCTAACCCTAGTTGTCCTGACGCTAACCCTACTTGTCCTGACGCTAACCCTAGTTGTCCTGACGCTAACCCTACTTGTCCTGACGCTAACCCTAGTTGTCCTGACGCTAACCCTAGTTGTCCTGACGCTAACTCTAGTTGTCCTGACGCTAACCCTAGTTGTCCTGATGCTAACCCTACTTGTCCTGACGCTAACCCTACTTGTCCTGACGCTAACCCTACTTGTCCTGACGCTAACCCTAGTTGTCCTGACGCTAACCCTACTTGTCCTGACGCTAACCCTACTTGTCCTGACGCTAACCCTAGTTGTTCTGACGCTAACCCTAGTTGTCCTGACGCTAACCCTACTTGTCCTGACGCTAACCCTAGTTGTCCTGACGCTAACCCTAGTTGTCCTGACGCTAACCCTAGTTGTCCTGACGCTAACCCTAATTGTCCTGACGCTAACCCTAATTGTCCTGACGCTAACCCTAGTTGTCCTGACGCTAACCCTAGTTGTTCTGACGCTAACCCTAGTTGTCCTGACGCTAACCCTAGTTGTCCTGGAGCTAACCCTAGTTGTCCTGGCGCTAACCCTAGTTGTCCTGGCGCTAACCCTAGTTGTCCTCTCGCTAACCCTAGTTGTCCTGGCGCTAACCCTAGTTGTCCTGGCGCTAACCCTAGTTGTCCTGGCGCTAACCCTAGTTGTCCTGGCGCTAACCCTAATTGTCCTGGCGCTAACGCTAGTTGTCCTGGCGCTAACCCTAGTTGTCCTGGCGCTAACCCTAGTTGTCCTGGCGCTAACCCTAGTTGTCCTGGCGCTAACCCTAGTTGTAATGGCGCTAACCCTAGTTGTCCTGACTCTAACCCTAGTTGTCCTGACGCTAACCCTAGTTGTCCTGATGCTAACCCTACTTGTCCTGACGCTAACCCTAGTTGTCCTGACGCTAACCCTAGTTGTCCTGACTCTAACCCTAGTTGTCCTGACGCTAACATTACTTGTCCTGACGCTAACCCTACTTGTCCTGACGCTAACCCTACTTGTCCTGACGCTAACCCTACTTGTCCTGACGCTAACCCTAGTTGTCCTGACGCTAACCCTAGTTGTCCTGACGCTAACCCTAGTTGTCCTGACGCTAACACTAGTTGTCCTGACGCTAACCCTAGTTGTCCTGACTCTAACCCTAGTTGTCCTGACGCTAACCCTAGTTGTCCTGACGCTAACCCTAGTTGTCCTGATGCTAACCCTACTTGTCCTGCCGCTAACCCTAGTTGTCCTGACGCTAACCCTACTTGTCCTGACGCTAACCCTACTTGTCCTGACGCTAACCCTACTTGTCCTGACGCTAACCCTACTTGTCCTGACGCTAACCCTAGTTGTCCTGACGCTAACCCTAGTTGTCCTGACGCTAACCCTAGTTGTCCTGACGCTAACCCTACTTGTCCTGACGCTAACCCTAGTTGTCCTGACGCTAACCCTACTTGTCCTGACGCTAACCCTAGTTGTCCTGACGCTAACCCTAGTTGTCCTGACGCTAACCCTAGTTGTCCTGACGCTAACCCTAGTTGTCCTGATGCTAACCCTACTTGTCCTGACGCTAACCCTAGTTGTCCTGACGCTAACCCTACTTGTCCTGACGCTAACCCTACTTGTCCTGACGCTAACCCTAGTTGTCCTGACGCTAACCCTAGTTGTACTGACGCTAACCCTAGTTGTCCTGACGCTAACCCTAGTTGTCCTCATGCTAACCCTAGTTGTCCTGACGCTAACCCTAGTTGTCCTGACGCTAACCCTACTTGTCCTGACGCTAACCCTACTTGTCCTGACGCTAACTCTACTTGTCCTGACGCTAACCCTAGTTGTCCTGATGCTAACCCTAGTTGTCCTGACGCTAACCCTAGTTGTCCTGATGCTAACCCTACTTGTCCTGACGCTAACCCTAGTTGTCCTGACGCTAACCCTAGTTGTCCTGACGCTAACCCTAGTTGTCCTGACGCTAACCCTTGTTGTCCTGACGCTAACCCTAGTTGTCCTGACGCTATCCCTAGTTGTCCTGACGCTAACCCTAGTTGTCCTGACGCTAATATTACTTGTCCTGACGCTAACCCTACTTGTCCTGATGCTAACCCTACTTGTCCTGACGCTAACCCTACTTGTCCTGACGCTAACCCTAGTTGTCCTGGCGCTAACCCTAGTTGTCCTGGCGCTAACCCTAATTGTCCTGGCGCTAACCCTAGTTGTCCTGGCGCTAACCCTAGTTGTCCTGGCGCTAACCCTAGTTGTCCTGGCGCTAACCCTAGTTGTCCTGGCGCTAACCCTAGTTGTAATGGCGCTAACCCTAGTTGTCCTGACTCTAACCCTAGTTGTCCTGACGCTAACCCTAGTTGTCCTGATGCTAACCCTACTTGTCCTGACGCTAACCCTAGTTGTCCTGACGCTAACCCTAGTTGTCCTGACGCTAACCCTAGTTGTCCTGACGCTAACATTACTTGTCCTGACGCTAACCCTACTTGTCCTGACGCTAACCCTACTTGTCCTGATGCTAACCCTACTTGTCCTGATGCTAACCCTAGTTGTCCTGACGCTAACCCTAGTTGTCCTGACGCTAACCCTAGTTGTCCTGACGCTAACCCTAGTTGTCCTGACGCTAACCCTAGTTGTCCTGACTCTAACCCTAGTTGTCCTGACGCTAACCCTAGTTGTCCTGACGCTAACCCTAGTTGTCCTGATGCTAACCCTACTTGTCCTGCCGCTAACCCTAGTTGTCCTGACGCTAACTCTAGTTGTCCTGACGCTAACCCTACTTGTCCTGACGCTAACCCTACTTGTCCTGACGCTAACCCTACTTGTCCTGACGCTAACCCTAGTTGTCCTGACGCTAACCCTAGTTGTCCTGACGCTAACCCTAGTTGTCCTGACGCTAACCCTAGTTGTCCTGACGCTAACCCTACTTGTCCTGACGCTAACCCTAGTTGTCCTGACGCTAACCCTACTTGTCCTGACGCTAACCCTAGTTGTCCTGACGCTAACCCTAGTTGTCCTGACGCTAACCCTAGTTGTCCTGATGCTAACCCTACTTGTCCTGACGCTAACCCTAGTTGTCCTGACGCTAACCCTACTTGTCCTGACGCTAACCCTACTTGTCCTGACGCTAACCCTAGTTGTCCTGACGCTAACCCTAGTTGTCCTGACGCTAACCCTAGTTGTCCTCATGCTAACCCTAGTTGTCCTGACGCTAACCCTAGTTGTCCTGACGCTAACCCTACTTGTCCTGACGCTAACCCTACTTGTCCTGACGCTAACTCTACTTGTCCTGACGCTAACCCTAGTTGTCCTGATGCTAACCCTAGTTGTCCTGACGCTAACCCTAGTTGTCCTGATGCTAACCCTACTTGTCCTGACGCTAACCCTAGTTGTCCTGACGCTAACCCTAGTTGTCCTGACGCTAACCCTAGTTGTCCTGACGCTAACCCTTGTTGTCCTGACGCTAACCCTAGTTGTCCTGATGCTATCCCTACTTGTCCTGACGCTAACCCTAGTTGTCCTGACGCTAACATTACTTGTCCTGACGCTAACCCTACTTGTCCTGACGCTAACCCTACTTGTCCTGACGCTAACCCTACTTGTCCTGATGCTAACCCTAGTTGTCCTGACGCTAACCCTAGTTGTCCTGACGCTAACCCTAGTTGTCCTGACGCTAACCCTAGTTGTCCTGACTCTAACCCTAGTTGTCCTGACGCTAACCCTAGTTGTCCTGACGCTAACCCTAGTTGTCCTGACGCTAACCCTAGTTGTCCTGACGCTAACCCTAGTTGTCCTGACGCTAACCGTAGTTGTCCTGACGCTAACCCTAGTTGTCCTGACGCTAACCCTACTTGTCCTGACGCTAACCCTAGTTGCCCTGACGCTAACCCTAGTTGTCGTGACGCTAACCCTAGTTGTCCTGACGCTAACCCTAGTTGTCGTGACGCTAACCCTAGTTGTCGTGACGCTAACCCTAGTTGTCGTGACGCTAACCCTAGTTGTCGTGACGCTAACCCTAGTTGTCCTGACGCTAACCCTAGTTGTCCTGACGCTAACCCTAGTTGTCGTGACGCTAACCCTAGTTGTCCTGACGCTAACCCTAGTTGTCCTGACGCTAACCCTAGTTGTCCTGACGCTAACCCTAGTTGTCGTGACGCTAACCCTAGTTGTCCTGACGCTAACCCTAGTTGTCCTGCTGCTAACCCTACTTGTCCTGACGCTAACCCTAGTTGTCCTGACGCTAACCCTAGTTGTCCTGACGCTAACCCTAGTTGTCCTGACGCTAACCCTAGTTGTCCTGACTCTAACCCTAGTTGTCCTGACTCTAACCCTAGTTGTCCTGGCGCTAACCCTAGTTGTCCTCTCGCTAACCCTAGTTGTCCTGGCGCTAACCCTAGTTGTCCTGGCGCTAACCCTAGTTGTCCTGGCGCTAACCCTAGTTGTCCTGGCGCTAACCCTAATTGTCCTGGCGCTAACCCTACTTGTCCTGACGCTAACCCTACTTGTCCTGACGCTAACCCTAGTTGACCTGACGCTAACCCTAGTTGTCCTGACGCTAACCCTAATTGTCCTGACGCTAACCCTAGTTGTCCTGACGCTAACCCTAGTTGTCCTGACTCTAACCCTAGTTGTCCTGACGCTAACCCTAGTTGTCCTGACGCTAACCCTACTTGTCCTGACGCTAACCCTAGTTGTCCTGACGCTAACCCTAGTTGTCCTGACGCTAACCCTACTTGTCCTGACGCTAACCGTAGTTGTCCTGACGCTAACCCTAGTTGTCCTGACGCTAACCCTACTTGTCCTGACGCTAACCCTAGTTGTCCTGACGCTAACCCTAGTTGACCTGACGCTAACCCTAGTTGTCCTGACGCTAACCCTAGTTGTCCTGACGCTAACCCTAGTTGCCCTGACGCTAACCCTAGTTGTCGTGACGCTAACCCTAGTTGTCCTGACGCTAACCCTAGTTGTCGTGACGCTAACCCTAGTTGTCGTGACGCTAACCCTAGTTGTCGTGACGCTAACCCTAGTTGTCCTGACGCTAACCCTAGTTGTCCTGACGCTAACCCTAGTTGTCCTGACGCTAACCCTAGTTGTCCTGACGCTAACCCTAGTTGTCCTGACGCTAACCCTAGTTGTCGTGACGCTAACCCTAGTTGTCGTGACGCTAACCCTAGTTGTCCTGACGCTAACCCTAGTTGTCCTGACGCTAACCCTAGTTGTCCTGACGCTAACCCTAGTTGTCCTGACGCTAACCCTAGTTGTCGTGACGCTAACCCTAGTTGTCGTGACGCTAACCCTAGTTGTCCTGACGCTAACCCTAGTTGTCCTGACGCTAACCCTAGTTGTCCTGACGCTAACCCTAGTTGTCCTGACGCTAACCCTAGTTGTCCTGACGCTAACCCTATTGTCCTGACGCTAACCCTAGTTGTCCTGACGCTAACCCTAGTTGTCCTGACGCTAACCCTAGTTGTCCTGACGCTAACCCTAGTTGTCCTGACGCTAACCCTAGTTGTCCTGACGCTAACCCTAGTTGTCCTGACGCTAACCCTAGTTGTCGTGACGCTAACCCTAGTTGTCGTGACGCTAACCCTAGTTGTCCTGACGCTAACCCTAGTTGTCCTGACGCTAACCCTAGTTGTCCTGACGCTAACCCTAGTTGTCCTGACGCTAACCCTAGTTGTCGTGACGCTAACCCTAGTTGTCGTGACGCTAACCCTAGTTGTCCTGACGCTAACCCTAGTTGTCCTGACGCTAACCCTAGTTGTCCTGACGCTAACCCTAGTTGTCCTGACGCTAACCCTAGTTGTCCTGACGGTAACCCTATTGTCCTGACGCTAACCCTAGTTGTCCTGACGCTAACCCTAGTTGTCCTGACGCTAACCCTAGTTGTCCTGACGCTAACCCTAGTTGTCCTGACGCTAACCCTAGTTGTCCTGACGCTAACCCTAGTTGTCCTGACGCTAACCCTAGTTGTCCTGACGCTAACCCTAGTTGTCGTGACGCTAACCCTAGTTGTCCTGACGCTAACCCTAGTTGTCCTGACGCTAACCCTAGTTCTCCTGACGCTAACCCTAGTTGTCCTGATGCTAACCCTAGTTGTCCTGACGCTAACCCTAGTTGTCCTGACGCTAACCCTAGTTGTCCTGACGCTAACCCTAGTTGTCCTGACGCTAACCCTAGTTGTCGTGACGCTAACCCTAGTTGTCCTGCTGCTAACCCTACTTGTCCTGACGCTAACCCTAGTTGTCCTGACGCTAACCCTAGTTGTCCTGACGCTAACCCTAGTTGTCCTGACGCTAACCCTAGTTGTCCTGACGCTAACCCTAGTTGTTCTGACGCTAACCCTAGTTGTCCTGACGCTAACCCTAGTTGTTCTGACGCTAACCCTAGTTGTCCTGGCGCTAACACTAGTTGTCCTGGCGATAACCCTAGTTGTCCTGCCGCTAACCCTAGTTGTCCTGGCGCTAACCCTAGTTGTCCTGGCGCTAATCCTAGTCGTCCTGGCGCTAACCCTAATTGTCCTGGCGCTAACCCTAGTTGTCCTGGCGCTAACCCTAGTTGTCCTGGCGCTAACCCTAGTTGTCCTGGCGCTAATCCTAGTTGTCCTGACGCTAACCCTAGTTGTCCTGACGCTAACCCTAGTTGTCCTGACGCTAACCCTAGTTGTCCTGACGCTAACCCTAGTTGTAATGACGCTAAACCTAGTTGTCCTGACGCTAACCCTAGTTGTCCTGACGCTAACCCTACTTGTCCTGACGCTAACCCTAGTTGTCCTGACGCTAACCCTAGTTGTCCTGAAGCTAACCCTAGTTGTCCTGACGCTAACCCTAGTTGTCCTGGCGCTAACCCTAGTTGTCCTGGCGCTAATCCTAGTTGTCCTGACGCTAACCCTAGTTGTCCTGACGCTAACCCTAGTTGTCCTGACGCTAACCCTAGTTGTCCTGACGCTAACCCTAGTTGTAATGACGCTAAACCTAGTTGTCCTGACGCTAATCCTAGTTGTCCTGACGCTAACCCTAGTTGTCATGACGCTAACCCTAGTTGTCCTGACGCTAACCCTACTTAACCTGACGCTAACCCTAGTTGTCCTGACGCTAACCCTAGTTGTCCTGACGCTAACCCTAGTTGTCCTGACGCTAACCCTAGTTGTCCTGACTCTAACCCTAGTTGTCCTGACGCTAACCCTAGTTGTCCTGACGCTAACCCTAGTTGTCCTGACGCTAACCCTAGTTGTCCTGACGCTAACCCTAGTTGTCCTGACGCTAACCGTAGTTGTCCTGACGCTAACCCTAGTTGTCCTGACGCTAACCCTACTTGTCCTGACGCTAACCCTAGTTGTCCTGACGCTAACCCTAGTTGTCCTGACGCTAACCCTAGTTGTCGTGACGCTAACCCTAGTTGTCCTGACGCTAACCCTAGTTGCCCTGACGCTAACCCTAGTTGTCGTGACGCTAACCCTAGTTGTCCTGACGCTAACCCTAGTTGTCGTGACGCTAACCCTAGTTGTCGTGACGCTAACCCTAGTTGTCGTGACGCTAACCCTAGTTGTCGTGACGCTAACCCTAGTTGTCCTGATGCTAACCCTAGTTGTCCTGACGCTAACCCTAGTTGTCGTGACGCTAACCCTAGTTGTCCTGACGCTAACCCTAGTTGTCCTGACGCTAACCCTAGTTGTCCTGACGCTAACCCTAGTTGTCGTGACGCTAACCCTAGTTGTCCTGACGCTAACCCTAGTTGTCCTGCTGCTAACCCTACTTGTCCTGACGCTAACCCTAGTTGTCCTGACGCTAACCCTAGTTGTCCTGACGCTAACCCTAGTTGTCCTGACGCTAACCCTAGTTGTCCTGACTCTAACCCTAGTTGTCCTGACTCTAACCCTAGTTGTCCTGGCGCTAACCCTAGTTGTCCTCTCGCTAACCCTAGTTGTCCTGGCGCTAACCCTAGTTGTCCTGGCGCTAACCCTAGTTGTCCTGGCGCTAACTCTAGTTGTCCTGGCGCTAACCCTAATTGTCCTGGCGCTAACCCTACTTGTCCTGACGCTAACCCTACTTGTCCTGACGCTAACCCTAGTTGACCTGACGCTAACCCTAGTTGTCCTGACGCTAACCCTAGTTGTCCTGACGCTAACCCTAGTTGTCCTGACGCTAACCCTAGTTGTCCTGACTCTAACCCTAGTTGTCCTGACGCTAACCCTAGTTGTCCTGATGCTAACCCTACTTGTCCTGACGCTAACCCTAGTTGTCCTGACGCTAACCCTAGTTGTCCTGACGCTAACCCTACTTGTCCTGACGCTAACCGTAGTTGTCCTGACGCTAACCCTAGTTGTCCTGACGCTAACCCTACTTGTCCTGACGCTAACCCTAGTTGTCCTGACGCTAACCCTAGTTGACCTGACGCTAACCCTAGTTGTCCTGACGCTAACCCTAGTTGTCCTGACGCTAACCCTAGTTGCCCTGACGCTAACCCTAGTTGTCGTGACGCTAACCCTAGTTGTCCTGACGCTAACCCTAGTTGTCGTGACGCTAACCCTAGTTGTCGTGACGCTAACCCTAGTTGTCCTGACGCTAACCCTAGTTGTCCTGATGCTAACCCTAGTTGTACTGACGCTAATCCTAGTTGTCCTGGCGCTAACCCTAGTTGTCCTCACGCTAACCCTAGTTGTCCTGACGCTAAACCTAGTTGTCATGACGCTAAACCTAGTTGTCATGGCGCTAACCCTAGTTGTCCTCACGCTAACCCTAGTTGTCCTGACGCTAACCCTAGTTGTCCTGACGCTAACCCTAGTTGTCGTGACGCTAACCCTAGTTGTCGTGACGCTAACCCTAGTTGTCCTGACGCTAACCCTAGTTGTCCTGATGCTAACTCTAGTTGTCCTGACGCTAACCGTACTTGTCCTGACGCTAACCCTAGTTGTCCTGATGCTAACCCTAGTTGTCCTGACGCTAATCCTAGTTGTCCTGACGCTAACCCTAGTTGTCCTGACGCTAACCCTAGTTGTACTGACGCTAATCCTAGTTGTCCTGGCGCTAACCCTAGTTGTCCTCACGCTAACCCTAGTTGTCCTGACGCTAAACCTAGTTGTCATGACGCTAACCCTACTTGTCCTGACGCTAACCCTACTTGTCCTGACGCTAACCCTAGTTGTAATGACGCTAACCCTAGTTGTCCTGACGCTAACCCTAGTTGTCCTGGCGCTAACCCTAGTTGTCCTGGCGCTAACCCTAGTTGTCCTGGCGCTAACCCTAGTTGTCCTGGCGCTAACCCTAGTTGTAATGGCGCTAACCCTAGTTGTCCTGGCGCTCACCCTAGTTGTCCTGACGCTAACCCTAGTTGTCCTGACGCTAACCCTAGTTGTCCTGACTCTAACCCTAGTTGTCCTGACGCTAACCCTAGTTGTCCTGACGCTAACCCTAGTTGTTCTGACGCTAACCCTAGTTGTCCTGACGCTAACCCTAGTTGTCCTGACGCTAACCCTAGTTGTCCTGACGCTAACCCTAGTTGTCCTGACGCTAACCCTAGTTGTTGTGTCGCTAACCCTAGTTCTCCTGACGCTAACCCTAGTTGTGACGCTAACCCTAGTTGTCCTGACGCTAACCCTAGTTGTCCTGACGCTAACCCTAGTTGTCGTGACGCTAACCCTAGTTGTCCTGATGCTAACCCTAGTTGTCCTGACGCTAACCCTAGTTGTCCTGGCACTAACCCTAGTTGTCCTGGCGCTAACCCTAGTTGTCCTGGCGCTAACCCTAGTTGTCCTGACACTAACCCTAGTTGTCCTGGCGCTAACCCTAGTTGTCCTGGCGCTAACCCTAATTGTCCTGGCGCTAACCCTAGTTGTCCTGGCGCTAACACTAGTTGTCCTGGCGCTAACCCTAGTTGTCCTGGCGCTAACCCAAGTTGTCCTGGCGCTAACCCTAGTTGTCCTGGCGCTAACCCTAGTTGTAATGGCGCTAACCCTAGTTGTCGTGGCGCTAACCCTAGTTGTCCTGGCGCTAACCCTAGTTGTCCTGACGCTTACCCTAGTTGTCCTGACGCTAACCCTAGTTGTCCTGACGCTAACCCTAGTTGTCCTGACGCTAACCCTAGTTGTCCTGACGCTAACCCTAGTTGTCCTGACGCTAACCCTATTTGTCCTGACGCTAACCCTAGTTGTCCTGACGCTAACTCATGTTGTCCTGGCGCTAACCCTAGTTGTCCTGGCGCTAACCCTAGTTGTCCTGACGCTAACCCTAGTTGTCCTGGCGCTAACCCTAGTTGTCCTGGCGCTAACCCTAGTTGTCCTGGCGCTAAACCTAGTTGTCCTGGCGCTAACCCTAGTTGTCTTGGCGCTAACCCTAGTTGTCCTGGCGCTAACTCTAGTTGTCCTGGCGCTAACCCTAGTTGTCCTGGCGCTAACCCTAGTTTTCCTGGCGCTAACCCTAGTTGTCCTGGCGCTATCCCTAGTTGTCCTGGCGCTAACCCTAGTTGTCCTGGCGCTAACCCTAGTTGTAATGGCGCTAACCCTAGTTGTCCTGGCGCTAACCCTAGTTGTCCTGGCGCTAACCCTAGTTGTCCTGGCGCTAACCCTAGTTGTCCTGGCGCTAAACCTAGTTGTCCTGGCGCTAACCCTAGTTGTCTTGGCGCTAACCCTAGTTGTCCTGGCGCTAACTCTAGTTGTCCTGGCGCTAACCCTAGTTGTCCTGGCGCTAACCCTAGTTCTCCTGACGCTAACCCTAGTTGTGACGCTAACCCTAGTTGTCCTGACGCTAACCCTAGTTGTCCTGACGCTAACCCTAGTTGTCGTGACGCTAACCCTAGTTGTCCTGACGCTAACCCTAGTTGTCCTGACGCTAACCCTAGTTGTCCTGACGCTAACCCTAGTTGTCCTGACGCTAACCCTAGTTGTCGTGACGCTAACCCTAGTTGTCCTGACGCTAACCCTAGTTGTCCTGACGCTAACCCTAGTTGTCGTGACGCTAACCCTAGTTGTCCTGACGCTAACCCTAGTTGTCCTGACGCTAACCCTAGTTCTCCTGACGCTAACCCTAGTTGTCCTGATGCTAACCCTAGTTGTCCTGACGCTAACCCTAGTTGTCCTGACGCTAACCCTAGTTGTCCTGACGCTAACCCTAGTTGTCCTGACGCTAACCCTAGTTGTCGTGACGCTAACCCTAGTTGTCCTGCTGCTAACCCTACTTGTCCTGACGCTAACCCTAGTTGTCCTGACGCTAACCCTAGTTGTCCTGACGCTAACCCTAGTTGTCCTGACGCTAACCCTAGTTGTCCTGACGCTAACCCTAGTTGTTCGAACGCTAACCCTAGTTGTCCTGACGCTAACCCTAGTTGTTCTGACGCTAACCCTAGTTGTCCTGGCGCTAACACTAGTTGTCCTGGCGATAACCCTAGTTGTCCTGCCGCTAACCCTAGTTGTCCTGGCGCTAACCCTAGTTGTCCTGGCGCTAATCCTAGTCGTCCTGGCGCTAACCCTAATTGTCCTGGCGCTAACCCTAGTTGTCCTGGCGCTAACCCTAGTTGTCCTGGCGCTAACCCTAGTTGTCCTGGCGCTAATCCTAGTTGTCCTGACGCTAACCCTAGTTGTCCTGACACTAACCCTAGTTGTCCTGACGCTAACCCTAGTTGTCCTGACGCTAACCCTAGTTGTAATGACGCTAACCCTAGTTGTCCTGACGCTAACCCTAGTTGTCCTGACGCTAACCCTACTTGTCCTGACGCTAACCCTAGTTGTCCTGACGCTAACCCTAGTTGTCCTGAAGCTAACCCTAGTTGTCCTGACGCTAACCCTAGTTGTCCTGACGCTAACCCTAGTTGTCCTGACGCTAACCCTAGTTGTCCTGACGCTAACCCTAGTTGTTGTGTCGCTAACCCTAGTTCTCCTGACGCTAACCCTAGTTGTGACGCTAACCCTAGTTGTCCTGACGCTAACCCTAGTTGTCCTGACGCTAACCCTAGTTGTCGTGACGCTAACCCTAGTTGTCCTGACGCTAACCCTAGTTGTCCTGACGCTAACCCTAGTTGTCCTGGCACTAACCCTAGTTGTCCTGGCGCTAACCCTAGTTGTCCTGGCGCTAACCCTAGTTGTCCTGACACTAACCCTAGTTGTCCTGGCGCTAACCCTAGTTGTCCTGGCGCTAACCCTAATTGTCCTGGCGCTAACCCTAGTTGTCCTGGCGCTAACACTAGTTGTCCTGGCGCTAACCCTAGTTGTCCTGGCGCTAACCCAAGTTGTCCTGGCGCTAACCCTAGTTGTCCTGGCGCTAACCCTAGTTGTAATGGCGCTAACCCTAGTTGTCGTGGTGCTAACCCTAGTTGTCCTGGCGCTAACCCTAGTTGTCCTGACGCTTACCCTAGTTGTCCTGACGCTAACCCTAGTTGTCCTGACGCTAACCCTAGTTGTCCTGACGCTAACCCTAGTTGTCCTGACGCTAACCCTAGTTGTCCTGACGCTAACCCTATTTGTCCTGACGCTAACCCTAGTTGTCCTGACGCTAACTCATGTTGTCCTGGCGCTAACCCTAGTTGTCCTGGCGCTAACCCTAGTTGTCCTGACGCTAACCCTAGTTGTCCTGGCGCTAACCCTAGTTGTCCTGGCGCTAACCCTAGTTGTCCTGGCGCTAAACCTAGTTGTCCTGGCGCTAACCCTAGTTGTCTTGGCGCTAACCCTAGTTGTCCTGGCGCTAACTCTAGTTGTCCTGGCGCTAACCCTAGTTGTCCTGGCGCTAACCCTAGTTTTCCTGGCGCTAACCCTAGTTGTCCTGGCGCTATCCCTAGTTGTCCTGGCGCTAACCCTAGTTGTCCTGGCGCTAACCCTAGTTGTAATGGCGCTAACCCTAGTTGTCCTGGCGCTAACCCTAGTTGTCCTGGCGCTAACCCTAGTTGTCCTGGCGCTAACCCTAGTTGTCCTGGCGCTAAACCTAGTTGTCCTGGCGCTAACCCTAGTTGTCTTGGCGCTAACCCTAGTTGTCCTGGCGCTAACTCTAGTTGTCCTGGCGCTAACCCTAGTTGTCCTGGCGCTAACCCTAGTTCTCCTGACGCTAACCCTAGTTGTGACGCTAACCCTAGTTGTCCTGACGCTAACCCTAGTTGTCCTGACGCTAACCCTAGTTGTCGTGACGCTAACCCTAGTTGTCCTGACGCTAACCCTAGTTGTCCTGACGCTAACCCTAGTTGTCCTGACGCTAACCCTAGTTGTCCTGACGCTAACCCTAGTTGTCGTGACGCTAACCCTAGTTGTCCTGACGCTAACCCTAGTTGTCCTGACGCTAACCCTAGTTGTCGTGACGCTAACCCTAGTTGTCCTGACGCTAACCCTAGTTGTCCTGACGCTAACCCTAGTTCTCCTGACGCTAACCCTAGTTGTCCTGATGCTAACCCTAGTTGTCCTGACGCTAACCCTAGTTGTCCTGACGCTAACCCTAGTTGTCCTGACGCTAACCCTAGTTGTCCTGACGCTAACCCTAGTTGTCGTGACGCTAACCCTAGTTGTCCTGCTGCTAACCCTACTTGTCCTGACGCTAACCCTAGTTGTCCTGACGCTAACCCTAGTTGTCCTGACGCTAACCCTAGTTGTCCTGACGCTAACCCTAGTTGTTCGAACGCTAACCCTAGTTGTCCTGACGCTAACCCTAGTTGTTCTGACGCTAACCCTAGTTGTCCTGGCGCTAACACTAGTTGTCCTGGCGATAACCCTAGTTGTCCTGCCGCTAACCCTAGTTGTCCTGGCGCTAACCCTAGTTGTCCTGGCGCTAATCCTAGTCGTCCTGGCGCTAACCCTAATTGTCCTGGCGCTAACCCTAGTTGTCCTGGCGCTAACCCTAGTTGTCCTGGCGCTAACCCTAGTTGTCCTGGCGCTAATCCTAGTTGTCCTGACGCTAACCCTAGTTGTCCTGACACTAACCCTAGTTGTCCTGACGCTAACCCTAGTTGTCCTGACGCTAACCCTAGTTGTAATGACGCTAAACCTAGTTGTCCTGACGCTAACCCTAGTTGTCCTGACGCTAACCCTACTTGTCCTGACGCTAACCCTAGTTGTCCTGACGCTAACCCTAGTTGTCCTGAAGCTAACCCTAGTTGTCCTGACGCTAACCCTAGTTGTCCTGGCGCTAATCCTAGTTGTCCTGACGCTAACCCTAGTTGTCCTGACGCTAACCCTAGTTGTCCTGACGCTAACCCTAGTTGTCCTGACGCTAACCCTAGTTGTAATGACGCTAAACCTAGTTGTCCTGACGCTAATCCTAGTTGTCCTGACGCTAACCCTAGTTGTCATGACGCTAACCCTAGTTGTCCTGACGCTAACCCTACTTAACCTGACGCTAACCCTAGTTGTCCTGACGCTAACCCTAGTTGTCCTGACGCTAACCCTAGTTGTCCTGACGCTAACCCTAGTTGTCGTGACTCTAACCCTAGTTGTCCTGACGCTAACCCTAGTTGTCCTGACGCTAACCCTAGTTGTCCTGACGCTAACCCTAGTTGTCCTGACGCTAACCCTAGTTGTCCTGACGCTAACCGTAGTTGTCCTGACGCTAACCCTAGTTGTCCTGACGCTAACCCTACTTGTCCTGACGCTAACCCTAGTTGTCCTGACGCTAACCCTAGTTGTCCTGACGCTAACCCTAGTTGTCGTGACGCTAACCCTAGTTGTCGTGACGCTAACCCTAGTTGTCCTGACGCTAACCCTAGTTGCCCTGACGCTAACCCTAGTTGTCGTGACGCTAACCCTAGTTGTCCTGACGCTAACCCTAGTTGTCGTGACGCTAACCCTAGTTGTCGTGACGCTAACCCTAGTTGTCGTGACGCTAACCCTAGTTGTCGTGACGCTAACCCTAGTTGTCCTGATGCTAACCCTAGTTGTCCTGACGCTAACCCTAGTTGTCGTGACGCTAACCCTAGTTGTCCTGACGCTAACCCTAGTTGTCCTGACGCTAACCCTAGTTGTCCTGACGCTAACCCTAGTTGTCGTGACGCTAACCCTAGTTGTCCTGACGCTAACCCTAGTTGTCCTGCTGCTAACCCTACTTGTCCTGACGCTAACCCTAGTTGTCCTGACGCTAACCCTAGTTGTCCTGACGCTAACCCTAGTTGTCCTGACGCTAACCCTAGTTGTCCTGACTCTAACCCTAGTTGTCCTGACTCTAACCCTAGTTGTCCTGGCGCTAACCCTAGTTGTCCTCTCGCTAACCCTAGTTGTCCTGGCGCTAACCCTAGTTGTCCTGGCACTAACCCTAGTTGTCCTGGCGCTAACTCTAGTTGTCCTGGCGCTAACCCTAATTGTCCTGGCGCTAACCCTACTTGTCCTGACGCTAACCCTACTTGTCCTGATGCTAACCCTAGTTGACCTGACGCTAACCCTAGTTGTCCTGACGCTAACCCTAGTTGTCCTGACGCTAACCCTAGTTGTCCTGACGCTAACCCTAGTTGTCCTGACTCTAACCCTAGTTGTCCTGACGCTAACCCTAGTTGTCCTGATGCTAACCCTACTTGTCCTGACGCTAACCCTAGTTGTCCTGACGCTAACCCTAGTTGTCCTGACGCTAACCCTACTTGTCCTGACGCTAACCGTAGTTGTCCTGACGCTAACCCTAGTTGTCCTGACGCTAACCCTACTTGTCCTGACGCTAACCCTAGTTGTCCTGACGCTAACCCTAGTTGACCTGACGCTAACCCTAGTTGTCCTGACGCTAACCCTAGTTGTCCTGACGCTAACCCTAGTTGCCCTGACGCTAACCCTAGTTGTCGTGACGCTAACCCTAGTTGTCCTGACGCTAACCCTAGTTGTCGTGACGCTAACCCTAGTTGTCGTGACGCTAACCCTAGTTGTCCTGACGCTAACCCTAGTTGTCCTGATGCTAACTCTAGTTGTCCTGACGCTAACCGTACTTGTCCTGACGCTAACCCTAGTTGTCCTGATGCTAACCCTAGTTGTCCTGACGCTAATCCTAGTTGTCCTGACGCTAACCCTAGTTGTCCTGACGCTAACCCTAGTTGTACTGACGCTAATCCTAGTTGTCCTGGCGCTAACCCTAGTTGTCCTCACGCTAACCCTAGTTGTCCTGACGCTAAACCTAGTTGTCATGACGCTAACCCTACTTGTCCTGACGCTAACCCTACTTGTCCTGACGCTAACCCTAGTTGTAATGACGCTAACCCTAGTTGTCCTGACGCTAACCCTAGTTGTCCTGGCGCTAACCCTAGTTGTCCTGGCGCTAACCCTAGTTGTCCTGGCGCTAACCCTAGTTGTCCTGGCGCTAACCCTAGTTGTAATGGCGCTAACCCTAGTTGTCCTGGCGCTCACCCTAGTTGTCCTGACGCTAACCCTAGTTGTCCTGACGCTAACCCTAGTTGTCCTGACTCTAACCCTAGTTGTCCTGACGCTAACCCTAGTTGTCCTGACGCTAACCCTAGTTGTTCTGACGCTAACCCTAGTTGTCCTGACGCTAACCCTAGTTGTCCTGACGCTAACCCTAGTTGTCCTGACGCTAACCCTAGTTGTCCTGACGCTAACCCTAGTTGTTGTGTCGCTAACCCTAGTTCTCCTGACGCTAACCCTAGTTGTGACGCTAACCCTAGTTGTCCTGACGCTAACCCTAGTTGTCCTGACGCTAACCCTAGTTGTCGTGACGCTAACCCTAGTTGTCCTGACGCTAACCCTAGTTGTCCTGACGCTAACCCTAGTTGTCCTGGCGCTAACCCTAGTTGTCCTGACACTAACCCTAGTTGTCCTGGCGCTAACCCTAGTTGTCCTGGCGCTAACCCTAATTGTCCTGGCGCTAACCCTAGTTGTCCTGGCGCTAACACTAGTTGTCCTGGCGCTAACCCTAGTTGTCCTGGCGCTAACCCTAGTTGTCCTGGCGCTAACCCTAGTTGTCCTGGCGCTAACCCTAGTTGTAATGGCGCTAACCCTAGTTGTCGTGGCGCTAACCCTAGTTGTCCTGGCGCTAACCCTAGTTGTCCTGACGCTTACCCTAGTTGTCCTGACGCTAACCCTAGTTGTCCTGACGCTAACCCTAGTTGTCCTGACGCTAACCCTAGTTGTCCTGACGCTAACCCTAGTTGTCCTGACGCTAACCCTATTTGTCCTGACGCTAACCCTAGTTGTCCTGACGCTAACTCTTGTTGTCCTGGCGCTAACCCTAGTTGTCCTGGCGCTAACCCTAGTTGTCCTGGCGCTAACCCTAGTTGTCCTGACGCTAACCCTAGTTGTCCTGGCGCTAACCCTAGTTGTCCTGGCGCTAACCCTAGTTGTCCTGGCGCTAAACCTAGTTGTCCTGGCGCTAACCCTAGTTGTCTTGGCGCTAACCCTAGTTGTCCTGGCGCTAACTCTAGTTGTCCTGGCGCTAACCCTAGTTGTCCTGGCGCTAACCCTAGTTTTCCTGGCGCTAACCCTAGTTGTCCTGGCGCTATCCCTAGTTGTCTTGGCGCTAACCCTAGTTGTCCTGGCGCTAACCCTAGTTGTAATGGCGCTAACCCTAGTTGTCCTGGCGCTAACCCTAGTTGTCCTGGCGCTAACCCTAGTTGTCCTGGCGCTAACCCTAGTTGTCCTGGCGCTAAACCTAGTTGTCCTGGCGCTAACCCTAGTTGTCTTGGCGCTAACCCTAGTTGTCCTGGCGCTAACTCTAGTTGTCCTGGCGCTAACCCTAGTTGTCCTGGCGCTAACCCTAGTTCTCCTGACGCTAACCCTAGTTGTGACGCTAACCCTAGTTGTCCTGACGCTAACCCTAGTTGTCCTGACGCTAACCCTAGTTGTCGTGACGCTAACCCTAGTTGTCCTGACGCTAACCCTAGTTGTCCTGACGCTAACCCTAGTTGTCCTGGCACTAACCCTAGTTGTCCTGGCGCTAACCCTAGTTGTCCTGGCGCTAACCCTAGTTGTCCTGACACTAACCCTAGTTGTCCTGGCGCTAACCCTAGTTGTCCTGGCGCTAACCCTAATTGTCCTGGCGCTAACCCTAGTTGTCCTGGCGCTAACACTAGTTGTCCTGGCGCTAACCCTAGTTGTCCTGGCGCTAACCCTAGTTGTCCTGGCGCTAACCCTAGTTGTCCTGGCGCTAACCCTAGTTGTAATGGCGCTAACCCTAGTTGTCGTGGCGCTAACCCTAGTTGTCCTGGCGCTAACCCTAGTTGTCCTGACGCTTACCCTAGTTGTCCTGACGCTAACCCTAGTTGTCCTGACGCTAACCCTAGTTGTCCTGACGCTAACCCTAGTTGTCCTGACGCTAACCCTAGTTGTCCTGACGCTAACCCTATTTGTCCTGACGCTAACCCTAGTTGTCCTGACGCTAACTCTTGTTGTCCTGGCGCTAACCCTAGTTGTCCTGGCGCTAACCCTAGTTGTCCTGACGCTAACCCTAGTTGTCCTGGCGCTAACCCTAGTTGTCCTGGCGCTAACCCTAGTTGTCCTGGCGCTAAACCTAGTTGTCCTGGCGCTAACCCTAGTTGTCTTGGCGCTAACCCTAGTTGTCCTGGCGCTAACTCTAGTTGTCCTGGCGCTAACCCTAGTTGTCCTGGCGCTAACCCTAGTTTTCCTGGCGCTAACCCTAGTTGTCCTGGCGCTATCCCTAGTTGTCCTGGCGCTAACCCTAGTTGTCCTGGCGCTAACCCTAGTTGTAATGGCGCTAACCCTAGTTGTCCTGGCGCTAACCCTAGTTGTCCTGGCGCTAACCCTAGTTGTCCTGACGCTAACCCTAGTTGTCCTGACGCTAACACTAGTTGTCCAGACGCTAACCCCAGTTGTCCTGACGCTAACCCCAGTTGTCCTGACGCTAACCCTAGTTGTCCTGACGCTAACCCTAGTTGTCCTGACGCTAACCCTAGTTGTCCTGACGCTAACCTTAGTTGTCCTGACGCTAACCCTAGTTGTCCTGACGCTTACCCTAGTTGTCCTGACGCTAACCCTAGTTGTCCTGACGCTAACCCTAGTTGTCCTGACGCTAACCCTAGTTGTCCTGACGCAAACCCTAGTTGTCCTGACGCTAACCCTAGTTGTCCTGACGCTAACCCTAGTTGTCCTGACGCTAACCCTAGCTGTCCTGACGCTAACCCTAGCTGTCCTGACGCTAACCCTAGCTGTCCTGACGCTAACCCTAGTTGTCCTGACGCTAACCCTAGCTGTCCTGGCGCTAACCCTAGTTGTCCTGGCGCTAACCCTAGTTGTCCTGACGCTAACCCTAGTTGTAATGGCGCTAACCCTAGTTGTCCTGGCGCTAACCCTAGTTGTCCTGGCGATAACCCTAGTTGTCCTGGCGCTAACAATAGTTGTCCTGACTCTAACCCTAGTTGTCCTGACGCTAACACTAGTTGTCCTGACGCTAACCCTAGTTGTCCAGACGCTAACCAAAGTTGTCCTGACGCTAACCCCAGTTGTCCTAACGCTAACCCTAGTTGTCCTGACGCTAACCCAAGTTGTCCTGACGCTAACCCTAGTTGTCCTGACGCTTACCCTAGTTGTCCTGACGCTAACCCTAGTTGTCCTGACGCTAACCCCAGTTGTCCTGACGCTAACCCTAGTTGTCCTGATGCAAACCCTAGTTGTCCTGACGCTAACCCTAGTTGTCCTGACGCTAACCCTAGTTGTCCTGACGCTAACCCTAGTTGTCCTGACGCTAACCCTAGCTGTCCTGAAGCTAACCCTAGCTGTCCTGACGCTAACCCTAGTTGTCCTGACGCTAACCCTAGTTGTCCTGACGCTAACCCTAGCTGTCCTGGCGCTAACCCTAGTTGTCCTGGCGCTAACCCTAGTTGTCCTGACGCTAACCCTAGTTGTCCTGATGCTAACCCTAGTTGTCCTGGCGCTAACCCTAGTTGTCCTGACGCTAACCCTAGTTGTCCTGGCGCTAACCCTAGTTGTCCTGGCGCTAACCCTAGTTGTCCTGGCGCTAACCCTAGTTGTCCTGGCGCTAACCCTAGTTGTCCTGGCTCTAACCCTAGTTGTCCTGGCGCTAGCCCTAGTTGTCCTGGCGCTAACCCCAGTTGTCCTGACGCTAACCCTAGTTGTCCTGGCGCTAACCCTAGTTGTCCTGGCGCTAACCCTAGTTGTCCTGGCGCTAACTCTAGTTGTCCTGGCGCTAACCCTAGTTGTCCTGGCACTAAGACTAGTTGTCCTGGCGCTAACCCTAGTTGTCCTGGCGCTAACCCTAGTTGTCCTGGCGCTAACCCTAGTTGTCCTGGCGCTAACCCTAGTTGTCCTGGCGCTAACCCTAGTTGTAATGGCGCTAACCCTAGTTGTCCTGGCGCTAACCCTAGTTGTCCTGGCACTAACCCTAGTTGTCCTGGCGCTAACCCTAGTTGTCCTGACGCTAACCCTAGTTGTCCTGACGCTAACACTAGTTGTCCTGACGCTAACCCTAGTTGTCCAGACGCTAACCAAAGTTGTCCTGACGCTAACCCTAGTTGTCCTGACGCTAACCCTAATTGTCCTGACGCTAACCCTAGTTGTCCTGACGCTAACCCTAGTTGTCCTGACGCTTACCCTAGTTGTCCTGACGCTAACCCTAGTTGTCCAGACGCTAACCAAAGTTGTCCTGACGCTAACCCCAGTTGTCCTAACGCTAACCCTAGTTGTCCTGACGCTAACCCTAGTTGTCCTGACGCTTACCCTAGTTGTCCTGACGCTAACCCTAGTTGTCCTGACGCTAACCCTAGTTGTCCTGGCGCTAACCCTAGTTGTCCTGGCGCTAACCCTAGTTGTCCTGGCGCTAACTCTAGTTGTCCTGGCGCTAACCCTAGTTGTCCTGGCACTAAGACTAGTTGTCCTGGCGCTAACCCTAGTTGTCCTGGCGCTAACCCTAGTTGTCCTGGCGCTAACCCTAGTTGTCCTGGCGCTAACCCTAGTTGTCCTGGCGCTAACCCTAGTTGTAATGGCGCTAACCCTAGTTGTCCTGGCGCTAACCCTAGTTGTCCTGGCACTAACCCTAGTTGTCCTGGCGCTAACCCTAGTTGTCCTGACGCTAACCCTAGTTGTCCTGACGCTAACACTAGTTGTCCTGACGCTAACCCTAGTTGTCCAGACGCTAACCAAAGTTGTCCTGACGCTAACCCTAGTTGTCCTGACGCTAACCCTAATTGTCCTGACGCTAACCCTAGTTGTCCTGACGCTAACCCTAGTTGTCCTGACGCTTACCCTAGTTGTCCTGACGCTAACCCTAGTTGTCCAGACGCTAACCAAAGTTGTCCTGACGCTAACCCCAGTTGTCCTAACGCTAACCCTAGTTGTCCTGACGCTAACCCTAGTTGTCCTGACGCTTACCCTAGTTGTCCTGACGCTAACCCTAGTTGTCCTGACGCTAACCCTAGTTGTCCTGACGCTAACCCTAGTTGTCCTGACGCAAACCCTAGTTGTCCTGACGCTAACGCTAGTTGTCCTGACGCTAACCCTAGTTGTCCTGACGCTAACCCTAGTTGTCCTGACGCAAACCCTAGCTGTCCTGACGCTAACCCTAGCTGTCCTGACGCTAACCCTAGTTGTCCTGACGCTAACCCTAGTTGTCCTGACGCTAACCCTAGCTGTCCTGGCGCTAACCCTAGTTGTCCTGGCGCTAACCCTAGTTGTCCTGACGCTAACCCTAGTTGTCCTGATGCTAACCCTAGTTGTCCTGGCGCTAACCCTAGTTGTCCTGACGCTAACCCTAGTTGTCCTGGCGCTAACCCTAGTTGTCCTGGCGCTAACCCTAGTTGTCCTGGCGCTAATCCTAGTTGTCCTGGCGCTAACCCTAGTTGTCCTGGCTCTAACCCTAGTTGTACTGACGCTAATCCTAGTTCTCCTGGCGCTAACCCTAGTTGTCCTCACGCTAACCCTAGTTGTCCTGACGCTAAACCTAGTTGTCATGACGCTAACCCTACTTGTCCTGACGCTAACCCTACTTGTCCTGACGCTAACCCTAGTTGTAATGACGCTAACCCTAGTTGTCCTGACGCTAACCCTAGTTGTCCTGGCGCTAACCCTAGTTGTCCTGGCGCTAACCCTAGTTGTCCTGGCGCTAACCCTAGTTGTCCTGGCGCTAACCCTAGTTGTAATGGCGCTAACCCTAGTTGTCCTGGCGCTCACCCTAGTTGTCCTGACGCTAACCCTAGTTGTCCTGACGCTAACCCTAGTTGTCCTGACTCTAACCCTAGTTGTCCTGACGCTAACCCTAGTTGTCCTGACGCTAACCCTAGTTGTTCTGACGCTAACCCTAGTTGTCCTGACGCTAACCCTAGTTGTCCTGACGCTAACCCTAGTTGTCCTGACGCTAACCCTAGTTGTCCTGACGCTAACCCTAGTTGTTGTGTCGCTAACCCTAGTTCTCCTGACGCTAACCCTAGTTGTGACGCTAACCCTAGTTGTCCTGACGCTAACCCTAGTTGTCCTGACGCTAACCCTAGTTGTCGTGACGCTAACCCTAGTTGTCCTGACGCTAACCCTAGTTGTCCTGACGCTAACCCTAGTTGTCCTGGCACTAACCCTAGTTGTCCTGGCGCTAACCCTAGTTGTCCTGGCGCTAACCCTAGTTGTCCTGACACTAACCCTAGTTGTCCTGGCGCTAACCCTAGTTGTCCTGGCGCTAACCCTAATTGTCCTGGCGCTAACCCTAGTTGTCCTGGCGCTAACACTAGTTGTCCTGGCGCTAACCCTAGTTGTCCTGGCGCTAACCCTAGTTGTCCTGGCGCTAACCCTAGTTGTCCTGGCGCTAACCCTAGTTGTAATGGCGCTAACCCTAGTTGTCGTGGCGCTAACCCTAGTTGTCCTGGCGCTAACCCTAGTTGTCCTGACGCTTACCCTAGTTGTCCTGACGCTAACCCTAGTTGTCCTGACGCTAACCCTAGTTGTCCTGACGCTAACCCTAGTTGTCCTGACGCTAACCCTAGTTGTCCTGACGCTAACCCTATTTGTCCTGACGCTAACCCTAGTTGTCCTGACGCTAACTCTTGTTGTCCTGGCGCTAACCCTAGTTGTCCTGGCGCTAACCCTAGTTGTCCTGACGCTAACCCTAGTTGTCCTGGCGCTAACCCTAGTTGTCCTGGCGCTAACCCTAGTTGTCCTGGCGCTAAACCTAGTTGTCCTGGCGCTAACCCTACTTGTCTTGGCGCTAACCCTAGTTGTCCTGGCGCTAACTCTAGTTGTCCTGGCGCTAACCCTAGTTGTCCTGGCGCTAACCCTAGTTTTCCTGGCGCTAACCCTAGTTGTCCTGGCGCTATCCCTAGTTGTCCTGGCGCTAACCCTAGTTGTCCTGGCGCTAACCCTAGTTGTAATGGCGCTAACCCTAGTTGTCCTGGCGCTAACCCTAGTTGTCCTGGCGCTAACCCTAGTTGTCCTGGCGCTAACCCTAGTTGTCCAGACGCTAACCCCAGTTGTCCTGACGCTAACCCCAGTTGTCCTGACGCTAACACTAGTTGTCCTGACGCTAACCCTAGTTGTCCTGACGCTAACCTTAGTTGTCCTGACGCTAACCCTAGTTGTCCTGACGCTTACCCTAGTTGTCCTGACGCTAACCCTAGTTGTCCTGACGCTAACCCTAGTTGTCCTGACGCTAACCCTAGTTGTCCTGACGCAAACCCTAGTTGTCCTGACGCTAACCCTAGTTGTCCTGACGCTAACCCTAGTTGTCCTGACGCTAACCCTAGCTGTCCTGACGCTAACCCTAGCTGTCCTGACGCTAACCCTAGCTGTCCTGACGCTAACCCTAGTTGTCCTGACGCTAACCCTAGCTGTCCTGGCGCTAACCCTAGTTGTCCTGGCGCTAACCCTAGTTGTCCTGACGCTAACCCTAGTTGTAATGGCGCTAACCCTAGTTGTCCTGGCGCTAACCCTAGTTGTCCTGGCGATAACCCTAGTTGTCCTGGCGCTAACAATAGTTGTCCTGACTCTAACCCTAGTTGTCCTGACGCTAACACTAGTTGTCCTGACGCTAATCCTAGTTGTCCAGACGCTAACCAAAGTTGTCCTGACGCTAACCCCAGTTGTCCTAACGCTAACCCTAGTTGTCCTGACGCTAACCCAAGTTGTCCTGACGCTAACCCTAGTTGTCCTGACGCTTACCCTAGTTGTCCTGACGCTAACCCTAGTTGTCCTGACGCTAACCCCAGTTGTCCTGACGCTAACCCTAGTTGTCCTGATGCAAACCCTAGTTGTCCTGACGCTAACCCTAGTTGTCCTGACGCTAACCCTAGTTGTCCTGACGCTAACCCTAGTTGTCCTGACGCTAACCCTAGCTGTCCTGACGCTAACCCTAGCTGTCCTGACGCTAACCCTAGTTGTCCTGACGCTAACCCTAGTTGTCCTGACGCTAACCCTAGCTGTCCTGGCGCTAACCCTAGTTGTCCTGGCGCTAACCCTAGTTGTCCTGACGCTAACCCTAGTTGTCCTGATGCTAACCCTAGTTGTCCTGGCGCTAACCCTAGTTGTCCTGACGCTAACCCTAGTTGTCCTGGCGCTAACCCTAGTTGTCCTGGCGCTAACCCTAGTTGTCCTGGCGCTAACCCTAGTTGTCCTGGCGCTAACCCTAGTTGTCCTGGCTCTAACCCTAGTTGTCCTGGCGCTAGCCCTAGTTGTCCTGGCGCTAACCCCAGTTGTCCTGACGCTAACCCTAGTTGTCCTGGCGCTAACCCTAGTTGTCCTGGCGCTAACCCTAGTTGTCCTGGCGCTAACTCTAGTTGTCCTGGCGCTAACCCTAGTTGTCCTGGCACTAAGCCTAGTTGTCCTGGCGCTAACCCTAGTTGTCCTGGCGCTAACTCTAGTTGTCCTGGCGCTAACCCTAGTTGTCCTGGAGCTAACCCTAGTTGTCCTGGCGCTAACCCTAGTTGTAATGGCGCTAACCCTAGTTGTCCTGGCGCTAACCCTAGTTGTCCTGGCACTAACCCTAGTTGTCCTGGCGCTAACCCTAGTTGTCCTGGCGCTAACCCTAGTTGTCCTGACGCTCACCCTAGTTGTCCTGACGCTAACACTAGTTGTCCTGACGCTAACCCTAGTTGTCCAGACGCTAACCAAAGTTGTCCTGACGCTAACCCTAGTTGTCCTGACGCTAACCCTACTTGTCCTGACGCTAACCCTAGTTGTCCTGACGCTAACCCTAGTTGTCCTGACGCTTACCCTAGTTGTCCTGACGCTAACCCTAGTTGTCCAGACGCTAACCAAAGTTGTCCTGACGCTAACCCCAGTTGTCCTAACGCTAACCCTAGTTGTCCTGACGCTAACCCTAGTTGTCCTGACGCTTACCCTAGTTGTCCTGACGCTAACCCTAGTTGTCCTGACGCTAACCCTAGTTGTCCTGACGCTAACCCTAGTTGTCCTGACGCAAACCCTAGTTGTCCTGACGCTAACGCTAGTTGTCCTGATGCTAACCCTAGTTGTCCTGACGCTCACCCTAGTTGTCCTGACGCAAACCCTAGCTGTCCTGACGCTAACCCTAGCTGTCCTGACGCTAAACCTAGTTGTCCTGACGCTAACCCTAGTTGTCCTGACGCTAGCCCTAGTTGTCCTGACGCTAACCCTAGTTGTCCTAACGCTAACCCTAGTTGTAATGACGCTAACCCTAGTTGTCCTGACGCTAACCCTAGTTGTCCTGACGCTAACCCTAGTTGTCCTGACGCTTACCCTAGTTGTCCTGACGCTAACCCTAGTTGTTCTGGCGCTAACCCTAGTTGTCCTGGCGCTAACCCTAGTTGTCCTGACGCTAACCCTAGTTGTCCTGGCGCTAACCCTAGTTGTCCTGGCGCTAACCCTAGTTGTCCTGGCGCTAAACCTAGTTGTCCTGACGCTAACCCTAGTTGTCCTGACGCTTACCCTAGTTGTCCTGACGCTAACCCTAGTTGTCCAGACGCTAACCAAAGTTGTCCTGACGCTAACCCCAGTTGTCCTAACGCTAACCCTAGTTGTCCTGACGCTAACCCTAGTTGTCCTGACGCTTACCCTAGTTGTCCTGACGCTAACCCTAGTTGTCCTGACGCTAACCCTAGTTGTCCTGACGCTAACCCTAGTTGTCCTGACGCAAACCCTAGTTGTCCTGACGCTAACGCTAGTTGTCCTGACGCTAACCCTAGTTGTCCTGACGCTCACCCTAGTTGTCCTGACGCAAACCCTAGCTGTCCTGACGCTAACCCTAGCTGTCCTGACGCTAACCCTAGTTGTCCTGACGCTAACCCTAGTTGTCCTGACGCTAACCCTAGCTGTCCTGGCGCTAACCCTAGTTGTCCTGGCGCTAACCCTAGTTGTCCTGACGCTAACCCTAGTTGTCCTGATGCTAACCCTAGTTGTCCTGGCGCTAACCCTAGTTGTCCTGACGCTAACCCTAGTTGTCCTGGCGCTAACCCTAGTTGTCCTGGCGCTAACCCTAGTTGTCCTGGCGCTAACCCTAGTTGTCCTGGCTCTAACCCTAGTTGTCCTGGCTCTAGCCCTAGTTGTCCTGGCGCTAACCCCAGTTGTCCTGACGCTAACCCTAGTTGTCCTGGCGCTAACCCTAGTTGTCCTGGCGCTAACCCTAGTTGTCCTGGCGCTAACCCTAGTTGTCCTGGCGCTAACCCTAGTTGTCCTGGCGCTAACCCTAGTTGTCCTGGCGCTAACCCTAGTTGTCCTGGCGCTAACCCTAGTTGTCCTGACGCTAACCCTAGTTGTCCTGACGCTAACACTAGTTGTCCTGACGCTAACCCTAGTTGTCCAGACGCTAACCAAAGTTGTCCTGACGCTAACCCCAGTTGTCCTGACGCTAACCCCAGTTGTCCTGACGCTAACCCTAGTTGTCCTGACGCTAACCCTACTTGTCCTGACGCTAACCCTAGTTGTCCTGACGCTTACCCAAGTTGTCCTGATGCTTACCCTAGTTGTCCTGACGCTAACCCTAGTTGTCCTGACACTAACCCTAGTTGTCCTGACGCAAACCCTAGTTGTCCTGACGCTAACCCTAGTTGTCCTGACGCTAACCCTAGTTGTCCTGATGCTAACCCTAGTTGTCCTGACGCTAACCCTAGCTGTCCTGGCGCTAACCCTAGTTGTCCTGACGCTAACCCTAGTTGTCCTGACGCTAACCCTAGTTGTCCTGACGCTAACCCTAGCTGTCCTGGCGCTAACCCTAGTTGTCCTGGCGCTATCCCTAGTTGTCCTGACGCTAACCCTAGTTGTCCTGACGCTAACCCTAGTTGTCCTGGCGCTAACCCTAGTTGTCCTGACGCTAACCCTAGTTGTCCTGGCGCTAACCCTAGTTGTCCTGGCGCTAACCCTAGTTGTCCTGGCGCTAACCCTAGTTGTCCTGGCGCTAACCCTAGTTGTCCTGGCGCTAACCCTAGTTGTCCTGGCGCTAACCCTAGTTGTCCTGACGCTAAACCTAGTTGTCCTGACGCTAACCCTAGTTGTCCTGACGCTAGCCCTAGTTGTCCTGACGCTAACCCTAGTTGTCCTAACGCTAACCCTAGTTGTAATGACGCTAACCCTAGTTGTCCTGACGCTAACCCTAGTTGTCCTGACGCTAACCCTAGTTGTCCTGACGCTTACCCTAGTTGTCCTGACGCTAACCCTAGTTGTTCTGGCGCTAACCCTAGTTGTCCTGGTGCTAACCCTAGTTGTCCTGACGCTAACCCTAGTTGTCCTGGCGCTAACCCTAGTTGTCCTGGCGCTAACCCTAGTTGTCCTGGCGCTAAACCTAGTTGTCCTGGCGCTAACCCTAGTTGTCCTGGCGCTAACCCTAGTTGTCCTGGCGCTAACCCTAGTTGTCCTGGCGCTAACTCTAGTTGTCCTGGCGCTAACCCTTGTTGTCCTGGCGCTAACCCTAGTTGTCCTGGCGCTAACCCTAGTTGTCCTGGCGCTAACCCTAGTTGTCCTGGCGCTAACCCTAGTTGTCCTGGCACTAACCCTAGTTGTCCTGGCGCTAACCCTAGTTGTCCTGGCGCTAACCCTAGTTGTCCTGGCGCTAACCCTAGTTGTCCTGGCGCTAACCCTAGTTGTCCTGGCGCTAACCCTAGTTGTCCTGACGCTAACCCTAGTTGTCCTGACGCTAACACTAGTTGTCCTGACGCTAACCCTAGTTGTCCAGACGCTAACCCCAGTTGTCCTGACGCTAACCCCAGTTGTCCTGACGCTAACCCTAGTTGTCCTGACGCTAACCCTAGTTGTCCTGACGCTAACCCTAGTTGTCCTGACGCTAACCTTAGTTGTCCTGACGCTAACCCTAGTTGTCCTGACGCTTACCCTAGTTGTCCTGATTCTAACCCTAGTTGTCCTGACGCTAACCCTAGTTGTCCTGACGCTAACCCTAGTTGTCCTGACGCAAACCCTAGTTGTCCTGACGCTAACCCTAGTTGTCCTGGCGCTAACCCTAGTTGTCCTGACGCTAACCCTAGCTGTCCTGACGCTAACCCTAGCTGTCCTGACGCTAACCCTAGTTGTCCTGACGCTAACCCTAGTTGTCCTGACGCTAACCCTAGCTGTCCTGGCGCTAACCCTAGTTGTCCTGGCGCTAACCCTAGTTGTCCTGACGCTAACCCTAGTTGTCCTGACGCTAACCCTAGTTGTCCTGGCGCTAACCCTAGTTGTCCTGACGCTAACCCTAGTTGTCCTGGCGCTAACCCTAGTTGTCGTGGCGCTAACCCTAGTTGTCCTGGCGCTAACCCTAGTTGTCCTGGCGCTAACCCTAGTTGTCCTGGCGCTAACCCTAGTTGTCCTGGCTCTAACCCTAGTTGTCCTGGCGCTAACCCTAGTTGTCCTGGCGCTAACCCTAGTTGTCCTGATGCTAACCCTAGTTGTCCTGGCGCTAACCCTAGTTGTCCTGGCGCTAATCCTAGTTGTCCTGGCGCTAACCCTAGTTGTCCTGGCGCTAACTCTAGTTGTCCTGGCGCTAACCCTAGTTGTCCTGGCGCTAACCCTAGTTGTCCTGGCGCTAACCCTAGTTGTCCTGGCGCTAACCCTAGTTGTCCTGGCGCTAACCCTAGTTGTCCTGGCGCTAACCCTAGTTGTAATGGCGCTAACCCTAGTTGTCCTGGCGCTAACCCTAGTTGTCCTGGCGCTAACCCTAGTTGTCCTGGCGCTAACCCTAGTTGTCCTGACGCTAACCCTAGTTGTCCTGACGCTAACACTAGTTGTCCTGACGCTAACCCTAGTTGTCCAGACGCTATCCCTAGCTGTCCTGGCGCTAACCCTAGTTGTCCTGGCGCTAACCCTAGTTGTCCTGACGCTAACCCTAGTTGTCCTGACGCTAACCCTAGTTGTCCTGGCGCTAACCCTAGTTGTCCTGACGCTAACCCTAGTTGTCCTGGCGCTAACCCTAGTTGTCCTGGCGCTAACCCTAGTTGTCCTGGCGCTAACCCTAGTTGTCCTGGCGCTAACCCTAGTTGTCCTGGCGCTAACCCTAGTTGTCCTGGCGCTAACCCTAGTTGTCCTGGCGCTAACCCTAGTTGTCCTGGCGCTAACCCTAGTTGTCCTGGCGCTAACCCTAGTTGTCCTGGCGCTAACCCTAGTTGTCCTGGCGCTAACCGTAGTTGTCCTGGCGCTAACCCTAGTTGTCCTGGCGCTAACCCTAGTTGTCCTGGCGCTAACCCTAGTTGTCCTGGCGCTAACCCTAGTTGTCCTGACTAGTGTTGAGCATTCCGATACTGAAATATCGGGTATCGGCCGATATTCGCGGTATCGGAATTCCGATACTTAATTCCGATACTTTTACAATATCGAATACCGGAATCGGAAGTTCCCATAATGCCTGAGCTCTGCATTGTCTCTGAAGGATGACAAGTTGGATGGCAGCGCGATCCAGCCTGTCATCAGAATGCTATCCCAGCGGGGGAGAATTCTCCTGATTGTTTAAAAGCCGGCGCGCGGTAAAAAGCCGCCGGCTTTTAAACAATCACACAGCCCCATACTGCTTCCCCGCAGCCTCCCACCTCGATCCTCCGCTCCCCTCGCCACCTCCAATCCCAATTGTAAATTAGGACCGGGCGGGGAGCGCAGCACCAAGGAGCGAAGGACCCGGGCGGGGAAGCTCACCTCATGCACGTCACTGACACCGTGGGAAAATTCTCCTGCACTCAGCGCTTCAGCGTGAGAATTCTCCCACGCTGTCAGTAACATACATGAGGTGAGGTCATGTCCAATGAACTCAGCTCACCTCATGCACGTCACTGACAGCGTGGGAAAATTCTCCTGCACTCAGCGCTTCAGCGTGAGAATTCTCCCACGCTGTCAGTGACGTACATGAAGTGAGCTGAGTTCATTGGACATGACCTCGGCTCATCTTTATGCCGTCACAGCCAGACACTGAGGAGCGCAAGCATGCCTGCGCTTCTCAGTGTCTGCGGGATGACAGGCTGGATGGCAGCGTTCTGCTGCGGTCCAGCCTGTCATCTCGATGTAGCAGAGCTGAAGCTGTCGTGGGAACCATGGAAAGGTAAGGATGATGTTGCTTTATTATTTTACTTTTATTGCAGGAGATCGTTGGCTTCAGCTGGAATGGGCGTGACTGTAAGTATGGTTTAATTTACAACAATAAAGAATTGTGTGTTTATTTCAATTAAAGGACTTTATTCTGGGTGTTTGTGTTTTTCTTTAACTTTGACTATGGGGTTAGTAATGGGGGTGTCTTATAGACGCCTCTCCATTACTAATCTGGGCTTGATGTCAGCTGGCATTATAAGCTGACATCAACCCCAGCCCTATTACCCCACTGCCATCGCTACAGGGCAGTGGGAAGAGCGAGGCTAAGTGCCAGAATTGGCGCATCCTATGGATGCGCCATTTCTGGGGCGGCTGACGGCTGGTGTTTCTAGCCTGGGAGGGGGCCAATATTCATGGCACCCTTCTTGGGCTATTAAAATCAGCCCCCAGCTGTCTGCCTAGCCTTTGCTAGCTATTAAATTAGGGGGGACCCCACGTTATTTTTTTGGGGGGGTTCCCCCATTTTATTAGCTAGTAAAGGCTAGGTATTCAGCTGTGGGCTGATATTAGTAGCCTGGGAAGCTCCGTGGGTATTACCCCCTTCCCAGGCTTCAAACATTTGCCCCAGCTGTCTGCTTAACCTCCGCTAGAGCCTAAAATTAAGGGGAACCCCACGCCAATCTTTTTTTAAATAAATCCTTTATTTTAACACTAAATGACAAGTACAGTAACCAACACTATCACTGTACTTCATATATATGTGACTGACATGTTTCTATGTATCTAATCTATGTGTGAAGCTCTATTCTGTCTGTTATAAATTGTCGGGTACCGCTGCTGAATTGCCGGCCGGCTTTCTTAAAGAACGGTGCATGAAAACACTAATATTTTTTTAAATAAATCCTTTACACTAAATGACAAGTACAGTAAGCAACACTGTCACTGTACTTCATAGATATGTGACTGACATGTTTCTATCTATCTAATCTATGTGTGAAGCTCTATTCTGTCTGTTATAAATTGTCGGGTACAGATGCTGAATTGCCAGCCGGCTTTTTTAAAGAGACGGTGCATGAAAACACTAATATTTTTTTAAATAAATCCTTTACACTAAATGACAAGTTCTGTAAGCAACACTGTCACTGTACTTCATATATATGTGACTGACATGGTTGTATCTATCTAATCTATGTGTGAAGCTCTATTCTTTCTGTTGTAAATTGTCGGGTACCGGTGTATGCCGCTGCTGAATTGCCGGCTTTTCATGTCATTCTACATTATTCTTAGTTGTTTTACTTCATGTAGAATTAACCTACAAGGAAAGAAAGGGTTTATTTTCATTCCGATATTTGTGTCCCATTGACTTGCATTGGTTTCCGGTATCGGAATCGGCGATATCCGATACTTTTTGGGTATCGGCCCGATTCAATCCGATACGATATTTCCTGTTATCGGAAGGTATCGCTCAACACAAGTCCTGACGCTAACCCTAGTTGTCCTGACGCTAACCCTAGTTGTCCTGACGCTAACCCTAGTTGTCCTGACGCTAACCCTAGTTGTCCTGACGCTAACCCTAGTTGTCCTGACGCTAACCCTAGTTGTCCTGACTAGTGTTGAGCCACCCCCGTAGTGTTCGAGTTCGGTTCGGTTCGTCGAACACCCGTGTGTTCGCCGAACTGTTCGTCGAACTGTTCGTCGAACACCTTCGAACACTGTTAAAACCAATGGCAGGCAAACAAAAACACATAGAAACACATAGAAAACACCTTCAAAGGTGTCCAAAAGCTGAAAAACTGCTCAGAAGACATAACTAACACATGGAAAAGTGACAAGTACATATAGTCATGCGAAAAAAAAAGAGGTGGAGGAGTAAAAGGAGGGGGAGACACAGATATAGGCATGTCATGCCCTTCTAAAATCCAAAAAGTGAGAAGCCGACACGGCCAGTCCGCTCCTGCCCGTGCCACCTCCGTGTCGCCGGGTTTGTGCCAGAGCCGCGGTGAACCCTGATGGCCAGCCCCCCTCTCCCAATACTGGTGCCTGTCCGCTGGTGGGTCGAGCGAGCCCCCCTGTGGTGGAGGCAGCTCTAAGCTTTTTAATTTAAATTGTCTCTCTAATTTGAATGAATACACTTTAAATCCATTTACAAGGATCTATTGGAGGGCAAGTCTCATGCCAGCAGCCGTGTAATTCCAGCTCCAGTAGCGTCCACTAAAGCTGCTGCAGTTAAAAAGCTTTTATAAGGATCGAGCTCGGCTGTCCACCGCAAGGCATCCTACTGCCAGTCCCAGCCCCTATGCCTTGGGGTGCCTCCTGATGCTCTTCACTAAGTATCCCATGGTCCCGAAGCATTTCCTTTGAAAAAATTAAGTGTCTAAACTACAGGTGGTGTAGCTTGCTTAACAGCCGGGATAATCCGCTGACTAGCAGACACTGCTACTAGGCACAAAGTATTTCCTGGGCTAGATGCAGTTAAAAATTTGTAATTAGATACTCTCGTTGGATGCTGAGAAAGCATTCCATAGAGTCTCCTGGCACGCCATATATGATTCTCTTAAAAAGCTTGGGGTAGGGGTCTAGGGGACCCTTTTATAGCCAAAATCACGGCCCTGTATCACAATACGTCACCTAGGCTGAAGATAAATGGAACTGTAGCACCCTGAGGGCTCGGTTGCTACAGAGGTATTGCACCTCACCCAGAGGTGTGATATCTCACTCTCAGGTAAGGATGGAGTGTGGATCAGGACCCGACACCTGCATGCATTACACCACATTGCCGTGGGGCAGGGCGACCAATATGCCCCTGAGATGGGCACGACAGTCCCTGTCCCTGGCTGGAGTGGGGGGAGGGAACACTGAGGAAGGGGAACCCTGTAGTGCAGGAGCAGGGAGGAAGCAGTTCCTGGGTGCATTGAGAAGGGAGTATAAAAGGTGGGCACCATCTTAGTTTAGTGCAGAGAAGTCTGAGCAGAAGTGGCAGGGAGCAGGGGCTCTGCATGAGCTCTGCTCCGGAGGCGGGCCTAGTAACAGAGGCCCAGGCCTGGAAGAGGGAGAAGGAAGGAAGAGGAGCGGAGAAGGCTCCAGGAACGAGGAATGAAGGGATCCCAGGGGTGCGGACGGGCGAGTCGCCACCGCACGCCCGAATCCACCTGCGTGGAGGGGTCAGGCCAAAGGGGGAGACCGGTCCCCGAACTAGTGGAGGCAGGAAACGACCCTCAGCTAGAAACCGGAGGCTCTGACATTTTATGTGGCGCAGCCCCTCGCTACACCCGCTAGGAAGGCACCACATAGGGTCAGGGAAACTGGCGGCAAGTTTACCAAGAGGAGGCCCGAGGCAGCCGGACAGAAGAGTTGGTAAGAAAGGCCAGACAAAGGACACACAAAGGGGGTCCTGTGAAGTGCTCCCAAGTTATCTGGGAGTTGTCTGAGCCCCTCACCTGGTGAGCACAGTACGACGTGGGCAGCCGTTACCTGCAGACGTGGTCTGGATAATAAGAACTGTGAGTAAAGGCCCTGAACTGCATCACTGACTCCGTGTCGTTACTGCTGCTGCCCTGCACCATCACCCCCATCCTCCGCATACACTGCCCTGAGGCTATACTCCTCCCGTGGGGAGTTATGCTACGCTCTGCTGCACCCACAACACCAGCCTCAGCGGTCTGCCCTGTAGCGGCGGATCACTCTGACCGCAATCCACGGGTGGCGTAGTCGGACATTTAAACATCAAAACCACATAAATAGTTCCGCCACTGGTTTGACCGCCCTGAGCCACGGAACCGGGTCGCCGCCACGAAGACTACAACCACCAGCATCCACCAAAAAGGGTCCGGCTCCGGGTGTCCCAAGGCCCAGGGGGTGCGTCAGAACATTTTCATCACCTTTCACAATCACTAATGGGACAAGGCAGGGATGTCCTCTGTCCCCTCTCTTATACATCCTAGTGACGGAGCACCTGCTCTCATCAATTCGCCATAACCCCAATATTAGGTGGATTGAGGTGGGAGGCACCGAGTACAAGTGCTCTCTATTTGCTGATGATGTCCTAGTATATATCACTCAATCACATATATCCATCCATGCTGTTATGGCTGAAATAGATCACTTTGTTACATGGTAAAATTTTAAAATCAATGCAGCGAAGTCTGAGGCCCTCGATGTCTCCCTCCCTAAATCCATATAGGATTCCATCCAGTCCAACTTTCCCTTTGCCTGGCCCTCACAGGGTATCAAATACTTAGGAATTCCTATTCATAGAGACCTCTCCCATCTATGTTATCTTAATTTTGGGCCCTTTATTGAACAACTCCATACAGACCACGGTTGGCAAGTTAGAACTGTAAGATTCACTACGTGAACCACTGGTGTTTTGTGGAAAAGCACATATACACTGCGTTCCAAATTATTATGCAAAAAGTGTTTAGGAGTGATAAGGGAAGAATTTGTTTGTTTTTCAGTTAAACTCATTGATGGTGATGTGTGTCAGGGCTCTTTATATCACTGTAAGCAATTGCAGACACCTGTGCTAATTAGTTTGGCAGGTGTGTCCAATGAAAGGCAAGACTACTTAAGAAGGCTCTCTCACATTATTAAGCAGCCTACATTTTCTGCCAAAATGGGAAAGAAAAAGGATGTGTCGGCTGCTGAGAAGCAACAAATTGTGGAGTGTTTAGGTCAAGGCATGACTACAATCAACATTGTGCGATGATCAGGATGAAGTGTCTTGGCAATCAAGAAGTATGTAGCTGATTCACAGTACACACTTGTGCGTGCTGATAAGGGCAAATTGAGGACTCTTTCCTACAGGCAATTACGTCAGGTTGAAAGAGCAGCGGCAAAAAAGCCTTGTCATAGCAGCAGACAAGTTTTTGAAGCTGCTTGTGCCTCCAACGTCCCCCGAACAACAAGATGCAGGGTCCTTCAGAGGTTTGCAGCTGTGCATACGCCATCCTGTCGACCTCCTCTATCCACTTCACACAAGCAGAAATGGCTCCAGTGGGCCAAACATTACATGAAGACTGATTTCAAAACTGTTTTGTTCACGGATGAGTGCCGTGCAGCGCTCGATGGTCCAGATGGATGGAGTGGAGGATGGCTGGTTGATGGACACCCCACGCAAACACGGCTACAGCGCCAACAAGGAGGAGGTGGAGTAATGTTTTGGGCTGGAATCATGGGGAGAGAGATTGTCGGCCCCTTTAGGATCCCTGAAGGCGCTAAAGATGAACTCCATAATGTATGTGGATTTTCTCAAACAGCACTTCCTGCCATGGTTCAAGAAGAAGAACCGTGTATTTCACAGCAAGATCATTTTTCTGCATGATAATGCACCATCTCATGCTGCACATAAAACATCTGCATCTCTGGCTGATATGGGCATAAAAGGGGACAAACTTATGGTGTGACCCCCATGCTCCCCTGACCTCTACCCCATTCAGAACCTTTGGAGCATCATTAAAAGGAGTGTCTATGATGGCGGGAGGCAGTTCACATCTAAGCAACAGCTCTGGGAGGGTATTCTGTCCTCATGCAAAACAATTGAAGCAGAAACCATCCAAAACCTGACAAATTCAATGGACGAGAGAGTTCAGAAGCTCCTTTCGAACAAGGGGTCCTATGTGAAAATATAACATCACCTAGAACAAAGTTTTGAGTTGAAAACTGTTTGATTTCAGTTTCTAACAACCTGCTAATGCTTATAATTTCAAAAATGACCATTTTTTTGGTCTTTATTAAAATGAAAAGGTTGATCGAAAAGTTTGGGGGATCTAAGAGTGTGGCAACCTAGTAGTCATGATTACTTCGAATTCTGACAATATGAGGGTCATGCTGCAGGTAGTGCAGCAAGAAGGCACTTATGTGTCTTGCGCATCTCGGAGCCCCAAAATTATTTTCCGGGCTAGATGCAGCTAAAAATTATTTTTAATTTTAAATCTGGTGAAGCTTTAGTATAGATGGCCTAATAGGATCAGTGCTGCACACTGCTACAAAGCCCAAATTATTTTCCAGTCAAGATACAGATAAACATGATTAGTAATTTGAAAGCTTAAAACGGTTGGTAGGGTGATTTTAACCAATCATCAAGCTTTTACTCTCCCCAGGATGACACAGGGGTAGAAAAGTCGTTTCGGATCCATGATTTGTTCATCTTTATGAACGTGAGTCTGTCTACATTATCAGTGGAGAGCCGCGTGCGCTTATCTGTCAGCACACCACCAGCAGCGCTGAACACACGTTCAGAAAGAATGCTGGCTGCGGGGCATGACAAGATCTCCAAGGCGTAAGTGGCTAGCTCCGGCCATTTATCCAGATTGGAAGCCCAAAAAGAGCAAGGGTCCAGTGACACAGTCGTGGCTTCAATGTTTACTTGGAGATACTCCTGTACCATCGTCTCTAGGTGTTGACTATGTGTCAGACTTCTTGTCTCCTGTGGCCTTGCAAAGGATGGGCTAAAAAAGTGGTGAAATGATTCCGCAAAATTGATGTTACCAGCAGATACTGTGGTTCTGTTACGGTTTGAGTGCTGAACACTTGACGGTCCCACGGTTGGCAAGTTGGAACTGTGAGATTCACTACGTGCACCACTGGTATTTTGTGGAAAAGCACATGTAAGATTCTGCAACAGTCTCTGCTGATACTCCTGCATGTGTGCATCCCTTTCTATGGCAGGAATAATTTCTGCAAATTTACTTTTGTACCGGGGATCTAACAGTGTGGCAACCCAGTAGTCAGGATTATTTCTAATTCTCACAATTCGAGGGTCATGTTGCAGGTAGTGCAGCAAGAAGGCACTCATGTGTGTTGCGCATCCAGGAGCACCAAGTCCCTGTTGTGTTGGTGGCGAGGTAACAATCATGCTTCCTTCCTCTGTCCTCTCCCCCCAACCTCGCACAACAGAAATGTGATCAAGGTCTCCCTCATCTGATGAGTCTTCCATCAGTTCGTCCTCCACTTCTTCCTGGGCTCCTGCACCTTCCTCACTAGTTTGGCTGCTACCATGTGCCCTGGTAAAACCATCTCCCCCACCCTCACATGCCTGCCGCCTTGGTGCTGCCGACCGTCTGGACCTTGCAGATGTTAGCCCTTCCGCATACAACTCCTCCTCCTCTACTTCCTCCACCTCCTCTTGTGCCACCACCTGACTCCGAATTCTGTTTAACATGTGCTCCAGCATGTAAATCACCGGAATAGTCATGCTGATAATGGCATCATCAGCACTAAACATCTTCGTCGCCATTTCAAAACTGTGCAGAAGGGTGCATAGGTCCCTGATCTGAGACCACTCCTCCAGCGTGATTTGCCCCACCTCTGAATCTCGTTGGCCCAGGCTATACGTCAGAACGTATTGCACCAGGGCTTGTCGGTGCTGCCACAGTCGCTGCAACATGTGCAGAGTTGAATTCCACCGGGTAGGCACATCGCATTTTAGCCGGTGAAGTGGCAGGCCCAACGACTTCTGTAGAGATGTAAGTCGCTGAGCTGCGGGATGCGAACGGCGGAAATGAGCACACAGCGACCGTGCCCTCTGCAGAAGGCCATCTAGTCTGGGATAGTGGGCTAAAAATTGCTGGACAACCAGGTTCAACACGTGAGCCATACAAGGCACGTGTGTGACATTGCCCCGGCGAAGGGCCGCACCCAGGTTTGCAGCATTGTTGCACACGGCCTTCCCTGGTTTCAGGTCCAGTGGAGACAACCATTCATGAAATTGGTTCTCCAGAGCTGACCACAACTCCTCAGCTGTGTGACTCACATTTCCCAGACATTTCAATGTAAAAACCGCCTGATGACGTTGAGCCCTACTGCCAGCATAGTAAGGAGGTGTGCAGGATCCCTTCTGCGCAGTTAGAAAGCTTATGGCATGACCAGACAGGCTTTGGGTGCAGGTGGAAGACCGAGAGGAGGTTGAGGAGGCAGAAGCAGTGGAGGAACTTTGACATAAAGAGGATTGACGCACAACTCGTGGGGACGGCAAGACTTGGACAGCAGCCCCTTGTCCTGCTGTCACCATAGTTACCCAGTGCCCAGTCAGCGACATGTAACGCCCCTGTCCATGCCTACTCGTCCAAGTGTCTGTGGTGAAATGCACCCTGTCACACACAGAGTTTCTCAAAGAAGCGGTGATGTTGTGTGCAACATGCTGGTGGAGTGCAGGCACACCTTTCTTTGAGAAGTAGTGCCGACTGGGCATCTGGTGCTGGGGCACTGCGACGGACATAAGGTCTCGAAAATCCTCTGTGTCCACCAGGCGTAAAGGCAGCATTTCTGTAGCCAAGAGCTTGCAGATGGTGAAATTCAACCTCTTAGCTTTCTCATGGCTAGGAGGAAATGGTCTTTTACTTGTCCACATCTGAGGGACCGAGGGCTGGCTATTGTGCTTAGACGGGGTTGATAAGGGTGTCCCCGGCAAACTGACGGTCTGTGAGGAAGATGCAGGCGGACATGTTAGGTTGCCTTGATCCAAAGGTGGTGCTATCGATGTCAGACAGCGCTCTACACCAGCTGGTGTTACCACCTCCAAAGAAAATGATGACCTGCCCATCACGCTGGCTGTTGCGGGTAACGAGGTGGCAGGTCTGCGCCCCAAAACAGGTGTGACTGCTGTCCCCCCAGTCACAGAGGATGAAGAGGCCGCGGATGCACAAGATATGGCAGACGGTGGTTGGCCCGGCCGGCTAGGCCGCATTGTAGCACACTGAGCTTCCCACTGCAACTTATGCTTCATGTCCATGTGCCGGTTCATGCATGAAGTACTCAAACTATGTATTTTTTGGCCTCTACTTAGCTTTTGCTGACAAATGTTACAGATAACACGAGTTGGGTCATCTTTATCGATCTGAAAAAATGCCCAGGCTATGCAAGGCTTAGCACCCATGCGACCTGAAGAGCCACCACGACTTGTGGTGAGAGGCAGAGTTGTGTTTCAGGATGCAGTTGTTGACGTGCTTCCAGTACTACGTCTCTGTCCAGGAAGGTGCAACCTGACCTCGTCGTCACTAGCATCTTCCTCCACCACCTCTGCTGACCTCATCTCTTGGCTGACTGTGGGTTGACAGTAAGTGGGATCTCCAACCTCATCATCATCACCCTGTGCGTTATCACACCCGTCGTCCTCAGAGCCAACCTGTTCCTGCCCTGACACAAAACTAAAGTTGTCGCTCCAATCAGGTATTTGAGTCTTATCATCGTCTTCCTCATTGTCTCCACCAACAGGAGTTACAGTTTGGGAATGAGGGTCTACATTATGGTCAGAACCTTCTGCGTCTGGCCCTGGATCCGACTCATAAAGATTCTGGGCATCACTGCAGATCATTTCCTCATCTGGATTCACAGAAGCGCTGGAGTCGACCTCTGATTCGCAGGCTATAGTATGAGTAAACAGCTCTGCAGACTCAACCATCTGTTCTACCTCATACTCAGACGGGCAGCTGGAGATTTGGGAGCTGTGAGGAAGCAAGTGCGATTGGGGTGACACCTTTGAGGACTGGAGTATTTGTGATGTTGAAGTTGATGTGGAGGAGAGCCCACTTAAAGGAGCACTTGATATCCATTGAAGCACCTGCTGTTTTTGTGCCTCATCTGGAATTTGTAGCGATTGGCGTGGCCGTAAGAAAGGGATCTTATCACATTGTCCGCTAAAAGAAGTAGACATTTTAGTTTGGCTGGAAGATGGTCTTTCTTCTGCAGATGTTACTGTTGCTTTAACACCTACCCCACGGACACAACCTTTTTTCCCCTTCCCAACACGCCTATTCCCCTTTCCACCAGCAGCAGGCCTTTTTCCACTCATTTTGGTGGTTAACTAATTCACAACTCTGGAGTTGTTTGCACAAAAAAACAATGGATGGTAACCGAGCAGAGCTGAGTGGCCAAACTGTGGTATTAGGCCAAAACTATTAGCTGGGTTAGATGCAGAAAAAAATTATATTCAATTTGCAACCTGATGGAGGTCAGTATAGATGGACTAATACAACAAGTCCCACACACAGCTAGAAGCCCAAATATTTTTTCAGAGGTACTGTAGATGCAGATAAAAATTATTTTTAATTTGCAACCTGATGGAGGTCAGTATAGATGGACTAATAGAGAAAGTCCGACACACTGCTAGAAGGCCAAATATTTTTTCAGAGCTAGATGCAGAAAAAAATTATATTCAGTTTGCAACCTGATGGAGGTCAGTATAGATGGACTAACAGAGAAAGTCCCACACACTACTAGAAGGCCAAATATTTTTTCAGAGCTAGATGCATGCAAAAAATTATTTTGAATTTGCAACCTGATGGAGGTCAGTATAGGTGGACTAATAGAACAAGTCCCACACACTGCTAGAAGGCCAAATATTTTTTCAGAGCTAGATGCAGAAAAAAATTATATTCAGTTTGCAACCTGATGGAGGTCTGTATAGATGGATTAATAGAACAAGACCCACACACAGCTAGAAGCCCAATATTTTTTCAGAGGTAGATGCAGAAAAAAATATATTCAGTTTGCAACCTGATGGAGGTCAGTATAGATGGACTAATACAACAAGTCCCACACACAGCTAGAAGCCCAATATTTTTTCAGAGGTAGATGCAGAAAAAAATATATTCAGTTTGCAACCTGATGGAGGTCAGTATAGATGGACTAATACAACAAGTCCCACACACAGCTAGAAGCCCAAATATTTTTTCAGAGGTACTGTAGATGCAGATAAAAATTATTTTTAATTTGCAACCTGATGGAGGTCAGTATAGATGGACTAATAGAGAAAGTCCGACACACTGCTAGAAGGCCAAATATTTTTTCAGAGCTAGATGCAGAAAAAAATTATATTCAGTTTGCAACCTGATGGAGGTCAGTATAGATGGACTAACAGAGAAAGTCCCACACACTACTAGAAGGCCAAATATTTTTTCAGAGCTAGATGCATACAAAAAATTATTTTGAATTTGCAACCTGATGGAGGTCAGTATAGGTGGACTAATAGAACAAGTCCCACACACTACTAGAAGGCCAAATATTTTTTCAGAGCTAGATGCAGAAAAAAATTATATTCAGTTTGCAACCTGATGGAGGTCAGTATAGATGGACTAACAGAGAAAGTCCCACACACTACTAGAAGGCCAAATATTTTTTCAGAGCTAGATGCAGAAAAAAATTATATTCAGTTTGCAACCTGATGGAGGTCTGTATAGATGGATTAATAGAACAAGACCCACACACAGCTAGAAGCCCAATATTTTTTCAGAGGTAGATGCAGAAAAAAATATATTCAGTTTGCAACCTGATGGAGGTCAGTATAGATGGACTAATAGAATGATGCTATGCCCAAAAGATTTTCCTTCACTAGGTGCAGTAAAAAAATTGGTATTCTATACACAGATAGGCTACTCCACTGACTAACACACTCTGCAATAGGCCAAAAAGGATTAGCTTTCCTAGATTCAGCCAAATGCTGTGAAAAAAACTTGCACAGCACTGGCACAGACCTGCCTGGCAAAAACTGATAGGAACTGATGTAACCTAGTCCTGAAAAGGACTCCAATTACATTTAGTCTTTACTCCCACAATCTATCTATTTAAGAGCACAGACCTCCCTGATAAAAGTCGTAGGAAATGCTGTAACCTAGTCCTTAAAAGGACTGCAATCACAACTATTCCCTACTCCCAAGCTATCTGTATATTTGTGCGAAAATTGGCTTGAAATTAACAAGGTATAGCGCACACAGCAACAGCAGTGCCGTCTGACACGCAGCTGCAGCAGTGAGAAAATGGTGGCGACGGGGAAAATGGCTTGGTCTTATAGGGCAAGGACATGTGACATACACTGCCAATGACACATGCCCTTGCTTGTGTGAAAAAAAGCACTTCGCTCCGTGTGTGCGCTGCTGATAGGCTGACAGATTGCACCTCCCCACTGCAAATGCGGGAAAGAGAAAAAAAAATGGAGATCTTCATTGTTCCTGCAGAGATCCATCCCCTGCCCCTCCCCCACCCCGCTGTACACTCAAACTGCGTATTAACATTAATTTTCATCATTACTGAGAAAGAATCCAGTTATGATTTTGGTGCACGAACAGTTATCGAACATAACCTCGAACAGCCGAAGTTTTCTCAAATTGTTCGTGTTTGCCGAACGGCTCGAACACCGCCCAAAACAGCTCGAATTTGAGATTGGCGAACAGTTCGAGTAGAACAACGCTCATCTCTAGTCCTGACGCTAACCCTAGTTGTCCTGACGCTAACCCTAGTTGTCCTGACGCTAACCCTAGTTGTCCTGACGCTAACCCTAGTTGTCCTGACGCTAACCCTAGTTGTTTCTGACGCTAACCCTAGTTGTCTTGACGCTAACCCTAGTTGTCCTGAAGCTAACCCTAGTTGTCCTGACGCTAACCCTAGTTGTCCTGACGCTAACCCTAGTTGTCCTGATGCTAACCCTAGTTGTCCTGACGCTAACCCTAGCTGTCCTGACGCTAACCCTAGTTGTCCTGACGCTAACCCTAGTTGTCCTGACGCTAACCCTCGTTGTCCTGATGCTAACCCTAGTTGTCCTGACGCTAACCCTAGTTGTCCTGACGCTAACCCAAGTTGTCCTGACGCTAACCCTAGTTGTCCTGATGCTAACCCTAGTTGTCCTGACGCTAACCCTAGTTGTCCTGACGCTAACCCAAGTTGTCCTGACGCTAACCCTACTTGTCCTGACGCTAACCCTAGTTGTCCTGACGCTAACCCTACTTGTCCTGACGCTAACCCTACTTGTCCTGACGCTAACCCTAGTTGTCCTGACGCTAGCCCTACTTGTCCTGACGCTAACCCTACTTGTCCTGACGCTAACCCTAGTTGTTCTGACGCTAACCCTAGTTGTCCTGACGCTAACGCTACTTGTCCTGACGCTAACCCTAGTTGTCCTGACGCTAACCCTAGTTGTCCTGACGCTAACACTAGTTGTCCTGACGCTAACCCTAGTTGTCCTGACGCTAACCCTAGTTGTCCTGACGCTAACCGTAGTTGTCCTGACGCTAACCCTAGTTGTCCTGACGCTAACCCTAGTTGTCCTGACGCTAACCCTACTTGTCCTGACGCTAACCCTACTTGTCCTGACGCTAACCCTACTTGCCCTGACGCTAACCCTACTTGTCCTGACGCTAACCCTACTTGTCCTGACGCTAACCCTACTTGTCCTGACGCTAACCCTACTTGTCCTGACGCTAACCCTAGTTGTCGTGACGCTAACCCTAGTTGTCCTGACGCTAACTCTACTTGTCCTGACGCTAACCCTAGTTGTCCTGACGCTAACCCTAGTTGTCCTGACGCTAACCCTACTTGTCCTGACGCTAACCCTAGTTGTCCTGACGCTAACCCTAGTTGTCCTGACGCTAACCCTACTTGTCCTGACGCTAACCCTACTTGTCCTGACGCTAACCCTACTTGTCCTGACGCTAACCCTAGTTGTCCTGACGCTAACCCTAGTTGTCCTGATGCTAAACCTAGTAGTCCTGACGCTAACCCTAGTTCTGATGCTAACCCTAGTTGTACTGACGCTAACCCTACTTGTCCTGACGCTAACCCTACTTGTCCTGACGCTAACCCTAGTTGTCCTGACGCTAACCCTACTTGTCCTGACGCTAACCCTAGTTGTCCTGACGCTAACCCTAGTTGTCCTGACTCTAACCCTCGTTGTCCTGACGCTAGCCCTAGTTGTCCTGATGCTAACCCTAGTTGTCCTGACGCTAACCCTACTTGTCCTGACGCTAACCCTACTTGTCCTGACGCTAACCCTACTTGTCCTGACGCTAACCCTACTTGTCCTGACGCTAACCCTAGTTGTCCTGACGCTAACCCTAGTTGTCCTGACGCTAACCCTAGTTGTCCTGACGCTAACCCTAGTTGTAATGACGCTAAACCTAGTTGTCCTGACGCTAACCCTAGTTGTCCTGACGCTAACCCTAGTTGTCCTGACGCTAACCCTAGTTGTCCTGACTTTAACCCTAGTTGTCCTGACGCTAACACTAGTTGTCCTGACGCTAACCCTAGTTGTCCTGATGCTAACCGTAGTTGTCCTGACGCTAACCCTAGTTGTCCTGACGCTAACCCTAGTTGTCCTGACGCTAACCCTAGTTGTCCTGATGCTAACCCTACTTGTCCTGACGCTAACCCTACTTGTCCTGACGCTAACCCTACTTGCCCTGATGCTAACCCTACTTGCCCTGACGCTAACCCTAGTTGTCCTGATGCTAACCCTACTTGTCCTGACGCTAACCCTACTTGTCCTGACGCTAACCCTACTTGTCCTGACGCTAACCCTAGTTGTCGTGACGCTAACCCTAGTTGTCCTGACGCTAACCCTACTTGTCCTGACGCTAACCCTAGTTGTCCTGATGCAAACCCTAGTTGTCCTGACGCTAACCCTAGTTGTCCTGACGCTAACCCTAGTTGTCCTGACGCTAACCCTACTTGTCCTGACGCTAACCCTAGTTGTCCTGACGCTAACCCTAGTTGTCCTGACGCTAACCCTAGTTCTCCTGACGCTAACCCTACTTGTCCTGACGCTAACCCTACTTGTCCTGACGCTAACCCTAGTTGTCCTGACGCTAACCCTAGTTGTCCTGAAGCTAACCCTAGTTGCCCTGATGCTAAACCTAGTAGTCCTGATGCTAACCCTAGTTGTTCTGATGCTAACCCTACTTGTCCTGACGCTAACCCTAGTTGTAATGACGCTAAACCTAGTTGTCCTGACGCTAACCCTACTTGTCCTGACGCTAACCCTAGTTGTCCTGACGCTAACCCTACTTGTCCTGACGCTAACCCTCGTTGTCCTGACGCTAACCCTAGTTGTCCTGACTCTAACCCTCGTTGTCCTGACGCTAACCCTAGTTGTCCTGATGCTAACCCTAGTTGTCCTGACGCTAACCCTACTTGTCCTGACGCTAACCCTACTTGTCCTGACGCTAACCCTACTTGTCCTGACGCTAACCCTAGTTGTCCTGACGCTAACCCTAGTTGTCCTGATGCTAACCCTAGTTGTCCTGACGCTAACCCTAGTTGTAATGACGCTAAACCTAGTTGTCCTGACGCTAACCCTAGTTGTCCTGACGCTAACCCTAGTTGTCCTGACTTTAACCCTAGTTGTCCTGACGCTAACCCTAGTTGTCCTGACGCTAACCCTAGTTGTCCTGACGCTAACCCTACTTGTCCTGACGCTAACCCTACTTGTCCTGACGCTAACCCTACTTGTCCTGACGCTAACCCTAGTTGTCCTGACGCTAACCTTAGTTGTCCTGACGCTAACCCTACTTGTCCTGACGCTAACCCTACTTGTCCTGACGCTAACCCTAGTTGTCCTGACGCTAACCCTACTTGTCCTGACGCTAACCCTACTTGTCCTGACGCTAACCCTAGTTGTCCTGACGCTAACCCTAGTTGTCCTGACGCTAACCCTAGTTGTCCTGACGCTATCCCTACTTGTCCTGACGCTAACCCTACTTGTCCTGACGCTAACCCTAGATGTCCTGACGCTAACCCTACTTGTCCTGACGCTAACCCTACTTGTCCTGACGCTAACCCTACTTGTCCTGACGCTAACCCTAGTTGTCCTGAGGCTAACCCTATTTGTCCTGACGCTAACCCTAGTTGTCCTGACGCTAACCCTACTTGTCGTGACGCTAACCCTACTTGTCGTGACGCTAACCCTAGTTGTCCTGACGCTAACCCTACTTGTCCTGACGCTAACCCTAGTTGTCCTGACGCTAACCATACTTGTCCTGACGCTAACCCTGCTTGTCCTGACGCTAACCCTAGTTGTCCTGACTCTAACCCTAGTTGTCCTGACTCTAACCCTAGTTGTCCTGACGCTAACCCTAGTTGTCCTGACGCTAAACCTAGTAGTCCTGACGCTAACCCTACTTGTCCTGACGCTAACCCTGCTTGTCCTGACGCTAACCCTAGTTGTCCTGACTCTAACCCTAGTTGTCCTGACGCTAACCCTACTTGTCCTGACGCTAACCCTGCTTGTCCTGATGCTAACCCTACTTGTCCTGACGCTAACCCTAGTTGTCCTGACGCTAACCCTAGTTGTCCTGACGCTAACCCTAGTTGTCCTGACCCTAACCCTAGTTGTCCTGACGCTAACCCTAGTTGTCCTGATGCTAACCCTAGTTGTCCTGACGCTAACCCTAGTTGTCCTGACGCTAACCCTAGTTGTCCTGACGCTAACCCTAGTTGTCCTGATGATAACCCTAGTTGTCCTGACGCTAACCCTAGTTGTCCTGACGCTAACCCTAGTTGTCCTGACGCTAATCCTAGTTGTCCTGATGGTAACCCTAGTTGTCCTGACTCTAACCCTAGTTGTCCTGATGCTAACCCTAGTTGTCCTGACGCTAACCCTAGATGTCCTGACGCTAACCCTAGTTGACCTGACGCTAACCCTAGTTGTCCTGATGATAACCCTAGTTGTCCTGACGCTAACCCTAGTTGTCCTGACGCTAACCCTAGTTGTCCTGACGCTAATCCTAGTTGTCCTGATGGTAAACCTAGTTGTCCTGACTCTAACCCTAGTTGTCCTGATGCTAACCCTAGTTGTCCTGACGCTAACCCTAGTTGTCCTGACGCTAACCCTAGTTGACCTGACGCTAACCCTAGTTGTCCTGACGCTAACCCTACTTGTCCTGATGCTAACCCTACTTGTCCTGACGCTAACCCTAGTTGTCCTGATGCTAACCCTACTTGTCCTGACGCTAACCCTAGTTGTCCTGACGCTAACCCTAGTTGTCCTGACGCTAACCCTACTTGTCCTGATGCTAACCCTAGTTGTCCTGACGCTAACCCTAGTTGTCCTGACGCTAACCCTAGTTGTCCTGATGCTAAACCTAGTTGTCCTGACGCTAACCCTACTTGTCCTGACGCTAACCCTAGTTGTCCTGACGCTAACCCTACTTGTCCTGACGCTAACCCTAGTTGTCCTGACGCTAACCCTAGTTGTCCTGATGCTAACCCTAGCTGTCCTGACGCTAACCCTAGTTGTTCTGACGCTAACCCTAGTTGTCCTGACGCTAACCCTAGTTGTCCTGACGCTAACCCTACTTGTCCTGAAGCTAACCCTACTTGTCCTGACGCTAACCCTACTTGTCCTGACGCTAACCCTACTTGTCCTGACGCTAACCCTAGTTGTCCTGACGCTAACCCTAGTTGTCCTGACGCTAACCCTAGTTGTCCTGATGCTAACCCTAGTTGTCCTGACGCTAACCCTAGTTGTCCTGACGCTAACCCTAGTTGTCCTGACGCTAACCCTACTTGTCCTGACGCTAACCCTACTTGTCCTGACGCTTACTTTACTTGTCCTGACGCTAACCCTAGTTTTCCTGACGCTAACCCTAGTTGTCCTGACGCTAACCCTACTTGTCCTGACGCTTACCCTAGTTGTCCTGACGCTAACCCTAGTTGTCCTGACGCTAACATTACTTGTCCTGATGCTAACCCTAGTTGTCCTGACGCTAACCCTAGTTGTCCTGACGCTAACCCTACTTGTCCTGACGCTAACCCTAGTTGTCCTGACGCTAACCCTAGTTATCCTGACGCTAACCCTAGTTGTCCTGACGCTAACCCTAGTTGTCCTGACGCTAACCCTACTTGTCCTTATGCTAACCCTAGTTGCCCTGACGCTAACCCTAGTTGTCCTGACGCTAACCCTAGTTGTCCTGACCCTAACCCTAGTTGTCCTGACGCTAACCCTACTTGTCCTGACGCTAACCCTAGTTGTCCTGACGCTAACCCTAGTTGTCCTGACGCTAACCCAACTTGTCCTGACGCTAACCCTAGTTGTCCTGACGCTAACCCTAGTTGTCCTGACGCTAACCCTAGTTGTCCTGACGCTAACCCTAGTTGTCCTGACGCTAACCCTAGTTGTCCTGACGCTAACCCTACTTGTCCTGACGCTAACCCTACTTGTCCTGACGCTAACCCTACTTGTTCTGACGCTAACCCTACTAGTCCTGACGCTAACCCTAGTTGTCCTGATGCTAACCCTAGTTGTCCTGACGCTAACCCTATTTGTCCTGACGCTAACCCTAGTTGTCCTGACGCTAACCCTAGTTGTCCTGACTCTAACCCTACTTGTCCTGACGCTAACCCTAGTTGTCCTGATGCTAACCCTAGTTGTCCTGACTCTAACCCTAGTTGTCCTGACGCTAATCCTAGTTGTCCTGATGGTAACCCTAGTTGTCCTGACTCTAACCCTAGTTTTCCTGATGCTAACCCTAGTTGTCCTGACGCTAACCCTAGTTGTCCTGACGCTAACCCTAGTTGACCTGACGCTAACCCTAGTTGTCCTGATGATAACCCTAGTTGTCCTGACGCTAACCCTAGTTGTCCTGACGCTAACCCTAGTTGTCCTGACGCTAATCCTAGTTGTCCTGATGGTAACCCTAGTTGTCCTGACTCTAACCCTAGTTGTCCTGATGCTAACCCTAGTTGTCCTGACGCTAACCCTAGTTGTCCTGACGCTAACCCTAGTTGACCTGACGCTAACCCTAGTTGTCCTGACGCTAACCCTACTTGTCCTGATGCTAACCCTACTTGTCCTGACGCTAACCCTAGTTGTCCTGACGCTAACCCTACTTGTCCTGACGCTAACCCTAGTTGTCCTGACGCTAACCCTAGTTGTCCTGACGCTAACCCTACTTGTCCTGATGCTAACCCTAGTTGTCCTGACGCTAACCCTAGTTGTCCTGACGCTAACCCTAGTTGTCCTGATGCTAAACCTAGTTGTCCTGACGCTAACCCTACTTGTCCTGATGCTAACCCTAGTTGTCCTGACGCTAACCCTACTTGTCCTGACGCTAACCCTAGTTGTCCTGACGCTAACCCTAGTTGTCCTGATGCTAACCCTAGCTGTCCTGACGCTAACCCTAGTTGTCCTGATGCTAACCCTAGTTGTCCTGACGCTAACCCTAGTTGTCCTGACGCTAACCCTACTTGTCCTGAAGCTAACCCTACTTGTCCTGACGCTAACCCTACTTGTCCTGATGCTAACCCTAGTTGTCCTGACGCTAACCCTAGTTGTCCTGACGCTAACCCTAGTTGTCCTGATGCTAACCCTAGTTGTAGTGACGCTAACCCTAGTTGTCCTGACGCTAACCCTAGTTGTCCTGACGCTAACCCTAGTTGTCCTGACGCTAACCCTACTTGTCCTGACGCTAACCCTACTTGTCCTGACGCTTACTCTACTTGTCCTGACGCTAACCCTAGTTTTCCTGACGCTAACCCTAGTTGTCCTGACGCTAACCCTACTTGTCCTGACGCTTACCCTAGTTGTCCTGACGCTAACCCTAGTTGTCCTGACGCTAACATTACTTGTCCTGATGCTAACCCTAGTTGTCCTGACGCTAACCCTAGTTGTCCTGACGCTAACCCTACTTGTCCTGACGCTAACCCTAGTTGTCCTGACGCTAACCCTAGTTATCCTGACGCTAACCCTAGTTGTCCTGACGCTAACCCTAGTTGTCCTGACGCTAACCCTACTTGTCCTGATGCTAACCCTAGTTGCCCTGACGCTAACCCTAGTTGTCCTGACGCTAACCCTAGTTGTCCTGACCCTAACCCTAGTTGTCCTGACGCTAACCCTACTTGTCCTGACGCTAACCCTAGTTGTCATGACGCTAACCCTAGTTGTCCTGACGCTAACCCAACTTGTCCTGACGCTAACCATAGTTGTCCTGACGCTAACCCTAGTTGTCCTGACGCTAACCCTAGTTGTCCTGACGCTAACCCTAGTTGTCCTGACGTTAACCCTACTTGTCCTGACGCTAACCCTACTTGTCCTGACGCTAACCCTACTTGTTCTGACGCTAACCCTACTAGTCCTGACGCTAACCCTAGTTGTCCTGATGCTAACCCTAGTTGTCCTGACGCTAACCCTATTTGTCCTGACGCTAACCCTAGTTGTCCTGACGCTAACCCTAGTTGTCCTGACTCTAACCCTACTTGTCCTGACGCTAACCCTAGTTGTCCTGATGCTAACCCTAGTTGTCCTGACGCTAACCCTAGTTGTCCTGACGCTAATCCTAGTTGTCCTGACGCTAACCCTAGTTGTCCTGATGCTAACCCTACTTGTCCTGACGCTAACCCTAGTTGTCCTGACGCTAACCCTAGTTGTCCTGACGCTAACCCTATGTGTCCTGACGCTAACCATAGTTGTCCTGACGCTAACCCTAGTTGTCCTAACGCTAACCCTAGTTGTCCTGACGCTAACCCTAGTTGTCCTGACGCTAACCCTACTTGTCCTGACGCTAACCCTAGTTGTCCTGACGCTAACCCTAGTTGTCCTGACGCTAACCCTACTTGTCCTGACTCTAATCCTAGTTGTCCTGACGCTAACCCTACTTATCCTGATGCTAACCCTTGTTGTCCTGACGCTAACCCTAGTTGTCCTGACGCTAACCCTACTTGTCCTGACGCTAACACGAGTTGTCCTGACGCTAACCCTAGTTGTCCTGACGCTAACCCTAGTTGTCCTGACGCTAACCCTAGTTGTCCTGACGCTAATCCTAGTTGTCCTGACGCTAACCCTAGTTGTCCTGATGCTAACCCTACTTGTCCTGACGCTAACCCTAGTTGTCCTGACGCTAACCCTACTTATCCTGACGCTAACCCTAGTTGTCCTGACGCTAACCCTAGTTGTCCTGACGCTAACCCTACTTGTCCTGACGCTAACCCGAGTTGTCCTGACGCTAACCCTAGTTGTCCTGACGCTAACCCTAGTTGTCCTGACGCTAACCCTAGTTATCCTGACGCTAACCCTAGTTGTCCTGACGCTAACCCTAGTTGTCCTGACGCTAACCCTAGTTGTCCTGACGCTAACCCTATGTGTCCTGACGCTAACCATAGTTGTCCTGACGCTAACCCTAGTTGTCCTAACGCTAACCCTAGTTGTCCTGACGCTAACCCTAGTTGTCCTGACGCTAACCCTACTTGTCCTGACGCTAACCCTAGTTGTCCTGACGCTAACCCTAGTTGTCCTGACGCTAACCCTACTTGTCCTGACTCTAATCCTAGTTGTCCTGACGCTAACCCTACTTATCCTGATGCTAACCCTTGTTGTCCTGACGCTAACCCTAGTTGTCCTGACGCTAACCCTACTTGTCCTGACGCTAACACGAGTTGTCCTGACGCTAACCCTAGTTGTCCTGACGCTAACCCTAGTTGTCCTGACGCTAACCCTACTTGTCCTGACGCTAACCCTAGTTGTCCTGACGCTAACCCTAGTTGTCCTGACGCTAACCCTAGTTGTCCTGATGCTAACCCTAGTTGTCCTGACGCTAACCCTAGTTGTCCTGACGCTAACCCTAGTTGTCCTGACGCTAACCCTAGTTGTCCTGACGCTAACCCTACTTGTCCTGACGCTAACCCTACTTGTCCTGACGCTTACTCTACTTGTCCTGACGCTAACCCTAGTTTTCCTGACGCTAACCCTAGTTGTCCTGACGCTAACCCTACTTGTCCTGACGCTTACCCTAGTTGTCCTGACGCTAACCCTAGTTGTCCTGACGCTAACATTACTTGTCCTGATGCTAACCCTAGTTGTCCTGACGCTAACCCTAGTTGTCCTGACGCTAACCCTACTTGTCCTGACGCTAACCCTAGTTGTCCTGACGCTAACCCTAGTTATCCTGATGCTAACCCTAGTTGTCCTGACGCTAACCCTAGTTGTCCTGACGCTAACCCTACTTGTCCTGATGCTAACCCTAGTTGCCCTGACGCTAACCCTAGTTGTCCTGACGCTAACCCTAGTTGTCCTGACCCTAACCCTAGTTGTCCTGACGCTAACCCTACTTGTCCTGACGCTAACCCTAGTTGTCCTGACGCTAACCCTAGTTGTCCTGACGCTAACCCAACTTGTCCTGACGCTAACCCTAGTTGTCCTGACGCTAACCCTAGTTGTCCTGACGCTAACCCTAGTTGTCCTGACGCTAACCCTAGTTGTCCTGACGCTAACCCTAGTTGTCCTGACGCTAACCCTACTTGTCCTGACGCTAACCCTACTTGTCCTGACGCTAACCCTACTTGTTCTGACGCTAACCCTACTAGTCCTGACGCTAACCCTAGTTGTCCTGATGCTAACCCTAGTTGTCCTGACGCTAACCCTATTTGTCCTGACGCTAACCCTAGTTGTCCTGACGCTAACCCTAGTTGTCCTGACTCTAACCCTACTTGTCCTGACGCTAACCCTAGTTGTCCTGATGCTAACCCTAGTTGTCCTGACTTTAACCCTACTTGTCCTGACGCTAACCCTAGTTGTCCTGATGATAACCCTAGTTGTCCTGACGCTAACCCTAGTTGTCCTGACGCTAACCCTAGTTGTCCTGACGCTAATCCTAGTTGTCCTGATGGTAACCCTAGTTGTCCTGACTCTAACCCTAGTTGTCCTGATGCTAACCCTAGTTGTCCTGACGCTAACCCTAGTTGTCCTGACGCTAACCCTAGTTGACCTGACGCTAACCCTAGTTGTCCTGATGATAACCCTAGTTGTCCTGACGCTAACCCTAGTTGTCCTGACGCTAACCCTAGTTGTCCTGACGCTAATCCTAGTTGTCCTGATGGTAACCCTAGTTGTCCTGACTCTAACCCTAGTTGTCCTGATGCTAACCCTAGTTGTCCTGACGCTAACCCTAGTTGTCCTGACGCTAACCCTAGTTGACCTGACGCTAACCCTAGTTGTCCTGACGCTAACCCTACTTGTCCTGATGCTAACCCTACTTGTCCTGACGCTAACCCTAGTTGTCCTGACGCTAACCCTACTTGTCCTGACGCTAACCCTAGTTGTCCTGACGCTAACCCTAGTTGTCCTGACGCTAACCCTACTTGTCCTGATGCTAACCCTAGTTGTCCTGACGCTAACCCTAGTTGTCCTGACGCTAACCCTAGTTGTCCTGATGCTAAACCTAGTTGTCCTGACGCTAACCCTACTTGTCCTGACGCTAACCCTAGTTGTCCTGACGCTAACCCTACTTGTCCTGACGCTAACCCTAGTTGTCCTGACGCTAACCCTAGTTGTCCTGATGCTAACCCTAGCTGTCCTGACGCTAACCCTAGTTGTCCTGATGCTAACCCTAGTTGTCCTGACGCTAACCCTAGTTGTCCTGACGCTAACCCTACTTGTCCTGAAGCTAACCCTACTTGTCCTGACGCTAACCCTACTTGTCCTGACTCTAACCCTACTTGTCCTGACGCTAACCCTAGTTGTCCTGACGCTAACCCTAGTTGTCCTGACGCTAACCCTAGTTGTCCTGATGCTAACCCTAGTTGTCCTGACGCTAACCCTAGTTGTCCTGACGCTAACCCTAGTTGTCCTGACGCTAACCCTAGTTGTCCTGACGCTAACCCTACTTGTCCTGACGCTAACCCTACTTGTCCTGACGCTTACTCTACTTGTCCTGACGCTAACCCTAGTTTTCCTGACGCTAACCCTAGTTGTCCTGACGCTAACCCTACTTGTCCTGACGCTTACCCTAGTTGTCCTGACGCTAACCCTAGTTGTCCTGACGCTAACATTACTTGTCCTGATGCTAACCCTAGTTGTCCTGACGCTAACCCTACTTGTCCTGACGCTAACCCTAGTTGTCCTGACGCTAACCCTAGTTATCCTGACGCTAACCCTAGTTGTCCTGACGCTAACCCTAGTTGTCCTGACGCTAACCCTACTTGTCCTGATGCTAACCCTAGTTGCCCTGACGCTAACCCTAGTTGTCCTGACGCTAACCCTAGTTGTCCTGACCCTAACCCTAGTTGTCCTGACGCTAACCCGACTTGTCCTGACGCTAACCCGACTTGTCCTGACGCTAACCCTAGTTGTCCTGACGCTAACCCAACTTGTCCTGACGCTAACCCTAGTTGTCCTGACGCTAACCCTAGTTGTCCTGACGCTAACCCTAGTTGTCCTGACGCTAACCCTAGTTGTCCTGACGCTAACCCTACTTGTCCTGACGCTAACCCTACTTGTCCTGACGCTAACCCTACTTGTTCTGACGCTAACCCTACTAGTCCTGACGCTAACCCTAGTTGTCCTGATGCTAACCCTAGTTGTCCTGACGCTAACCCTATTTGTCCTGACGCTAACCCTAGTTGTCCTGACGCTAACCCTAGTTGTCCTGACTCTAACCCTACTTGTCCTGACGCTAACCCTAGTTGTCCTGATGCTAACCCTAGTTGTCCTGACGCTAACCCTAGTTGTCCTGACGCTAATCCTAGTTGTCCTGACGCTAACCCTAGTTGTCCTGATGCTAACTCTACTTGTCCTGACGCTAACCCTAGTTGTCCTGACGCTAACCCTACTTGTCCTGACGCTAACCCTACTTGTCCTGACGCTAACCCTACTTGTTCTGACGCTAACCCTACTAGTCCTGACGCTAACCCTAGTTGTCCTGATGCTAACCCTAGTTGTCCTGACGCTAACCCTATTTGTCCTGACGCTAACCCTAGTTGTCCTGACGCTAACCCTAGTTGTCCTGACTCTAACCCTACTTGTCCTGACGCTAACCCTAGTTGTCCTGATGCTAACCCTAGTTGTCCTGACTTTAACCCTACTTGTCCTGACGCTAACCCTAGTTGTCCTGATGATAACCCTAGTTGTCCTGACGCTAACCCTAGTTGTCCTGACGCTAACCCTAGTTGTCCTGACGCTAATCCTAGTTGTCCTGATGGTAACCCTAGTTGTCCTGACTCTAACCCTAGTTGTCCTGATGCTAACCCTAGTTGTCCTGACGCTAACCCTAGTTGTCCTGACGCTAACCCTAGTTGACCTGACGCTAACCCTAGTTGTCCTGATGATAACCCTAGTTGTCCTGACGCTAACCCTAGTTGTCCTGACGCTAACCCTAGTTGTCCTGACGCTAATCCTAGTTGTCCTGATGGTAACCCTAGTTGTCCTGACTCTAACCCTAGTTGTCCTGATGCTAACCCTAGTTGTCCTGACGCTAACCCTAGTTGTCCTGACGCTAACCCTAGTTGACCTGACGCTAACCCTAGTTGTCCTGACGCTAACCCTACTTGTCCTGATGCTAACCCTACTTGTCCTGACGCTAACCCTAGTTGTCCTGACGCTAACCCTACTTGTCCTGACGCTAACCCTAGTTGTCCTGACGCTAACCCTAGTTGTCCTGACGCTAACCCTACTTGTCCTGATGCTAACCCTAGTTGTCCTGACGCTAACCCTAGTTGTCCTGACGCTAACCCTAGTTGTCCTGATGCTAAACCTAGTTGTCCTGACGCTAACCCTACTTGTCCTGAAGCTAACCCTACTTGTCCTGACGCTAACCCTACTTGTCCTGACTCTAACCCTACTTGTCCTGACGCTAACCCTAGTTGTCCTGACGCTAACCCTAGTTGTCCTGACGCTAACCCTAGTTGTCCTGATGCTAACCCTAGTTGTCCTGACGCTAACCCTAGTTGTCCTGACGCTAACCCTAGTTGTCCTGACGCTAACCCTAGTTGTCCTGACGCTAACCCTACTTGTCCTGACGCTAACCCTACTTGTCCTGACGCTTACTCTACTTGTCCTGACGCTAACCCTAGTTTTCCTGACGCTAACCCTAGTTGTCCTGACGCTAACCCTACTTGTCCTGACGCTTACCCTAGTTGTCCTGACGCTAACCCTAGTTGTCCTGACGCTAACATTACTTGTCCTGATGCTAACCCTAGTTGTCCTGACGCTAACCCTACTTGTCCTGACGCTAACCCTAGTTGTCCTGACGCTAACCCTAGTTATCCTGACGCTAACCCTAGTTGTCCTGACGCTAACCCTAGTTGTCCTGACGCTAACCCTACTTGTCCTGATGCTAACCCTAGTTGCCCTGACGCTAACCCTAGTTGTCCTGACGCTAACCCTAGTTGTCCTGACCCTAACCCTAGTTGTCCTGACGCTAACCCGACTTGTCCTGACGCTAACCCGACTTGTCCTGACGCTAACCCTAGTTGTCCTGACGCTAACCCAACTTGTCCTGACGCTAACCCTAGTTGTCCTGACGCTAACCCTAGTTGTCCTGACGCTAACCCTAGTTGTCCTGACGCTAACCCTAGTTGTCCTGACGCTAACCCTACTTGTCCTGACGCTAACCCTACTTGTCCTGACGCTAACCCTACTTGTTCTGACGCTAACCCTACTAGTCCTGACGCTAACCCTAGTTGTCCTGATGCTAACCCTAGTTGTCCTGACGCTAACCCTATTTGTCCTGACGCTAACCCTAGTTGTCCTGACGCTAACCCTAGTTGTCCTGACTCTAACCCTACTTGTCCTGACGCTAACCCTAGTTGTCCTGATGCTAACCCTAGTTGTCCTGACGCTAACCCTAGTTGTCCTGACGCTAATCCTAGTTGTCCTGACGCTAACCCTAGTTGTCCTGATGCTAACCCTACTTGTCCTGACGCTAACCCTAGTTGTCCTGACGCTAACCCTACTTGTCCTGACGCTAACCCTACTTGTCCTGACGCTAACCCTACTTGTTCTGACGCTAACCCTACTAGTCCTGACGCTAACCCTAGTTGTCCTGATGCTAACCCTAGTTGTCCTGACGCTAACCCTATTTGTCCTGACGCTAACCCTAGTTGTCCTGACGCTAACCCTAGTTGTCCTGACTCTAACCCTACTTGTCCTGACGCTAACCCTAGTTGTCCTGATGCTAACCCTAGTTGTCCTGACTTTAACCCTACTTGTCCTGACGCTAACCCTAGTTGTCCTGATGATAACCCTAGTTGTCCTGACGCTAACCCTAGTTGTCCTGACGCTAACCCTAGTTGTCCTGACGCTAATCCTAGTTGTCCTGATGGTAACCCTAGTTGTCCTGACTCTAACCCTAGTTGTCCTGATGCTAACCCTAGTTGTCCTGACGCTAACCCTAGTTGTCCTGACGCTAACCCTAGTTGACCTGACGCTAACCCTAGTTGTCCTGATGATAACCCTAGTTGTCCTGACGCTAACCCTAGTTGTCCTGACGCTAACCCTAGTTGTCCTGACGCTAATCCTAGTTGTCCTGATGGTAACCCTAGTTGTCCTGACTCTAACCCTAGTTGTCCTGATGCTAACCCTAGTTGTCCTGACGCTAACCCTAGTTGTCCTGACGCTAACCCTAGTTGACCTGACGCTAACCCTAGTTGTCCTGACGCTAACCCTACTTGTCCTGATGCTAACCCTACTTGTCCTGACGCTAACCCTAGTTGTCCTGACGCTAACCCTACTTGTCCTGACGCTAACCCTAGTTGTCCTGACGCTAACCCTAGTTGTCCTGACGCTAACCCTACTTGTCCTGATGCTAACCCTAGTTGTCCTGACGCTAACCCTAGTTGTCCTGACGCTAACCCTAGTTGTCCTGATGCTAAACCTAGTTGTCCTGACGCTAACCCTACTTGTCCTGACGCTAACCCTAGTTGTCCTGACGCTAACCCTACTTGTCCTGACGCTAACCCTAGTTGTCCTGACGCTAACCCTAGTTGTCCTGATGCTAACCCTAGCTGTCCTGACGCTAACCCTAGTTGTCCTGATGCTAACCCTAGTTGTCCTGACGCTAACCCTAGTTGTCCTGACGCTAACCCTACTTGTCCTGAAGCTAACCCTACTTGTCCTGACGCTAACCCTACTTGTCCTGACTCTAACCCTACTTGTCCTGACGCTAACCCTAGTTGTCCTGACGCTAACCCTAGTTGTCCTGACGCTAACCCTAGTTGTCCTGATGCTAACCCTAGTTGTCCTGACGCTAACCCTAGTTGTCCTGACGCTAACCCTAGTTGTCCTGACGCTAACCCTAGTTGTCCTGACGCTAACCCTACTTGTCCTGACGCTAACCCTACTTGTCCTGACGCTTACTCTACTTGTCCTGACGCTAACCCTAGTTTTCCTGACGCTAACCCTAGTTGTCCTGACGCTAACCCTACTTGTCCTGACGCTTACCCTAGTTGTCCTGACGCTAACCCTAGTTGTCCTGACGCTAACATTACTTGTCCTGATGCTAACCCTAGTTGTCCTGACGCTAACCCTACTTGTCCTGACGCTAACCCTAGTTGTCCTGACGCTAACCCTAGTTATCCTGACGCTAACCCTAGTTGTCCTGACGCTAACCCTAGTTGTCCTGACGCTAACCCTACTTGTCCTGATGCTAACCCTAGTTGCCCTGACGCTAACCCTAGTTGTCCTGACGCTAACCCTAGTTGTCCTGACCCTAACCCTAGTTGTCCTGACGCTAACCCGACTTGTCCTGACGCTAACCCGACTTGTCCTGACGCTAACCCTAGTTGTCCTGACGCTAACCCAACTTGTCCTGACGCTAACCCTAGTTGTCCTGACGCTAACCCTAGTTGTCCTGACGCTAACCCTAGTTGTCCTGACGCTAACCCTAGTTGTCCTGACGCTAACCCTACTTGTCCTGACGCTAACCCTACTTGTCCTGACGCTAACCCTACTTGTTCTGACGCTAACCCTACTAGTCCTGACGCTAACCCTAGTTGTCCTGATGCTAACCCTAGTTGTCCTGACGCTAACCCTATTTGTCCTGACGCTAACCCTAGTTGTCCTGACGCTAACCCTAGTTGTCCTGACTCTAACCCTACTTGTCCTGACGCTAACCCTAGTTGTCCTGATGCTAACCCTAGTTGTCCTGACGCTAACCCTAGTTGTCCTGACGCTAATCCTAGTTGTCCTGACGCTAACCCTAGTTGTCCTGATGCTAACTCTACTTGTCCTGACGCTAACCCTAGTTGTCCTGACGCTAACCCTACTTGTCCTGACGCTAACCCTACTTGTCCTGACGCTAACCCTACTTGTTCTGACGCTAACCCTACTAGTCCTGACGCTAACCCTAGTTGTCCTGATGCTAACCCTAGTTGTCCTGACGCTAACCCTATTTGTCCTGACGCTAACCCTAGTTGTCCTGACGCTAACCCTAGTTGTCCTGACTCTAACCCTACTTGTCCTGACGCTAACCCTAGTTGTCCTGATGCTAACCCTAGTTGTCCTGACTTTAACCCTACTTGTCCTGACGCTAACCCTAGTTGTCCTGATGATAACCCTAGTTGTCCTGACGCTAACCCTAGTTGTCCTGACGCTAACCCTAGTTGTCCTGACGCTAATCCTAGTTGTCCTGATGGTAACCCTAGTTGTCCTGACTCTAACCCTAGTTGTCCTGATGCTAACCCTAGTTGTCCTGACGCTAACCCTAGTTGTCCTGACGCTAACCCTAGTTGACCTGACGCTAACCCTAGTTGTCCTGATGATAACCCTAGTTGTCCTGACGCTAACCCTAGTTGTCCTGACGCTAACCCTAGTTGTCCTGACGCTAATCCTAGTTGTCCTGATGGTAACCCTAGTTGTCCTGACTCTAACCCTAGTTGTCCTGACGCTAACCCTAGTTGTCCTGATGCTAACCCTAGTTGTCCTGACGCTAACCTAGTTGTCCTGACGCTAACCCTAGTTGACCTGACGCTAACCCTAGTTGTCCTGACGCTAACCCTACTTGTCCTGATGCTAACCCTACTTGTCCTGACGCTAACCCTAGTTGTCCTGACGCTAACCCTACTTGTCCTGACGCTAACCCTAGTTGTCCTGACGCTAACCCTAGTTGTCCTGACGCTAACCCTACTTGTCCTGATGCTAACCCTAGTTGTCCTGACGCTAACCCTAGTTGTCCTGACGCTAACCCTAGTTGTCCCTGATGCTAAACCTAGTTGTCCTGACGCTAACCCTACTTGTCCTGAAGCTAACCCTACTTGTCCTGACGCTAACCTACTTGTCCTGACTCTAACCCTACTTGTCCTGACGCTAACCCTAGTTGTCCTGACGCTAACCCTAGTTGTCCTGACGCTAACCCTAGTTGTCCTGATGCTAACCCTAGTTGTCCTGACGCTAACCCTAGTTGTCCTGACGCTAACCCTAGTTGTCCTGACGCTAACCCTAGTTGTCCTGACGCTAACCCTACTTGTCCTGACGCTAACCCTACTTGTCCTGACGCTTACTCTACTTGTCCTGACGCTAACCCTAGTTTTCCTGACGCTAACCCTAGTTGTCCTGACGCTAACCCTACTTGTCCTGACGCTTACCCTAGTTGTCCTGACGCTAACCCTAGTTGTCCTGACGCTAACATTACTTGTCCTGATGCTAACCCTAGTTGTCCTGACGCTAACCCTACTTGTCCTGACGCTAACCCTAGTTGTCCTGACGCTAACCCTAGTTATCCTGACGCTAACCCTAGTTGTCCTGACGCTAACCCTAGTTGTCCTGACGCTAACCCTACTTGTCCTGATGCTAACCCTAGTTGCCCTGACGCTAACCCTAGTTGTCCTGACGCTAACCCTAGTTGTCCTGACCCTAACCCTAGTTGTCCTGACGCTAACCCGACTTGTCCTGACGCTAACCCGACTTGTCCTGACGCTAACCCTAGTTGTCCTGACGCTAACCCAACTTGTCCTGACGCTAACCCTAGTTGTCCTGACGCTAACCCTAGTTGTCCTGACGCTAACCCTAGTTGTCCTGACGCTAACCCTAGTTGTCCTGACGCTAACCCTACTTGTCCTGACGCTAACCCTACTTGTCCTGACGCTAACCCTACTTGTTCTGACGCTAACCCTACTAGTCCTGACGCTAACCCTAGTTGTCCTGATGCTAACCCTAGTTGTCCTGACGCTAACCCTATTTGTCCTGACGCTAACCCTAGTTGTCCTGACGCTAACCCTAGTTGTCCTGACTCTAACCCTACTTGTCCTGACGCTAACCCTAGTTGTCCTGATGCTAACCCTAGTTGTCCTGACGCTAACCCTAGTTGTCCTGACGCTAATCCTAGTTGTCCTGACGCTAACCCTAGTTGTCCTGATGCTAACCCTACTTGTCCTGACGCTAACCCTAGTTGTCCTGACGCTAACCCTACTTGTCCTGACGCTAACCCTACTTGTCCTGACGCTAACCCTACTTGTTCTGACGCTAACCCTACTAGTCCTGACGCTAACCCTAGTTGTCCTGATGCTAACCCTAGTTGTCCTGACGCTAACCCTATTTGTCCTGACGCTAACCCTAGTTGTCCTGACGCTAACCCTAGTTGTCCTGACTCTAACCCTACTTGTCCTGACGCTAACCCTAGTTGTCCTGATGCTAACCCTAGTTGTCCTGACTTTAACCCTACTTGTCCTGACGCTAACCCTAGTTGTCCTGATGATAACCCTAGTTGTCCTGACGCTAACCCTAGTTGTCCTGACGCTAACCCTAGTTGTCCTGACGCTAATCCTAGTTGTCCTGATGGTAACCCTAGTTGTCCTGACTCTAACCCTAGTTGTCCTGATGCTAACCCTAGTTGTCCTGACGCTAACCCTAGTTGTCCTGACGCTAACCCTAGTTGACCTGACGCTAACCCTAGTTGTCCTGATGATAACCCTAGTTGTCCTGACGCTAACCCTAGTTGTCCTGACGCTAACCCTAGTTGTCCTGACGCTAATCCTAGTTGTCCTGATGGTAACCCTAGTTGTCCTGACTCTAACCCTAGTTGTCCTGATGCTAACCCTAGTTGTCCTGACGCTAACCCTAGTTGTCCTGACGCTAACCCTAGTTGACCTGACGCTAACCCTAGTTGTCCTGACGCTAACCCTACTTGTCCTGATGCTAACCCTACTTGTCCTGACGCTAACCCTAGTTGTCCTGACGCTAACCCTACTTGTCCTGACGCTAACCCTAGTTGTCCTGACGCTAACCCTAGTTGTCCTGACGCTAACCCTAGTTGTCCTGATGCTAACCCTAGTTGTCCTGACGCTAACCCTAGTTGTCCTGACGCTAACCCTAGTTGTCCTGATGCTAAACCTAGTTGTCCTGACGCTAACCCTACTTGTCCTGACGCTAACCCTAGTTGTCCTGACGCTAACCCTACTTGTCCTGACGCTAACCCTAGTTGTCCTGACGCTAACCCTAGTTGTCCTGATGCTAACCCTAGCTGTCCTGACGCTAACCCTAGTTGTCCTGATGCTAACCCTAGTTGTCCTGACGCTAACCCTACTTGTCCTGACGCTAACCCTACTTGTCCTGAAGCTAACCCTACTTGTCCTGACGCTAACCCTTCTTGTCCTGACGCTAATCCTACTTGTCCTGACGCTAACCCTAGTTGTCCTGACGCTAACCCTAGTTGTCCTGACGCTAACCCTAGTTGTCCTGATGCTAACCCTAGTTGTCCTGACGCTAACCCTAGTTGTCCTGACGCTAAACCTAGTTGTCCTGACGCTAACCCTAGTTGTCCTGACGCTAACCCTACTTGTCCTGACGCTAACCCTACTTGTCCTGACGCTTACTCTACTTGTCCTGACGCTAACCCTAGTTTTCCTGACGCTAACCCTAGTTGTCCTGACGCTAACCCTACTTGTCCTGACGCTTACCCTAGTTGTCCTGACGCTAACCCTAGTTGTCCTGACGCTAACATTACTTGTCCTGATGCTAACCCTAGTTGTCCTGACGCTAACCCTACTTGTCCTGACGCTAACCCTAGTTGTCCTGACGCTAACCCTAGTTATCCTGACGCTAACCCTAGTTGTCCTGACGCTAACCCTAGTTGTCCTGACGCTAACCCTACTTGTCCTGATGCTAACCCTAGTTGCCCTGACGCTAACCCTAGTTGTCCTGACGCTAACCCTAGTTGTCCTGACCCTAACCCTAGTTGTCCTGACGCTAACCCTACTTGTCCTGACGCTAACCCTAGTTGTCCTGACGCTAACCCTACTTGTTCTGACGCTAACCCTACTAGTCCTGACACTAACCCTAGTTGTCCTGATGCTAACCCTAGTTGTCCTGACGCTAACCCTATTTGTCCTGACGCTAACCCTAGTTGTCCTGACGCTAACCCTAGTTGTCCTGACTCTAACCCTACTTGTCCTGACGCTAACCCTAGTTGTCCTGATGCTAACCCTAGTTGTCCTGACGCTAACCCTAGTTGTCCTGACGCTAATCCTAGTTGTCCTGACGCTAACCCTAGTTGTCCTGATGCTAACCCTACTTGTCCTGACGCTAACCCTAGTTGTCCTGACGCTAACCCTACTTATCCTGATGCTAACCCTAGTTGTCCTGACGCTAACCGTAGTTGTCCTGACGCTAACCCTACTTGTCCTGACGCTAACCCGAGTTGTCCTGACGCTAACCCTAGTTGTCCTGACGCTAACCCTAGTTGTCCTGACGCTAACCCTAGTTATCCTGACGCTAACCCTAGTTGTCCTGACGCTAACCCTAGTTGTCCTGACGCTAACCCTAGTTGTCCTGACGCTAACCCTATGTGTCCTGACGCTAACCCTAGTTGTCCTGACGCTAACCCTAGTTGTCCTGACGCTAACCCTAGTTGTCCTAACGCTAACCCTAGTTGTCCTGACGCTAACCCTAGTTGTCCTGACGCTAACCCTACTTGTCCTGACGCTAACCCTAGTTGTCCTGACGCTAACCCTAGTTGTCCTGACGCTAACCCTACTTGTCCTGACTCTAACCCTAGTTGTCCTGACGCTAACCCTACTTATCCTGATGCTAACCCTTGTTGTCCTGACGCTAACCCTACTTGTCCTGACGCTAACACGAGTTGTCCTGACGCTAACCCTACTTGTCCTGACGCTAACCCGAGTTGTCCTGACGCTAACCCTAGTTGTCCTGACGCTAACCCTAGTTGTCCTGACGCTAACCCTAGTTATCCTGACGCTAACCCTAGTTGTCCTGACGCTAACCCTAGTTGTCCTGACGCTAACCCTAGTTGTCCTGACGCTAACCCTATGTGTCCTGACGCTAACCCTAGTTGTCCTGACGCTAACCCTAGTTGTCCTGACGCTAACCCTAGTTGTCAAAACGCTAACCCTAGTTGTCCTGACGCTAACCCTAGTTGTCCTGACGCTAACCCTACTTGTCCTGACGCTAACCCTAGTTGTCCTGACGCTAACCCTAGTTGTCCTGACGCTAACCCTACTTGTCCTGACTCTAACCCTAGTTGTCCTGACGCTAACCCTACTTATCCTGATGCTAACCCTTGTTGTCCTGACGCTAACCCTACTTGTCCTGACGCTAACAGGAGTTGTCCTGACGCTAACCCTAGTTGTCCTGACGCTAACCCTAGTTGTCCTGACGCTAACCCTAGTTATCCTGACGCTAACCCTAGTTGTCCTGATGCTAACCCTAGTTGTCCTGACGCTAACCCTAGTTGTCCTGACGCTAACCCTAGTTGTCCTGACGCTAACCCTAGATGTCCTGACGCTAACCCTAGATGTCCTGACGCTAACCCTACTTGTCCTGACGCTAACCCTAGTTGTCCTGACGCTAACCCTAGTTGTCCTGACGCTAACCCTAGTTGTCCTGACGCTAACCATACTTGTCCTAACGCTAACCCTAGTTGTCCTGACGCTAACCCTAGTTGTCCTGACGCTAACCGTAGTTGTCCTGACGCTAACCCTAGTTGTCCTGACGCTAACCCTAGTTGTCATGACGCTAACCCTAGTTGTCCTGACGCTTAACCTAGTTGTCCTGACGCTAACCCTAGTTGTCCTGACGCTAACCCTAGTTGTCCTGACGCTAACCCTAGTTGTCCTGACGCTAACCCTACTTGTCCTGACGCTAACCCTACTTGTCCTGATGCTAACCCTACTTGTCCTGACGCTAATTCTACTTGTCCTGACGCTAACCCTAGTTTTTCTGACGCTAACCCTAGTTGTCCTGACGCTAACCCTACTTGTCCTGACGCTAACCCTAGTTGTCCTGACGCTAACCCTAGTTGTCCTGACGCTAACCCTAGTTGTCCTGACGCTAACCCTAGTTGTCCTGACGCTAACCCTACTTGTCCTGACGCTAACCCTACTTGTCCTGACGCTAACCCTAGTTGTCCTGACGCTAACCCTACTTCTCCTGATGCTAACCCTAGTTGTCCTGACGCTAACCCTAGTTGTACTGACGCTAACCCTACTTGTCCTGACGCTAACCCTACTTGTCCTGACGCTAACCCTAGTTGTTCTGACGCTAAGCCTAGTTGTCCTGACGCTAACCCTACTTGTCCTGACGCTAACCCTTGTTGTCCTGACGCTAACCCTAGTTGTCCTGACGCTAACACTAGTTGTCCTGACGCTAACCCTAGTTGTCCTGACGCTAACCCTAGTTGTCCTGACGCTAACCGTAGTTGTCCTGACGCTAACCCTAGTTGTCCTGACGCTAACCCTAGTTGTCCTGACGCTAACCCTAGTTGTCCTGACGCTAACCCTACTTGTCCTGACGCCAACCCTACTTGTCCTGACGCTAACCCTACTTGCCCTGACGCTAACCCTAGTTGTCCTGATGCTAACCCTACTTGTCCTGACGCTAACCCTACTTGTCCTGACGCTAACCCTAGTTGTCGTCACGCTAACCCTAGTTGTCCTGACGCTAACCCTACTTGTCCTGACGCTAACCCTAGTTGTCCTGACGCTAACCCTAGTTGTCCTGACGCTAACCCTAGTTGTCCTGACGCTAACCCTACTTGTCCTGACGCTAACCCTAGTTGTCCTGACGCTAACCCTAGTTGTCCTGACGCTAACCCTAGTTGTCCTGACGCTAACCCTAGTTGTTCTGACGCTAACCCTACTTGTCCTGACGCTAACCCTACTTGTCGTGACGCTAACCCTACTTGTCCTGACGCTAACCCTAGTTGTCCTGACTCTAACCCTAGTTGTCCTGACGCTAACCCTAGTTGTCCTGACGCTAACCCTAGTTGTCCTGACGCTAAACCTAGTAGTCCTGACGCTAACCCTAGTTGTTCTGATGCTAACCCTAGTTGTCCTGACGCTAACTCTACTTGTCCTGACGCTAACCCTACTTGTCCTGACGCTAACCCTAGTTGTCCTGACGCTAACCCTACTTGTCCTGACGCTAACCCTAGTTGTCCTGACGCTAACCCTAGTTGTCCTGACTCTAACCCTCGTTGTCCTGACGCTAACCCTAGTTGTCCTGACGCTAACCCTAGTTGTCCTGACGCTAACCCTACTTGTCCTGACGCTAACCCTACTTGTCCTGACGCTAACCCTAGTTGTCCTGACGCTAACCCTAGTTGTCCTGATGCTAACCCTAGTTGTCCTGACGCTAACCCTAGTTGTAATGACGCTAAACCTAGTTGTCCTGACGCTAACCCTAGTTGTCCTGACGCTAACCCTAGTTGTCCTGACGCTAACCCTAGTTGTCCTGACTTTAACCCTAGTTGTCCTGACGCTAACCCTAGTTGTCCTGACGCTAACCCTAGTTGTCCTGACACTAACCCTAGTTGTCCTGACGCTAACCCTACTTGTCCTGACGCTAACACTAGTTGTCCTGACGCTAACCTAGTTGTCCTGACGCTAACCCTACTTGTCCTGACGCTAACCCTAGTTGTCCTGACGCTAACCCTACTTGTCCTGACGCTAACCCTAGTTGTCCTGACGCTAACCTTAGTTGTCCTGACGCTAACCCTACTTGTCCTGACGCTAAACCTAGTTGTCCTGACGCTAACCCTAGTTGTCCTGACGCTAACCCTACTTGTCCTGACGCTAACCCTACTTGTCCTGACGCTACCCCTAGTTGTCCTGACGCTAACCCTAGTTGTCCTGACGCTAACCCTAGTTGTCCTGACGCTAACCCTACTTGTCCTGACGCTAACCCTACTTGTCCTGACGCTAACCCTAGTTGTCCTGACGCTAACCCTACTTGTCCTGACGCTAACCCTACTTGTCCTGACGCTAACCCTAGTTGTCCTGACGCTAACCCTAGTTGTCCTGACGCTAACCCTAGTTGTCCTGAGGCTAACCCTATTTGTCCTGACGCTAACCCTAGTTGTCCTGACGCTAACCCTACTTGTCCTGACGCTAACCCTAGTTGTCCTGACGCTAACCCTACTTGTCCTGACGCTAACCCTACTTGTCCTGACGCTAACCCTAGTTGTCCTGACGCTAACCCTAGTTGTCCTGATGCTAACTCTAGTTGTCCTGCCCTAACCCTACTTGTCCTGACGCTAACCCTAGTTGTCCTGACGCTAACCCTAGTTGTCCTGACGCTAACCCTACTTGTCCTGACGCTAACCCTAGTTGTCCTGACGCTAACCCTACTTGTCCTGACGCTAACCCTGCTGTCCTGATGCTAACCCTACTTGTCCTGACGCTAACCCTAGTTGTCCTGACGCTAACCCTAGTTGTCCTGACGCTAACCCTAGTTGTCCTGACCCTAACCCTAGTTGTCCTGACGCTAACCCTAGTTGTCCTGATGCTAACCCTAGTTGTCCTGACGCTAACCCTAGTTGTCCTGACGCTAACCCTAGTTGTCCTGATGATAACCCTAGTTGTCCTGACGCTAACCCTAGTTGTCTGACGCTAACCCTAGTTGTCCTGACGCTAACCTAGTTGTCCTGATGGTAACCCTAGTTGTCCTGACTCTAACCCTAGTTGTCCTGATGCTAACCCTAGTTGTCCTGACGCTAACCCTAGTTGTCCTGACGCTAACCCTAGTTGACCTGACGCTAACCCTAGTTGTCCTGACGCTAACCCTACTTGTCCTGATGCTAACCCTACTTGTCCTGACGCTAACCCTACTTGTCCTGACGCTAACCCTAGTTGTCCTGACGCTAACCCTAGTTGTCCTGACGCTAACCCTAGTTGTCCTGATGCTAAACCTAGTTGTCCTGACGCTAACCCTACTTGTCCTGACGCTAACCCTAGTTGTCCTGACGCTAACCCTACTTGTCCTGACGCTAACCCTAGCTGTCCTGACGCTAACCCTAGCTGTCCTGACGCTAAGCCTAGTTGTCCTGACGCTAACCCTAGTTGTCCTGACGCTAACCCTAGTTGTCCTGACGCTAACCCTACTTGTACTGAAGCTAACCCTACTTGTCCTGACGCTAACCCTACTTGTCCTGACGCTAACCCTACTTGTCCTGACGCTAACCCTAGTTGTCCTGACGCTTACTCTACTTGTCCTGACGCTAACCCTAGTTTTCCTGACGCTAACCCTAGTTGTCCTGACGCTAACCCTAGTTGTCCTGACGCTAACCCTACTTGTCCTGACGCTTACCCTAGTTGTCCTGACGCTAACCCTAGTTGTCCTGACGCTAACATTACTTGTCCTGATGCTAACCCTAGTTGTCCTGACGCTAACCCTAGTTGTCCTGACGCTAACCCTACTTGTCCTGACACTAACCCTAGTTGTCCTGATGCTAACCCTAGTTGTCCTGACGCTAACCCTATTTGTCCTGACGCTAACCCTAGTTGTCCTGACGCTAACCCTAGTTGTCCTGACTCTAACCCAGTTGTCCTGACGCTAACCCTAGTTGTCCTGACGCTAATCCTAGTTGTCCTGACGCTAACCCTAGTTGTCCTGATGCTAACCCTACTTGTCCTGACGCTAACCCTAGTTGTCCTGACGCTAACCCTACTTATCCTGACGCTAACCCTAGTTGTCCTGACGCTAACCCTAGTTGTCCTGACGCTAACCCTACTTGTCCTGACGCTAACCCGAGTTGTCCTGACGCTAACCCTAGTTGTCCTGACGCTAACCCTAGTTGTCCTGACGCTAACCCTAGTTATCCTGACGCTAACCCTAGTTGTCCTGACGCTAACCCTAGTTGTCCTGACGCTAACCCTAGTTGTCCTGACGCTAACCCTATGTGTCCTGACGCTAACCCTAGTTGTCCTGACGCTAACCCTAGTTGTCCTGACGCTAACCCTAGTTGTCCTAACGCTAACCCTAGTTGTCCTAACGCTAACCCTAGTTGTCCTGACGCTAACCCTAGTTGTCCTGACGCTAACCCTACTTGTCCTGACGCTAACCCTAGTTGTCCTGACGCTAACCCTACTTGTCCTGACTCTAACCCTAGTTGTCCTGACGCTAACCCTACTTATCCTGATGCTAACCCTTGTTGTCCTGACGCTAACCCTACTTGTCCTGACGCTAACACGAGTTGTCCTGACGCTAACCCTACTTGTCCTGACGCTAACCCGAGTTGTCCTGACGCTAACCCTAGTTGTCCTGACGCTAACCCTAGTTGTCCTGACGCTAACCCTAGTTATCCTGACGCTAACCCTAGTTGTCCTGACGCTAACCCTAGTTGTCCTGACGCTAACCCTATGTGTCCTGACGCTAACCCTAGTTGTCCTGACGCTAACCCTAGTTGTCCTGACGCTAACCCTAGTTGTCCTGACGCTAACCCTAGTTGTCCTGACGCTAACCCTAGTTGTCCTGACGCTAACCCTACTTGTCCTGACGCTAACCCTAGTTGTCCTGACGCTAACCCTAGTTGTCCTGACGCTAACCCTACTTGTCCTGACTCTAACCCTAGTTGTCCTGACGCTAACCCTACTTATCCTGATGCTAACCCTTGTTGTCCTGACGCTAACCCTACTTGTCCTGACGCTAACACGAGTTGTCCTGACGCTAACCCTAGTTGTCCTGACGCTAACCCTAGTTGTCCTGACGCTAACCCTAGTTATCCTGACGCTAACCCTAGTTGTCCTGATGCTAACCCTAGTTGTCCTGACGCTAACCCTAGTTGTCCTGACGCTAACCCTAGTTGTCCTGACGCTAACCCTAGATGTCCTGACGCTAACCCTAGATGTCCTGACGCTAACCCTACTTGTCCTGACGCTAACCCTACTTGTCCTGACGCTAACCCTAGTTGTCCTGACGCTAACCCTAGTTGTCCTGACGCTAACCATACTTGTCCTAACGCTAACCCTAGTTGTCCTGACGCTAACCCTAGTTGTCCTGACGCTAACCGTAGTTGTCCTGACGCTAACCCTAGTTGTCCTGACGCTAACCCTAGTTGTCATGACGCTAACCCTAGTTGTCCTGACGCTTAACCTAGTTGTCCTGACGCTAACCCTAGTTGTCCTGACGCTAACCCTAGTTGTCCTGACGCTAACCCTAGTTGTCCTGACGCTAACCCTACTTGTCCTGACGCTAACCCTACTTGTCCTGATGCTAACCCTACTTGTCCTGACGCTAATTCTACTTGTCCTGACGCTAACCCTAGTTTTTCTGACGCTAACCCTAGTTGTCCTGACGCTAACCCTACTTGTCCTGACGCTAACCCTAGTTGTCCTGACGCTAACCCTAGTTGTCCTGACGCTAACCCTAGTTGTCCTGACGCTAACCCTAGTTGTCCTGACGCTAACCCTACTTGTCCTGACGCTAACCCTACTTGTCCTGACGCTAACCCTAGTTGTCCTGACGCTAACCCTACTTCTCCTGATGCTAACCCTAGTTGTCCTGACGCTAACCCTAGTTGTACTGACGCTAACCCTACTTGTCCTGACGCTAACCCTACTTGTCCTGACGCTAACCCTAGTTGTTCTGACGCTAAGCCTAGTTGTCCTGACGCTAACCCTACTTGTCCTGACGCTAACCCTAGTTGTCCTGACGCTAACCCTAGTTGTCCTGACGCTAACACTAGTTGTCCTGACGCTAACCCTAGTTGTCCTGACGCTAACCCTAGTTGTCCTGACGCTAACCGTAGTTGTCCTGACGCTAACCCTAGTTGTCCTGACGCTAACCCTAGTTGTCCTGACGCTAACCCTAGTTGTCCTGACGCTAACCCTAGTTGTCCTGACGCTAACCCTACTTGTCCTGACGCCAACCCTACTTGTCCTGACGCTAACCCTACTTGCCCTGACGCTAACCCTAGTTGTCCTGATGCTAACCCTACTTGTCCTGACGCTAACCCTACTTGTCCTTACGCTAACCCTACTTGTCCTGACGCTAACCCTACTTGTCCTGACGCTAACCCTAGTTGTCGTCACGCTAACCCTAGTTGTCCTGACGCTAACCCTACTTGTCCTGACGCTAACCCTAGTTGTCCTGACGCTAACCCTAGTTGTCCTGACGCTAACCCTAGTTGTCCTGACGCTAACCCTACTTGTCCTGACGCTAACCCTAGTTGTCCTGACGCTAACCCTAGTTGTCCTGACGCTAACCCTAGTTGTCCTGACGCTAACCCTAGTTGTTCTGACGCTAACCCTACTTGTCCTGACGCTAACCCTACTTGTCGTGACGCTAACCCTACTTGTCCTGACGCTAACCCTAGTTGTCCTGACTCTAACCCTAGTTGTCCTGACGCTAACCCTAGTTGTCCTGACGCTAACCCTAGTTGTCCTGACGCTAAACCTAGTAGTCCTGACGCTAACCCTAGTTGTTCTGATGCTAACCCTAGTTGTCCTGACGCTAACCCTACTTGTCCTGACGCTAACCCTACTTGTCCTGACGCTAACCCTAGTTGTCCTGACGCTAACCCTACTTGTCCTGACGCTAACCCTAGTTGTCCTGACGCTAACCCTAGTTGTCCTGACTCTAACCCTCGTTGTCCTGACGCTAACCCTAGTTGTCCTGACGCTAACCCTAGTTGTCCTGACGCTAACCCTACTTGTCCTGACGCTAACCCTACTTGTCCTGACGCTAACCCTAGTTGTCCTGACGCTAACCCTAGTTGTCCTGATGCTAACCCTAGTTGTCCTGACGCTAACCCTAGTTGTAATGACGCTAAACCTAGTTGTCCTGACGCTAACCCTAGTTGTCCTGACGCTAACCCTAGTTGTCCTGACGCTAACCCTAGTTGTCCTGACTTTAACCCTAGTTGTCCTGACGCTAACCCTAGTTGTCCTGACGCTAACCCTAGTTGTCCTGACGCTAACCCTAGTTGTCCTGACGCTAACCCTACTTGTCCTGACGCTAACACTAGTTGTCCTGACGCTAACCTTAGTTGTCCTGACGCTAACCCTACTTGTCCTGACGCTAACCCTACTTGTCCTGACGCTAACCCTACTTGTCCTGACGCTAACCCTAGTTGTCCTGACGCTAACCCTACTTCTCCTGATGCTAACCCTAGTTGTCCTGACGCTAACCCTAGTTGTACTGACGCTAACCCTACTTGTCCTGACGCTAACCCTACTTGTCCTGACGCTAACCCTAGTTGTTCTGACGCTAAGCCTAGTTGTCCTGACGCTAACCCTACTTGTCCTGACGCTAACCCTAGTTGTCCTGACGCTAACCCTAGTTGTCCTGACGCTAACACTAGTTGTCCTGACGCTAACCCTAGTTGTCCTGACGCTAACCCTAGTTGTCCTGACGCTAACCGTAGTTGTCCTGACGCTAACCCTAGTTGTCCTGACGCTAACCCTAGTTGTCCTGACGCTAACCCTAGTTGTCCTGACGCTAACCCTAGTTGTCCTGACGCTAACCCTACTTGTCCTGACGCCAACCCTACTTGTCCTGACGCTAACCCTACTTGCCCTGACGCTAACCCTAGTTGTCCTGATGCTAACCCTACTTGTCCTGACGCTAACCCTACTTGTCCTTACGCTAACCCTACTTGTCCTGACGCTAACCCTACTTGTCCTGACGCTAACCCTAGTTGTCGTCACGCTAACCCTAGTTGTCCTGACGCTAACCCTACTTGTCCTGACGCTAACCCTAGTTGTCCTGACGCTAACCCTAGTTGTCCTGACGCTAACCCTAGTTGTCCTGACGCTAACCCTACTTGTCCTGACGCTAACCCTAGTTGTCCTGACGCTAACCCTAGTTGTCCTGACGCTAACCCTAGTTGTCCTGACGCTAACCCTAGTTGTTCTGACGCTAACCCTACTTGTCCTGACGCTAACCCTACTTGTCGTGACGCTAACCCTACTTGTCCTGACGCTAACCCTAGTTGTCCTGACTCTAACCCTAGTTGTCCTGACGCTAACCCTAGTTGTCCTGACGCTAACCCTAGTTGTCCTGACGCTAAACCTAGTAGTCCTGACGCTAACCCTAGTTGTTCTGATGCTAACCCTAGTTGTCCTGACGCTAACCCTACTTGTCCTGACGCTAACCCTACTTGTCCTGACGCTAACCCTAGTTGTCCTGACGCTAACCCTACTTGTCCTGACGCTAACCCTAGTTGTCCTGACGCTAACCCTAGTTGTCCTGACTCTAACCCTCGTTGTCCTGACGCTAACCCTAGTTGTCCTGACGCTAACCCTAGTTGTCCTGACGCTAACCCTACTTGTCCTGACGCTAACCCTACTTGTCCTGACGCTAACCCTAGTTGTCCTGACGCTAACCCTAGTTGTCCTGATGCTAACCCTAGTTGTCCTGACGCTAACCCTAGTTGTAATGACGCTAAACCTAGTTGTCCTGACGCTAACCCTAGTTGTCCTGACGCTAACCCTAGTTGTCCTGACGCTAACCCTAGTTGTCCTGACTTTAACCCTAGTTGTCCTGACGCTAACCCTAGTTGTCCTGACGCTAACCCTAGTTGTCCTGACGCTAACCCTAGTTGTCCTGACGCTAACCCTACTTGTCCTGACGCTAACACTAGTTGTCCTGACGCTAACCTTAGTTGTCCTGACGCTAACCCTACTTGTCCTGACGCTAACCCTAGTTGTCCTGACGCTAACCCTACTTGTCCTGACGCTAACCCTAGTTGTCCTGACGCTAACCTTAGTTGTCCTGACGCTAACCCTACTTGTCCTGACGCTAAACCTAGTTGTCCTGACGCTAACCCTAGTTGTCCTGACGCTAACCCTACTTGTCCTGACGCTAACCCTACTTGTCCTGACGCTAACCCTAGTTGTCCTGACGCTAACCCTAGTTGTCCTGACGCTAACCCTAGTTGTCCTGACGCTAACCCTACTTGTCCTGACGCTAACCCTACTTGTCCTGACGCTAACCCTACTTGTCCTGACGCTAACCCTACTTGTCCTGACGCTAACCCTAGTTGTCCTGACGCTAACCCTACTTGTCCTGACGCTAACCCTACTTGTCCTGACGCTAACCCTAGTTGTCCTGACGCTAACCCTAGTTGTCCTGAGGCTAACCCTATTTGTCCTGACGCTAACCCTAGTTGTCCTGACGCTAACCCTACTTGTCCTGACGCTAACCCTAGTTGTCCTGACGCTAACCCTACTTGTCCTGACGCTAACCCTACTTGTCCTGACGCTAACCCTAGTTGTCCTGACGCTAACCCTAGTTGTCCTGATGCTAACTCTAGTTGTCCTGCCCTAACCCTACTTGTCCTGACGCTAACCCTAGTTGTCCTGACGCTAACCCTAGTTGTCCTGACGCTAACCCTACTTGTCCTGACGCTAACCCTAGTTGTCCTGACGCTAACCCTACTTGTCCTGACGCTAACCCTGCTTGTCCTGACGCTAACCCTACTTGTCCTGACGCTAACCCTAGTTGTCCTGACGCTAACCCTAGTTGTCCTGACGCTAACCCTAGTTGTCCTGACCCTAACCCTAGTTGTCCTGACGCTAACCCTAGTTGTCCTGATGCTAACCCTAGTTGTCCTGACGCTAACCCTAGTTGTCCTGACGCTAACCCTAGTTGTCCTGATGATAACCCTAGTTGTCCTGACGCTAACCCTAGTTGTCCTGACGCTAACCCTAGTTGTCCTGACGCTAACCCTAGTTGTCCTGATGGTAACCCTAGTTGTCCTGACTCTAACCCTAGTTGTCCTGATGCTAACCCTAGTTGTCCTGACGCTAACCCTAGTTGTCCTGACGCTAACCCTAGTTGACCTGACGCTAACCCTAGTTGTCCTGACGCTAACCCTACTTGTCCTGATGCTAACCCTACTTGTCCTGACGCTAACCCTAATTGTCCTGATGCTAACCCTAGTTGTCCTGACGCTAACCCTAGTTGTCCTGACGCTAACCCTAGTTGTCCTGACGCTAAACCTAGTTGTCCTGACGCTAACCCTACTTGTCCTGACGCTAACCCTAGTTGTCCTGACGCTAACCCTACTTGTCCTGACGCTAACCCTAGTTGTCCTGACGCTAACCCTAGCTGTCCTGACGCTAACCCTAGTTGTCCTGACGCTAACCCTAGTTGTCCTGACGCTAACCCTAGTTGTCCTGACGCTAACCCTACTTGTACTGAAGCTAACCCTACTTGTCCTGACGCTAACCCTACTTGTCCTGACGCTAACCCTACTTGTCCTGACGCTAACCCTAGTTGTCCTGATGCTTACTCTACTTGTCCTGACGCTAACCCTAGTTTTCCTGACGCTAACCCTAGTTGTCCTGACGCTAACCCTAGTTGTCCTGACGCTAACCCTACTTGTCCTGACGCTTACCCTAGTTGTCCTGACGCTAACCCTAGTTGTCCTGACGCTAACATTACTTGTCCTGATGCTAACCCTAGTTGTCCTGACGCTAACCCTAGTTGTCCTGACGCTAACCCTACTTGTCCTGACGCTAACCCTAGTTGTCCTGACGCTAACCCTAGTTATCCTGACGCTAACCCTAGTTGTCCTGACGCTAACCCTAGTTGTCCTGACGCTAACCCTACTTGTCCTGATGCTAACCCTAGTTGCCCTGACGCTAACCCTAGTTGTCCTGACGCTAACCCTAGTTGTCCTGACCCTAACCCTAGTTGTCCTGACGCTAACCATACTTGTCCTGACGCTAACCCTAGTTGTCCTGACGCTAACCCTAGTTGTCCTGACGCTAACCCAACTTGTCCTGACGCTAACCCTAGTTGTTCTGACGCTAACCCTAGTTGTCCTGACGCTAACCCTAGTTGTCCTGACGCTAACCCTACTTGTCCTGACGCTAACCCTACTTGTCCTGACGCTAACCCTACTTGTTCTGACGCTAACCCTACTTGTCCTGACGCTAACCCTAGTTGTCCTGATGCTAACCCTAGTTGTCCTGACGCTAACCCTATTTGTCCTGACGCTAACCCTAGTTGTCCTGACGCTAACCCTAGTTGTCCTGACTCTAACCCTAGTTGTCCTGACGCTAACCCTAGTTGTCCTGATGCTAACCCTAGTTGTCCTGACGCTAACCCTAGTTGTCCTGACGCTAATCCTAGTTGTCCTGACGCTAACCCTAGTTGTCCTGATGCTAACCCTACTTGTCCTGACGCTAACCCTAGTTGTCCTGACGCTAACCCTACTTATCCTGACGCTAACCCTAGTTGTCCTGACGCTAACCCTAGTTGTCCTGACGCTAACCCTACTTGTCCTGACGCTAACCCGAGTTGTCCTGACGCTAACCCTAGTTGTCCTGATGCTAACCCTACTTGTCCTTACGCTAACCCTAGTTGTCCTGATGCTAACCCTAGTTGTCCTGACGCTAACCCTACTTGTCCTGACGCTAACCCTAGTTGTCCTGACGCTAACCCTAGTTGTCCTGACGCTAACCCTAGTTGTCCTGACGCTAACCCTAGTTGTCCTCACGCTAACCCTATGTGTCCTGACGCTAACCCTAGTTGTCCTGACGCTAACCCTAGTTGTCCTGACGCTAACCCTAGTTGTCCTAACGCTAACCCTAGTTGTCCTGACGCTAACCATAGTTGTCCTGACGCTAACCCTACTTGTCCTGACGCTAACCCTAGTTGTCCTGACGCTAACCCTACTTGTCCTGACGCTAACCCTAGTTGTCCTGACGCTAACCCTACTTGTCCTGACGCTAACTCTAGTTGTCCTGACGCTAACCCTAGTTGTCCTGACGCTAACCATACTTGTCCTAACGCTAACCCTAGTTGTCCTGACGCTAACCCTAGTTGTCCTGACGCTAACCGTAGTTGTCCTGACGCTAACCCTAGTTGTCCTGACGCTAACCCTAGTTGTCCTGACGCTAACCCTAGTTGTCATGACGCTAACCCTAGTTGTCCTGACGCTTAACCTAGTTGTCCTGACGCTAACCCTAGTTGTCCTGACGCTAAACCTAGTTGTCCTGACGCTAACCCTACTTGTCCTGACGCTAACCCTACTTGTCCTGATGCTAACCCTACTTGTCCTGACGCTAATTCTACTTGTCCTGACGCTAACCCTAGTTTTTCTGACGCTAACCCTAGTTGTCCTGACGCTAACCCTAGTTGTCCTGATGCTAACCCTACTTGTTCTGACGCTAACCCTACTTGTCCTGACGCTAACCCTAGTTGTCCTGATGCTAACCCTAGTTGTCCTGACGCTAACCCTATTTGTCCTGACGCTAACCCTAGTTGTCCTGACGCTAACCCTAGTTGTCCTGACTCTAACCCTAGTTGTCCTGACGCTAACCCTAGTTGTCCTGATGCTAACCCTAGTTGTCCTGACGCTAACCCTAGTTGTCCTGACGCTAATTATAGTTGTCCTGACGCTAACCCTAGTTGTCCTGATGCTAACCCTACTTGTCCTGACGCTAACCCTAGTTGTCCTGACGCTAACCCTACTTATCCTGACGCTAACCCTAGTTGTCCTGACGCTAACCCTAGTTGTCCTGACGCTAACCCTACTTGTCCTGACGCTAACCCGAGTTGTCCTGACGCTAACCCTAGTTGTCCTGATGCTAACCCTACTTGTCCTTACGCTAACCCTAGTTGTCCTGATGCTAACCCTAGTTGTCCTGACGCTAACCCTACTTGTCCTGACGCTAACCCTAGTTGTCCTGACGCTAACCCTAGTTGTCCTGACGCTAACCCTATGTGTCCTGACGCTAACCCTAGTTGTCCTGACGCTAACCCTAGTTGTCCTGACGCTAACCCTAGTTGTCCTAACGCTAACCCTAGTTGTCCTGACGCTAACCATAGTTGTCCTGATGCTAACCCTACTTGTCCTGACGCTAACCCTAGTTGTCCTGACGCTAACCCTACTTGTCCTGACGCTAACCCTAGTTGTCCTGACGCTAACCCTACTTGTCCTGACGCTAACTCTAGTTGTGCTGACGCTAACCCTAGTTGTCCTGACGCTAACCATACTTGTCCTAACGCTAACCCTAGTTGTCCTGACGCTAACCCTAGTTGTCCTGACGCTAACCGTAGTTGTCCTGACGCTAACCCTAGTTGTCCTGACGCTAACCCTAGTTGTCCTGACGCTAACCCTAGTTGTCATGACGCTAACCCTAGTTGTCCTGACGCTTAACCTAGTTGTCCTGACGCTAACCCTAGTTGTCCTGACGCTAAACCTAGTTGTCCTGACGCTAACCCTACTTGTCCTGACGCTAACCCTACTTGTCCTGATGCTAACCCTACTTGTCCTGACGCTAATTCTACTTGTCCTGACGCTAACCCTAGTTTTTCTGACGCTAACCCTAGTTGTCCTGACGCTAACCCTACTGGTCCTGACGCTAACCCTAGTTGTCCTGACGCTAAACCTAGTTGTCCTGACGCTAACCCTAGTTGTCCTGACGCTAACCCTAGTTGTCCTGACGCTAACCCTACTTGTCCTGACGCTAACCCTACTTGTCCTGACGCTAACCCTAGTTGTCCTGACGCTAACCCTACTTCTCCTGATGCTAACCCTAGTTGTCCTGACGCTAACCCTAGTTGTACTGACGCTAACCCTACTTGTCCTGACGCTAACCCTACTTGTCCTGACGCTAACCCTAGTTGTTCTGACGCTAAGCCTAGTTGTCCTGACGCTAACCCTACTTGTCCTGACGCTAACCCTAGTTGTCCTGACGCTAACCCTAGTTGTCCTGACGCTAACACTAGTTGTCCTGACGCTAACCCTAGTTGTCCTGACGCTAACCCTAGTTGTCCTGACGCTAACCGTAGTTGTCCTGACGCTAACCCTAGTTGTCCTGACGCTAACCCTAGTTGTCCTGACGCTAACCCTAGTTGTCCTGACGCTAACCCTACTTGTCCTGACGCCAACCCTACTTGTCCTGACGCTAACCCTACTTGCCCTGACGCTAACCCTAGTTGTCCTGATGCTAACCCTACTTGTCCTGACGCTAACCCTACTTGTCCTGACGCTAACCCTACTTGTCCTGACGCTAACCCTAGTTGTCGTCACGCTAACCCTAGTTGTCCTGACGCTAACCCTACTTGTCCTGACGCTAACCCTAGTTGTCCTGACGCTAACCCTAGTTGTCCTGACGCTAACCCTACTTGTCCTGACGCTAACCCTACTTGTCCTGACGCTAACCCTACTTGTCCTGACGCTAACCCTACTTGTCCTGACGCTAACCCTAGTTGTCCTGACGCTAACCCTAGTTGTCCTGACGCTAACCCTAGTTGTCCTGACGCTAACCCTAGTTGTCCTGACGCTAACCCTAGTTGTTCTGACGCTAACCCTACTTGTCCTGACGCTAACCCTACTTGTCGTGACGCTAACCCTACTTGTCCTGACGCTAACCCTAGTTGTCCTGACTCTAACCCTAGTTGTCCTGACGCTAACCCTAGTTGTCCTGACGCTAACCCTAGTTGTCCTGACGCTAAACCTAGTAGTCCTGACGCTAACCCTAGTTGTTCTGATGCTAACCCTAGTTGTCCTGACGCTAACCCTACTTGTCCTGACGCTAACCCTACTTGTCCTGACGCTAACCCTAGTTGTCCTGACGCTAACCCTACTTGTCCTGACGCTAACCCTAGTTGTCCTGACGCTAACCCTAGTTGTCCTGACTCTAACCCTCGTTGTCCTGACGCTAACCCTAGTTGTCCTGACGCTAACCCTAGTTGTCCTGACGCTAACCCTACTTGTCCTGACGCTAACCCTACTTGTCCTGACGCTAACCCTAGTTGTCCTGACGCTAACCCTAGTTGTCCTGATGCTAACCCTAGTTGTCCTGACGCTAACCCTAGTTGTAATGACGCTAAACCTAGTTGTCCTGACGCTAACCCTAGTTGTCCTGACGCTAACCCTAGTTGTCCTGACTTTAACCCTAGTTGTCCTGACGCTAACCCTAGTTGTCCTGACACTAACCCTAGTTGTCCTGACGCTAACCCTAGTTGTCCTGACGCTAACCCTACTTGTCCTGACGCTAACACTAGTTGTCCTGACGCTAACCTTAGTTGTCCTGACGCTAACCCTACTTGTCCTGACGCTAACCCTAGTTGTCCTGACGCTAACCCTACTTGTCCTGACGCTAACCCTAGTTGTCCTGACGCTAACCTTAGTTGTCCTGACGCTAACCCTACTTGTCCTGACGCTAACCCTAGTTGTCCTGACGCTAACCCTAGTTGTCCTGACGCTAACCCTACTTGTCCTGACGCTAACCCTACTTGTCCTGACGCTAACCCTAGTTGTCCTGACGCTAACCCTAGTTGTCCTGACGCTAACCCTAGTTGTCCTGACGCTAACCCTACTTGTCCTGACGCTAACCCTAGTTGTCCTGACGCTAACCCTACTTGTCCTGACGCTAACCCTACTTGTCCTGACGCTAACCCTAGTTGTCCTGAGGCTAACCCTATTTGTCCTGACGCTAACCCTAGTTGTCCTGACGCTAACCCTACTTGTCCTGACGCTAACCCTAGTTGTCCTGACGCTAACCCTACTTGTCCTGACGCTAACCCTACTTGTCCTGACGCTAACCCTAGTTGTCCTGACGCTAACCCTAGTTGTCCTGATGCTAACTCTAGTTGTCCTGCCCTAACCCTACTTGTCCTGACGCTAACCCTAGTTGTCCTGACGCTAACCCTATTTGTCCTGACGCTAACCCTACTTGTCCTGACGCTAACCCTAGTTGTCCTGACGCTAACCCTACTTGTCCTGACGCTAACCCTGCTTGTCCTGATGCTAACCCTACTTGTCCTGACGCTAACCCTAGTTGTCCTGACGCTAACCCTACTTGTCCTGACGCTAACCCTAGTTGTCCTGACGCTAACCCTAGTTGTCCTGACGCTAACCCTAGTTGTCCTGACGCTAACCGTAGTTGTCCTGACGCTAACCCTAGTTGTCCTGACGCTAACCCTAGTTGTCCTGACGCTAACCCTAGTTGTCATGACGCTAACCCTAGTTGTCCTGACGCTTAACCTAGTTGTCCTGACGCTAACCCTAGTTGTCCTGACGCTAAACCTAGTTGTCCTGACGCTAACCCTACTTGTCCTGACGCTAACCCTACTTGTCCTGATGCTAACCCTACTTGTCCTGACGCTAATTCTACTTGTCCTGACGCTAACCCTAGTTTTTCTGACGCTAACCCTAGTTGTCCTGACGCTAACCCTACTTGTCCTGACGCTAACCCTAGTTGTCCTGACGCTAAACCTAGTTGTCCTGACGCTAACCCTAGTTGTCCTGACGCTAACCCTAGTTGTCCTGACGCTAACCCTACTTGTCCTGACGCTAACCCTACTTGTCCTGACGCTAACCCTAGTTGTCCTGACGCTAACCCTACTTCTCCTGATGCTAACCCTAGTTGTCCTGACGCTAACCCTAGTTGTACTGACGCTAACCCTACTTGTCCTGACGCTAACCCTACTTGTCCTGACGCTAACCCTAGTTGTTCTGACGCTAAGCCTAGTTGTCCTGACGCTAACCCTACTTGTCCTGACGCTAACCCTAGTTGTCCTGACGCTAACCCTAGTTGTCCTGACGCTAACACTAGTTGTCCTGACGCTAACCCTAGTTGTCCTGACGCTAACCCTAGTTGTCCTGACGCTAACCGTAGTTGTCCTGACGCTAACCCTAGTTGTCCTGACGCTAACCCTAGTTGTCCTGACGCTAACCCTAGTTGTCCTGACGCTAACCCTACTTGTCCTGACGCCAACCCTACTTGTCCTGACGCTAACCCTACTTGCCCTGACGCTAACCCTAGTTGTCCTGATGCTAACCCTACTTGTCCTGACGCTAACCCTACTTGTCCTGACGCTAACCCTACTTGTCCTGACGCTAACCCTACTTGTCCTGACGCTAACCCTACTTGTCCTGACGCTAACCCTACTTGTCCTGACGCTAACCCTAGTTGTCCTGACGCTAACCCTAGTTGTCCTGACGCTAACCCTACTTGTCCTGACGCTAACCCTACTTGTCCTGACGCTAACCCTACTTGTCCTGACGCTAACCCTAGTTGTCCTGACGCTAACCCTAGTTGTCCTGACGCTAACCCTAGTTGTCCTGACGCTAACCCTAGTTGTCCTGACGCTAACCCTAGTTGTTCTGACGCTAACCCTACTTGTCCTGACGCTAACCCTACTTGTCGTGACGCTAACCCTACTTGTCCTGACGCTAACCCTAGTTGTCCTGACTCTAACCCTAGTTGTCCTGACGCTAACCCTAGTTGTCCTGACGCTAACCCTAGTTGTCCTGACGCTAAACCTAGTAGTCCTGACGCTAACCCTAGTTGTTCTGATGCTAACCCTAGTTGTCCTGACGCTAACCCTACTTGTCCTGACGCTAACCCTACTTGTCCTGACGCTAACCCTAGTTGTCCTGACGCTAACCCTACTTGTCCTGATGCTAACCCTAGTTGTCCTGACGCTAACCCTAGTTGTCCTGACTCTAACCCTCGTTGTCCTGACGCTAACCCTAGTTGTCCTGACGCTAACAATAGTTGTCCTGACGCTAACCCTACTTGTCCTGACGCTAACCCTACTTGTCCTGACGCTAACCCTAGTTGTCCTGACGCTAACCCTAGTTGTCCTGATGCTAACCCTAGTTGTCCTGACGCTAACCCTAGTTGTAATGACGCTAAACCTAGTTGTCCTGACGCTAACCCTAGTTGTCCTGACGCTAACCCTAGTTGTCCTGACTTTAACCCTAGTTGTCCTGACGCTAACCCTAGTTGTCCTGACACTAACCCTAGTTGTCCTGACGCTAACCCTAGTTGTCCTGACGCTAACCCTACTTGTCCTGACGCTAACACTAGTTGTCCTGACGCTAACCTTAGTTGTCCTGACGCTAACCCTACTTGTCCTGACGCTAACCCTAGTTGTCCTGACGCTAACCCTACTTGTCCTGACGCTAACCCTAGTTGTCCTGACGCTAACCTTAGTTGTCCTGACGCTAACCCTACTTGTCCTGACGCTAACCCTAGTTGTCCTGACGCTAACCCTAGTTGTCCTGACGCTAACCCTACTTGTCCTGACGCTAACCCTACTTGTCCTGACGCTAACCCTAGTTGTCCTGACGCTAACCCTAGTTGTCCTGACGCTAACCCTAGTTGTCCTGACGCTAACCCTACTTGTCCTGACGCTAACCCTAGTTGTCCTGACGCTAACCCTACTTGTCCTGACGCTAACCCTACTTGTCCTGACGCTAACCCTACTTGTCCTGACGCTAACCCTAGTTGTCCTGAGGCTAACCCTATTTGTCCTGACGCTAACCCTAGTTGTCCTGACGCTAACCCTACTTGTCCTGACGCTAACCCTAGTTGTCCTGACGCTAACCCTACTTGTCCTGACGCTAACCCTACTTGTCCTGACGCTAACCCTAGTTGTCCTGACGCTAACCCTAGTTGTCCTGATGCTAACTCTAGTTGTCCTGCCCTAACCCTACTTGTCCTGACGCTAACCCTAGTTGTCCTGACGCTAACCCTAGTTGTCCTGACGCTAACCCTAATTGTCCTGACGCTAACCCTAGTTGTCCTGACGCTAACCCTACTTGTCCTGACGCTAACCCTGCTTGTCCTGATGCTAACCCTACTTGTCCTGACGCTAACCCTAGTTGTCCTGACGCTAACCCTAGTTGTCCTGACGCTAACCCTAGTTGTCCTGACCCTAACCCTAGTTGTCCTGACGCTAACCCTAGTTGTCCTGATGCTAACCCTAGTTGTCCTGACGCTAACCCTAGTTGTCCTGACGCTAACCCTAGTTGTCCTGATGATAACCCTAGTTGTCCTGACGCTAACCCTAGTTGTCCTGACGCTAACCCTAGTTGTCCTGACGCTAACCCTAGTTGTCCTGATGGTAACCCTAGTTGTCCTGACTCTAACCCTAGTTGTCCTGATGCTAACCCTAGTTGTCCTGACGCTAACCCTAGTTGTCCTGACGCTAACCCTAGTTGACCTGACGCTAACCCTAGTTGTCCTGACGCTAACCCTACTTGTCCTGATGCTAACCCTACTTGTCCTGACGCTAACCCTACTTGTCCTGATGCTAACCCTAGTTGTCCTGACGCTAACCCTAGTTGTCCTGACGCTAACCCTAGTTGTCCTGACGCTAAACCTAGTTGTCCTGACGCTAACCCTACTTGTCCTGACGCTAACCCTAGTTGTCCTGACGCTAACCCTACTTGTCCTGACGCTAACCCTAGTTGTCCTGACGCTAACCCTAGTTGTCCTGACGCTAACCCTAGTTGTCCTGATGCTAACCCTAGCTGTCCTGACGCTAACCCTAGTTGTCCTGACGCTAACCCTAGTTGTCCTGACGCTAACCCTAGTTGTCCTGACGCTAACCCTACTTGTCCTGAAGCTAACCCTACTTGTCCTGACGCTAACCCTACTTGTCCTGACGCTAACCCTACTTGTCCTGACGCTAACCCTAGTTGTCCTGACGCTTACTCTACTTGTCCTGACACTAACCCTAGTTTTCCTGACGCTAACCCTAGTTGTCCTGACGCTAACCCTACTTGTCCTGACGCTTACCCTAGTTGTCCTGACGCTAACCCCAGTTGTCCTGACGCTAACATTACTTGTCCTGATGCTAACCCTAGTTGTCCTGACGCTAACCCTAGTTATCCTGACGCTAACCCTACTTGTCCTGACGCTAACCCTAGTTGTCCTGACGCTAACCCTAGTTATCCTGACGCTAACCCTAGTTGTCCTGACGCTAACCCTAGTTGTCCTGATGCTAACCCTACTTGTCCTGATGCTAACCCTAGTTGCCCTGACGCTAACCCTAGTTGTCCTGACGCTAACCCTAGTTGTCCTGACCCTAACCCTAGTTGTCCTGACGCTAACCCTACTTGTCCTGACGCTAACCCTAGTTGTCCTGACGCTAACCCTAGTTGTCCTGACGCTAACCCAACTTGTCCTGACGCTAACCCTAGTTGTCCTGACGCTAACCCTAGTTGTCCTGACGCTAACCCTAGTTGTCCTGACGCTAACCCTAGTTGTCCTGACGCTAACCCTACTTGTCCTGACGCTAACCCTACTTGTCCTGACGCTAACCCTACTTGTTCTGACGCTAACCCTACTTGTCCTGACGCTAACCCTAGTTGTCCTGATGCTAACCCTAGTTGTCCTGACGCTAACCCTATTTGTCCTGACGCTAACCCTAGTTGTCCTGACGCTAACCCTAGTTGTCCTGACTCTAACCCTAGTTGTCCTGACGCTAACCCTAGTTGTCCTGATGCTAACCCTAGTTGTCCTGACGCTAACCCTAGTTGTCCTGACGCTAATCCTAGTTGTCCTGACGCTAACCCTAGTTGTCCTGATGCTAACCCTACTTGTCCTGACGCTAACCCTAGTTGTCCTGACGCTAACCCTACTTATCCTGACGCTAACCCTAGTTGTCCTGACGCTAACCCTAGTTGTCCTGACGCTAACCCTACTTGTCCTGACGCTAACCCGAGTTGTCCTGACGCTAACCCTAGTTGTCCTGACGCTAACCCTAGTTGTCCTGACGCTAACCCTAGTTATCCTGACGCTAACCCTAGTTGTCCTGACGCTAACCCTAGTTGTCCTGACGCTAACCCTAGATGTCCTGACGCTAACCCTACTTGTCCTGACGCTAACCCTACTTGTCCTGACGCTAACCCTAGTTGTCCTGACGCTAACCCTAGTTGTCCTGACGCTAACCCTAGTTGTCCTGACGCTAACCCTACTTATAATGACGCTAACCCTACTTGTCCTGACGCTAACCCTACTTGTCCTGACGCTAACCCTATTTGTCCTGACGCTAACCCTAGTTGTCCTGACTCTAACCCTAGTTGTCCTGACGCTAACCCTAGTTGTCCTGACGCTAACCCTAGTTGTCCTGACGCTAACCCTATGTGTCTTGACGCTAACCCTAGTTGTCCTGACGCTAACCCTAGTTGTCCTAACGCTAACCCTAGTTGTCCTGACGCTAACCCTAGTTGTCCTGACGCTAACCCTACTTGTCCTGACGCTAACCCTAGTTGTCCTGACGCTAACCCTACTTGTCCTGACGCTAACCCTACTTGTCCTGACTCTAACCCTAGTTGTCCTGACGCTAACCCTACTTATCCTGACGCTAACCCTTGTTGTCCTGACGCTAACCCTAGTTGTCCTGACGCTAACCCTAGTTGTCCTGACGCTAACCCTAGTTATCCTGACGCTAACCCTAGTTGTCCTGATGCTAACCCTAGTTGTCCTGACGCTAACCCTAGTTGTCCTGACGCTAACCCTAGTTGTCCTGACGCTAACCCTAGATGTCCTGACGCTAACCCTACTTGTCCTGACGCTAACCCTGGTTGTCCTGACGCTAACCCTACTTGTCCTGACGCTAACCCTAGTTGTCCTGACGCTAACCCTAGTTGTCCTGACGCTAACCCTAGTTGTCCTGATGCTAACCCTAGTTGTCCTGACGCTAACCCTAGTTGTCCTGACGCTAACCCTAGTTGTCCTGACGCTAACCCTAGTTGTCCTGATGCTAACCCTACTTGTCCTTACGCTAACCCTAGTTGTCCTGATGCTAACCCTAGTTGTCCTGACGCTAACCCTACTTGTCCTGACGCTAACCCTAGTTGTCCTGACGCTAACCCTAGTTGTCCTGACGCTAACCCTAGTTGTCCTGACGCTAACCCTATGTGTCCTGACGCTAACCCTATGTGTCCTGACGCTAACCCTACTTGTCCTGACGCTAACCCTAGTTGTCCTGACGCTAACCCTAGTTGTCCTGACGCTAACCCTAGTTGTCCTGACACTAACCCTAGTTTTCCTGACGCTAACCCTAGTTGTCCTGACGCTAACCCTACTTGTCCTGACGCTTACCCTAGTTGTCCTGACGCTAACCCCAGTTGTCCTGACGCTAACATTACTTGTCCTGATGCTAACCCTAGTTGTCCTGACGCTAACCCTAGTTATCCTGACGCTAACCCTACTTGTCCTGACGCTAACCCTAGTTGTCCTGACGCTAACCCTAGTTATCCTGACGCTAACCCTAGTTGTCCTGACGCTAACCCTAGTTGTCCTGATGCTAACCCTACTTGTCCTGATGCTAACCCTAGTTGCCCTGACGCTAACCCTAGTTGTCCTGACGCTAACCCTAGTTGTCCTGACCCTAACCCTAGTTGTCCTGACGCTAACCCTACTTGTCCTGACGCTAACCCTAGTTGTCCTGACGCTAACCCTAGTTGTCCTGACGCTAACCCAACTTGTCCTGACGCTAACCCTAGTTGTCCTGACGCTAACCCTAGTTGTCCTGACGCTAACCCTAGTTGTCCTGACGCTAACCCTAGTTGTCCTGACGCTAACCCTACTTGTCCTGACGCTAACCCTACTTGTCCTGACGCTAACCCTACTTGTTCTGACGCTAACCCTACTTGTCCTGACGCTAACCCTAGTTGTCCTGATGCTAACCCTAGTTGTCCTGACGCTAACCCTATTTGTCCTGACGCTAACCCTAGTTGTCCTGACGCTAACCCTAGTTGTCCTGACTCTAACCCTAGTTGTCCTGACGCTAACCCTAGTTGTCCTGATGCTAACCCTAGTTGTCCTGACGCTAACCCTAGTTGTCCTGACGCTAATCCTAGTTGTCCTGACGCTAACCCTAGTTGTCCTGATGCTAACCCTACTTGTCCTGACGCTAACCCTAGTTGTCCTGACGCTAACCCTACTTATCCTGACGCTAACCCTAGTTGTCCTGACGCTAACCCTAGTTGTCCTGACGCTAACCCTACTTGTCCTGACGCTAACCCGAGTTGTCCTGACGCTAACCCTAGTTGTCCTGACGCTAACCCTAGTTGTCCTGACGCTAACCCTAGTTATCCTGACGCTAACCCTAGTTGTCCTGACGCTAACCCTAGTTGTCCTGACGCTAACCCTAGATGTCCTGACGCTAACCCTACTTGTCCTGACGCTAACCCTACTTGTCCTGACGCTAACCCTAGTTGTCCTGACGCTAACCCTAGTTGTCCTGACGCTAACCCTAGTTGTCCTGACGCTAACCCTACTTATAATGACGCTAACCCTACTTGTCCTGACGCTAACCCTACTTGTCCTGACGCTAACCCTATTTGTCCTGACGCTAACCCTAGTTGTCCTGACTCTAACCCTAGTTGTCCTGACGCTAACCCTAGTTGTCCTGACGCTAACCCTAGTTGTCCTGACGCTAACCCTATGTGTCTTGACGCTAACCCTAGTTGTCCTGACGCTAACCCTAGTTGTCCTAACGCTAACCCTAGTTGTCCTGACGCTAACCCTAGTTGTCCTGACGCTAACCCTACTTGTCCTGACGCTAACCCTAGTTGTCCTGACGCTAACCCTACTTGTCCTGACGCTAACCCTACTTGTCCTGACTCTAACCCTAGTTGTCCTGACGCTAACCCTACTTATCCTGACGCTAACCCTTGTTGTCCTGACGCTAACCCTAGTTGTCCTGACGCTAACCCTAGTTGTCCTGACGCTAACCCTAGTTATCCTGACGCTAACCCTAGTTGTCCTGATGCTAACCCTAGTTGTCCTGACGCTAACCCTAGTTGTCCTGACGCTAACCCTAGTTGTCCTGACGCTAACCCTAGATGTCCTGACGCTAACCCTACTTGTCCTGACGCTAACCCTGGTTGTCCTGACGCTAACCCTACTTGTCCTGACGCTAACCCTAGTTGTCCTGACGCTAACCCTAGTTGTCCTGACGCTAACCCTAGTTGTCCTGATGCTAACCCTAGTTGTCCTGACGCTAACCCTAGTTGTCCTGACGCTAACCCTAGTTGTCCTGACGCTAACCCTAGTTGTCCTGATGCTAACCCTACTTGTCCTTACGCTAACCCTAGTTGTCCTGATGCTAACCCTAGTTGTCCTGACGCTAACCCTACTTGTCCTGACGCTAACCCTAGTTGTCCTGACGCTAACCCTAGTTGTCCTGACGCTAACCCTAGTTGTCCTGACGCTAACCCTATGTGTCCTGACGCTAACCCTAGTTGTCCTGACGCTAACCCTAGTTGTCCTGACGCTAACCCTAGTTGTCCTGACGCTAACCCTAGTTGTCCTAACGCTAACCCTAGTTGTCCTGACGCTAACCCTAGTTGTCCTGACGCTAACCCTACTTGTCCTGACGCTAACCCTAGTTGTCCTGACGCTAACCCTACTTGTCCTGACGCTAACCCTAGTTGTCCTGACGCTAACCCTACTTGTCCTGACGCTAACTCTAGTTGTCCTGACGCTAACCCTAGTTGTCCTGACGCTAACCATACTTGTCCTAACGCTAACCCTAGTTGTACTGACGCTAACCCTAGTTGTCCTGACGCTAACCGTAGTTGTCCTGACGCTAACCCTAGTTGTCCTGACGCTAACCCTAGTTGTCCTGATGCTAACCCTAGTTGTCATGACGCTAACCCTAGTTGTCCTGACGCTTAACCTAGTTGTCCTGACGCTAACCCTAGTTGTCCTGACGCTAACCCTAGTTGTCCTGACGCTAACCCTAGTTGTTCTGACGCTAACCCTACTTGTCCTGACGCTAACCCTACTTGTCCTGATGCTAACCCTACTTGTCCTGACGCTAATTCTACTTGTCCTGACGCTAACCCTAGTTTTTCTGACGCTAACCCTAGTTGTCCTGACGCTAACCCTACTTGTCCTGACGCTAACCCTAGTTGTCCTGACGCTAACCCTAGTTGTCCTGACGCTAACCCTAGTTGTCCTGATGCTAACCTTAGTTGTCCTGACGCTAACCCTACTTGTCCTGACGCTAACCCTACTTCTCCTGACGCTAACCCTAGTTGTCCTGACGCTAACCCTACTTCTCCTGATGCTAACCCTAGTTGTCCTGACGCTAACCCTAGTTGTCCTGACGCTAACCCTAGTTGTCCTGACGCTAACCCTACTTGTCCTGACGCTAACCCTAGTTGTCCTGACGCTAACCCTAGTTGTCCTGACGCTAACCCTACTTGTCCTGACGCTAACCCTAGTTGTCCTGACGCTAACCCTAGTTGTCCTGACGCTAACCCTAGTTGTCCTGACGCTAACCCTACTTGTCCTGACGCTAACCCTACTTGTCCTGACGCTAACCCTAGTTGTCCTGATGCTAACCCTAGTTGTCCTGACGTTAACCCTATTTGTCCTGACGCTAACCCTAGTTGTCCTGACGCTAACCCTAGTTGTTCTGACGCTAACCCTAGTTGTCCTGACGCTAACCCTAGATGTCCTGATGCTAACCCTAGTTGTCCTGACGCTAACCCTAGTTGTCCTGACGCTAACCCTACTTGTCCTGACGCTAACCCTAGTTGTCCTGATGCTAACCCTAGTTGTCCTGACGCTAACCCTACTTGTCCTGACGCTAACCCTAGTTGTCCTGACGCTAACCCTACTTATCCTGACGCTAACCCTAGTTGTCCTGACGCTAACCCTAGTTGTCCTGACGCTAACCCTACTTGTCCTGACGCTAACCCTAGTTGTCCTGACGCTAACCCTAGTTATCCTGACGCTAACCCTAGTTGTCCTGACGCTAACCCTAGTTGTCCTGACGCTAACCCTAGTTGTCCTGACGCTAACCCTAGTTGTCCTGACGCTAACCCTAGATGTCCTGACGCTAACTCTACTTGTCCTGACGCTAACCCTGGTTGTCCTGACACTAACCCTACTTGTCCTGACGCTAATCCTAGTTGTCCTGACGCTAACCCTAGTTGTCCTGACGCTATCCCTAGTTGTCCTGATGCTAACCCTAGTTGTCCTGATGCTAACCCTAGTTGTCCTGACGCTAACCCTAGTTGTCCTGACGCTAACCCTAGTTGTCCTGACGCTAACCCTACTTGTCCTGACGCTAACCCTAGTTGTCCTGAAGCTAACCCTAGTTGTCCTGACGCTAACCCTACTTATCCTGACGCTAACCCTAGTTGTCCTGACGCTAACCCTAGTTGTCCTGACGCTAACCATACTTGTCCTGACGCTAACCCTACTTGTCCTGACGCTAACCCTAGTTGTCCTGACGCTAACCCTAGTTGTCCTGACGCTAACACTACTTGTCCTGACGCTAACCCTAGTTGTCCTGACGCTAACCCTAGTTGTCCTGATGCTAACCCTACTTGTCCTGACGCTAACCCTAGTTGTCCTGACGCTAACCCTAGTTGTCCTGATGCTAACCCTAGTTGTCCTGACGCTAACCCTAGTTGTCCTGATGCTAACCCTAGTTGTCCTGACGCTAACCCTATGTGTCCTGACGCTAACCCTAGTTGTCCTGACGCTAACCCTAGTTGTCCTGACGCTAACCCTAGTTGTCCTAACGCTAACCCTAGTTGTCCTGACGCTAACCCTAGTTGTCCTGACGCTAACCCTACTTGTCCTGACGCTAACCCTAGTTGTCCTGACGCTAACCCTACTTGTCCTGACGCTAACCCTAGTTGTCCTGACGCTAACCCTACTTGTCCTGACGCTAACTCTAGTTGTCCTGACGCTAACCCTAGTTGTCCTGACGCTAACCATACTTGTCCTAACGCTAACCCTAGTTGTTCTGACGCTAACCCTAGTTGTCCTGACGCTAACCGTAGTTGTCCTGACGCTAACCCTAGTTGTCATGACGCTAACCCTAGTTGTCCTGACGCTTAACCTAGTTGTCCTGACGCTAACCCTAGTTGTCCTGACGCTAACCCTAGTTGTCCTGACGCTAACCCTAGTTGTTCTGACGCTAACCCTACTTGTCCTGACGCTAACCCTACTTGTCCTGATGCTAACCCTACTTGTCCTGACGCTAATTCTACTTGTCCTGACGCTAACCCTAGTTTTTCTGACGCTAACCCTAGTTGTCCTGACGCTAACCCTACTTGTCCTGACGCTAACCCTAGTTGTCCTGACGCTAACCCTAGTTGTCCTGACGCTAACCCTAGTTGTCCTGACGCTAACCTTAGTTGTCCTGACGCTAACCCTACTTGTCCTGACGCTAACCCTACTTCTCCTGACGCTAACCCTAGTTGTCCTGACGCTAACCCTACTTCTCCTGATGCTAACCCTAGTTGTCCTGACGCTAACCCTAGTTGTCCTGACGCTAACCCTAGTTGTCCTGACGCTAACCCTACTTGTCCTGACGCTAACCCTAGTTGCCCTGACGCTAACCCTAGTTGTCCTGACGCTAACCCTAGTTGTCCTGACGCTAACCCTAGTTGTCCTGACGCTAACCCTACTTGTCCTGACGCTAACCCTAGTTGTCCTGACGCTAACCCTAGTTGTCCTGACGCTAACCCTAGTTGTCCTGACGCTAACCCTACTTGTCCTGACGCTAACCCTACTTGTCCTGACGCTAACCCTAGTTGTCCTGATGCTAACCCTAGTTGTCCTGACGTTAACCCTATTTGTCCTGACGCTAACCCTAGTTGTCCTGACGCTAACCCTAGTTGTTCTGACGCTAACCCTAGTTGTCCTGACGCTAACCATAGATGTCCTGATGCTAACCCTAGTTGTCCTGACGCTAACCCTAGTTGTCCTGACGCTAACCCTACTTGTCCTGACGCTAACCCTAGTTGTCCTGATGCTAACCCTAGTTGTCCTGACGCTAACCCTACTTGTCCTGACGCTAACCCTAGTTGTCCTGACGCTAACCCTACTTATCCTGACGCTAACCCTAGTTGTCCTGACGCTAACCCTAGTTGTCCTGACGCTAACCCTACTTGTCCTGACGCTAACCCTAGTTGTCCTGACGCTAACCCTAGTTATCCTGACGCTAACCCTAGTTGTCCTGACGCTAACCCTAGTTGTCCTGACGCTAACCCTAGTTGTCCTGACGCTAACCCTAGTTGTCCTGACGCTAACCCTAGATGTCCTGACGCTAACTCTACTTGTCCTGACGCTAACCCTGGTTGTCCTGACACTAACCCTACTTGTCCTGACGCTAATCCTAGTTGTCCTGACGCTAACCCTAGTTGTCCTGACGCTATCCCTAGTTGTCCTGATGCTAACCCTAGTTGTCCTGATGCTAACCCTAGTTGTCCTGACGCTAACCCTAGTTGTCCTGACGCTAACCCTAGTTGTCCTGACGCTAACCCTACTTGTCCTGACGCTAACCCTAGTTGTCCTGAAGCTAACCCTAGTTGTCCTGACGCTAACCCTACTTATCCTGACGCTAACCCTAGTTGTCCTGACGCTAACCCTAGTTGTCCTGACGCTAACCATACTTGTCCTGACGCTAACCCTACTTGTCCTGACGCTAACCCTAGTTGTCCTGACGCTAACCCTAGTTGTCCTGATGCTAACCCTAGTTGTCCTGACGCTAACCCTAGTTATCCTGATGCTAGCCCTAGCTGTCCTGACGCTAACCCTAGTCGTCCTGACGCTAACCCTAGTTGTCCTGACGCTAACCCTAGTTGTCCTGACGCTAACCCTAGTTATCCTGACGCTAACCCTAGTTGTCCTGACGCTAACCCTAGTTGTCCTGACGCTAACCCTAGTTGTCCTGACGCTAACCCTAGTTGTCCTGACGCTAACTCTAGTTGTCCTGACGCTAACCCTAGTTGTCCTGATGCTAACCCTAGTTGTCCTGACGCTAACCCTGGTTGTCCTGACGCTAACCCTAGTGGTCCTGACGCTAACCCTAGTTGTCCTGACGCTAACCCTAGTTGTCCTGACGCTAACCCTAGTTGTCCTGACGCTAAACCTATGTGTCCTGACGCTAACCCTAGTTGTCCTGACGCTAACCCTAGTTGTCCTGACGCTAACCCTAGTTGTCCTAACGCTAACCCTAGTTGTCCTGACGCTAACCCTAGTTGTCCTGACGCTAACCCTACTTGTCCTGAAGCTAAACCTAGTTGTCCTGACGCTAACCCTAGTTGTCCTGACGCTAACCCTAGTTGTCCTGACGCTAACCCTACTTGTCCTGACGCTAACCCTAGTTGTCCTGATGCTAACCCTAGATGTCCTTACGCTAACCCTAGTTGTCCTGACGCTAACCCTAGTTGTCCTGACGCTAACCCTACTTGTCCTGACGCTAACTCTACTTGTCCTGACGCTAACCCTAGTTGTCCTGATGCTAACCCTACTTGTCCTGACGCTAACCCTACTTGTCCTGACGCTAACCCTACTTGTCCTGACGCTAACCCTAGTTGTCCTGACGCTAACCCTAGTTGTCCTGACGCTAACCCTAGTTGTCCTGATGCTAACCCTAGTTGTCCTGACACTAACCCTAGTTGTCCTGACGCTAACCCTAGTTGTCCTGACGCTAACCCTACTTGTCCTGACGCTAACCCTAGTTGTCCTGACGCTAACCCTACTTGTCCTGACGCTAACCCGAGTTGTCCTGACGCTAACCCGAGTTGTCCTGACGCTAACCCGAGTTGTCCTGACGCTAACTCGAGTTGTCCTGACGCTAACCCTAGTTGTCCTGACGCTAACCCTACTTGTCCTGACGCTAACCCTACTTGTCCTGACGCTAACCCTAGTTGTCCTGACGCTAACCCTACTTGTCCTGACGCTAACCCTACTTGTCCTGACGCTAACCCTAGTTGTCCTGAAGCTAACCCTAGTTGTCCTGACGCTAACCCTACTTGTCCTGACGCTAACCCTAGTTGTCCTGACGCTAACCCTAGTTGTCCTGATGCTAACCCTAGTTGTCCTGACGCTAACCCTAGTCGTCCTGATGCTAACCCTAGTTGTCCTGACGCTAACCCTAGTTGTCCTGACGCTAACCCTAGTTGTCTTGACGCTAACCCTAGTTGTCCTGACGCTAACCCTACTTGTCCTGACGCTAACCCTAGTTGTCCTGACGCTAACCCTAGTTGTCCTGACGCTAACCCTAGTTGTCCTGACGCTAACCCTAGTTGTCCTGACGCTAACCCTAGTTGTCCTGATGCTAACCCTACTTGTCCTTACGCTAACCCTAGTTGTCCTGATGCTAACCCTAGTTGTCCTGACGCTAACCCTACTTGTCCTGATGCTAACCCTAGTTGTCCTGACGCTAACCCTAGTTGTCCTGACGCTAATCCTAGTTGTCCTGACGCTAACCCTAGTTGTCCTGACGCTAACCCTATGTGTCCTGACGCTAACCCTAGTTGTCCTGACGCTAACCCTAGTTGGCCTGACGCTAACCCTAGTTGTCCTAACGCTAACCCTAGTTGTCCTGACGCTAACCCTAGTTGTCCTGACGCTAACCCTACTTGTCCTGACGCTAACCCTAGTTGTCCTGACGCTAACCCTACTTGTCCTGATGCTAACCCTAGTTGTCCTGACGCTAACCCTACTTGTCCTGACGCTAACTCTAGTTGTCCTGACGCTAACCCTACTTGTCCTGACGCTAACCATACTTGTCCTAACGCTAACCCTAGTTGTCCTGACGCTAACCCTAGTTGTCCTGACGCTAACCGTAGTTGTCCTGACGCTAACCCTAGTTGTCCTGACGCTAACCCTAGTTGTCCTGATGCTAACCCTAGTTGTCATGACGCTAACCCTAGTTGTCCTGACGCTTAACCTAGTTGTCCTGACGCTAACCCTAGTTGTCCTGACTCTAACCCTAGTTGTCCTGACGCTAACCCTAGTTGTCCTGACGCTAACCCTACTTGTCCTGACGCTAACCCTACTTGTCCTGATGCTAACCCTACTTGTCCTGACGCTAATTCTACTTGTCCTGACGCTAACCCTAGTTTTTCTGACGCTAACCCTAGTTGTCCTGACGCTAACCCTACTTGTCCTGACGCTAACCCTAGTTGTCCTGACGCTAACCCTAGTTGTCCTGACGCTAACCCTAGTTGTCCTGACGCTAACCTTAGTTGTCCTGACGCTAACCCTACTTGTCCTGACGCTAACCCTACTTGTCCTGACGCTAACCCTAGTTGTCCTGACGCTAACCCTACTTCTCCTGATGCTAACCCTAGTTGTCCTGACGCTAACCCTAGTTGTCCTGACGCTAACCCTAGTTGTCCTGACGCTAACCCTACTTGTCCTGACGCTAACCCTAGTTGCCCTGACGCTAACCCTAGTTGTCCTGATGCTAACCCTAGTTGTCCTGACGCTAACCCTAGTTGTCCTGACGCTAACCCTACTTGTCCTGACGCTAACCCTAGTTGTCCTGACGCTAACCCTAGTTGTCCTGACGCTAACCCTAGTTGTCCTGACGCTAACCCTACTTGTCCTGACGCTAACCCTACTTGTCCTGACGCTAACCCTAGTTGTCCTGATGCTAACCCTAGTTGTCCTGACGTTAACCCTATTTGTCCTGACGCTAACCCTAGTTGTCCTGACGCTAACCCTAGTTGTTCTGACGCTAACCCTAGTTGTCCTGACGCTAACCCTAGATGTCCTGATGCTAACCCTAGTTGTCCTGACGCTAACCCTAGTTGTCCTGACGCTAACCCTACTTGTCCTGACGCTAACCCTAGTTGTCCTGATGCTAACCCTAGTTGTCCTGACGCTAACCCTACTTGTCCTGACGCTAACCCTAGTTGTCCTGAAGCTAACCCTACTTATCCTGACGCTAACCCTAGTTGTCCTGACGCTAACCCTAGTTGTCCTGACGCTAACCCTACTTGTCCTGACGCTAACCCTAGTAGTCCTGACGCTAACCCTAGTTATCCTGACGCTAACCCTAGTTGTCCTGACGCTAACCCTAGTTGTCCTGACGCTAACCCTAGTTGTCCTGACGCTAACCCTAGTTGTCCTGACGCTAACCCTAGATGTCGTGACGCTAACTCTACTTGTCCTGACGCTAACCCTGGTTGTCCTGACACTAACCCTACTTGTCCTGACGCTAATCCTAGTTGTCCTGACGCTAACCCTAGTTGTCCTGACGCTAACCCTAGTTGTCCTGATGCTAACCCTAGTTGTCCTGACGCTAACCCTAGTTATCCTGACGCTAACCCTAGTTGTCCTGACGCTAACCCTAGTTGTCCTGACGCTAACCCTAGTTGTCCTGACGCTAACCCTACTTGTCCTGACGCTAACCCTACTTGTCCTGACGCTAACCCTAGTTGTCCTGAAGCTAACCCTAGTTGTCCTGACGCTAACCCTACTTATCCTGACGCTAACCCTAGTTGTCCTGACGCTAACCCTAGTTGTCCTGACGCTAACCCTACTTGTCCTGACGCTAACCCTACTTGTCCTGACGCTAACCCTAGTTGTCCTGACGCTAACCCTAGTTGTCCTGACGCTAACACTACTTGTCCTGACGCTAACCCTAGTTGTCCTGACGCTAACCCTAGTTGTCCTGATGCTAACCCTACTTGTCCTGACGCTAACCCTAGTTGTCCTGACGCTAACCCTAGTTGTCCTGATGCTAACCCTAGATGTCCTGACGCTAACCCTACTTGTCCTGACGCTAACCCTAGTTGTCCTGATGCTAACCCTACTTGTCCTGAGGCTAACCCTAGTTGTCCTGACGCTAACCCTAGTTGTCCTGACGCTAACCCTACTTGTCCTGACGCTAACCCTACTTGTTCTGACGCTAACCCTACTTGTCCTGACGCTAACCTTAGTTGTCCTGACGCTAACCCTAGTTGTCCTGACGCTAACCCTAGTTGTCCTGACGCTAACACTACTTGTCCTGACGCTAACCCTAGTTGTCCTGACGCTAACCCTAGTTGTCCTGATGCTAACCCTACTTGTCCTGACGCTAACCCTAGTTGTCCTGATGCTAACCCTAGTTGTCCTGACGCTAACCCTAGTTGTCCTGACGCTAACCCTAGCTGTCCTGACGCTAACCCTAGTCGTCCTGACGCTAACCCTAGTTGTCCTGACGCTAACCCTAGTTGTCCTGACGCTAACCCTAGTTGTCCTGATGCTAACCCTACTTGTAATGACGCTAACCCTACTTGTCCTGACGCTAACCCTAGTTGTCCTGACGCTAACCCTAGTTGTCCTGACGCTAACTCTAGTTGTCCTGACGCTAACCCTAGTTGTCCTGACGCTAACCCTAGTTGTCCTGACGCTAACCCTAGTTGTCCTGACGCTAACCCTAGTGGTCCTAACGCTAACCCTAGTTGTCCTGACACTAACCCTAGTTGTCCTGACGCTAACCCTAGTTGTCCTGACGCTAAACCTATGTGTCCTGACACTAACCCTAGTTGTCCTGACGCTAACCCTAGTTGTCCTGACGCTAACCCTAGTTGTCCTAACGCTAACCCTAGTTGTCCTGACGCTAACCCTAGTTGTCCTGACGCTAACCCTACTTGTCCTGAAGCTAAACCTAGTTGTCCTGACGCTAACCCTAGTTGTCCTGACGCTAACCCTACTTGTCCTGACGCTAACCCTACTTGTCCTGACGCTAACCCTAGTTGTCCTGACGCTAACCCTAGATGTCCTTACGCTAACCCTAGTTGTCCTGACGCTAACCCTAGTTGTCCTGACGCTAACCCTACTTGTCCTGACGCTAACTCTACTTGTCCTGACGCTAACCCTAGTTGTCCTGACGCTAACCCTACTTGTCCTGACGCTAACCCTACTTGTCCTGACGCTAACCCTAGTTGTCCTGACGCTAACCCTAGTTGTCCTGACGCTAACCCTAGTTGTCCTGACGCTAACCCTAGTTGTCCTGACACTAACCCTAGTTGTCCTGACGCTAACCCTAGTTGTCCTGACGCTAACCCTACTTGTCCTGACGCTAACCCTAGTTGTCCTGACGCTAACCCTACTTGTCCTGACGCTAACCCGAGTTGTCCTGACGCTAACCCGAGTTGTCCTGACGCTAACCCGAGTTGTCCTGACGCTAACTCGAGTTGTCCTGACGCTAACCCTAGTTGTCCTGACGCTAACCCTACTTGTCCTGACGCTAACCCTACTTGTCCTGACGCTAACCCTAGTTGTCCTGACGCTAACCCTACTTGTCCTGACGCTAACCCTACTTGTCCTGACGCTAACCCTAGTTGTCCTGAAGCTAACCCTAGTTGTCCTGACGCTAACCCTACTTGTCCTGACGCTAACCCTACTTGTCCTGACGCTAACCCTAGTTGTCCTGACGCTAACCCTAGTTGTCCTGACGCTAACCCTAGTTGTCCTGATGCTAACCCTAGTTGTCCTGACGCTAACCCTAGTTGTCCTGACGCTAACCCTAGTTGTCTTGACGCTAACCCTACTTGTCCTGACGCTAACCCTAGTTGTCCTGACGCTAACCCTACTTGTCCTGACGCTAACCCTACTTGTCCTGACGCTAACCCTAGTTGTCCTGTCGCTAACCCTAGTTGTCCTGACGCTAACCCTAGTTGTCCTGACGCTAACCCTAGTTGTCCTGACGCTAACCCTACTTCTCCTGACGCTAACCCTACTTGTCCTGACGCTAACCCGAGTTGTGCTGACGCTAACCCGAGTTGTCCTGACGCTAACCCAAGTTGTCCTGACACTAACTCGAGTTTTCCTGACGCTAACCCGAGTTGTCCTGACGCTAACCCGAGTTGTCCTGACGCTAACCCGAGTTGTCGTGACGCTAACCCGAGTTGTCCTGACGCTAACCCGAGTTGTCCTGACGCTAACCCGAGTTGTCCTGACGCTAACTCTAGTTGCCTGACGCTAACTCTAGTTGTCCTGACGCTAACCCTAGTTGTCCTGACGCTAACCCTAGATGTCCTGATGCTAACCCTAGTTGTCCTGACGCTAACCCTAGTTGTCCTGACGCTAACCCTACTTGTCCTGACGCTAACCCTAGTTGTCCTGACGCTAACCCTAGTTGTCCTGACGCTAACCCTACTTGTCCTGACGCTAACCCTAGTTGTCCTGACGCTAACCCTACTTATCCTGACGCTAACCCTAGTTGTCCTGACGCTAACCCTAGTTGTCCTGACGCTAACCCTACTTGTCCTGACGCTAACCCTAGTTGTCCTGACGCTAACCCTAGTTATCCTGACGCTAACCCTAGTTGTCCTGACGCTAACCCTAGTTGTCCTGACGCTAACCCTAGTTGTCCTGACGCTAACCCTAAATGTCCTGACGCTAACTCTACTTGTCCTGACGCTAACCCTGGTTGTCCTGACACTAACCCTACTTGTCCTGACGCTAATCCTAGTTGTCCTGACGCTAACCCTAGTTGTCCTGACGCTAACCCTAGTTGTCCTGATGCTAACCCTAGTTGTCCTGACGCTAATCCTAGTTGTCCTGACGCTAACCCTAGTTGTCCTGACGCTAACCCTAGTTGTCCTGACGCTAACCCTAGTTGTCCTGACGCTAACCCTACTTGTCCTGACGCTAACCCTAGTTGTCCTGAAGCTAACCCTAGTTGTCCTGACGCTAACCCTACTTATCCTGACGCTAACCCTAGTTGTCCTGACGCTAACCCTAGTTGTCCTGACGCTAACCATACTTGTCCTGACGCTAACCCTACTTGTCCTGACGCTAACCCTAGTTGTCCTGACGCTAACCCTAGTTGTCCTGACGCTAACCCTAGTTGTCCTGAGGCTAACACTACTTGTCCTGACGCTAACCCTAGTTGTCCTGACGCTAACCCTAGTTGTCCTGATGCTAACCCTACTTGTCCTGACGCTAACCCTAGTTGTCCTGACGCTAACCCTAGTTGTCCTGATGCTAACCCTAGTTGTCCTGACGCTAACCCTAGTTATCCTGATGCTAGCCCTAGCTGTCCTGACGCTAACCCTAGTCGTCCTGACGCTAACCCTAGTTGTCCTGACGCTAACCCTAGTTGTCCTGACGCTAACCCTAGTTATCCTGACGCTAACCCTAGTTGTCCTGACGCTAACCCTAGTTGTCCTGACGCTAACCCTAGTTGTCCTGACGCTAACCCTAGTTGTCCTGACGCTAACCCTAGATGTCCTGACGCTAACCCTACTTGTCCTGACGCTAACCCTAGTTGTCCTGATGCTAACCCTACTTGTCCTGAGGCTAACCCTAGTTGTCCTGACGCTAACCCTAGTTGTCCTGACGCTAACCCTACTTGTCCTGACGCTAACCCTACTTGTCCTGACGCTAACCCTAGTCGTCCTGACGCTAACCCTAGTCGTCCTGACGCTAACCCTAGTTGTCCTGACGCTAACCCTAGTTGTCCTGATGCTAACCCTACTTGTAATGACGCTAACCCTACTTGTCCTGACGCTAACCCTAGTTGTCCTGACGCTAACCCTAGTTGTCCTGACGCTAACTCTAGTTGTCCTGACGCTAACCCTAGTTGTCCTGACGCTAACCCTAGTTGTCCTGACGCTAACCCTAGTTGTCCTGACGCTAACCCTAGTGGTCCTGACGCTAACCCTAGTTGTCCTGACGCTAACCCTAGTTGTCCTGACGCTAACCCTAGTTGTCCTGACGCTAACCCTAGTTGTCCTGACGCTAAACCTATGTGTCCTGACGCTAACCCTAGTTGTCCTGACGCTAACCCTAGTTGTCCTGACGCTAACCCTAGTTGTCCTAACGCTAACCCTAGTTGTCCTGACGCTGACCCTAGTTGTCCTGACGCTAACCCTACTTGTCCTGAAGCTAAACCTAGTTGTCCTGACGCTAACCCTAGTTGTCCTGACGCTAAACCCTAGTTGTCCTGACGCTAACCCTACTTGTCCTGACGCTAACCCTAGTTGTCCTGACGCTAACCCTAGATGTCCTTACGCTAACCCTAGTTGTCCTGACGCTAACCCTAGTTGTCCTGACGCTAACCCTACTTGTCCTGACGCTAACTCTACTTGTCCTGACGCTAACCCTAGTTGTCCTGACGCTAACCCTAGTTGTCCTGACGCTAACCCTACTTGTCCTGACGCTAACCCTAGTTGTCCTGACGCTAACCCTACTTGTCCTGACGCTAACCCAAGTTGTCCTGACGCTAACCCGAGTTGTCCTGACGCTAACCCGAGTTGTCCTGACGCTAACTCGAGTTGTCCTGACGCTAACCCTAGTTGTCCTGACGCTAACCCTACTTGTCCTGACGCTAACCCTACTTGTCCTGACGCTAACCCTAGTTGTCCTGACGCTAACCCTACTTGTCCTGACGCTAACCCTACTTGTCCTGACGCTAACCCTAGTTGTCCTGAAGCTAACCCTAGTTGTCCTGACGCTAACCCTACTTGTCCTGACGCTAACCCTAGTTGTCCTGACGCTAACCCTAGTTGTCCTGACGCTAACCCTAGTTGTCCTGACGCTAACCCTAGTTGTCCTGATGCTAACCCTAGTTGTCCTGACGCTAACCCTAGTTGTCCTGACGCTAACCCTATTTGTCTTGACGCTAACCCTAGTTGTCCTGACGCTAACCCTACTTGTCCTGACGCTAACCCTAGTTGTCCTGACGCTAACCCTACTTGTCCTGACGTTAACCCTACTTGTCCTAACGCTAACCCTAGTTGTCCTGTCGCTAACCCTAGTTGTCCTGACGCTAACCCTAGTTGTCCTGACGCTAACCCTAGTTGTCCTGACGCTAACCCTAGTTGTCCTGACGCTAACCCTACTTCTCCTGACGCTAACCCTACTTGTCCTGACGCTAACCCGAGTTGTCCTGACGCTAACCCGAGTTGTCCTGACGCTAACCCAAGTTGTCCTGACACTAACTCGAGTTGTCCTGACGCTAACCCGAGTTGTCCTGACGCTAACCCGAGTTGTCCTGACGCTAACCCGAGTTGTCGTGACGCTAACCCGAGTTGTCCTGACGCTAACCCGAGTTGTCCTGACGCTAACCCGAGTTGTCCTGACGCTAACCCTAGTTGTCCTGACGCTAACCCTACTTGTCCTGACGCTAACCCTAGTTGTCCTGACGCTAACCCTACTTATCCTGACGCTAACCCTACTTGTCCTGACGCTAACCCGAGTTGTCCTGACGCTAACCCGAGTTGTCCTGACGCTAACCCAAGTTGTCCTGACACTAACTCGAGTTGTCCTGACGCTAACCCGAGTTGTCCTGACGCTAACCCGAGTTGTCCTGACGCTAACCCGAGTTGTCGTGACGCTAACCCGAGTTGTCCTGACGCTAACCCGAGTTGTCCTGACGCTAACCCTAGTTGTCCTGACGCTAACCCTAGTTGTCCTGACGCTAAACCTATGTGTCCTGACGCTAACCCTAGTTGTCCTGACGCTAACCCTAGTTGTCCTGACGCTAACCCTAGTTGTCCTAACGCTAACCCTAGTTGTCCAGACGCTGACCCTAGTTGTCCTGACGCTAACCCTACTTGTCCTGAAGCTAAACCTAGTTGTCCTGACGCTAACCCTAGTTGTCCTGACGCTAAACCCTAGTTGTCCTGACGCTAACCCTACTTGTCCTGACGCTAACCCTAGTTGTCCTGACGCTAACCCTAGATGTCCTTACGCTAACCCTAGTTGTCCTGACGCTAACCCTAGTTGTCCTGACGCTAACCCTACTTGTCCTGACGCTAACTCTACTTGTCCTGACGCTAACCCTAGTTGTCCTGACGCTAACCCTAGTTGTCCTGACGCTAACCCTACTTGTCCTGACGCTAACCCTACTTGTCCTGACGCTAACCCTAGTTGTCCTGACGCTAACCCTAGTTGTCCTGACGCTAACCCTAGTTGTCCTGATGCTAACCCTATTTGTCCTGACACTAACCCTAGTTGTCCTGACGCTAACTCTAGTTGTCCTGACGCTAACCCTACTTGTCCTGACGCTAACCCTAGTTGTCCTGACGCTAACCCTAGTTGTCCTGACGCTAACCCGAGTTGTCCTGACGCTAACCCGAGTTGTCCTGACGCTAACCCGAGTTGTCCTGACGCTAACCCGAGTTGTCCTGACGCTAACCCTAGTTGTCCTGACGCTAACCCTAGTTGTCCTGACGCTAACCCTACTTGTCCTGACGCTAACCCTAGTTGTCCTGACGCTAACCCTACTTGTCCTGACGCTAACCCTACTTGTCCTGACGCTAACCCTAGTTGTCCTGAAGCTAACCCTAGTTGTCCTGACGCTAACCCTACTTGTCCTGACGCTAACCCTAGTTGTCCTGACGCTAACCCTAGTTGTCCTGACGCTAACCCTAGTTGTCCTGACGCTAACCCTAGTTGTCCTGATGCTAACCCTAGTTGTCCTGACGCTAACCCTAGTTGTCCTGACGCTAACCCTATTTGTCTTGACGCTAACCCTAGTTGTCCTGACGCTAACCCTACTTGTCCTGACGCTAACCCTAGTTGTCCTGACGCTAACCCTACTTGTCCTGACGTTAACCCTACTTGTCCTAACGCTAACCCTAGTTGTCCTGTCGCTAACCCTAGTTGTCCTGACGCTAACCCTAGTTGTCCTGACGCTAACCCTAGTTGTCCTGACGCTAACCCTAGTTGTCCTGACGCTAACCCTACTTCTCCTGACGCTAACCCTACTTCTCCTGACGCTAACCCTAGTTGTCCAGACGCTAACCCTACTTGTCCTGATGCTAACCCTACTTGTCCTGATGCTAACCCTACTTGTCCTGACGCTAACCCTACTTGTCCTGACGCTAACCCTACTTGTCCTGACGCTAACCCTAGTTGTCCTGACGCTAACCCGAGTTGTCCTGACGCTAACCCGAGTTGTCCTGACGCTAACCCGAGTTGTCCTGACGCTAACCCTAGTTGTCCTGACGCTAACTCTAGTTGCCTGATGCTAACCCTAGTTGTCCTGACGATAACACTAGTTGTCCTGACGCTAACCCTAGTTGTCCTGACGCTAACCCTAGTTGTCCTGACGCTAACCCTAGTTGTCCTGACGCTAACCCTAGTTGTCCTGACGCTAACCCTAGCTGTCCTGACGCTTACCCTAGTTGTCCTGACGCTAACCCTACTTGTCCTGACGCTAACCCTAGTTGTCCTGACGCTAACCCTACTTGTCCTGACGCTAACCCTACTTGTCCTGACGCTAACCCTACTTGTCCTGACGCTAACCCTAATTGTCCTGACGCTAACCCTAGTTGTCCTGACGCTAACCCTACTTGTCCTGACGCTAACACTAGTTGTCCTGACGCTAACCGTAGTTGTCCTGACGCTAACCCTACTTGTCCTGACGCTAACCCTACTTGTCCTGACGCTAACCCTAGTTGTCCTGACGCTAACCCTAGTTGTCCTGATGCTAACCCTACTTGTCCTGACGCTAACCCTACTTGTCCTGACGCTAACCCTAGTTGTCCTGATGCTAACCCTACTTGTCCTGACGCTAACCCTAGTTGTCCTGACGCTAACCCTAGTTGTCCTGATGCTAACCCTAGTTGTCCTGACGCTAACCCTAGTTATCCTGACGCTAACCCTAGTTGTCCTGACGCTAACCCTAGTTGTCCTGACGCTAACCCTAGTTGTCCTGACGCTAACCCTAGTTGTCCTGACGCTAACCCTAGTTGTCCTGACGCTAACTCTAGTTGTCCTGACGCTAACCCTAGTTGTCCTGACGCTAACCCTACTTGTCCTGACGCTAACCCGAGTTGTCCTGACGCTAACCCTAGTTGTCCTGACGCTAACCCGAGTTGTCCTGACGCTAACCCGAGTTGTCGTGACGCTAACCCGAGTTGTCCTGACGCTAACCCGAGTTGTCCTGACGCTAACCCGAGTTGTCCTGACGCTAACCCGAGTTGTCCTGACGCTAACTCTAGTTGTCCTGACGCTAACCCTAGTTGTCCTGACGCTAACCCTACTTGTCCTGACGCTAACCCTAGTTGTCCTGACGCTAACCCTACTTGTCCTGACGCTAACCCTAGTTGTCCTGAGCTAACCCTACTTGTCCTGACGCTAACCCGAGTTGTCCTGACGCTAACCCGAGTTGTCCTGACGCTAACTCGAGTTGTCCTGACGCTAACCCTACTTGTCCTGACGCTAACCCTAGTTGTCCTGACGCTAACCCTACTTGTCCTGACGCTAACCCTACTTGTCCTGACGCTAACCCTACTTGTCCTGACGCTAACCCTACTTGTCCTGACGCTAACCCTAGTTGTCCTGACGCTAACCCGAGTTGTCCTGACGCTAACCCGAGTTGTCCTGACGCTAACCCGAGTTGTCCTGACGCTAACTCTAGTTGTCCTGACGCTAACCCTAGTTGTCCTGACGCTAACCCTACTTGTCCTGACGCTAACCCTAGTTGTCCTGACGCTAACCCTAGTTGTCCTGACGCTAACCCGAGTTGTCCTGACGCTAACCCTAGTTGTCCTGACGCTAACTCTAGCTGTCCTGACGCTAACCCGAGTTGTCCTGACGCTAACCCAAGTTGTCCTGACGCTAACCCTAGTTGTCCTGACGCTAACCCGAGTTGTCCTGACGCTAACCCGAGTTGTCCTGACGCCAACCCGAGTTGTCCTGACGCTAACCCGAGTTGTCCTGACGCTAACCCGAGTTGTCCTGACGCTAACCCTAGTTGTCCTGACGCTAACCCGAGTTGTCCTGACGCTAACCCTAGTTGTCCTGACGCTAACCCTAGTTGTTCTGACGCTAACCCTAGTTGTCCTGACGCTAACCCTAGTTGTCCTGACGCTAACCCTACTTGTCCTGACGCTAACCCTACTTGTCCTGACGCTAACCCTACTTGTCCTGACGCTAACCCTAGTTGTCCTGACGCTAACCCTAGTTGTCCAGACGCTAACCCTACTTGTCCTGACGCTAACCCTACTTGTCCTGACGCTAACCCTACTTGTCCTGACGCTAACCCTAGTTGTCCTGACGCTAACCCTAGTTGTCCTGATGCTAACCCTACTTGTCCTGACGCTAACCCTAGTTGTCCTGACGCTAACCCTACTTGTCCTGAAGCTAACCCTAGTTGTCCTGACGCTAACCCTAGTTGTCCTGACGCTAACCCTACTTGTCCTGACGCTAACCCTAGTTGTCCTGAGCTAACCCTACTTGTCCTGACGCTAACCCGAGTTGTCCTGACGCTAACCCGAGTTGTCCTGACGCTAACTCGAGTTGTCCTGACGCTAACCCTAGTTGTCCTGACGCTAACCCTACTTGTCCTGACGCTAACCCTACTTGTCCTGACGCTAACCCTAGTTGTCCTGACGCTAACCCTACTTGTCCTGACGCTAACCCTACTTGTCCTGACGCTAACCCTAGTTGTCCTGAAGCTAACCCTAGTTGTCCTGACGCTAACCCTAGTTATCCTGAAGCTAACCCTAGTTGTCCTGACGCTAACCCTACTTGTCCTGACGCTAACCCTAGTTGTCCTGACGCTAACCCTAGTTGTCCTGATGCTAACCCTAGTTGTCCTGATGCTAACCCTAGTTGTCCTGACGCTAACCCTAGTTGTCCTGACGCTAACCCTAGTTGTCTTGACGCTAACCCTAGTTGTCCTGACGCTAACCCTACTTGTCCTGACGCTAACCTTAGTTGTCCTGACGCTAACCCTACTTGTCCTGACGCTAACCCTACTTGTCCTGACGCTAACCCTAGTTGTCCTGTCGCTAACCCTAGTTGTCCTGACGCTAACCCTAGTTGTCCTGACGCTAACCCTAGTTGTCCTGACGCTAACCCTACTTCTCCTGACGCTAACCCTACTTGTCCTGACGCTAACCCGAGTTGTCCTGACACTAACTCGAGTTGTCCTGACGCTAACCCGAGTTGTCCTGACGCTAACCCGAGTTGTCCTGACGCTAACCCGAGTTGTCGTGACGCTAACCCGAGTTGTCCTGACGCTAACCCGAGTTGTCCTGACGCTAACCCGAGTTGTCCTGACGCTAACTCTAGTTGTCCTGACGCTAACCCTAGTTGTCCTGACGCTAACCCTACTTGTCCTGACGCTAACCCTAGTTGTCCTGACGCTAACCCTAGTTGTCCTGACGCTAACCCGAGTTGTCCTGACGCTAACCCTAGTTGTCCTGACGCTAACCCTAGCTGTCCTGACGCTAACCCGAGTTGTCCTGACGCTAACCCGAGTTGTCCTGACGCTAACCCTAGTTGTCCTGACGCTAACCCGAGTTGTCCTGACGCTAACCCGAGTTGTCCTGACGCCAACCCGAGTTGTCCTGATGCTAACCCGAGTTGTCCTGACGCTAACCCGAGTTGTCCTGACGCTAACCCTAGTTGTCCTGACGCTAACCCGAGTTGTCCTGACGCTAACCCTAGTTGTCCTGACGCTAACCCTAGTTGTCCTGACGCTAACCCTAGTTGTCCTGACGCTAACCCTACTTGTCCTGACGCTAACCCTACTTGTCCTGACGCTAACCCTACTTGTCCTGACGCTAACCCTAGTTGTCCTGAAGCTAACCCTAGTTGTCCTGACGCTAACCCTAGTTGTCCTGAAGCTAACCCTAGTTGTCCTGACGCTAACCCTACTTGTCCTGACGCTAACCCTAGTTGTCCTGACGCTAACCCTAGTTGTCCTGATGCTAACCCTAGTTGTCCTGATGCTAACCCTAGTTGTCCTGACGCTAACCCTAGTTGTCCTGACGCTAACCCTAGTTGTCTTGACGCTAACCCTAGTTGTCCTGACGCTAACCCTACTTGTCCTGACGCTAACCCTAGTTGTCCTGACGCTAACCCTACTTGTCCTGACGCTAACCCTACTTGTCCTGACGCTAACCCTAGTTGTCCTGTCGCTAACCCTAGTTGTCCTGACGCTAACCCTAGTTGTCCTGACGCTAACCCTAGTTGTCCTGACGCTAACCCTACTTCTCCTGACGCTAACCCTACTTGTCCTGACGCTAACCCGAGTTGTCCTGACGCTAACCCGAGTTGTCCTGACGCTAACCTAAGTTGTCCTGACACTAACTCGAGTTGTCCTGACGCTAACCCGAGTTGTCCTGACGCTAACCCGAGTTGTCCTGACGCTAACCCGAGTTGTCGTGACGCTAACCCGAGTTGTCCTGACGCTAACCCGAGTTGTCCTGACGCTAACCCGAGTTGTCCTGACGCTAACTCTAGTTGTCCTGACGCTAACCCTAGTTGTCCTGACGCTAACCCTACTTGTCCTGACGCTAACCCTAGTTGTCCTGACGCTAACCCTAGTTGTCCTGACGCTAACCCGAGTTGTCCTGACGCTAACCCTAGTTGTCCTGACGCTAACCCTAGCTGTCCTGACGCTAACCCGAGTTGTCCTGACGCTAACCCGAGTTGTCCTGACGCTAACCCTAGTTGTCCTGACGCTAACCCGAGTTGTCCTGACGCTAACCCGAGTTGTCCTGACGCCAACCCGAGTTGTCCTGATGCTAACCCGAGTTGTCCTGATGCTAACCCGAGTTGTCCTGACGCTAACCCTAGTTGTCCTGACGCTAACCCGAGTTGTCCTGACGCTAACCCTAGTTGTCCTGACGCTAACCCTAGTTGTCCTGACGCTAACCCTAGTTGTCCTGACGCTAACCCTACTTGTCCTGACGCTAACCCTACTTGTCCTGACGCTAACCCTACTTGTCCTGACGCTAACCCTAGTTGTCCTGACGCTAACCCTAGTTGTCCAGACGCTAACCCTACTTGTCCTGATGCTAACCCTACTTGTCCTGACGCTAACCCTACTTGTCCTGACGCTAACCCTACTTGTCCTGACGCTAACCCTACTTGTCCTGACGCTAACCCTAGTTGTCCTGACGCTAACCCGAGTTGTCCTGACGCTAACCCGAGTTGTCCTGACGCTAACCCGAGTTGTCCTGACGCTAACTCTAGTTGTCCTGACGCTAACCCTAGTTGTCCTGACGCTAACCCTACTTGTCCTGACGCTAACCCTAGTTGTCCTGACGCTAACCCTAGTTGTCCTGACGCTAACCCGAGTTGTCCTGACGCTAACCCTAGTTGTCCTGACGCTAACCCTAGCTGTCCTGACGCTAACCCGAGTTGTCCTGACGCTAACCCGAGTTGTCCTGACGCTAACCCTAGTTGTCCTGACGCTAACCCGAGTTGTCCTGACGCTAACCCGAGTTGTCCTGACGCCAACCCGAGTTGTCCTGATGCTAACCCGAGTTGTCCTGACGCTAACCCGAGTTGTCCTGACGCTAACCCTAGTTGTCCTGACGCTAACCCGAGTTGTCCTGACGCTAACCCTAGTTGTCCTGACGCTAACCCTAGTTGTTCTGACGCTAACCCTAGTTGTCCTGACGCTAACCCTAGTTGTCCTGACGCTAACCCTACTTGTCCTGACGCTAACCCTACTTGTCCTGACGCTAACCCTACTTGTCCTGACGCTAACCCTAGTTGTCCTGACGCTAACCCTAGTTGTCCAGACGCTAACCCTACTTGTCCTGACGCTAACCCTACTTGTCCTGACGCTAACCCTACTTGTCCTGACGCTAACCCTAGTTGTCCTGACGCTAACCCGAGTTGTCCTGACGCTAACCCGAGTTGTCCTGACGCTAACCCGAGTTGTCCTGACGCTAACCCTAGTTGTCCTGACGCTAACCCGAGTTGTCCTGACGCTAACCCTAGTTGTCCTGACGCTAACTCTAGTTGCCTGATGCTAACCCTAGTTGTCCTGACGATAACACTAGTTGTCCTGACGCTAACCCTAGTTGTCCTGACGCTAACCCTAGTTGTCCTGACGCTAACCCTAGTTGTCCTGACGCTAACCCTAGTTGTCCTGACGCTAACCCTAGCTGTCCTGACGCTTACCCTAGTTGTCCTGACGCTAACCCTACTTGTCCTGACGCTAACCCTAGTTGTCCTGACGCTAACCCTAGTTGTCCTGACGCTAACCCTACTTGTCCTGACGCTAACCCTACTTGTCCTGACGCTAACCCTAGTTGTCCTGACGCTAACCCTAGTTGTCCTGACGCTAACCCTACTTGTCCTGACGCTAACACTAGTTGTCCTGACGCTAACCGTAGTTGTCCTGACGCTAACCCTACTTGTCCTGACGCTAACCCTACTTGTCCTGACGCTAACCCTAGTTGTCCTGACGCTAACCCTAGTTGTCCTGATGCTAACCCTACTTGTCCTGACGCTAACCCTAGTTGTCCTGATGCTAACCCTACTTGTCCTGACGCTAACCCTAGTTGTCCTGATGCTAACCCTAGTTGTCCTGACGCTAACCCTAGTTGTCCTGACGCTAACCCTAGTTATCCTGATGCTAGCCCTAGCTGTCCTGACGCTAACCCTAGTCGTCCTGACGCTAACCCTAGTTGTCCTGACGCTAACCCTAGTTGTCCTGACGCTAACCCTAGTTGTCCTGACGCTAACCCTAGTTATCCTGACGCTAACCCTAGTTGTCCTGACGCTAACCCTAGTTGTCCTGACGCTAACCCTAGTTGTCCTGACGCTAACCCTAGTTGTCCTGACGCTAACCCTAGATGTCCTGACGCTAACCCTACTTGTCCTGACGCTAACCCTAGTTGACCTGATGCTAACCCTACTTGTCCTGAGGCTAACCCTAGTTGTCCTGACGCTAACCCTAGTTGTCCTGACGCTAACCCTACTTGTCCTGACGCTAACCCTACTTGTTCTGACGCTAACCCTACTTGTCCTGACGCTAACCCTAGTTGTCCTGACGCTAACCCTAGTTGTCCTGACGCTAACCCTAGTTGTCCTGACGCTAACACTACTTGTCCTGACGCTAACCCTCGTTGTCCTGACGCTAACCCTAGTTGTCCTGATGCTAACCCTACTTGTCCTGACGCTAACCCTAGTTGTCCTGACGCTAACCCTAGTTGTCCTGATGCTAACCCTAGTTGTCCTGACGCTAACCCTAGTTGTCCTGACGCTAACCCTAGCTGTCCTGACGCTAACCCTAGTCGTCCTGACGCTAACCCTAGTTGTCCTGACGCTAACCCTAGTTGTCCTGATGCTAACCCTACTTGTAATGACGCTAACCCTTCTTGTCCTGACGCTAACCCTAGTTGTCCTGACGCTAACCCTAGTTGTCCTGACGCTAACTCTAGTTGTCCTGACGCTAACCCTAGTTGTCCTGACGCTAACCCTAGTTGTCCTGACGCTAACCCTAGTTGTCCTAACGCTAACCCTAGTTGTCCTGATGCTAACCCTAGTTGTCCTGACGCTAACCCTACTTGTCCTGAAGCTAAACCTAGTTGTCCTGACGCTAACCCTAGTTGTCCTGACGCTAACCCTAGTTGTCCTGACGCTAACCCTACTTGTCCTGACGCTAACCCTAGTTGTCCTGACGCTAACCCTAGATGTCCTTATGCTAACCCTAGTTGTCCTGACGCTAACCCTAGTTGTCCTGACGCTAACCCTACTTGTCCTGACGCTAACTCTACTTGTCCTGACGCTAACCCTAGTTATCCTGACGCTAACCCTAGTTGTCCTGACGCTAACCCTAGTTGTCCTGACGCTAACCCTAGTTGTCCTGACGCTAACCCTAGTTGTCCTGACGCTAACCCTAGTTGTCCTGACGCTAACCCTAGATGTCCTGACGCTAACCCTACTTGTCCTGACGCTAACCCTAGTTGTCCTGATGCTAACCCTACTTGTCCTGAGGCTAACCCTAGTTGTCCTGACGCTAACCCTAGTTGTCCTGACGCTAACCCTACTTGTCCTGACGCTAACCCTACTTGTTCTGACGCTAACCCTACTTGTCCTGACGCTAACCCTAGTTGTCCTGACGCTAACCCTAGTTGTCCTGACGCTAACACTACTTGTCCTGACGCTAACCCTCGTTGTCCTGACGCTAACCCTAGTTGTCCTGATGCTAACCCTACTTGTCCTGACGCTAACCCTAGTTGTCCTGACGCTAACCCTAGTTGTCCTGATGCTAACCCTAGTTGTCCTGACGCTAACCCTAGTTGTCCTGACGCTAACCCTAGCTGTCCTGACGCTAACCCTAGTCGTCCTGACGCTAACCCTAGTTGTCCTGACGCTAACCCTAGTTGTCCTGATGCTAACCCTACTTGTAATGACGCTAACCCTACTTGTCCTGACGCTAACCCTAGTTGTCCTGACGCTAACCCTAGTTGTCCTGACGCTAACTCTAGTTGTCCTGACGCTAACCCTAGTTGTCCTGACGCTAACCCTAGTTGTCCTGACGCTAACCCTAGTTGTCCTGACGCTAACCCTAGTTGTCCTAACGCTAACCCTAGTTGTCCTGATGCTAACCCTAGTTGTCCTGACGCTAACCCTACTTGTCCTGAAGCTAAACCTAGTTGTCCTGACGCTAACCCTAGTTGTCCTGACGCTAACCCTAGTTGTCCTGACGCTAACCCTAGTTGTCCTGACGCTAACACTACTTGTCCTGACGCTAACCCTCGTTGTCCTGACGCTAACCCTAGTTGTCCTGATGCTAACCCTACTTGTCCTGACGCTAACCCTAGTTGTCCTGACGCTAACCCTAGTTGTCCTGATGCTAACCCTAGTTGTCCTGACGCTAACCCTAGTTGTCCTGACGCTAACCCTAGCTGTCCTGACGCTAACCCTAGTCGTCCTGACGCTAACCCTAGTTGTCCTGACGCTAACCCTAGTTGTCCTGATGCTAACCCTACTTGTAATGACGCTAACCCTACTTGTCCTGACGCTAACCCTAGTTGTCCTGACGCTAACCCTAGTTGTCCTGACGCTAACTCTAGTTGTCCTGACGCTAACCCTAGTTGTCCTGACGCTAACCCTAGTTGTCCTGACGCTAACCCTAGTTGTCCTGACGCTAACCCTAGTTGTCCTAACGCTAACCCTAGTTGTCCTGATGCTAACCCTAGTTGTCCTGACGCTAACCCTACTTGTCCTGAAGCTAAACCTAGTTGTCCTGACGCTAACCCTAGTTGTCCTGACGCTAACCCTAGTTGTCCTGACGCTAACCCTACTTGTCCTGACGCTAACCCTAGTTGTCCTGACGCTAACCCTAGATGTCCTTATGCTAACCCTAGTTGTCCTGACGCTAACCCTAGTTGTCCTGACGCTAACCCTACTTGTCCTGACGCTAACTCTACTTGTCCTGACGCTAACCCTAGTTATCCTGACGCTAACCCTAGTTGTCCTGACGCTAACCCTAGTTGTCCTGACGCTAACCCTAGTTGTCCTGACGCTAACCCTAGTTGTCCTGACGCTAACCCTAGTTGTCCTGACGCTAACCCTAGATGTCCTGACGCTAACCCTACTTGTCCTGACGCTAACCCTAGTTGTCCTGATGCTAACCCTACTTGTCCTGAGGCTAACCCTAGTTGTCCTGACGCTAACCCTAGTTGTCCTGACGCTAACCCTACTTGTCCTGACGCTAACCCTACTTGTTCTGACGCTAACCCTACTTGTCCTGACGCTAACCCTAGTTGTCCTGACGCTAAGCCTAGTTGTCCTGACGCTAACCCTAGTTGTCCTGACGCTAACACTACTTGTCCTGACGCTAACCCTCGTTGTCCTGACGCTAACCCTAGTTGTCCTGATGCTAACCCTACTTGTCCTGACGCTAACCCTAGTTGTCCTGACGCTAACCCTAGTTGTCCTGATGCTAACCCTAGTTGTCCTGACGCTAACCCTAGTTGTCCTGACGCTAACCCTAGCTGTCCTGACGCTAACCCTAGTCGTCCTGACGCTAACCCTAGTTGTCCTGACGCTAACCCTAGTTGTCCTGATGCTAACCCTACTTGTAATGACGCTAACCCTACTTGTCCTGACGCTAACCCTAGTTGTCCTGACGCTAACCCTAGTTGTCCTGACGCTAACTCTAGTTGTCCTGACGCTAACCGTAGTTGTCCTGACGCTAACCCTAGTTGTCCTGACGCTAACCCTAGTTGTCCTGACGCTAACCCTAGTTGTCCTAACGCTAACCCTAGTTGTCCTGATGCTAACCCTAGTTGTCCTGACGCTAACCCTACTTGTCCTGAAGCTAAACCTAGTTGTCCTGACGCTAACCCTAGTTGTCCTGACGCTAACCCTAGTTGTCCTGACGCTAACCCTACTTGTCCTGACGCTAACCCTAGTTGTCCTGACGCTAACCCTAGATGTCCTTATGCTAACCCTAGTTGTCCTGACGCTAACCCTAGTTGTCCTGACGCTAACCCTACTTGTCCTGACGCTAACTCTACTTGTCCTGACGCTAACCCTAGTTGTCCTGACGCTAACCCTAGTTGTCCTGACGCTAACCCTACTTGTCCTGACGCTAACCCTACTTGTCCTGACGCTAACCCTAGTTGTCCTGACGCTAACCCTAGTTGTCCTGACGCTAACCCTAGTTGTCCTGATGCTAACCCTAGTTGTCCTGACGCTAACCCTAGTTTTCCTGACGCTAACCCTACTTGTCCTGACGCTAACCCGAGTTGTCCTGACGCTAACCCGAGTTGTCCTGACGCTAACCCTAGTTGTCCTGATGCTAACCCTAGTTGTCCTGATGCTAACCCTAGTTGTCCTGACACTAACCCTAGTTGTCCTGACGCTAACCCTAGTTGTCCTGACGCTAACCCTACTTGTCCTGACGCTAACCCGAGTTGTCCTGACGCTAACCCGAGTTGTCCTGACGCTAACCCGAGTTGTCCTGACGCTAACTCGAGTTGTCCTGACGCTAACCCTAGTTGTCCTGACGCTAACCCTACTTGTCCTGACGCTAACCCTACTTGTCCTGACGCTAACCCTAGTTGTCCTGACGCTAACCCTACTTGTCCTGACGCTAACCCTACTTGTCCTGACGCTAACCCTAGTTGTCCTGAAGCTAACCCTAGTTGTCCTGACGCTAACCCTACTTGTCCTGACGCTAACCCTAGTTGTCCTGACGCTAACCCTAGTTGTCCTGACGCTAACCCTAGTTGTCCTGACGCTAACCCTAGTTGTCCTGATGCTAACCCTAGTTGTCCTGATGCTAACCCTAGTTGTCCTGACGCTAACCCTAGTTGTCTTGACGCTAACCCTAGATGTCCTGACGCTAACCCTACTTGTCCTGACGCTAACCCTAGTTGTCCTGACGCTAACCCTACTTGTCCTGACGCTAACCCTAGTTGTCTTGACGCTAACCCTAGTTGTCCTGACGCTAACCCTACTTGTCCTGACGCTAACCCTAGTTGTCCTGACGCTAACCCTACTTGTCCTGACGCTAACCCTACTTGTCCTGACGCTAACCCTAGTTGTCCTGTCGCTAACCCTAGTTGTCCTGACGCTAACCCTAGTTGTCCTGACGCTAACCCTAGTTGTCCTGACGCTAACCCTACTTCTCCTGACGCTAACCCTACTTGTCCTGACGCTAACCCGAGTTGTCCTGACGCTAACCCGAGTTGTCCTGACGCTAACCCAAGTTGTCCTGACACTAACTCGAGTTGTCCTGACGCTAACCCGAGTTGTCCAGACGCTAACCCGAGTTGTCCTGACGCTAACCCGAGTTGTCGTGACGCTAACCCGAGTTGTCCTGACGCTAACCCGAGTTGTCCTGACGCTAACCCGAGTTGTCCTGACGCTAACTCTAGTTGTCCTGACGCTAACCCTAGTTGTCCTGATGCTAACCCTACTTGTCCTGACGCTAACCCTAGTTGTCCTGACGCTAACCCGAGTTGTCCTGACGCTAACCCTAGTTGTCCTGACGCTAACCCTAGTTGTCCTGACGCTAACCCGAGTTGTCCTGACGCTAACCCGAGTTGTCCTGACGCTAACCCTAGTTGTCCTGACGCTAACCCGAGTTGTCCTGACGCTAACCCGAGTTGTCCTGACGCCAACCCGAGTTGTCCTGATGCTAACCCGAGTTGTCCTGACGCTAACCCGAGTTGTCCTGACGCTAACCCTAGTTGTCCTGACGCTAACCCGAGTTGTCCTGACGCTAACCCTAGTTGTCCTGACGCTAACCCTAGTTGTCCTGACGCTAACCCTAGTTGTCCTGACGCTAACCCTAGTTGTCCTGACGCTAACCCTACTTGTCCTGACGCTAACCCTACTTGTCCTGACGCTAACCCTAGTTGTCCTGACGCTAACCCTAGTTGTCCAGACGCTAACCCTACTTGTCCTGATGCTAACCCTACTTGTCCTGACGCTAACCCTACTTGTCCTGACGCTAAACCTACTTGTCCTGACGCTAACCCTAGTTGTCCTGACGCTAACCCGAGTTGTCCTGACGCTAACCCGAGTTGTCCTGACGCTAACCCGAGTTGTCCTGACGCTAACCCTAGTTGTCCTGACGCTAACCCGAGTTGTCCTGACGCTAACCCTAGTTGTCCTGACGCTAACTCTAGTTGCCTGATGCTAACCCTAGTTGTCCTGACGATAACACTAGTTGTCCTGACGCTAACCCTAGTTGTCCTGACGCTAACCCTAGTTGTCCTGACGCTAACCCTAGTTGTCCTGACGCTAACCCTAGCTGTCCTGACGCTTACCCTAGTTGTCCTGACGCTAACCCTACTTGTCCTGACGCTAACCCTAGTTGTCCTGACGCTAACCCTACTTGTCCTGACGCTAACCCTACTTGTCCTGACGCTAACCCTAGTTGTCCTGACGCTAACCCTAGTTGTCCTGACGCTAACCCTACTTGTCCTGACGCTAACACTAGTTGTCCTGACGCTAACCGTAGTTGTCCTGACGCTAACCCTACTTGTCCTGACGCTAACCCTACTTGTCCTGACGCTAACCCTACTTGTCCTGACGCTAACCCTAGTTTTCCTGATGCTAACCCTACTTGTCCTGACGCTAACCCTAGTTGTCCTGATGCTAACCCTACTTGTCCTGACGCTAACCCTAGTTGTCCTGACGCTAACCCTAGTTGTCCTGATGCTAACCCTAGTTGTCCTGACGCTAACCCTAGTTATCCTGATGCTAGCCCTAGCTGTCCTGACGCTAACCCTAGTCGTCCTGACGCTAACCCTAGTTGTCCTGACGCTAACCCTAGTTGTCCTGACGCTAACCCTAGTTGTCCTGACGCTAACCCTAGTTATCCTGACGCTAACCCTAGTTGTCCTGACGCTAACCCTAGTTGTCCTGACGCTAACCCTAGTTGTCCTGACGCTAACCCTAGTTGTCCTGACGCTAACCCTAGATGTCCTGACGCTAACCCTACTTGTCCTGACGCTAACCCTAGTTGTCCTGATGCTAACCCTTCTTGTCCTGAGGCTAACCCTAGTTGTCCTGACGCTAACCCTAGTTGTCCTGACGCTAACCCTACTTGTCCTGACGCTAACCCTACTTGTTCTGACGCTAACCCTACTTGTCCTGACGCTAACCCTAGTTGTCCTGACGCTAACCCTAGTTGTCCTGACGCTAACCCTAGTTGTCCTGACGCTAACACTACTTGTCCTGACGCTAACCCTAGTTGTCCTGATGCTAACCCTACTTGTCCTGACGCTAACCCTAGTTGTCCTGACGCTAACCCTAGTTGTCCTGATGCTAACCCTAGTTGTCCTGACGCTAACCCTAGTTATCCTGATGCTAGCCCTAGCTGTCCTGACGCTAACCCTAGTCGTCCTGACGCTAACCCTAGTTGTCCTGACGCTAACCCTAGTTGTCCTGACGCTAACCCTAGTTGTCCTGACGCTAACCCTAGTTATCCTGACGCTAACCCTAGTTGTCCTGACGCTAACCCTAGTTGTCCTGACGCTAACCCTAGTTGTCCTGACGCTAACCCTAGTTGTCCTGACGCTAACCCTAGATGTCCTGACGCTAACCCTACTTGTCCTGACGCTAACCCTAGTTGTCCTGATGCTAACCCTTCTTGTCCTGAGGCTAACCCTAGTTGTCCTGACGCTAACCCTAGTTGTCCTGACGCTAACCCTACTTGTCCTGACGCTAACCCTACTTGTTCTGACGCTAACCCTACTTGTCCTGACGCTAACCCTAGTTGTCCTGACGCTAACCCTAGTTGTCCTGACGCTAACCCTAGTTGTCCTGACGCTAACACTACTTGTCCTGACGCTAACCCTAGTTGTCCTGATGCTAACCCTACTTGTAATGACGCTAACCCTACTTGTCCTGACGCTAACCCTAGTTGTCCTGATGCTAACCCTACTTGTCCTGACGCTAACCCTAGTTGTCCTGACGCTAACCCTAGTTGTCCTGATGCTAACCCTAGTTGTCCTGACGCTAACCCTAGTTGTCCTGACGCTAACCCTAGCTGTCCTGACGCTAACCCTAGTCGTCCTGACGCTAACCCTAGTTGTCCTGACGCTAACCCTAGTTGTCCTGATGCTAACCCTACTTGTAATGACGCTAACCCTACTTGTCCTGACGCTAACCCTAGTTGTCCTGACGATAACCCTAGTTGTCCTGACGCTAACTCTAGTTGTCCTGACGCTAACCCTAGTTGTCCTGACGCTAACCCTAGTTGTCCTGACGCTAACCCTAGTTGTCCTAACGCTAACCCTAGTTGTCCTGATGCTAACCCTCGTTGTCCTGACGCTAACCCTAGTTGTCCTGATGCTAACCCTACTTGTCCTGACGCTAACCCTAGTTGTCCTGACGCTAACCCTAGTTGTCCTGATGCTAACCCTAGTTCTCCTGACGCTAACCCTAGTTGTCCTGACGCTAACCCTAGCTGTCCTGACGCTAACCCTAGTCGTCCTGACGCTAACCCTAGTTGTCCTGACGCTAACCCTAGTTGTCCTGATGCTAACCCTACTTGTAATGACGCTAACCCTACTTGTCCTGACGCTAACCCTAGTTGTCCTGACGCTAACCCTAGTTGTCCTGACGCTAACTCTAGTTGTCCTGACGCTAACCCTAGTTGTCCTGACGCTAACCCTAGTTGTCCTGACGCTAACCCTAGTTGTCCTGACGCTAACCCTAGTTGTCCTAACGCTAACCCTAGTTGTCCTGATGCTAACCCTAGTTGTCCTGACGCTAACCCTACTTGTCCTGAAGCTAAACCTAGTTGTCCTGACGCTAACCCTAGTTGTCCTGACGCTAACCCTAGTTGTCCTGACGCTAACCCTACTTGTCCTGACGCTAACCCTAGTTGTCCTGACGCTAACCCTAGATGTCCTTATGCTAACCCTAGTTGTCCTGACGCTAACCCTAGTTGTCCTGACGCTAACCCTACTTGTCCTGACGCTAACTCTACTTGTCCTGACGCTAACCCTAGTTGTCCTGACTCTAACCCTAGTTGTCCTGACGCTAACCCTACTTGTCCTGACGCTAACCCTACTTGTCCTGACGCTAACCCTAGTTGTCCTGACGCTAACCCTAGTTGTCCTGACGCTAACCCTAGTTGTCCTGATGCTAACCCTAGTTGTCCTGACGCTAACCCTAGTTTTCCTGACGCTAACCCTACTTGTCCTGACGCTAACCCGAGTTGTCCTGACGCTAACCCGAGTTGTCCTGACGCTAACCCTAGTTGTCCTGACGCTAACCCTAGTTGTCCTGATGCTAACCCTAGTTGTCCTGACACTAACCCTAGTTGTCCTGACGCTAACCCTAGTTGTCCTGACGCTAACCCTACTTGTCCTGACGCTAACCCGAGTTGTCCTGACGCTAACCCGAGTTGTCCTGACGCTAACCCGAGTTGTCCTGACGCTAACTCGAGTTGTCCTGACGCTAACCCTAGTTGTCCTGACGCTAACCCTACTTGTCCTGACGCTAACCCTACTTGTCCTGACGCTAACCCTAGTTGTCCTGACGCTAACCCTACTTGTCCTGACGCTAACCCTACTTGTCCTGACGCTAACCCTAGTTGTCCTGAAGCTAACCCTAGTTGTCCTGACGCTAACCCTACTTGTCCTGACGCTAACCCTAGTTGTCCTGACGCTAACCCTAGTTGTCCTGACGCTAACCCTAGTTGTCCTGATGCTAACCCTAGTTGTCCTGATGCTAACCCTAGTTGTCCTGACGCTAACCCTAGTTGTCTTGACGCTAACCCTAGATGTCCTGACGCTAACCCTACTTGTCCTGACGCTAACCCTAGTTGTCCTGACGCTAACCCTACTTGTCCTGACGCTAACCCTAGTTGTCTTGACGCTAACCCTAGTTGTCCTGACGCTAACCCTACTTGTCCTGACGCTAACCCTAGTTGTCCTGACGCTAACCCTACTTGTCCTGACGCTAACCCTACTTGTCCTGACGCTAACCCGAGTTGTCGTGACGCTAACCCGAGTTGTCGTGACGCTAACCCGAGTTGTCCTGACGCTAACCCGAGTTGTCCTGACGCTAACTCTAGTTGTCCTGACGCTAACCCTAGTTGTCCTGACGCTAACCCTACTTGTCCTGACGCTAACCCTAGTTGTCCTGACGCTAACCCTAGTTGTCCTGACGCTAACCCGAGTTGTCCTGACGCTAACCCTAGTTGTCCTGACGCTAACCCTAGTTGTCCTGACGCTAACCCGAGTTGTCCTGACGCTAACCCGAGTTGTCCTGACGCTAACCCTAGTTGTCCTGACGCTAACCCGAGTTGTCCTGACGCTAACCCGAGTTGTCCTGACGCCAACCCGAGTTGTCCTGATGCTAACCCGAGTTGTCCTGACGCTAACCCGAGTTGTCCTGACGCTAACCCTAGTTGTCCTGACGCTAACCCGAGTTGTCCTGACGCTAACCCTAGTTGTCCTGACGCTAACCCTAGTTGTCCTGACGCTAACCCTAGTTGTCCTGACGCTAACCCTAGTTGTCCTGACGCTAACCCTAGTTGTCCTGACGCTAACCCTACTTGTCCTGACGCTAACCCTACTTGTCCTGGGACGCTAACCCTAGTTGTCCTGACTCTAACCCTAGTTTGTCCAGACGCTAACCCTACTTGTCCTGATGCTAACCCTACTTGTCCTGACGCTAACCCTACTTGTCCTGACGCTAACCCTACTTGTCCTGACGCTAACCCTAGTTGTCCTGACGCTAACCCGAGTTGTCCTGACGCTAACCCGAGTTGTCCTGACGCTAACCCTAGTTGTCCTGACGCTAACCCGAGTTGTCCTGACGCTAACCCTAGTTGTCCTGACGCTAACCTAGTTGCCTGATGCTAACCCTAGTTGTCCTGACGATAACACAGTTGTCCTGACGCTAACCCTAGTTGTCCTGACGCTAACCCTAGTTGTCCTGACGCTAACCCTAGTTGTCCTGACGCTAACCCTAGTTGTCCTGACGCTAACCCTAGTTGTCCTGACGCTAACCCTACTTGTCCTGACGCTAACCCTAGTTGTCCTGACGCTAACCCTACTTGTCCTGACGCTAACCCTACTTGTCCTGACGCTCTAATCCTAGTTGTCCTGACGCTAACCTACTTGTCCTGACGCTAACCCTAGTTGTCCTGACGCTAACCCTACTTGTCCTGACGCTAACCCTACTTGTCCTGACGCTAACCCTACTTGTCCTGACGCTAACCTACTTGTCCTGACGCTAACCTAGTTTTCCTGATGCTAACCCTACTTGTCCTGACGCTAACCTAGTTGTCCTGACGCTAACCCTACTTGTCCTGACGCTAACCCTAGTTGTCCTGACTGCTAACCCTAGTTGTCCTGATGCTAACCCTAGTTGTCCTGACGCTAACCCTAGTTATCCTGATGCTAGCCCTAGCTGTCCTGACGCTAACCCTAGTCGTCCTGACGCTAACCCTAGTTGTCCTGACGCTAACCCTAGTTGTCCTGACGCTAACCCTAGTTGTCCTGACGCTAACCCTAGTTATCCTGACGCTAACCCTAGTTGTCCTGACGCTAACCCTAGTTGTCCTGACGCTAACCCTAGTTGTCCTGACGCTAACCCTAGTTGTCCTGACGCTAACCCTAGATGTCCTGACGCTAACCCTACTTGTCCTGACGCTAACCCTAGTTGTCCTGATGCTAACCCTACTTGTCCTGAGGCTAACCCTAGTTGTCCTGACGCTAACCCTAGTTGTCCTGACGCTAACCCTACTTGTCCTGACGCTAACCCTACTTGTCCTGACGCTAACCCTAGTTGTCCTGACGCTAACCCTAGTTGTCCTGACGCTAACCCTAGTTGTCCTGACGCTAACACTACTTGTCCTGACGCTAACCCTAGTTGTCCTGACGCTAACCCTAGTTGTCCTGATGCTAACCCTACTTGTCCTGACGCTAACCCTAGTTGTCCTGATGCTAACCCTAGTTGTCCTGACGCTAACCCTAGTTGTCCTGACGCTAACCCTAGCTGTCCTGACGCTAACCCTAGTCGTCCTGACGCTAACCCTAGTTGTCCTGACGCTAACCCTAGTTGTCCTGATGCTAACCCTACTTGTAATGACGCTAACCCTACTTGTCCTGACGCTAACCCTAGTTGTCCTGACGCTAACCCTAGTTGTCCTGACGCTAACTCTAGTTGTCCTGACGCTAACCCTAGTTGTCCTGACGCTAACCCTAGTTGTCCTGACGCTAACCCTAGTTGTCCTGACGCTAACCCTAGTTGTCCTAACGCTAACCCTAGTTGTCCTGATGCTAACCCTAGTTGTCCTGACGCTAACCCTACTTGTCCTGAAGCTAAACCTAGTTGTCCTGACGCTAACCCTAGTTGTCCTGACGCTAACCCTAGTTGTCCTGACGCTAACCCTACTTGTCCTGACGCTAACCCTAGTTGTCCTGACGCTAACCCTAGATGTCCTTACGCTAACCCTAGTTGTCCTGACGCTAACCCTAGTTGTCCTGACGCTAACCCTACTTGTCCTGACGCTAACTCTACCTGTCCTGACGCTAACCCTAGTTGTCCTGACGCTAACCCTACTTGTCCTGACGCTAACCCTACTTGTCCTGACGCTAACCCTACTTGTCCTGACGCTAACCCTAGTTGTCCTGACGCTAACCCTACTTGTCCTGACGCTAACCCTACTTGTCCTGACGCTAACCCTAGTTGTCCTGACGCTAACCCTAGTTGTCCTGACGCTAACCCTACTTGACCTGACGCTAACCCGAGTTGTCCTGACGCTAACCCGAGTTGTCCTGACGCTAACCCTAGTTGTCCTGACGCTAACCCTAGTTGTCCTGATGCTAACCCTAGTTGTCCTGACACTAACCCTAGTTGTCCTGACGCTAACCCTAGTTGTCCTGACGCTAACCCTACTTGTCCTGACGCTAACCCGAGTTGTCCTGACGCTAACCCGAGTTGTCCTGACGCTAACCCGAGTTGTCCTGACGCTAACTCGAGTTGTCCTGACGCTAACCCTAGTTGTCCTGACGCTAACCCTACTTGTCCTGACGCTAACCCTACTTGTCCTGACGCTAACCCTAGTTGTCCTGACGCTAACCCTACTTGTCCTGACGCTAACCCTACTTGTCCTGACGCTAACCCTAGTTGTCCTGAAGCTAACCCTAGTTGTCCTGACGCTAACCCTACTTGTCCTGACGCTAACCCTAGTTGTCCTGACGCTAACCCTAGTTGTCCTGACGCTAACCCTAGTTGTCCTGATGCTAACCCTAGTTGTCCTGATGCTAACCCTAGTTGTCCTGACGCTAACCCTAGTTGTCTTGACGCTAACCCTAGATGTCCTGACGCTAACCCTACTTGTCCTGACGCTAACCCTAGTTGTCCTGACGCTAACCCTACTTGTCCTGACGCTAACCCTAGTTGTCCTGTCGCTAACCCTAGTTGTCCTGACGCTAACCCTAGTTGTCCTGACGCTAACCCTAGTTGTCCTGACGCTAACCCTAGTTGTCCTGACGCTAACCCTAGTTGTCCTGATGCTAACCCTACTTCTCCTGACGCTAACCCTACTTGTCCTGACGCTAACCCGAGTTGTCCTGACGCTAACCCGAGTTGTCCTGACGCTAACCCGAGTTGTCCTGACACTAACTCGAGCTGTCCTGACGCTAACCCGAGTTGTCCTGACGCTAACCCGAGTTGTCCTGACGCTAACCCGAGTTGTCGTGACGCTAACCCGAGTGGTCCTGACGCTAACCCGAGTTGTCCTGACGCTAACCCGAGTTGTCCTGACGCTAACTCTAGTTGTCCTGACGCTAACCATAGTTGTCCTGACGCTAACCCTACTTGTCCTGACGCTAACCCTAGTTGTCCTGACGCTAACCCTAGTTGTCCTGACGCTTACCCGAGTTGTCCTGACGCTAACCCTAGTTGTCCTGACGCTAACCCTAGTTGTCCTGACGCTAACCCGAGTTGTCCTGACGCTAACCCGAGTTGTCCTGACGCTAACCCTAGTTGTCCTGACGCTAACCCGAGTTGTCCTGACGCTAACCCGAGTTGTCCTGACGCTAACCCGAGTTGTCCTGACGCTAACCCGAGTTGTCCAGACGCTAACCCTAGTTGTCCTGACGCTAACCCGAGTTGTCCTGACGCTAACCCTAGTTGTCCTGACGCTAACCCTAGTTGTCCTGACGCTAACCCTAGTTGTCCTGACGCTAACCCTAGTTGTCCTGACGCTAACCCTACTTGTCCTGACGCTAACCCTAGTTGTCCTGACGCTAGCCCTAGTTGTCCAGACGCTAACCCTACTTCTCCTGATGCTAACCCTACTTGTCCTGACGCTAACCCTACTTGTCCTGACGCTAACCCTAGTTGTCCTGACGCTAACCCTAGTTGTCCTGACGCTAACCCGAGTTGTCCTGACGCTAACCCGAGTTGTCCTGACGCTAACCCGAGTTGTCCTGACGCTAACCCTAGTTGTCCTGACGCTAACCCGAGTTGTCCTGACGCTAACCCTAGTTGTCCTGACGCTAACTCTAGTTGCCTGATGCTAACCCTAGTTGTCCTGACGATAACACTAGTTGTCCTGACGCTAACCCTAGTTGTCCTGACGCTAACCCTAGTTGTCCTGACGCTAACCCTAGTTGTCCTGATGCTAACCCTAGCTGTCCTGATGCTTACCCTAGTTGTCCTGACGCTAACCCTAGTTGTCCTGACGCTAACCCGAGTTGTCCTGACGCTAACCCGAGTTGTCCTGACGCTAACCCGAGTTGTCCTGACGCTAACCCTAGTTGTCCTGACGCTAACCCGAGTTGTCCTGATGCTAACCCTACTTGTCCTGACGCTAACCCTAGTTGTCCTGACGCTAACCCTAGTTGTCCAGACGCTAACCCTACTTGTCCTGATGCTAACCCTACTTGTCCTGACGCTAACCCTACTTGTCCTGACGCTAACCCTACTTGTCCTGACGCTAACCCTACTTGTCCTGACGCTAACCCTAGTTGTCCTGACGCTAACCCGAGTTGTCCTGACGCTAACCCGAGTTGTCCTGACGCTAACCCGAGTTGTCCTGACGCTAACCCTAGTTGTCCTGACGCTAACCCGAGTTGTCCTGACGCTAACCCTAGTTGTCCTGACGCTAACTCTAGTTGCCTGATGCTAACCCTAGTTGTCCTGACGATAACACTAGTTGTCCTGACGCTAACCCTAGTTGTCCTGACGCTAACCCTAGTTGTCCTGACGCTAACCCTAGTTGTCCTGACGCTAACCCTAGCTGTCCTGACGCTTACCCTAGTTGTCCTGACGCTAACCCTACTTGTCCTGACGCTAACCCTAGTTGTCCTGACGCTAACCCTACTTGTCCTGACGCTAACCCTACTTGTCCTGACGCTAACCCTAGTTGTCCTGACGCTAACCCTACTTGTCCTGACGCTAACACTAGTTGTCCTGACGCTAACCGTAGTTGTCCTGACGCTAACCCTACTTGTCCTGACGCTAACCCTACTTGTCCTGACGCTAACCCTAGTTGTCCTGACGATAACCCTAGTTTTCCTGATGCTAACCCTACTTGTCCTGACGCTAACCCTCGTTGTCCTGATGCTAACCCTACTTGTCCTGACGCTAACCCTAGTTGTCCTGACGCTAACCCTAGTTGTCCTGATGCTAACCCTAGTTGTCCTGACGCTAACCCTAGTTATCCTGATGCTAGCCCTAGCTGTCCTGACGCTAACCCTAGTCGTCCTGACGCTAACCCTAGTTGTCCTGACGCTAACCCTAGTTGTCCTGACGCTAACCCTAGTTGTCCTGACGCTAACCCTAGTTATCCTGACGCTAACCCTAGTTGTCCTGATGCTAACCCTAGTTGTCCTGACGCTAACCCTAGTTGTCCTGACGCTAACCCTAGTTGTCCTGACGCTAACCCTAGATGTCCTGACGCTAACCCTACTTGTCCTGACGCTAACCCTAGTTGTCCTGATGCTAACCCTACTTGTCCTGAGGCTAACCCTAGTTGTCCTGACGCTAACCCTAGTTGTCCTGACGCTAACCCTACTTGTCCTGACGCTAACCCTACTTGTTCTGACGCTAACCCTACTTGTCCTGACGCTAACCCTAGTTGTTCTGACGCTAACCCTAGTTGTCCTGACGCTAACCCTAGTTGTCCTGACGCTAACACTACTTGTCCTGACGCTAACCCTAGTTGTCCTGACGCTAACCCTAGTTGTCCTGATGCTAACCCTACTTGTCCTGACGCTAACCCTAGTTGTCCTGACGCTAACCCTAGTTGTCCTGATGCTAACCCTAGTTGTCCTGACGCTAACCCTAGTTGTCCTGACGCTAACCCTAGCTGTCCTGACGCTAACCCTAGTCTTCCTGACGCTAACCCTAGTTGTCCTGACGCTAACCCTAGTTGTCCTGATGCTAACCCTACTTGTAATGACGCTAACCCTACTTGTCCTGACGCTAACCCTAGTTGTCCTGACGCTAACCCTAGTTGTCCTGACGCTAACTCTAGTTGTCCTGACGCTAACCCTAGTTGTCCTGACGCTAACCCTAGTTGTCCTGACGCTAACCCTAGTTGTCCTGACGCTAACCCTAGTTGTCCTAATGCTAACCCTAGTTGTCCTGATGGTAACCCTAGTTGTCCTGACGCTAACCCTACTTGTCCTGAAGCTAAACCTAGTTGTCCTGACGCTAACCCTAGTTGTCCTGACGCTAACCCTAGTTGTCCTGACGCTAACCCTACTTGTCCTGACGCTAACCCTAGTTGTCCTGACGCTAACCCTAGATGTCCTTACGCTAACCCTAGTTGTCCTGACGCTAACCCTAGTTGTCCTGACGCTAACCCTACTTGTCCTGACGCTAACTCTACTTGTCCTGACGCTAACCCTAGTTGTCCTGACGCTAACCCTACTTGTCCTGACGCTAACCCTACTTGTCCTGACGCTAACCCGAGTTGTCCTGACGCTAACCCTAGTTGTCCTGACGCTAACCCGAGTTGTCCTGACGCTAACCCGAGTTGTCCTGACGCTAACCCGAGTTGTCCAGACGCTAACCCTAGTTGTCCTGACGCTAACCCGAGTTGTCCTGACGCTAACCCTAGTTGTCCTGACGCTAACCCGAGTTGTCCTGACGCTAACCCTAGTTGTCCTGACGCTAACCCTAGTTGTCCTGACGCTAACCCGAGTTGTCCTGACGCTAACCCGAGTTGTCCTGACGCTAACCCGAGTTGTCCTGACGCTAACCCTAGTTGTCCTGACGCTAACCCGAGTTGTCCTGACGCTAACCCGAGTTGTCCTGACGCTAACCCGAGTTGTCCTGACGCTAACCCGAGTTGTCCAGACGCTAACCCTAGTTGTCCTGACGCTAACCCGAGTTGTCCTGACGCTAACCCTAGTTGTCCTGACGCTAACCCTAGTTGTCCTGACGCTAACCCTAGTAGTCCTGACGCTAACCCTAGTTGTCCTGACGCTAACCCTACTTGTCCTGACGCTAACCCTAGTTGTCCTGACGCTAGCCCTAGTTGTCCAGACGCTAACCCTACTTCTCCTGATGCTAACCCTACTTGTCCTGACGCTAACCCTACTTGTCCTGACGCTAACCCTAGTTGTCCTGACGCTAACCATAGTTGTCCTGACGCTAACCCGAGTTGTCCTGAAGCTAACCCGAGTTGTCCTGACGCTAACCCGAGTTGTCCTGACGCTAACCCTAGTTGTCCTGACGCTAACCCTAGTTGTCCTGACGCTAACTCTAGTTGCCTGATGCTAACCCTAGTTGTCCTGACGATAACACTAGTTGTCCTGACGCTAACCCTAGTTGTCCTGACGCTAACCCTAGTTGTCCTGACGCTAACCCTAGTTGTCCTGATGCTAACCCTAGCTGTCCTGACGCTTACCCTAGTTGTCCTGACGCTAACCCTACTTGTCCTGACGCTAACCCTAGTTGTCCTGACACTAACCCTAGTTGTCCTGACGCTAACCCTACTTGTCCTGACGCTAACCCTAGTTGTCCTGACGCTAACCCTAGTTGTCCAGACGCTAACCCTACTTGTCCTTATGCTAACCCTACTTGTCCTGACGCTAACCCTACTTGTCCTGACGCTAACCCTACTTGTCCTGACGCTAACCCTACTTGTCCTGACGCTAACCCTAGTTGTCCTGACGCTAACCCGAGTTGTCCTGACGCTAACCCGAGTTGTCCTGACGCTAACCCGAGTTGTCCTGACGCTAACCCGAGTTGTCCTGACGCTAACCCTAGTTGTCCTGACGCTAACCCGAGTTGTCCTGATGCTAACCCTACTTGTCCTGACGCTAACCCTAGTTGTCCTGACGCTAACCCTAGTTGTCCAGACGCTAACCCTACTTGTCCTGATGCTAACCCTACTTGTCCTGACGCTAACCCTACTTGTCCTGACGCTAACCCTACTTGTCCTGACGCTAACCCTACTTGTCCTGACGCTAACCCTAGTTGTCCTGACGCTAACCCGAGTTGTCCTGACGCTAACCCGAGTTGTCCTGACGCTAACCCGAGTTGTCCTGACGCTAACCCTAGTTGTCCTGACGCTAACCCGAGTTGTCCTGACGCTAACCCTAGTTGTCCTGACGCTAACTCTAGTTGCCTGATGCTAACCCTAGTTGTCCTGACGATAACACTAGTTGTCCTGACGCTAACCCTAGTTGTCCTGACGCTAACCCTAGTTGTCCTGACGCTAACCCTAGTTGTCCTGACGCTAACCCTAGCTGTCCTGACGCTTACCCTAGTTGTCCTGACGCTAACCCTACTTGTCCTGACGCTAACCCTAGTTGTCCTGACGCTAACCCTACTTGTCCTGACGCTAACCCTACTTGTCCTGACGCTAACCCTAGTTGTCCTGACGCTAACCCTACTTGTCCTGACGCTAACACTAGTTGTCCTGACGCTAACCGTAGTTGTCCTGACGCTAACCCTACTTGTCCTGACGCTAACCCTACTTGTCCTGACGCTAACCCTAGTTGTCCTGACGATAACCCTAGTTTTCCTGATGCTAACCCTACTTGTCCTGACGCTAACCCTCGTTGTCCTGATGCTAACCCTACTTGTCCTGACGCTAACCCTAGTTGTCCTGACGCTAACCCTAGTTATCCTGACGCTAACCCTAGTTGTCCTGATGCTAACCCTAGTTGTCCTGACGCTAACCCTAGTTGTCCTGACGCTAACCCTAGTTGTCCTGACGCTAACCCTAGATGTCCTGACGCTAACCCTACTTGTCCTGACGCTAACCCTAGTTGTCCTGATGCTAACCCTACTTGTCCTGAGGCTAACCCTAGTTGTCCTGACGCTAACCCTAGTTGTCCTGACGCTAACCCTACTTGTCCTGACGCTAACCCTACTTGTTCTGACGCTAACCCTACTTGTCCTGACGCTAACCCTAGTTGTTCTGACGCTAACCCTAGTTGTCCTGACGCTAACCCTAGTTGTCCTGACGCTAACACTACTTGTCCTGACGCTAACCCTAGTTGTCCTGACGCTAACCCTAGTTGTCCTGATGCTAACCCTACTTGTCCTGACGCTAACCCTAGTTGTCCTGACGCTAACCCTAGTTGTCCTGATGCTAACCCTAGTTGTCCTGACGCTAACCCTAGTTGTCCTGACGCTAACCCTAGTCGTCCTGACGCTAACCCTAGTTGTCCTGACGCTAACCCTAGTTGTCCTGATGCTAACCCTACTTGTAATGACGCTAACCCTACTTGTCCTGACGCTAACCCTAGTTGTCCTGACGCTAACCCTAGTTGTCCTGACGCTAACTCTAGTTGTCCTGACGCTAACCCTAGTTGTCCTGACGCTAACCCTAGTTGTCCTGACGCTAACCCTAGTTGTCCTGACGCTAACCCTAGTTGTCCTAATGCTAACCCTAGTTGTCCTGATGGTAACCCTAGTTGTCCTGACGCTAACCCTACTTGTCCTGAAGCTAAACCTAGTTGTCCTGACGCTAACCCTAGTTGTCCTGACGCTAACCCTAGTTGTCCTGACGCTAACCCTACTTGTCCTGACGCTAACCCTAGTTGTCCTGACGATAACCCTAGATGTCCTTACGCTAACCCTAGTTGTCCTGACGCTAACCCTAGTTGTCCTGACGCTAACCCTACTTGTCCTGACGCTAACTCTACTTGTCCTGACGCTAACCCTAGTTGTCCTGACGCTAACCCTACTTGTCCTGACGCTAACCCTACTTGTCCTGACGCTAACCCGAGTTGTCCTGACGCTAACCCTAGTTGTCCTGACGCTAACCCGAGTTGTCCTGACGCTAACCCGAGTTGTCCTGACGCTAACCCGAGTTGTCCAGACGCTAACCCTAGTTGTCCTGACGCTAACCCGAGTTGTCCTGACGCTAACCCTAGTTGTCCTGACGCTAACCCGAGTTGTCCTGACGCTAACCCTAGTTGTCCTGACGCTAACCCTAGTTGTCCTGACGCTAACCCGAGTTGTCCTGACGCTAACCCGAGTTGTCCTGACGCTAACCCTAGTTGTCCTGACGCTAACCCGAGTTGTCCTGACGCTAACCCGAGTTGTCCTGACGCTAACCCGAGTTGTCCTGACGCTAACCCGAGTTGTCCTGACGCTAACCCGAGTTGTCCAGACGCTAACCCTAGTTGTCCTGACGCTAACCCGAGTTGTCCTGACGCTAACCCTAGTTGTCCTGACGCTAACCCTAGTTGTCCTGACGCTAACTCTAGTAGTCCTGACGCTAACCCTAGTTGTCCTGACGCTAACCCTACTTGTCCTGACGCTAACCCTAGTTGTCCTGACGCTAGCCCTAGTTGTCCAGACGCTAACCCTACTTCTCCTGATGCTAACCCTACTTGTCCTGACGCTAACCCTACTTGTCCTGACGCTAACCCTAGTTGTCCTGACGCTAACCATAGTTGTCCTGACGCTAACCCGAGTTGTCCTGAAGCTAACCCGAGTTGTCCTGACGCTAACCCGAGTTGTCCTGACGCTAACCCTAGTTGTCCTGACGCTAACCCTAGTTGTCCTGACGCTAACTCTAGTTGCCTGATGCTAACCCTAGTTGTCCTGACGATAACACTAGTTGTCCTGACGCTAACCCTAGTTGTCCTGACGCTAACCCTAGTTGTCCTGACGCTAACCCTAGTTGTCCTGATGCTAACCCTAGCTGTCCTGACGCTTACCCTAGTTGTCCTGACGCTAACCCTACTTGTCCTGACGCTAACCCTAGTTGTCCTGACACTAACCCTAGTTGTCCTGACGCTAACCCTACTTGTCCTGACGCTAACCCTAGTTGTCCTGACGCTAACCCTAGTTGTCCAGACGCTAACCCTACTTGTCCTTATGCTAACCCTACTTGTCCTGACGCTAACCCTACTTGTCCTGACGCTAACCCTACTTGTCCTGACGCTAACCCTACTTGTCCTGACGCTAACCCGAGTTGTCCTGACGCTAACCCGAGTTGTCCTGACGCTAACCCGAGTTGTCCTGACGCTAACCCTAGTTGTCCTGACGCTAACCCGAGTTGTCCTGACGCTAACCCTAGTTGTCCTGACGCTAACTCTAGTTGCCTGATGCTAACCCTAGTTGTCCTGACGATAACACTAGTTGTCCTGACGCTAACCCTAGTTGTCCTGACGCTAACCCTAGCTGTCCTGACGCTTACCCTAGTTGTCCTGACGCTAACCCTACTTGTCCTGACGCTAACCCTAGTTGTCCTGACGCTAACCCTACTTGTCCTGACGCTAACCCTACTTGTCCTGACGCTAACCCTAGTTGTCCTGACGCTAACCCTAGTTGTCCTGACGCTAACCCTACTTGTCCTGATGCTAACACTAGTTGTCCTGATGCTAACCGTAGTTGTCCTGACGCTAACCCTACTTGTCCTGACGCTAACCCTACTTGTCCTGACGCTAACCCTAGTTGTCCTGACGCTAACCCTAGTTTTCCTGATGCTAACCCTACTTGTCCTGACGCTAACCCTCGTTGTCCTGACGCTAACCCTACTTGTCCTGACGCTAACCCTAGTTGTCCTGACGCTAACCCTAGTTGTCCTGATGCTAACCCTAGTTGTCCTGACGCTAACCCTAGTTATCCTGATGCTAGCCCTAGCTGTCCTGACGCTAACCCTAGTCGTCCTGACGCTAACCCTAGTTGTCCTGACGCTAACCCTAGTTGTCCTGACGCTAACCCTAGTTGTCCTGACGCTAACCCTAGTTATCCTGACGCTAACCCTAGTTGTCCTGACGCTAACCCTAGTTGTCCTGACGCTAACCCTAGTTGTCCTGACGCTAACCCTAGTTGTCCTGACGCTAACCCTAGATGTCCTGACGCTAACCCTACTTGTCCTGACGCTAACCCTAGTTGTCCTGATGCTAACCCTACTTGTCCTGAGGCTAACCCTAGTTGTCCTGACGCTAACATTACTTGTCCTGACGCTAACCCTAGTTGTCCTGACGCTAACCCTAGTTGTCCTGACGCTAACCCTAGTTGTCCTGACACTAACCCTAGTTGTCCTGACGCTAACCCTAGTTGTCCTGACGCTAACCCTAGTTGTCCTGATGCTAACCCTAGCTGTCCTGATGCTTACCCTAGTTGTCCTGACGCTAACCCTACTTGTCCTGACGCTAACCCTAGTTGTCCTGACACTAACCCTAGTTGTCCTGACGCTAACCCTACTTGTCCTGACGCTAACCCTACTTGTCCTGACGCTAACCCTAGTTGTCCTGACGCTAACCCTACTTGTCCTGACGCTAACCCTAGTTGTCCTGACGCTAACCGTAGTTGTCCTGACGCTAACCCTAGTTGTCCTGACGCTAACCCTACTTGTCCTGACGCTAACCCTAGTTGTCCTGACGCTAACCCTAGTTGTCCTGATGCTAACCCTACTTGTCCTGACGCTAACCCTAGTTGTCCTGATGCTAACCCTACTTGTCCTGACACTAACCCTAGTTGTCCTGACGCTAACCCTAGTTGTCCTGACGCTAACCCTACTTGTCCTAACGCTAACACTAGTTGTCCTGACGCTAACCCTAGTTGTCCTGACGCTAACCCTAGTTGTCCTGACGCTAACCCTAGTTGTCCTGACGCTAACCCTACTTGTCCTGACACTAACCCTAGTTGTCCTGACGCTAACCCTACTTGTCCTGACGCTAACCCTAGTTGTCCTGACGCTAACCCTAGTTGTCCTGACGATAACCCTAGTTGTCCTGACGCTGACCCGAGTTGTCCTGACGCTAACCCGAGTTGTCCTGACGCTAACCCGAGTTGTCCTGACGCTAACCCTAGTTGTCCTGATGCTAACCCTAGTTGTCCTGACGCTAACCCTAGTTGTCCTGACGATAACCCTAGTTGTCCTGACGCTAACCCTAGTTGTCCTGACGCTAATCCTACTTGTCCTGACGCTAACCCTAGTTGTCCTGACGCTAACCGTAGTTGTCCTGACGCTAACCCTACTTGTCCTGACGCTAACCCTACTTGTCCTGACGCTAACTCTAGTTGTCCTGACGCTAACCCTAGTTGTCCTGATGCTAACACTACTTGTCCTGACGCTAACTCTAGTTGTCCTGATGCTAACCCTACTTGTCCTGACACTAACCCTAGTTGTCCTGACGCTAACCCTAGTTGTCCTGACGCTAACCCTACTTGTCCTAACGCTAACCCTAGTTGTCCTGACGCTAACCCTAGTTGTCCTGACGCTAACCCTAGTTGTCCTGACGCTAACCCTACTTGTCCTGACGCTAACCCTAGTTGTCCTGATGCTAACCCTACTTGTCCTGACGCTAACCCTAGTTGTCCTGACGCTAACCCTAGTTGTCCTGACGATAACCCTAGTTGTCCTGACGCTAACCCGAGTTGTCCTGACGCTAACCCGTGTTGTCCTGACGCTAACCCGAGTTGTCCTGACGCTAACCCTAGTTGTCCTGACGCTAACCCTAGTTGTCCTGATGCTAACCCTAGTTGTCCTGACGCTAACAATAGTTGTCCTGACGCTAACCCTAGTTGTCCTGACGCTAACCCTAGTTGTCCTGACGCTAACCCTAGTTGTCCTGACGCTAACCCTAGTTGTCCTGACGCTAACCTTACTTGTCGTGACGCTAACCCTAGTTGTCCTGACGCTAACCCTATTTGTCCTGACGCTAACCCTATTTGTCCTGACGCTAACCCTAGTTGTCCTGACGCTAACCCTAGTTGTCCTGACGCTAACCCTACTTGTCCTGACGCTAACCCTACTTGTCCTGAAGCTAACCCTAGTTGTCCTGACGCTAACCCTAGTTGTCCTGAAGCTAACCCTACTTGTCCTGATGCTAAGCCTACTTGTCCTGACGCTAACCCTAGTTGTCCTGACGCTAACCCTAGTTGTCCTGACGCTAACCCTACTTGTCCTGACGCTAACCCTACTTGTCCTGACGCTAACCCTAGTTGTCCTGACGCTAACCCTAGTTGTCCTGATGCTAACCATAGATGTCCTGACGCTAACCCTAGTTGTCCTGACGCTAACCCTAGTTGTCCTGACGCTAACCCTAGTTGTCCTGACGCTAACCCTGCTTGTCCTAACGCTAACCCTACTTGTCCTGACGCTAACCCTACTTGTCCTGACGCTAACCCTAGTTGTCCTGATGCTAACCCTACTTGTCCTGACGCTAACCCTACTTGTCCTGACGCTAACCCTAGTTGTCCTGACGCTAACCCTAGTTGTCCTGACGCTAACCCTAGTTGTCCTGACGCTAACATTACTTGTCCTGACGCTAACCCTAGTTGTCCTGACGCTAACCCTAGTTGTCCTGACGCTAACCCTAGTTGTCCTGACACTAACCCTAGTTGTCCTGACGCTAACCCTAGTTGTCCTCACGCTAACCCTACTTATCCTGACGCTAACCCTACTTGTCCTGACACTAACCCTAGTTGTCCTGACGCTAACACTAGTTGTCCTGACGCTAACCCTACTTGTCCTGATGCCAACCCTAGTTGTCCTGACGCTAACCCTAGTTGTCCTGAGGCTAACCCCAGTTTTCCTGACGCTAACCCTAGATGTCCTGACGCTAACCCTAGTTGTCCTGACGCTAACCCTAGTTGTCCTGACGCTAACCCTACTTGTCCTGACGCTAACCCTAGTTGTCCTGACGCTAACCCTACTTGTCCTGACGCTAACCCTACTTGTCCTGACGCTAACCCTAGTTGTCCTGACGCTAACCCTAGTTGTCCTGACGCTAACCCTACTTGTCCTGACGCTAACCCTAGTTGTCCTGACGCTAACCCTAGTTGTCCTGACGCTAACCCTACTTGTCCTGACGCTAACCCTAGTTGTCCTGACGCTAACCCTACTTGTCCTGACGCTAACCCTAGTTTTCCTGACGCTAACCCTACTTGTCCTGATGCTAACCCTACTTGTCCTGACGCTAACCCTACTTGTCCTGACGCTAACCCTAGTTGTCCTGACGCTAACCCTAGTTGTCCTGACGCTAACCCTACTTGTCCTGACGCTAACCCTACTTGTCTTGACGCTAACCCTAGTTGTCCTGACGCTAACCCTAGTTGTCCTGACGCTAACCCTAGTTGTCCTCACGCTAACCCTACTTGTCCTGACGCTAACCCTAGTTCTCCTGACGCTAACCCTAGTTGTCCTGACGCTAACCCTACTTGTCCTGACGCCAACCCTAGTTGTCCTGACGCTAACCCTAGTTGTCCTGACGCTAACCCCAGTTGTCCTGACGCTAACCCTAGATGTCCTGATGCTAACCCTAGTTGTCCTGACGCTAACCCTAGTTGTCCTGACGCTAACCCTACTTGTCCTGACGCTAACCCTACTTGTCCTGACGCTAACCCTAGTTGTCCTGACGCTAACCCTAGTTGTCCTGACGCTAACCCTAGTTGTCCTGACGCTAACCCTACTTGTCCTGACGCTAACCCTAGTTGTCCTGACGCTAACCCTAGTTGTCCTGACGCTAACCCTACTTGTCCTGACGCTAACCCTAGTTGTCCTGACGCTAACCCTACTTGTCCTGGTGCTAACCCTACTTGTCCTGACGCTAACCCTAGTTGTCCTGACGCTAACCCTACTTGTCCTGACGCTAACCCTAGTTGTCCTGACGCTAACCCTTCTTGTCCTGACGCTAACCCTACTTGTCCTGACGCTAACCCTACTTGTCCTGACGCTAACCCTAGTTGTCCTGACGCTAACCCTACTTGTCCTGACGCTAACCCTACTTGTCCTGACGCTAACCCTAGTTGTCCTGACGCTAACCCTAGTTGTCCTGACGCTAACCCTACTTGTCCTGACGCTAACCCTAGTTGTCCTGACGCTAACCCTAGTTGTCCTGACGCTAACCCTAGTTGTCCTGACGCTGTCCCTAGTTGTCCTGACGCTAACCCTAGTTGTCCTGACGCTAACCCGAGTTGTCCTGACGCTAACCCTAGTTGTCCTGACGCTAACCCTAGTTGTCCTGACGCTAACTCTAGTTGTCCTGACGCTAACCCTAGTTGTCCTGACGCTAACCCTAGTTGTCCTGACGCTAACCCTACTTGTCCTGACGCTAACCCTAGTTGTCCTGACGCTAACCCTAGTTGTCCTGACGCTAACCCGAGTTGTCCTGACGCTAACCCTAGTTGTCCTGACGCTAACCCTAGTTGTCCTGACGCTAACCCGAGTTGTACTGACGCTAACCCGAGTTGTCCTGACGCTAACCCTAGTTGTCCTGACTCTAACCCGAGTTGTCCTGACGCTAACCCGAGTTGTCCTGACGCTAACCCGAGTTGTCCTGACGCTAACCCGAGTTGTCCTGACTCTAACCCGAGTTGTCCTGATGCTAACCCGAGTTGTCCTGACGCTAACCCGAGTTGTCCTGACGCTAACCCTAGTTGTCCTGACGCTAACCCGAGTTGTCCTGACGCTAACCCTAGTTGTCCTGACGCTAACCCTAGTTGTCCTGACGCTAACCCTAGTTGTCCTGACGATAACCCTAGTTGTCCTGACGCTAACCCTACTTGTCCTGACGCTAACCCTACTTGTCCTGACGCTAACCCTAGTTGTCCTGACGCTAACCCTAGTTGTCCTGACGTTAATCCTACTTGTCCTGACGCTAACCCTACTTGTCCTGATGCTAACCCTACTTGTCCTGACGCTAACCCTAGTTGTCCTGACGCTAACCCTACTTGTCCTGACGCTAACCCTAGTTGTCCTGACGCTAACCCTAGTTGTCCTGACGCTAACCCTAGTTGTCCTGACGCTAACCCTACTTGTCCTGACGCTAACCCTAGTTGTCCTGACGCTAACCCTACTTGTCCTGACGCTAACCCTAGTTGTCCTGACGCTAACCCTACTTGTCCTGACGCTAACCCTAGTTGTCCTGACGCTAACCCTAGTTGTCCTGACGCTAACCCTACTTGTCCTGACGCTAACCCTAGTTGTCCTGACGCTAACCCTAGTTGTCCTGACGCTAACCCTAGTTGTCCTGACGCTAACCCGAGTTGTCCTGACGCTAACCCTAGTTGTCCTGACGCTAACCCTAGTTGTCCTGACGCTAACCCGAGTTGTACTGACGCTAACCCGAGTTGTCCTGACGCTAACCCTAGTTGTCCTGACTCTAACCCGAGTTGTCCTGACGCTAACCCGAGTTGTCCTGACGCTAACCCGAGTTGTCCTGATGCTAACCCGAGTTGTCCTGACTCTAACCCGAGTTGTCCTGATGCTAACCCGAGTTGTCCTGACGCTAACCCGAGTTGTCCTGACGCTAACCCTAGTTGTCCTGACGCTAACCCGAGTTGTCCTTACGCTAACCCTAGTTGTCCTGACGCTAACCCTAGTTGTCCTGACGCTAACCCTAGTTGTCCTGACGCTAACCCTAGTTGTCCTGACGATAACCCTAGTTGTCCTGACGCTAACCCTAGTTGTCCTGACGCTAACCCTAGTTGTCCTGACGCTAACCCTAGTTGTCCTGATGCTAACCCTAGTTGTCCTGACGCTAACCCTAGTTGTCCTGACGCTAATCCTACTTGTCCTGACGCTAACCCTACTTGTCCTGATGCTAACCCTACTTGTCCTGACGCTAACCCTAGTTGTCCTGACGCTAACCCTACTTGTCCTGACGCTAACCCTAGTTGTCCTGACGCTAACCCTAGTTGTCCTGACGCTAACCCTAGTTGTCCTGACGCTAATCCTACTTGTCCTGACGCTAACCCTACTTGTCCTGATGCTAACCCTACTTGTCCTGACGCTAACCCTAGTTGTCCTGACGCTAACCCTACTTGTCCTGACGCTAACCCTAGTTGTCCTGACGCTAACCCTAGTTGTCCTGACGCTAACCCTAGTTGTCCTGACGCTAACCCTACTTGTCCTGACGCTAACCCTACTTGTCCTGACGCTAACCCTAGTTGTCCTGACGCTAACCCTAGTTGTCCTGACGCTAACCCTAGTTGTCCTGATGCTGTCCCTAGTTGTCCTGACGCTAACCCTAGTTGTCCTGACGCTAACCCTAGTTGTCCTGACGCTAACCCTAGTTGTCCTGATGCTGTCCCTAGTTGTCCTGACGCTAACCCGAGTTGTCCTGACGCTAACCCTAGTTGTCCTGACGCTAACCCGAGTTGTCCTGACGTTAACCCGAGTTGTCCTGACGCTAACCCGAGTTGTCCTGACGCTAACCCGAGTTGTCCTGATGCTAACCCGAGTTGTCCTGACGATAACCCAACTTGTCCTGACGCTAACCCTACTTGTACTGACGCTAACCCTAGTTGTCCTGACGCTAACCCTAGTTGTCCTGACGCTAACCCTACTTGGCCTGACGCTAACCCTACTTGTCCTGACGCTAACCCTAGTTTTCCTGACGCTAACCCTAGTTGTCCTGACGCTAACCCTAGTTGTCCTGACGCTAACCCTACTTGTCCTGACGCTAACCCTAGTTGTCCTGACGCTAACCCTAGTTGTCCTGACGCTAACCCTACTTGTCCTGACGCTAACCCGACTTGTCCTGACGCTAACCCTACTTGTCCTGACGCTAACCCTACTTGTCCTGACGCTAACCCTAGTTGTCCTGACGCTAACCCTAGTTGTCCTGACGCTAACCCTAGTTGTCCTGACGCTAACCCTAGTTGTCCTGACGCTGTCCCTAGTTGTCCTGACGCTAACCCTAGTTGTCCTGACGCTAACCCGATTTGTCCTGACGCTAACCCTAGTTGTCCTGACGCTAACCCGAGTTGTCCTGACGCTAACCCGAGTTGTCCTGACGCTAACCCGAGTTGTCCTGACGCTAACCCGAGTTGTCCTGACGCTAACCCGAGTTGTCCTGATGCTAACCCGAGTTGTCCTGACGATAACCCTACTTGTCCTGACGCTAACCCTACTTGTACTGACGCTAACCCTAGTTGTCCTGACGCTAACCCTAGTTGTCCTGACGCTAACCCTACTTGGCCTGACGCTAACCCTACTTGTCCTGACGCTAACCCTAGTTTTCCTGACGCTAACCCTAGTTGTCCTGACGCTAACCCGACTTGTCATGACGCTAACCCTACTTGTCCTGACGCTAACCCTACTTGTCCTGACGCTAACCCTAGTTGTCCTGACGCTAACCCTAGTTGTCCTGACGCTAACCCTAGTTGTCCTGACGCTAACCCTAGTTGTCCTGACGCTGTCTCTAGTTGTCCTGACGCTAACCCTAGTTGTCCTGACGCTAACCCGATTTGTCCTGACGCTAACCCTAGTTGTCCTGACGCTAACCCTAGTTGTCCTGACGCTAACTCTAGTTGTCCTGACGCTAACCCTAGTTGTCCTGACGCTAACCCTAGTTGTCCTGACGCTAACCCTACTTGTCCTGACGCTAACCCTAGTTGTCCTGACGCTAACCCTAGTTGTCCTGACGCTAACCCGAGTTGTCCTGACGCTAACCCTAGTTGTCCTGACGCTAACCCTAGTTGTCCTGACGCTAACCCGAGTTGTATTGACGCTAACCCGAGTTGTCCTGACGCTAACCCTAGTTGTCCTGACGCTAACCCGAGTTGTCCTGACGCTAACCCGAGTTGTCCTGACGCTAACCCGAGTTGTCCTGATGCTAACTTGAGTTGTCCTGACGCTAACCCGAGTTGTCCTGATGCTAACCTGAGTTGTCCTGACGCTAACCCGAGTTGTCCTGACGCTAATCCTAGTTGTGCTGACGCTAACCCGAGTTGTCCTGACGCTAACCCTACTTGTCCTGACGCTAACCCTAGTTGTCCTGACGCTAACCGTAGTTGTCCTGACGCTAACCCTACTTGTCCTGACGCTAACCCTAGTTGTCCTGACGCTAACCCTAGTTGTCCTGACGCTAACCCTACTTGTCCTGACGCTAACCCTACTTGTCCTGACGCTAACCCTAGTTGTCCTGACGCTAACCCTACTTGTCCTGACGCTAACCCTAGTTGTCCTGACGCTAACCCTACTTGTCCTGACGCTAACCCTACTTGTCCTGACGCTAACCCTACTTGTCCTGACGCTAACCCTACTTGTCCTGACGCTAACCCTACTTGTTCTGACGCTAACCCTACTTGTCCTGACGCTAACCCTAGTTGTCCTGACGCTAACCCTACTTGTCCTAACGCTAACCCTAGTTGTCCTGACGCTAACAATAGTTGTCCTGATGCTAACCCTACTTGTCCTGACGCTAACCCTAGTTGTCCTGACGCTAACCCTACTTGTCCTGACGCTAACCCTAGTTGTCCTGACGCTAAACCTACTTGTCCTGACGCTAACCCTAGTTGTCCTGACGCTAACCCTAGTTGTCCTGACGATAACCCTAGTTGTCCTGACGCTAACCCGAGTTGTCCTGACGCTAACCCGAGTTGTCCTGACGCTAACCCGAGTTGTCCTGACGCTAACCCGAGTTGTCCTGACGCTAACCCGAGTTGTCCTGACGCTAACCCCAGTTGTCCTGACGCTAACCCTAGATGTCCTGACGCTAACCCTAGTTGTCCTGACGCTAACCCTAGTTGTCCTGACGCTAACCCTACTTGGCCTGACGCTAACCCTACTTGTCCTGACGCTAACCCTAGTTTTCCTGACGCTAACCCTAGTTGTCCTGACGCTAACCCTAGTTGTCCTGACGCTAACCCTAGTTGTCCTGACGCTAACCCTAGTTGTCCTGACGCTAACCCTACTTGTCCTGACGCTAACCCTAGTTGTCCTGACGCTAACCCTACTTGTCCTGATGCTAACCCTACTTGTCCTGACTCTAACCCTAGTTGTCCTGACGCTAACCAAACTTGTCCTGACGCTAACCCTAGTTGTCCTGACGCTAACCCTAGTTGTCCTGACGCTAACCCTACTTGTCCTGACGCTAACCCTACTTGTCCTGACGCTAACCCTATTTGTCCTGACGCTAACCCTACTTGTCCTGACGCTAACCCTACTTGTCCTGACGCTAACCCGACTTGTCCTGACGCTAACCCTACTTGTCCTGACGCTAACCCTAGTTGTCCTGATGCTAACCCTAGTTGTCCTGACGCTAACCCTAGTTGTCCTGACGCTAACACTAGTTGTCCTGACGCTGTCCCTAGTTGTCCTGACGCTAACCCTAGTTGTCCTGACGCTAACCCGATTTGTCCTGACGCTAACCCTAGTTGTCCTGACGCTAACCCTAGTTGTCCTGACGCTAACTCTAGTTGTCCTGACGCTATCCCTAGTTGTCCTGACGCTAACCCTAGTTGTCCTGACGCTAACCCTACTTGTCCTGACGCTAACCCTAGTTGTCCTGACGCTAACCCTAGTTGTCCTGACGCTAACCCGAGTTGTCCTGACGCTAACCCTAGTTGTCCTGACGCTAACCCTAGTTGTCCTGACGCTAACCCGAGTTGTACTGACGCTAACCCGAGTTGTCCTGACGCTAACCCTAGTTGTCCTGACGCTAACCCGAGTTGTCCTGACGCTAACCCGAGTTGTCCTGACGCTAACCCGAGTTGTCCTGACGCTAACTTGAGTTGTCCTGACGCTAACCCGAGTTGTCCTGATGCTAACCCGAGTTGTCCTGACGCTAACCCGAGTTGTCCTGACGCTAACCCTAGTTGTCCTGACGCTAACCCGAGTTGTCCTGACGCTAACCCTAGTTGTCCTGACGCTAACCCTAGTTGTCCTGACGCTAAACCTAGTTGTCCTGACGCTAACCCTAGTTGTCCTGACGATAACCCTAGTTGTCCTGACGCTAACCCTACTTGTCCTGACGCTAACCCTAGTTGTCCTGACGCTAACCCTAGTTGTCCTGACGCTAACCCTAGTTGTCCTGATGCTAACCCTACTTGTCCTGACGCTAACCCTACTTGTCCTGACGCTAACCCTAGTTGTCCTGACGCTAACCCTAGTTGTCCTGACGCTAACCCTACTTGTCCTGACGCTAACCCTACTTGTCCTGACGCTAACCCTAGTTGTCCTGACGCTAACCCTACTTGTCCTGACGCTAACCCTAGTTGTCCTGACGCTAAACCTACTTGTCCTGACGCTAACCCTAGTTGTCCTGACGCTAACCCTAGTTGTCCTGACGATAACCCTAGTTGTCCTGACGCTAACCCGAGTTGTCCTGACGCTAACCCGAGTTGTCCTGACGCTAACCCCAGTTGTCCTGACGCTAACCCTAGAAGTCCTGACGCTAACCCTAGTTGTCCTGACGCTAACCCTAGTTGTCCTGACGCTAACCCTACTTGGCCTGACGCTAACCCTACTTGTCCTGACGCTAACCCTAGTTTTCCTGACGCTAACCCTAGTTGTCCTGACGCTAACCCTAGTTGTCCTGACGCTAACCCTAGTTGTCCTGACGCTAACCCTACTTGTCCTGACGCTAACCCTAGTTGTCCTGACGCTAAACCTACTTGTCCTGACGCTAACCAAACTTGTCCTGACGCTAACCCTAGTTGTCCTGATGCTAACCCTACTTGTCCTGACGCTAACCCTACTTGTCCTGACGCTAACCCGACTTGTCCTGACGCTAACCCTACTTGTCCTGACGCTAACCCTACTTGTCCTGACGCTAACCCTAGTTGTCCTGACGCTAACCCTAGTTGTCCTGACGCTAACCCAAGTTGTCCTGACGCTGTCCCTAGTTGTCCTGACGCTAACCCTAGTTGTCCTGACGCTAACCCTAGTTGTCCTGAAGCTAACCCTAGTTGTCCTGACGCTAACTCTAGTTGTCCTGACGCTAACCCTAGTTGTCCTGACGCTAACCCTAGTTGTCCTGACGCTAACCCTACTTGTCCTGACGCTAAACCTAGTTGTCCTGACGCTAACCCTAGTTGTCCTGACGCTAACCCTAGTTGTCCTGACGCTAACCCTACTTGTCCTGACGCTAACCCTACTTGTCCTGACGCTAACCTGACTTGTCCTGACGCTAACCCTACTTGTCCTGACGCTAACCCTACTTGTCCTGACGCTAACCCTAGTTGTCCTGACGCTAACCCTAGTTGTCCTGACGCTAACCCTAGTTGTCCTGACGCTAACCCTAGTTGTCCTGACGCTAACCCTACTTGTCCTGACGCTAAACCTAGTTGTCCTGACGCTAACCCTAGTTGTCCTGACGCTAATCCGAGTTGTCCTGACGCTAACCCTAGTTGTCCTGACGCTAACCCTAGTTGTCCTGACGCTAACCCGAGTTGTACTGACGCTAACCCGAGTTGTCCTGACGCTAACCCTAGTTGTCCTGACGCTAACCCGAGTTGTCCTGACGCTAACTCGAGTTGTCCTGACGCTAACCCGAGTTGTCCTGACGCTAACTTGAGTTGTCCTGACGCTAACCCGAGTTGTCCTGATGCTAACCCGAGTTGTCCTGACGCTAACCCGAGTTGTCCTGACGCTAACCCTAGTTGTCCTGACGCTAACCCGAGTTGTCCTGACGCTAACCTTAGTTGTCCTGACGCTAACCCTAGTTGTCCTGACGCTAAACCTAGTTGTCCTGACGCTAACCCTAGTTGTCCTGATGCTAACCCTAGTTGTCCTGACGCTAACCCTACTTGTCCTGACGCTAACCCTAGTTGTCCTGACGCTAACCCTAGTTGTCCTGACGCTAACCCTAGTTGTCCTGACGCTAACCCTACTTGTCCTGACACTAACCCTACTTGTCCTGACGCTAACCCTAGTTGTCCTGACGCTAACCCTACTTGTCCTAACGCTAACCCTAGTTGTCCTGACGCTAACCCTAGTTGTCCTGACGCTAACCCTACTTGTCCTGACGCTAACCCTAGTTGTCCTGACGCTAACCCTACTTGTCCTGACGCTAACCCTAGTTGTCCTGACGCTAAACCTACTTGTCCTGACGCTAACCCTAGTTGTCCTGACGCTAACCCTAGTTGTTCTGACGATAACCCTAGTTGTCCTGACGCTAACCCGAGTTGTCCTGACGCTAACCCGAGTTGTCCTGACGCTAACCCCAGTTGTCCTGACGCTAACCCTAGATGTCCTGACGCTAACCCTAGTTGTCCTGACGCTAACCCTAGTTGTCCTGACGCTAACCCTACTTGGCCTGACGCTAACCCTACTTGTCCTGACGCTAACCCTAGTTTTCCTGACGCTAACCCTAGTTTTCCTGACGCTAACCCTAGTTGTCCTGACGCTAACCCTAGTTGTCCTGACGCTAACCCTAGTTGTCCTGACGCTGTCCCTAGTTGTCCTGACGCTGTCCCTAGTTGTCCTGACGCTAACCCTAGTTGTCCTGACGCTAACCCGATTTGTCCTGACGCTAACCCTAGTTGTCCTGACGCTAACCCTAGTTGTCCTGACGCTAACTCTAGTTGTCCTGACGCTAACCCTAGTTGTCCTGACGCTAACCCTAGTTGTCCTGACGCTAACCCTACTTGTCTTGACGCTAACCCTACTTGTCCTGACGCTAACCCTACTTGTCCTGACGCTAACCCTACTTGTCCTGACGCTAACCCTAGTTGTCCTGACGCTAACCCTACTTGTCCTGACGCTAACCGTACTTGTCCTGACGCTAACCCTACTTGTCCTGACGCTAACCCTACTTGTCCTGACGCTAACCCTACTTGTCCTGACGCTAACCCTAGTTGTCCTGACGCTAACCCTAGTTGTCCTGATGCTAACCCTAGTTGTCGTGACGCCAACCCTAGTTGTCTTGATGCTAACCCTAGTTGTCGTGACGCTAACCCTAGTTGTCCTGACGCTAACCCTACTTGTCCTGACGCTAACCCTACTTGTCCTGACGCTAACCCTACTTGTCCTGACGCTAACCCTAGTTGTCCTGACGCTAACCCTACTTGTCCTGACGCTAACCGTACTTGTCCTGACGCTAACCCTACTTGTCCTGACGCTAACCCTACTTGTCCTGACGCTAACCCTACTTGTCCTGACGCTAACCCTAGTTGTCCTGACGCTAACCCTAGTTGTCCTGATGCTAACCCTAGTTGTCGTGACGCCAACCCTAGTTGTCTTGATGCTAACCCTAGTTGTCGTGACGCTAACCCTAGTTGTCCTGATGCTAACCCTAGTTGTCCTGACGCTAACCCTAGTTGTCCTGACGCTAAACCTAGTTGTCCTGACGCTAACCCTAGTTGTCCTGACGCTAACCCTAGTTGTCCTGACGATAACCCTAGTTGTCCTGACGCTAACCCTAGTTGTCCTGACGCTAACTCTAGTTGTCGTGACGCTAACCCTAGTTGTCCTGACGCTAACCCTAGTTGTCGTGACGCTAACCCTAGTTGTCGTGACGCTAACCCTAGTTGTCCTGACGCTAACCCTAGTTGTCCTGACGCTAACTCTAGCTGTCCTGACGCTAACCCTAGTTGTCGTGACGCTAACCCTAGTTGTCGTGACGCTAACCCTAGTTGTCCTGACGCTAACCCTAGTTGTCGTGACGCTAACCCTAGTTGTCCTGACGCTAACCCTAGTTGTCCTGACGCTAACCCTTGTTGTCCTGACGCTAACCCTAGTTGTCCTGACGCTAACCCTACTTGTCCTAACGCTAACCCTAGTTGTCCTGACGCTAACAATAGTTGTCCTGATGCTAACCCTACTTGTCCTGACGCTAACCCTAGTTGTCCTGACGCTAACCCTACTTGTCCTGACGCTAACCCTAGTTGTCCTGACGCTAAACCTACTTGTCCTGACGCTAACCCTAGTTGTCCTGACGCTAACCCTAGTTGTCCTGACGATAACCCTAGTTGTCCTGACGCTAACCCGAGTTGTCCTGACGCTAACCCGAGTTGTCCTGACGCTAACCCGAGTTGTCCTGACGCTAACCCGAGTTGTCCTGACGCTAACCCCAGTTGTCCTGACGCTAACCCTAGATGTCCTGACGCTAACCCTAGTTGTCCTGACGCTAACCCTAGTTGTCCTGACGCTAACCCTACTTGGCCTGACGCTAACCCTACTTGTCCTGACGCTAACCCTAGTTTTCCTGACGCTAACCCTAGTAGTCCTGACGCTAACCCTAGTTGTCCTGACGCTAACCCTACTTGTCCTGACGCTAACCCTAGTTGTCCTGACGCTAACCCTACTTGTCCTGATGCTAACCCTACTTGTCCTGACTCTAACCCTAGTTGTCCTGACGCTAACCAAACTTGTCCTGACGCTAACCCTAGTTGTCCTGACGCTAACCCTAGTTGTCCTGACGCTAACCCTACTTGTCCTGACGCTAACCCTACTTGTCCTGACGCTAACCCTATTTGTCCTGACGCTAACCCTACTTGTCCTGACGCTAACCCTACTTGTCCTGATGCTAACCCGACTTGTCCTGACGCTAACCCTACTTGTCCTGACGCTAACCCTAGTTGTCCTGATGCTAACCCTAGTTGTCCTGACGCTAACCCTAGTTGTCCTGACGCTAACACTAGTTGTCCTGACGCTGTCCCTAGTTGTCCTGACGCTAACCCTAGTTGTCCTGACGCTAACCCGATTTGTCCTGACGCTAACCCTAGTTGTCCTGACGCTAACCCTAGTTGTCCTGACGCTAACTCTAGTTGTCCTGACGCTATCCCTAGTTGTCCTGACGCTAACCCTAGTTGTCCTGACGCTAACCCTACTTGTCCTGACGCTAACCCTAGTTGTCCTGACGCTAACCCTAGTTGTCCTGACGCTAACCCGAGTTGTCCTGACGCTAACCCTAGTTGTCCTGACGCTAACCCTAGTTGTCCTGACGCTAACCCGAGTTGTACTGACGCTAACCCGAGTTGTCCTGACGCTAACCCTAGTTGTCCTGACGCTAACCCGAGTTGTCCTGACGCTAACCCGAGTTGTCCTGACGCTAACCCGAGTTGTCCTGACGCTAACCCGAGTTGTCCTGACGCTAACTTGAGTTGTCCTGACGCTAACCCGAGTTGTCCTGATGCTAACCCGAGTTGTCCTGACGCTAACCCGAGTTGTCCTGACGCTAACCCTAGTTGTCCTGACGCTAACCCGAGTTGTCCTGACGCTAACCCTAGTTGTCCTGACGCTAACCCTAGTTGTCCTGACGCTAAACCTAGTTGTCCTGACGCTAACCCTAGTTGTCCTGACGATAACCCTAGTTGTCCTGACGCTAACCCTACTTGTCCTGACGCTAACCCTAGTTGTCCTGACGCTAACCCTAGTTGTCCTGACGCTAACCCTAGTTGTCCTGATGCTAACCCTACTTGTCCTGACGCTAACCCTACTTGTCCTGACGCTAACCCTAGTTGTCCTGACGCTAACCCTAGTTGTCCTGACGCTAACCCTACTTGTCCTGACGCTAACCCTACTTGTCCTGACGCTAACCCTAGTTGTCCTGACGCTAACCCTACTTGTCCTGACGCTAACCCTAGTTGTCCTGACGCTAAACCTACTTGTCCTGACGCTAACCCTAGTTGTCCTGACGCTAACCCTAGTTGTCCTGACGATAACCCTAGTTGTCCTGACGCTAACCCGAGTTGTCCTGACGCTAACCCGAGTTGTCCTGACGCTAACCCCAGTTGTCCTGACGCTAACCCTAGATGTCCTGACGCTAACCCTAGTTGTCCTGACGCTAACCCTAGTTGTCCTGACGCTAACCCTACTTGGCCTGACGCTAACCCTACTTGTCCTGACGCTAACCCTAGTTTTCCTGACGCTAACCCTAGTTGTCCTGACGCTAACCCTAGTTGTCCTGACGCTAACCCTAGTTGTCCTGACGCTAACCCTACTTGTCCTGACGCTAACCCTAGTTGTCCTGACGCTAACCCTACTTGTCCTGACGCTAACCAAACTTGTCCTGACGCTAACCCTAGTTGTCCTGACGCTAACCCTAGTTGTCCTGACGCTAACCCTAGTTGTCCTGACGCTAACCCTACTTGTCCTGACGCTAACCCTAGTTGTCCTGATGCTAACCCTACTTGTCCTGACGCTAACCCTACTTGTCCTGACGCTAACCCGACTTGTCCTGACGCTAACCCTACTTGTCCTGACGCTAACCCTACTTGTCCTGACGCTAACCCTAGTTGTCCTGACGCTAACCCTAGTTGTCCTGACGCTAACCCAAGTTGTCCTGACGCTGTCCCTAGTTGTCCTGACGCTAACCCTAGTTGTCCTGACGCTAACCCTAGTTGTCCTGAAGCTAACCCTAGTTGTCCTGACGCTAACTCTAGTTGTCCTGACGCTAACCCTAGTTGTCCTGACGCTAACACTAGTTGTCCTGACGCTAACCCTACTTGTCCTGACGCTAAACCTAGTTGTCCTGACGCTAACCCTAGTTGTCCTGACGCTAACCCTAGTTGTCCTGACGCTAACCCTAGTTGTCCTGACGCTAACCCTACTTGTCCTGACGCTAACCTGACTTGTCCTGACGCTAACCCTACTTGTCCTGACGCTAACCCTAGTTGTCCTGACGCTAACCCTAGTTGTCCTGACGCTAACCCTAGTTGTCCTGACGCTAACCCTACTTGTCCTGACGCTAAACCTAGTTGTCCTGACGCTAACCCTAGTTGTCCTGACGCTAATCCGAGTTGTCCTGACGCTAACCCTAGTTGTCCTGACGCTAACCCTAGTTGTCCTGACGCTAACCCGAGTTGTACTGACGCTAACCCGAGTTGTCCTGACGCTAACCCTAGTTGTCCTGACGCTAACCCGAGTTGTCCTGACGCTAACTCGAGTTGTCCTGACGCTAACCCGAGTTGTCCTGACGCTAACTTGAGTTGTCCTGACGCTAACCCGAGTTGTCCTGATGCTAACCCGAGTTGTCCTGACGCTAACCCGAGTTGTCCTGACGCTAACCCTAGTTGTCCTGACGCTAACCCGAGTTGTCCTGACGCTAACCTTAGTTGTCCTGACGCTAACCCTAGTTGTCCTGACGCTAAACCTAGTTGTCCTGACGCTAACCCTAGTTGTCCTGACGCTAACCCTAGTTGTCCTGACGCTAACCCTACTTGTCCTGACGCTAACCCTAGTTGTCCTGACGCTAACCCTAGTTGTCCTAACGCTAACCCTAGTTGTCCTGACGCTAACCCTACTTGTCCTGACACTAACCCTACTTGTCCTGACGCTAACCCTAGTTGTCCTGACGCTAACCCTACTTGTCCTAACGCTAACCCTAGTTGTCCTGACGCTAACCCTAGTTGTCCTGACGCTAACCCTACTTGTCCTGACGCTAACCCTAGTTGTCCTGACGCTAACCCTACTTGTCCTGACGCTAACCCTAGTTGTCCTGACGATAAACCTACTTGTCCTGACGCTAACCCTAGTTGTCCTGACGCTAACCCTAGTTGTTCTGACGATAACCCTAGTTGTCCTGACGCTAACCCGAGTTGTCCTGACGCTAACCCGAGTTGTCCTGACGCTAACCCCAGTTGTCCTGACGCTAACCCTAGATGTCCTGACGCTAACCCTAGTTGTCCTGACGCTAACCCTAGTTGTCCTGACGCTAACCCTACTTGGCCTGACGCTAACCCTACTTGTCCTGACGCTAACCCTAGTTTTCCTGACGCTAACCCTAGTTGTCCTGACGCTAACCCTAGTTGTCCTGACGCTAACCCTAGTTGTCCTGACGCTAACCCTAGTTGTCCTGACGCTGTCCCTAGTTGTCCTGACGCTAACCCTAGTTGTCCTGACGCTAACCCGATTTGTCCTGACGCTAACCCTAGTTGTCCTGACGCTAACCCTAGTTGTCCTGACGCTAACTCTAGTTGTCCTGACGCTAACCCTAGTTGTCCTGACGCTAACCCTAGTTGTCCTGACGCTAACCCTACTTGTCTTGACGCTAACCCTACTTGTCCTGACGCTAACCCTACTTGTCCTGACACTAACCCTACTTGTCCTGACGCTAACCCTAGTTGTCCTGACGCTAACCCTACTTGTCCTGACGCTAACCGTACTTGTCCTGACGCTAACCCTACTTGTCCTGACGCTAACCCTACTTGTCCTGACGCTAACCCTACTTGTCCTGACGCTAACCCTACTTGTCCTGACGCTAACCCTAGTTGTCCTGACGCTAACCCTAGTTGTCCTGATGCTAACCCTAGTTGTCGTGACGCCAACCCTAGTTGTCTTGATGCTAACCCTAGTTGTCGTGACGCTAACCCTAGTTGTCCTGACGCTAACCCTAGTTGTCCTGATGCTAACCCTAGTTGTCCTGACGCTAACCCTAGTTGTCCTGACGCTAAACCTAGTTGTCCTGACGCTAACCCTAGTTGTCCTGACGCTAACCCTAGTTGTCCTGACGATAACCCTAGTTGTCCTGACGCTAACCCTAGTTGTCCTGACGCTAACCCTAGTTGTCCTGACGCTAACCCTACTTGTCCTGACGCTAACCCTAGTTGTCCTGACGCTAACCCTAGTTGTCCTGATGCTAACCCTAGTTGTCCTGACGCTAACCCAAGTTGTCCTGACGCTAACCCTAGTTGTCCTGACGCTAACCCTACTTGTCCTGACGCTAACCCTAGTTGTCCTGACGCTAACCCTAGTTGTCCTGACGCTAACCCTACTTGTCCTGACGCTAACCCTAGTTGTCCTGACGCTAATCCTAGATGTCCTGACGCTACCCCTACTTGTCCTGACGCTAACCCTAGTTAATCTGACGCTAACCAGAGTTGTCCTGACGCTAACCCGAGTTGTCCTGACGCTAACCCTAGTTGTCCTGATGCTAACCCTAGTTGTCCTGACGCTAACCCGATTTGTCCTGACGCTAACCCTAGTTGTCCTAACGCTAACCCTAGTTGTCCTGACGCTAACCCGAGTTGTCCTGACGTTAACCCGAGTTGTCCTGACGCTAACCCGAGTTGTCCTGACGCTAACCCGAGTTGTCCTGACGCTAACCCTAGTTGTCCTGACGCTAACCCTAGTTGTCCTGACGCTAACCCGATTTGTCCTGACGCTAACCCTACTTGTCCTGACGCTAACCCTACTTGTCCTGACGCTAACCCTAGTTGTCCTGACGCTAACCCTAGTTGTCCTGACGCTAACCCTAGTTGTCCTGACGCTAACCCTAGTTGTCGTGACGCTAACCCTAGTTGTCGTGACGCTAACCCTAGTTGTCCTGACGCTAACCCTAGTTGTACTGATGCTAACCCTAGTTGTCCTGACGCTAACCCTAGTTGTCCTGACGCTAACCCTACTTGTCCTGAGGCTAACCCTAGTTGTCCTGACGCTAACCCTAGTTGTCCTGACGCTAACCCTACTTGTCCTGACGCTAACCCTAGTTGTCCTGACGCTAACCCTAGTTGTCCTGACGCTAACCCTAGTTGTCCTGACGCTAACCCTACTTGTCCTGACGCTAACCCTAGTTGTCCTGACGCTAACCCTAGATGTCCTGACGCTAACCCTACTTGTCCTGACGTTAACCCTAGTTGTCCTGACGCTAACCCGAGTTGTCCTGACGCTAACCCTAGTTGTCCTGACGCTAACCCTAGTTGTCCTGACGCTAACCCGATTTGTCCTGACGCTAACCCTAGTTGTCCTAACGCTAACCCTAGTTGTCCTGACGCTAACCCGAGTTGTCCTGACGTTAACCCGAGTTGTCCTGACGCTAACCCGAGTTGTCCTGACGCTAACCCGAGTTGTCCTGACGCTAACCCTAGTTGTCCTGACGCTAACCCTAGTTGTCCTGACGCTAACCCTAGTTGTCCTGACGCTAACCCTAGTTGTCCTGACGCTAACCCTAGTTGTCCTGACGCTAAACCTACTTGTCCTGACGCTAACCCTACTTGTCCTGACGCTAACCCTACTTGTCCTGACGCTAACCCTAGTTGTCCTGACGCTAACCCTAGTTGTCCTGACGCTAACCCTACTTGTCCTGACGCTAACCCTACTTGTCCTGACGCTAACCCTAGTTGTACTGACGCTAACCCTAGTTGTCCTGACGCTAGCCCTACTTGTCCTGACGCTAACCCTAGTTGTCCTGACGCTAACCCTAGTTGTCCTGACGCTAACCCTAGTTGTCCTGACGCTAACCCTACTTGTCCTGACGCTAACCCTAGTTGTCCTGACGCTAACCCTAGATGTCCTGATGCTAACCCTACTTGTCCTGACACTAACCCTAGTTGTCCTGACGCTAACCCGAGTTGTCCTGACGCTAACCCGAGTTGTCCTGATGCTAACCCTAGTTGTCCTGACGCTAACCCTAGTTGTCCTGACGCTAACCCGATTTGTCCTGACGCTAACCCTAGTTGTCCTGACGCTAACCCTACTTGTCCTGAGGCTAACCCTAGTTGTCCTGACGCTAACCCTAGTTGTCCTGACGCTAACCCTACTTGTCCTGACGCTAACCCTAGTTGTCCTGACGCTAAACCTAGTTGTCCTGACGCTAACCCTAGTTGTCCTGACGCTAACCCTGGTTGTCCTGACGCTAACCCTAGTTGTCCTGATGCTAACCCTAGTTGTCCTAACACTAATCCTACTTGTCCTGACGCTAACCCTACTTGTCCTGACGCTAACCCTAGTTGTCCTGACGCTAACCCTAGTTGTCCTGACGCTAACCCTACTTGTCCTGACGCTAACCCTACTTGTCCTGACGCTAACCCTACTTGTCCTGACGCTAACCCTAGTTGTCCTGACGCTAACCCTACTTGTCCTGACGCTAACCCTACTTGTCCTGACGCTAACCCTAGTTGTCCTGACGCTAACCCTAGTTGTCCTGACGCTAACCCTAGTTGTCCTGACACTAACCCTACTTGTCCTGACGCTAACCCTAGTTGTCCTGACGCTAACCCTAGATGTCCTGACGCTAACCCTACTTGTCCTGACACTAACCCTAGTTGTCCTGACGCTAACCCGAGTTGTCCTGACGCTAACCCGAGTTGTCCTGACGCTAACCCTAGTTGTCCTTACGCTAACCCTAGTTGTCGTGACGCTAACCCTAGCTGTCCTGACGCTAGCCCTAGTTGTCGTGACGCTAACCCTAGTTGTCCTGACGCTAACCCTAGTTGTCCTGACGCTAACCCTAGTTGTCGTGACGCTAACCCTACTTGTCCTGACGCTAACCCTACTTGTCCTGACACTAACCCTAGTTGTCCTGACGCTAACCCTAGTTGTCCTGACGCTAACCCTACTTGTCCTAACGCTAACCCTAGTTGTCCTGACGCTAACCCTAGTTGTCCTGACGCTAACCCTACTTGTCCTGACGCTAACCCTAGTTGTCCTGACGCTAACCCTACTTGTCCTGACGCTAACCCTAGTTGTCCTGACGCTAACCCTACTTGTCCTGACGCTAACCCTAGTTGTCCTGACGCTAACCCTAGTTGTCCTGACGATAAACCTAGTTGTCCTGACGCTAACCCTAGTTGTCCTGACACTAACCCGAGTTGTCCTGACGCTAACCCGAGTTGTCCTGACGCTAACCCTAGTTGTCCTGACGCTAACCCTAGTTGTCCTGACGCTAACCCTAGTTGTCCTGACGCTAACCCTAGTTGTCCTGACGCTAACCCTAGTTGTCCTGACGCTAACCCTACTTGTCCTGACGCTAACCCTAGTTGTCCTAACGCTAACCCTAGTTGTCCTGATGCTAACCCTAGTTGTCCTGACGCTAACCCAAGTTGTCCTGACGCTAACCCTAGTTGTCCTGACGCTAACCCTACTTGTCCTGACGCTAACCCTAGTTGTCCTGACGCTAACCCTGCTTGTCCTGACGCTAACCCTACTTGTCCTGACGCTAACCCTAGTTGTCCTGACGCTAACCCTACTTGTCCTGACGCTAACCCTAGTTGTCCTGACGCTAACCCTAGTTGTCCTGACGCTAACTCTAGTTGTCCTGACGCTAACCCTACTTGTCCTGACGCTAACCCTAGTTGTCCTGACGCTAACCCTAGATGTCCTGACGCTACCCCTACTTGTCCTGACGCTAACCCTAGTTAATCTGACGCTAACCAGAGTTGTCCTGACGCTAACCCGAGTTGTCCTGACGCTAACCCTAGTTGTCCTGATGCTAACCCTAGTTGTCCTGACGCTAACCCGATTTGTCCTGACGATAACCCTAGTTGTCCTAACGCTAACCCTAGTTGTCCTGACGCTAACCCGAGTTGTCCTGACGTTAACCCGAGTTGTCCTGACGCTAACCCGAGTTGTCCTGACGCTAACCCGAGTTGTCCTGACGCTAACCCTAGTTGTCCTGACGCTAACCCTAGTTGTCCTGACGCTAACCCGATTTGTCCTGACGCTAACCCTACTTGTCCTGACGCTAACCCTACTTGTCCTGACGCTAACCCTAGTTGTCCTGACGCTAACCCTAGTTGTCCTGACGCTAACCCTAGTTGTTCTGACGCTAACCCTAGTTGTCGTGACGCTAACCCTAGTTGTCCTGACGCTAACCCTAGTTGTACTGATGCTAACCCTAGTTGTCCTGACGCTAACCCTAGTTGTCCTGACGCTAACCCTACTTGTCCTGAGGCTAACCCTAGTTGTCCTGACGCTAACCCTAGTTGTCCTGACGCTAACCCTACTTGTCCTGACGCTAACCCTAGTTGTCCTGACGCTAACCCTAGTTGTCCTGACGCTAACCCTAGTTGTCCTGACGCTAACCCTACTTGTCCTGACGCTAACCCTAGTTGTCCTGACGCTAACCCTAGATGTCCTGACGCTAACCCTACTTGTCCTGACGTTAACCCTAGTTGTCCTGACGCTAACCCGAGTTGTCCTGACGCTAACCCTAGTTGTCCTGACGCTAACCCTAGTTGTCCTGACGCTAACCCGATTTGTCCTGACGCTAACCCTAGTTGTCCTAACGCTAACCCTAGTTGTCCTGACGCTAACCCGAGTTGTCCTGACGTTAACCCAAGTTGTCCTGACGCTAACCCGAGTTGTCCTGACGCTAACCCTAGTTGTCCTGACGCTAACCCTAGTTGTCCTGACACTAATCCTACTTGTCCTGACGCTAACCCTACTTGTCCTGACGCTAACCCTACTTGTCCTGACGCTAACCCTAGTTGTCCTGACGCTAACCCTAGTTGTCCTGACGCTAACCCTACTTGTCCTGACGCTAACCCTACTTGTCCTGACGCTAACCCTAGTTGTACTGACGCTAACCCTAGTTGTCCTGACGCTAGCCCTACTTGTCCTGACGCTAACCCTAGTTGTCCTGACGCTAACCCTAGTTGTCCTGACGCTAACCCTAGTTGTCCTGACGCTAACCCTACTTGTCCTGACGCTAACCCTAGTTGTCCTGACGCTAACCCTAGATGTCCTGATGCTAACCCTACTTGTCCTGACACTAACCCTAGTTGTCCTGACGCTAACCCGAGTTGTCCTGACGCTAACCCTAGTTGTCCTGACGCTAACCCTAGTTTTCCTGACGCTAACCCGAGTTTTCCTGACGTTAACCCGAGTTGTCCTGACGCTAACCCGAGTTGTCCTGACGCTAACCCGAGTTGTCCTTACGCTAACCCTAGTTGTCCTGATGCTAACCCTAGTTGTCCTGACGCTAACCCGATTTGTCCTGACGCTAACCCGAGTTGTCCTGACGCTAACCCTAGTTGTCCTGACGCTAACCCGAGTTGTCCTGACACTAACCCTACCTCTCCTGACACTAACCCGAGTTGTCCTGACGCTAACCCGAGTTGTCCTGATGCTAACCCGAGTTGTCCTGACGCTAACCCTATTTGTCCTGACGCTAACCCTACTTGTCCTGACGCTAACCCTACTTGTCCTGACGCTAACCCTAGTTGTCCTGACGCTAACCCTAGTTGTCATGACGCTAACCCTAGTTGTCCTGACGCTAACCTAAGTTGTCCTGACGCTAACCCTAGTTGTCCTGACGCTAACCCTAGTTGTCGTGACGCTAACCCTAGTTGTCGTGACGCTAACCCTAGTTGTCCTGACGCTAACCCTTGTTGTCCTGACGCTAACCCTAGTTGTCCTGACGCTAACCCTAGTTGTCGTGACGCTAACCCTAGTTGTCGTGACGCTAACCCTAGTTGTCCTGACGCTAACCCTAGTTGTCGTGACGCTAACCCTAGTTGTCCTGACGCTAACCCTAGTTGTCCTGACGCTAACCCTAGTTGTCCTGACGCTAACCCTAGTTGTCCTGATGCTAACCCTAGTTGTCGTGATGCCAACCCTAGTTGTCCTGATGCTAACCCTAGTTGTCGTGACGCTAACCCTAGTTGTCCTGACGCTAACCCTAGTTGTCCTGACGCTAACCCTAGTTGTCCTGACGCTAACCCTAGTTGTCCTGACGCTAAACCTAGTTGTCCTGACGCTAACCCTAGTTGTCCTGACGGTAACCCTAGTTGTCCTGACGCTAACCCTAGTTGTCCTGACGCTAACCCTAGTTGTCGTGACGCTAACTCTAGTTGTCCTGATGCTAACCCTAGTTGTCCTGACGCTGAGCCTAGTTGTCCTGACGCTAACCCTAGTTGTCCTGACGCTAACCCTAGTTGTCTTGACGCTAACCCTAGTTGTCCTGACGCAAACCCTAGTTGTCCTGACGCTAACCCTAGTTGTCCTGAAGCTAACCCTAGTTGTCCTGACGCTAACCCTAGTTGTCCTGACGCTAACCCTAGTTGTCCTGACGGTAACCCTAGTTGTCCTGACGCTAACCCTAGTTGTCCTGACGCTAACCCTAGTTGTCCTGACGCTAACCCTAGTTGTCCTGACGCTAACCCTAGTTGTCCTGACGCTAACCCTAGTTGTCCTGACGGTAATCCTAGTTGTCCTGACGGTAACCCTAGTTGTCCTGACGCTAACCCTAGTTGTCCTGACGCTAACCCTAGTTGTCCTGACGCTAACCCTAGTTGTCGGGACGCTAACCCTAGTTGTCGTGACGCTAACCCTAGTTGTCCTGACGCTAACCCTAGTTGTCCTTACGCTAACCCTAGTTGTCCTGACGCTAACCCTAGTTGTCCTGACGCTAACCCTAGTTGTCGTGACGCTAACTCTAGTTGTCCTGACTCTAACCCTAGTTGTCGTGACGCTATCCCTAGTTGTCCTGACGCTAACCCTAGTTGTCCTGACGCTAACCCTAGTTGTCGTGACGCTAACCCTAGTTGTCGTGACGCTAACCCTAGTTGTCCTGACGCTAACCCTAGTTGTCCTGACGCTAACCCTAGTTGTCGTGACGCTAACCCTAGTTGTCGTGACGCTAACCCTAGTTGTCCTGACGCTAACCCTTGTTGTCCTGACCCTAACCCTAGTTGTCCTGACGCTAACCCTAGTTGTCGTGACGCTAACCCTAGTTGTCCTGACGCTAACCCTAGTTGTCGTGACGCTAACCCTAGTTGTCCTGACGCTAACCCTAGTTGTCCTGACGCTAACCCTAGTTGTCCTGACGCTAACCCTAGTTGTCGTGACGCCAACCCTAGTTGTCCTGATGCTAACCCTAGTTGTCGTGACGCTAACCCTAGTTGTCCTGACGCTAACCCTAGTTGTCCTGACGCTAACCCTAGTTGTCCTGACGCTAAACCTAGTTGTCCTGACGCTAAACCTAGTTGTCCTGACGCTAACCCTAGTTGTCCTGACGGTAACCCTAGTTGTCCTGACGCTAACCCTAGTTGTCCTGACGCTAACCCTAGTTGTCCTGACGCTAACCCTAGTTGTCGTGACGCTAACTCTAGTTGTCCTGACGCTAACCCTAGTTGTCCTGACGCTGACCCTAGTTGTCCTGACGCTAACCCTAGTTGTTCTGACGCTAACCCTAGTTGTCTCGACGCTAACCCTAGTTGTCCTGACGCAAACCCTAGTTGTCCTGACGCTAACCCTAGTTGTCCTGAAGCTAACCCTAGTTGTCCTGACGCTAACCCTAGTTGTCCTGACGCTAACCCTAGTTGTCCTGACGGTAACCCTAGTTGTCCTGACGCTAACCCTAGTTGTCCTGACGCTAACCCTAGTTGTCCTGACGCTAACCCTAGTTGTCCTGATGCTAACCCTAGTTGTCCTGACGCTAACCCTAGTTGTCCTGACGCTAACCCTAGTTGTCCTGACGGTAATCCTAGTTGTCCTGACGGTAACCCTAGTTGTCCTGACGCTAACCCTAGTTGTCCTGACGCTAACCCTAGTTGTCCTTACGCTAACCCTAGTTGTCGGGACGCTAACCCTAGTTGTCGTGACGCTAACCCTAGTTGTCCTGACGCTAACCCTAGTTGTCCTTACGCTAACCCTAGTTGTCATGACGCTAACCCTAGTTGTCCTGACGCTAACCCTAGTTGTCGTGACGCTAACTCTAGTTGTCCTGACTCTAACCCTAGTTGTCGTGACGCTATCCCTAGTTGTCCTGACGCTAACCCTAGTTGTCCTGATGCTAACCCTAGTTGTCGTGACGCTAACCCTAGTTGTCCTGACGCTAACCCTAGTTGTCCTGACGCTAACCCTAGTTGTCATGATGCTAACCATAGTTGTCCTGACGCTAAACCTAGTTGTCCTGACGCTAACCCTAGTTGTCCTGACGCTAACTCTAGTTGTCCTGACGGTAACCCTAGTTGTCCTGACGCTAACCCGAGTTGTCCTGACACTAACCCTACTTGTCCTGACGCTAACCCGAGTTGTCCTGACGCTAACCTGAGTTGTCCTGATGCTAACCTGAGTTGTCCTGACGCTATCCCTACTTGTCCTGACGCTAACCCTACTTGTCCTGACGCTAACCCTACTTGTCCTGACGCTAACCCTAGTTGTCCTGACGCTAACCCTAGTTGTCCTGACGCTAACCCTAGTTGTCCTGACGCTAACCCTAGTTGTCCTGACGCTAACCCTAGTTGTCCTGATGCTAACCCTAGTTGTCGTGATGCCAACCCTAGTTGTCCTGATGCTTACCCTAGTTGTCGTGACGCTAACCCTAGTTGTCCTGACGCTAACCCTAGTTGTCCTGACGCTAACCCTAGTTGTCCTGATGCTAACCCTAGTTGTCCTGACGCTAAACCTAGTTGTCCTGACGCTATCCCTAGTTGTCCTGACGCTAACCCTAGTTGTCCTGACGGTAACCCTAGTTGTCCTGACGCTAACCCTAGTTGTCCTGATGCTAACCCTAGTTGTCCTGACGCTAACCCTAGTTGTCGTGACGCTAACCCTAGTTGTCCTGACGCTAACCCTAGTTGTCGTGACGCTAACCCTAGTTGTCCTGACGCTAACCCTAGTTGTCCTGACGCTAACCCTAGTTGTCCTGACGCTAACCCTAGTTGTCGTGACGCTAACTCTAGTTGTCCTGACTCTAACCCTAGTTGTCGTGACGCTATCCCTAGTTGTCCTGACGCTAACCCTAGTTGTCCTGACGCTAACCCTAGTTGTCGTGACGCTAACCCTAGTTGTCCTGACGCTAACCCTAGTTGTCCTGACGCTAACCCTAGTTGTCATGATGCTAACCCTAGTTGTCCTGACGCTAAACCTAGTTGTCGTGACGCTAACCCTAGTTGTCCTGACGCTAACCCTAGTTGTCCTGACGCTAACCCTAGTTGTCCTGACGCTAACCCTAGTTGTCCTGACGCTAACCCTAGTTGTCCTGATGCTAACCCTAGTTGTCGTGATGCCAACCCTAGTTGTCCTGATGCTTACCCTAGTTGTCGTGACGCTAACCCTAGTTGTCCTGACGCTAACCCTAGTTGTCCTGACGCTAACCCTAGTTGTCCTGATGCTAACCCTAGTTGTCCTGACGCTAAACCTAGTTGTCCTGACGCTATCCCTAGTTGTCCTGACGCTAACCCTAGTTGTCCTGACGGTAACCCTAGTTGTCCTGACGCTAACCCTAGTTGTCCTGATGCTAACCCTAGTTGTCCTGACGCTAACCCTAGTTGTCGTGACGCTAACCCTAGTTGTCCTGACGCTAACCCTAGTTGTCGTGACGCTAACCCTAGTTGTCCTGACGCTAACCCTAGTTGTCCTGACGCTAACCCTAGTTGTCCTGACGCTAACCCTAGTTGTCGTGACGCTAACTCTAGTTGTCCTGACTCTAACCCTAGTTGTCGTGACGCTATCCCTAGTTGTCCTGACGCTAACCCTAGTTGTCCTGACGCTAACCCTAGTTGTCGTGACGCTAACCCTAGTTGTCCTGACGCTAACCCTAGTTGTCCTGACGCTAACCCTAGTTGTCATGATGCTAACCCTAGTTGTCCTGACGCTAACCCTAGTTGTCGTGACGCTAACCCTAGTTGTCCTGATGCTAACCCTAGTTGTCGTGACACTATCCCTAGTTGTCCTGACGCTAACCCTAGTTGTCCTGACGCTAACCCGAGTTGTCCTGACACTAACCCTACTTGTCCTGACGCTAACCCTACTTGTCCTGACGCTAACCCTAGTTGTCCTGATGCTAACCCTAGTTGTCGTGATGCCAACCATAGTTGTCCTGATGCTAACCCTAGTTGTCCTGACGCTAACCCTAGTTGTCCTGACGCTAACCCTAGTTGTCCTGACGCTAACCCTAGTTGTCCTGATGCTAACCCTAGTTGTCCTGACGCTAAACCCAGCTGTCCTGACTCTAACCCTAGTTTTCCTGACGCTAACCCTAGTTGTCCTGACGGTAACCCTAGTTGTCCTGACGCTAACCCTAGTTGTCCTGACGCTAACCCTAGTTGTCGTGACGCTAACCCTAGTTGTCCTGACGCTAACCCTAGTTGTCGTGACGCTAACCCTAGTTGTCCTGACGCTAACCCTAGTTGTCCTGACGCTAACCCTAGTTGTCGTGACGCTAACTCTAGTTGTCCTGACGCTAACCCTAGTTGTCGTGACGCTATCCCTAGTTGTCCTGACGCTAACCCTAGTTGTCCTGACGCTAACCCGAGTTGTCCTGACACTAACCCTACTTGTCCTGACGCTAACCCGAGTTGTCCTGACGCTAACCCGAGTTGTCGTGATGCTAACCCGAGTTGTCCTGACGCTAACCCTACTTGTCCTGACGCTAACCCTACTTGTCCTGACGCTAACCCTACTTGTCCTGACGCTAACCCTAGTTGTCCTGACGCTAACCCTAGTTGTCCTGACGCTAACCCTAGTTGTCCTGACGCTAACCCTAGTTGTCGTGACGCTAACCCTAGTTGTCGTGACGCTAACCCTAGTTGTCCTGACGCTAACCCTAGTTGTCGTGACGCTAACCCTAGTTGTCCTGACGCTAACCCTAGTTGTCGTGACGCTAACCCTAGTTGTCTTGACGCTAACCCTAGTTGTCCTGACGCTAACCCTAGTTGTGGTGACGCTAACCCTAGTTGTCCTGACGCTAACCCTAGTTGTCCTGACGCTAACCCTAGTTGTCCTGACGCTAACCCTAGTTGTCCTGACGCTAACCCTAGTTGTCCTGACGCTAACCCTAGTTGTCGTGACGCTAACCCTAGTTGTCCTGACACTAACCCTAGTTGTCGTGACGCTAACCCTAGTTGTCCTGACGCTAACCCTAGTTGTCCTGACGCTAACCCTAGTTGTCCTGACGCTAACCCTAGTTGTCCTGATGCTAACTCTAGTTGTCGTGACGCTAACCCTAGTTGTCCTGACGCTAACCCTAGTTGTCCTGACGCTAACCCTAGATGTCCTGATGCTAACACTAGTTGTCCTGACGCTAACCCTAGTTGTCCTGACGCTAACCCTAGTTGTCCTGATGCTAACCCTAGTTGTCCTGACGCTAACCCTAGTTGTCCTGATGCTAACCCTAGTTGTCGTGACGCTAACCCTAGTTGTCCTGACGCTAACCCTACTTGTCCTGACGCTAACCCTAGTTGTCCTGACGCTAACCCTAGTTGTCCTGACGCTAACCCTAGTTGTCGTGATGCCAACCCTAGTTGTCCTGATGCTAACCCTAGTTGTCGTGACGCTAACCCTAGTTGTCCTGACGCTAACCCTAGTTGTCCTGACGCTAACCCTAGTTGTCCTGACGCTAACCCTAGTTGTCCTGACGCTAACCCTACTTGTCCTGACGCTAACCCTAGTTGTCCTGACGCTAACCCTAGTTGTCCTGACGCTAACAATAGTTGTCCTGACGCTAACCCTAGTTGTCCTGACGCTAACCCTAGTTGTCCTGACGCTAACCCTAGTTGTCCTGACGCTAACCCTACTTGTCCTGACGCTAACCCTAGTTGTCCTGACGCTAACCCTAGTTGTCCTGACGCTAACCCTACTTGTCCTGACGCTAACCCTAGTCGTCCTGACGCTAACCCTAGTCGTCCTGACGCTAACCCTAGTTGTCCTGACTCTAACCCTAGTTGTCGTGACGCTAACCCTAGTTGTCGTGACGCTAACCCTAGTTGTCCTGACGCTAACCCTAGTTGTCGTGACGCTAACCCTAGTTGTCCTGACGCTAACCCTAGTTGTCCTGACGCTAACCCTAGATGTCCTGACGCTAACCCTAGTTGTCCTGACGCTAACCCTAGTTGTCGTGACGCTAACCCTAGTTGTCCTGACGCTAACCCTAGTTGTCGTGACGCTAACCCTAGTTGTCCTGACGCTAACCCTAGTTGTCCTGACGCTAACCCTAGTTGTCCTGACGCTAACCCTAGTTGTCCTGATGCTAACCCTAGTTGTCGTGACGCCAACCCTAGTTGTCCTGATGCTAACCCTAGTTGTCGTGACGCTAACCCTAGTTGTCCTGTCGCTAACCCTAGTTGTCCTGACGCTATCCCTAGTTGTCCTGACGCTAACCCTAGTTGTCCTGACGCTAAACCTAGTTGTCCTGACGCTAACCCTAGTTGTCCTGACGCTAACCCTAGTTGTCCTGAAGGTAACCCTAGTTGTCCTGACGCTAACCCTAGTTGTCCTGACGCTAACCCTAGTTGTCCTGACGCTAACCCTAGTTGTCGTGACGCTAACCCTAGTTGTCCTGACGCTAACCCTAGTTGTCGTGACGCTAACCCTAGTTGTCGTGACGCTAACCCTAGTTGTCCTGACGCTAACCCTAGTTGTCCTGACGCTAACTCTAGTTGTCCTGACGCTAACCCTAGTTGTCGTGACGCTAACCCTAGTTGTCCTGACGCTAACCCTAGTTGTCCTGACGCTAACCCTAGTTGTCCTGACGCTAACCCTAGATGTCCTGACGCTAACCCTAGTTGTTGTGACGCTAACCCTAGTTGTCCTGACGCTAACCCTAGTTGTCGTGACGCTAACCCTAGTTGTCCTGACGCTAACCCTAGTTGTCCTGACGCAAACCCTAGTTGTCCTGACGCTAACCCTAGTTGTCCTGAAGCTAACCCTAGTTGTCCTGACGCTAACCCTAGTTGTCCTGACGCTAACCCTAGTTGTCCTGACGCTAACCCTTGTTGTCCTGACGCTAACCCTAGTTGTCCTGACGCTAACCCTAGTTGTCGTGACGCTAACTCTAGTTGTCCTGACGCTAACCCTAGTTGTCGTGACGCTATCCCTAGTTGGTCTGACGCTAACCCTAGTTGTCCTGACGCTAACCCGAGTTGTCCTGACACTAACCCTACTTGTCCTGACGCTAACCCGAGTTGTCCTGACGCTAACCCGAGTTGTCCTGACGCTAACCCGAGTTGTCCTGATGCTAACCCGAGTTGTCCTGACGCTAACCCTACTTGTCCTGACGCTAACCCTACTTGTCCTGACGCTAACCCTACTTGTCCTGACGCTAACCCTAGTTGTCCTGACGCTAACCCTAGTTGTCGTGACGCTAACCCTAGTTGTCGTGACGCTAACCCTAGTTGTCCTGACGCTAACCCTAGTTGTCGTGACGCTAACCCTAGTTGTCTTGACGCTAACCCTAGTTGTCCTGACGCTAACCCTAGTTGTCGTGACGCTAACCCTAGTTGTCCTGACGCTAACCCTAGTTGTCCTGACGCTAACCCTAGTTGTCCTGACGCTAACCCTAGTTGTCCTGACGCTAACCCTAGTTGTCGTGACGCTAAACCTAGTTGTCCTGACGCTAACCCTAGTTGTCGTGACGCTAACCCTAGTTGTCTTGACGCTAACCCTAGTTGTACTGACGCTAACCCTAGTTGTCGTGACGCTAACCCTAGTTGTCCTGACGCTAACCCTAGTTGTCCTGACGCTAACCCTAGTTGTCCTGACGCTAACCCTAGTTGTCGTGACGCTAACCCTAGTTGTCCTGACGCTAACCCTAGTTGTCCTGACGCTAACCCTAGTTGTCGTGACGCTAACCCTAGTTGTCCTGACGCTAACCCTAGTTGTCGTGACGCTAACCCTAGTTGTCCTGACGCTAACCCTAGTTGTCCTGACGCTAACCCTAGTTGTCCTGATGCTAACCCTAGTTGTCGTGACGCTAACCCTAGTTGTCCTGACGCTAACCCTAGTTGTCCTGACGCTAACCCTAGATGTCCTGATGCTAACCCTAGTTGTCCTGACGCTAACCCTAGTTGTCCTGACGCTAACCCTAGTTGTCCTGACGCTAACCCTAGTTTTCCTGACGCTAACCCTAGTTGTCCTGATGCTAACCCTAGTTGTCGTGACGCTAACCCTATTTGTCCTGACGCTAACCCTACTTGTCCTGACGCTAACCCTAGTTGTCCTGACGCTAACCCTAGTTGTCCTGACGCTAACCCTAGTTGTCGTGATGCCAACCCTAGTTGTCCTGATGCTAACCCTAGTTGTCGTGACGCTAACCCTAGTTGTCCTGACGCTAACCCTAGTTGTCCTGACGCTAACCCTAGTTGTCCTGACGCTAACCCTAGTTGTCCTGATGCTAACCCTAGTTGTCCTGACGCTAACCCTAGTTGTCCTGACGCTAACCCTACTTGTCCTGACGCTAACCCTAGTTGTCCTGACGCTAACCCTAGTTGTCCTGACGCTAACAATAGTTGTCCTGACGCTAACCCTAGTTGTCCTGACGCTAACCCTAGTTGTCCTGACGCTAACCCTAGTTGTCCTGACGCTAACCCTAGTTGTCCTGACGCTAACCCTAGTTGTCCTGACGCTAACCCTACTTGTCCTGACGCTAACCCTAGTTGTCCTGACGCTAACCCTAGTTGTCCTGACGCTAACCCTACTTGTCCTGACGCTAACCCTAGTCGTCCTGACGCTAACCCTAGTTGTCCTGACGCTAACCCTAGTTGTCCTGACTCTAACCCTAGTTGTCGTGACGCTAACCCTAGTTGTCGTGACGCTAACCCTAGTTGTCCTGACGCTAACCCTAGTTGTCGTGACGCTAACCCTAGTTGTCCTGACGCTAACCCTAGTTGTCCTGACGCTAACCCTAGATGTCCTGACGCTAACCCTAGTTGTCCTGACGCTAACCCTAGTTGTCGTGACGCTAACCCTAGTTGTCCTGACGCTAACCCTAGTTGTCGTGACGCTAACCCTAGTTGTCCTGACGCTAACCCTAGTTGTCCTGACGCTAACCCTAGTTGTCCTGATGCTAACCCTAGTTGTCCTGATGCTAACCCTAGTTGTCGTGACGCCAACCCTAGTTGTCCTGATGCTAACCCTAGTTGTCGTGACGCTAACCCTAGTTGTCCTGTCGCTAACCCTAGTTGTCCTGACGCTAACCCTAGTTGTCCTGACGCTAACCCTAGTTGTCCTGACGCTAAACCTAGTTGTCCTGACGCTAACCCTAGTTGTCCTGACGCTAACCCTAGTTGTCCTGACGGTAACCCTAGTTGTCCTGACGCTAACCCTAGTTGTCCTGACGCTAACCCTAGTTGTCCTGACGCTAACCCTAGTTGTCGTGACGCTAACCCTAGTTGTCCTGACGCTAACCCTAGTTGTCCTGACGCTAACCCTAGTTGTCGTGACGCTAACCCTAGTTGTCGTGACGCTAACCCTAGTTGTCCTGACGCTAACCCTAGTTGTCCTGACGCTAACCCTAGTTGTCCTGACGCTAACCCTAGTTGTCCTGACGCTAACTCTAGTTGTCCTGACGCTAACCCTAGTTGTCGTGACGCTAACCCTAGTTGTCCTGATGCTAACCCTAGTTGTCCTGACGCTAACCCTAGTTGTCCTGACGCTAACCCTAGATGTCCTGACGCTAACCCTAGTTGTTGTGACGCTAACCCTAGTTGTTGTGACGCTAACCCTAGTTGTCCTGACGCTAACCCTAGTTGTCCTGACGCTAACCCTAGTTGTCCTGACGCAAACCCTAGTTGTCCTGACGCTAACCCTAGTTGTCCTGAAGCTAACCCTAGTTGTCCTGACGCTAACCCTAGTTGTCCTGACGCTAACCCTAGTTGTCCTGACGCTAAACCTAGTTGTCCTGACGCTATCCCTAGTTGTCCTGACGCTAATCCTAGTTGTCCTGACGGTAACCCTAGTTGTCCTGACGCTAACCCTAGTTGTCCTGACGCTAACCCTAGTTGTCCTGACGCTAACCCTAGTTGTCGTGACGCTAACCCTAGTTGTCCTGACGCTAACCCTAGTTGTCGTGACGCTAACCATAGTTGTCCTGACGCTAACCCAAGTTGTCCTGACGCTAACCCTAGTTGTCGTGACGCTAACCCTAGTTGTCCTGACGCTAACCCTAGTTGTCCTGACGCTAACCCTAGTTGTCGTGACGCTAACTCTAGTTGTCCTGACGCTAACCCTAGTTGTCGTGACGCTATCCCTAGTTGTCCTGACGCTAACCCTAGTTGTCCTGACGCTAACCCTAGTTGTCGTGACGCTAACCCTAGTTGTCCTGACGCTAACCCTAGTTGTCCTGACGCTAACCCTAGTTGTCCTGACGCTAACCCTAGTTGTCATGTTGCTAACCCTAGTTGTCCTGACGCTAAACCTAGTTGTCCTGATGCTAACCCTAGTTGTCCTGACGCTAACCCTAGTTGTCCTGACGCTAACCCTAGTTGTCCTGACGCTAACCCTAGTTGTCGTGACGCTAACCCTAATTGTCCTGACGCTAACCCTAGTTGTCGTGACGCTAACCCTAGTTGTCCTGACGCTAACCCTAGTTGTCCTGACGCTAACCCTAGATGTCCTGACGCTAACCCTAGTTGTCCTGACGCTAACCCTAGTTGTCGTGACGCTAACCCTAGTTGTCCTGACACTAACCCTAGTTGTCGTGACGCTAACCCTAGTTGTCCTGACGCTAACCCTAGTTGTCCTGACGCTAACCCTAGTTGTCCTGACGCTAACCCTAGATGTCCTGACGCTAACCCTAGTTGTCCTGACGCTAACCCTAGTTGTCGTGACGCTAACCCTAGTTGTCCTGACGCTAACCCTAGTTGTCGTGACGCTAACCCTAGTTGTCCTGACGCTAACCCTAGTTGTCCTGACGCTAACCCTAGTTGTCGTGACGCTATCCCTAGTTGTCCTGACGCTAACCCTAGTTGTCCTGACGCTAACCCGAGTTGTCCTGACACTAACCCTACTTGTCCTGACGCTAACCCGAGTTGTCCTGACGCTAACCCTAGTTGTCCTGACGCTAACCCTAGTTGTCCTGACGCTAACCCTAGTTGTCCTGACGCTAACCCTAGATGTCCTGACGCTAACCCTAGTTGTCCTGACGCTAACCCTAGTTGTCGTGACGCTAACTATAGTTGTCCTGACACTAACCCTAGTTGTCGTGACGCTAACCCTAGCTGTCCTGACGCTAACCCTAGTTGTCCTGACGCTAACCCTAGATGTCCTGACGCTAACCCTAGTTGTCCTGACGCTAACCCTAGTTGTCGTGACGCTAACCCTAGTTGTCCTGACGCTAACCCTAGTTGTCGTGACGCTAACCCTAGTTGTCCTGACGCTAACCCTAGTTGTCCTGACGCTAACCCTAGTTGTCCTGACGCTAACCCTAGTTGTCCTGATGCTAACCCTAGTTGTCGTGACGCCAACCCTAGTTGTCCTGATGCTAACCCTAGTTGTCGTGACGCTAACCCTAGTTGTCCTGTCGCTAACCCTAGTTGTCCTGACGCTAACCCTAGTTGTCCTGACGCTAACCCTAGTTGTCCTGACGCTAAACCTAGTTCTCCTGACGCTAACCCTAGTTGTCCTGACGCTAACCCTAGTTGTCCTGACGGTAACCCTAGTTGTCCTGACGCTAACCCTAGTTGTCCTGACGCTAACCCTAGTTGTCGTGACGCTAACCCTAGTTGTCGTGACGCTAACCCTAGTTGTCCTGACGCTAACCCTAGTTGTCCTGACGCTAACCCTAGTTGTCCTGACGCTAACCCTAGTTGTCCTGACGCTAACTCTAGTTGTCCTGACGCTAACCCTAGTTGTCGTGACGCTAACCCTAGTTGTCCTGACGCTAACCCTAGTTGTCCTGACGCTAACCCTAGTTGTCCTGACGCTAACCCTAGATGTCCTGACGCTAACCCTAGTTGTTGTGACGCTAACCCTAGTTGTCCTGACGCTAACCCTAGTTGTCGTGACGCTATCCCTAGTTGTCCTGACGCTAACCCTAGTTGTCCTGACGCTAACCCGAGTTGTCCTGACACTAACCCTACTTGTCCTGACGCTAACCCGAGTTGTCCTGACGCTAACCCTAGTTGTCCTGACGCTAACCCTAGTTGTCCTGATGCTAACCCTAGTTGTCGTGATGCCAACCCTAGTTGTCCTGATGCTAACCCTAGTTGTCGTGACGCTAACCCTAGTTGTCCTGACGCTAACCCTAGTTGTCCTGACGCTAACCCTAGTTGTCCTGATGCTAACCCTAGTTGTCCTGACGCTAAACCTAGTTTTCCTGACGCTAACCCTAGTTGTCCTGACGCTAACCCTAGTTGTCCTGACGGTAACCCTAGTTGTCCTGACGCTAATCCTAGTTGTCCTGACGCTAACCCTAGTTGTCCTGACGCTAACCCTAGTTGTCATGACGCTAACCCTAGTTGTCCTGACGCTAACCCTAGTTGTCCTGACGCTAACCCTAGTTGTCCTGATGCTAACCCTAGTTGTCCTGATGCTAACCCTAGTTGTCCTGACGCTAACCCTAGTTGTCGTGACGCTAACCCTAGTTGTCGTGACGCTAACCCTAGTTGTCCTGACGCTAACCCTAGTTGTCCTGACGCTAACCCTAGTTGTCCTGACGCTAACCCTAGTTGTCCTGACGCTAACCCTAGTTGCAATGATGCTAACCCTAGTTGTCCTGACGCTAAACCTAGTTGTCCTGACGCTAACCCTAGTTGTCCTGACGCTAACCCTAGTTGTCCTGACGGTAACCCTAGTTGTCCTGACTCTAACCCTAGTTGTCCTGACGCTAACCCTAGTTGTCGTGACGCTAACCCTAGTTGTCGTGACGCTAACCCTAGTTGCCCTGACGCTAACCCTAGTTGTCGTGACGCTAACCCTAGTTGTCCTGACGCTAACCCTAGTTGTCCTGACGCTAACCCTAGTTGTCCTGACGCTAACCCTAGTTGTCGTGACGCTAACTCTAGTTGTCCTGACGCTAACCCTAGTTGTCCTGACGCTAACCCTAGTTGTCCAGACGTTAACCCGAGTTGTCCTGACACTAACCCTACTTGTCCTGACGCTAACCCGAGTTGTCCTGACGCTAACCCGAGTTGTCCTGATGCTAACCCGAGTTGTCCTGACGCTAACCCTAGATGTCCTGACGCTAACCCTAGTTGTTGTGACGCTAACCCTAGTTGTCCTGACGCTAACCCTAGTTGTCGTGACGCTATCCCTAGTTGTCCTGACGCTAACCCTAGTTGTCCTGACGCTAACCCGAGTTGTCCTGACACTAACCCTACTTGTCCTGACGCTAACCCGAGTTGTCCTGACGCTAACCCTAGTTGTCCTGACGCTAACCCTAGTTGTCCTGATGCTAACCCTAGTTGTCGTGATGCCAACCCTAGTTGTCCTGATGCTAACCCTAGTTGTCGTGACGCTAACCCTAGTTGTCCTGACGCTAACCCTAGTTGTCCTGACGCTAACCCTAGTTGTCCTGATGCTAACCCTAGTTGTCCTGACGCTAAACCTAGTTTTCCTGACGCTAACCCTAGTTGTCCTGACGCTAACCCTAGTTGTCCTGACGGTAACCCTAGTTGTCCTGACGCTAATCCTAGTTGTCCTGATGCTAACCCTAGTTGTCCTGACGCTAACCCTAGTTGTCATGACGCTAACCCTAGTTGTCCTGACGCTAACCCTAGTTGTCCTGACGCTAACCCTAGTTGTCCTGATGCTAACCCTAGTTGTCCTGACGCTAACCCTAGTTGTCGTGACGCTAACTCTAGTTGTCCTGACACTAACCCTAGTTGTCGTGACGCTATCCCTAGTTGTCCTGACGCTAACCCTAGTTGTCCTGACGCTAACCCGAGTTGTCCTGACACTAACCCTACTTGTCCTGACGCTAACCCGAGTTGTCCTGACGCTAACCCGAGTTGTCCTGATGCTAACCCGAGTTGTCCTGACGCTAACCCTACTTGTCCTGACGCTAAACCTACTTGTCCTGACGCTAACCCTACTTGTCCTGACGCTAACCCTAGTTGTCCTGACGCTAACCCTAGTTGTCGTGACGCTAACCCTAGTTGTCCTGACGCTAACCCTAGTTGTCCTGACGCTAACCCTAGTTGTCCTGACGCTAACCCTAGTTGTCGTGACGCTAACCCTAGTTGTCGTGACGCTAACCCTAGTTGTCCTGACGCTAACCCTAGTTGTCGTGACGCTAACCCTAGTTGTCCTGACGCTAACCCTAGTTGTCCTGACGCTAACCCTAGTTGTCCTGACGCTAACCCTAGTTGTAATGATGCTAACCCTAGTTGTCCTGACGCTAAACCTAGTTGTCCTGACGCTAACCCTAGTTGTCCTGACGCTAACCCTAGTTGTCCTGACGGTAACCCTAGTTGTCCTGACTCTAACCCTAGTTGTCCTGACGCTAACCCTAGTTGTCGTGACGCTAACCCTAGTTGTCGTGACGCTAACCCTAGTTGCCCTGACGCTAACCCTAGTTGTCCTGACGCTAACCCTAGTTGTCCTGACGCTAACCCTACTTGTCCTGACGCTAACCCTAGTTGTCGTGACGCTAACCCTAGTTGTCCTGACGCTAACCCTAGTTGTCCTGACGCTAACCCTAGTTGTCCTGACGCTAACCCTAGTTGTCGTGATGCCAACCCTAGTTGTCCTGATGCTAACCCTAGTTGTCCTGACGCTAACCCTACTTGTCCTGACGCTAACCCTAGTTGTCCTGACGCTAACCCTAGTTGTCCTGACGCTAACAATAGTTGTCCTGACGCTAACCCTAGTTGTCCTGACGCTAACCCTAGTTGTCCTGACGCTAACCCTAGTTGTCCTGACGCTAACCCTACTTGTCCTGACGCTAACCCTAGTCGTCCTGACGCTAACCCTAGTCGTCCTGACGCTAACCCTAGTTGTCCTGACTCTAACCCTAGTTGTCGTGACGCTAACCCTAGTTGTCGTGACGCTAACCCTAGTTGTCGTGACGCTAACCCTAGTTGTCCTGACGCTAACCCTAGTTGTCGTGACGCTAACCCTAGTTGTCCTGACGCTAACCCTAGTTGTCCTGACGCTAACCCTAGTTGTCCTGACGCTAACCCTAGTTGTCGTGACGCTAACCCTAGTTGTCCTGACGCTAACCCTAGTTGTCGTGACGCTAACCCTAGTTGTCCTGACGCTAACCCTAGTTGTCCTGACGCTAACCCTAGTTGTCCTGACGCTAACCCTAGTTGTCCTGATGCTAACCCTAGTTGTCGTGACGCCAACCCTAGTTGTCCTGATGCTAACCCTAGTTGTCGTGACGCTAACCCTAGTTGTCCTGTCGCTAACCCTAGTTGTCCTGACGCTAACCCTAGTTGTCCTGACGCTAACCCTAGTTGTCCTGACGCTAACCCTAGTTGTCCTGACGCTAACCCTAGTTGTCCTGACGCTAACCCTAGTTGTCGTGACGCTAACCCTAGTTGTCCTGACGCTAACCCTAGTTGTCGTGACGCTAACCCTAGTTGTCGTGACGCTAACCCTAGTTGTCCTGACGCTAACCCTAGTTGTCCTGACGCTAACCCTAGTTGTCCTGACGCTAACTCTAGTTGTCCTGACGCTAACCCTAGTTGTCGTGACGCTAACCCTAGTTGTCCTGACGCTAACCCTAGTTGTCCTGACGCTAACCCTAGATGTCCTGACGCTAACCCTAGTTGTCGTGACGCTAACCCTAGTTGTCCTGACGCTAACCCTAGTTGTCCTGACGCTAACCCTAGTTGTCCTGACGCAAACCCTAGTTGTCCTGACGCTAACCCTAGTTGTCCTGAAGCTAACCCTAGTTGTCCTGACGCTAACCCTAATTGTCCTGACGCTAACCCTAGTTGTCCTGACGCTAACCCTAGTTGTCCTGATGCTAACCTTAGTTGTCCTGACGGTAACCCTAGTTGTCCTGACGCTAACCCTAGTTGTCCTGACGCTAACCCTAGTTGTCCTGACGCTAACCCTAGTTGTCCTGACGCTAACCTTAGTTGTCCTGACGGTAACCCTAGTTATCCTGACGCTAACCCTAGTTGTCCTGACGCTAACCCTAGTTGTCCTGAAGCTAACCCTAGTTGTCCTGACGCTAACCCTAGTTGTCCTGACGCTAACCCTAGTTGTCCTGACGCTAACCCTAGTTGTCCTGACGCTAACCTTAGTTGTCCTGACGCTAACCCTAGTTGTCCTGACGCTAACCCTAGTTGTCCTGACGCTAACCCTAGTTGTCCTGACGCAAACCCTAGTTGTCCTGACGCTAACCCTAGTTGTCCTGAAGCTAACCCTAGTTGTCCTGATGCTAACCCTAGTTGCCCTGACGCTAACCCTAGTTGTCCTGACGCTAACCCTAGTTGTCCTGACGCTAACCTTAGTTGTCCTGACGGTAACCCTAGTTGTCCTGACGCTAACCCTAGTTGTCCTGACGCTAACCCTAGTTGTCCTGACGCTAACCCTAGTTGTCCTGACGCTAACCCTAGTTGTCCTGACGCTAAACCTAGTTGTCCTGACGCTATCCCTAGTTGTCCTGACGCTAACCCTAGTTGTCCTGACGGTAACCCTAGTTGTCCTGACGCTAACCCTAGTTGTCCTGATGCTAACGCTAGTTGTCCTGACGCTAACCCTAGTTGTCGTGACGCTAACCCTAGTTGTCCTGACGCTAACCCTAGTTGTCGTGACGCTAACCCTAGTTGTCCTGACGCTAACCCTAGTTGTCCTGACGCTAACCCTAGTTGTCGTGACGCTAACCCTAGTTGTCCTGACGCTAACCCTAGTTGTCCTGACGCTAACCCTAGTTGTCGTGACGCTAACTCTAGTTGTCCTGACGCTAACCCTAGTTGTCGTGACGCTATCCCTAGTTGTCCTGACGTTAACCCTAGTTGTCCTGACGCTAACCCTAGTTGTCGTGACGCTAACCCTAGTTGTCCTGACGCTAACCCTAGTTGTCCTGACGCTAACCCTAGTTGTCCTGACGCTAACCCTAGTTGTCATGATGCTAACCCTAGTTGTCCTGACGCTAACCCTAGTTGTCCTGACGCTAACCCTAGTTGTCCTGATGCTAACGCTAGTTGTCCTGACGCTAACCCTAGTTGTCGTGACGCTAACCCTAGTTGTCCTGACGCTAACCCTAGTTGTCGTGACGCTAACCCTAGTTGTCCTGACGCTAACCCTAGTTGTCCTGACGCTAACCCTAGTTGTCGTGACGCTAACCCTAGTTGTCCTGACGCTAACCCTAGTTGTCCTGACGCTAACCCTAGTTGTCGTGACGCTAACTCTAGTTGTCCTGACGCTAACCCTAGTTGTCGTGACGCTATCCCTAGTTGTCCTGACGTTAACCCTAGTTGTCGTGACGCTAACCCTAGTTGTCCTGACGCTAACCCTAGTTGTCCTGACGCTAACCCTAGTTGTCCTGACGCTAACCCTAGTTGTCCTGACGCTAACCCTAGTTGTCATGATGCTAACCCTAGTTGTCCTGACGCTAAACCTAGTTGTCCTGACGCTAACCCTAGTTGTCCTGACGCTAACCCTAGTTGTCCTGACGCTAACCCTAGTTGTCCTGACGCTAACCCTAGTTGTCATGACGCTAACCCTAGTTGTCCTGACGCTAACCCTAGTTGTCGTGACGCTAACCCTAGTTGTCCTGACGTTAACCCTAGTTGTCCTGACGCTAACCCTAGTTGTCGTGACGCTAACTCTAGTTTTCCTGATGCTAACCCTAGTTGTCGTGACGCTATCCCTAGTTTTCCTGACGCTAACCCTAGTTGTAGTGACGCTAACCCGAGTTGTCCTGACACTAACCCTACTTGTCCTGACGCTAACCCGAGTTGTCCTGACGCTAACCCGAGTTGTCCTGATGCTAACCCGAGTTGTCCTGACGCTAACCCTACTTGTCCAGACGCTAACCCTAGTTGTCCTGACGCTAACCCTAGTTGTCCTGATGCTAACCCTAGTTGTCGTGATGCCAACCCTAGTTGTCCTGATGCTAACCCTAGTTGTCGTGACGCTAACCCTAGTTGTCCTGACGCTAACCCTAGTTGTCCTGACGCTAACCCTAGTTGTCCTGATGCTAACCCTAGTTGTCCTGACGCTAAACCTAGTTGTCCTGACGCTAACCCTAGTTGTCCTGACGCTAACCCTAGTTGTCCTGACGCTAACCTTAGTTGTCCTGACGCTAACCCTAGTTGTCCTGACGCTAACCCTAGTTGTCCTGATGCAAACCCTAGTTGTCCTGACGCTAACCCTAGTTGTCCTGAAGCTAACCCTAGTTGTCCTGACGCTAACCCTAGTTGTCCTGACGCTAACCCTAGTTGTCCTGACGCTAACCCTAGTTGTCCTGACGCTAACCTTAGTTGTCCTGACGGTAACCCTAGTTGTCCTGACGCTAACCATAGTTGTCCTGACGCTAACCCTAGTTGTCCTGATGCTAACCCTAGTTGTCCTGACGCTAACCCTAGTTGTCCTGACGCTAAACCTAGTTGTCCTGACGCTATCCCTAGTTGTCCTGACGCTAACCCTAGTTGTCCTGACAGTAACCCTTGTTGTCCTGACGCTAACCCTAGTTGTCCTGATGCTAACCCTAGTTGTCCTGACGCTAACCCTAGTTGTCGTGACGCTAACCCTAGTTGTCCTGACGCTAACCCTAGTTGTCGTGACGCTAACCCTAGTTGTCCTGACGCTAACCCTAGTTGTCCTGACGCTAACCCTAGTTGTCCAGACGCTAACCCTAGTTGTCCTGACGCTAACCCTAGTTGTCCTGATGCTAACCCTAGTTGTCGTGATGCCAACCCTAGTTGTCCTGATGCTAACCCTAGTTGTCGTGACGCTAACCCTAGTTGTCCTGACGCTAACCCTAGTTGTCCTGACGCTAACCCTAGTTGTCCTGATGCTAACCCTAGTTGTCCTGACGCTAAACATAGTTGTCCTGACGCTAACCCTAGTTGTCCTGACGCTAACCCTAGTTGTCCTGACGGTAACCCTAGTTGTCCTGACGCTAACCCTAGTTGTCCTGACGCTAACCCTAGTTGTCCTGACGCTAACCCTAGTTGTCGTGACGCTAACCCTAGTTGTCCTGACGCTAACCCTAGTTGTCCTGACGCTAACCCTAGTTGTCCTGATGCTAACCCTAGTTGTCGTGATGCCAACCCTAGTTGTCCTGATGCTAACCCTAGTTGTCGTGACGCTAACCCTAGTTGTCCTGACGCTAACCCTAGTTGTCCTGACGCTAACCCTAGTTGTCCTGACGCTAAACCTAGATGTCCTGACGCTAACCCTAGTTGTCCTGACGCTAACCCTAGTTGTCCTGACGCTAACCCTAGTTGTCCTGACGCTAAACCTAGTTGTCCTGACGCTAACCCTAGTTGTCCTGACGCTAACCCTAGTTGTCCTGACGCTAACCCTAGTTGTCCTGACGCTAACCCTAGTTGTCATGACGCTAACCCTAGTTGTCCTGACGCTAACCCTAGTTGTCGTGACGCTAACCCTAGTTGTCCTGACGCTAACCCTAGTTGTCCTGACGCTAACCCTAGTTGTCCTGACGCTAACCCTAGTTGTCGTGACGCTAACTCTAGTTTTCCTGATGCTAACCCTAGTTGTCGTGACGCTATCCCTAGTTGTCCTGACGCTAACCCTAGTTGTAGTGACGCTAACCCGAGTTGTCCTGACACTAACCCTACTTGTCCTGACGCTAACCCGAGTTGTCCTGACGCTAACCCGAGTTGTCCTGATGCTAACCCTAGTTGTCCTGACGCTAACCCTAGTTGTCCTGACGCTAACCCTAGTTGTCCTGACGCTAACCCTAGTTGTCCTGACGCTAACCTTAGTTGTCCTGACGGTAACCCTAGTTGTCCTGACGCTAACCATAGTTGTCCTGACGCTAACCCTAGTTGTCCTGATGCTAACCCTAGTTGTCCTGACGCTAACCCTAGTTGTCCTGACGCTAAACCTAGTTGTCCTGACGCTATCCCTAGTTGTCCTGACGCTAACCCTAGTTGTCCTGACGCTAACCCTAGTTGTCCTGACGCTAACCCTAGTTGTCCTGACGCTAACCCTAGTTGTCCTGATGCTAACCCTAGTTGTCGTGACGCCAACCCTAGTTGTCCTGATGCTAACCCTAGTTGTCGTGACGCTAACCCTAGTTGTCCTGTCGCTAACCCTAGTTGTCCTGACGCTAACCCTAGTTGTCCTGACGCTAACCCTAGTTGTCCTGACGCTAACCCTAGTTGTCCTGACGCTAACCCTAGTTGTCCTGACGCTAACCCTAGTTGTCGTGACGCTAACCCTAGTTGTCCTGACGCTAACCCTAGTTGTCGTGACGCTAACCCTAGTTGTCGTGACGCTAACCCTAGTTGTCCTGACGCTAACCCTAGTTGTCCTGACGCTAACCCTAGTTGTCCTGACGCTAACTCTAGTTGTCCTGACGCTAACCCTAGTTGTCGTGACGCTAACCCTAGTTGTCCTGACGCTAACCCTAGTTGTCCTGACGCTAACCCTAGATGTCCTGACGCTAACCCTAGTTGTCGTGACGCTAACCCTAGTTGTCCTGACGCTAACCCTAGTTGTCCTGACGCTAACCCTAGTTGTCCTGACGCAAACCCTAGTTGTCCTGACGCTAACCCTAGTTGTCCTGAAGCTAACCCTAGTTGTCCTGACGCTAACCCTAGTTGTCCTGACGCTAACCCTAGTTGTCCTGACGCTAACCTTAGTTGTCCTGACGCTAACCCTAGTTGTCCTGACGCTAACCCTAGTTGTCCTGACGCTAACCCTAGTTGTCCTGACGCTAACCTTAGTTGTCCTGACGGTAACCCTAGTTATCCTGACGCTAACCCTAGTTGTCCTGACGCTAACCCTAGTTGTCCTGAAGCTAACCCTACTTGTCCTGACGCTAACCCTAGTTGTCCTGACGCTAACCCTAGTTGTCCTGACGCTAACCCTAGTTGTCCTGACGCTAACCTTAGTTGTCCTGACGCTAACCTTAGTTGTCCTGACGCTAACCCTAGTTGTCCTGACGCTAACCCTAGTTGTCCTGACGCTAACCCTAGTTGTCCTGACGCAAACCCTAGTTGTCCTGACGCTAACCCTAGTTGTCCTGAAGCTAACCCTAGTTGTCCTGATGCTAACCCTAGTTGCCCTGACGCTAACCCTAGTTGTCCTGACGCTAACCCTAGTTGTCCTGACGCTAACCTTAGTTGTCCTGACGGTAACCCTTGTTGTACTGACGCTAACCCTAGTTGTCCTGACGCTAACCCTAGTTGTCCTGACGCTAACCCTAGTTGTCCTGACGCTAACCCTAGTTGTCCTGACGCTAACCCTAGTTGTCCTGACGCTAAACCTAGTTGTCCTGACGCTATCCCTAGTTGTCCTGACGCTAACCCTAGTTGTCCTGACGGTAACCCTGGTTGTCCTGACGCTAACCCTAGTTGTCCTGATGCTAACGCTAGTTGTCCTGACGCTAACCCTAGTTGTCGTGACGCTAACCCTAGTTGTCCTGACGCTATCCCTAGTTGTCCTGACGCTAACCCTAGTTGTCGTGACGCTAACCCTAGTTGTCCTGACGCTAACCCTAGTTGTCGTGACGCTAACCCTAGTTGTCCTGACGCTAACCCTAGTTGTCCTGACGCTAACCCTAGTTGTCGTGACGCTAACCCTAGTTGTCCTGACGCTAACCCTAGTTGTCCTGACGCTAACCCTAGTTGTCGTGACGCTAACTCTAGTTGTCCTGACGCTAACCCTAGTTGTCGTGACGCTATCCCTAGTTGTCCTGACGTTAACCCTAGTTGTCCTGACGCTAACCCTAGTTGTCGTGACGCTAACCCTAGTTGTCCTGACGCTAACCCTAGTTGTCCTGACGCTAACCCTAGTTGTCCTGACGCTAACCCTAGTTGTCATGATGCTAACCCTAGTTGTCCTGACGCTAAACCTAGTTGTCCTGACGCTAACCCTAGTTGTCCTGACGCTAACCCTAGTTGTCCTGACGCTAACCCTAGTTGTCCTGACGCTAACCCTAGTTGTCATGACGCTAACCCTAGTTGTCCTGACGCTAACCCTAGTTGTCGTGACGCTAACCCTAGTTGTCCTGACGCTAACTCTAGTTGTCCTGACGCTAACCCTAGTTGTCGTGACGCTAACTCTAGTTTTCCTGATGCTAACCCTAGTTGTCGTGACGCTATCCCTAGTTTTCCTGACGCTAACCCTAGTTGTAGTGACGCTAACCCGAGTTGTCCTGACACTAACCCTACTTGTCCTGACGCTAACCCGAGTTGTCCTGACGCTAACCCGAGTTGTCCTGATGCTAACCCGAGTTGTCCTGACGCTAACCCTACTTGTCCAGACGCTAACCCTAGTTGTCCTGACGCTAACCCTAGTTGTCCTGATGCTAACCCTAGTTGTCGTGATGCCAACCCTAGTTGTCCTGATGCTAACCCTAGTTGTCGTGACGCTAACCCTAGTTGTCCTGACGCTAACCCTAGTTGTCCTGACGCTAACCCTAGTTGTCCTGATGCTAACCCTAGTTGTCCTGACGCTAAACCTAGTTGTCCTGACGCTAACCCTAGTTGTCCTGACGCTAACCCTAGTTGTCCTGACGCTAACCTTAGTTGTCCTGACGCTAACCCTAGTTGTCCTGACGCTAACCCTAGTTGTCCTGACGCTAACCCTAGTTGTCCTGATGCAAACCCTAGTTGTCCTGACGCTAACCCTAGTTGTCCTGAAGCTAACCCTAGTTGTCCTGACGCTAACCCTAGTTGTCCTGACGCTAACCCTAGTTGTCCTGACGCTAACCCTAGTTGTCCTGACGCTAACCTTAGTTGTCCTGACGGTAACCCTAGTTGTCCTGACGCTAACCATAGTTGTCCTGACGCTAACCCTAGTTGTCCTGACGCTAACCCTAGTTGTCCTGACGCTAACCCTAGTTGTCCTGACGCTAAACCTAGTTGTCCTGACGCTATCCCTAGTTGTCCTGACGCTAACCCTAGTTGTCCTGACGGTAACCCTAGTTGTCCTGACGCTAACCCTAGTTGTCCTGATGCTAACCCTAGTTGTCCTGACGCTAACCCTAGTTGTCGTGACGCTAACCCTAGTTGTCCTGACGCTAACCCTAGTTGTCCTGACGCTAACCCTAGTTGTCCTGACGCTAACCCTAGTTGTCGTGACGCTAACCCTAGTTGTCCTGACGCTAACCCTAGTTGTCCTGACGCTAACCCTAGTTGTCCAGACGCTAACCCTAGTTGTCCTGACGCTAACCCTAGTTGTCCTGATGCTAACCCTAGTTGTCGTGATGCCAACCCTAGTTGTCCTGATGCTAACCCTAGTTGTCGTGACGCTAACCCTAGTTGTCCTGACGCTAACCCTAGTTGTCCTGACGCTAACCCTAGTTGTCCTGATGCTAACCCTAGTTGTCCTGACGCTAAACCTAGTTGTCCTGACGCTAACCCTAGTTGTCCTGACGCTAACCCTAGTTGTCCTGACGGTAACCCTAGTTGTCCTGACGCTAACCCTAGTTGTCCTGACGCTAACCCTAGTTGTCCTGACGCTAACCCTAGTTGTCGTGACGCTAACCCTAGTTGTCCTGACGCTAACCCTAGTTGTCCTGACGCTAACCCTAGTTGTCCTGACGCTAACCCTAGTTGTCCTGATGCTAACCCTAGTTGTCGTGATGCCAACCCTAGTTGTCCTGATGCTAACCCTAGTTGTCGTGACGCTAACCCTAGTTGTCCTGACGCTAACCCTAGTTGTCCTGACGCTAACCCTACTTGTCCTGACGCTAACCCTAGTGGTCCTGACGCTAACCCTACTTGTCCTGACGCTAACCCTAGTTGTCCTGACGCTAACCCTAGTTGTCCTGACGCTAACCCTACTTGTCCTGACGCTAACCCTAGTCGTCCTGACGCTAACCCTAGTTGTCCTGACGCTAACCCTAGTTGTCCTGACGCTAACCTTAGTTGTCCTGACGCTAACCCTAGTTGTCCTGACGCTAACCCTAGTTGTCCTGACGCTAACCCTAGTTGTCCTGACGCTAACCCTAGTTGTCATGACGCTAACCCTAGTTGTCCTGACGCTAACCCTAGTTGTCGTGACGCTAACCCTAGTTGTCCTGACGCTAACCCTAGTTGTCCTGACGCTAACCCTAGTTGTCGTGACGCTAACTCTAGTTTTCCTGATGCTAACCCTAGTTGTCGTGACGCTATCCCTAGTTTTCCTGACGCTAACCCTAGTTGTAGTGACGCTAACCCGAGTTGTCCTGACACTAACCCTACTTGTCCTGACGCTAACCCGAGTTGTCCTGACGCTAACCCGAGTTGTCCTGATGCTAACCCGAGTTGTCCTGACGCTAACCCTACTTGTCCAGACGCTAACCCTAGTTGTCCTGACGCTAACCCTAGTTGTCCTGATGCTAACCCTAGTTGTCGTGATGCCAACCCTAGTTGTCCTGATGCTAACCCTAGTTGTCGTGACGCTAACCCTAGTTGTCCTGACGCTAACCCTAGTTGTCCTGACGCTAACCCTAGTTGTCCTGATGCTAACCCTAGTTGTCCTGACGCTAAACCTAGTTGTCCTGACGCTAACCCTAGTTGTCCTGACGCTAACCCTAGTTGTCCTGACGCTAACCTTAGTTGTCCTGACGCTAACCCTAGTTGTCCTGACGCTAACCCTAGTTGTCCTGACGCTAACCCTAGTTGTCCTGATGCAAACCCTAGTTGTCCTGACGCTAACCCTAGTTGTCCTGAAGCTAACCCTAGTTGTCCTGACGCTAACCCTAGTTGTCCTGACGCTAACCCTAGTTGTCCTGACGCTAACCCTAGTTGTCCTGACGCTAACCTTAGTTGTCCTGACGGTAACCCTAGTTGTCCTGACGCTAACCATAGTTGTCCTGACGCTAACCCTAGTTGTCCTGACGCTAACCCTAGTTGTCCTGACGCTAACCCTAGTTGTCCTGACGCTAAACCTAGTTGTCCTGACGCTATCCCTAGTTGTCCTGACGCTAACCCTAGTTGTCCTGACGGTAACCCTAGTTGTCCTGACGCTAACCCTAGTTGTCCTGATGCTAACCCTAGTTGTCCTGACGCTAACCCTAGTTGTCGTGACGCTAACCCTAGTTGTCCTGACGCTAACCCTAGTTGTCGTGACGCTAACCCTAGTTGTCCTGACGCTAACCCTAGTTGTCCTGACGCTAACCCTAGTTGTCGTGACGCTAACCCTAGTTGTCCTGACGCTAACCCTAGTTGTCCTGACGCTAACCCTAGTTGTCCAGACGCTAACCCTAGTTGTCCTGACGCTAACCCTAGTTGTCCTGATGCTAACCCTAGTTGTCGTGATGCCAACCCTAGTTGTCCTGATGCTAACCCTAGTTGTCGTGACGCTAACCCTAGTTGTCCTGACGCTAACCCTAGTTGTCCTGACGCTAACCCTAGTTGTCCTGATGCTAACCCTAGTTGTCCTGACGCTAAACCTAGTTGTCCTGACGCTAACCCTAGTTGTCCTGACGCTAACCCTAGTTGTCCTGACGGTAACCCTAGTTGTCCTGACGCTAACCCTAGTTGTCCTGACGCTAACCCTAGTTGTCCTGACGCTAACCCTAGTTGTCGTGACGCTAACCCTAGTTGTCCTGACGCTAACCCTAGTTGTCCTGACGCTAACCCTAGTTGTCCTGACGCTAACCCTAGTTGTCCTGATGCTAACCCTAGTTGTCGTGATGCCAACCCTAGTTGTCCTGATGCTAACCCTAGTTGTCGTGACGCTAACCCTAGTTGTCCTGACGCTAACCCTAGTTGTCCTGACGCTAACCCTACTTGTCCTGACGCTAACCCTAGTTGTCCTGACGCTAACCCTACTTGTCCTGACGCTAACCCTAGTTGTCCTGACGCTAACCCTAGTTGTCCTGACGCTAACCCTACTTGTCCTGACGCTAACCCTAGTCGTCCTGACGCTAACCCTAGTTGTCCTGACGCTAACCCTAGTTGTCCTGACGCTAACCTTAGTTGTCCTGACGCTAACCCTAGTTGTCCTGACGCTAACCCTAGTTGTCCTGACGCTAACCCTAGTTGTCCTGACGCAAACCCTAGTTGTCCTGACGCTAACCCTACTTGTCCTGACGCTAACCCTACTTGTCCTGACGCTAACCCTACTTGTCCTGACGCTAACCCTACTTGTCCTGACGCTAACCCTAGTTGTCCTGACGCTAACCGTAGTTGTCCTGACGCTAACCCTACTTGTCCTGACGCTAACCCTAGTTGTCCTGACGCTAACCCTACTTGTCCTGACGCTAACCCTACTTGTCCTGACGCTAACCCTAGTTGTCCTGACGCTAACCCTACTTGTCCTGACGCTAACCCTAGTTGTCCTGAAGCTAACCCTAGTTGTCCTGACGCTAACCCTAGTTGTCCTGACGCTAACCCTACTTGTCCTGACGCTAACCCTAGTTGTCCTGACGCTAACCCTAGTTGTCCTGACGCTAACCCTACTTGTCCTGACGCTAACCCTAGTTGTCCTGACGCTAACCCGAGTTGTCCTGACGCTAACCCGAGTTGTCCTGACGCTAATCCTAGTTGTCCTGACGCTAAGCCTAGTTGTCCTGACGCTAACCCTAGTTGTCCTGACGCTAACCCTAGTTGTCGTGACGCTAACCCTAGTTGTCCTGACGCTAACCCTAGTTGTCCTGACGCTAACCCTAGTTGTCGTGACGCTAACCCTAGTTGTCCTGACGCTAACCCTAGTTGTCCTGACGCTAACCCTAGTTGTCGTGACGCTAACCCTAGTTGTCCTGACGCTAACCCTAGTTGTCGTGACGCTAACCCTAGTTGTCCTGACGCTAACCCTCGTTGTCCTGACGCTAACCCTAGTTGTCCTGACGCTAACCTTAGTTGTCCTGACGGTAACCCTAGTTGTCCTGACGCTAACCCTAGTTGTCCTGACGCTAACCCTAGTTGTCCTGACGCTAACCCTAGTTGTCATGACGCTAACCCTAGTTGTCGTTACGCTAACCCTAGTTGTCCTGACGCTAACCCTAGTTGTCGTGACGCTAACCCTAGTTGTCGTGACGCTAACCCTAGTTGTCCTGACGCTAACCCTAGTTGTTGTGACGCTAACCCTACTTGTCCTGACGCTAACCCTAGTTGTCCTGACGCTAACCCTAGTTGTCGTGACGCTAACCCTACTTGTCCTGACGCTAACCCTACTTGTCCTGACACTAACCCTAGTTGTCCTGACGCTAACCCTAGTTGTCCTGACGCTAACCCTACTTGTCCTAACGCTAACCCTAGTTGTCCTGACGCTAACCCTAGTTGTCCTGACGATAACCCTAGTTGTCCTGACGCTAACCCTAGTTGTCCTGACACTAACCCGAGTTGTCCTGACGCTAACCCGAGTTGTCCTGACGCTAGCCCTAGTTGTCCTGACGCTAACCCTAGTTGTCCTGACGCTAACCCTAGTTGTCCTGACGCTAACCCTAGTTGTCCTGATGCTAACCCTAGTTGTCCTGACGCTAACCCTAGTTGTCCTGACACTAACCCTACTTGTCCTGATGCTAACCCTACTTGTCCTGACGCTAACCCTACTTGTCCTGACGCTAACCCTACTTGTCCTGACGCTAACCCTAGTTGTCCTGACGCTAACCGTAGTTGTCCTGACGCTAACCCTACTTGTCCTGACGCTAACCCTAGTTGTCCTGACGCTAACCCTACTTGTCCTGACGCTAACCCTACTTGTCCTGACGCTAACCCTAGTTGTCCTGACGCTAACCCTACTTGTCCTGACGCTAACCCTAGTTGTCCTGAAGCTAACCCTAGTTGTCCTGACGCTAACCCTAGTTGTCCTGATGCTAACCCTAGTTGTCCTGACGCTAACCCTAGTTGTCCTGACGCTAACCCTAGATGTCCTGACGCTAACCCTACTTGTCCTGACGCTAACCCTAGTTGTCCTGACGCTAACCCTAGTTGTCCTGACGCTAACCCTAGTTGTCCTGACGCTAACCCTAGTTGTCCTGACGCTAACCCTAGTTGTCGTGACGCTAACCCTAGTTGTCCTGACGCTAACCCTAGTTGTCGTGTCGCTAAACCTAGTTGTCCTGACGCTAACCCTAGTTGTCCTGACGCTAACCCTAGTTGTCCTGACGCTAACCCTAGTTGTCGTGACGCTAACCCTAGTTGTCCTGATGCTAACCCTAGTTGTCGTGACGCTAACCCTAGTTGTCGTGACGCTAACCCTAGTTGTCGTGAGGCTAACCCTAGTTGTCCTGACGCTAACCCTAGTTGTCCTGACGCTAAACCTAGTTGTCCTGACGCTAACCCTAGTTGTCCTGACGGTAACCCTAGTTGTCCTGACGCTAACCCTAGTTGTCCTGACGCTAACCCTAGTTGTCATGACGCTAACCCTAGTTGTCCTGACGCTAACCCTAGTTGTCGTGACGCTAACCCTAGTTGTCCTGACGCTAACCCTAGTTGTCCTGACGCTAACCCTAGTTGTCGTGACGCTAACTCTAGTTTTCCTGATGCTAACCCTAGTTGTCGTGACGCTATCCCTAGTTTTCCTGACGCTAACCCTAGTTGTAGTGACGCTAACCCGAGTTGTCCTGACACTAACCCTACTTGTCCTGACGCTAACCCGAGTTGTCCTGACGCTAACCCGAGTTGTCCTGATGCTAACCCGAGTTGTCCTGACGCTAACCCTACTTGTCCAGACGCTAACCCTAGTTGTCCTGACGCTAACCCTAGTTGTCCTGATGCTAACCCTAGTTGTCGTGATGCCAACCCTAGTTGTCCTGATGCTAACCCTAGTTGTCGTGACGCTAACCCTAGTTGTCCTGACGCTAACCCTAGTTGTCCTGACGCTAACCCTAGTTGTCCTGATGCTAACCCTAGTTGTCCTGACGCTAAACCTAGTTGTCCTGACGCTAACCCTAGTTGTCCTGACGCTAACCCTAGTTGTCCTGACGCTAACCTTAGTTGTCCTGACGCTAACCCTAGTTGTCCTGACGCTAACCCTAGTTGTCCTGACGCTAACCCTAGTTGTCCTGATGCAAACCCTAGTTGTCCTGACGCTAACCCTAGTTGTCCTGAAGCTAACCCTAGTTGTCCTGACGCTAACCCTAGTTGTCCTGACGCTAACCCTAGTTGTCCTGACGCTAACCCTAGTTGTCCTGACGCTAACCTTAGTTGTCCTGACGGTAACCCTAGTTGTCCTGACGCTAACCATAGTTGTCCTGACGCTAACCCTAGTTGTCCTGACGCTAACCCTAGTTGTCCTGACGCTAACCCTAGTTGTCCTGACGCTAAACCTAGTTGTCCTGACGCTATCCCTAGTTGTCCTGACGCTAACCCTAGTTGTCCTGACGGTAACCCTAGTTGTCCTGACGCTAACCCTAGTTGTCCTGACGCTAACCCTAGTTGTCCTGACGCTAACCCTAGTTGTCGTGACGCTAACCCTAGTTGTCCTGACGCTAACCCTAGTTGTCGTGACGCTAACCCTAGTTGTCCTGACGCTAACCCTAGTTGTCCTGACGCTAACCCTAGTTGTCGTGACACTAACCCTAGTTGTCCTGACGCTAACCCTAGTTGTCCTGACGCTAACCCTAGTTGTCCAGACGCTAACCCTAGTTGTCCTGACGCTAACCCTAGTTGTCCTGATGCTAACCCTAGTTGTCGTGATGCCAACCCTAGTTGTCCTGATGCTAACCCTAGTTGTCGTGACGCTAACCCTAGTTGTCCTGACGCTAACCCTAGTTGTCCTGACGCTAACCCTAGTTGTCCTGATGCTAACCCTAGTTGTCCTGACGCTAAACCTAGTTGTCCTGACGCTAACCCTAGTTGTCCTGACGCTAACCCTAGTTGTCCTGACGCTAACCCTAGTTGTCCTGACGGTAACCCTAGTTGTCCTGACGCTAACCCTAGTTGTCCTGACGCTAACCCTAGTTGTCGTGACGCTAACCCTAGTTGTCCTGACGCTAACCCTAGTTGTCCTGACGCTAACCCTAGTTGTCCTGACGCTAACCCTAGTTGTCCTGATGCTAACCCTAGTTGTCGTGATGCCAACCCTAGTTGTCCTGATGCTAACCCTAGTTGTCGTGACGCTAACCCTAGTTGTCCTGACGCTAACCCTAGTTGTCCTGACGCTAACCCTAGTTGTCCTGACGCTAACCCTAGATGTCCTGACGCTAACCCTAGTTGTCCTGACGCTAACCCTAGTTGTCCTGACGCTAACCCTAGTTGTCCTGACGCTAACCCTAGTTGTCCTGACGCTAACCCTAGTTGTCCTGACGCTAACCCTAGTTGTCATGACGCTAACCCTAGTTGTCCTGACGCTAACCCTAGTTGTCGTGACGCTAACCCTAGTTGTCCTGACGCTAACCCTAGTTGTCCTGACGCTAACCCTAGTTGTCCTGACGCTAACCCTAGTTGTCGTGACGCTAACTCTAGTTTTCCTGATGCTAACCCTAGTTGTCGTGACGCTATCCCTAGTTGTCCTGACGCTAACCCTAGTTGTAGTGACGCTAACCCGAGTTGTCCTGACACTAACCCTACTTGTCCTGACGCTAACCCGAGTTGTCCTGACGCTAACCCGAGTTGTCCTGATGCTAACTCTAGTTGTCCTGACGCTAACCCTAGTTGTCCTGACGCTAACCCTAGTTGTCCTGACGCTAACCCTAGTTGTCCTGACGCTAACCTTAGTTGTCCTGACGGTAACCCTAGTTGTCCTGACGCTAACCATAGTTGTCCTGACGCTAACCCTAGTTGTCCTGATGCTAACCCTAGTTGTCCTGACGCTAACCCTAGTTGTCCTGACGCTAAACCTAGTTGTCCTGACGCTATCCCTAGTTGTCCTGACGCTAACCCTAGTTGTCCTGACGCTAACCCTAGTTGTCCTGACGCTAACCCTAGTTGTCCTGATGCTAACCCTAGTTGTCCTGACGCTAACCCTAGTTGTCGTGACGCTAACCCTAGTTGTCCTGACGCTAACCCTAGTTGTCGTGGCGCTAACCCTAGTTGTCCTGACCCTAACCCTAGTTGTCCTGACGCTAACCCTAGTTGTCGTGACGCTAACCCTAGTTGTCCTGACGCTAACCCTAGTTGTCCTGACGCTAACCCTAGTTGTCCTGACGCTAACCCTAGTTGTCGTGACGCTAACTCTAGTTGTCCTGACGCTAACCCTAGTTGTCGTGACGCTATCCCTAGTTGTCCTGACGCTAACCCTAGTTGTCCTGACGCTAACCCTAGTTGTCGTGACGCTAACCCTAGTTGTCCTGACGCTAACCCTAGTTGTCCTGATGCTAACCCTAGTTGTCCTGACGCTAACCCTAGTTGTCATGATGCTAACCCTAGTTGTCCTGACGCTAAACCTAGTTGTCCTGACGCTAACCCTAGTTGTCCTGACGCTAACCCTAGTTGTCCTGACGCTAACCCTACTTGTCCTGACGCTAACCCTAGTTGTCCTGACGCTAACCCTAGTTGTCCTGACGCTAACCCTACTTGTCCTGACGCTAACCCTAGTTGTCCTGACGCTAACCCTACTTGTCCTGACGCTAACCCTAGTTGTCCTGACGCTAACCCTAGTTGTCCTGACGCTAACCCTACTTGTCCTGACGCTAACCCTAGTCGTCCTGACGCTAACCCTAGTTGTCCTGACGCTAACCCTAGTTGTCCTGACGCTAACCTTAGTTGTCCTGACGCTAACCCTAGTTGTCCTGACGCTAACCCTAGTTGTCCTGACGCTAACCCTAGTTGTCCTGACGCAAACCCTAGTTGTCCTGACGCTAACCCTACTTGTCCTGACGCTAACCCTACTTGTCCTGACGCTAACCCTACTTGTCCTGACGCTAACCCTACTTGTCCTGACGCTAACCCTAGTTGTCCTGACGCTAACCGTAGTTGTCCTGACGCTAACCCTACTTGTCCTGACGCTAACCCTAGTTGTCCTGACGCTAACCCTACTTGTCCTGACGCTAACCCTACTTGTCCTGACGCTAACCCTAGTTGTCCTGAAGCTAACCCTAGTTGTCCTGACGCTAACCCTAGTTGTCCTGACGCTAACCCTACTTGTCCTGACGCTAACCCTAGTTGTCCTGACGCTAACCCTAGATGTCCTGACGCTAACCCTACTTGTCCTGACGCTAACCCTAGTTGTCCTGACGCTAACCCGAGTTGTCCTGACGCTAACCCGAGTTGTCCTGACGCTAACCCTAGTTGTCCTGACGCTAAGCCTAGTTGTCCTGACGCTAACCCTAGTTGTCCTGACGCTAACCCTAGTTGTCGTGACGCTAACCCTAGTTGTCCTGACGCTAACCCTAGTTGTCCTGACGCTAACCCTAGTTGTCGTGACGCTAACCCTAGTTGTCCTGACGCTAACCCTAGTTGTCCTGACGCTAACCCTAGTTGTCGTGACGCTAACCCTAGTTGTCCTGACGCTAACCCTAGTTGTCGTGACGCTAACCCTAGTTGTCCTGACGCTAACCCTCGTTGTCCTGACGCTAACCCTAGTTGTCCTGACGCTAACCTTAGTTGTCCTGACGGTAACCCTAGTTGTCCTGACGCTAACCATAGTTGTCCTGACGCTAACCCTAGTTGTCCTGACGCTAACCCTAGTTGTCATGACGCTAACCCTAGTTGTCGTTACGCTAACCCTAGTTGTCCTGACGCTAACCCTAGTTGTCGTGACGCTAACCCTAGTTGTCGTGACGCTAACCCTAGTTGTCCTGACGCTAACCCTAGTTGTTGTGACGCTAACCCTACTTGTCCTGACGCTAACCCTAGTTGTCCTGACGCTAACCCTAGTTGTCGTGACGCTAACCCTACTTGTCCTGACGCTAACCCTACTTGTCCTGACACTAACCCTAGTTGTCCTGACGCTAACCCTAGTTGTCCTGACGCTAACCCTACTTGTCCTAACGCTAACCCTAGTTGTCCTGACGCTAACCCTAGTTGTCCTGACGATAACCCTAGTTGTCCTGACGCTAACCCTAGTTGTCCTGACACTAACCCGAGTTGTCCTGACGCTAACCCGAGTTGTCCTGACGCTAGCCCTAGTTGTCCTGACGCTAACCCTAGTTGTCCTGACGCTAACCCTACTTGTCCTGACGCTAACCCTAGTTGTCCTGATGCTAACCCTAGTTGTCCTGACGCTAACCCTAGTTGTCCTGACACTAACCCTACTTGTCCTGATGCTAACCCTACTTGTCCTGACGCTAACCCTACTTGTCCTGACGCTAACCCTACTTGTCCTGACGCTAACCCTAGTTGTCCTGACGCTAACCGTAGTTGTCCTGACGCTAACCCTACTTGTCCTGACGCTAACCCTAGTTGTCCTGACGCTAACCCTACTTGTCCTGACGCTAACCCTACTTGTCCTGACGCTAACCCTAGTTGTCCTGACGCTAACCCTACTTGTCCTGACGCTAACCCTAGTTGTCCTGAAGCTAACCCTAGTTGTCCTGACGCTAACCCTAGTTGTCCTGATGCTAACCCTAGTTGTCCTGACGCTAACCCTAGTTGTCCTGACGCTAACCCTAGATGTCCTGACGCTAACCCTACTTGTCCTGACGCTAACCCTAGTTGTCCTGACGCTAACCCTAGTTGTCCTGACGCTAACCCTAGTTGTCCTGACGCTAACCCTAGTTGTCGTGACGCTAACCCTAGTTGTCCTGACGCTAACCCTAGTTGTCGTGACGCTAAACCTAGTTGTCCTGACGCTAACCCTAGTTGTCCTGACGCTAACCCTAGTTGTCCTGACGCTAACCCTAGTTGTCGTGACGCCAACCCTAGTTGTCCTGATGCTAACCCTAGTTGTCGTGACGCTAACCCTAGTTGTCCTGATGCTAACCCTAGTTGTCCTGACGCTAACCCTAGTTGTCCTGACGCTAAACCTAGTTGTCCTGACGCTAACCCTAGTTGTCCTGACGGTAACCCTAGTTGTCCTGACGCTAACCCTAGTTGTCCTGACGCTAACCCTAGTTGTCGTGACGCTAACCCTAGTTGTCGTGACGCTAACCCTAGTTGTCGTGACGCTAACCCTAGTTGTCGTGAGGCTAACCCTAGTTGTCCTGACGCTAACCCTAGTTGTCCTGACGCTAACTCTAGTTGTCCTGACGCTAACCCTAGTTGTCGTGACGCTAACCCTAGTTGTCCTGACGCTAACCCTAGTTGTCCTGACGCTAACCCTAGATGTCCTGACGCTAACCCTAGTTGTCGTGACGCTAACCCTAGTTGTCCTGACGCTAACCCTAGTTGTCGTGACGCTAACCCTAGTTGTCCTGACGCTAACCCTACTTGTCCTGATGCTAACCCTAGTTGTCCTGACGCTAACCCTACTTGTCCTGACGCTAACCCTAGTTGTCCTGACGCTAACCCTAGTTGTCCTGACGATAACCCTAGTTGTCCTGACGCTAACCCTAGTTGTCCTGACACTAACCCGAGTTGTCCTGACGCTAACCCGAGTTGTCCTGACGCTAACCCGAGTTGTCCTGACGCTAGCCCTAGTTGTCCTGATGCTAACCCTACTTGTCCTGACGCTAACCCTAGTTGTCCTGACGCTAACCCTACTTCTCCTGACGCTAACCCTACTTGTCCTGACGCTAACCCTACTTGTCCTGACGCTAACCCTAGTTGTCCTGACGCTAACCCTAGTTGTCCTGACGCTAACCCTACTTGTCCTGACGCTAACCCTAGTTGTCCTGACGCTAACCCTACTTGTCCTGACGCTAACCCTACTTGTCCTGACGCTAACCCTAGTTGTTCTGACGCTAACCCTACTTGTCCTGACGCTAACCCTAGTTGTCCTGAAGCTAACCCTAGTTGTCCTGACGCTAACCCTAGTTGTCCTGACGCTAACCCTACTTGTCCTGACGCTAACCCTACTTGTCCTGACGCTAACCCTAGATGTCCTGACGCTAACCCCACTTGTCCTGACGCTAACCCTAGTTGTCCTGACGCTAACCCTAGTTGTCCTGAAGCTAACCCTAGTTGTCCTGACGCTAATCCTAGTTGTCCTGACGCTAACCCTAGTTGTCCTGACGCTAACCCTAGTTGTCCTGACGCTAACCCTACTTGTCCTGACGCTAACCCTAGTTGTCCTGACGCTAACCCTACTTGTCCTGACGCTAACCCTAGTTGTCCTGACGCTAACCCTAGTTGTCCTGACGCTAACCCTACTTGTCCTAACGCTAACCCTAGTTGTCCTGATGCTAACCCTACTTGTCCTGACGCTAACCCTACTTGTCCAGACGCTAACCCTAGTTGTCCTGACGCTAACCCTAGTTGTCCTTACGCTAACCCTACTTGTCCTAACGCTAACCCTAGTTGTCCTGACGCTAACCCTAGTTGTCCTGACGCTAACCCTACTTGTCCTGACGCTAACGCTAGTTGTCCTGACGCTAACCCTACTTGTCCAGACACTAACCCTAGTTGTCCTGACGCTAACCCTAGTTGTTCTGACGCTAACAATACTTGTCCTAACGCTAACCCTAGTTGTCCTGACGCTAACCCTAGTTGTCCTGACGCTAACCCTACTTGTCCTGACGCTAACCCTAGTTGTCCTGACGCTAACCCTACTTGTCCTGACGCTAACCCTAGTTGTCCTGACGCTAACCCTACTTGTCCTGACGCTAACCCTAGTTGTCCTGACGCTAACCCTAGTTGTCCTGACGATAACCCTAGTTGTCCTGACGCTAACCCTAGTTGTCCTGACGCTAACCCGAGTTGTCCTGACGCTAACCCGAGTTGTCCTGACGCTAGCCCTAGTTGTCCTGACGCTAACCCTAGTTGTCCTGACGCTAACCCTAGTTGTCCTGACGCTAACCCTAGTTGTCCTGATGCTAACCCTAGTTGTCCTGATGCTAACCCTAGTTGTCCTGACGCTAACCCTACTTGTCCTGACGCTAACCCTAGTTGTCCTGACGCTAACCGTACTTGTCCTGACGCTAACCCTACTTGTCCTGACGCTAACCCTACTTGTCCTGACGCTAACCCTAGTTGTCCTGACGCTAACCCTAGTTGTCCTGACTCTAACCCTACTTGTCCTGACGCTAACCCTACTTGTCCTGACGCTAACCCTACTTGTCCTGACGCTAACCCTAGTTGTCCTGACGCTAACCCTACTTGTCCTGACGCTAACCCTAGTTGTCCTGAAGCTAACCTTAGTTGTCCTGACGCTAACCCTAGTTGTCCTGACGCTAACCCTACTTGTCCTGACGCTAACCCTAGTTGTCCTGACGCTAACCCTAGATGTCCTGACGCTAACCCCACTTGTCCTGACGCTAACCCTAGTTGTCCTGACGCTAACCCGAGTTGTCCTGACGCTAACCCGAGTTGTCCTGACGCTAACCCTAGTTGTCCTGACGCTAACCCTAGTTGTCCTGACGCTAACCCGATTTGTCCTGACGCTAACCCTAGTTGTCCTGACGCTAACCCTAGTTGTCCTGACGCTAACCCGAGTTGTCCTGACGTTAACCCGAGTTGTCCTGACGCTAACCCGAGTTGTCCTGACGCTAACCCTAGTTGTCGTGACGCTAACCCTACTTGTCCTGACGCTAACCCTACTTGTCCTGACACTAACCCTAGTTGTCTTGACGCTAACCCTAGTTGTCCTGACGCTAATCCTACTTGTCCTAACGCTAACCCTAGTTGTCCTGACGCTAACCCTAGTTGTCCTGACGCTAACCCTACTTGTCCTGACGCTAACCCTAGTTGTCCTGACGCTAACCCTACTTGTCCTGACGCTAACCCGAGTTGTCCTGACGCTAACCCTAGTTGTCCTGACGCTAACCCTAGTTGTCCTGACGCTAACCCGATTTGTCCTGACGCTAACCCTAGTTGTCCTGACGCTAACCCTAGTTGTCCTGACGCTAACCCAAGTTGTCCTGACGTTAACCCGAGTTGTCCTGACGCTAACCCGAGTTGTCCTGACGCTAACCCTAGTTGTCGTGACGCTAACCCTACTTGTCCTGACGCTAACCCTACTTGTCCTGACACTAACCCTAGTTGTCCTGACGCTAACCCTAGTTGTCCTGACGCTAATCCTACTTGTCCTAACGCTAACCCTAGTTGTCCTGACGCTAACCCTAGTTGTCCTGACGCTAACCCTACTTGTCCTGACGCTAACCCTAGTTGTCCTGACGCTAACCCTACTTGTCCTGACGCTAACCCTAGTTGTCCTGACGCTAACCCTACTTGTCCTGACGCTAACCCTAGTTGTCCTGACGCTAACCCTAGTTGTCCTGACGATAACCCTAGTTGTCCTGACGCTAACCCTAGTTGTCCTGACACTAACCCGAGTTGTCCTGACGCTAACCCGAGTTGTCCTGACGCTAACCCGAGTTGTCCTGACGCTAACCCTAGTTGTCCTGACGCTAACCCTTCTTGTCCTGACGCTAACCCTAGTTGTCCTGACGCTAACCCTAGATGTCCTGACGCTAACCCTACTTGTCCTGACGCTAACCCTACTTGTCCTGAAGCTAACCCGAGTTGTCCTGACGCTAACCCGAGTTGTCCTGACGCTAACCCTAGTTGTCCTGACGCTAACCCTAGTTGTCCAGACGCTAACCCGATTTGTCCTGACGCTAACCCTAGTTGTCCTAACGCTAACCCTAGTTGTCCTGACGCTAACCCGAGTTGTCCTGACGTTAACCCGAGTTGTCCTGACGCTAACCCGAGTTGTCCTGACGCTAACCCGAGTTGTCCTGACGCTAACCCTAGTTGTCCTGACGCTAACCCTAGTTGTCCTGACGCTAACCCTACTTGTCCTGACGCTAACCCTAGTTGTCCTGACGCTAACCCTACTTGTCCTGACGCTAACCCTAGTTGTCCTGAAGCTAACCCTAGTTGTCCTGACGCTAACCCTAGTTGTCCTGACGCTAACCCTACTTGTCCTGACGTTAACCCTAGTTGTCCTGACGCTAACCCTAGATGTCCTGACGCTAACCCTACTTGTCCTGACGCTAACCCTAGTTGTCCTGACGCTAACCCGAGTTGTCCTGACGCTAACCCTAGTTGTCCTGACGCTAACCCTAGTTGTCCTGACGCTATCCCGATTTGTCCTGACGCTAACCCTAGTTGTCCTAACGCTAACCCTAGTTGTCCTGACGCTAACCCGAGTTGTCCTGACGTTAACCCGAGTTGTCCTGACGCTAACCCGAGTTGTCCTGACGCTAACCCTAGTTGTCGTGACGCTAACCCTACTTGTCCTGACGCTAACCCTACTTGTCCTGACACTAACCCTAGTTGTCCTGACGCTAACCCTAGTTGTCCTGACGCTAATCCTACTTGTCCTAACGCTAACCCTAGTTGTCCTGACGCTAACCCTAGTTGTCCTGACGCTAACCCTACTTGTCCTGACGCTAACCCTAGTTGTCCTGACGCTAACCCTACTTGTCCTGACGCTAACCCTAGTTGTCCTGACGCTAACCCTACTTGTCCTGACGCTAACCCTAGTTGTCCTGACGCTAACCCTAGTTGTCCTGACGATAACCCTAGTTGTCCTGACGCTAACCCTAGTTGTCCTGACACTAACCCGAGTTGTCCTGACGCTAACCCGAGTTGTCCTGACGCTAACCCGAGTTGTCCTGACGCTAACCCTAGTTGTCCTGACGCTAACCCTACTTGTCCTGACGCTAACCCTAGTTGTCCTGACGCTAACCCTAGATGTCCTGACGCTAACCCTACTTGTCCTGACGCTAACCCTAGTTGTCCTGAAGCTAACCCGAATTGTCCTGACGCTAACCCGAGTTGTCCTGACGCTAACCCTAGTTGTCCTGACGCTAACCCTAGTTGTCCTGACGCTAACCCGATTTGTCCTGACGCTAACCCTAGTTGTCCTAACGCTAACCCTAGTTGTCCTGACGCTAACCCGAGTTGTCCTGACGTTAACCCGAGTTGTCCTGACGCTAACCCGAGTTGTCCTGATGCTAACCCGAGTTGTCCTGACGCTAACCCTACTTGTCCTGACGCTAACCCTAGTTGTCCTGACGCTAACTCGATTTGTCCTGACGCTAACCCTACTTGTCCTGACGCTAACCCTACTTGTCCTGACGCTAACCCTAGTTGTCCTGACGCTAACCCTAGTTGTCCTGACGCTAACCCTAGTTGTCCTGACGCTAACCCTAGTTGTCCTGACGCTAACCCTAGTTGTCGTGACGCTAACCCTAGTTGTCGTGACGCTAACCCTAGTTGTCCTGACGCTAACCCTAGTTGTACTGATGCTAACCCTAGTTGTCCTGACGCTAACCCTAGTTGTCCTGATGCTAACCCTACTTGTCCTGAGGCTAACCCTAGTTGTCCTGACGCTAACCCTAGTTGTCCTGACGCTAACCCTACTTGTCCTGACGCTAACCCTAGTTGTCCTGACGCTAACCCTAGTTGTCCTGATGCTAACCCTACTTGTCCTGACGCTAACCCTAGTTGTCCTGACGCTAACCCTACTTGTCCTGACGCTAACCCTAGTTGTCCTGACGCTAACCCTACTTGTCCTGACGCTAACCCTAGTTGTCCTGACGCTAACCCTAGTTGTCGTGACGATAACCCTAGTTGTCCTGACGCTAACCCTAGTTGTCCTGACACTAACCCGAGTTGTCCTGACGCTAACCCGAGTTGTCCTGACGCTAACCCGAGTTGTCCTGACGCTAGCCCTAGTTGTCCTGATGCTAACCCTAGTTCTCCTGACGCTAACCCTAGTTGTCCTGACGCTAACCCTAGTTGTCCTGACGCTAACCCTAGTTGTCCTGACGCTAACCCTACTTGTCCTGACGCTAACCCTAGTTGTCCTGACGCTAACCCTACTTGTCCTGACGCTAACCCTACTTGTCCTGACGCTAACCCTAGTTGTCCTGACGCTAACGCTAGTTGTCCTGACGCTAACCCTACTTGTCCTGACGCTAACCCTAGTTGTCCTGACGCTAACCCTACTTGTCCTGACGCTAACACTAGTTGTCGTGACGCTAACTCTAGTTGTCCTGACGCTAACCCTAGTTGTCCTGACGCTAACCCTAGTTGTCCTGACGCTAACCCTAGTTGTCCTGACGCTAACCCTACTTGTCCTGACGCTAACCCTACTTGTCCTGACGCTAACCCTACTTGTCCTGACGCTAACCCTAGTTGTCCTGACGCTAACCCTAGTTGTCCTGACGCTAACCCTACTTGTCCTGACGCTAACCCTAGTTGTCCTGACGCTAACCCTAGTTGTCCTGACGCTAACCCTAGTTGTCCTGACGCTAACCCTACTTGTCCTGACGCTAACCCTAGTTGTCCTGACGCTAACCCTACTTGTCCTGACGCTAACCCTAGTTGTCCTGACGCTAACCCTACTTGTCCTGACGCTAACCCTAGTTGTCCTGACGCTAACCCTAGTTGTCCTGACGATAACCCTAGTTGTCCTGACGCTAACCCTAGTTGTCCTGACACTAACCCTAGTTGTCCTAACGCTAACCCGAGTTGTCCTGACGCTAACCCGAGTTGTCCTGACGCTAGCCCTAGTTGTCCTGACGCTAACCCTAGTTGTCCTGACGCTAACCCTAGTTGTCCTGACGCTAACCCTAGTTGTCCTGACGATAACCCTAGTTGTCCTGACTCTAACCCTAGTTGTCCTGACGCTAACCCTAGTTGTCCTGACGCTAACCCTAGATGTCCAGACGCTAACCCTACTTGTCCTGACGCTAACCCTAGTTGTCCTGACGCTAACCCTAGTTGTCCTGACGCTAACCCTACTTGTCCTGACGCTAACCCTAGTTGTCCTGACGCTAACCCTAGTTGTCCTGACGCTAACCCTAGTTGTCGTGACGCTAACTCTAGTTGTCCTGACACTAACCCTAGTTGTCCTGACGCTAACCCTAGTTGTCCTGACGCTAACCCTACTTGTCCTGACGCTAACCCTAGTTGTCCTGACGCTAACACTAGATGTCCTGACGCTAACCGTACTTGTCCTGACGCTAACCCTAGTTGTCCTGACGCTAACCCGAGTTGTCCTGACGCTAACCCGAGTTGTCCTGACGCTAACCCTAGTTGTCCTGACGCTAACCCTAGTTGTCCTGACGCTAACCCGATTTGTCCTGACGCTAACCCTAGTTGTCCTAACGCTAACCCTAGTTGTCCTGACGCTAACCCGAGTTGTCCTGACGTTAACCCGAGTTGTCCTGACGCTAACCCGAGTTGTCCTGACGCTAACCCTAGTTGTCGTGACGCTAACCCTACTTGTCCTGACGCTAACCCTACTTGTCCTGACACTAACCCTAGATGTCCTGACGCTAACCCTAGTTGTCCTGACGGTAATCCTACTTGTCCTAACGCTAACCCTAGTTGTCCTGACGCTAACCCTAGTTGTCCTGACGCTAACCCTACTTGTCCTGACGCTAACCCTAGTTGTCCTGACGCTAACCCTACTTGTCCTGACGCTAACCCTACTTGTCCTGACGCTAACCCTAGTTGTCCTGACACTAACCCGAGTTGTCCTGACGCTAACCCGAGTTGTCCTGACGCTAACCCGAGTTGTCCTGACGCTAACCCTAGTTGTCCTGACGCTAACCCTACTTGTCCTGACGCTAACCCTAGTTGTCCTGACGCTAACCCTAGATGTCCTGACGCTAACCCTACTTGTCCTGACGCTAACCCTAGTTGTCCTGAAGCTAACCCGAGTTGTCCTGACGCTAACCCGAGTTGTCCTGACGCTAACCCTAGTTGTCCTGACGCTAACCCTAGTTGTCCTGACGCTAACCCTACTTGTCCTGACGCTAACCCTAGTTGTCCTGACGCTAACCCTACTTGTCCTGACGCTAACCCTAGTTGTCCTGAAGCTAACCCTAGTTGTCCTGACGCTAACCCTAGTTGTCCTGACGCTAACCCTACTTGTCCTGACGTTAACCCTAGTTGTCCTGACGCTAACCCTAGATGTCCTGACGCTAACCCTACTTGTCCTGACGCTAACCCTAGTTGTCCTGACGCTAACCCGAGTTGTCCTGACGCTAACCCGAGTTGTCCTGACGCTAACCCTAGTTGTCCTGACGCTAACCCTAGTTGTCCTGACGCTATCCCGATTTGTCCTGACGCTAACCCTAGATGTCCTAACGCTAACCCTAGTTGTCCTGACGCTAACCCGAGTTGTCCTGACGTTAACCCGAGTTGTCCTGATGCTAACCCGAGTTGTCCTGACGCTAACCCTAGTTGTCGTGACGCTAACCCTACTTGTCCTGACGCTAACCCTACTTGTCCTGACACTAACCCTAGTTGTCCTGACGCTAACCCTAGTTGTCCTGACGCTAATCCTACTTGTCCTAACGCTAACCCTAGTTGTCCTGACGCTAACCCTAGTTGTCCTGACGCTAACCCTACTTGTCCTGACGCTAACCCTAGTTGTCCTGACGCTAACCCTACTTGTCCTGACGCTAACCCTAGTTGTCCTGACGCTAACCCTACTTGTCCTGACGCTAACCCTAGTTGTCCTGACGCTAACCCTAGTTGTCCTGACGATAACCCTAGTTGTCCTGACGCTAACCCTAGTTGTCCTGACACTAACCCGAGTTGTCCTGACGCTAACCCGAGTTGTCCTGACGCTAACCCGAGTTGTCCTGACGCTAACCCTAGTTGTCCTGACGCTAACCCTACTTGTCCTGACGCTAACCCTAGTTGTCCTGACGCTAACCCTAGATGTCCTGACGCTAACCCTACTTGTCCTGACGCTAACCCTAGTTGTCCTGAAGCTAACCCGAGTTGTCCTGACGCTAACCCGAGTTGTCCTGACGCTAACCCTAGTTGTCCTGACGCTAACCCTAGTTGTCCTGACGCTAACCCGATTTGTCCTGACGCTAACCCTAGTTGTCCTAACGCTAACCCTAGTTGTCCTGACGCTAACCCGAGTTGTCCTGACGTTAACCCGAGTTGTCCTGACGCTAACCCGAGTTGTCCTGACGCTAACCCTAGTTGTCCTGACGCTAACCCTAGTTGTCCTGACGCTAACTCGATTTGTCCTGACGCTAACCCTACTTGTCCTGACGCTAACCCTACTTGTCCTGACGCTAACCCTAGTTGTCCTGACGCTAACCCTAGTTGTCCTGACGCTAACCCTAGTTGTCCTGACGCTAACCCTAGTTGTCGTGACGCTAACCCTAGTTGTCGTGACGCTAACCCTAGTTGTCCTGATGCTAACCCTAGTTGTACTGATGCTAACCCTAGTTGTCCTGACGCTAACCCTAGTTGTCCTGATGCTAACCCTACTTGTCCTGAGGCTAACCCTAGTTGTCCTGACGCTAACCCTAGTTGTCCTGACGCTAACCCTACTTGTCCTGACGCTAACCCTAGTTGTCCTGACGCTAACCCTAGTTGTCCTGACGCTAACCCTACTTGTCCTGACGCTAACCCTAGTTGTCCTGACGCTAACCCTACTTGTCCTGACGCTAACCCTAGTTGTCCTGACGCTAACCCTACTTGTCCTGACGCTAACCCTAGTTGTCCTGACGCTAACCCTAGTTGTCGTGACGATAACCCTAGTTGTCCTGACGCTAACCCTAGTTGTCCTGACACTAACCCGAGTTGTCCTGACGCTAACCCGAGTTGTCCTGACGCTAACCCGAGTTGTCCTGACGCTAGCCCTAGTTGTCCTGATGCTAACCCTAGTTGTCCTGACGCTAACCCTACTTGTCCTGACGCTAACCCTATTTGTCCTGACGCTAACCCTACTGGTCCTGACGCTAACCCTACTTGTCCTGACGCTAACCCTAGTTGTCCTGACGCTAACCCTAGTTGTCCTGACGCTAACCCTACTTGTCCTGACGCTAACCCTAGTTGTCCTGACGCTAACCCTACTTGTCCTGACGCTAACCCTAGTTGTCGTGACGCTAACTCTAGTTGTCCTGACACTAACCCTAGTTGTCCTGACGCTAACCCGAGTTGTCCTGACGTTAACCCGAGTTGTCCTGACGCTAACCCGAGTTGTCCTGACGCTAACCCGAGTTGTCCTGACGCTAACCCTAGTTGTCCTGACGCTAACCCTAGTTGTCCTGACGCTAACCCTACTTGTCCTGACGCTAACCCTAGTTGTCCTGACGCTAACCCTACTTGTCCTGACGCTAACCCTAGTTGTCCTGAAGCTAACCCTAGTTGTCCTGACGCTAACCCTAGTTGTCCTGACGCTAACCCTACTTGTCCTGACGTTAACCCTAGTTGTCCTGACGCTAACCCTAGATGTCCTGACGCTAACCCTACTTGTCCTGACGCTAACCCTAGTTGTCCTGACGCTAACCCGAGTTGTCCTGACGCTAACCCTAGTTGTCCTGACGCTAACCCTAGTTGTCCTGACGCTATCCCGATTTGTCCTGACGCTAACCCTAGTTGTCCTAACGCTAACCCTAGTTGTCCTGACGCTAACCCGAGTTGTCCTGACGTTAACCCGAGTTGTCCTGACGCTAACCCGAGTTGTCCTGACGCTAACCCTAGTTGTCGTGACGCTAACCCTACTTGTCCTGACGCTAACCCTACTTGTCCTGACACTAACCCTAGTTGTCCTGACGCTAACCCTAGTTGTCCTGACGCTAATCCTACTTGTCCTAACGCTAACCCTAGTTGTCCTGACGCTAACCCTAGTTGTCCTGACGCTAACCCTACTTGTCCTGACGCTAACCCTAGTTGTCCTGACGCTAACCCTACTTGTCCTGACGCTAACCCTAGTTGTCCTGACGCTAACCCTACTTGTCCTGACGCTAACCCTAGTTGTCCTGACGCTAACCCTAGTTGTCCTGACGATAACCCTAGTTGTCCTGACGCTAACCCTAGTTGTCCTGACACTAACCCGAGTTGTCCTGACGCTAACCCGAGTTGTCCTGACGCTAACCCGAGTTGTCCTGACGCTAACCCTAGTTGTCCTGACGCTAACCCTACTTGTCCTGACGCTAACCCTAGTTGTCCTGACGCTAACCCTAGATGTCCTGACGCTAACCCTACTTGTCCTGACGCTAACCCTAGTTGTCCTGAAGCTAACCCGAATTGTCCTGACGCTAACCCGAGTTGTCCTGACGCTAACCCTAGTTGTCCTGACGCTAACCCTAGTTGTCCTGACGCTAACCCGATTTGTCCTGACGCTAACCCTAGTTGTCCTAACGCTAACCCTAGTTGTCCTGACGCTAACCCGAGTTGTCCTGACGTTAACCCGAGTTGTCCTGACGCTAACCCGAGTTGTCCTGATGCTAACCCGAGTTGTCCTGACGCTAACCCTACTTGTCCTGACGCTAACCCTAGTTGTCCTGACGCTAACTCGATTTGTCCTGACGCTAACCCTACTTGTCCTGACGCTAACCCTACTTGTCCTGACGCTAACCCTAGTTGTCCTGACGCTAACCCTAGTTGTCCTGACGCTAACCCTAGTTGTCCTGACGCTAACCCTAGTTGTCCTGACGCTAACCCTAGTTGTCGTGACGCTAACCCTAGTTGTCGTGACGCTAACCCTAGTTGTCCTGACGCTAACCCTAGTTGTACTGATGCTAACCCTAGTTGTCCTGACGCTAACCCTAGTTGTCCTGATGCTAACCCTACTTGTCCTGAGGCTAACCCTAGTTGTCCTGACGCTAACCCTAGTTGTCCTGACGCTAACCCTACTTGTCCTGACGCTAACCCTAGTTGTCCTGACGCTAACCCTAGTTGTCCTGACGCTAACCCTACTTGTCCTGACGCTAACCCTAGTTGTCCTGACGCTAACCCTACTTGTCCTGACGCTAACCCTAGTTGTCCTGACGCTAACCCTACTTGTCCTGACGCTAACCCTAGTTGTCCTGACGCTAACCCTAGTTGTCGTGACGATAACCCTAGTTGTCCTGACGCTAACCCTAGTTGTCCTGACACTAACCCGAGTTGTCCTGACGCTAACCCGAGTTGTCCTGACGCTAACCCGAGTTGTCCTGACGCTAGCCCTAGTTGTCCTGATGCTAACCCTAGTTCTCCTGACGCTAACCCTAGTTGTCCTGACGCTAACCCTAGTTGTCCTGACGCTAACCCTAGTTGTCCTGACGCTAACCCTACTTGTCCTGACGCTAACCCTAGTTGTCCTGACGCTAACCCTACTTGTCCTGACGCTAACCCTACTTGTCCTGACGCTAACCCTAGTTGTCCTGACGCTAACGCTAGTTGTCCTGACGCTAACCCTACTTGTCCTGACTCTAACCCTAGTTGTCCTGACGCTAACCCTACTTGTCCTGACGCTAACACTAGTTGTCGTGACGCTAACTCTAGTTGTCCTGACGCTAACCCTAGTTGTCCTGACGCTAACCCTAGTTGTCCTGACGCTAACCCTAGTTGTCCTGACGCTAACCCTACTTGTCCTGACGCTAACCCTACTTGTCCTGACGCTAACCCTACTTGTCCTGACGCTAACCCTAGTTGTCCTGACGCTAACCCTAGTTGTCCTGACGCTAACCCTACTTGTCCTGACGCTAACCCTAGTTGTCCTGACGCTAACCCTAGTTGTCCTGACGCTAACCCTACTTGTCCTGACGCTAACCCTAGTTGTCCTGACGCTAACCCTACTTGTCCTGACGCTAACCCTAGTTGTCCTGACGCTAACCCTACTTGTCCTGACGCTAACCCTAGTTGTCCTGACGCTAACCCTACTTGTCCTGACGCTAACCCTAGTTGTCCTGACGCTAACCCTAGTTGTCCTGACGATAACCCTAGTTGTCCTGACGCTAACCCTAGTTGTCCTGACACTAACCCTAGTTGTCCTAACGCTAACCCGAGTTGTCCTGACGCTAACCCGAGTTGTCCTGACGCTAGCCCTAGTTGTCCTGACGCTAACCCTAGTTGTCCTGACGCTAACCCTAGTTGTCCTGACGCTAACCCTAGTTGTCCTGACGATAACCCTAGTTGTCCTGACTCTAACCCTAGTTGTCCTGACGCTAACCCTAGTTGTCCTGACGCTAACCCTAGATGTCCAGACGCTAACCCTACTTGTCCTGACGCTAACCCTAGTTGTCCTGACGCTAACCCTAGTTGTCCTGACGCTAACCCTACTTGTCCTGACGCTAACCCTAGTTGTCCTGACGCTAACCCTAGTTGTCCTGACGCTAACCCTAGTTGTCGTGACGCTAACTCTAGTTGTCCTGACACTAACCCTAGTTGTCCTGACGCTAACCCTAGTTGTCCTGACGCTAACCCTACTTGTCCTGACGCTAACCCTAGTTGTCCTGACGCTAACACTAGATGTCCTGACGCTAACCGTACTTGTCCTGACGCTAACCCTAGTTGTCCTGACGCTAACCCGAGTTGTCCTGACGCTAACCCGAGTTGTCCTGACGCTAACCCTAGTTGTCCTGACGCTAACCCTAGTTGTCCTGACGCTAACCCGATTTGTCCTGACGCTAACCCTAGTTGTCCTAACGCTAACCCTAGTTGTCCTGACGCTAACCCGAGTTGTCCTGACGTTAACCCGAGTTGTCCTGACGCTAACCCGAGTTGTCCTGACGCTAACCCTAGTTGTCGTGACGCTAACCCTACTTGTCCTGACGCTAACCCTACTTGTCCTGACACTAACCCTAGTTGTCCTGACGCTAACCCTAGTTGTCCTGACGGTAATCCTACTTGTCCTAACGCTAACCCTAGTTGTCCTGACGCTAACCCTAGTTGTCCTGACGCTAACCCTACTTGTCCTGACGCTAACCCTAGTTGTCCTGACGCTAACCCTACTTGTCCTGACGCTAACCCTAGTTGTCCTGACACTAACCCGAGTTGTCCTGACGCTAACCCGAGTTGTCCTGACGCTAACCCGAGTTGTCCTGACGCTAACCCTAGTTGTCCTGACGCTAACCCTACTTGTCCTGACGCTAACCCTAGTTGTCCTGACGCTAACCCTAGATGTCCTGACGCTAACCCTACTTGTCCTGACGCTAACCCTAGTTGTCCTGAAGCTAACCCGAGTTGTCCTGACGCTAACCCGAGTTGTCCTGACGCTAACCCTAGTTGTCCTGACGCTAACCCTAGTTGTCCTGACGCTAACCCTACTTGTCCTGACGCTAACCCTAGTTGTCCTGACGCTAACCCTACTTGTCCTGACGCTAACCCTAGTTGTCCTGAAGCTAACCCTAGTTGTCCTGACGCTAACCCTAGTTGTCCTGACGCTAACCCTACTTGTCCTGACGTTAACCCTAGTTGTCCTGACGCAAACCCTAGATGTCCTGACGCTAACCCTACTTGTCCTGACGCTAACCCTAGTTGTCCTGACGCTAACCCGAGTTGTCCTGACGCTAACCCGAGTTGTCCTGACGCTAACCCTAGTTGTCCTGACGCTAACCCTAGTTGTCCTGACGCTATCCCGTTTTGTCCTGACGCTAACCCTAGATGTCCTAACGCTAACCCTAGTTGTCCTGACGCTAACCCGAGTTGTCCTGACGTTAACCCGAGTTGTCCTGACGCTAACCCGAGTTGTCCTGACGCTAACCCTAGTTGTCGTGACGCTAACCCTACTTGTCCTGACGCTAACCCTACTTGTCCTGACACTAACCCTAGTTGTCCTGACGCTAACCCTAGTTGTCCTGACGCTAATCCTACTTGTCCTAACGCTAACCCTAGTTGTCCTGACGCTAACCCTAGTTGTCCTGACGCTAACCCTACTTGTCCTGACGCTAACCCTAGTTGTCCTGACGCTAACCCTACTTGTCCTGACGCTAACCCTAGTTGTCCTGACGCTAACCCTACTTGTCCTGACGCTAACCCTAGTTGTCCTGACGCTAACCCTAGTTGTCCTGACGATAACCCTAGTTGTCCTGACGCTAACCCTAGTTGTCCTGACACTAACCCGAGTTGTCCTGACGCTAACCCGAGTTGTCCTGACGCTAACCCGAGTTGTCCTGACGCTAACCCGAGTTGTCCTGACGCTAACCCTAGTTGTCCTGACGCTAACCCTACTTGTCCTGACGCTAACCCTAGTTGTCCTGACGCTAACCCTAGATGTCCTGACGCTAACCCTACTTGTCCTGACGCTAACCCTAGTTGTCCTGAAGCTAACCCGAGTTGTCCTGACGCAACCCGAGTTGTCCTGACGCTAACCCTAGTTGTCCTGACGCTAACCCTAGTTGTCCTGACGCTAACCCGATTTGTCCTGACGCTAACCCTAGTTGTCCTAACGCTAACCCTAGTTGTCCTGACGCTAACCCGAGTTGTCCTGACGTTAACCCGAGTTGTCCTGACGCTAACCCGAGTTGTCCTGACGCTAACCCGAGTTGTCCTGACGCTAACCCTAGTTGTCCTGACGCTAACCCTAGTTGTCCTGACGCTAACTCGATTTGTCCTGACGCTAACCCTACTTGTCCTGACGCTAACCCTACTTGTCCTGACGCTAACCCTAGTTGTCCTGACGCTAACCCTAGTTGTCCTGACGCTAACCCTAGTTGTCCTGACGCTAACCCTAGTTGTCGTGACGCTAACCCTAGTTGTCGTGACGCTAACCCTAGTTGTCCTGATGCTAACCCTAGTTGTACTGATGCTAACCCTAGTTGTCCTGACGCTAACCCTAGTTGTCCTGATGCTAACCCTACTTGTCCTGAGGCTAACCCTAGTTGTCCTGACGCTAACCCTAGTTGTCCTGACGCTAACCCTAGTTGTCCTGACGCTAACCCTAGTTGTCCTGACGCTAACCCTAGTTGTCCTGACGCTAACCCTACTTGTCCTGACGCTAACCCTAGTTGTCCTGACGCTAACCCTACTTGTCCTGACGCTAACCCTAGTTGTCCTGACGCTAACCCTACTTGTCCTGACGCTAACCCTAGTTGTCCTGACGCTAACCCTAGTTGTCGTGACGCTAACCCTAGTTGTCCTGACGCTAACCCTAGTTGTACTGATGCTAACCCTAGTTGTCCTGACGCTAACCCTAGTTGTCCTGATGCTAACCCTACTTGTCCTGAGGCTAACCCTAGTTGTCCTGACGCTAACCCTAGTTGTCCTGACGCTAACCCTACTTGTCCTGACGCTAACCCTAGTTGTCCTGACGCTAACCCTAGTTGTCCTGACGCTAACCCTACTTGTCCTGACGCTAACCCTAGTTGTCCTGACGCTAACCCTACTTGTCCTGACGCTAACCCTAGTTGTCCTGACGCTAACCCTACTTGTCCTGACGCTAACCCTAGTTGTCCTGACGCTAACCCTAGTTGTCGTGACGATAACCCTAGTTGTCCTGACGCTAACCCTAGTTGTCCTGACACTAACCCGAGTTGTCCTGACGCTAACCCGAGTTGTCCTGACGCTAACCCGAGTTGTCCTGACGCTAGCCCTAGTTGTCCTGATGCTAACCCTAGTTCTCCTGACGCTAACCCTAGTTGTCCTGACGCTAACCCTAGTTGTCCTGACGCTAACCCTAGTTGTCCTGACGCTAACCCTACTTGTCCTGACGCTAACCCTAGTTGTCCTGACGCTAACCCTACTTGTCCTGACGCTAACCCTACTTGTCCTGACGCTAACCCTAGTTGTCCTGACGCTAACGCTAGTTGTCCTGACGCTAACCCTACTTGTCCTGACTCTAACCCTAGTTGTCCTGACGCTAACCCTACTTGTCCTGACGCTAACACTAGTTGTCGTGACGCTAACTCTAGTTGTCCTGACGCTAACCCTAGTTGTCCTGACGCTAACCCTAGTTGTCCTGACGCTAACCCTAGTTGTCCTGACGCTAACCCTACTTGTCCTGACGCTAACCCTACTTGTCCTGACGCTAACCCTACTTGTCCTGACGCTAACCCTAGTTGTCCTGACGCTAACCCTAGTTGTCCTGACGCTAACCCTACTTGTCCTGACGCTAACCCTAGTTGTCCTGACGCTAACCCTAGTTGTCCTGACGCTAACCCTACTTGTCCTGACGCTAACCCTAGTTGTCCTGACGCTAACCCTACTTGTCCTGACGCTAACCCTAGTTGTCCTGACGCTAACCCTACTTGTCCTGACGCTAACCCTAGTTGTCCTGACGCTAACCCTACTTGTCCTGACGCTAACCCTAGTTGTCCTGACGCTAACCCTAGTTGTCCTGACGATAACCCTAGTTGTCCTGACGCTAACCCTAGTTGTCCTGACACTAACCCTAGTTGTCCTAACGCTAACCCGAGTTGTCCTGACGCTAACCCGAGTTGTCCTGACGCTAGCCCTAGTTGTCCTGACGCTAACCCTAGTTGTCCTGACGCTAACCCTAGTTGTCCTGACGCTAACCCTAGTTGTCCTGACGATAACCCTAGTTGTCCTGACTCTAACCCTAGTTGTCCTGACGCTAACCCTAGTTGTCCTGACGCTAACCCTAGATGTCCAGACGCTAACCCTACTTGTCCTGACGCTAACCCTAGTTGTCCTGACGCTAACCCTAGTTGTCCTGACGCTAACCCTACTTGTCCTGACGCTAACCCTAGTTGTCCTGACGCTAACCCTAGTTGTCCTGACGCTAACCCTAGTTGTCGTGACGCTAACTCTAGTTGTCCTGACACTAACCCTAGTTGTCCTGACGCTAACCCTAGTTGTCCTGACGCTAACCCTACTTGTCCTGACGCTAACCCTAGTTGTCTTGACGCTAACACTAGATGTCCTGACGCTAACCGTACTTGTCCTGACGCTAACCCTAGTTGTCCTGACGCTAACCCGAGTTGTCCTGACGCTAACCCGAGTTGTCCTGACGCTAACCCTAGTTGTCCTGACGCTAACCCTAGTTGTCCTGACGCTAACCCGATTTGTCCTGACGCTAACCCTAGTTGTCCTAACGCTAACCCTAGTTGTCCTGACGCTAACCCGAGTTGTCCTGACGTTAACCCGAGTTGTCCTGACGCTAACCCGAGTTGTCCTGACGCTAACCCTAGTTGTCGTGACGCTAACCCTACTTGTCCTGACGCTAACCCTACTTGTCCTGACACTAACCCTAGTTGTCCTGACGCTAACCCTAGTTGTCCTGACGGTAATCCTACTTGTCCTAACGCTAACCCTAGTTGTCCTGACGCTAACCCTAGTTGTCCTGACGCTAACCCTACTTGTCCTGACGCTAACCCTAGTTGTCCTGACGCTAACCCTACTTGTCCTGACGCTAACCCTAGTTGTCCTGACACTAACCCGAGTTGTCCTGACGCTAACCCGAGTTGTCCTGACGCTAACCCGAGTTGTCCTGACGCTAACCCTAGTTGTCCTGACGCTAACCCTACTTGTCCTGACGCTAACCCTAGTTGTCCTGACGCTAACCCTAGATGTCCTGACGCTAACCCTACTTGTCCTGACGCTAACCCTAGTTGTCCTGAAGCTAACCCGAGTTGTCCTGACGCTAACCCGAGTTGTCCTGACGCTAACCCTAGTTGTCCTGACGCTAACCCTAGTTGTCCTGACGCTAACCCTACTTGTCCTGACGCTAACCCTAGTTGTCCTGACGCTAACCCTACTTGTCCTGACGCTAACCCTAGTTGTCCTGAAGCTAACCCTAGTTGTCCTGACGCTAACCCTAGTTGTCCTGACGCTAACCCTACTTGTCCTGACGTTAACCCTAGTTGTCCTGACGCTAACCCTAGATGTCCTGACGCTAACCCTACTTGTCCTGACGCTAACCCTAGTTGTCCTGACGCTAACCCGAGTTGTCCTGACGCTAACCCGAGTTGTCCTGACGCTAACCCTAGTTGTCCTGACGCTAACCCTAGTTGTCCTGACGCTATCCCGATTTGTCCTGACGCTAACCCTAGATGTCCTAACGCTAACCCTAGTTGTCCTGACGCTAACCCGAGTTGTCCTGACGTTAACCCGAGTTGTCCTGATGCTAACCCGAGTTGTCCTGACGCTAACCCTAGTTGTCGTGACGCTAACCCTACTTGTCCTGACGCTAACCCTACTTGTCCTGACACTAACCCTAGTTGTCCTGACGCTAACCCTAGTTGTCCTGACGCTAATCCTACTTGTCCTAACGCTAACCCTAGTTGTCCTGACGCTAACCCTAGTTGTCCTGACGCTAACCCTACTTGTCCTGACGCTAACCCTAGTTGTCCTGACGCTAACCCTACTTGTCCTGACGCTAACCCTAGTTGTCCTGACGCTAACCCTACTTGTCCTGACGCTAACCCTAGTTGTCCTGACGCTAACCCTAGTTGTCCTGACGATAACCCTAGTTGTCCTGACGCTAACCCTAGTTGTCCTGACACTAACCCGAGTTGTCCTGACGCTAACCCGAGTTGTCCTGACGCTAACCCGAGTTGTCCTGACGCTAACCCGAGTTGTCCTGACGCTAACCCTAGTTGTCCTGACGCTAACCCTACTTGTCCTGACGCTAACCCTAGTTGTCCTGACGCTAACCCTAGATGTCCTGACGCTAACCCTACTTGTCCTGACGCTAACCCTAGTTGTCCTGAAGCTAACCCGAGTTGTCCTGACGCAACCCGAGTTGTCCTGACGCTAACCCTAGTTGTCCTGACGCTAACCCTAGTTGTCCTGACGCTAACCCGATTTGTCCTGACGCTAACCCTAGTTGTCCTAACGCTAACCCTAGTTGTCCTGACGCTAACCCGAGTTGTCCTGACGTTAACCCGAGTTGTCCTGACGCTAACCCGAGTTGTCCTGACGCTAACCCGAGTTGTCCTGACGCTAACCCTAGTTGTCCTGACGCTAACCCTAGTTGTCCTGACGCTAACTCGATTTGTCCTGACGCTAACCCTACTTGTCCTGACGCTAACCCTACTTGTCCTGACGCTAACCCTAGTTGTCCTGACGCTAACCCTAGTTGTCCTGACGCTAACCCTAGTTGTCCTGACGCTAACCCTAGTTGTCGTGACGCTAACCCTAGTTGTCGTGACGCTAACCCTAGTTGTCCTGATGCTAACCCTAGTTGTACTGATGCTAACCCTAGTTGTCCTGACGCTAACCCTAGTTGTCCTGATGCTAACCCTACTTGTCCTGAGGCTAACCCTAGTTGTCCTGACGCTAACCCTAGTTGTCCTGACGCTAACCCTACTTGTCCTGACGCTAACCCTAGTTGTCCTGACGCTAACCCTAGTTGTCCTGACGCTAACCCTACTTGTCCTGACGCTAACCCTAGTTGTCCTGACGCTAACCCTACTTGTCCTGACGCTAACCCTAGTTGTCCTGACGCTAACCCTACTTGTCCTGACGCTAACCCTAGTTGTCCTGACGCTAACCCTAGTTGTCGTGACGATAACCCTAGTTGTCCTGACGCTAACCCTAGTTGTCCTGACACTAACCCGAGTTGTCCTGACGCTAACCCGAGTTGTCCTGACGCTAACCCGAGTTGTCCTGACGCTAGCCCTAGTTGTCCTGAAGCTAACCCTAGTTGTCCTGACGCTAACCCTACTTGTCCTGACGCTAACCCTAGTTGTCCTGACGCTAACCCTACTTGTCCTGACGCTAACCCTAGTTGTCCTGACGCTAACCCTACTTGTCCTGACGCTAACCCTAGTTGTCGTGACGCTAACTCTAGTTGTCCTGACACTAACCCTAGTTGTCCTGACGCTAACCCTAGTTGTCCTGACGCTAACCCTAGTTGTCCTGACGCTAACCCTACTTGTCCTGAGGCTAACCCGAGTTGTCCTGACGCTAACCCTAGTTGTACTGATGCTAACCCTAGTTGTCCTGACGCTAACCCTAGTTGTCCTGATGCTAACCCTACTTGTCCTGAGGCTAACCCTAGTTGTCCTGACGCTAACCCTAGTTGTCCTGACGCTAACCCTACTTGTCCTGACGCTAACCCTAGTTGTCCTGACGCTAACCCGAGTTGTCCTGACGCTAACCCGAGTTGTCCTGACGCTAACCCGAGTTGTCCTGACGCTAGCCCTAGTTGTCCTGATGCTAACCCTAGTTGTCCTGACGCTAACCCTACTTGTCCTGACGCTAACCCTAGTTGTCCTGACGCTAACCCTACTGGTCCTGACGCTAACCCTACTTGTCCTGACGCTAACCCTAGTTGTCCTGACGCTAACCCTAGTTGTCCTGACGCTAACCCTACTTGTCCTGACGCTAACCCTAGTTGTCCTGACGCTAACCCTACTTGTCCTGACGCTAACCCTAGTTGTCGTGACGCTAACTCTAGTTGTCCTGACACTAACCCTAGTTGTCCTGACGCTAACCCTAGTTGTCCTGACGCTAACCCTAGTTGTCCTGACGCTAACCCTACTTGTCCTGACGCTAACCCTACTTGTCCTGACGCTAACCCTACTTGTCCTGACACTAACCCTAGTTGTCCTGACGCTAACCCTAGTTGTCCTGACGCTAACCCTACTTGTCCTAACGCTAACCCTAGTTGTCCTGACGCTAAATCTAGTTGTCCTGACGCTAACCCTAGTTGTCCTGACGCTAACCCTAGTTGTCCTGACGCTAACCCTAGTTGTCGTGACGCTAACCCTAGTTGTCGTGACGCTAACCCTAGTTGTCCTGACGCTAACCCTAGTTGTACTGATGCTAACCCTAGTTGTCCTGACGCTAACCCTAGTTGTCCTGATGCTAACCCTACTTGTCCTGAGGCTAACCCTAGTTGTCCTGACGCTAACCCTAGTTGTCCTGACGCTAACCCTACTTGTCCTGACGCTAACCCTAGTTGTCCTGACGCTAACCCTAGTTGTCCTGACGCTAACCCTACTTGTCCTGACGCTAACCCTAGTTGTCCTGACGCTAACCCTACTTGTCCTGACGCTAACCCTAGTTGTCCTGACGCTAACCCTACTTGTCCTGACGCTAACCCTAGTTGTCCTGACGCTAACCCTAGTTGTCGTGACGATAACCCTAGTTGTCCTGACGCTAACCCTAGTTGTCCTGACACTAACCCGAGTTGTCCTGACGCTAACCCGAGTTGTCCTGACGCTAACCCGAGTTGTCCTGACGCTAGCCCTAGTTGTCCTGATGCTAACCCTAGTTGTCCTGACGCTAACCCTACTTGTCCTGACGCTAACCCTAGTTGTCCTGACGCTAACCCTACTTGTCCTGACGCTAACCCTACTTGTCCTGACGCTAACCCTAGTTGTCCTGACGCTAACCCTAGTTGTCCTGACGCTAACCCTACTTGTCCTGACGCTAACCCTAGTTGTCCTGATGCTAACCCTACTTGTCCTGACGCTAACCCTAGTTGTCGTGACGCTAACTCTAGTTGTCCTGACACTAACCCTAGTTGTCCTGACGCTAACCCTAGTTGTCCTGACACTAACCCTAGTTGTCCTGACGCTAACCCTACTTGTCCTGATGCTAACCCTACTTGTCTTGACGCTAACCCTACTTGTCCTGACACTAACCCTAGTTGTCCTGACGCTAACCCTAGTTGTCGTGACGCTAACCCTACTTGTCCTAACGCTAACCCTAGTTGTCCTGACGCTAACCCTAGTTGTCCTGACGCTAACCCTACTTGTCCTGACGCTAACCCTAGTTGTCCTGACGCTAACCCTACTTGTCCTGACGCTAACCCTAGTTGTCCTGACGCTAACCCTACTTGTCCTGACGCTAACCCTAGTTGTCCTGACGCTAACCCTAGTTGTCCTGACGATAACCCTAGTTGTCCTGACGCTAACCCTAGTTGTCCTGACACTAACCCGAGTTGTCCTGACGCTAACCCGAGTTGTCCTGACGCTAACCCGAGTTGTCCTGACGCTAACCCTAGTTGTCCTGACGCTAACCCTAGTTGTCCTGACGCTAACCCTAGTTGTCCTGACGCTAACCCTAGTTGTCCTGACGATAACCCTAGTTGTCCTGACTCTAACCCTAGTTGTCCTGACGCTAACCCTAGTTGTCCTGACGCTAACCCTAGATGTCCAGACGCTAACCCTACTTGTCCTGACGCTAACCCTAGTTGTCCTGACGCTAACCCTACTTGTCCTGACGCTAACCCTAGTTGTCCTGACGCTAACCCTACTTGTCCTGACGCTAACCCTAGTTGTCGTGACGCTAACTCTAGTTGTTCTGACACTAACCCTAGTTGTCCTGACGCTAACCCTAGTTGTCCTGACGCTAACCCTACTTGTCCTGACGCTAACCCTACTTGTCCTGACGCTAACCCTACTTGTCCTGACACTAACCCTAGTTGTCCTGACGCTAACCCTAGTTGTCCTGACGCTAACCCTACTTGTCCTAACGCTAACCCTAGTTGTCCTGACGCTAACCCTACTTGTCCTGACGCTAACCCTACTTGTCCTGACGCTAACCCTAGTTGTCCTGACGCTAACCCTACTTGTCCTGACGCTAACCCTAGTTGTCCTGACGCTAACCCTACTTGTCCTGACGCTAACCCTAGTTGTCCTGACGCTAACCCTAGTTGTCCTGACGATAACCCTAGTTGTCCTGACGCTAACCCTAGTTGTCCTGACACTAACCCGAGTTGTCCTGACGCTATCCCGAGTTGTCCTGACGCTAACCCGAGTTGTCCTGACGCTAGCCCTAGTTGTCCTGACGCTAACCCTAGTTGTCCTGACGCTAACCCTAGTTGTCCTGACGCTAACCCTAGTTGTCCTGACGATAACCCTAGTTGTCCTGACTCTAACCCTAGTTGTCCTGACGCTAACCCTAGTTGTCCTGACGCTAACCCTAGTTGTCCTGACGCTAACCCTACTTGTCCTGACGCTAACCCTAGTTGTCCTGACGCTAACCCTAGATGTCCTGACGCTAACCCTACTTGTCCTGACGCTAACCCTAGTTGTCCTGACGCTAACCCGAGTTGTCCTGACGCTAACCCGAGTTGTCCTGACGCTAACCCTAGTTGTCCTGACGCTAACCCTAGTTGTCCTGACGCTAACCCGATTTGTCCTGACGCTAACCCTAGTTGTCCTAACGCTAACCCTAGTTGTCCTGACGCTAACCCGAGTTGTCCTGACGTTAACCCGAGTTGTCCTGACGCTAACCCGAGTTGTCCTGACGCTAACCCTAGTTGTCGTGACGCTAACCCTACTTGTCCTGACGCTATCCCTACTTGTCCTGACACTAACCCTAGTTGTCCTGACGCTAACCCTAGTTGTCCTGACGCTAATCCTACTTGTCCTAACGCTAACCCTAGTTGTCCTGACGCTAACCCTAGTTGTCCTGACGCTAACCCTACTTGTCCTGACGCTAACCCTAGTTGTCCTGACGCTAACCCTACTTGTCCTGATGCTAACCCTAGTTGTCCTGACGCTAACCCTACTTGTCCTGACGCTAACCCTAGTTGTCCTGACGCTAACCCTAGTTGTCCTGACGATAACCCTAGTTGTCCTGACGCTAACCCTAGTTGTCCTGACCCTAACCCGAGTTGTCCTGACGCTAACCCGAGTTGTCCTGACGCTAACCCTAGTTGTCCTGACGCTAACCCTACTTGTCCTGACGCTAACCCTCGTTGTCCTGACGCTAACCCTAGATGTCCTGACGCTAACCCTACTTGTCCTGACGCTAACCCTAGTTGTCCTGAAGCTAACCCGAGTTGTCCTGACGCTAACCCGAGTTGTCCTGACGCTAACCCTAGTTGTCCTGACGCTAACCCTAGTTGTCCTGACGCTAACCCGATTTGTCCTGACGCTAACCCTAGTTGTCCTAACGCTAACCCTAGTTGTCCTGACGCTAACCCGAGTTGTCCTGACGTTAACCCGAGTTGTCCTGACGCTAACCCGAGTTGTCCTGACGCTAACCCGAGTTGTCCTGACGCTAACCCTAGTTGTCCTGACGCTAACCCTAGTTGTCCTGACGCTAACCCTACTTGTCCTGACGCTAACCCTAGTTGTCCTGACGCTAACCCTACTTGTCCTGACGCTAACCCTAGTTGTCCTGAAGCTAACCCTAGTTGTCCTGACGCTAACCCTAGTTGTCCTGACGCTAACCCTACTTGTCCTGACGTTAACCCTAGTTGTCCTGACGCTAACCCTAGATGTCCTGACGCTAACCCTACTTGTCCTGACGCTAACCCTAGTTGTCCTGACGCTAACCCGAGTTGTCCTGACGCTAACCCGAGTTGTCCTGACGCTAACCCTAGTTGTCCTGACGCTAACCCTAGTTGTCCTGACGCTATCCCGATTTGTCCTGACGCTAACCCTAGTTGTCCTAACGCTAACCCTACTTGTCCTGACGCTAACCCGAGTTGTCCTGACGTTAACCCGAGTTGTCCTGATGCTAACCCGAGTTGTCCTGACGCTAACCCTAGTTGTCGTGACGCTAACCCTACTTGTCCTGACGCTAACCCTACTTGTCCTGACACTAACCCTAGTTGTCCTGACGCTAACCCTAGTTGTCCTGACGCTAATCCTACTTGTCCTAACGCTAACCCTAGTTGTCCTGACGCTAACCCTAGTTGTCCTGACGCTAACCCTAGTTGTCCTGACGATAACCCTAGTTGTCCTGACGCTAACCCTAGTTGTCCTGACACTAACCCGAGTTGTCCTGACGCTAACCCGAGTTGTCCTGACGCTAACCCGAGTTGTCCTGACGCTAACCCTAGTTGTCCTGACGCTAACCCTACTTGTCCTGACGCTAACCCTAGTTGTCCTGACGCTAACCCTAGATGTCCTGACGCTAACCCTACTTGTCCTGACGCTAACCCTAGTTGTCCTGAAGCTAACCCGAGTTGTCCTGACGCTAACCCGAGTTGTCCTGACGCTAACCCTAGTTGTCCTGACGCTAACCCTAGTTGTCCTGACGCTAACCCGATTTGTCCTGACGCTAACCCTAGTTGTCCTAACGCTAACCCTAGTTGTCCTGACGCTAACCCGAGTTGTCCTGACGTTAACCCGAGTTGTCCTGACGCTAACCCGAGTTGTCCTGACGCTAACCCGAGTTGTCCTGACGCTAACCCTAGTTGTCCTGACGCTAACCCTAGTTGTCCTGACGCTAACTCGATTTGTCCTGACGCTAACCCTACTTGTCCTGACGCTAACCCTACTTGTCCTGACGCTAACCCTAGTTGTCCTGACGCTAACCCTAGTTGTCCTGACGCTAACCCTAGTTGTCCTGACGCTAACCCTAGTTGTCCTGACGCTAACCCTAGTTGTCCTGACGCTAACCCTAGTTGTCGTGACGCTAACCCTAGTTGTCGTGACGCTAACCCTAGTTGTCCTGACGCTAACCCTAGTTGTACTGATGCTCACCCTAGTTGTCCTGACGCTAACCCTAGTTGTCCTGATGCTAACCCTACTTGTCCTGAGGCTAACCCTAGTTGTCCTGACGCTAACCCTAGTTGTCCTGACGCTAACCCTACTTTGTCCTGATGCTAACCCTAGTTGTCCTGACGCTAACCCTAGTTGTCCTGACGCTAACCCTACTTGTCCTGACGCTAACCCTAGTTGTCCTGACGCTAACCCTACTTGTCCTGACGCTAACCCTAGTTGTCCTGACGCTAACCCTACTTGTCCTGACGCTAACCCTAGTTGTCCTGACGCTAACCCTACTTGTCCTGACGCTAACCCTACTTGTCCTGACGCTAACCCTACTTGTCCTGACGCTAACCCTAGTTGTCCTGACGCTAACCCTAGTTGTCCTGACGCTAACCCTACTTGTCCTAACGCTAACCCTAGTTGTCCTGACGCTAACCCTAGTTGTCCTGACGCTAACCCTACTTGTCCTGACGCTAACCCTAGTTGTCCTGACGCTAACCCTACTTGTCCTGACGCTAACCCTAGTTGTCCTGACGCTAACCCTACTTGTCCTGACGCTAACCCTAGTTGTCCTGACGCTAACCCTAGTTGTCCTGACGATAACCCTAGTTGTCCTGACGCTAACCCTAGTTGTCCTGACACTAACCCGAGTTGTCCTGACGCTAACCCTAGTTGTCCTGACACTAACCCGAGTTGTCCTGACGCTAACCCGAGTTGTCCTGACGCTAACCCGAGTTGTCCTGACGCTAGCCCTAGTTGTCCTGAAACTAACCCTAGTTGTCCTGACGCTAACCCTAGTTGTCCTGACGCTAACCCTAGTTGTCCTGACGCTAACCCTAGTTGTCGTGACGCTAACTCTAGTTGTCCTGACACTAACCCTAGTTGTCCTGACGCTAACCCTAGTTGTCCTGACGCTAACCCTAGTTGTCCTGACGCTAACCCTAGTTGTCCTGACGCAAACCCTAGTTGTCCTGACGCTAACCCTAGTTGTCCTGAAGCTAACCCTAGTTGTCCTGACGCTAACCCTAGTTGTCCTGACGATAACCCTAGTTGTCCTGACGCTAACCCTAGTTGTCCTGACGATAACCCTAGTTGTCCTGACGCTAACCCTAGTTGTCCTGACGCTAACCCTAGTTGTCCTGACGCTAACCCTAGTTGTCCTGACGCTAACCCTAGTTGTCCTGACGCTAAACCTAGTTGTCCTGACGCTAACCCTACTTGTCCTGACGCTAACCCTAGTTGTCCTGACGCTAACCCTAGTTGTCGTGACGCTAACTCTAGTTGTCCTGACACTAACCCTAGTTGTCCTGACGCTAACCCTAGTTGTCCTGACGCTAACCCTAGTTGTCCTGAAGCTAACCCTAGTTGTCCTGACGCTAACCCTACTTGTCCTAACGCTAACCCTAGTTGTCCTGACGCTAACCCTAGTTGTCCTGACGCTAACCCTACTTGTCCTGACGCTAACCCTAGTTGTCCTGACGCTAACCCTACTTGTCCTGACGCTAACCCTAGTTGTCCTGACGCTAACCCTACTTGTCCTGACGCTAACCCTAGTTGTCCTGACGCTAACCCTAGTTGTCCTGACGATAACCCTAGTTGTCCTGACGCTAACCCTAGTTGTCCTGACACTAACCCGAGTTGTCCTGACGCTAACCCGAGTTGTCCTGACGCTAACCCGAGTTGTCCTGACGCTAACCCTAGATGTCCTGACGCTAACCCTACTTGTCCTGACGCTAACCCTAGTTGTCCTGAAGCTAACCCGAGTTGTCCTGACGCTAACCCGAGTTGTCCTGACGCTAACCCTAGTTGTCCTGACGCTAACCCTAGTTGTCCTGACGCTAACCCGATTTGTCCTGACGCTAACCCTAGTTGTCCTAACGCTAACCCTAGTTGTCCTGACGCTAACCCGAGTTGTCCTGACGTTAACCCGAGTTGTCCTGACGCTAACCCGAGTTGTCCTGACGCTAACCCGAGTTGTCCTGACGCTAACCCTAGTTGTCCTGACGCTAACCCTACTTGTCCTGACGCTAACCCTAGTTGTCCTGACGCTAACCCTACTTGTCCTGACGCTAACCCTAGTTGTCCTGAAGCTAACCCTAGTTGTCCTGACGCTAACCCTAGTTGTCCTGACGCTAACCCTACTTGTCCTGACGTTAACCCTAGTTGTCCTGACGGTATCCCTAGATGTCCTGACGCTAACCCTACTTGTCCTGACGCTAACCCTAGTTGTCCTGACGCTAACCCGAGTTGTCCTGACGCTAACCCGAGTTGTCCTGACGCTAACCCTAGTTGTCCTGACGCTAACCCTAGTTGTCCTGACGCTATCCCGATTTGTCCTGACGCTAACCCTAGTTGTCCTAACGCTAACCCTACTTGTCCTGACGCTATCCCGAGTTGTCCTGACGTTAACCCGAGTTGTCCTGATGCTAACCCGAGTTGTCCTGACGCTAACCCTAGTTGTCGTGACGCTAACCCTACTTGTCCTGACGCTAACCCTACTTGTCCTGACACTAACCCTAGTTGTCCTGACGCTAACCCTAGTTGTCCTGACGCTAATCCTACTTGTCCTAACGCTAACCCTAGTTGTCCTGACGCTAACCCTAGTTGTCCTGACGCTAACCCTAGTTGTCCTGACGATAACCCTAGTTGTCCTGACGCTAACCCTAGTTGTCCTGACACTAACCCGAGTTGTCCTGACGCTAACCCGAGTTGTCCTGACGCTAACCCGAGTTGTCCTGACGCTAACCCTAGTTGTCCTGACGCTAACCCTACTTGTCCTGACGCTAACCCTAGTTGTCCTGACGCTAACCCTAGATGTCCTGACGCTAACCCTACTTGTCCTGACGCTAACCCTAGTTGTCCTGAAGCTAACCCGAGTTGTCCTGACGCTAACCCGAGTTGTCCTGACGCTAACCCTAGTTGTCCTGACGCTAACCCTAGTTGTCCTGACGCTAACCCTAGTTGTCCTGACGCTAACCCTAGTTGTCCTGACGCTAACCCTAGTTGTCGTGACGCTAACCCTAGTTGTCGTGACGCTAACCCTAGTTGTCCTGACGCTAACCCTAGTTGTACTGATGCTAACCCTAGTTGTCCTGACGCTAACCCTAGTTGTCCTGATGCTAACCCTACTTGTCCTGAGGCTAACCCTAGTTGTCCTGACGCTAACCCTAGTTGTCCTGACGCTAACCCTACTTGTCCTGACGCTAACCCTAGTTGTCCTGACGCTAACCCTAGTTGTCCTGACGCTAACCCTACTTGTCCTGACGCTAACCCTAGTTGTCCTGACGCTAACCCTACTTGTCCTGACGCTAACCCTAGTTGTCCTGACGCTAACCCTACTTGTCCTGACGCTAACCCTAGTTGTCCTGACGCTAACCCTACTTGTCCTGACGCTAACCCTACTTGTCCTGACGCTAACCCTACTTGTCCTGACGCTAACCCTAGTTGTCCTGACGCTAACCCTAGTTGTCCTGACGCTAACCCTACTTGTCCTAACGCTAACCCTAGTTGTCCTGACGCTAACCCTAGTTGTCCTGACGCTAACCCTACTTGTCCTGACGCTAACCCTAGTTGTCCTGACGCTAACCCTACTTGTCCTGACGCTAACCCTAGTTGTCCTGACGCTAACCCTACTTGTCCTGACGCTAACCCTAGTTGTCCTGACGCTAACCCTAGTTGTCCTGACGATAACCCTAGTTGTCCTGACGCTAACCCTAGTTGTCCTGACACTAACCCGAGTAGTCCTGACGCTAACCCTAGTTGTCCTGACACTAACCCGAGTTGTCCTGACGCTAACCCGAGTTGTCCTGACGCTAACCCGAGTTGTCCTGACGCTAGCCCTAGTTGTCCTGACGCTAACCCTAGTTGTCCTGACGCTAACCCTAGTTGTCCTGACGCTAACCCTAGTTGTCCTGACGCTAACCCTAGTTGTCCTGACGCTAACCCTAGTTGTCGTGACGCTAACTCTAGTTGTCCTGACTCTAACCCTAGTTGTCCTGACGCTAACCCTAGTTGTCCTGACGCTAACCCTAGATGTCCTGACGCTAACCCTAGTTGTCCTGACGCAAACCCTAGTTGTCCTGACGCTAACCCTAGTTGTCCTGAAGCTAACCCTAGTTGTCCTGACGCTAACCCTAGTTGTCCTGACGATAACCCTAGTTGTCCTGACGCTAACCCTAGTTGTCCTGACGATAACCCTAGTTGTCCTGACGCTAACCCTAGTTGTCCTGACGCTAACCCTAGTTGTCCTGACGCTAACCCTAGTTGTCCTGACGCTAACCCTAGTTGTCCTGACGCTAAACCTAGTTGTCCTGACGCTAACCCTACTTGTCCTGACGCTAACCCTAGTTGTCCTGACGCTAACCCTAGTTGTCGTGACGCTAACTCTAGTTGTCCTGACACTAACCCTAGTTGTCCTGACGCTAACCCTAGTTGTCCTGACGCTAACCCTAGTTGTCCTGAAGCTAACCCTAGTTGTCCTGACGCTAACCCTACTTGTCCTAACGCTAACCCTAGTTGTCCTGACGCTAACCCTAGTTGTCCTGACGCTAACCCTACTTGTCCTGACGCTAACCCTAGTTGTCCTGACGCTAACCCTACTTGTCCTGACGCTAACCCTAGTTGTCCTGACGCTAACCCTACTTGTCCTGACGCTAACCCTAGTTGTCCTGACGCTAACCCTAGTTGTCCTGACGATAACCCTAGTTGTCCTGACGCTAACCCTAGTTGTCCTGACACTAACCCGAGTTGTCCTGACGCTAACCCGAGTTGTCCTGACGCTAACCCGAGTTGTCCTGACGCTAGCCCTAGTTGTCCTGACGCTAACCCTAGTTGTCCTGACGCTAACCCTAGTTGTCCTGACGCTAACCCTAGTTGTCCTGACGCTAACCCTAGTTGTCCTGACGATAACCCTAGTTGTCCTGACGCTAACCCTAGTTGTCCTGACGCTAACCCTAGTTGTCCTGACGCTAACCCTAGTTGTCCTGACGCTAACCCTAGTTGTCCTGACGCTAACCCTAGTTGTCCTGACGCTAACCCTAGTTGTCCTGACGCTAACCCTAGTTGTCCTGACGCTAACCCTAGTTGTCGTGACGCTAACTCTAGTTGTCCTGACACTAACCCTAGTTGTCCTGACGCTAACCCTAGTTGTCCTGACGCTAACCCTAGTTGTCCTGACGCTAACCCTAGTTGTCCTGACGCAAACCCTAGTTGTCCTGACGCTAACCCTAGTTGTCCTGAAGCTAACCCTAGTTGTCCTGACGCTAACCCTAGTTGTCCTGACGATAACCCTAGTTGTCCTGACGCTAACCCTAGTTGTCCTGACGATAACCCTAGTTGTCCTGACGCTAACCCTAGTTGTCCTGACGCTAACCCTAGTTGTCCTGACGCTAACCCTAGTTGTCCTGACGCTAACCCTAGTTGTCCTGACGCTAAACCTAGTTGTCCTGACGCTAACCCTACTTGTCCTGACGCTAACCCTAGTTGTCCTGACGCTAACCCTAGTTGTCGTGACGCTAACTCTAGTTGTCCTGACACTAACCCTAGTTGTCCTGACGCTAACCCTAGTTGTCCTGACGCTAACCCTAGTTGTCCTGAAGCTAACCCTAGTTGTCCTGACGCTAACCCTACTTGTCCTAACGCTAACCCTAGTTGTCCTGACGCTAACCCTAGTTGTCCTGACGCTAACCCTACTTGTCCTGACGCTAACCCTAGTTGTCCTGACGCTAACCCTACTTGTCCTGACGCTAACCCTAGTTGTCCTGACGCTAACCCTACTTGTCCTGACGCTAACCCTAGTTGTCCTGACGCTAACCCTAGTTGTCCTGACGATAACCCTAGTTGTCCTGACGCTAACCCTAGTTGTCCTGACACTAACCCGAGTTGTCCTGACGCTAACCCGAGTTGTCCTGACGCTAACCCGAGTTGTCCTGACGCTAGCCCTAGTTGTCCTGACGCTAACCCTAGTTGTCCTGACGCTAACCCTAGTTGTCCTGACGCTAACCCTAGTTGTCCTGACGCTAACCCTAGTTGTCCTGACTCTAACCCTAGTTGTCCTGACGCTAACCCTAGTTGTCCTGACGCTAACCCTAGATGTCCAGACGCTAACCCTACTTGTCCTGACGCTAACCCTAGTTGTCCTGACGCTAACCCTAGTTGTCCTGACGCTAACCCTACTTGTCCTGACGCTAACCCTAGTTGTCCTGACGCTAACCCTAGTTGTCCTGACGCTAACCCTAGTTGTCGTGACGCTAACTCTAGTTGTCCTGACACTAACCCTAGTTGTCCTGACGCTAACCCTAGTTGTCCTGACGCTAACCCTAGTTGTCCTGACGCTAACCCTAGTTGTCGTGACGCTAACCCTAGTTGTCGTGACGCTAACCCTAGTTGTCCTGACGCTAACCCTAGTTGTACTGATGCTAACCCTAGTTGTCCTGACGCTAACCCTAGTTGTCCTGATGCTAACCCTACTTGTCCTGAGGCTAACCCTAGTTGTCCTGACGCTAACCCTAGTTGTCCTGACGCTAACCCTACTTGTCCTGACGCTAACCCTAGTTGTCCTGACGCTAACCCTAGTTGTCCTGACGCTAACCCTACTTGTCCTGACGCTAACCCTAGTTGTCCTGACGCTAACCCTACTTGTCCTGACGCTAACCCTAGTTGTCCTGACGCTAACCCTACTTGTCCTGACGCTAACCCTAGTTGTCCTGACGCTAACCCTACTTGTCCTGACGCTAACCCTACTTGTCCTGACGCTAACCCTACTTGTCCTGACGCTAACCCTAGTTGTCCTGACGCTAACCCTAGTTGTCCTGACGCTAACCCTACTTGTCCTAACGCTAACCCTAGTTGTCCTGACGCTAACCCTAGTTGTCCTGACGCTAACCCTACTTGTCCTGACGCTAACCCTAGTTGTCCTGACGCTAACCCTACTTGTCCTGACGCTAACCCTAGTTGTCCTGACGCTAACCCTACTTGTCCTGACGCTAACCCTAGTTGTCCTGACGCTAACCCTAGTTGTCCTGACGATAACCCTAGTTGTCCTGACGCTAACCCTAGTTGTCCTGACACTAACCCGAGTAGTCCTGACGCTAACCCTAGTTGTCCTGACACTAACCCGAGTTGTCCTGACGCTAACCCGAGTTGTCCTGACGCTAACCCGAGTTGTCCTGACGCTAGCCCTAGTTGTCCTGACGCTAACCCTAGTTGTCCTGACGCTAACCCTAGTTGTCCTGACGCTAACCCTAGTTGTCCTGACGCTAACCCTAGTTGTCCTGACGCTAACCCTAGTTGTCGTGACGCTAACTCTAGTTGTCCTGACACTAACCCTAGTTGTCCTGACGCTAACCCTAGTTGTCCTGACGCTAACCCTAGTTGTCCTGACGCAAACCCTAGTTGTCCTGACGCTAACCCTAGTTGTCCTGAAGCTAACCCTAGTTGTCCTGACGCTAACCCTAGTTGTCCTGACGATAACCCTAGTTGTCCTGACGCTAACCCTAGTTGTCCTGACGATAACCCTAGTTGTCCTGACGCTAACCCTAGTTGTCCTGACGCTAACCCTAGTTGTCCTGACGCTAACCCTAGTTGTCCTGACGCTAACCCTAGTTGTCCTGAAGCTAACCCTAGTTGTCCTGACGCTAACCCTACTTGTCCTAACGCTAACCCTAGTTGTCCTGACGCTAACCCTAGTTGTCGTGACGCTAACTCTAGTTGTCCTGACACTAACCCTAGTTGTCCTGACGCTAACCCTAGTTGTCCTGACGCTAACCCTAGTTGTCCTGAAGCTAACCCTAGTTGTCCTGACGCTAACCCTACTTGTCCTAACGCTAACCCTAGTTGTCCTGACGCTAACCCTAGTTGTCCTGACGCTAACCCTAGTTGTCCTGAAGCTAACCCTAGTTGTCCTGACGCTAACCCTAGTTGTCGTGACGCTAACTCTAGTTGTCCTGACACTAACCCTAGTTGTCCTGACGCTAACCCTAGTTGTCCTGACGCTAACCCTAGTTGTCCTGAAGCTAACCCTAGTTGTCCTGACGCTAACCCTACTTGTCCTAACGCTAACCCTAGTTGTCCTGACGCTAACCCTAGTTGTCCTGACGCTAACCCTACTTGTCCTGACGCTAACCCTAGTTGTCCTGACGCTAACCCTACTTGTCCTGACGCTAACCCTAGTTGTCCTGACGCTAACCCTACTTGTCCTGACGCTAACCCTAGTTGTCCTGACGCTAACCCTAGTTGTCCTGACGATAACCCTAGTTGTCCTGACGCTAACCCTAGTTGTCCTGACACTAACCCGAGTTGTCCTGACGCTAACCCGAGTTGTCCTGACGCTAACCCGAGTTGTCCTGACGCTAGCCCTAGTTGTCCTGACGCTAACCCTAGTTGTCCTGACGCTAACCCTAGTTGTCCTGACGCTAACCCTAGTTGTCCTGACGATAACCCTAGTTGTCCTGACTCTAACCCTAGTTGTCCTGACGCTAACCCTAGTTGTCCTGACGCTAACCCTAGATGTCCAGACGCTAACCCTACTTGTCCTGACGCTAACCCTAGTTGTCCTGACGCTAACCCTAGTTGTCCTGACGCTAACCCTACTTGTCCTGACGCTAACCCTAGTTGTCCTGACGCTAACCCTAGATGTCCTGACGCTAACCCTAGTTGTCGTGACGCTAACTCTAGTTGTCCTGACACTAACCCTAGTTGTCCTGACGCTAACCCTAGTTGTCCTGACGCTAACCCTAGTTGTCCTGACGCAAACCCTAGTTGTCCTGACGCTAACCCTAGTTGTCCTGAAGGTAACCCTAGTTGTCCTGACGCTAACCCTAGTTGTCCTGACGCTAACCCTAGTTGTCCTGACGATAACCCTAGTTGTCCTGACGCTAACCCTAGTTGTCCTGACGCTAACCCTAGTTGTCCTGACGCTAACCCTACTTGTCCTGACGCTAACCCTAGTTGTCCTGACGCTAACCCTACTTGTCCTGACGCTAACCCTAGTTGTCCTGACGCTAACCCTAGTTGTCGTGACGCTAACTCTAGTTGTCCTGACACTAACCCTAGTTGTCCTGACGCTAACCCTAGTTGTCCTGACGCTAACCCTAGTTGTCCTGACGCAAACCCTAGTTGTCCTGACGCAAACCCTAGTTGTCCTGACGCTAACCCTAGTTGTCCTGACGCTAACCCTAGTTGTCCTGACGCTAACCCTACTTGTCCTGACGCTAACCCTACTTGTCCTGACGCTAACCCTACTTGTCCTGACACTAACCCTAGTTGTCCTGACGCTAACCCTAGTTGTCCTGACGCTAACCCTACTTGTCCTAATGCTAACCCTAGTTGTCCTGACGCTAACCCTAGTTGTCCTGACGCTAACCCTACTTGTCCTGACGCTAACCCTAGTTGTCCTGACGCTAACCCTACTTGTCCTGACGCTAACCCTAGTTGTCCTGACGCTAACCCTACTTGTCTTGACGCTAACCCTAGTTGTCCTGACGCTAACCCTAGTTGTCCTGACGATAACCCTAGTTGTCCTGACGCTAACCCTAGTTGTCCTGACACTAACCCGAGTTGTCCTGACGCTAACCCGAGTTGTCCTGACGCTAACCCGAGTTGTCCTGACGCTAGCCCTAGTTGTCCTGATGCTAACCCTAGTTGTCCTGACGCTAACCCTAGTTGTCCTGACGCTAACCCTAGTTGTCCTGACGATAACCCTAGTTGTCCTGACTCTAACCCTAGTTGTCCTGACGCTAACCCTAGTTGTCCTGACGCTAACCCTAGATGTCCAGACGCTAACCCTACTTGTCCTGACGCTAACCCTAGTTGTCCTGACGCTAACCCTAGTTGTCCTGACGCTAACCCTACTTGTCCTGACGCTAACCCTAGTTGTCCTGACGCTAACCCTAGTTGTCCTGACGCTAACCCTAGTTGTCGTGACGCTAACTCTAGTTGTCCTGACACTAACCCTAGTTGTCCTGACGCTAACCCTAGTTGTCCTGACGCTAACCCTAGTTGTCCTGACGCTAACCCTAGTTGTCCTGACGCAAACCCTAGTTGTCCTGACGCTAACCCTAGTTGTCCTGAAGGTAACCCTAGTTGTCCTGACGCTAACCCTAGTTGTCCTGACGCTAACCCTAGTTGTCCTGACGCTAACCCTAGTTGTCCTGACGATAACCCTAGTTGTCCTGACGCTAACCCTAGTTGTCCTGACGCTAACCCTAGTTGTCCTGACGCTAACCCTACTTGTCCTGACGCTAACCCTAGTTGTCCTGACGCTAACCCTAGTTGTCCTGACGCTAACCCTACTTGTCCTGACGCTAACCCTAGTTGTCCTGACGCTAACCCTAGTTGTCGTGACGCTAACTCTAGGTGTCCTGACACTAACCCTAGTTGTCCTGACGCTAACCCTAGTTGTCCTGACGCTAACCCTAGTTGTCCTGACGCAAACCCTAGTTGTCCTGACGCAAACCCTAGTTGTCCTGACGCTAACCCTAGTTGTCCTGACGCTAACCCTAGTTGTCCTGACGCTAACCCTAGTTGTCCTGACGCTAACCCTAGTTGTCCTGACGCTAACCCTACTTGTCCTGACGCTAACCCTACTTGTCCTGACACTAACCCTAGTTGTCCTGACGCTAACCCTAGTTGTCCTGACGCTAACCCTACTTGTCCTAACGCTAACCCTAGTTGTCCTGACGCTAACCCTAGTTGTCCTGACGCTAACCCTAGTTGTCCTGACGCTAACCCTAGTTGTCCTGACGCTAACCCTACTTGTCCTGACGCTAACCCTACTTGTCCTGACGCTAACCCTACTTGTCCTGACGCTAACCCTACTTGTCCTGACGCTAACCCTAGTTGTCCTGACGCTAACCCTAGTTGTACTGACGCTAACCCTACTTGTCCTGACGCTAACCCTAGTTGTCCTGACGCTAACCCTACTTGTCCTGACGCTAACCCTAGTTGTCGTGACGCTAACTCTAGTTGTCCTGACACTAACCCTAGTTGTCCTGACGCTAACCCTAGTTGTCCTGACGCTAACCCTAGTTGTCCTGACGCTAACCCTACTTGTCCTGACGCTAACCCTACTTGTCCTGACGCTAACCCTACTTGTCCTGACACTAACCCTAGTTGTCCTGACGCTAACCCTAGTTGTCCTGACGCTAACCCTACTTGTCCTAACGCTAACCCTAGTTGTCCTGACGCTAACCCTAGTTGTTCTGACGCTAACCCTACTTGTCCTGACGCTAACCCTAGTTGTCCTGACGCTAACCCTACTTGTCCTGACGCTAACCCTAGTTGTCCTGACGCTAACCCTACTTGTCCTGACGCTAACCCTAGTTGTCCTGAAGCTAACCCTAGTTGTCCTGACGATAACCCTAGTTGTCCTGACGCTAACCCTAGTTGTCCTGACACTAACCCGAGTTGTCCTGACGCTAACCCGAGTTGTCCTGACGCTAGCCCTAGTTGTCCTGACGCTAACCCTAGTTGTCCTGACGCTAACCCTAGTTGTCCTGACGATAACCCTAGTTGTCCTGACTCTAACCCTAGTTGTCCTGACGCTAACCCTAGTTGTCCTGACGCTAACCCTAGATGTCCAGACGCTAACCCTACTTGTCCTGACGCTAACCCTAGTTGTCCTGACGCTAACCCTAGTTGTCCTGACGCTAACCCTACTTGTCCTGACGCTAACCCTAGTTGTCCTGACGCTAACCCTAGTTGTCCTGACGCTAACCCTAGTTGTCGTGACGCTAACTCTAGTTGTCCTGACACTAACCCTAGTTGTCCTGACGCTAACCCTAGTTGTCCTGACGCTAACCCTAGTTGTCCTGACGCAAACCCTAGTTGTCCTGACGCTAACCCTAGTTGTCCTGAAGCTAACCCTCGTTGTCCTGACGCTAACCCTAGTTGTCCTGACGCTAACCCTAGTTGTCCTGACGCTAACCCTAGTTGTCCTGACGATAACCCTAGTTGTCCTGACGCTAACCCTAGTTGTCCTGACGCTAACCCTAGTTGTCCTGACGCTAACCCTAGTTGTCCTGACGCTAACCCTAGTTGTCCTGACGCTAAACCTAGTTGTCCTGACGCTAACCCTACTTGTCCTGACGCTAACCCTAGTTGTCCTGACGCTAACCCTAGTTGTCGTGACGCTAACTCTAGTTGTCCTGACACTAACCCTAGTTGTCCTGACGCTAACCCTAGTTGTCCTGACGCTAACCCTAGTTGTCCTGACGCAAACCCTAGTTGTCCTGACGCTAACCCTAGTTGTCCTGAAGCTAACCCTAGTTGTCCTGACGCTAACCCTAGTTGTCCTGACGCTAACCCTAGTTGTCCTGACGCTAACCCTAGTTGACCTGACGCTAACCCTAGTTGTCGCGACGCTAACCCTAGTTGTCCTGACGCTAACCCTAGTTGTCGTGACGCTAACCCTAGTTGTCCTGACGCTAACCCTAGTTGTCCTGACGCTAACCCTAGTTGTCGTGACGCTAACTCTAGTTGTCCTGACGCTAACCCTAGTTGTCGTGACGCTAACCCTAGTTGTCCTGACGCTAACCCTAGATGTCCTGACGCTAACCCTAGTTGTCGTGACGCTAACCCTAGTTGTCCTGACGCTAACCCTAGTTGTCGTGACACTAAACCTAGTTGTCCTGACGCTAACCCTAGTTGTCCTGACGCTAACCCTAGTTGTCGTGACGCTAACCCTAGTTGTCGTGACGCTAACTCTAGTTGTCCTGACACTAACCCTAGTTGTCCTGACGCTAACCCTAGTTGTCCTGACGCTAACCCTAGTTGTCCTGACGCTAACCCTAGTTGTCCTGACGCTAACCCTAGTTGTCCTGACGCAAACCCTAGTTGTCCTGACGCTAACCCTATTTGTCCTGAAGAAAACCCTAGTTGTCCTGACGCTAACCCTAGTTGTCCTGACGCTAACCCTAGTTGTCCTGACGCTAACCCTACTTGTCCTGACGCTAACCCTACTTGTCCTGACGCTAACCCTACTTGTCCTGACACTAACCCTAGTTGTCCTGACGCTAACCCTAGTTGTCCTGACGCTAACCCTACTTGTCCTAACGCTAACCCTAGTTGTCCTGACGCTAACCCTAGTTGTCCTGACGCTAACCCTACTTGTCCTGACGCTAACCCTAGTTGTCCTGACGCTAACCCTACTTGTCCTGACGCTAACCCTAGTTGTCCTGACGCTAACCCTACTTGTCCTGACGCTAACCCTAGTTGTCCTGACGCTAACCCTAGTTGTCCTGACGATAACCCTAGTTGTCCTGACGCTAACCCTAGTTGTCCTGACACTAACCCGAGTTGTCCTGACGCTAACCCGAGTTGTCCTGACGCTAACCCGAGTTGTCCTGACGCTAGCCCTAGTTGTCCTGACGCTAACCCTAGTTGTCCTGACGCTAACCCTTGTTGTCCTGACGCTAACCCTAGTTGTCCTGACGATAACCCTAGTTGTCCTGACTCTAACCCTAGTTGTCCTGACGCTAACCCTAGTTGTCCTGACGCTAACCCTAGATGTCCAGACGCTAACCCTACTTGTCCTGACGCTAACCCTAGTTGTCCTGACGCTAACCCTAGTTGTCCTGACGCTAACCCTACTTGTCCTGACGCTAACCCTAGTTGTCCTGACGCTAACCCTAGTTGTCCTGACGCTAACCCTAGTTGTCGTGACGCTAACTCTAGTTGTCCTGACACTAACCCTAGTTGTCCTGACGCTAACCCTAGTTGTCCTGACGCTAACCCTAGTTGTCCTGACGCTAACCCTAGTTGTCCTGACGCAAACCCTAGTTGTCCTGACGCTAACCCTAGTTGTCCTGAAGGTAACCCTAGTTGTCCTGACGCTAACCCTAGTTGTCCTGACGCTAACCCTAGTTGTCCTGACGCTAACCCTAGTTGTCCTGACGATAACCCTAGTTGTCCTGACGCTAACCCTAGTTGTCCTGACGCTAACCCTAGTTGTCCTGACGCTAACCCTACTTGTCCTGACGCTAACCCTAGTTGTCCTGACGCTAACCCTAGTTGTCCTGACGCTAACCCTACTTGTCCTGACGCTAACCCTAGTTGTCCTGACGCTAACCCTAGTTGTCGTGACGCTAACTCTAGTTGTCCTGACACTAACCCTAGTTGTCCTGACGCTAACCCTAGTTGTCCTGACGCTAACCCTAGTTGTCCTGACGCAAACCCTAGTTGTCCTGACGCAAACCCTAGTTGTCCTGACGCTAACCCTAGTTGTCCTGACGCTAACCCTAGTTGTCCTGACGCTAACCCTAGTTGTCCTGATGCTAACCCTACTTGTCCTGACGCTAACCCTACTTGTCCTGACGCTAACCCTACTTGTCCTGACACTAACCCTAGTTGTCCTGACGCTAACCCTAGTTGTCCTGACGCTAACCCTACTTGTCCTAACGCTAACCCTAGTTGTCCTGACGCTAACCCTAGTTGTCCTGACGCTAACCCTACTTGTCCTGACGCTAACCCTAGTTGTCCTGACGCTAACCCTACTTGTCCTGACGCTAACCCTAGTTGTCTTGACGCTAACCCTAGTTGTCCTGACGCTAACCCTAGTTGTCCTGACGATAACCCTAGTTGTCCTGACGCTAACCCTAGTTGTCCTGACACTAACCCGAGTTGTCCTGACGCTAACCCGAGTTGTCCTGACGCTAACCCTAGTTGTCCTGACGCTAACCCTAGTTGTCCTGACGCTAACCCTACTTGTCCTGACGCTAACCCTAGTTGTCGTGACGCTAACTCTAGTTGTCCTGACGCTAACCCTAGTTGTCCTGACGCTAACCCTAGTTGTCCTGACGCTAACCCTAGTTGTCCTGACGCAAACCCTAGTTGTCCTGACGCTAACCCTAGTTGTCCTGAAGGTAACCCTAGTTGTCCTGACGCTAACCCTAGTTGTCCTGACGCTAACCCTAGTTGTCCTGACGCTAACCCTAGTTGTCCTGACGATAACCCTAGTTGTCCTGACGCTAACCCTAGTTGTCCTGACGCTAACCCTAGTTGTCCTGACGCTAACCCTACTTGTCCTGACGCTAACCCTAGTTGTCCTGACGCTAACCCTAGTTGTCCTGATGCTAACCCTACTTGTCCTGACGCTAACCCTAGTTGTCCTGACGCTAACCCTAGTTGTCGTGACGCTAACTCTAGTTGTCCTGACACTAACCCTAGTTGTCCTGACGCTAACCCTACTTGTCCTGACGCTAACCCTACTTGTCCTGACACTAACCCTAGTTGTCCTGACGCTAACCCTAGTTGTCCTGACGCTAACCCTACTTGTCCTAACGCTAACCCTAGTTGTCCTGACGCTAACCCTAGTTGTCCTGACGCTAACCCTACTTGTCCTGACGCTAACCCTAGTTGTCCTGACGCTAACCCTACTTGTCCTGACGCTAACCCTAGTTGTCCTGACGCTAACCCTAGTTGTCGTGACGCTAACCCTAGTTGTCCTGACGCTAACCCTAGATGTCCTGACGCTAACCCTAGTTGTCGTGACGCTAACCCTAGTTGTCCTGACGCTAACCCTAGTTGTCGTGACACTAAACCTAGTTGTCCTGACGCTAACCCTAGTTGTCCTGACGCTAACCCTAGTTGTCGTGACGCTAACCCTAGTTGTCGTGACGCTAACTCTAGTTGTCCTGACACTAACCCTAGTTGTCCTGACGCTAACCCTAGTTGTCCTGACGCTAACCCTAGTTGTCCTGACGCTAACCCTAGTTGTCCTGACGCTAACCCTAGTTGTCCTGACGCTAACCCTAGTTGTCCTGACGCTAACCCTAGTTGTCCTGACGCTAAACCTAGTTGTCCTGACGCTAACCCTACTTGTCCTGACGCTAACCCTAGTTGTCCTGACGCTAACCCTAGTTGTCGTGACGCTAACTCTAGTTGTCCTGACACTAACCCTAGTTGTCCTGACGCTAACCCTAGTTGTCCTGACGCTAACCCTAGTTGTCCTGACGCTAACCCTAGTTGTCCTGACGCTAGCCCTAGTTGTCCTGACGCTAACCCTAGTTGTCCTGACGCTAACCCTAGTTGTCCTGACGCTAACCCTACTTGTCCTAACGCTAACCCTAGTTGTCCTGACGCTAACCCTAGTTGTCCTGACGCTAACCCTACTTGTCCTGACGCTAACCCTAGTTGTCCTGACGCTAACCCTAGTTGTCGTGACGCTAACCCTAGTTGTCCTGACGCTAACCCTAGTTGTCCTGACGCAAACCCTAGTTGTCCTGACGCTAACCCTAGTTGTCCTGAAGGTAACCCTAGTTGTCCTGACGCTAACCCTAGTTGTCCTGACGCTAACCCTAGTTGTCCTGACGCTAACCCTAGTTGTCCTGACGCTAACCCTAGTTGTCCTGACGCAAACCCTAGTTGTCCTGACGCTAACCCTAGTTGTCCTGAAGCTAACCCTCGTTGTCCTGACGCTAACCCTAGTTGTCCTGACGCTAACCCTAGTTGTCCTGACGATAACCCTAGTTGTCCTGACGCTAACCCTAGTTGTCCTGACGCTAACCCTAGTTGTCCTGACGCTAACCCTAGTTGTCCTGACGCTAACCCTAGTTGTCCTGACGCTAAACCTAGTTGTCCTGACGCTAACCCTACTTGTCCTGACGCTAACCCTAGTTGTCCTGACGCTAACCCTAGTTGTACTGACGCTAACCCTACTTGTCCTGACGCTAACCCTATTTGTCCTGACGCTAACCCTACTTGTCCTGACGCTAACCCTAGTTGTCGTGACGCTAACTCTAGTTGTCCTGACACTAACCCTAGTTGTCCTGATGCTAACCCTAGTTGTCCTGACGCTAACCCTAGTTGTCCTGACGCTAACCCTACTTGTCCTGACGCTAACCCTACTTGTCCTGACGCTAACCCTACTTGAACTGACACTAACCCTAGTTGTCCTGACGCTAACCCTAGTTGTCCTGACGCTAACCCTACTTGTCCTAACGCTAACCCTAGTTGTCCTGACGCTAACCCTAGTTGTTCTGACGCTAACCCTACTTGTCCTGACGCTAACCCTAGTTGTCCTGACGCTAACCCTACTTGTCCTGACGCTAACCCTAGTTGTCCTGACGCTAACCCTACTTGTCCTGACGCTAACCCTAGTTGTCCTGACGCTAACCCTAGTTGTCCTGACGATAACCCTAGTTGTCCTGACGCTAACCCTAGTTGTCCTGACACTAACCCGAGTTGTCCTGACGCTAACCCGAGTTGTCCTGACGCTAACCCGAGTTGTCCTGACGCTAGCCCTAGTTGTCCTGACGCTAACCCTAGTTGTCCTGACGCTAACCCTAGTTGTCCTGACGATAACCCTAGTTGTCCTGACTCTAACCGTAGTTGTCCTGACGCTAACCCTAGTTGTCCTGACGCTAACCCTAGATGTCCAGACGCTAACCCTACTTGTCCTGATGCTAACCCTAGTTGTCCTGACGCTAACCCTAGTTGTCCTGACGCTAACCCTACTTGTCCTGACGCTAACCCTAGTTGTCCTGACGCTAACCCTAGTTGTCCTGACGCTAACCCTAGTTGTCGTGACGCTAACTCTAGTTGTCCTGACACTAACCCTAGTTGTCCTGACGCTAACCCTAGTTGTCCTGACGCTAACCCTAGTTGTCCTGACGCAAACCCTAGTTGTCCTGACGCTAACCCTAGTTGTCCTGAAGCTAACCCTCGTTGTCCTGACGCTAACCCTAGTTGTCCTGACGCTAACCCTAGTTGTCCTGACGATAACCCTAGTTGTCCTGACGCTAACCCTAGTTGTCCTGACGCTAACCCTAGTTGTCCTGACGCTAACCCTAGTTGTCCTGACGCTAACCCTAGTTGTCCTGACGCTAAACCTAGTTGTCCTGACGCTAACCCTACTTGTCCTGACGCTAACCCTAGTTGTCCTGACGCTAACCCTAGTTGTCGTGACGCTAACTCTAGTTGTCCTGACACTAACCCTAGTTGTCCTGACGCTAACCCTAGTTGTCCTGACGCTAACCCTAGTTGTCCTGACGCAAACCCTAGTTGTCCTGACGCTAACCCTAGTTGTCCTGAAGCTAACCCTAGTTGTCCTGACGCTAACCCTAGTTGTCCTGACGCTAACCCTAGTTGTCCTGACGCTAACCCTAGTTGACCTGACGCTAACCCTAGTTGTCGCGACGCTAACCCTAGTTGTCCTGACGCTAACCCTAGTTGTCGTGACGCTAACCCTAGTTGTCCTGACGCTAACCCTAGTTGTCCTGACGCTAACCCTAGTTGTCGTGACGCTAACTCTAGTTGTCCTGACGCTAACCCTAGTTGTCGTGACGCTAACCCTAGTTGTCCTGACGCTAACCCTAGATGTCCTGACGCTAACCCTAGTTGTCGTGACGCTAACCCTAGTTGTCCTGACGCTAACCCTAGTTGTCGTGACACTAACCCTAGTTGTCCTGACGCTAACCCTAGTTGTCCTGACGCTAACCCTAGTTGTCCTGACGCTAACCCTAGTTGTCGTGACGCTAACTCTAGTTGTCCTGACACTAACCCTAGTTGTCCTGACGCTAACCCTAGTTGTCCTGACGCTAACCCTAGTTGTCCTGACGCTAACCCTAGTTGTCCTGACGCTAACCCTAGTTGTCCTGACGCAAACCCTAGTTGTCCTGACGCTAACCCTATTTGTCCTGAAGAAAACCCTAGTTGTCCTGACGCTAACCCTAGTTGTCCTGACGCTAACCCTAGTTGTCCTGACGCTAACCCTACTTGTCCTGACGCTAACCCTACTTGTCTTGACGCTAACCCTACTTGTCCTGACACTAACCCTAGTTGTCCTGACGCTAACCCTAGTTGTCCTGACGCTAACCCTACTTGTCCTAACGCTAACCCTAGTTGTCCTGACGCTAACCCTAGTTGTCCTGACGCTAACCCTACTTGTCCTGACGCTAACCCTAGTTGTCCTGACGCTAACCCTACTTGTCCTGACGTTAACCCTAGTTGTCCTGACGCTAACCCTACTTGTCCTGACGCTAACCCTAGTTGTCCTGACGCTAACCCTAGTTGTCCTGACGATAACCCTAGTTGTCCTGACGCTAACCCTAGTTGTCCTGACACTAACCCGAGTTGTCCTGACGCTAACCCGAGTTGTCCTGACGCTAACCCGAGTTGTCCTGACGCTAGCCCTAGTTGTCCTGACGCTAACCCTAGTTGTCCTGACGCTAACCCTAGTTGTCCTGACGCTAACCCTAGTTGTCCTGACGATAACCCTAGTTGTCCTGACTCTAACCCTAGTTGTCCTGACGCTAACCCTAGTTGTCCTGACGCTAACCCTAGATGTCCAGACGCTAACCCTACTTGTCCTGACGCTAACCCTAGTTGTCCTGACGCTAACCCTAGTTGTCCTGACGCTAACCCTAGTTGTCCTGACGCTAACCCTAGTTGTCCTGACGCTAACCCTAGTTGTCCTGACGCTAACCCTAGTTGTCGTGACGCTAACTCTAGTTGTCCTGACACTAACCCTAGTTGTCCTGACGCTAACCCTAGTTGTCCTGACGCTAACCCTAGTTGTCCTGACGCTAACCCTAGTTGTCCTGACGCAAACCCTAGTTGTCCTGACGCTAACCCTAGTTGTCCTGAAGGTAACCCTAGTTGTCCTGACGCTAACCCTAGTTGTCCTGACGCTAACCCTAGTTGTCCTGACGCTAACCCTAGTTGTCCTGACGCTAACCCTAGTTGTCCTGACGCTAACCCTAGTTGTCCTGACGCTAACCCTACTTGTCCTGACGCTAACCCTAGTTGTCCTGACGCTAACCCTAGTTGTCCTGACGCTAACCCTACTTGTCCTGACGCTAACCCTAGTTGTCCTGACGCTAACCCTAGTTGTCGTGACGCTAACTCTAGTTGTCCTGACACTAACCCTAGTTGTCCTGACGCTAACCCTAGTTGTCCTGACGCTAACCCTAGTTGTCCTGACGCAAACCCTAGTTGTCCTGACGCAAACCCTAGTTGTCCTGACGCTAACCCTAGTTGTCCTGACGCTAACCCTAGTTGTCCTGACGCTAACCCTAGTTGTCCTGACGCTAACCCTACTTGTCCTGACGCTAACCCTACTTGTCCTGACGCTAACCCTACTTGTCCTGACACTAACCCTAGTTGTCCTGACGCTAACCCTAGTTGTCCTGACGCTAACCCTACTTGTCCTAACGCTAACCCTAGTTGTCCTGACGCTAACCCTAGTTGTCCTGATGCTAACCCTACTTGTCCTGACGCTAACCCTAGTTGTCCTGACGCTAACCCTACTTGTCCTGACGCTAACCCTAGTTGTCTTGACGCTAACCCTAGTTGTCCTGACGCTAACCCTAGTTGTCCTGACGATAACCCTAGTTGTCCTGACGCTAACCCTAGTTGTCCTGACACTAACCCGAGTTGTCCTGAGGCTAACCCGAGTTGTCCTGACGCTAACCCGAGTTGTCCTGACGCTAGCCCTAGTTGTCCTGATGCTAACCCTAGTTGTCCTGACGCTAACCCTAGTTGTCCTGACGCTAACCCTAGTTGTCCTGACGATAACCCTAGTTGTCCTGACTCTAACCCTAGTTGTCCTGACGCTAACCCTAGTTGTCCTGACGCTAACCCTAGATGTCCAGACGCTAACCCTACTTGTCCTGACGCTAACCCTAGTTGTCCTGACGCTAACCCTAGTTGTCCTGACGCTAACCCTACTTGTCCTGACGCTAACCCTAGTTGTCCTGACGCTAACCCTAGTTGTCCTGACGCTAACCCTAGTTGTCGTGACGCTAACTCTAGTTGTCCTGACACTAACCCTAGTTGTCCTGACGCTAACCCTAGTTGTCCTGACGCTAACCCTAGTTGTCCTGACGCAAACCCTAGTTGTCCTGACGCTAACCCTAGTTGTCCTGAAGGTAACCCTAGTTGTCCTGACGCTAACCCTAGTTGTCCTGACGCTAACCCTAGTTGTCCTGACGCTAACCCTAGTTGTCCTGACGATAACCCTAGTTGTCCTGACGCTAACCCTAGTTGTCCTGACGCTAACCCTAGTTGTCCTGACGCTAACCCTACTTGTCCTGACGCTAACCCTAGTTGTCCTGACGCTAACCCTAGTTGTCCTGATGCTAACCCTACTTGTCCTGACGCTAACCCTAGTTGTCCTGACGCTAACCCTAGTTGTCGTGACGCTAACTCTAGTTGTCCTGACACTAACCCTAGTTGTCCTGACGCTAACCCTAGTTGTCCTGACGCTAACCCTAGTTGTCCTGACGCAAACCCTAGTTGTCCTGACGCAAACCCTAGTTGTCCTGACGCTAACCCTAGTTGTCCTGACGCTAACCCTAGTTGTCCTGACGCTAACCCTACTTGTCCTGACGCTAACCCTACTTGTCCTGACGCTAACCCTACTTGTCCTGACGCTAACCCTAGTTGTCCTGACGCTAACCCTACTTGTCCTAACGCTAACCCTAGTTGTCCTGACGCTAACCCTAGTTGTCCTGACGCTAACCCTACTTGTCCTGACGCTAACCCTAGTTGTCCTGACGCTAACCCTACTTGTCCTGACGCTAACCCTAGTTGTCCTGACGCTAACCCTAGTTGTCCTGACGATAACCCTAGTTGTCCTGACGCTAACCCTAGTTGTCCTGACACTAACCCGAGTTGTCCTGACGCTAACCCGAGTTGTCCTAACGCTAACCCGAGTAGTCCTGACGCTAGCCCTAGTTGTAATGACGCTAACCCTAGTTGTCCTGACGCTAACCCTAGTTGTCCTGACGCTAACCCTAGTTGTCCTGACGATAACCCTAGTTGTCCTGACTCTAACCCTAGTTGTCCTGACGCTAACCCTAGTTGTCCTGACGCTAACCCTAGATGTCCAGACGCTAACCCTACTTGTCCTGACGCTAACCCTAGTTGTCCTGACGCTAACCCTAGTTGTCCTGACGCTAACCCTAGTTGTCCTGACGCTAACCCTAGATGTCCAGACGCTAACCCTACTTGTCCTGACGCTAACCCTAGTTGTCCTGACGCTAACCCTAGTTGTCCTGACGCTAACCCTACTTGTCCTGACGCTAACCCTAGTTGTCCTGACGCTAACCCTATTTGTCCTGACGCTAACCCTAGTTGTCGTGACGCTAACTCTAGTTGTCCTGACACTAACCCTAGTTGTCCTGACGCTAACCCTAGTTGTCCTGACGCTAACCCTAGTTGTCCTGACGCTAACCCTAGTTGTCCTGACGCAAACCCTAGTTGTCCTGACGCTAACCCTAGTTGTCCTGAAGCTAACCCTCGTTGTCCTGACGCTAACCCTAGTTGTCCTGACGCTAACCCTAGTTGTCCTGACGATAACCCTAGTTGTCCTGACGCTAACCCTAGTTGTCCTGACGCTAACCCTAGTTGTCCTGACGCTAACCCTAGTTGTCCTGACGCTAACCCTAGTTGTCCTGACGCTAAACCTAGTTGTCCTGACGCTAACCCTAGTTGTCCTGACGCTAACCCTAGTTGTCCTGACGCTAACCCTAGTTGTCCTGACGCAAACCCTAGTTGTCCTGACGCTAACCCTAGTTGTCCTGAAGCTAACCCTAGTTGTCCTGACGCTAACCCTAGTTGTCCTGACGCTAACCCTAGTTGTCCTGACGCTAACCCTAGTTGACCTGACGCTAACCCTAGTTGTCGTGACGCTAACCCTAGTTGTCCTGACGCTAACCCTAGTTGTCGTGACGCTAACCCTAGTTGTCCTGACGCTAACCCTAGTTGTCCTGACGCTAACCCTAGTTGTCCTGACGCTAACCCTAGTTGTCCTGACGCTAACCCTAGTTGTCCTGACGCAAACCCTAGTTGTCCTGACGCTAACCCTATTTGTCCTGAAGAAAACCCTAGTTGTCCTGACGCTAACCCTAGTTGTCCTGACGCTAACCCTAGTTGTCCTGACGCTAACCCTACTTGTCCTGACGCTAACCCTACTTGTCCTGATGCTAACCCTACTTGTCCTGACACTAACCCTAGTTGTCCTGACGCTAACCCTAGTTGTCCTGACGCTAACCCTACTTGTCCTAACGCTAACCCTAGTTGTCCTGACGCTAACCCTAGTTGTCCTGACGCTAACCCTACTTGTCCTGACGCTAACCCTAGTTGTCCTGACGCTAACCCTACTTGTCCTGACGCTAACCCTAGTTGTCCTGACGCTAACCCTACTTGTCCTGACGCTAACCCTAGTTGTCCTGACGCTAACCCTAGTTGTCCTAACGATAACCCTAGTTGTCCTGACGCTAACCCTAGTTGTCTTGACACTAACCCGAGTTGTCCTGACGCTAACCCGAGTTGTCCTGACGCTAACCCGAGTTGTCCTGACGCTAGCCCTAGTTGTCCTGACGCTAACCCTAGTTGTCCTGACGCTAACCCTAGTTGTCCTGACGCTAACCCTAGTTGTCCTGACGCTAACCCTAGTTGTTGTGACGCTAACCCGAGTTGTCCTGACGCTAACCCGAGTTGTCCTGACGCTAACCCGAGTTGTCCTGACGCTAGCCCTAGTTGTCCTGACGCTAACCCGAGTTGTCCTGACGCTAGCCCTAGTTGTCCTGACGCTAACCCTAGTTGTCCTGACGCTAACCCTAGTTGTCCTGACGCTAACCCTAGTTGTCCTGACGATAACCCTAGTTGTCCTGACTCTAACCCTAGTTGTCCTGACGCTAACCCTAGTTGTCCTGACGCTAACCCTAGATGTCCAGACGCTAACCCTACTTGTCCTGACGCTAACCCTAGTTGTCCTGACGCTAACCCTAGTTGTCCTGACGCTAACCCTACTTGTCCTGACGCTAACCCTACTTGTCCTGACGCTAACCCTAGTTGTCCTGACGCTAACCCTAGTTGTCCTGACGCTAACCCTAGTTGTCGTGACGCTAACTCTAGTTGTCCTGACGCTAACCCTAGTTGTCCTGACGCTAACCCTAGTTATCCTGACGCTAACCCTAGTTGTCCTGACGCTAACCCTAGTTGTCCTGACGCAAACCCTAGTTGTCCTGACGCTAACCCTAGTTGTCCTGAAGGTAACCCTAGTTGTCCTGACGCTAACCCTAGTTGTCCTGACGCTAACCCTAGTTGTCCTGACGCTAACCCTAGTTGTCCTGACGATAACCCTAGTTGTCCTGACGCTAACCCTAGTTGTCCTGACGCTAACCCTAGTTGTCCTGACGCTAACCCTACTTGTCCTGACGCTAACCCTAGTTGTCCTGACGCTAACCCTAGTTGTCCTGACGCTAACCCTACTTGTCCTGACGCTAACCCTAGTTGTCCTGACGCTAACCCGAGTTGTCCTGACGCTAGCCCTAGTTGTCCTGACGCTAACCCTAGTTGTCCTGACGCTAACCCTAGTTGTCCTGACGCTAACCCTAGTTGTCCTGACGCTAACCCTAGTTGTTGTGACGCTAACCCGAGTTGTCCTGACGCTAACCCGAGTTGTCCTGACGCTAACCCGAGTTGTCCTGACGCTAGCCCTAGTTGTCCTGACGCTAACCCTAGTTGTCCTGACGCTAACCCTAGTTGTCCTGACGCTAACCCTAGTTGTCCTGACGATAACCCTAGTTGTCCTGACTCTAACCCTAGTTGTCCTGACGCTAACCCTAGTTGTCCTGACGCTAACCCTAGATGTCCAGACGCTAACCCTACTTGTCCTGACGCTAACCCTAGTTGTCCTGACGCTAACCCTAGTTGTCCTGACGCTAACCCTACTTGTCCTGACGCTAACCCTAGTTGTCCTGACGCTAACCCTAGTTGTCCTGACGCTAACCCTAGTTGTCGTGACGCTAACTCTAGTTGTCCTGACACTAACCCTAGTTGTCCTGACGCTAACCCTAGTTATCCTGACGCTAACCCTAGTTGTCCTGACGCTAACCCTAGTTGTCCTGACGCTAACCCTAGTTGTCCTGACGCTAACCCTAGTTGTCCTGAAGGTAACCCTAGTTGTCCTGAAGGTAACCCTAGTTGTCCTGACGCTAACCCTAGTTGTCCTGACGCTAACCCTAGTTGTCCTGACGATAACCCTAGTTGTCCTGACGCTAACCCTAGTTGTCCTGACGCTAACCCTAGTTGTCCTGACGCTAACCCTACTTGTCCTGACGCTAACCCTAGTTGTCCTGACGCTAACCCTAGTTGTCCTGACGCTAACCCTACTTGTCCTGACGCTAACCCTAGTTGTCCTGACGCTAACCCTAGTTGTCCTGACGCTAACCCTAGTTGTCCTGACGCTAACCCTACTTGTCCTGACGCTAACCCTACTTGTCCTGACACTAACCCTAGTTGTCCTGACGCTAACCCTAGTTGTCCTGACGCTAACCCTACTTGTCCTAACGCTAACCCTAGTTGTCCTGACGCTAACACTAGTTGTCCTGACGCTAACCCTACTTGTCCTGACGCTAAGCCTAGTTGTCCTGACGCTAACCCTACTTGTCCTGACGCTAACCCTAGTTGTCTTGACGCTAACCCTAGTTGTCCTGACGCTAACCCTAGTTGTCCTGACGATAACCCTAGTTGTCCTGACGCTAACCCTAGTTGTCCTGACACTAACCCGAGTTGTCCTGACGCTAACCCGAGTTGTCCTGACGCTAACCCGAGTTGTCCTGACGCTAGCCCTAGTTGTCCTGATGCTAACCCTAGTTGTCCTGACGCTAACCCTAGTTGTCCTGACGCTAACCCTAGTTGTCCTGACGCTAACCCTAGTTGTCCTGACTCTAACCCTAGTTGTCCTGACGCTAACCCTAGTTGTCCTGACGCTAACCCTAGATGTCCAGACGCTAACCCTACTTGTCCTGACGCTAACCCTAGTTGTCCTGACGCTAACCCTAGTTGTCCTGACGCTAACCCTAGTTGTCCTGACGCTAACCCTAGTTGTCGTGACGCTAACGCTAGTTGTCCTGACACTAACCCTAGTTGTCCTGACGCTAACCCTAGTTGTCCTGACGCAAACCCTAGTTGTCCTGACGCTAACCCTAGTTGTCCTGAAGGTAACCCTAGTTGTCCTGACGCTAACCCTAGTTGTCCTGACGCTAACCCTAGTTGTCCTGACGATAACCCTAGTTGTCCTGACGCTAACCCTAGTTGTCCTGACGCTAACCCTAGTTGTCCTGACGCTAACCCTACTTGTCCTGACGCTAACCCTAGTTGTCCTGACGCTAACCCTAGTTGTCCTGACGCTAACCCTACTTGTCCTGACGCTAACCCTAGTTGTCCTGACGCTAACCCTAGTTGTCGTGACGCTAACTCTAGTTGTCCTGACGCTAACCCTAGTTGTCCTGACGCTAACCCTAGTTGTCCTGACGCTAACCCTAGTTGTCCTGACGCAAACCCTAGTTGTCCTGACGCTAACCCTAGTTGTCCTGAAGGTAACCCTAGTTGTCCTGACGCTAACCCTAGTTGTCCTGACGCTAACCCTAGTTGTCCTGACTCTAACCCTAGTTGTCCTGACGCTAACCCTAGTTGTCCTGACGCTAACCCTAGATGTCCAGACGCTAACCCTACTTGTCCTGACGCTAACCCTAGTTGTCCTGACGCTAACCCTAGTTGTCCTGACGCTAACCCTAGTTGTCCTGACGCTAACCCTAGTTGTCGTGACGCTAACGCTAGTTGTCCTGACACTAACCCTAGTTGTCCTGACGCTAACCCTAGTTGTCCTGACGCTAACCCTAGTTGTCCTGACGCAAACCCTAGTTGTCCTGACGCTAACCCTAGTTGTCCTGAAGGTAACCCTAGTTGTCCTGACGCTAACCCTAGTTGTCCTGACGCTAACCCTAGTTGTCCTGACGATAACCCTAGTTGTCCTGACGCTAACCCTAGTTGTCCTGACGCTAACCCTAGTTGTCCTGACGCTAACCCTACTTGTCCTGACGCTAACCCTAGTTGTCCTGACGCTAACCCTAGTTGTCCTGACGCTAACCCTACTTGTCCTGACGCTAACCCTAGTTGTCCTGACGCTAACCCTAGTTGTCGTGACGCTAACTCTAGTTGTCCTGACGCTAACCCTAGTTGTCCTGACGCTAACCCTAGTTGTCCTGACGCTAACCCTAGTTGTCCTGACGCAAACCCTAGTTGTCCTGACGCTAACCCTAGTTGTCCTGAAGGTAACCCTAGTTGTCCTGACGCTAACCCTAGTTGTCCTGACGCTAACCCTAGTTGTCCTGACGATAACCCTAGTTGTCCTGACGCTAACCCTAGTTGTCCTGACGCTAACCCTAGTTGTCCTGACGCTAACCCTACTTGTCCTGACGCTAACCCTAGTTGTCCTGACGCTAACCCTAGTTGTCCTGACGCTAACCCTACTTGTCCTGACGCTAACCCTAGTTGTCCTGACGCTAACCCTAGTTGTCGTGACGCTAACTCTTGTTGTCCTGACGCTAACCCTAGTTGTCCTGACGCTAACCCTAGTTGTCCTGACGCTAACCCTAGTTGTCCTGACGCAAACCCTAGTTGTCCTGACGCAAACCCTAGTTGTCCTGACGCTAACCCTAGTTGTCCTGACGCTAACCCTAGTTGTCCTGACGCTAACCCTACTTGTCCTGACGCTAACACTAGTTGTCCTGACGCTAACCCTAGATGTCCTGATGCTAACCCTACTTGTCCTGACGCTAACCCTAGTTGTCCTGACGCAAACCCTAGTTGTCCTGACGCTAACCCTAGTTGTCCTGACGCTATCCCGAGTTGTCCTGACGCTAACCCGAGTTGTCCTGACGCTAACCCTAGATGTCCAGACGCTAACCCTACTTGTCCTGACGCTAACCCTAGTTGTCCTGACGCTAACCCTAGTTGTCCTGACGCTAACCCTACTTGTCCTGACGCTAACCCTAGTTGTCCTGACGCTAACCCTAGTTGTCGTGACGCTAACTCTAGTTGTCCTGACGCTAACCCTAGTTGTCCTGACGCTAACCCTAGTTGTCCTGACGCTAACCCTAGTTGTCCTGACGCTAACCCTAGTTGTCCTGATGCAAACCCTAGTTGTCCTGACGCTAACCCTAGTTGTCCTGAAGGTAACCCTAGTTGTCCTGACGCTAACCCTAGTTGTCCTGACGCTAACCCTAGTTGTCCTGACGCTAACCCTAGTTGTCCTGACGCTAACCCTAGTTGTCCTGACGCTAACCCTACTTGTCCTGACGCTAACCCTAGTTGTCCTGACGCTAACCCTAGCTGTCCTGACGCTAACCCTACTTGTCCTGACGCTAACCCTAGTTGTCCTGACGCTAACCCTAGTTGTCGTGACGCTAACTCTAGTTGTCCTGACGCTAACCCTAGTTGTCCTGACGCTAACCCTAGTTGTCCTGACGCTAACCCTAGTTGTCCTGACGCTAACCCTAGTTGTCCTGACGCAAACCCTAGTTGTCCTGACGCAAACCCTAGTTGTCCTGACGCTAACCCTAGTTGTCCTGACGCTAACCCTAGTTGTCCTGACGCTAACCCTAGTTGTCCTGACGCTAACCCTACTTGTCCTGACGCTAACCCTACTTGTCCTGACGCTAACCCTACTTGTCCTGACGCTAACCCTAGTTGTCCTGACGCTAACCCTAGTTGTCCTGACGCTAACCCTACTTGTCCTGACGCTAACCCTAGTTGTCCTGACGCTAACCCTAGTTGTCCTGACGCTAACCCTACTTGTCCTGACGCTAACCCTAGTTGTCCTGACGCTAACCCTACTTGTCCTGACGCTAACCCTAGTTGTCCTGACGCTAACCCTACTTGTCTTGATGCTAACCCTAGTTGTCCTGACGCTAACCCTAGTTGTCCTGACGATAACCCTAGTTGTCCTGACGCTAACCCTAGTTGTCCTGACGCTAACCCGAGTTGTCCTGACGCTAACCCGAGTTGTCCTGACGCTAACCCGAGTTGTCCTGACGCTAGCCCTAGTTGTCCTGATGCTAACCCTAGTTGTCCTGACGCTAACCCTAGTTGTCCTGACGCTAACCCTAGTTGTCCTGACGATAACCCTAGTTGTCCTGACTCTAACCCTAGTTGTCCTGACGCTAACCCTAGTTGTCCTGACGCTAACCCTAGATGTCCAGACGCTAACCCTACTTGTCCTGACGCTAACCCTAGTTGTCCTGACGCTAACCCTAGTTGTCCTGACGCTAACCCTACTTGTCCTGACGCTAACCCTAGTTGTCCTGACGCTAACCCTAGTTGTCCTGACGCTAACCCTAGTTGTCGTGACGCTAACTCTAGTTGTCCTGACGCTAACCCTAGTTGTCCTGACGCTAACCCTAGTTGTCCTGACGCTAACCCTAGTTGTCCTGACGCAAACCCTAGTTGTCCTGACGCTAACCCTAGTTGTCCTGAAGGTAACCCTAGTTGTCCTGACGCTAACCCTAGTTGTCCTGACGCTAACCCTAGTTGTCCTGACGCTAACCCTAGTTGTCCTGACGATAACCCTAGTTGTCCTGACGCTAACCCTAGTTGTCCTGACGCTAACCCTAGTTGTCCTGACGCTAACCCTACTTGTCCTGACGCTAACCCTAGTTGTCCTGACGCTAACCCTAGTTGTCCTGACGCTAACCCTACTTGTCCTGACGCTAACCCTAGTTGTCCTGACGCTAACCCTAGTTGTCGTGACGCTAACTCTAGTTGTCCTGACGCTAACCCTAGTTGTCCTGATGCTAATCCTAGTTGTCCTGACGCTAACCCTAGTTGTCCTGACGCTAACCCTAGTTGTCCTGACGCTAACCCTACTTGTCCTGACGCTAACCCTACTTGTCCTGACGCTAACCCTAGTTGTCCTGACGCTAACCCTACTTGTCCTGACGCTAAACCTAGTTGTCCTGACGCTAACCCTAGTTGTCCTGACGCTAACCCTAGTTGTCCTGACGCTAACCCTACTTGTCCTGACGCTAACACTAGTTGTCCTGACGCTAACCCTAGATGTCCTGACGCTAACCCTACTTGTCCTGACGCTAACCCTAGTTGTCCTGATGCTAACCCGAGTTGTCCTGACGCTAACCCTAGTTGTCCTGACGCTAACCCTAGTTGTCCTGACGCTAACCCGATTTGTCCTGATGCTAACCCTAGTTGTCCTAACGCTAACTCTAGTTGTCCTGACGCTAACCCGAGTTGTCCTGACGTTAACCCGAGTTGTCCTGACGCTAACCCTAGCTGTCCTGACGCTAACCCTAGTTGTCCTGACGATAACCCTAGTTGTCCTGACTCTAACCCTAGTTGTCCTGACGCTAACCCTAGTTGTCCTGACGCTAACCCTAGATGTCCAGACGCTAACCCTACTTGTCCTGACGCTAACCCTAGTTGTCCTGACGCTAACCGTAGTTGTCCTGACGCTAACCCTACTTGTCCTGACGCTAACCCTACTTGTCCTGACGCTAACCCTAGTTGTCCTGACGCTAACCCTAGTTGTCGTGACGCTAACTCTAGTTGTCCTGACGCTAACCCTAGTTGTCCTGACGCTAACCCTAGTTGTCCTGACGCTAACCCTAGTTGTCCTGACGCAAACCCTAGTTGTCCTGACGCTAACCCTAGTTGTCCTGAAGGTAACCCTAGTTGTCCTGACGCTAACCCTAGTTGTCCTGACGCTAACCCTAGTTGTCCTGACGCTAACCCTAGTTGTCCTGACGATAACCCTAGTTGTCCTGACGCTAACCCTAGTTGTCCTGACGCTAACCCTAGTTGTCCTGACGCTAACCCTACTTGTCCTGACGCTAACCCTAGTTGTCCTGACGCTAACCCTAGTTGTCCTGACGCTAACCCTAGTTGTCCTGACGCTAACCCTAGTTGTCCTGACGCTAACCCTAGTTGTCGTGACGCTAACTCTAGTTGTCCTGACGCTAACCCTAGTTGTCCTGACGCTAACCCTAGTTGTTCTGACGCTAACCCTAGTTGTCCTGACGCAAACCCTAGTTGTCCTGACGCAAACCCTAGTTGTCCTGACGCTAACCCTAGTTGTCCTGACGCTAACCCTAGTTGTCCTGACGCTAACCCTAGTTGTCCTGACGCTAACCCTACTTGTCCTGACGCTAACCCTACTTGTCCTGACGCTAACCCTAGTTGTCCTGACGCTAACCCTAGTTGTCCTGACGCTAACCCTACTTGTCCTAACGCTAACCCTAGTTGTCCTGACGCTAACCCTAGTTGTCCTGACGCTAACCCTACTTGTCCTGACGCTAACCCTAGTTGTCCTGACGCTAACCCTACTTGTCCTGACGCTAACCCTAGTTGTCCTGACGCTAACCCTACTTGTCTTGACGCTAACCCTAGTTGTCCTGACGCTAACCCTAGTTGTCCTGACGATAACCATAGTTGTCCTGACGCTAACCCTAGTTGTCCTGACGCAAACCCGAGTTGTCCTGACGCTAACCCGAGTTGTCCTGACGCTAACCCGAGTTGTCCTGACGCTAGCCCTAGTTGTCCTGATGCTAACCCTAGTTGTCCTGACGCTAACCCTAGTTGTCCTGACGCTAACCCTAGTTGTCCTGACGATAACCCTAGTTGTCCTGACGCTATCCCTAGTTGTCCTGACGCTAACCCTAGTTGTCCTGACGCTAACCCTAGTTGTCCTGACGCTAACCCTACTTGTCCTGACGCTAACCCTAGTTGTCCTGACGCTAACCCTAGTTGTCCTGACGCTAACCCTAGTTGTCCTGACGCTAACCCTACTTGTCCTGACGCTAACCCTAGTTGTCCTGACGCTAACCCTAGTTGTCGTGACGCTAACTCTAGTTGTCCTGACGCTAACCCTAGTTGTCCTGACGCTAACCCTAGTTGTTCTGACGCTAACCCTAGTTGTCCTGACGCAAACCCTAGTTGTCCTGACGCAAACCCTAGTTGTCCTGACGCTAACCCTAGTTGTCCTGACGCTAACCCTAGTTGTCCTGACGCTAACCCTACTTGTCCTGACGCTAACCCTACTTGTCCTGACGCTAACCCTAGTTGTCCTGACGCTAACCCTAGTTGTCCTGACGCTAACCCTACTTGTCCTAACGCTAACCCTAGTTGTCCTGACGCTAACCCTAGTTGTCCTGACGCTAACCCTACTTGTCCTGACGCTAACCCTAGTTGTCCTGACGCTAACCCTACTTGTCCTGACGCTAACCCTAGTTGTCCTGACGCTAACCCTACTTGTCTTGACGCTAACCCTAGTTGTCCTGACGCTAACCCTAGTTGTCCTGACGATAACCATAGTTGTCCTGACGCTAACCCTAGTTGTCCTGACGCAAACCCGAGTTGTCCTGACGCTAACCCGAGTTGTCCTGACGCTAACCCGAGTTGTCCTGACGCTAGCCCTAGTTGTCCTGATGCTAACCCTAGTTGTCCTGACGCTAACCCTAGTTGTCCTGACGCTAACCCTAGTTGTCCTGACGATAACCCTAGTTGTCCTGACGCTATCCCTAGTTGTCCTGACGCTAACCCTAGTTGTCCTGACGCTAACCCTAGTTGTCCTGACGCTAACCCTACTTGTCCTGACGCTAACCCTAGTTGTCCTGACGCTAACCCTAGTTGTCCTGACGCTAACCCTAGTTGTCCTGATGCTAACCCTACTTGTCCTGACGCTAACCCTAGTTGTCCTGACGCTAACCCTAGTTGTCCTGACGCTAACCCTAGTTGTCCTGACGCTAACCCTAGTTGTCCTGACGCTAACCCTAGTTGTCCTGACGCTAACCCTACTTGTCCTGACGCTAACCCTACTTGTCCTGACGCTAACCCTAGTTGTCCTGACGCTAACCCTACTTGTCCTGACGCTAACCCTAGTTGTCCTGACGCTAACCCTAGTTGTCCTGACGCTAACCCTACTTGTCCTGACGCTAACCCTAGTTGTCCTGACGCTAACCCTAGATGTCCTGACGCTAACCCTACTTGTCCTGACGCTAACCCTAGTTGTCCTGATGCTAACCCGAGTTGTCCTGACGCTAACCCTAGTTGTCCTGACGCTAACCCTAGTTGTCCTGACGCTAACCCGATTTGTCCTGATGCTAACCCTAGTTGTCCTAACGCTAACTCTAGTTGTCCTGACGCTAACCCGAGTTGTCCTGACGTTAACCCGAGTTGTCCTGACGCTAACCCGAGTTGTCCTGACGCTAACCCGAGTTGTCCTGACGTTAACCCGAGTTGTCCTGACGCTAACCCTAGTTGTCCTGACGCTAACCCTAGTTGTCGTGACGCTAACCCTAGTTGTCCTGACGCTAACCCTAGTTGTCCTGACGCTAACCCTAGTTGTCGTGACGCTAACTCTAGTTGTCCTGACGCTAACCCTAGTTGTCCTGACGCTAACCCTAGTTGTCCTGACGCTAACCCTAGTTGTCCTGACGCTAACCCTAGTTGTCCTGACGCAAACCCTAGTTGTCCTGACGCTAACCCTAGTTGTCCTGAAGCTAACCCTAGTTGTCCTGATGCTAACCCTAGTTGTCCTGACGCTAACCCTAGTTGTGCTGACGCTAACCCTACTTGTCCTGACGCTAACCCTACTTGTCCTGACGCTAACCCTACTTGTCCTGACGCTAACCCTAGTTGTCCTGACGCTAACCCTAGTTGTCCTGACGCTAACCCTACTTGTCCTGACGCTAACCCTACTTGTCCTAACGCTAACCCTAGTTGTCCTGACGCTAACCCTAGTTGTCCTGACGCTAACCCTAGTTGTCCTGACGCTAACCCTAGTTGTCCTGACGCTAACCCAAGTTGTCCTGACGCTAACCCTAGTTGTCCTGACGCTAACCCTAGTTGTCCTGACGCTAACCCAAGTTGTCCTGACGCTAACCCTACTTGTCCTGACGCTAACCCTAGTTGTCCTGACGCTAACCCTAGATGTCCTGACGCTAACCCTACTTGTCCTGACGCTAACCCTAGTTGTCCTGACGCTAACCCGAGTTGTCCTGACGCTAACCCTAGTTGTCCTGACGCTAACCCTAGTTGTCCTGACGCTAACCCGAGTTGTCCTGACGTTAACCCGAGTTGTCCTGACGCTAACCCGAGTTGTCCTGACGCTAACCCTAGTTGTCCTGACGCTAACCCTAGTTGTCGTGACGCTAACCCTAGTTGTCGTGACGCTAACCCTAGTTGTCCTGACGCTAACCCTAGTTGTCGTGACGCTAACCCTAGTTGTCCTGACGCTAACCCTAGTTGTCCTGACGCTAACCATAGTTGTCGTGACGCTAACCCTAGTTGTCGTGAAGCTAACCCTAGTTGTCCTGACGCTAAACCTAGTTGTCGTGACGCTAACCCTAGTTGTCCTGACGCTAACCCTAGTTGTCCTGACGCTAACCCTAGTTGTCCTGACGCTAACCCTAGTTGTCCTGATGCTAACCCTAGTTGTCGTGATGCCAACCCTAGTTGTCCTGATGCTAACCCTAGTTGTCGTGACGCTAACCCTAGTTGTCCTGACGCTAACCCTAGTTGTCTTGACGCTAACCCTAGTTGTCCTGACGCTAACCCTAGTTGTCCTGACGGTAACCCTAGTTGTCCTGACGCTAACCCTAGTTGTCCTGACGCTAACCCTAGTTGACCTGACGCTAACCCTAGTTGTCGTGACGCTAACCCTAGTTGTCCTGACGCTAACCCTAGTTGTCGTGACGCTAACCCTAGTTGTCCTGACGCTAACCCTAGTTGTCCTGACGCTAACCCTAGTTGTCGTGACGCTAACTCTAGTTGTCCTGACGCTAACCCTAGTTGTCGTGACGCTAACCCTAGTTGTCCTGACGCTAACCCTAGTTGTCCTGACGCTAACCCTAGTTGTCCTGAGGCTAACCCTAGATGTCCTGACGCTAACCCTAGTTGTCGTGACGCTAACCCTAGTTGTCCTGACGCTAACCCTAGTTGTCGTGACGCTAACCCTAGTTGTCCTGACGCTAACCCTAGTTGTCCTGACGCTAACCCTAGTTGTCCTGACGCTAACCCTAGTTGTCGTGACGCTAACTCTAGTTGTCCTGACACTAACCCTAGTTGTCCTGACGCTAACCCTAGTTGTCCTGACGCTAACCCTAGTTGTCCTGACGCTAACCCTATTTGTCCTGAAGAAAACCCTAGTTGTCCTGACGCTAACCCTAGTTGTCCTGACGCTAACCCTAGTTGTCTTGACGCTAACCCTACTTGTCCTGACGCTAACCCTACTTGTCCTGACGCTAACCCTACTTGTCCTGACGCTAACCCTAGTTGTCCTGACGCTAACCCTAGTTGTCCTGACGCTAACCCTACTTGTCCTGACGCTAACCCTAGTTGTCCTGACGCTAACCCTAGTTGTCCTGACGCTAACCCTACTTGTCCTGACGCTAACCCTAGTTGTCCTGACGCTAACCCTACTTGTCCTGACGCTAACCCTAGTTGTCCTGACGCTAACCCTACTTGTCCTGACGCTAACCCTAGTTGTCCTGACGCTAACCCTAGTTGTCCTGACGATAACCCTAGTTGTCCTGACGCTAACCCTAGTTGTCCTGACACTAACCCGAGTTGTCCTGACGCTAACCCGAGTTGTCCTGACGCTAACCCGAGTTGTCCTGACGCTAGCCCTAGTTGTCCTGACGCTAACCCTAGTTGTCCTGACGCTAACCCTAGTTGTCCTGACGATAACCCTAGTTGTCCTGACTCTAACCCTAGTTGTCCTGACGCTAACCCTAGTTGTCCTGACGCTATCCCTAGATGTCCAGACGCTAACCCTACTTGTCCTGACGCTAACCCTAGTTGTCCTGACGCTAACCCTAGTTGTCCTGACGCTGTCCCTACTTGTCCTGACGCTAACCCTAGTTGTCCTGACGCTAACCCTAGTTGTCCTGACGCTAACCCTAGTTGTCGTGACGCTAACTCTAGTTGTCCTGACACTAACCCTAGTTGTCCTGACGCTAACCCTAGTTGTCCTGACGCTAACCCTAGTTGTCCTGACGCTAACCCTAGTTGTCTTGACGCTAACCCTACTTGTCCTGACGCTAACCCTACTTGTCCTGACGCTAACCCTACTTGTCCTGACGCTAACCCTAGTTGTCCTGACGCTAACCCTAGTTGTCCTGACGCTAACCCTACTTGTCCTGACGCTAACCCTAGTTGTCCTGACGCTAACCCTAGTTGTCCTGACGCTAACCCTACTTGTCCTGACGCTAACCCTAGTTGTCCTGACGCTAACCCTACTTGTCCTGACGCTAACCCTAGTTGTCCTGACGCTAACCCTACTTGTCCTGACGCTAACCCTAGTTGTCCTGACGCTAACCCTAGTTGTCCTGACGATAACCCTAGTTGTCCTGACGCTAACCCTAGTTGTCCTGACACTAACCCGAGTTGTCCTGACGCTAACCCGAGTTGTCCTGACGCTAACCCGAGTTGTCCTGACGCTAGCCCTAGTTGTCCTGACGCTAACCCTAGTTGTCCTGACGCTAACCCTAGTTGTCCTGACGATAACCCTAGTTGTCCTGACTCTAACCCTAGTTGTCCTGACGCTAACCCTAGTTGTCCTGACGCTATCCCTAGATGTCCAGACGCTAACCCTACTTGTCCTGACGCTAACCCTAGTTGTCCTGACGCTAACCCTAGTTGTCCTGACGCTGTCCCTACTTGTCCTGACGCTAACCCTAGTTGTCCTGACGCTAACCCTAGTTGTCCTGACGCTAACCCTAGTTGTCGTGACGCTAACTCTAGTTGTCCTGACACTAACCCTAGTTGTCCTGACGCTAACCCTAGTTGTCCTGACGCTAACCCTAGTTGTCCTGACGCTAACCCTAGTTGTCCTGACGCAAACCCTAGTTGTCCTGACGCTAACCCTAGTTGTCCTGAAGCTAACCCTAGTTGTCCTGACGCTAACCCTAGTTGTCCTGACGCTAACCCTAGTTGTCCTGACGCTAACCCTAGTTGTCCTGACGATAACCCTAGTTGTCCTGACGCTAACCCTAGTTGTCCTGACGCTAACCCTAGTTGTCCTGACGCTAACCCTACTTGTCCTGACGCTAACCCTAGTTGTCCTGACGCTAACCCTAGTTGTCCTGACGCTAACCCTACTTGTCCTGACGCTAACTATAGTTGTCCTGACGCTAACCCTAGTTGTCGTGACGCTAACTCTAGTTGTCCTGACACTAACCCTAGTTGTCCTGACGCTAACCCTAGTTGTCCTGACGCTAACCCTAGTTGTCCTGACGCTAACCCTAGTTGTCCTGACGCAAACCCTAGTTGTCCTGACGCTAACCCTAGTTGTCCTGAAGCTAACCCTAGTTGTCCTGACGCTAACCCTAGTTGTCCTGATGCTAACCCTAGTTGTCCTGACGCTAACCCTAGTTGTCCTGACGATAACCCTAGTTGTCCTGACGCTAACCCTAGTTGTCCTGACGCTAACCCTAGTTGTCCTGACGCTAACCCTACTTGTCCTGACGCTAACCCTAGTTGTCCTGACGCTAACCCTAGTTGTCCTGACGCTAACCCTACTTGTCCTGACGCTAACCCTAGTTGTCCTGACGCAAACCCTAGTTGTCCTGACGCTAACCCTAGTTGTCCTGACGCTAACCCTAGTTGTCCTGACGCTAACCCTAGTTGTCCTGACGCTAACCCTAGTTGTCCTGACGATAACCCTAGTTGTCCTGACGCTAACCCTAGTTGTCCTGACGCTAACCCTAGTTGTCCTGACGCTAACCCTACTTGTCCTGACGCTAACCCTAGTTGTCCTGACGCTAACCCTACTTGTCCTGACGCTAACCCTAGTTGTCCTGACGCTAACCCTAGTTGTCGTGACGCTAACTCTAGTTGTCCTGACTCTAACCCTAGTTGTCCTGACGCTAACCCTAGTTGTCCTGACGCTAACCCTAGTTGTCCTGACGCTAACCCTAGTTGTCCTGACGCAAACCCTAGTTGTCCTGACGCTAACCCTAGTTGTCCTGACGCTAACCCGAGTTGTCCTGACGCTAACCCTAGATGTCCAGACGCTAACCCTACTTGTCCTGACGCAAACCCTAGTTGTCCTGACGCAAACCCTAGTTGTCCTGACGCTAACCCTAGTTGTCCTGACGCTATCCCGAGTTGTCCTGACGCTAACCCGAGTTGTCCTGACGCTAACCCTAGATGTCCAGACGCTAACCCTACTTGTCCTGACGCTAACCCTAGTTGTCCTGACGCTAACCCTAGTTGTCCTGACGCTAACCCTACTTGTCCTGACGCTAACCCTAGTTGTCCTGACGCTAACCCTAGTTGTCGTGACGCTAACTCTAGTTGTCCTGACGCTAACCCTAGTTGTCCTGACGCTAACCCTAGTTGTCCTGACGCTAACCCTAGTTGTCCTGACGCTAACCCTAGTTGTCCTGATGCAAACCCTAGTTGTCCTGACGCTAACCCTAGTTGTCCTGAAGGTAACCCTAGTTGTCCTGACGCTAACCCTAGTTGTCCTGACGCTAACCCTAGTTGTCCTGACTATAACCCTAGTTGTCCTGACGCTAACCCTAGTTGTCCTGACGCTAACCCTACTTGTCCTGACTATAACCCTAGTTGTCCTGACGCTAACCCTAGTTGTCCTGACGCTAACCCTACTTGTCCTGACGCTAACCCTAGTTGTCCTGACGCTAACCCTAGTTGTCCTGATGCAAACCCTAGTTGTCCTGACGCTAACCCTAGTTGTCCTGACGCTAACCCTACTTGTCCTGACGCTAACCCTAGTTGTCCTGACGCTAACCCTAGTTGTCGTGACGCTAACTCTAGTTGTCCTGACGCTAACCCTAGTTGTCCTGACGCTAACCCTAGTTGTCCTGACGCTAACCCTAGTTGTCCTGACGCTAACCCTAGTTGTCCTGATGCAAACCCTAGTTGTCCTGACGCTAACCCTAGTTGTCCTGAAGGTAACCCTAGTTGTCCTGACGCTAACCCTAGTTGTCCTGACGCTAACCCTAGTTGTCCTGACTATAACCCTAGTTGTCCTGACGCTAACCCTAGTTGTCCTGACGCTAACCCTACTTGTCCTGACGCTAACCCTAGTTGTCCTGACGCTAACCCTAGCTGTCCTGACGCTAACCCTACTTGTCCTGACGCTAACCCTAGTTGTCCTGACGCTAACCCTAGTTGTCGTGACGCTAACTCTAGTTGTCCTGACGCTAACCCTAGTTGTCCTGACGCTAACCCTAGTTGTCCTGACGCTAACCCTAGTTGTCCTGACGCTAACCCTAGTTGTCCTGACGCAAACCCTAGTTGTCCTGACGCAAACCCTAGTTGTCCTGACGCTAACCCTAGTTGTCCTGACGCTAACCCTAGTTGTCCTGACGCTAACCCTAGTTGTCCTGACGCTAACCCTACTTGTCCTGACGCTAACCCTACTTGTCCTGACGCTAACCCTACTTGTCCTGACGCTAACCCTAGTTGTCCTGACGCTAACCCTAGTTGTCCTGACGCTAACCCTACTTGTCCTGACGCTAACCCTAGTTGTCCTGACGCTAACCCTAGTTGTCCTGACGCTAACCCTACTTGTCCTGACGCTAACCCTAGTTGTCCTGACGCTAACCCTACTTGTCCTGACGCTAACCCTAGTTGTCCTGACGCTAACCCTACTTGTCTTGATGCTAACCCTAGTTGTCCTGACGCTAACCCTAGTTGTCCTGACGATAACCCTAGTTGTCCTGACGCTAACCCTAGTTGTCCTGACGCTAACCCGAGTTGTCCTGACGCTAACCCGAGTTGTCCTGACGCTAACCCGAGTTGTCCTGACGCTAGCCCTAGTTGTCCTGATGCTAACCCTAGTTGTCCTGACGCTAACCCTAGTTGTCCTGACGCTAACCCTAGTTGTCCTGACGATAACCCTAGTTGTCCTGACTCTAACCCTAGTTGTCCTGACGCTAACCCTAGTTGTCCTGACGCTAACCCTAGATGTCCAGACGCTAACCCTACTTGTCCTGACGCTAACCCTAGTTGTCCTGACGCTAACCCTAGTTGTCCTGACGCTAACCCTACTTGTCCTGACGCTAACCCTAGTTGTCCTGACGCTAACCCTAGTTGTCCTGACGCTAACCCTAGTTGTCGTGACGCTAACTCTAGTTGTCCTGACGCTAACCCTAGTTGTCCTGACGCTAACCCTAGTTGTCCTGACGCTAACCCTAGTTGTCCTGACGCAAACCCTAGTTGTCCTGACGCTAACCCTAGTTGTCCTGAAGGTAACCCTAGTTGTCCTGACGCTAACCCTAGTTGTCCTGACGCTAACCCTAGTTGTCCTGACGCTAACCCTAGTTGTCCTGACGATAACCCTAGTTGTCCTGACGCTAACCCTAGTTGTCCTGACGCTAACCCTAGTTGTCCTGACGCTAACCCTACTTGTCCTGACGCTAACCCTAGTTGTCCTGACGCTAACCCTAGTTGTCCTGACGCTAACCCTACTTGTCCTGACGCTAACCCTAGTTGTCCTGACGCTAACCCTAGTTGTCGTGACGCTAACTCTAGTTGTCCTGACGCTAACCCTAGTTGTCCTGATGCTAATCCTAGTTGTCCTGACGCTAACCCTAGTTGTCCTGACGCTAACCCTAGTTGTCCTGACGCTAACCCTACTTGTCCTGACGCTAACCCTACTTGTCCTGACGCTAACCCTAGTTGTCCTGACACTAACCCTACTTGTCCTGACGCTAAACCTAGTTGTCCTGACGCTAACCCTAGTTGTCCTGACGCTAACCCTAGTTGTCCTGACGCTAACCCTACTTGTCCTGACGCTAACACTAGTTGTCCTGACGCTAACCCTAGATGTCCTGACGCTAACCCTACTTGTCCTGACGCTAACCCTAGTTGTCCTGATGCTAACCCGAGTTGTCCTGACGCTAACCCTAGTTGTCCTGACGCTAACCCTAGTTGTCCTGACGCTAACCCGATTTGTCCTGATGCTAACCCTAGTTGTCCTAACGCTAACTCTAGTTGTCCTGACGCTAACCCGAGTTGTCCTGACGTTAACCCGAGTTGTCCTGACGCTAACCCTAGCTGTCCTGACGCTAACCCTAGTTGTCCTGACGATAACCCTAGTTGTCCTGACTCTAACCCTAGTTGTCCTGACGCTAACCCTAGTTGTCCTGACGCTAACCCTAGATGTCCAGACGCTAACCCTACTTGTCCTGACGCTAACCCTAGTTGTCCTGACGCTAACCGTAGTTGTCCTGACGCTAACCCTACTTGTCCTGACGCTAACCCTACTTGTCCTGACGCTAACCCTAGTTGTCCTGACGCTAACCCTAGTTGTCGTGACGCTAACTCTAGTTGTCCTGACGCTAACCCTAGTTGTCCTGACGCTAACCCTAGTTGTCCTGACGCTAACCCTAGTTGTCCTGACGCAAACCCTAGTTGTCCTGACGCTAACCCTAGTTGTCCTGAAGGTAACCCTAGTTGTCCTGACGCTAACCCTAGTTGTCCTGACGCTAACCCTAGTTGTCCTGACGCTAACCCTAGTTGTCCTGACGATAACCCTAGTTGTCCTGACGCTAACCCTAGTTGTCCTGACGCTAACCCTAGTTGTCCTGACGCTAACCCTACTTGTCCTGACGCAAACCCTAGTTGTCCTGACGCTAACCCTAGTTGTCCTGACGCTAACCCTACTTGTCCTGACGCTAACCCTAGTTGTCCTGACGCTAACCCTAGTTGTCGTGACGCTAACTCTAGTTGTCCTGACGCTAACCCTAGTTGTCCTGACGCTAACCCTAGTTGTTCTGACGCTAACCCTAGTTGTCCTGACGCAAACCCTAGTTGTCCTGACGCAAACCCTAGTTGTCCTGACGCTAACCCTAGTTGTCCTGACGCTAACCCTAGTTGTCCTGACGCTAACCCTAGTTGTCCTGACGCTAACCCTACTTGTCCTGACGCTAACCCTACTTGTCCTGACGCTAACCCTAGTTGTCCTGACGCTAACCCTAGTTGTCCTGACGCTAACCCTACTTGTCCTAACGCTAACCCTAGTTGTCCTGACGCTAACCCTAGTTGTCCTGACGCTAACCCTACTTGTCCTGACGCTAACCCTAGTTGTCCTGACGCTAACCCTACTTGTCCTGACGCTAACCCTAGTTGTCCTGACGCTAACCCTACTTGTCTTGACGCTAACCCTAGTTGTCCTGACGCTAACCCTAGTTGTCCTGACGATAACCATAGTTGTCCTGACGCTAACCCTAGTTGTCCTGACGCAAACCCGAGTTGTCCTGACGCTAACCCGAGTTGTCCTGACGCTAACCCGAGTTGTCCTGACGCTAGCCCTAGTTGTCCTGATGCTAACCCTAGTTGTCCTGACGCTAACCCTAGTTGTCCTGACGCTAACCCTAGTTGTCCTGACGATAACCCTAGTTGTCCTGACGCTATCCCTAGTTGTCCTGACGCTAACCCTAGTTGTCCTGACGCTAACCCTAGTTGTCCTGACGCTAACCCTACTTGTCCTGACGCTAACCCTAGTTGTCCTGACGCTAACCCTAGTTGTCCTGACGCTAACCCTAGTTGTCCTGACGCTAACCCTACTTGTCCTGACGCTAACCCTAGTTGTCCTGACGCTAACCCTAGTTGTCCTGACGCTAACCCTACTTGTCCTGACGCTAACTATAGTTGTCCTGACGCTAACCCTAGTTGTCGTGACGCTAACTCTAGTTGTCCTGACACTAACCCTAGTTGTCCTGACGCTAACCCTAGTTGTCCTGACGCTAACCCTAGTTGTCCTGACGCTAACCCTAGTTGTCCTGACGCAAACCCTAGTTGTCCTGACGCTAACCCTAGTTGTCCTGAAGCTAACCCTAGTTGTCCTGACGCTAACCCTAGTTGTCCTGATGCTAACCCTAGTTGTCCTGACGCTAACCCTAGTTGTCCTGACGATAACCCTAGTTGTCCTGACGCTAACCCTAGTTGTCCTGACGCTAACCCTAGTTGTCCTGACGCTAACCCTACTTGTCCTGACGCTAACCCTAGTTGTCCTGACGCTAACCCTAGTTGTCCTGACGCTAACCCTACTTGTCCTGACGCTAACCCTAGTTGTCCTGACGCAAACCCTAGTTGTCCTGACGCTAACCCTAGTTGTCCTGAAGCTAACCCTAGTTGTCCTGACGCTAACCCTAGTTGTCCTGACGCTAACCCTAGTTGTCCTGACGATAACCCTAGTTGTCCTGACGCTAACCCTAGTTGTCCTGACGCTAACCCTAGTTGTCCTGACGCTAACCCTAGTTGTCCTGACGCTAACCCTACTTGTCCTGACGCTAACCCTAGTTGTCCTGACGCTAACCCTACTTGTCCTGACGCTAACCCTAGTTGTCCTGACGCTAACCCTAGTTGTCGTGACGCTAACTCTAGTTGTCCTGACTCTAACCCTAGTTGTCCTGACGCTAACCCTAGTTGTCCTGACGCTAACCCTAGTTGTCCTGACGCTAACCCTAGTTGTCCTGACGCAAACCCTAGTTGTCCTGACGCTAACCCTAGTTGTCCTGACGCTAACCCGAGTTGTCCTGACGCTAACCCTAGATGTCCAGACGCTAACCCTACTTGTCCTGACGCAAACCCTAGTTGTCCTGACGCAAACCCTAGTTGTCCTGACGCTAACCCTAGTTGTCCTGACGCTATCCCGAGTTGTCCTGACGCTAACCCGAGTTGTCCTGACGCTAACCCTAGATGTCCAGACGCTAACCCTACTTGTCCTGACGCTAACCCTAGTTGTCCTGACGCTAACCCTAGTTGTCCTGACGCTAACCCTACTTGTCCTGACGCTAACCCTAGTTGTCCTGACGCTAACCCTAGTTGTCGTGACGCTAACTCTAGTTGTCCTGACGCTAACCCTAGTTGTCCTGACGCTAACCCTAGTTGTCCTGACGCTAACCCTAGTTGTCCTGACGCTAACCCTAGTTGTCCTGATGCAAACCCTAGTTGTCCTGACGCTAACCCTAGTTGTCCTGAAGGTAACCCTAGTTGTCCTGACGCTAACCCTAGTTGTCCTGACGCTAACCCTAGTTGTCCTGACTATAACCCTAGTTGTCCTGACGCTAACCCTAGTTGTCCTGACGCTAACCCTACTTGTCCTGACTATAACCCTAGTTGTCCTGACGCTAACCCTAGTTGTCCTGACGCTAACCCTACTTGTCCTGACGCTAACCCTAGTTGTCCTGACGCTAACCCTAGTTGTCCTGATGCAAACCCTAGTTGTCCTGACGCTAACCCTAGTTGTCCTGACGCTAACCCTACTTGTCCTGACGCTAACCCTAGTTGTCCTGACGCTAACCCTAGTTGTCGTGACGCTAACTCTAGTTGTCCTGACGCTAACCCTAGTTGTCCTGACGCTAACCCTAGTTGTCCTGACGCTAACCCTAGTTGTCCTGACGCTAACCCTAGTTGTCCTGATGCAAACCCTAGTTGTCCTGACGCTAACCCTAGTTGTCCTGAAGGTAACCCTAGTTGTCCTGACGCTAACCCTAGTTGTCCTGACGCTAACCCTAGTTGTCCTGACTATAACCCTAGTTGTCCTGACGCTAACCCTAGTTGTCCTGACGCTAACCCTACTTGTCCTGACGCTAACCCTAGTTGTCCTGACGCTAACCCTAGCTGTCCTGACGCTAACCCTACTTGTCCTGACGCTAACCCTAGTTGTCCTGACGCTAACCCTAGTTGTCGTGACGCTAACTCTAGTTGTCCTGACGCTAACCCTAGTTGTCCTGACGCTAACCCTAGTTGTCCTGACGCTAACCCTAGTTGTCCTGACGCTAACCCTAGTTGTCCTGACGCAAACCCTAGTTGTCCTGACGCAAACCCTAGTTGTCCTGACGCTAACCCTAGTTGTCCTGACGCTAACCCTAGTTGTCCTGACGCTAACCCTAGTTGTCCTGACGCTAACCCTACTTGTCCTGACGCTAACCCTACTTGTCCTGACGCTAACCCTACTTGTCCTGACGCTAACCCTAGTTGTCCTGACGCTAACCCTAGTTGTCCTGACGCTAACCCTACTTGTCCTGACGCTAACCCTAGTTGTCCTGACGCTAACCCTAGTTGTCCTGACGCTAACCCTACTTGTCCTGACGCTAACCCTAGTTGTCCTGACGCTAACCCTACTTGTCCTGACGCTAACCCTAGTTGTCCTGACGCTAACCCTACTTGTCTTGATGCTAACCCTAGTTGTCCTGACGCTAACCCTAGTTGTCCTGACGATAACCCTAGTTGTCCTGACGCTAACCCTAGTTGTCCTGACGCTAACCCGAGTTGTCCTGACGCTAACCCGAGTTGTCCTGACGCTAACCCGAGTTGTCCTGACGCTAGCCCTAGTTGTCCTGATGCTAACCCTAGTTGTCCTGACGCTAACCCTAGTTGTCCTGACGCTAACCCTAGTTGTCCTGACGATAACCCTAGTTGTCCTGACTCTAACCCTAGTTGTCCTGACGCTAACCCTAGTTGTCCTGACGCTAACCCTAGATGTCCAGACGCTAACCCTACTTGTCCTGACGCTAACCCTAGTTGTCCTGACGCTAACCCTAGTTGTCCTGACGCTAACCCTACTTGTCCTGACGCTAACCCTAGTTGTCCTGACGCTAACCCTAGTTGTCCTGACGCTAACCCTAGTTGTCGTGACGCTAACTCTAGTTGTCCTGACGCTAACCCTAGTTGTCCTGACGCTAACCCTAGTTGTCCTGACGCTAACCCTAGTTGTCCTGACGCAAACCCTAGTTGTCCTGACGCTAACCCTAGTTGTCCTGAAGGTAACCCTAGTTGTCCTGACGCTAACCCTAGTTGTCCTGACGCTAACCCTAGTTGTCCTGACGCTAACCCTAGTTGTCCTGACGATAACCCTAGTTGTCCTGACGCTAACCCTAGTTGTCCTGACGCTAACCCTAGTTGTCCTGACGCTAACCCTACTTGTCCTGACGCTAACCCTAGTTGTCCTGACGCTAACCCTAGTTGTCCTGACGCTAACCCTACTTGTCCTGACGCTAACCCTAGTTGTCCTGACGCTAACCCTAGTTGTCGTGACGCTAACTCTAGTTGTCCTGACGCTAACCCTAGTTGTCCTGATGCTAATCCTAGTTGTCCTGACGCTAACCCTAGTTGTCCTGACGCTAACCCTAGTTGTCCTGACGCTAACCCTACTTGTCCTGACGCTAACCCTACTTGTCCTGACGCTAACCCTAGTTGTCCTGACACTAACCCTACTTGTCCTGACGCTAAACCTAGTTGTCCTGACGCTAACCCTAGTTGTCCTGACGCTAACCCTAGTTGTCCTGACGCTAACCCTACTTGTCCTGACGCTAACACTAGTTGTCCTGACGCTAACCCTAGATGTCCTGACGCTAACCCTACTTGTCCTGACGCTAACCCTAGTTGTCCTGATGCTAACCCGAGTTGTCCTGACGCTAACCCTAGTTGTCCTGACGCTAACCCTAGTTGTCCTGACGCTAACCCGATTTGTCCTGATGCTAACCCTAGTTGTCCTAACGCTAACTCTAGTTGTCCTGACGCTAACCCGAGTTGTCCTGACGTTAACCCGAGTTGTCCTGACGCTAACCCTAGCTGTCCTGACGCTAACCCTAGTTGTCCTGACGATAACCCTAGTTGTCCTGACTCTAACCCTAGTTGTCCTGACGCTAACCCTAGTTGTCCTGACGCTAACCCTAGATGTCCAGACGCTAACCCTACTTGTCCTGACGCTAACCCTAGTTGTCCTGACGCTAACCGTAGTTGTCCTGACGCTAACCCTACTTGTCCTGACGCTAACCCTACTTGTCCTGACGCTAACCCTAGTTGTCCTGACGCTAACCCTAGTTGTCGTGACGCTAACTCTAGTTGTCCTGACGCTAACCCTAGTTGTCCTGACGCTAACCCTAGTTGTCCTGACGCTAACCCTAGTTGTCCTGACGCAAACCCTAGTTGTCCTGACGCTAACCCTAGTTGTCCTGAAGGTAACCCTAGTTGTCCTGACGCTAACCCTAGTTGTCCTGACGCTAACCCTAGTTGTCCTGACGCTAACCCTAGTTGTCCTGACGATAACCCTAGTTGTCCTGACGCTAACCCTAGTTGTCCTGACGCTAACCCTAGTTGTCCTGACGCTAACCCTACTTGTCCTGACGCTAACCCTACTTGTCCTGACGCTAACCCTAGTTGTCCTGACGCTAACCCTAGTTGTCGTGACGCTAACTCTAGTTGTCCTGACGCTAACCCTAGTTGTCCTGACGCTAACCCTAGTTGTTCTGACGCTAACCCTAGTTGTCCTGACGCAAACCCTAGTTGTCCTGACGCAAACCCTAGTTGTCCTGACGCTAACCCTAGTTGTCCTGACGCTAACCCTAGTTGTCCTGACGCTAACCCTAGTTGTCCTGACGCTAACCCTACTTGTCCTGACGCTAACCCTACTTGTCCTGACGCTAACCCTAGTTGTCCTGACGCTAACCCTAGTTGTCCTGACGCTAACCCTACTTGTCCTAACGCTAACCCTAGTTGTCCTGACGCTAACCCTAGTTGTCCTGACGCTAACCCTACTTGTCCTGACGCTAACCCTAGTTGTCCTGACGCTAACCCTACTTGTCCTGACGCTAACCCTAGTTGTCCTGACGCTAACCCTACTTGTCTTGACGCTAACCCTAGTTGTCCTGACGCTAACCCTAGTTGTCCTGACGATAACCATAGTTGTCCTGACGCTAACCCTAGTTGTCCTGACGCAAACCCGAGTTGTCCTGACGCTAACCCGAGTTGTCCTGACGCTAACCCGAGTTGTCCTGACGCTAGCCCTAGTTGTCCTGATGCTAACCCTAGTTGTCCTGACGCTAACCCTAGTTGTCCTGACGCTAACCCTAGTTGTCCTGACGATAACCCTAGTTGTCCTGACGCTATCCCTAGTTGTCCTGACGCTAACCCTAGTTGTCCTGACGCTAACCCTAGTTGTCCTGACGCTAACCCTACTTGTCCTGACGCTAACCCTAGTTGTCCTGACGCTAACCCTAGTTGTCCTGACGCTAACCCTAGTTGTCCTGACGCTAACCCTACTTGTCCTGACGCTAACCCTAGTTGTCCTGACGCTAACCCTAGTTGTCGTGACGCTAACTCTAGTTGTCCTGACGCTAACCCTAGTTGTCCTGACGCTAACCCTAGTTGTCCTGACGCAAACCCTAGTTGTCCTGACGCAAACCCTAGTTGTCCTGACGCTAACCCTAGTTGTCCTGACGCTAACCCTAGTTGTCCTGACGCTAACCCTAGTTGTCCTGACGCTAACCCTACTTGTCCTGACGCTAACCCTACTTGTCCTGACGCTAACCCTAGTTGTCCTGACGCTAACCCTAGTTGTCCTGACGCTAACCCTACTTGTCCTAACGCTAACCCTAGTTGTCCTGACGCTAACCCTAGTTGTCCTGACGCTAACCCTACTTGTCCTGACGCTAACCCTAGTTGTCCTGACGCTAACCCTACTTGTCCTGACGCTAACCCTAGTTGTCCTGACGCTAACCCTACTTGTCTTGACGCTAACCCTAGTTGTCCTGACGCTAACCCTAGTTGTCCTGACGATAACCATAGTTGTCCTGACGCTAACCCTAGTTGTCCTGACGCAAACCCGAGTTGTCCTGACGCTAACCCGAGTTGTCCTGACGCTAACCCGAGTTGTCCTGACGCTAGCCCTAGTTGTCCTGATGCTAACCCTAGTTGTCCTGACGCTAACCCTAGTTGTCCTGACGCTAACCCTAGTTGTCCTGACGATAACCCTAGTTGTCCTGACGCTATCCCTAGTTGTCCTGACGCTAACCCTAGTTGTCCTGACGCTAACCCTAGTTGTCCTGACGCTAACCCTACTTGTCCTGACGCTAACCCTAGTTGTCCTGACGCTAACCCTAGTTGTCCTGACGCTAACCCTAGTTGTCCTGATGCTAACCCTACTTGTCCTGACGCTAACCCTAGTTGTCCTGACGCTAACCCTAGTTGTCCTGACGCTAACCCTAGTTGTCCTGACGCTAACCCTAGTTGTCCTGACGCTAACCCTAGTTGTCCTGACGCTAACCCTACTTGTCCTGACGCTAACCCTACTTGTCCTGACGCTAACCCTAGTTGTCCTGACGCTAACCCTACTTGTCCTGACGCTAACCCTAGTTGTCCTGACGCTAACCCTAGTTGTCCTGACGCTAACCCTACTTGTCCTGACGCTAACCCTAGTTGTCCTGACGCTAACCCTAGATGTCCTGACGCTAACCCTACTTGTCCTGACGCTAACCCTAGTTGTCCTGATGCTAACCCGAGTTGTCCTGACGCTAACCCTAGTTGTCCTGACGCTAACCCTAGTTGTCCTGACGCTAACCCGATTTGTCCTGATGCTAACCCTAGTTGTCCTAACGCTAACTCTAGTTGTCCTGACGCTAACCCGAGTTGTCCTGACGTTAACCCGAGTTGTCCTGACGCTAACCCGAGTTGTCCTGACGCTAACCCGAGTTGTCCTGACGTTAACCCGAGTTGTCCTGACGCTAACCCTAGTTGTCCTGACGCTAACCCTAGTTGTCGTGACGCTAACCCTAGTTGTCCTGACGCTAACCCTAGTTGTCCTGACGCTAACCCTAGTTGTCGTGACGCTAACTCTAGTTGTCCTGACGCTAACCCTAGTTGTCCTGACGCTAACCCTAGTTGTCCTGACGCTAACCCTAGTTGTCCTGACGCTAACCCTAGTTGTCCTGACGCAAACCCTAGTTGTCCTGACGCTAACCCTAGTTGTCCTGAAGCTAACCCTAGTTGTCCTGATGCTAACCCTAGTTGTCCTGACGCTAACCCTAGTTGTGCTGACGCTAACCCTACTTGTCCTGACGCTAACCCTACTTGTCCTGACGCTAACCCTACTTGTCCTGACGCTAACCCTAGTTGTCCTGACGCTAACCCTAGTTGTCCTGACGCTAACCCTACTTGTCCTGACGCTAACCCTACTTGTCCTAACGCTAACCCTAGTTGTCCTGACGCTAACCCTAGTTGTCCTGACGCTAACCCTAGTTGTCCTGACGCTAACCCTAGTTGTCCTGACGCTAACCCTACTTGTCCTGACGCTAACCCTAGTTGTCCTGACGCTAACCCTAGTTGTCCTGAAGGTAACCCTAGTTGTCCTGACGCTAACCCTAGTTGTCCTGACGCTAACCCTAGTTGTCCTGACGCTAACCCTAGTTGTCCTGACGATAACCCTAGTTGTCCTGACGCTAACCCTAGTTGTCCTGACGCTAACCCTAGTTGTCCTGACGCTAACCCTAGTTGTCCTGACGCTAACCCTAGTTGTCCTGACGCTAACCCTAGTTGTCCTGACGCTAACCCTAGTTGTCCTGACGCTAACCCTAGTTGTCCTGACGCTAACCCTACTTGTCCTGACGCTAACCCTAGTTGTCCTGACGCTAACCCTAGTTGTCCTGACGCTAACCCTACTTGTCCTGACGCTAACTATAGTTGTCCTGACGCTAACCCTAGTTGTCGTGACGCTAACTCTAGTTGTCCTGACACTAACCCTAGTTGTCCTGACGCTAACCCTAGTTGTCCTGACGCTAACCCTAGTTGTCCTGACGCTAACCCTAGTTGTCCTGACGCAAACCCTAGTTGTCCTGACGCAAACCCTAGTTGTCCTGACGCTAACCCTAGTTGTCCTGAAGCTAACCCTAGTTGTCCTGACGCTAACCCTAGTTGTCCTGATGCTAACCCTAGTTGTCCTGACGCTAACCCTAGTTGTCCTGACGATAACCCTAGTTGTCCTGACGCTAACCCTAGTTGTCCTGACGCTAACCCTAGTTGTCCTGACGCTAACCCTACTTGTCCTGACGCTAACCCTAGTTGTCCTGACGCTAACCCTAGTTGTCCTGACGCTAACCCTACTTGTCCTGACGCTAACCCTAGTTGTCCTGACGCAAACCCTAGTTGTCCTGACGCTAACCCTAGTTGTCCTGAAGCTAACCCTAGTTGTCCTGACGCTAACCCTAGTTGTCCTGACGCTAACCCTAGTTGTCCTGACGCTAACCCTAGTTGTCCTGACGATAACCCTAGTTGTCCTGACGCTAACCCTAGTTGTCCTGACGCTAACCCTAGTTGTCCTGACGCTAACCCTACTTGTCCTGACGCTAACCCTAGTTGTCCTGACGCTAACCCTACTTGTCCTGACGCTAACCCTAGTTGTCCTGACGCTAACCCTAGTTGTCGTGACGCTAACTCTAGTTGTCCTGACTCTAACCCTAGTTGTCCTGACGCTAACCCTAGTTGTCCTGACGCTAACCCTAGTTGTCCTGACGCTAACCCTAGTTGTCCTGACGCAAACCCTAGTTGTCCTGACGCTAACCCTAGTTGTCCTGAAGCTAACCCTAGTTGTCCTGACGCTAACCCTAGTTGTCCTGATGCTAACCCTAGTTGTCCTGACGCTAACCCTAGTTGTCCTGACGATAACCCTAGTTGTCCTGACGCTAACCCTAGTTGTCCTGACGCTAACCCTAGTTGTCCTGACGCTAACCCTACTTGTCCTGACGCTAACCCTAGTTGTCCTGACGCTAACCCTAGTTGTCCTGACGCTAACCCTACTTGTCCTGACGCTAACCCTAGTTGTCGTGACGCTAACTCTAGTTGTCCTGACACTAACCCTAGTTGTCCTGACGCTAACCCTAGTTGTCCTGACGCTAACCCTAGTTGTCCTGACGCAAACCCTAGTTGTCCTGACGCTAACCCTAGTTGTCCTGAAGCTAACCCTAGTTGTCCTGACGCTAACCCTAGTTGTCCTGACGCTAACCCTAGTTGTCCTGACGCTAACCCTACTTGTCCTGACGCTAACCCTACTTGTCCTGACGCTAACCCTACTTGTCCTAACGCTAACCCTAGTTGTCCTGACGCTAACCCTAGTTGTCCTGACGCTAACCCTACTTGTCCTAACGCTAACCCTAGTTGTCCTGACGCTAACCCTAGTTGTCCTGACGCTAACCCTACTTGTCCTGACGCTAACCCTAGTTGTCCTGACGCTAACCCTACTTGTCCTGACGCTAACCCTAGTTGTCCTGACGCTAACCCTACTTGTCTTGACGCTAACCCGAGTTGTCCTGACGCTAACCCTACTTGTCCTAACGCTAACCCTAGTTGTCCTGACGCTAACCCTACTTGTCCTAACGCTAACCCTAGTTGTCCTGACGCTAACCCTAGTTGTCCTGACGCTAACCCTAGTTGTCCTGACGCTAACCCTACTTGTCTTGACGCTAACCCTAGTTGTCTTGACGCTAACCCGAGTTGTCCTGACGCTAACCCTACTTGTCCTAACGCTAACCCTACTTGTCCTGACGCTAACCCTACTTGTCCTAACGCTAACCCTAGTTGTCCTGACGCTAACCCTAGTTGTCCTGACACTAACCCGAGTTGTCCTGACGCTAACCCTAGTTGTCCTGACGCTAACCCGAGTTGTCCTGACGCTAGCCCTAGTTGTCCTGATGCTAACCCTAGTTGTCCTGACGCTAACCCTAGTTGTCCTGACGCTAACCCTAGTTGTCCTGACGATAACCCTAGTTGTCCTGACGCTATCCCTAGTTGTCCTGACGCTAACCCTAGTTGTCCTGACGCTAACCCTAGTTGTCCTGACGCTAACCCTACTTGTCCTGACGCTAACCCTAGTTGTCCTGACGCTAACCCTAGTTGTCCTGATGCTAACCCTACTTGTCCTGACGCTAACCCTAGTTGTCCTGACGCTAACCCTAGTTGTCCTGACGCTAACCCTAGTTGTCCTGACGCTAACCCTAGTTGTCCTGACGCTAACCCTAGTTGTCCTGACGCAAACCCTAGTTGTCCTGACGCTAACCCTAGTTGTCCTGAAGGTAACCCTAGTTGTCCTGACGCTAACCCTAGTTGTCCTGACGCTAACCCTAGTTGTCCTGACTCTAACCCTAGTTGTCCTGACGCTAACCCTAGTTGTCCTGACGCTAACCCTAGATGTCCAGACGCTAACCCTACTTGTCCTGACGCTAACCCTAGTTGTCCTGACGCTAACCCTAGTTGTCCTGACGCTAACCCTAGTTGTCCTGACGCTAACCCTAGTTGTCGTGACGCTAACGCTAGTTGTCCTGACACTAACCCTAGTTGTCCTGACGCTAACCCTAGTTGTCCTGACGCTAACCCTAGTTGTCCTGACGCAAACCCTAGTTGTCCTGACGCTAACCCTAGTTGTCCTGAAGGTAACCCTAGTTGTCCTGACGCTAACCCTAGTTGTCCTGACGCTAACCCTAGTTGTCCTGACGATAACCCTAGTTGTCCTGACGCTAACCCTAGTTGTCCTGACGCTAACCCTAGTTGTCCTGACGCTAACCCTACTTGTCCTGACGCTAACCCTAGTTGTCCTGACGCTAACCCTACTTGTCCTGACGCTAACCCTACTTGTCCTGACGCTAACCCTAGTTGTCCTGACGCTAACCCTAGTTGTCGTGACGCTAACTCTAGTTGTCCTGACGCTAACCCTAGTTGTCCTGACGCTAACCCTAGTTGTCCTGACGCTAACCCTAGTTGTCCTGACGCAAACCCTAGTTGTCCTGACGCTAACCCTAGTTGTCCTGAAGGTAACCCTAGTTGTCCTGACGCTAACCCTAGTTGTCCTGACGCTAACCCTAGTTGTCCTGACGATAACCCTAGTTGTCCTGACGCTAACCCTAGTTGTCCTGACGCTAACCCTAGTTGTCCTGACGCTAACCCTACTTGTCCTGACGCTAACCCTAGTTGTCCTGACGCTAACCCTAGTTGTCCTGACGCTAACCCTACTTGTCCTGACGCTAACCCTAGTTGTCCTGACGCTAACCCTAGTTGTCGTGACGCTAACTCTAGTTGTCCTGACGCTAACCCTAGTTGTCCTGACGCTAACCCTAGTTGTCCTGACGCTAACCCTAGTTGTCCTGACGCAAACCCTAGTTGTCCTGACGCAAACCCTAGTTGTCCTGACGCTAACCCTAGTTGTCCTGACGCTAACCCTAGTTGTCCTGACGCTAACCCTACTTGTCCTGATGCTAACCCTACTTGTCCTGACGCTAACCCTACTTGTCCTGACGCTAACCCTAGTTGTCCTGACGCTAACCCTAGTTGTCCTGACGCTAACCCTACTTGTCCTAACGCTAACCCTAGTTGTCCTGACGCTAACCCTAGTTGTCCTGACGCTAACCCTACTTGTCCTGACGCTAACCCTAGTTGTCCTGACGCTAACCCTACTTGTCCTGACGCTAACCCTAGTTGTCCTGACGCTAACCCTAGTTGTCCTGACGATAACCCTAGTTGTCCTGACGCTAACCCTAGTTGTCCTGACGCTATCCCGAGTTGTCCTGACGCTAACCCGAGTTGTCCTGACGCTAACCCTAGATGTCCAGACGCTAACCCTACTTGTCCTGACGCTAACCCTAGTTGTCCTGACGCTAACCCTAGTTGTCCTGACGCTAACCCTACTTGTCCTGACGCTAACCCTAGTTGTCCTGACGCTAACCCTAGTTGTCGTGACGCTAACTCTAGTTGTCCTGACGCTAACCCTAGTTGTCCTGACGCTAACCCTAGTTGTCCTGACGCTAACCCTAGTTGTCCTGACGCTAACCCTAGTTGTCCTGATGCAAACCCTAGTTGTCCTGACGCTAACCCTAGTTGTCCTGAAGGTAACCCTAGTTGTCCTGACGCTAACCCTAGTTGTCCTGACGCTAACCCTAGTTGTCCTGACGCTAACCCTAGTTGTCCTGACTATAACCCTAGTTGTCCTGACGCTAACCCTAGTTGTCCTGACGCTAACCCTACTTGTCCTGACGCTAACCCTAGTTGTCCTGACGCTAACCCTAGCTGTCCTGACGCTAACCCTACTTGTCCTGACGCTAACCCTAGTTGTCCTGACGCTAACCCTAGTTGTCCTGACGCTAACCCTAGTTGTCCTGACGCTAACCCTAGTTGTCCTGACGCTAACCCTAGTTGTCCTGACGCAAACCCTAGTTGTCCTGACGCAAACCCTAGTTGTCCTGACGCTAACCCTAGTTGTCCTGACGCTATCCCGAGTTGTCCTGACGCTAACCCGAGTTGTCCTGACGCTAACCCTAGATGTCCAGACGCTAACCCTACTTGTCCTGACGCTAACCCTAGTTGTCCTGACGCTAACCCTAGTTGTCGTGACGCTAACTCTAGTTGTCCTGACGCTAACCCTAGTTGTCCTGACGCTAACCCTAGTTGTCCTGACGCTAACCCTAGTTGTCCTGATGCAAACCCTAGTTGTCCTGACGCTAACCCTAGTTGTCCTGAAGGTAACCCTAGTTGTCCTGACGCTAACCCTAGTTGTCCTGACGCTAACCCTAGTTGTCCTGACTATAACCCTAGTTGTCCTGACGCTAACCCTAGTTGTCCTGACGCTAACCCTACTTGTCCTGACGCTAACCCTAGTTGTCCTGACGCTAACCCTAGCTGTCCTGACGCTAACCCTACTTGTCCTGACGCTAACCCTAGTTGTCCTGACGCTAACCCTAGTTGTCGTGACGCTAACTCTAGTTGTCCTGACGCTAACCCTAGTTGTCCTGACGCTAACCCTAGTTGTCCTGACGCTAACCCTAGTTGTCCTGACGCAAACCCTAGTTGTCCTGACGCAAACCCTAGTTGTCCTGACGCTAACCCTAGTTGTCCTGACGCTAACCCTAGTTGTCCTGACGCTAACCCTAGTTGTCCTGACGCTAACCCTACTTGTCCTGACGCTAACCCTACTTGTCCTGACGCTAACCCTACTTGTCCTGACGCTAACCCTACTTGTCCTGACGCTAACCCTACTTGTCCTGACGCTAACCCTACTTGTCCTGACGCTAACCCTACTTGTCCTGACGCTAACCCTAGTTGTCCTGACGCTAACCCTACTTGTCCTGACGCTAACCCTAGTTGTCCTGACGCTAACCCTACTTGTCCTGACGCTAACCCTAGTTGTCCTGACGCTAACCCTACTTGTCTTGATGCTAACCCTAGTTGTCCTGACGCTAACCCTAGTTGTCCTGACGATAACCCTAGTTGTCCTGACGCTAACCCTACTTGTCCTGACGCTAACCCTAGTTGTCCTGACGCTAACCCTACTTGTCCTGACGCTAACCCTAGTTGTCCTGACGCTAACCCTAGTTGTCCTGACGATAACCCTAGTTGTCCTGACGCTAACCCTAGTTGTCCTGACACTAACCCGAGTTGTCCTGACGCTAACCCGAGTTGTCCTGACGCTAACCCGAGTTGTCCTGACGCTAGCCCTAGTTGTCCTGACGCTAACCCTAGTTGTCCTGACGCTAACCCTAGTTGTCCTGACGATAACCCTAGTTGTCCTGACTCTAACCCTAGTTGTCCTGACGCTAACCCTAGTTGTCCTGACGCTATCCCTAGATGTCCAGACGCTAACCCTACTTGTCCTGACGCTAACCCTAGTTGTCCTGACGCTAACCCTAGTTGTCCTGACGCTATCCCTACTTGTCCTGACGCTAACCCTAGTTGTCCTGACGCTAACCCTAGTTGTCCTGACGCTAACCCTAGTTGTCGTGACGCTAACTCTAGTTGTCCTGACACTAACCCTAGTTGTCCTGACGCTAACCCTAGTTGTCCTGACGCTAACCCTAGTTGTCCTGACGCTAACCCTAGTTGTCCTGACGCAAACCCTAGTTGTCCTGACGCTAACCCTAGTTGTCCTGAAGCTAACCCTAGTTGTCCTGACGCTAACCCTAGTTGTCCTGACGCTAACCCTAGTTGTCCTGACGCTAACCCTAGTTGTCCTGACGATAACCCTAGTTGTCCTGACGCTAACCCTAGTTGTCCTGACGCTAACCCTAGTTGTCCTGACGCTAACCCTAGTTGTCCTGACGCTATCCCGAGTTGTCCTGACGCTAACCCGAGTTGTCCTGACGCTAACCCTAGATGTCCAGACGCTAACCCTACTTGTCCTGACGCTAACCCTAGTTGTCCTGACGCTAACCCTAGTTGTCGTGACGCTAACTCTAGTTGTCCTGACGCTAACCCTAGTTGTCCTGACGCTAACCCTAGTTGTCCTGACGCTAACCCTAGTTGTCCTGATGCAAACCCTAGTTGTCCTGACGCTAACCCTAGTTGTCCTGAAGGTAACCCTAGTTGTCCTGACGCTAACCCTAGTTGTCCTGACGCTAACCCTAGTTGTCCTGACTATAACCCTAGTTGTCCTGACGCTAACCCTAGTTGTCCTGACGCTAACCCTACTTGTCCTGACGCTAACCCTAGTTGTCCTGACGCTAACCCTAGCTGTCCTGACGCTAACCCTACTTGTCCTGACGCTAACCCTAGTTGTCCTGACGCTAACCCTAGTTGTCGTGACGCTAACTCTAGTTGTCCTGACGCTAACCCTAGTTGTCCTGACGCTAACCCTAGTTGTCCTGACGCTAACCCTAGTTGTCCTGACGCAAACCCTAGTTGTCCTGACGCAAACCCTAGTTGTCCTGACGCTAACCCTAGTTGTCCTGACGCTAACCCTAGTTGTCCTGACGCTAACCCTAGTTGTCCTGACGCTAACCCTACTTGTCCTGACGCTAACCCTACTTGTCCTGACGCTAACCCTACTTGTCCTGACGCTAACCCTACTTGTCCTGACGCTAACCCTACTTGTCCTGACGCTAACCCTACTTGTCCTGACGCTAACCCTACTTGTCCTGACGCTAACCCTAGTTGTCCTGACGCTAACCCTACTTGTCCTGACGCTAACCCTAGTTGTCCTGACGCTAACCCTACTTGTCCTGACGCTAACCCTAGTTGTCCTGACGCTAACCCTACTTGTCTTGATGCTAACCCTAGTTGTCCTGACGCTAACCCTAGTTGTCCTGACGATAACCCTAGTTGTCCTGACGCTAACCCTACTTGTCCTGACGCTAACCCTAGTTGTCCTGACGCTAACCCTACTTGTCCTGACGCTAACCCTAGTTGTCCTGACGCTAACCCTAGTTGTCCTGACGATAACCCTAGTTGTCCTGACGCTAACCCTAGTTGTCCTGACACTAACCCGAGTTGTCCTGACGCTAACCCGAGTTGTCCTGACGCTAACCCGAGTTGTCCTGACGCTAGCCCTAGTTGTCCTGACGCTAACCCTAGTTGTCCTGACGCTAACCCTAGTTGTCCTGACGATAACCCTAGTTGTCCTGACTCTAACCCTAGTTGTCCTGACGCTAACCCTAGTTGTCCTGACGCTATCCCTAGATGTCCAGACGCTAACCCTACTTGTCCTGACGCTAACCCTAGTTGTCCTGACGCTAACCCTAGTTGTCCTGACGCTATCCCTACTTGTCCTGACGCTAACCCTAGTTGTCCTGACGCTAACCCTAGTTGTCCTGACGCTAACCCTAGTTGTCGTGACGCTAACTCTAGTTGTCCTGACACTAACCCTAGTTGTCCTGACGCTAACCCTAGTTGTCCTGACGCTAACCCTAGTTGTCCTGACGCTAACCCTAGTTGTCCTGACGCAAACCCTAGTTGTCCTGACGCTAACCCTAGTTGTCCTGAAGCTAACCCTAGTTGTCCTGACGCTAACCCTAGTTGTCCTGACGCTAACCCTAGTTGTCCTGACGCTAACCCTAGTTGTCCTGACGATAACCCTAGTTGTCCTGACGCTAACCCTAGTTGTCCTGACGCTAACCCTAGTTGTCCTGACGCTAACCCTACTTGTCCTGACGCTAACCCTAGTTGTCCTGACGCTAACCCTAGTTGTCCTGACGCTAACCCTACTTGTCCTGACGCTAACTATAGTTGTCCTGACGCTAACCCTAGTTGTCGTGACGCTAACTCTAGTTGTCCTGACACTAACCCTAGTTGTCCTGACGCTAACCCTAGTTGTCCTGACGCTAACCCTAGTTGTCCTGACGCTAACCCTAGTTGTCCTGACGCAAACCCTAGTTGTCCTGACGCTAACCCTAGTTGTCCTGAAGCTAACCCTAGTTGTCCTGACGCTAACCCTAGTTGTCCTGATGCTAACCCTAGTTGTCCTGACGCTAACCCTAGTTGTCCTGACGATAACCCTAGTTGTCCTGACGCTAACCCTAGTTGTCCTGACGCTAACCCTAGTTGTCCTGACGCTAACCCTACTTGTCCTGACGCTAACCCTAGTTGTCCTGACGCTAACCCTAGTTGTCCTGACGCTAACCCTACTTGTCCTGACGCTAACCCTAGTTGTCCTGACGCAAACCCTAGTTGTCCTGACGCTAACCCTAGTTGTCCTGAAGCTAACCCTAGTTGTCCTGACGCTAACCCTAGTTGTCCTGACGCTAACCCTAGTTGTCCTGACGCTAACCCTAGTTGTCCTGACGATAACCCTAGTTGTCCTGACGCTAACCCTAGTTGTCCTGACGCTAACCCTAGTTGTCCTGACGCTAACCCTACTTGTCCTGACGCTAACCCTAGTTGTCCTGACGCTAACCCTACTTGTCCTGACGCTAACCCTAGTTGTCCTGACGCTAACCCTAGTTGTCGTGACGCTAACTCTAGTTGTCCTGACTCTAACCCTAGTTGTCCTGACGCTAACCCTAGTTGTCCTGACGCTAACCCTAGTTGTCCTGACGCTAACCCTAGTTGTCCTGACGCAAACCCTAGTTGTCCTGACGCTAACCCTAGTTGTCCTGAAGCTAACCCTAGTTGTCCTGACGCTAACCCTAGTTGTCCTGATGCTAACCCTAGTTGTCCTGACGCTAACCCTAGTTGTCCTGACGATAACCCTAGTTGTCCTGACGCTAACCCTAGTTGTCCTGACGCTAACCCTAGTTGTCCTGACGCTAACCCTACTTGTCCTGACGCTAACCCTAGTTGTCCTGACGCTAACCCTAGTTGTCCTGACGCTAACCCTACTTGTCCTGACGCTAACCCTAGTTGTCGTGACGCTAACTCTAGTTGTCCTGACACTAACCCTAGTTGTCCTGACGCTAACCCTAGTTGTCCTGACGCAAACCCTAGTTGTCCTGACGCTAACCCTAGTTGTCCTGAAGCTAACCCTAGTTGTCCTGACGCTAACCCTAGTTGTCCTGACGCTAACCCTAGTTGTCCTGACGCTAACCCTACTTGTCCTGACGCTAACCCTACTTGTCCTGACGCTAACCCTACTTGTCCTAACGCTAACCCTAGTTGTCCTGACGCTAACCCTAGTTGTCCTGACGCTAACCCTACTTGTCCTAACGCTAACCCTAGTTGTCCTGACGCTAACCCTAGTTGTCCTGACGCTAACCCTACTTGTCCTGACGCTAACCCTAGTTGTCCTGACGCTAACCCTACTTGTCCTGACGCTAACCCTAGTTGTCCTGACGCTAACCCTACTTGTCTTGACGCTAACCCGAGTTGTCCTGACGCTAACCCTACTTGTCCTAACGCTAACCCTAGTTGTCCTGACGCTAACCCTACTTGTCCTAACGCTAACCCTAGTTGTCCTGACGCTAACCCTAGTTGTCCTGACGCTAACCCTAGTTGTCCTGACGCTAACCCTACTTGTCTTGACGCTAACCCTAGTTGTCTTGACGCTAACCCGAGTTGTCCTGACGCTAACCCTACTTGTCCTAACGCTAACCCTACTTGTCCTGACGCTAACCCTACTTGTCCTAACGCTAACCCTAGTTGTCCTGACGCTAACCCTAGTTGTCCTGACACTAACCCGAGTTGTCCTGACGCTAACCCTAGTTGTCCTGACGCTAACCCGAGTTGTCCTGACGCTAGCCCTAGTTGTCCTGATGCTAACCCTAGTTGTCCTGACGCTAACCCTAGTTGTCCTGACGCTAACCCTAGTTGTCCTGACGATAACCCTAGTTGTCCTGACGCTATCCCTAGTTGTCCTGACGCTAACCCTAGTTGTCCTGACGCTAACCCTAGTTGTCCTGACGCTAACCCTACTTGTCCTGACGCTAACCCTAGTTGTCCTGACGCTAACCCTAGTTGTCCTGATGCTAACCCTACTTGTCCTGACGCTAACCCTAGTTGTCCTGACGCTAACCCTAGTTGTCCTGACGCTAACCCTAGTTGTCCTGACGCTAACCCTAGTTGTCCTGACGCTAACCCTAGTTGTCCTGACGCAAACCCTAGTTGTCCTGACGCTAACCCTAGTTGTCCTGAAGGTAACCCTAGTTGTCCTGACGCTAACCCTAGTTGTCCTGACGCTAACCCTAGTTGTCCTGACTCTAACCCTAGTTGTCCTGACGCTAACCCTAGTTGTCCTGACGCTAACCCTAGATGTCCAGACGCTAACCCTACTTGTCCTGACGCTAACCCTAGTTGTCCTGACGCTAACCCTAGTTGTCCTGACGCTAACCCTAGTTGTCCTGACGCTAACCCTAGTTGTCGTGACGCTAACGCTAGTTGTCCTGACACTAACCCTAGTTGTCCTGACGCTAACCCTAGTTGTCCTGACGCTAACCCTAGTTGTCCTGACGCAAACCCTAGTTGTCCTGACGCTAACCCTAGTTGTCCTGAAGGTAACCCTAGTAGTCCTGACGCTAACCCTAGTTGTCCTGACGCTAACCCTAGTTGTCCTGACGATAACCCTAGTTGTCCTGACGCTAACCCTAGTTGTCCTGACGCTAACCCTAGTTGTCCTGACGCTAACCCTACTTGTCCTGACGCTAACCCTAGTTGTCCTGACGCTAACCCTAGTTGTCCTGACGCTAACCCTACTTGTCCTGACGCTAACCCTAGTTGTCCTGACGCTAACCCTAGTTGTCGTGACGCTAACTCTAGTTGTCCTGACGCTAACCCTAGTTGTCCTGACGCTAACCCTAGTTGTCCTGACGCTAACCCTAGTTGTCCTGACGCAAACCCTAGTTGTCCTGACGCTAACCCTAGTTGTCCTGAAGGTAACCCTAGTTGTCCTGACGCTAACCCTAGTTGTCCTGACGCTAACCCTAGTTGTCCTGACGATAACCCTAGTTGTCCTGACGCTAACCCTAGTTGTCCTGACGCTAACCCTAGTTGTCCTGACGCTAACCCTACTTGTCCTGACGCTAACCCTAGTTGTCCTGACGCTAACCCTAGTTGTCCTGACGCTAACCCTACTTGTCCTGACGCTAACCCTAGTTGTCCTGACGCTAACCCTAGTTGTCGTGACGCTAACTCTAGTTGTCCTGACGCTAACCCTAGTTGTCCTGACGCTAACCCTAGTTGTCCTGACGCTAACCCTAGTTGTCCTGACGCAAACCCTAGTTGTCCTGACGCAAACCCTAGTTGTCCTGACGCTAACCCTAGTTGTCCTGACGCTAACCCTAGTTGTCCTGACGCTAACCCTACTTGTCCTGATGCTAACCCTACTTGTCCTGACGCTAACCCTACTTGTCCTGACGCTAACCCTAGTTGTCCTGACGCTAACCCTAGTTGTCCTGACGCTAACCCTACTTGTCCTAACGCTAACCCTAGTTGTCCTGACGCTAACCCTAGTTGTCCTGACGCTAACCCTACTTGTCCTGACGCTAACCCTAGTTGTCCTGACGCTAACCCTACTTGTCCTGACGCTAACCCTAGTTGTCCTGACGCTAACCCTAGTTGTCCTGACGATAACCCTAGTTGTCCTGACGCTAACCCTAGTTGTCCTGACGCTATCCCGAGTTGTCCTGACGCTAACCCGAGTTGTCCTGACGCTAACCCTAGATGTCCAGACGCTAACCCTACTTGTCCTGACGCTAACCCTAGTTGTCCTGACGCTAACCCTAGTTGTCCTGACGCTAACCCTACTTGTCCTGACGCTAACCCTAGTTGTCCTGACGCTAACCCTAGTTGTCGTGACGCTAACTCTAGTTGTCCTGACGCTAACCCTAGTTGTCCTGACGCTAACCCTAGTTGTCCTGACGCTAACCCTAGTTGTCCTGACGCTAACCCTAGTTGTCCTGATGCAAACCCTAGTTGTCCTGACGCTAACCCTAGTTGTCCTGAAGGTAACCCTAGTTGTCCTGACGCTAACCCTAGTTGTCCTGACGCTAACCCTAGTTGTCCTGACTATAACCCTAGTTGTCCTGACGCTAACCCTAGTTGTCCTGACGCTAACCCTACTTGTCCTGACGCTAACCCTAGTTGTCCTGACGCTAACCCTAGCTGTCCTGACGCTAACCCTACTTGTCCTGACGCTAACCCTAGTTGTCCTGACGCTAACCCTAGTTGTCGTGACGCTAACTCTAGTTGTCCTGACGCTAACCCTAGTTGTCCTGACGCTAACCCTAGTTGTCCTGACGCTAACCCTAGTTGTCCTGACGCAAACCCTAGTTGTCCTGACGCAAACCCTAGTTGTCCTGACGCTAACCCTAGTTGTCCTGACGCTATCCCGAGTTGTCCTGACGCTAACCCGAGTTGTCCTGACGCTAACCCTAGATGTCCAGACGCTAACCCTACTTGTCCTGACGCTAACCCTAGTTGTCCTGACGCTAACCCTAGTTGTCCTGACGCTAACCCTACTTGTCCTGACGCTAACCCTAGTTGTCCTGACGCTAACCCTAGTTGTCGTGACGCTAACTCTAGTTGTCCTGACGCTAACCCTAGTTGTCCTGACGCTAACCCTAGTTGTCCTGACGCTAACCCTAGTTGTCCTGACGCTAACCCTAGTTGTCCTGATGCAAACCCTAGTTGTCCTGACGCTAACCCTAGTTGTCCTGAAGGTAACCCTAGTTGTCCTGACGCTAACCCTAGTTGTCCTGACGCTAACCCTAGTTGTCCTGACTATAACCCTAGTTGTCCTGACGCTAACCCTAGTTGTCCTGACGCTAACCCTACTTGTCCTGACGCTAACCCTAGTTGTCCTGACGCTAACCCTAGCTGTCCTGACGCTAACCCTACTTGTCCTGACGCTAACCCTAGTTGTCCTGACGCTAACCCTAGTTGTCGTGACGCTAACTCTAGTTGTCCTGACGCTAACCCTAGTTGTCCTGACGCTAACCCTAGTTGTCCTGACGCTAACCCTAGTTGTCCTGACGCAAACCCTAGTTGTCCTGACGCAAACCCTAGTTGTCCTGACGCTAACCCTAGTTGTCCTGACGCTAACCCTAGTTGTCCTGACGCTAACCCTAGTTGTCCTGACGCTAACCCTACTTGTCCTGACGCTAACCCTACTTGTCCTGACGCTAACCCTACTTGTCCTGACGCTAACCCTAGTTGTCCTGACGCTAACCCTAGTTGTCCTGACGCTAACCCTACTTGTCCTGACGCTAACCCTAGTTGTCCTGACGCTAACCCTAGTTGTCCTGACGCTAACCCTACTTGTCCTGACGCTAACCCTAGTTGTCCTGACGCTAACCCTACTTGTCCTGACGCTAACCCTAGTTGTCCTGACGCTAACCCTACTTGTCTTGATGCTAACCCTAGTTGTCCTGACGCTAACCCTAGTTGTCCTGACGATAACCCTAGTTGTCCTGACGCTAACCCTAGTTGTCCTGACGCTAACCCGAGTTGTCCTGACGCTAACCCGAGTTGTCCTGACGCTAACCCGAGTTGTCCTGACGCTAGCCCTAGTTGTCCTGATGCTAACCCTAGTTGTCCTGACGCTAACCCTAGTTGTCCTGACGCTAACCCTAGTTGTCCTGACGATAACCCTAGTTGTCCTGACTCTAACCCTAGTTGTCCTGACGCTAACCCTAGTTGTCCTGACGCTAACCCTAGATGTCCAGACGCTAACCCTACTTGTCCTGACGCTAACCCTAGTTGTCCTGACGCTAACCCTAGTTGTCCTGACGCTAACCCTACTTGTCCTGACGCTAACCCTAGTTGTCCTGACGCTAACCCTAGTTGTCCTGACGCTAACCCTAGTTGTCGTGACGCTAACTCTAGTTGTCCTGACGCTAACCCTAGTTGTCCTGACGCTAACCCTAGTTGTCCTGACGCTAACCCTAGTTGTCCTGACGCAAACCCTAGTTGTCCTGACGCTAACCCTAGTTGTCCTGAAGGTAACCCTAGTTGTCCTGACGCTAACCCTAGTTGTCCTGACGCTAACCCTAGTTGTCCTGACGCTAACCCTAGTTGTCCTGACGATAACCCTAGTTGTCCTGACGCTAACCCTAGTTGTCCTGACGCTAACCCTAGTTGTCCTGACGCTAACCCTACTTGTCCTGACGCTAACCCTAGTTGTCCTGACGCTAACCCTAGTTGTCCTGACGCTAACCCTACTTGTCCTGACGCTAACCCTAGTTGTCCTGACGCTAACCCTAGTTGTCGTGACGCTAACTCTAGTTGTCCTGACGCTAACCCTAGTTGTCCTGATGCTAACCCTAGTTGTCCTGACGCTAACCCTAGTTGTCCTGACGCTAACCCTAGTTGTCCTGACGCTAACCCTACTTGTCCTGACGCTAACCCTACTTGTCCTGACGCTAACCCTAGTTGTCCTGACACTAACCCTACTTGTCCTGACGCTAAACCTAGTTGTCCTGACGCTAACCCTAGTTGTCCTGACGCTAACCCTAGTTGTCCTGACGCTAACCCTACTTGTCCTGACGCTAACACTAGTTGTCCTGACGCTAACCCTAGATGTCCTGACGCTAACCCTACTTGTCCTGACGCTAACCCTAGTTGTCCTGATGCTAACCCGAGTTGTCCTGACGCTAACCCTAGTTGTCCTGACGCTAACCCTAGTTGTCCTGACGCTAACCCGATTTGTCCTGATGCTAACCCTAGTTGTCCTAACGCTAACTCTAGTTGTCCTGACGCTAACCCGAGTTGTCCTGACGTTAACCCGAGTTGTCCTGACGCTAACCCTAGCTGTTCTGACGCTAACCCTAGTTGTCCTGACGATAACCCTAGTTGTCCTGACTCTAACCCTAGTTGTCCTGACGCTAACCCTAGTTGTCCTGACGCTAACCCTAGATGTCCAGACGCTAACCCTACTTGTCCTGACGCTAACCCTAGTTGTCCTGACGCTAACCGTAGTTGTCCTGACGCTAACCCTACTTGTCCTGACGCTAACCCTACTTGTCCTGACGCTAACCCTAGTTGTCCTGACGCTAACCCTAGTTGTCGTGACGCTAACTCTAGTTGTCCTGACGCTAACCCTAGTTGTCCTGACGCTAACCCTAGTTGTCCTGACGCTAACCCTAGTTGTCCTGACGCAAACCCTAGTTGTCCTGACGCTAACCCTAGTTGTCCTGAAGGTAACCCTAGTTGTCCTGACGCTAACCCTAGTTGTCCTGACGCTAACCCTAGTTGTCCTGACGCTAACCCTAGTTGTCCTGACGATAACCCTAGTTGTCCTGACGCTAACCCTAGTTGTCCTGACGCTAACCCTAGTTGTCCTGACGCTAACCCTACTTGTCCTGACGCTAACCCTAGTTGTCCTGACGCTAACCCTAGTTGTCCTGACGCTAACCCTACTTGTCCTGACGCTAACCCTAGTTGTCCTGACGCTAACCCTAGTTGTCGTGACGCTAACTCTAGTTGTCCTGACGCTAACCCTAGTTGTCCTGACGCTAACCCTAGTTGTTCTGACGCTAACCCTAGTTGTCCTGACGCAAACCCTAGTTGTCCTGACGCAAACCCTAGTTGTCCTGACGCTAACCCTAGTTGTCCTGACGCTAACCCTAGTTGTCCTGACGCTAACCCTAGTTGTCCTGACGCTAACCCTACTTGTCCTGACGCTAACCCTACTTGTCCTGACGCTAACCCTAGTTGTCCTGACGCTAACCCTAGTTGTCCTGACGCTAACCCTACTTGTCCTAACGCTAACCCTAGTTGTCCTGACGCTAACCCTAGTTGTCCTGACGCTAACCCTACTTGTCCTGACGCTAACCCTAGTTGTCCTGACGCTAACCCTACTTGTCCTGACGCTAACCCTAGTTGTCCTGACGCTAACCCTACTTGTCTTGACGCTAACCCTAGTTGTCCTGACGCTAACCCTAGTTGTCCTGACGCTAACCCTAGTTGTCCTGACGCTAACCCTAGTTGTCCTGACGCAAACCCGAGTTGTCCTGACGCTAACCCGAGTTGTCCTGACGCTAACCCGAGTTGTCCTGACGCTAGCCCTAGTTGTCCTGATGCTAACCCTAGTTGTCCTGACGCTAACCCTAGTTGTCCTGACGCTAACCCTAGTTGTCCTGACGATAACCCTAGTTGTCCTGACGCTATCCCTAGTTGTCCTGACGCTAACCCTAGTTGTCCTGACGCTAACCCTAGTTGTCCTGACGCTAACCCTAGTTGTCCTGACGCTAACCCTAGTTGTCCTGACGCTAACCCTAGTTGTCCTGACGCTAACCCTAGTTGTCCTGACGCTAACCCTACTTGTCCTGACGCTAACCCTAGTTGTCCTGACGCTAACCCTAGTTGTCGTGACGCTAACTCTAGTTGTCCTGACGCTAACCCTAGTTGTCCTGACGCTAACCCTAGTTGTTCTGACGCTAACCCTAGTTGTCCTGACGCAAACCCTAGTTGTCCTGACGCAAACCCTAGTTGTCCTGACGCTAACCCTAGTTGTCCTGACGCTAACCCTAGTTGTCCTGACGCTAACCCTAGTTGTCCTGACGCTAACCCTACTTGTCCTGACGCTAACCCTACTTGTCCTGACGCTAACCCTAGTTGTCCTGACGCTAACCCTAGTTGTCCTGACGCTAACCCTACTTGTCCTAACGCTAACCCTAGTTGTCCTGACGCTAACCCTAGTTGTCCTGACGCTAATCCTACTTGTCCTGACGCTAACCCTAGTTGTCCTGACGCTAACCCTACTTGTCCTGACGCTAACCCTAGTTGTCCTGACGCTAACCCTACTTGTCTTGACGCTAACCCTAGTTGTCCTGACGCTAACCCTAGTTGTCCTGACGATAACCATAGTTGTCCTGACGCTAACCCTAGTTGTCCTGACGCAAACCCGAGTTGTCCTGACGCTAACCCGAGTTGTCCTGACGCTAACCCGAGTTGTCCTGACGCTAGCCCTAGTTGTCCTGATGCTAACCCTAGTTGTCCTGACGCTAACCCTAGTTGTCCTGACGCTAACCCTAGTTGTCCTGACGATAACCCTAGTTGTCCTGACGCTATCCCTAGTTGTCCTGACGCTAACCCTAGTTGTCCTGACGCTAACCCTAGTTGTCCTGACGCTAACCCTACTTGTCCTGACGCTAACCCTAGTTGTCCTGACGCTAACCCTAGTTGTCCTGACGCTAACCCTAGTTGTCCTGATGCTAACCCTACTTGTCCTGACGCTAACCCTAGTTGTCCTGACGCTAACCCTAGTTGTCCTGACGCTAACCCTAGTTGTCCTGACGCTAACCCTAGTTGTCCTGACGCTAACCCTAGTTGTCCTGACGCTAACCCTACTTGTCCTGACGCTAACCCTACTTGTCCTGACGCTAACCCTAGTTGTCCTGACGCTAACCCTACTTGTCCTGACGCTAACCCTAGTTGTCCTGACGCTAACCCTAGTTGTCCTGACGCTAACCCTACTTGTCCTGACGCTAACCCTAGTTGTCCTGACGCTAACCCTAGATGTCCTGACGCTAACCCTACTTGTCCTGACGCTAACCCTAGTTGTCCTGATGCTAACCCGAGTTGTCCTGACGCTAACCCTAGTTGTCCTGACGCTAACCCTAGTTGTCCTGACGCTAACCCGATTTGTCCTGATGCTAACCCTAGTTGTCCTAACGCTAACTCTAGTTGTCCTGACGCTAACCCGAGTTGTCCTGACGTTAACCCGAGTTGTCCTGACGCTAACCCGAGTTGTCCTGACGCTAACCCGAGTTGTCCTGACGTTAACCCGAGTTGTCCTGACGCTAACCCTAGTTGTCCTGACGCTAACCCTAGTTGTCGTGACGCTAACCCTAGTTGTCCTGACGCTAACCCTAGTTGTCCTGACGCTAACCCTAGTTGTCGTGACGCTAACTCTAGTTGTCCTGACGCTAACCCTAGTTGTCCTGACGCTAACCCTAGTTGTCCTGACGCTAACCCTAGTTGTCCTGACGCTAACCCTAGTTGTCCTGACGCAAACCCTAGTTGTCCTGACGCTAACCCTAGTTGTCCTGAAGCTAACCCTAGTTGTCCTGATGCTAACCCTAGTTGTCCTGACGCTAACCCTAGTTGTGCTGACGCTAACCCTACTTGTCCTGACGCTAACCCTACTTGTCCTGACGCTAACCCTACTTGTCCTGACGCTAACCCTAGTTGTCCTGACGCTAACCCTAGTTGTCGTGACGCTAACCCTACTTGTCCTGACGCTAACCCTACTTGTCCTAACGCTAACCCTAGTTGTCCTGACGCTAACCCTAGTTGTCCTGACGCTAACCCTAGTTGTCCTGACGCTAACCCTAGTTGTCCTGACGCTAACCCAAGTTGTCCTGACGCTAACCCTAGTTGTCCTGACGCTAACCCTAGTTGTCCTGACGCTAACCCAAGTTGTCCTGACGCTAACCCTACTTGTCCTGACGCTAACCCTAGTTGTCCTGACGCTAACCCTAGATGTCCTGACGCTAACCCTACTTGTCCTGACGCTAACCCTAGTTGTCCTGACGCTAACCCGAGTTGTCCTGACGCTAACCCTAGTTGTCCTGACGCTAACCCTAGTTGTCCTGACGCTAACCCGAGTTGTCCTGACGTTAACCCGAGTTGTCCTGACGCTAACCCGAGTTGTCCTGACGCTAACCCTAGTTGTCCTGACGCTAACCCTAGTTGTCGTGACGCTAACCCTAGTTGTCGTGACGCTAACCCTAGTTGTCCTGACGCTAACCCTAGTTGTCGTGACGCTAACCCTAGTTGTCCTGACGCTAACCCTAGTTGTCCTGACGCTAACCATAGTTGTCGTGACGCTAACCCTAGTTGTCGTGAAGCTAACCCTAGTTGTCCTGACGCTAACCCTAGTTGTCGTGACGCTAACCCTAGTTGTCCTGACGCTAACCCTAGTTGTCCTGACGCTAACCCTAGTTGTCCTGACGCTAACCCTAGTTGTCCTGATGCTAACCCTAGTTGTCGTGATGCCAAACCTAGTTGTCCTGATGCTAACCCTAGTTGTCGTGACGCTAACCCTAGTTGTCCTGACGCTAACCCTAGTTGTCTTGACGCTAACCCTAGTTGTCCTGACGCTAACCCTAGTTGTCCTGACGGTAACCCTAGTTGTCCTGACGCTAACCCTAGTTGTCCTGACGCTAACCCTAGTTGACCTGACGCTAACCCTAGTTGTCGTGACGCTAACCCTAGTTGTCCTGACGCTAACCCTAGTTGTCGTGACGCTAACCCTAGTTGTCCTGACGCTAACCCTAGTTGTCCTGACGCTAACCCTAGTTGTCGTGACGCTAACTCTAGTTGTCCTGACGCTAACCCTAGTTGTCGTGACGCTAACCCTAGTTGTCCTGACGCTAACCCTAGTTGTCCTGACGCTAACCCTAGTTGTCCTGACGCTAACCCTAGATGTCCTGACGCTAACCCTAGTTGTCGTGACGCTAACCCTAGTTGTCCTGACGCTAACCCTAGTTGTCGTGACGCTAACCCTAGTTGTCCTGACGCTAACCCTAGTTGTCCTGACGCTAACCCTAGTTGTCCTGACGCTAACCCTAGTTGTCGTGACGCTAACTCTAGTTGTCCTGACACTAACCCTAGTTGTCCTGACGCTAACCCTAGTTGTCCTGACGCTAACCCTAGTTGTCCTGACGCTAACCCTAGTTGTCCTGACGCAAACCCTAGTTGTCCTGACGCTAACCCTATTTGTCCTGAAGAAAACCCTAGTTGTCCTGACGCTAACCCTAGTTGTCCTGACGCTAACCCTAGTTGTCTTGACGCTAACCCTACTTGTCCTGACGCTAACCCTACTTGTCCTGACGCTAACCCTACTTGTCCTGACGCTAACCCTAGTTGTCCTGACGCTAACCCTAGTTGTCCTGACGCTAACCCTACTTGTCCTAACGCTAACCCTAGTTGTCCTGACGCTAACCCTAGTTGTCCTGACGCTAACCCTACTTGTCCTGACGCTAACCCTAGTTGTCCTGACGCTAACCCTACTTGTCCTGACGCTAACCCTAGTTGTCCTGACGCTAACCCTACTTGTCCTGACGCTAACCCTAGTTGTCCTGACGCTAACCCTAGTTGTCCTGACGATAACCCTAGTTGTCCTGACGCTAACCCTAGTTGTCCTGACACTAACCCGAGTTGTCCTGACGCTAACCCGAGTTGTCCTGACGCTAACCCGAGTTGTCCTGACGCTAGCCCTAGTTGTCCTGACGCTAACCCTAGTTGTCCTGACGCTAACCCTAGTTGTCCTGACGATAACCCTAGTTGTCCTGACTCTAACCCTAGTTGTCCTGACGCTAACCCTAGTTGTCCTGACGCTATCCCTAGATGTCCAGACGCTAACCCTAGTTGTCCTGACGCTAACCCTAGTTGTCCTGACGCTAACCCTAGTTGTCCTGACGCTATCCCTACTTGTCCTGACGCTAACCCTAGTTGTCCTGACGCTAACCCTAGTTGTCCTGACGCTAACCCTAGTTGTCGTGACGCTAACTCTAGTTGTCCTGACACTAACCCTAGTTGTCCTGACGCTAACCCTAGTTGTCCTGACGCTAACCCTAGTTGTCCTGACGCTAACCCTAGTTGTCCTGACGCAAACCCTAGTTGTCCTGACGCTAACCCTAGTTGTCCTGAAGCTAACCCTAGTTGTCCTGACGCTAACCCTAGTTGTCCTGACGCTAACCCTAGTTGTCCTGACGCTAACCCTAGTTGTCCTGACGATAACCCTAGTTGTCCTGACGCTAACCCTAGTTGTCCTGACGCTAACCCTAGTTGTCCTGACGCTAACCCTACTTGTCCTGACGCTAACCCTAGTTGTCCTGACGCTAACCCTAGTTGTCCTGACGCTAACCCTACTTGTCCTGACGCTAACTATAGTTGTCCTGACGCTAACCCTAGTTGTCGTGACGCTAACTCTAGTTGTCCTGACACTAACCCTAGTTGTCCTGACGCTAACCCTAGTTGTCCTGACGCTAACCCTAGTTGTCCTGACGCAAACCCTAGTTGTCCTGACGCTAACCCTAGTTGTCCTGAAGCTAACCCTAGTTGTCCTGACGCTAACCCTAGTTGTCCTGATGCTAACCCTAGTTGTCCTGACGATAACCCTAGTTGTCCTGACGCTAACCCTAGTTGTCCTGACGCTAACCCTAGTTGTCCTGACGCTAACCCAACTTGTCCTGACGCTAACCCTAGTTGTCCTGACGCTAACCCTAGTTGTCCTGACGCTAACCCTACTTGTCCTGACGCTAACCCTAGTTGTCCTGACGCAAACCCTAGTTGTCCTGACGCTAACCCTAGTTGTCCTGAAGCTAACCCTAGTTGTCCTGACGCTAACCCTAGTTGTCCTGACGCTAACCCTAGTTGTCCTGACGCTAACCCTAGTTGTCCTGACGATAACCCTAGTTGTCCTGACGCTAACCCTAGTTGTCCTGACGCTAACCCTAGTTGTCCTGACGCTAACCCTACTTGTCCTGACGCTAACCCTAGTTGTCCTGACGCTAACCCTACTTGTCCTGACGCTAACCCTAGTTGTCCTGACGCTAACCCTAGTTGTCGTGACGCTAACTCTAGTTGTCCTGACTCTAACCCTAGTTGTCCTGACGCTAACCCTAGTTGTCCTGACGCTAACCCTAGTTGTCCTGACGCTAACCCTAGTTGTCCTGACGCAAACCCTAGTTGTCCTGACGCTAACCCTAGTTGTCCTGAAGCTAACCCTAGTTGTCCTGACGCTAACCCTAGTTGTCCTGATGCTAACCCTAGTTGTCCTGACGCTAACCCTAGTTGTCCTGACGATAACCCTAGTTGTCCTGACGCTAACCCTAGTTGTCCTGACGCTAACCCTAGTTGTCCTGACGCTAACCCTACTTGTCCTGACGCTAACCCTAGTTGTCCTGACGCTAACCCTAGTTGTCCTGACGCTAACCCTACTTGTCCTGACGCTAACCCTAGTTGTCGTGACGCTAACTCTAGTTGTCCTGACACTAACCCTAGTTGTCCTGACGCTAACCCTAGTTGTCCTGACGCTAACCCTAGTTGTCCTGACGCAAACCCTAGTTGTCCTGACGCTAACCCTAGTTGTCCTGAAGCTAACCCTAGTTGTCCTGACGCTAACCCTAGTTGTCCTGACGCTAACCCTAGTTGTCCTGACGCTAACCCTACTTGTCCTGACGCTAACCCTACTTGTCCTGACGCTAACCCTACTTGTCCTAACGCTAACCCTAGTTGTCCTGACGCTAACCCTAGTTGTCCTGACGCTAACCCTACTTGTCCTAACGCTAACCCTAGTTGTCCTGACGCTAACCCTAGTTGTCCTGACGCTAACCCTACTTGTCCTGACGCTAACCCTAGTTGTCCTGACGCTAACCCTACTTGTCCTGACGCTAACCCTAGTTGTCCTGACGCTAACCCTACTTGTCTTGACGCTAACCCGAGTTGTCCTGACGCTAACCCTACTTGTCCTAACGCTAACCCTAGTTGTCCTGACGCTAACCCTACTTGTCCTAACGCTAACCCTAGTTGTCCTGACGCTAACCCTAGTTGTCCTGACGCTAACCCTAGTTGTCCTGACGCTAACCCTACTTGTCTTGACGCTAACCCTAGTTGTCTTGACGCTAACCCGAGTTGTCCTGACGCTAACCCTACTTGTCCTAACGCTAACCCTACTTGTCCTGACGCTAACCCTACTTGTCCTAACGCTAACCCTAGTTGTCCTGACGCTAACCCTAGTTGTCCTGACACTAACCCGAGTTGTCCTGACGCTAACCCTAGTTGTCCTGACGCTAACCCGAGTTGTCCTGACGCTAGCCCTAGTTGTCCTGATGCTAACCCTAGTTGTCCTGACGCTAACCCTAGTTGTCCTGACGCTAACCCTAGTTGTCCTGACGATAACCCTAGTTGTCCTGACGCTATCCCTAGTTGTCCTGACGCTAACCCTAGTTGTCCTGACGCTAACCCTAGTTGTCCTGACGCTAACCCTACTTGTCCTGACGCTAACCCTAGTTGTCCTGACGCTAACCCTAGTTGTCCTGATGCTAACCCTACTTGTCCTGACGCTAACCCTAGTTGTCCTGACGCTAACCCTAGTTGTCCTGACGCTAACCCTAGTTGTCCTGACGCTAACCCTACTTGTCCTGACGCTAACCCTAGTTGTCCTGACGCTAACCCTACTTGTCCTGACGCTAACCCTAGTTGTCCTGACGCTAACCCTACTTGTCCTGACGCTAACCCTACTTGTCCTGACGCTAACCCTAGTTGTCCTGACGCTAACCCTACTTGTCCTGACGCTAACCCTAGTTGTCCTGACGCTAACCCTAGTTGTCCTGACGCTAACCCTAGTTGTCCTGACGCTAATCCTACTTGTCCTGACGCTAACCCTAGTTGTCCTGACGCTAACCCTAGATGTCCTGACGCTAACCCTACTTGTCCTGACGCTAACCCTAGTTGTCCTGATGCTAACCCGAGTTGTCCTGACGCTAACCCGAGTTGTCCTGACGCTAACCCTAGTTGTCCTGACGCTAACCCGATTTGTCCTGATGCTAACCCTAGTTGTCCTAACGCTAACCCTAGTTGTCCTGACGCTAACCCGAGTTGTCCTGACGTTAACCCGAGTTGTCCTGACGCTAACCCGAGTTGTCCTGACGCTAACCCGAGTTGTCCTGACGTTAACCCGAGTTGTCCTGACGCTAACCCTAGTTGTCCTGACGCTAACCCTAGTTGTCGTGACGCTAACCCTAGTTGTCCTGACGCTAACCCTAGTTGTCCTGACGCTAACCCTAGTTGTCGTGACGCTAACTCTAGTTGTCCTGACACTAACCCTAGTTGTCCTGACGCTAACCCTAGTTGTCCTGACGCTAACCCTAGTTGTCCTGACGCTAACCCTAATTGTCCTGACGCAAACCCTAGTTGTCCTGACGCTAACCCTAGTTGTCCTGAAGCTAACCCTAGTTGTCCTGATGCTAACCCTAGTTGTCCTGACGCTAACCCTACTTGTCCTGACGCTAACCCTACTTGTCCTGACGCTAACCCTACTTGTCCTGACGCTAACCCTACTTGTCCTGACACTAACCCTAGTTGTCCTGACGCTAACCCTAGTTGTCCTGACGCTAACCCTACTTGTCCTGACGCTAACCCTAGTTGTCCTGACGCTAACCCTAGTTGTCCTGATGCTAACCCTACTTGTCCTGACGCTAACCCTAGTTGTCCTGACGCTAACCCTAGTTGTCCTGACGCTAACCCTAGTTGTCCTGACGCTAACCCTAGTTGTCCTGACGCTAACCCTACTTGTCCTGACGCTAACCCTACTTGTCCTGACGCTAACCCTACTTGTCCTGACGCTAACCCTACTTGTCCTGACGCTAACCCTAGTTGTCCTGACGCTAACCCTACTTGTCCTGACGCTAACCCTAGTTGTCCTGACGCTAACCCTAGTTGTCCTGACGCTAACCCTAGTTGTCCTGACGCTAACCCTACTTGTCCTGACGCTAACCCGAGTTGTCCTGACGCTAACCCTAGTTGTCCTGACGCTAACCCGATTTGTCCTGATGCTAACCCTAGTTGTCCTAACGCTAACCCTAGTTGTCCTGACGCTAACCCGAGTTGTCCTGACGTTAACCCGAGTTGTCCTGACGCTAACCCGAGTTGTCCTGACGCTAACCCGAGTTGTCCTGACGTTAACCCGAGTTGTCCTGACGCCAACCCTAGTTGTACTGACGCTAACCCTAGTTGTCGTGACGCTAACCCTAGTTGTCCTGACGCTAACCCTAGTTGTCCTGACGCTAACCCTAGTTGTCGTGACGCTAACTCTAGTTGTCCTGACACTAACCCTAGTTGTCCTGACGCTAACCCTAGTTGTCCTGACGCTAACCCTAGTTGTCCTGACGCTAACCCTAATTGTCCTGACGCAAACCCTAGTTGTCCTGACGCTAACCCTAGTTGTCCTGAAGCTAACCCTAGTTGTCCTGATGCTAACCCTAGTTGTCCTGACGCTAACCCTAGTTGTCCTGACGCTAACCCTACTTGTCCTGACGCTAACCCTACTTGTCCTGACGCTAACCCTACTTGTCCTGACACTAACCCTAGTTGTCCTGATGCTAACCCTAGTTGTCCTGACGCTAACCCTACTTGTCCTAATGCTAACCCTAGTTGTCCTGACGCTAACCCTAGTTGTCCTGACGCTAACCCTAGTTGTCCTGACGCTAACCCTAGTTGTCGTGACGCTAACCCTAGTTGTCCTGACGCTAACCCTAGTTGTCCTGACGCTAACCCTAGTTGTCGTGACGCTAACTCTAGTTGTCCTGACACTAACCCTAGTTGTCCTGACGCTAACCCTAGTTGTCCTGACGCTAACCCTAGTTGTCCTGACGCTAACCCTAGTTGTCCTGACGCAAACCCTAGTTGTCCTGACGCTAACCCTAGTTGTCCTGAAGCTAACCCTAGTTGTCCTGATGCTAACCCTAGTTGTCCTGACGCTAACCCTAGTTGTCCTGACGCTAACCCTACTTGTCCTGACGCTAACCCTACTTGTCCTGACGCTAACCCTACTTGTCCTGACACTAACCCTAGTTGTCCTGACGCTAACCCTAGTTGTCCTGACGCTAACCCTACTTGTCCTAACGCTAACCCTAGTTGTCCTGACGCTAACCCTAGTTGTCCTGACGCTAACCCTAGTTGTCCTGACGCTAACCCTAGTTGTCCTGACGCTAACCCTAGTTGTCCTGACGCTAACCCTAGTTGTCCTGACGATAACCCTAGTTGTCCTGACGCTAACCCTAGTTTTCCTGACACTAACCCGAGTTGTCCTGACGCTAACCCGAGTTGTCCTGACGCTAACCCGAGTTGTCCTGACGCTAGCCCTAGTTGTCCTGACGCTAACCCTAGTTGTCCTGACGCTAACCCTAGTTGTCCTGACGCTAACCCTAGTTGTCCTGACGATAACCCTAGTTGTCCTGACGCTAACCCTAGTTGTCCTGACGCTAACCCTAGTTGTCCTGACGCTAACCCTACTTGTCCTGACGCTAACCCTAGTTGTCCTGACGCTAACCTAAGTTGTCCTGACGCTAACCCTACTTGTCCTGACGCTAACCCTAGTTGTCCTGACGCTAACCCTAGTTGTCCTGACGCTAACCCTAGTTGTCCTGACGCTAACCCTAGTTGTCCTGACGCTAACCCTACTAGTCCTGACGCTAAACCTAGTTGTCCTGACGCTAACCCTACTTGTCCTGACGCTAACCCTACTTGTCCTGACGCTAACCCTAGTTGTCCTGACGCTAACCCTACTTGTCCTGACGCTAACCCTAGTTGTCCTGACGCTAACCCTAGTTGTCCTGACGCTAACCCTAGTTGTCCTGACGCTAACCCTACTTGTCCTGACGCTAACCCTAGTTGTCCTGATGCTAACCCTAGATGTCCTGACGCTAACCCTACTTGTCCTGACGCTAACCCTAGTTGTCCTGACGCTAACCCGAGTTGTCCTGACGCTAACCCTAGTTGTCCTGACGCTAACCCTAGTTGTCCTGACGCTAACCCGATTTGTCCTGACGCTAACCCTAGTTGTCCTAACGCTAACCCTAGTTGTCCTGACGCTAACCCGAGTTGTCCTGACGTTAACCCGAGTTGTCCTGACGCTAACCCGAGTTGTCCTGACGCTAACCCGAGTTGTCCTGAGGTTAACCCGAGTTGTCCTGACGCTAACCCTAGTTGTCCTGACGCTAACCCTAGTTGTCGTGACGCTAACCCTAGTTGTCCTGACGCTAACCCTAGTTGTCCTGACGCTAACCCTAGTTGTCGTGATGCTAACTCTAGTTGTCCTGACACTAACCCTAGTTGTCCTGACGCTAACCCTAGTTGTCCTGACGCTAACCCTAGTTGTCCTGACGTAAACCCTAGTTGTCCTTACGCAAACCCTAGTTGTCCTGACGCTAACCCTAGTTGTCCTGAAGCTAACCCTAGTTGTCCTGACGCTAACCCTAGTTGTCCTGACGCTAACCTTAGTTGTCCTGACGCTAACCCTACTTGTCCTGACGCTAACCCTACTTGTCCTGACACTAACCCTAGTTGTCCTGACGCTAACCCTAGTTGTCCTGACGCTAACCCTACTTGTCCTAACGCTAACCCTAGTTGTCCTGACGCTAACCCTAGTTGTCCTGACGCTAACCCTACTTGTCCTGACGCTAACCCTAGTTGTCCTGACGCTAACCCTACTTGTCCTGACGCTAACCCTAGTTGTCCTGACGCTAACCCTACTTGTCCTGACGCTAACCCTAGTTGTCCTGACGCTAACCCTAGTTGTCCTGACGATAACCCTAGTTGTCCTGACGCTAACCCTAGTTGTCCTGACACTAACCCGAGTTGTCCTGACGCTAACCCGAGTTGTCCTGACGCTAACCCGAGTTGTCCTGACGCTAGCCCTAGTTGTCCTGACGCTAACCCTAGTTGTCCTGACGCTAACCCTAGATGTCCTGACGCTAACCCTAGTTGTCCTGACGATAACCCTAGTTGTCCTGACGCTAACCCTAGTTGTCCTGACGCTAACCCTAGTTGTCCTGACGCTAACCCTAGTTGTCCTGACGCTAACCCTACTTGTCCTGACGCTAACCCTACTTGTCCTGACGCTAACCCTAGTTGTCCTGACGCTAACCCTAGTTGTCCTGACGCTAACCCTACTTGTCCTGACGCTAACCCTAGTTGTCCTGACGCTAACCCTACTTGCCCTGATACTAACCCTACTTGTCCTGACGCTAACCCTAGTTGTCCTGACGCTAACCCTACTTGTCCTGATGCTAACCCTAGTTGTCCTGACGCTAACCCTAGTTGTCCTGACGCTAACCCTACTTGTCCTGACGCTAACCCTAGTTGTCCTGACGCTAACCCTAGATGTCCTGACGCTAACCCTACTTGTCCTGACGCTAACCCTAGTTGTCCTGACGCTAACCCGAGTTGTCCTGACGCTAACCCTAGTTGTCCTGACGCTAACCCTAGTTGTCCTGACGCTAACCCTAGTTGTCCTGACGCTAACCCGATTTGTCCTGACGCTAACCCTAGTTGTCCTAACGCTAACCCTAGTTGTCCTGACGCTAACCCGAGTTGTCCTGACTTTAACCTGAGTTGTCCTGACTCTAACCCGAGTTGTCCTGACGCTAACCCGAGTTGTCCTGACGCTAACCCTACTTGTCCTGACACTAACCCTAGTTGTCCTGACGCTAACCCTAGTTGTCCTGACGCTAACCCTACTTGTCCTAACGCTAACCCTAGTTGTCCTGACGCTAACCCTAGTTGTCCTGACGCTAACCCTACTTGTCCTGACGCTAACCCTACTTGTCCTGACGCTAACCCTAGTTGTCCTGACGCTAACCCTACTTGTCCTGACGCTAACCCTAGTTGTCCTGACGCTAACCCTAGTTGTCCTGACGATAACCCTAGTTGTCCTGACGCTAACCCTAGTTGTCCTGACACTAACCCGAGTTGTCCTGACGCTAACCCGAGTTGTCCTGACGCTAACCCGAGTTGTCCTGACGCTAGCCCTAGTTGTCCTGACGCTAACCCTAGTTGTCCTGACGCTAACCCTAGATGTCCTGACGCTAACCCTAGTTGTCCTGACGATAACCCTAGTTGTCCTGACGCTAACCCTAGTTGTCCTGACGCTAACCCTAGTTGTCCTGACGCTAACCCTAGTTGTCCTGACGCTAACCCTACTTGTCCTGACGCTAACCCTACTTGTCCTGACGCTAACCCTACTTGTCCTGACGCTAACCCTACTTGTCCTGACGCTAACCCTAGTTGTCCTGACGCTAACCCGAGTTGTCCTGACGCTAACCCTAGTTGTCCTGACGCTAACCCTAGTTGTCCTGACGCTAACCCGATTTGTCCTGACGCTAACCCTAGTTGTCCTAACGCTAACCCTAGTTGTCCTGACGCTAACCCGAGTTGTCCTGACGTTAACCCGAGTTGTCCTGACGCTAACCCGAGTTGTCCTGACGCTAACCCGAGTTGTCCTGAGGTTAACCCGAGTTGTCCTGACGCTAACCCTAGTTGTCCTGACGCTAACCCTAGTTGTCGTGACGCTAACCCTAGTTGTCCTGACGCTAACCCTAGTTGTCCTGACGCTAACCCTAGTTGTCGTGATGCTAACTCTAGTTGTCCTGACACTAACCCTAGTTGTCCTGACGCTAACCCTAGTTGTCCTGACGCTAACCCTAGTTGTCCTGACGTAAACCCTAGTTGTCCTTACGCAAACCCTAGTTGTCCTGACGCTAACCCTAGTTGTCCTGAAGCTAACCCTAGTTGTCCTGACGCTAACCCTAGTTGTCCTGACGCTAACCTTAGTTGTCCTGACGCTAACCCTACTTGTCCTGACGCTAACCCTACTTGTCCTGACACTAACCCTAGTTGTCCTGACGCTAACCCTAGTTGTCCTGACGCTAACCCTACTTGTCCTAACGCTAACCCTAGTTGTCCTGACGCTAACCCTAGTTGTCCTGACGCTAACCCTACTTGTCCTGACGCTAACCCTAGTTGTCCTGACGCTAACCCTACTTGTCCTGACGCTAACCCTAGTTGTCCTGACGCTAACCCTACTTGTCCTGACGCTAACCCTAGTTGTCCTGACGCTAACCCTAGTTGTCCTGACGATAACCCTAGTTGTCCTGACGCTAACCCTAGTTGTCCTGACACTAACCCGAGTTGTCCTGACGCTAACCCGAGTTGTCCTGACGCTAACCCGAGTTGTCCTGACGCTAGCCCTAGTTGTCCTGACGCTAACCCTAGTTGTCCTGACGCTAACCCTAGATGTCCTGACGCTAACCCTAGTTGTCCTGACGATAACCCTAGTTGTCCTGACGCTAACCCTAGTTGTCCTGACGCTAACCCTAGTTGTCCTGACGCTAACCCTAGTTGTCCTGACGCTAACCCTACTTGTCCTGACGCTAACCCTACTTGTCCTGACGCTAACCCTAGTTGTCCTGACGCTAACCCTAGTTGTCCTGACGCTAACCCTACTTGTCCTGACGCTAACCCTAGTTGTCCTGACGCTAACCCTACTTGCCCTGATACTAACCCTACTTGTCCTGACGCTAACCCTAGTTGTCCTGACGCTAACCCTACTTGTCCTGATGCTAACCCTAGTTGTCCTGACGCTAACCCTAGTTGTCCTGACGCTAACCCTACTTGTCCTGACGCTAACCCTAGTTGTCCTGACGCTAACCCTAGATGTCCTGACGCTAACCCTACTTGTCCTGACGCTAACCCTAGTTGTCCTGACGCTAACCCGAGTTGTCCTGACGCTAACCCTAGTTGTCCTGACGCTAACCCTAGTTGTCCTGACGCTAACCCTAGTTGTCCTGACGCTAACCCGATTTGTCCTGACGCTAACCCTAGTTGTCCTAACGCTAACCCTAGTTGTCCTGACGCTAACCCGAGTTGTCCTGACTTTAACCTGAGTTGTCCTGACTCTAACCCGAGTTGTCCTGACGCTAACCCGAGTTGTCCTGACGCTAACCCTACTTGTCCTGACACTAACCCTAGTTGTCCTGACGCTAACCCTAGTTGTCCTGACGCTAACCCTACTTGTCCTAACGCTAACCCTAGTTGTCCTGACGCTAACCCTAGTTGTCCTGACGCTAACCCTACTTGTCCTGACGCTAACCCTACTTGTCCTGACGCTAACCCTAGTTGTCCTGACGCTAACCCTACTTGTCCTGACGCTAACCCTAGTTGTCCTGACGCTAACCCTAGTTGTCCTGACGATAACCCTAGTTGTCCTGACGCTAACCCTAGTTGTCCTGACACTAACCCGAGTTGTCCTGACGCTAACCCGAGTTGTCCTGACGCTAACCCGAGTTGTCCTGACGCTAGCCCTAGTTGTCCTGACGCTAACCCTAGTTGTCCTGACGCTAACCCTAGATGTCCTGACGCTAACCCTAGTTGTCCTGACGATAACCCTAGTTGTCCTGACGCTAACCCTAGTTGTCCTGACGCTAACCCTAGTTGTCCTGACGCTAACCCTAGTTGTCCTGACGCTAACCCTACTTGTCCTGACGCTAACCCTACTTGTCCTGACGCTAACCCTACTTGTCCTGACGCTAACCCTACTTGTCCTGACGCTAACCCTAGTTGTCCTGACGCTAACCCTAGTTGTCCTGACGCTAACCCTACTTGTCCTGACGCTAACCCTAGTTGTCCTGACGCTAACCCTACTTGCCCTGACGCTAACCCTACTTGTCCTGACGCTAACCCTAGTTGTCCTGACGCTAACCCTACTTGTCCTGACGCTAACCCTAGTTGTCCTGACGCTAACCCTAGTTGTCCTGACACTAACCCGAGTTGTCCTGACGCTAACCCGAGTTGTCCTGACGCTAACCCGAGTTGTCCTGACGCTAGCCCTAGTTGTCCTGACGCTAACCCTAGTTGTCCTGACGCTAACCCTAGATGTCCTGACGCTAACCCTAGTTGTCCTGACGATAACCCTAGTTGTCCTGACGCTAACCCTAGTTGTCCTGACGCTAACCCTAGTTGTCCTGACGCTAACCCTACTTGTACTGACGCTAACCCTACTTGTCCTGACGCTAACCCTAGTTGTCCTGACGCTAACCCTAGTTGTCCTGACGCTAACCCTACTTGTCCTGACGCTAACCCGAGTTGTCCTGACGCTAACCCGAGTTGTCCTGACGCTAACCCTAGTTGTCCTGACGCTAACCCGATTTGTCCTGACGCTAACCCTACTTGTCCTGACGCTAACCCTAGTTGTCCTGACGCTAACCCTAGTTGTCCTGACGCTAACCCTAGTTGTCCTGACGCTAACCCTAGTTGTCGTGACGCTAACCCTAGTTGTCGTGACGCTAACCCTAGTTGTCCTGACGCTAGCCCTAGTTGTCCTGACGCTAACCCTAGTTGTCCTGACGCTAACCCTACTTGTCCTGACGCTAACCCTAGTTGTCCTGACGCTAACCCTACTTGTCCTGAGGCTAACCCTAGTTGTCCTGACGCTAACCCTAGTTGTCCTGACGCTAACCCTACTTGTCCTGACGCTAACCCTAGTTGTCCTGACGCTAACCCTAGTTGTCCTGACGCTAAACCTAGTTGTCCTGACGCTAACCCTAGTTGTCCTGACGCTAACCCTAGTTGTCCTGATGCTAACCCTAGTTGTCCTGACGCTAATCCTACTTGTCCTGACGCTAACCCTAGTTGTCCTGACGCTAACCCTAGTTGTCCTGACGGTAACCCTACTTGTCCTGACGCTAACCCTAGTTGTCCTGACGCTAACCCTAGTTGTCCTGACGGTAACCCTACTTGTCCTGACGCTAACCCTACTTGTCCTGACGCTAACCCTAGTTGTCCTGACGCTAACCCTAGTTGTCCTGACGGTAACCCTACTTGTCCTGACGCTAACCCTAGTTGTCCTGACGCTAACCCTAGTTGTCCTGACGATAACCCTAGTTGTCCTGACGATAACCCTAGTTGTCCTGACGCTAACCCTACTTGTCCTGACGCTAACCCTAGTTGTCCTGACGCTAACCCTACTTGTCCTGACGCTAACCCTACTTGTCCTGACGCTAACCCTAGTTGTCCTGACGCTAACCCTACTTGTCCTGACGCTAACCCTACTTGTCCTGACGCTAACCCTAGTTGTCCTGACGCTAACCCTACTTGTCCTGACGCTAACCCTAGTTGTCCTGACGCTAACCCTAGATGTCCTGACGCTAACCCTACTTGTCCTGACGCTAACCCGAGTTGTCCTGACGCTAACCCGAGTTGTCCTGACGCTAACCCGAGTTGTCCTGACGCTAACCCTAGTTGTCCTGACGCTAACCCGATTTGTCCTGATGCTAACCCTAGTTGTCCTGACGCTAACCCTAGTTGTCGTGACGCTAACTCTAGTTGTCCTGACACTAACCCTAGTTGTCCTGACGCTAACCCTAGTTGTCCTGACGCTAACCCTAGATGTCCTGACGCTAACCCTACTTGTCCTGACGCTAACCCTAGTTGTCCTGATGCTAACCCGAGTTGTCCTGACGCTAACCCGAGTTGTCCTGACGCTAACCCTAGTTGTCCTGACGCTAACCCGATTTGTCCTGATGCTAACCCTAGTTGTCCTGACGCTAACCCTAGTTGTCGTGACGCTAACTCTAGTTGTCCTGACACTAACCCTAGTTGTCCTGACGCTAACCCTAGTTGTCCTGACGCTAACCCTAGTTGTCCTGACGCTAACCCTAGTTGTCCTGACGCAAACCCTAGTTGTCCTGACGCTAACCCTAGTTGTCCTGATGCTAACCCTAGTTGTCCTGACGATAACCCTAGTTGTCCTGACGCTAACCCTAGTTGTCCTGACGCTAACCCTAGTTGTCCTGACGCTAACCCTACTTGTCCTGACGCTAACCCGAGTTGTCCTGACGCTAGCCCTAGTTGTCCTGATGCTAACCCTAGTTGTCCTGACGCTAACCCTAGTTGTCCTGACGATAACCCTAGTTGTCCTGACGCTAACCCTAGTTGTCCTGACGCTAACCCTAGTTGTCCTGACGCAAACCCTAGTTGTCCTGACGCTAACCCTAGTTGTCCTGATGCTAACCCTAGTTGTCCTGACGATAACCCTAGTTGTCCTGACGCTAACCCTAGTTGTCCTGACACTAACCCGAGTTGTCCTGACGCTAACCCTAGTTGTCGTGACGCTAACCCTAGTTGTCCTGACGATAACCCTAGTTGTCCTGACGCTAACCCTAGTTGTCCTGACGCTAACCCTAGTTGTCGTGACGCTAACTCTAGTTGTCCTGACACTAACCCTAGTTGTCCTGACGCTAACCCTAGTTGTCCTGACGCTAACCCTAGATGTCCTGACGCTAACCCTACTTGTCCTGACGCTAACCCTAGTTGTCCTGATGCTAACCCGAGTTGTCCTGACGCTAACCCGAGTTGTCCTGACGCTAACCCTAGTTGTCCTGACGCTAACCCGATTTGTCCTGATGCTAACCCTAGTTGTCCTGACGCTAACCCTAGTTGTCGTGACGCTAACTCTAGTTGTCCTGACACTAACCCTAGTTGTCCTGACGCTAACCCTAGTTGTCCTGACGCTAACCCTAGTTGTCCTGACGCTAACCCTAGTTGTCCTGACGCAAACCCTAGTTGTCCTGACGCTAACCCTAGTTGTCCTGATGCTAACCCTAGTTGTCCTGACGATAACCCTAGTTGTCCTGACGCTAACCCTAGTTGTCCTGACGCTAACCCTAGTTGTCCTGACGCTAACCCTACTTGTCCTGACGCTAACCCGAGTTGTCCTGACGCTAGCCCTAGTTGTCCTGATGCTAACCCTAGTTGTCCTGACGCTAACCCTAGTTGTCCTGACGATAACCCTAGTTGTCCTGACGCTAACCCTAGTTGTCCTGACGCTAACCCTAGTTGTCCTGACGCAAACCCTAGTTGTCCTGACGCTAACCCTAGTTGTCCTGATGCTAACCCTAGTTGTCCTGACGATAACCCTAGTTGTCCTGACGCTAACCCTAGTTGTCCTGACACTAACCCGAGTTGTCCTGACGCTAACCCTAGTTGTCCTGACGCTAACCCGAGTTGTCCTGACGCTAGCCCTAGTTGTCCTGATGCTAACCCTAGTTGTCCTGACGCTAACCCTAGTTGTCCTGACGATAACCCTAGTTGTCCTGACGCTAACCCTAGTTGTCCTGACACTAACCCGAGTTGTCCTGACGCTAACCCGAGTTGTCCTGACGCTAACCCGAGTTGTCCTGACGCTAGCCCTAGTTGTCCTGACGCTAACCCTAGTTGTCCTGACGCTAACCCTAGATGTCCTGACGCTAACCCTAGTTGTCCTGACGATAACCCTAGTTGTCCTGACGCTAACCCTAGTTGTCCTGACGCTAACCCTAGTTGTCCTGACGCTAACCCTAGTTGTCCTGACGCTAACCCTACTTGTCCTGACGCTAACCCTACTTGTCCTGACGCTAACCCTAGTTGTCCTGACGCTAACCCAAGTTGTCCTGACGCTAACCCTACTTGTCCTGACGCTAACCCTAGTTGTCCTGACGCTAACCCTACTTGCCCTGATGCTAACCCTACTTGTCCTGACGCTAACCCTAGTTGTCCTGACGCTAACCCTACTTGTCCTGACGCTAACCCTAGTTGTCCTGACGCTAACCCTAGTTGTCCTGACGCTAACCCTACTTGTCCTGACGCTAACCCTAGTTGTCCTGACGCTAACCCTAGTTGTCCTGACGCTAACCCTACTTGTCCTGACGCTAACCCGAGTTGTCCTGACGCTAACCCGAGTTGTCCTGACGCTAACCCTAGTTGTCCTGACGCTAACCCGATTTGTCCTGACGCTAACCCTACTTGTCCTGACGCTAACCCTACTTGTCCTGACGCTAACCCTAGTTGTCCTGACGCTAACCCTAGTTGTCCTGACGCTAACCCTAGTTGTCCTGACGCTAACCCTAGTTGTCCTGACACTAACCCTAGTTGTCGTGACGCTAACCCTAGTTGTCGTGACGCTAACCCTAGTTGTCCTGACTCTAACCCTAGTTGTCCTGACGCTAACCCTAGTTGTCCTGACGCTAACCCTACTTGTCCTGACGCTAACCCTAGTTGTCCTGACGCTAACCCTACTTGTCCTGAGGCTAACCCTAGTTGTCCTGACGCTAACCCTAGTTGTCCTGACGCTAACCCTACTTGTCCTGACGCTAACCCTAGTTGTCCTGACGCTAACCCTAGTTGTCCTGACGCTAAACCTAGTTGTCCTGACGCTAACCCTAGTTGTCCTGACGCTAACCCTAGTTGTCCTGACGCTAACCCTAGTTGTCCTGACGCTAATCCTACTTGTCCTGACGCTAACCCTAGTTGTCCTGACGCTAACCCTAGTTGTCCTGACGGTAACCCTACTTGTCCTGACGCTAACCCTAGTTGTCCTGACGCTAACCCTAGTTGTCCTGACGGTAACCCTACTTGTCCTGACGCTAACCCTACTTGTCCTGACGCTAACCCTAGTTGTCCTGACGCTAACCCTAGTTGTCCTGACGGTAACCCTACTTGTCCTGACGCTAACCCTAGTTGTCCTGACGCTAACCCTAGTTGTCCTGACGATAACCCTAGTTGTCCTGACGATAACCCTAGTTGTCCTGACGCTAACCCTACTTGTCCTGACGCTAACCCTAGTTGTCCTGACGCTAACCCTACTTGTCCTGACGCTAACCCTACTTGTCCTGACGCTAACCCTAGTTGTCCTGACGCTAACCCTACTTGTCCTGACGCTAACCCTAGTTGTCCTGACGCTAACCATAGTTGTCCTGACGCTAACCCTAGTTGTCCTGACGCTAACCCTACTTGTCCTGACGCTAACCCTAGTTGTCCTGACGCTAACCCTAGATGTCCTGACGCTAACCCTACTTGTCCTGACGCTAACCCTAGTTGTCCTGATGCTAACCCGAGTTGTCCTGACACTAACCCGAGTTGTCCTGACGCTAACCCTAGTTGTCCTGACGCTAACCCGATTTGTCCTGATGCTAACCCTAGTTGTCCTAACGCTAACCCTAGTTGTCCTGACGCTAACCCTAGTTGTCCTGACGCTAACCCTAGTTGTCCTGACGCTAACCCTAGTTGTCCTGACTCTAACCCTAGTTGTCCTGACGCTAACCCTAGTTGTCCTGACGCTAACCCTAGATGTCCAGACGCTAACCCTACTTGTCCTGACGCTAACCCTAGTTGTCCTGACGCTAACCCTAGTTGTCCTGACGCTAACCCTACTTGTCCTGACGCTAACCCTAGTTGTCCTGACGCTAACCCTAGTTGTCCTGACGCTAACCCTAGTTGTCGTGACGCTAACTCTAGTTGTCCTGACACTAACCCTAGTTGTCCTGACGCTAACCCTAGTTGTCCTGACGCTAACCCTAGTTGTCGTGACGCTAACTCTAGTTGTCCTGACACTAACCCTAGTTGTCCTGACGCTAACCCTAGTTGTCCTGACGCTAACCCTAGTTGTCCTGACGATAACCCTAGTTGTCCTGACGCTAACCCTAGTTGTCCTGACACTAACCCGAGTTGTCCTGACGCTAACCCGAGTTGTCCTGACGCTAACCCGAGTTGTCCTGACGCTAGCCCTAGTTGTCCTGACGCTAACCCTAGTTGTCCTGACGCTAACCCTAGATGTCCTGACGCTAACCCTAGTTGTCCTGACGATAACCCTAGTTGTCCTGACGCTAACCCTAGTTGTCCTGACGCTAACCCTAGTTGTCCTGACGCTAACCCTAGTTGTCCTGACGCTAACCCTACTTGTCCTGACGCTAACCCTACTTGTCCTGACGCTAACCCTAGTTGTCCTGACGCTAACCCTAGTTGTCCTGACGCTAACCCTACTTGTCCTGACGCTAACCCTAGTTGTCCTGACGCTAACCCTACTTGCCCTGACGCTAACCCTACTTGTCCTGACGCTAACCCTAGTTGTCCTGACGCTAACCCTACTTGTCCTGACGCTAACCCTAGTTGTCCTGACGCTAACCCTAGTTGTCCTGACACTAACCCGAGTTGTCCTGACGCTAACCCGAGTTGTCCTGACGCTAACCCGAGTTGTCCTGACGCTAGCCCTAGTTGTCCTGACGCTAACCCTAGTTGTCCTGACGCTAACCCTAGATGTCCTGACGCTAACCCTCGTTGTCCTGACGATAACCCTAGTTGTCCTGACGCTAACCCTAGTTGTCCTGACGCTAACCCTAGTTGTCCTGACGCTAACCCTAGTTGTCCTGACGCTAACCCTACTTGTACTGACGCTAACCCTACTTGTCCTGACGCTAACCCTAGTTGTCCTGACGCTAACCCTAGTTGTCCTGACGCTAACCCTACTTGTCCTGACGCTAACCCGAGTTGTCCTGACGCTAACCCGAGTTGTCCTGACGCTAACCCTAGTTGTCCTGACGCTAACCCGATTTGTCCTGACGCTAACCCTACTTGTCCTGACGCTAACCCTAGTTGTCCTGACGCTAACCCTAGTTGTCCTGACGCTAACCCTAGTTGTCCTGACGCTAACCCTAGTTGTCGTGACGCTAACCCTAGTTGTCGTGACGCTAACCCTAGTTGTCCTGACGCTAACCCTACTTGTCTTGACGCTAACCCTAGTTGTCCTGACGCTAACCCTAGTTGTCCTGACGATAACCCTAGTTGTCCTGACGCTAACCCTAGTTGTCCTGACACTAACCCTAGTTGTCCTGACGCTAACCCTAGTTGTCCTGACGCTAACCCTAGTTGTCCTGACGCAAACCCTAGTTGTCCTGACGCTAACCCTAGTTGTCCTGAAGCTAACCCTAGTTGTCCTGACGCTAACCCTAGTTGTCCTGACGCTAACCCTACTTGTCCTGACGCTAACCCTACTTGTCCTGACGCTAACCCTACTTGTCCTAACACTAACCCTAGTTGTCCTGACGCTAACCCTAGTTGTCCTGACGCTAACCCTACTTGTCCTAACGCTAACCCTAGTTGTCCTGACGCTAACCCTAGTTGTCCTGACGCTAACCCTACTTGTCCTGACGCTAACCCTAGTTGTTCTGACGCTAACCCTACTTGTCCTGACGCTAACCCTAGTTGTCCTGACGCTAACCCTACTTGTCTTGACGCTAACCCTAGTTGTCCTGACGCTAACCCTAGTTGTCCTGACGATAACCCTAGTTGTCCTGACGCTAACCCTAGTTGTCCTGACACTAACCCGAGTTGTCCTGACGCTAACCCTAGTTGTCCTGACGCTAACCCGAGTTGTCCTGACGCTAGCCCTAGTTGTCCTGATGCTAACCCTAGTTGTCCTGACGCTAACCCTAGTTGTCCTGACGATAACCCTAGTTGTCCTGACGCTAACCCTAGTTGTCCTGACACTAACCCGAGTTGTCCTGACGCTAACCCGAGTTGTCCTGACGCTAACCCGAGTTGTCCTGACGCTAGCCCTAGTTGTCCTGACGCTAACCCTAGTTGTCCTGACGCTAACCCTAGATGTCCTGACGCTAACCCTAGTTGTCCTGACGATAACCCTAGTTGTCCTGACGCTAACCCTAGTTGTCCTGACGCTAACCCTAGTTGTCCTGACGCTAACCCTAGTTGTCCTGACGCTAACCCTACTTGTCCTGACGCTAACCCTACTTGTCCTGACGCTAACCCTAGTTGTCCTGACGCTAACCCTAGTTGTCCTGACGCTAACCCTACTTGTCCTGACGCTAACCCTAGTTGTCCTGACGCTAACCCTACTTGCCCTGATGCTAACCCTACTTGTCCTGACGCTAACCCTAGTTGTCCTGACGCTAACCCTACTTGTCCTGACGCTAACCCTAGTTGTCCTGACGCTAACCCTAGTTGTCCTGACGCTAACCCTACTTGTCCTGACGCTAACCCTAGTTGTCCTGACGCTAACCCTAGTTGTCCTGACGCTAACCCTACTTGTCCTGACGCTAACCCGAGTTGTCCTGACGCTAACCCGAGTTGTCCTGACGCTAACCCTAGTTGTCCTGACGCTAACCCGATTTGTCCTGACGCTAACCCTACTTGTCCTGACGCTAACCCTACTTGTCCTGACGCTAACCCTAGTTGTCCTGACGCTAACCCTAGTTGTCCTGACGCTAACCCTAGTTGTCCTGACGCTAACCCTAGTTGTCCTGACGCTAACCCTAGTTGTCGTGACGCTAACCCTAGTTGTCGTGACGCTAACCCTAGTTGTCCTGACTCTAACCCTAGTTGTCCTGACGCTAACCCTAGTTGTCCTGACGCTAACCCTACTTGTCCTGACGCTAACCCTAGTTGTCCTGACGCTAACCCTACTTGTCCTGAGGCTAACCCTAGTTGTCCTGACGCTAACCCTAGTTGTCCTGACGCTAACCCTACTTGTCCTGACGCTAACCCTAGTTGTCCTGACGCTAACCCTAGTTGTCCTGACGCTAAACCTAGTTGTCCTGACGCTAACCCTAGTTGTCCTGACGCTAACCCTAGTTGTCCTGATGCTAACCCTAGTTGTCCTGACGCTAATCCTACTTGTCCTGACGCTAACCCTAGTTGTCCTGACGCTAACCCTAGTTGTCCTGACGGTAACCCTACTTGTCCTGACGCTAACCCTAGTTGTCCTGACGCTAACCCTAGTTGTCCTGACGGTAACCCTACTTGTCCTGACGCTAACCCTACTTGTCCTGACGCTAACCCTAGTTGTCCTGACGCTAACCCTAGTTGTCCTGACGGTAACCCTACTTGTCCTGACGCTAACCCTAGTTGTCCTGACGCTAACCCTAGTTGTCCTGACGATAACCCTAGTTGTCCTGACGATAACCCTAGTTGTCCTGACGCTAACCCTACTTGTCCTGACGCTAACCCTAGTTGTCCTGACGCTAACCCTACTTGTCCTGACGCTAACCCTACTTGTCCTGACGCTAACCCTAGTTGTCCTGACGCTAACCCTACTTGTCCTGACGCTAACCCTAGTTGTCCTGACGCTAACCATAGTTGTCCTGACGCTAACCCTAGTTGTCCTGACGCTAACCCTACTTGTCCTGACGCTAACCCTAGTTGTCCTGACGCTAACCCTAGATGTCCTGACGCTAACCCTACTTGTCCTGACGCTAACCCTAGTTGTCCTGATGCTAACCCGAGTTGTCCTGACACTAACCCGAGTTGTCCTGACGCTAACCCTAGTTGTCCTGACGCTAACCCGATTTGTCCTGATGCTAACCCTAGTTGTCCTAACGCTAACCCTAGTTGTCCTGACGCTAACCCTAGTTGTCCTGACGCTAACCCTAGTTGTCCTGACGATAACCCTAGTTGTCCTGACTCTAACCCTAGTTGTCCTGACGCTAACCCTAGTTGTCCTGACGCTAACCCTAGATGTCCAGACGCTAACCCTACTTGTCCTGACGCTAACCCTAGTTGTCCTGACGCTAACCCTAGTTGTCCTGACGCTAACCCTACTTGTCCTGACGCTAACCCTAGTTGTCCTGACGCTAACCCTAGTTGTCCTGACGCTAACCCTAGTTGTCGTGACGCTAACTCTAGTTGTCCTGACACTAACCCTAGTTGTCCTGACGCTAACCCTAGTTGTCCTGACGCTAACCCTAGTTGTCGTGACGCTAACTCTAGTTGTCCTGACACTAACCCTAGTTGTCCTGACGCTAACCCTAGTTGTCCTGACGCTAACCCTAGTTGTCCTGACGATAACCCTAGTTGTCCTGACGCTAACCCTAGTTGTCCTGACACTAACCCGAGTTGTCCTGACGCTAACCCGAGTTGTCCTGACGCTAACCCGAGTTGTCCTGACGCTAGCCCTAGTTGTCCTGACGCTAACCCTAGTTGTCCTGACGCTAACCCTAGATGTCCTGACGCTAACCCTAGTTGTCCTGACGATAACCCTAGTTGTCCTGACGCTAACCCTAGTTGTCCTGACGCTAACCCTAGTTGTCCTGACGCTAACCCTAGTTGTCCTGACGCTAACCCTACTTGTCCTGACGCTAACCCTACTTGTCCTGACGCTAACCCTAGTTGTCCTGACGCTAACCCTACTTGTCCTGACGCTAACCCTAGTTGTCCTGACGCTAACCCTACTTGCCCTGACGCTAACCCTACTTGTCCTGACGCTAACCCTAGTTGTCCTGACGCTAACCCTACTTGTCCTGACGCTAACCCTAGTTGTCCTGACGCTAACCCTAGTTGTCCTGACACTAACCCGAGTTGTCCTGACGCTAACCCGAGTTGTCCTGACGCTAACCCGAGTTGTCCTGACGCTAGCCCTAGTTGTCCTGACGCTAACCCTAGTTGTCCTGATGCTAACCCTAGATGTCCTGACGCTAACCCTAGTTGTCCTGACGATAACCCTAGTTGTCCTGACGCTAACCCTAGTTGTCCTGACGCTAACCCTAGTTGTCCTGACGCTAACCCTAGTTGTCCTGACGCTAACCCTACTTGTACTGACGCTAACCCTACTTGTCCTGACGCTAACCCTAGTTGTCCTGACGCTAACCCTAGTTGTCCTGACGCTAACCCTACTTGTCCTGACGCTAACCCGAGTTGTCCTGACGCTAACCCGAGTTGTCCTGACGCTAACCCTAGTTGTCCTGACGCTAACCCTAGTTGTCCTGACGCTAACCCTAGTTGTCCTGACGCTAACCCTAGTTGTCGTGACGCTAACCCTAGTTGTCGTGACGCTAACCCTAGTTGTCCTGACGCTAGCCCTAGTTGTCCTGACGCTAACCCTAGTTGTTCTGACGCTAACCCTACTTGTCCTGAGGCTAACCCTAGTTGTCCTGACGCTAACCCTAGTTGTCCTGACGCTAACCCTACTTGTCCTGACGCTAACCCTAGTTGTCCTGACGCTAACCCTAGTTGTCCTGACGCTAAACCTAGTTGTCCTGACGCTAACCCTAGTTGTCCTGACGCTAACCCTAGTTGTCCTGATGCTAACCCTAGTTGTCCTGACGCTAATCCTACTTGTCCTGACGCTAACCCTAGTTGTCCTGACGCTAACCCTAGTTGTCCTGACGGTAACCCTACTTGTCCTGACGCTAACCCTAGTTGTCCTGACGCTAACCCTAGTTGTCCTGACGGTAACCCTACTTGTCCTGACGCTAACCCTACTTGTCCTGACGCTAACCCTAGTTGTCCTGACGCTAACCCTAGTTGTCCTGACGGTAACCCTACTTGTCCTGACGCTAACCCTAGTTGTCCTGACGCTAACCCTAGTTGTCCTGACGATAACCCTAGTTGTCCTGACGATAACCCTAGTTGTCCTGACGCTAACCCTACTTGTCCTGACGCTAACCCTAGTTGTCCTGACGCTAACCCTACTTGTCCTGACGCTAACCCTACTTGTCCTGACGCTAACCCTAGTTGTCCTGACGCTAACCCTACTTGTCCTGACGCTAACCCTACTTGTCCTGACGCTAACCCTAGTTGTCCTGACGCTAACCCTAGTTGTCCTGACGCTAACCCTACTTGTCCTGACGCTAACCCTAGTTGTCCTGACGCTAACCCTAGATGTCCTGACGCTAACCCTACTTGTCCTGACGCTAACCCTAGTTGTCCTGATGCTAACCCGAGTTGTCCTGACGCTAACCCGAGTTGTCCTGACGCTAACCCTAGTTGTCCTGACGCTAACCCGATTTGTCCTGATGCTAACCCTAGTTGTCCTGACGCTAACCCTAGTTGTCGTGACGCTAACTCTAGTTGTCCTGACACTAACCCTAGTTGTCCTGACGCTAACCCTAGTTGTCCTGACGCTAACCCTAGTTGTCCTGACGCTAACCCTAGTTGTCCTGACGCAAACCCTAGTTGTCCTGACGCTAACCCTAGTTGTCCTGATGCTAACCCTAGTTGTCCTGACGATAACCCTAGTTGTCCTGACGCTAACCCTAGTTGTCCTGACGCTAACCCTAGTTGTCCTGACGCTAACCCTACTTGTCCTGACGCTAACCCTAGTTGTCCTGACGCTAACCCTAGTTGTCCTGACGCTAACCCTACTTGTCCTGACGCTAACCCTAGTTGTCCTGACGCTAACCCTAGTTGTCCTGACACTAACCCTAGTTGTCCTGACGCTAACCCTAGTTGTCCTGACGCTAACCCTAGTTGTCCTGACGCAAACCCTAGTTGTCCTGACGCTAACCCTAGTTGTCCTGAAGCTAACCCTAGTTGTCCTGACGCTAACCCTAGTTGTCCTGACGCTAACCCTACTTGTCCTGACGCTAACCCTACTTGTCCTGACGCTAACCCTACTTGTCCTAACACTAACCCTAGTTGTCCTGACGCTAACCCTAGTTGTCCTGACGCTAACCCTACTTGTCCTAACGCTAACCCTAGTTGTCCTGACGCTAACCCTAGTTGTCCTGACGCTAACCCTACTTGTCCTGACGCTAACCCTAGTTGTTCTGACGCTAACCCTACTTGTCCTGACGCTAACCCTAGTTGTCCTGACGCTAACCCTACTTGTCTTCACGCTAACCCTAGTTGTCCTGACGCTAACCCTAGTTGTCCTGACGATAACCCTAGTTGTCCTGACGCTAACCCTAGTTGTCCTGACACTAACCCGAGTTGTCCTGACGCTAACCCGAGTTGTCCTGACGCTAACCCGAGTTGTCCTGACGCTAGCCCTAGTTGTCCTGACGCTAACCCTAGTTGTCCTGACGCTAACCCTAGATGTCCTGACGCTAACCCTAGTTGTCCTGACGATAACCCTAGTTGTCCTGACGCTAACCCTAGTTGTCCTGACGCTAACCCTAGTTGTCCTGACGCTAACCCTAGTTGTCCTGACGCTAACCCTACTTGTCCTGACGCTAACCCTACTTGTCCTGACGCTAACCCTAGTTGTCCTGATGCTAACCCTAGTTGTCCTGACGCTAACCCTACTTGTCCTGACGCTAACCCGAGTTGTCCTGACGCTAACCCGAGTTGTCCTGACGCTAACCCTAGTTGTCCTGACGCTAACCCGATTTGTCCTGACGCTAACCCTACTTGTCCTGACGCCTACCCTAGTTGTCCTGACGCTAACCCTAGTTGTCCTGACGCTAACCCTAGTTGTCCTGACGCTAACCCTAGTTGTCCTGACGCTAACCCTAGTTGTCGTGACGCTAACCCTAGTTGTCGTGACGCTAACCCTAGTTGTCCTGACGCTAGCCCTAGTTGTCCTGACGCTAACCCTAGTTGTCCTGACGCTAACCCTACTTGTCCTGACGCTAACCCTAGTTGTCCTGACGCTAACCCTACTTGTCCTGAGGCTAACCCTAGTTGTCCTGACGCTAACCCTAGTTGTCCTGACGCTAACCCTACTTGTCCTGACGCTAACCCTAGTTGTCCTGACGCTAACCCTAGTTGTCCTGACGCTAAACCTAGTTGTCCTGACGCTAACCCTAGTTGTCCTGACGCTAACCCTAGTTGTCCTGATGCTAACCCTAGTTGTCCTGACGCTAATCCTACTTGTCCTGACGCTAACCCTAGTTGTCCTGACGCTAACCCTAGTTGTCCTGACGGTAACCCTACTTGTCCTGACGCTAACCCTAGTTGTCCTGACGCTAACCCTAGTTGTCCTGACGGTAACCCTACTTGTCCTGACGCTAACCCTACTTGTCCTGACGCTAACCCTAGTTGTCCTGACGCTAACCCTAGTTGTCCTGACGGTAACCCTACTTGTCCTGACGCTAACCCTAGTTGTCCTGACGCTAACCCTAGTTGTCCTGACGATAACCCTAGTTGTCCTGACGATAACCCTAGTTGTCCTGACGCTAACCCTACTTGTCCTGACGCTAACCCTAGTTGTCCTGACGCTAACCCTACTTGTCCTGACGCTAACCCTACTTGTCCTGACGCTAACCCTAGTTGTCCTGACGCTAACCCTACTTGTCCTGACGCTAACCCTACTTGTCCTGACGCTAACCCTAGTTGTCCTGACGCTAACCCTAGTTGTCCTGACGCTAACCCTACTTGTCCTGACGCTAACCCTAGTTGTCCTGACGCTAACCCTAGATGTCCTGACGCTAACCCTACTTGTCCTGACGCTAACCCTAGTTGTCCTGATGCTAACCCGAGTTGTCCTGACGCTAACCCGAGTTGTCCTGACGCTAACCCTAGTTGTCCTGACGCTAACCCGATTTGTCCTGATGCTAACCCTAGTTGTCCTGACGCTAACCCTAGTTGTCGTGACGCTAACTCTAGTTGTCCTGACGCTAACCCTAGTTGTCCTGACGCTAACCCTAGTTGTCCTGACGCTAACCCTAGTTGTCCTGACGCTAACCCTAGTTGTCCTGACGCAAACCCTAGTTGTCCTGACGCTAACCCTAGTTGTCCTGATGCTAACCCTAGTTGTCCTGACGATAACCCTAGTTGTCCTGACGCTAACCCTAGTTGTCCTGACGCTAACCCTAGTTGTCCTGACGCTAACCCTACTTGTCCTGACGCTAACCCTAGTTGTCCTGACGCTAACCCTAGTTGTCCTGACGCTAACCCTACTTGTCCTGACGCTAACCCTAGTTGTCCTGACGCTAACCCTAGTTGTCGTGACGCTAACTCTAGTTGTCCTGACGCTAACCCTAGTTGTCCTGACGCTAACCCTAGTTGTCCTGACGCTAACCCTAGTTGTCCTGACGCAAACCCTAGTTGTCCTGACGCTAACCCTAGTTGTCCTGACGCAAACCCTAGTTGTCCTGACGCTAACCCTAGTTGTCCTGAAGCTAACCCTAGTTGTCCTGACGCTAACCCTAGTTGTCCTGACGCTAACCCTACTTGTCCTGACGCTAACCCTACTTGTCCTGACGCTAACCCTACTTGTCCTAACACTAACCCTAGTTGTCCTGACGCTAACCCTAGTTGTCCTGACGCTAACCCTACTTGTCCTAACGCTAACCCTAGTTGTCCTGACGCTAACCCTAGTTGTCCTGACGCTAACCCTACTTGTCCTGACGCTAACCCTAGTTGTTCTGACGCTAACCCTACTTGTCCTGACGCTAACCCTAGTTGTCCTGACGCTAACCCTACTTGTCTTGACGCTAACCCTAGTTGTCCTGACGCTAACCCTAGTTGTCCTGACGATAACCCTAGTTGTCCTGACGCTAACCCTAGTTGTCCTGACACTAACCCTAGTTGTCCTGACGCTAACCCTAGTTGTCCTGACGCTAACCCTAGTTGTCCTGACGCAAACCCTAGTTGTCCTGACGCTAACCCTAGTTGTCCTGAAGCTAACCCTAGTTGTCCTGACGCTAACCCTAGTTGTCCTGACGCTAACCCTACTTGTCCTGACGCTAACCCTACTTGTCCTGACGCTAACCCTACTTGTCCTAACACTAACCCTAGTTGTCCTGACGCTAACCCTAGTTGTCCTGACGCTAACCCTACTTGTCCTAACGCTAACCCTAGTTGTCCTGACGCTAACCCTAGTTGTCCTGACGCTAACCCTACTTGTCCTGACGCTAACCCTAGTTGTCCTGACGCTAACCCTAGATGTCCTGACGCTAACCCTACTTGTCCTGACGCTAACCCTAGTTGTCCTGATGCTAACCCGAGTTGTCCTGACGCTAACCCGAGTTGTCCTGACGCTAACCCTAGTTGTCCTGACGCTAACCCGATTTGTCCTGATGCTAACCCTAGTTGTCCTGACGCTAACCCTAGTTGTCGTGACGCTAACTCTAGTTGTCCTGACACTAACCCTAGTTGTCCTGACGCTAACCCTAGTTGTCCTGACGCTAACCCTAGTTCTCCTGACGCTAACCCTAGTTGTCCTGACGCAAACCCTAGTTGTCCTGACGCTAACCCTAGTTGTCCTGATGCTAACCCTAGTTGTCCTGACGATAACCCTAGTTGTCCTGACGCTAACCCTAGTTGTCCTGACGCTAACCCTAGTTGTCCTGACGCTAACCCTACTTGTCCTGACGCTAACCCTAGTTGTCCTGACGCTAACCCTAGTTGTCCTGACGCTAACCCTACTTGTCCTGACGCTAACCCTAGTTGTCCTGACGCTAACCCTAGTTGTCGTGACGCTAACTCTAGTTGTCCTGACACTAACCCTAGTTGTCCTGACGCTAACCCTAGTTGTCCTGACGCTAACCCTAGTTGTCCTGACGCAAACCCTAGTTGTCCTGACGCTAACCCTAGTTGTCCTGAAGCTAACCCTAGTTGTCCTGACGCTAACCCTAGTTGTCCTGACGCTAACCCTACTTGTCCTGACGCTAACCCTACTTGTCCTGACGCTAACCCTACTTGTCCTAACACTAACCCTAGTTGTCCTGACGCTAACCCTAGTTGTCCTGACGCTAACCCTACTTGTCCTAACGCTAACCCTAGTTGTCCTGACGCTAACCCTAGTTGTCCTGACGCTAACCCTACTTGTCCTGACGCTAACCCTAGTTGTTCTGACGCTAACCCTACTTGTCCTGACGCTAACCCTAGTTGTCCTGACGCTAACCCTACTTGTCTTCACGCTAACCCTAGTTGTCCTGACGCTAACCCTAGTTGTCCTGACGATAACCCTAGTTGTCCTGACGCTAACCCTAGTTGTCCTGACACTAACCCGAGTTGTCCTGACGCTAACCCGAGTTGTCCTGACGCTAACCCGAGTTGTCCTGACGCTAGCCCTAGTTGTCCTGACGCTAACCCTAGTTGTCCTGACGCTAACCCTAGATGTCCTGACGCTAACCCTAGTTGTCCTGACGATAACCCTAGTTGTCCTGACGCTAACCCTAGTTGTCCTGACGCTAACCCTAGTTGTCCTGACGCTAACCCTAGTTGTCCTGACGCTAACCCTACTTGTCCTGACGCTAACCCTACTTGTCCTGACGCTAACCCTAGTTGTCCTGACGCTAACCCTAGTTGTCCTGACGCTAACCCTACTTGTCCTGACGCTAACCCGAGTTGTCCTGACGCTAACCCGAGTTGTCCTGACGCTAACCCTAGTTGTCCTGACGCTAACCCGATTTGTCCTGACGCTAACCCTACTTGTCCTGACGCCTACCCTAGTTGTCCTGACGCTAACCCTAGTTGTCCTGACGCTAACCCTAGTTGTCCTGACGCTAACCCTAGTTGTCCTGACGCTAACCCTAGTTGTCGTGACGCTAACCCTAGTTGTCGTGACGCTAACCCTAGTTGTCCTGACGCTAGCCCTAGTTGTCCTGACGCTAACCCTAGTTGTCCTGACGCTAACCCTACTTGTCCTGACGCTAACCCTAGTTGTCCTGACGCTAACCCTACTTGTCCTGAGGCTAACCCTAGTTGTCCTGACGCTAACCCTAGTTGTCCTGACGCTAACCCTACTTGTCCTGACGCTAACCCTAGTTGTCCTGACGCTAACCCTAGTTGTCCTGACGCTAAACCTAGTTGTCCTGACGCTAACCCTAGTTGTCCTGACGCTAACCCTAGTTGTCCTGATGCTAACCCTAGTTGTCCTGACGCTAATCCTACTTGTCCTGACGCTAACCCTAGTTGTCCTGACGCTAACCCTAGTTGTCCTGACGGTAACCCTACTTGTCCTGACGCTAACCCTAGTTGTCCTGACGCTAACCCTAGTTGTCCTGACGGTAACCCTACTTGTCCTGACGCTAACCCTACTTGTCCTGACGCTAACCCTAGTTGTCCTGACGCTAACCCTAGTTGTCCTGACGGTAACCCTACTTGTCCTGACGCTAACCCTAGTTGTCCTGACGCTAACCCTAGTTGTCCTGACGATAACCCTAGTTGTCCTGACGATAACCCTAGTTGTCCTGACGCTAACCCTACTTGTCCTGACGCTAACCCTAGTTGTCCTGACGCTAACCCTACTTGTCCTGACGCTAACCCTACTTGTCCTGACGCTAACCCTAGTTGTCCTGACGCTAACCCTACTTGTCCTGACGCTAACCCTACTTGTCCTGACGCTAACCCTAGTTGTCCTGACGCTAACCCTAGTTGTCCTGACGCTAACCCTACTTGTCCTGACGCTAACCCTAGTTGTCCTGACGCTAACCCTAGATGTCCTGACGCTAACCCTACTTGTCCTGACGCTAACCCTAGTTGTCCTGATGCTAACCCGAGTTGTCCTGACGCTAACCCGAGTTGTCCTGACGCTAACCCTAGTTGTCCTGACGCTAACCCGATTTGTCCTGATGCTAACCCTAGTTGTCCTGACGCTAACCCTAGTTGTCGTGACGCTAACTCTAGTTGTCCTGACACTAACCCTAGTTGTCCTGACGCTAACCCTAGTTGTCCTGACGCTAACCCTAGTTGTCCTGACGCTAACCCTAGTTGTCCTGACGCAAACCCTAGTTGTCCTGACGCTAACCCTAGTTGTCCTGATGCTAACCCTAGTTGTCCTGACGATAACCCTAGTTGTCCTGACGCTAACCCTAGTTGTCCTGACGCTAACCCTAGTTGTCCTGACGCTAACCCTACTTGTCCTGACGCTAACCCTAGTTGTCCTGACGCTAACCCTAGTTGTCCTGACGCTAACCCTACTTGTCCTGACGCTAACCCTAGTTGTCCTGACGCTAACCCTAGTTGTCGTGACGCTAACTCTAGTTGTCCTGACACTAACCCTAGTTGTCCTGACGCTAACCCTAGTTGTCCTGACGCTAACCCTAGTTGTCCTGACGCAAACCCTAGTTGTCCTGACGCTAACCCTAGTTGTCCTGAAGCTAACCCTAGTTGTCCTGACGCTAACCCTAGTTGTCCTGACGCTAACCCTACTTGTCCTGACGCTAACCCTACTTGTCCTGACGCTAACCCTACTTGTCCTAACACTAACCCTAGTTGTCCTGACGCTAACCCTAGTTGTCCTGACGCTAACCCTACTTGTCCTAACGCTAACCCTAGTTGTCCTGACGCTAACCCTAGTTGTCCTGACGCTAACCCTACTTGTCCTGACGCTAACCCTAGTTGTTCTGACGCTAACCCTACTTGTCCTGACGCTAACCCTAGTTGTCCTGACGCTAACCCTACTTGTCTTGACGCTAACCCTAGTTGTCCTGACGCTAACCCTAGTTGTCCTGACGATAACCCTAGTTGTCCTGACGCTAACCCTAGTTGTCCTGACACTAACCCTAGTTGTCCTGACGCTAACCCTAGTTGTCCTGACGCTAACCCTAGTTGTCCTGACGCAAACCCTAGTTGTCCTGACGCTAACCCTAGTTGTCCTGAAGCTAACCCTAGTTGTCCTGACGCTAACCCTAGTTGTCCTGACGCTAACCCTACTTGTCCTGACGCTAACCCTACTTGTCCTGACGCTAACCCTACTTGTCCTAACACTAACCCTAGTTGTCCTGACGCTAACCCTAGTTGTCCTGACGCTAACCCTACTTGTCCTAACGCTAACCCTAGTTGTCCTGACGCTAACCCTAGTTGTCCTGACGCTAACCCTACTTGTCCTGACGCTAACCCTAGTTGTTCTGACGCTAACCCTACTTGTCCTGACGCTAACCCTAGTTGTCCTGACGCTAACCCTACTTGTCTTGACGCTAACCCTAGTTGTCCTGACGCTAACCCTAGTTGTCCTGACGATAACCCTAGTTGTCCTGACGCTAACCCTAGTTGTCCTGACACTAACCCGAGTTGTCCTGACGCTAACCCTAGTTGTCCTGACGCTAACCCGAGTTGTCCTGACGCTAGCCCTAGTTGTCCTGATGCTAACCCTAGTTGTCCTGACGCTAACCCTAGTTGTCCTGACGCTAACCCTAGTTGTCCTGACGCTAACCCTAGTTGTCCTGACACTAACCCGAGTTGTCCTGACGCTAACCCGAGTTGTCCTGACGCTAACCCGAGTTGTCCTGACGCTAGCCCTAGTTGTCCTGACGCTAACCCTAGTTGTCCTGACGCTAACCCTAGATGTCCTGACGCTAACCCTAGTTGTCCTGACGATAACCCTAGTTGTCCTGACGCTAACCCTAGTTGTCCTGACGCTAACCCTAGTTGTCCTGACGCTAACCCTAGTTGTCCTGACGCTAACCCTACTTGTCCTGACGCTAACCCTACTTGTCCTGACGCTAACCCTAGTTGTCCTGACGCTAACCCTAGTTGTCCTGACGCTAACCCTACTTGTCCTGACGCTAACCCTAGTTGTCCTGACGCTAACCCTACTTGCCCTGATGCTAACCCTAGTTGTCCTGACGCTAACCCTACTTGTCCTGACGCTAACCCTACTTGTCCTGACGCTAACCCTAGTTGTCCTGACGCTAACCCTAGTTGTCCTGACGCTAACCCTACTTGTCCTGACGCTAACCCTAGTTGTCCTGACGCTAACCCTAGTTGTCCTGACGCTAACCCTACTTGTCCTGACGCTAACCCGAGTTGTCCTGACGCTAACCCGAGTTGTCCTGACGCTAACCCTAGTTGTCCTGACGCTAACCCGATTTGTCCTGACGCTAACCCTACTTGTCCTGACGCTAACCCTACTTGTCCTGACGCTAACCCTAGTTGTCCTGACGCTAACCCTAGTTGTCCTGACGCTAACCCTAGTTGTCCTGACGCTAACCCTAGTTGTCCTGACACTAACCCTAGTTGTCGTGACGCTAACCCTAGTTGTGACGCTAACCCTAGTTGTCCTGACTCTAACCCTAGTTGTCCTGACGCTAACCCTAGTTGTCCTGACGCTAACCCTACTTGTCCTGACGCTAACCCTAGTTGTCCTGACGCTAACCCTACTTGTCCTGAGGCTAACCCTAGTTGTCCTGACGCTAACCCTAGTTGTCCTGACGCTAACCCTACTTGTCCTGACGCTAACCCTAGTTGTCCTGACGCTAACCCTAGTTGTCCTGACGCTAAACCTAGTTGTCCTGACGCTAACCCTAGTTGTCCTGACGCTAACCCTAGTTGTCCTGATGCTAACCCTAGTTGTCCTGACGCTAATCCTACTTGTCCTGACGCTAACCCTAGTTGTCCTGATGCTAACCCTAGTTGTCCTGACGGTAACCCTACTTGTCCTGACGCTAACCCTAGTTGTCCTGACGCTAACCCTAGTTGTCCTGACGGTAACCCTACTTGTCCTGACGCTAACCCTACTTGTCCTGACGCTAACCCTAGTTGTCCTGACGCTAACCCTAGTTGTCCTGACGGTAACCCTACTTGTCCTGACGCTAACCCTAGTTGTCCTGACGCTAACCCTAGTTGTCCTGACGCTAACCCTAGTTGTCCTGACGATAACCCTAGTTGTCCTGACGCTAACCCTACTTGTCCTGACGCTAACCCTAGTTGTCCTGACGCTAACCCTACTTGTCCTGACGCTAACCCTACTTGTCCTGACGCTAACCCTAGTTGTCCTGACGCTAACCCTAGTTGTCCTGACGCTAACCCTAGATGTCCTGACGCTAACCCTACTTGTCCTGACGCTAACCCTAGTTGTCCTGATGCTAACCCGAGTTGTCCTGACACTAACCCGAGTTGTCCTGACGCTAACCCTAGTTGTCCTGACGCTAACCCGATTTGTCCTGATGCTAACCCTAGTTGTCCTAACGCTAACCCTAGTTGTCCTGACGCTAACCCTAGTTGTCCTGACGCTAACCCTAGTTGTCCTGACGATAACCCTAGTTGTCCTGACTCTAACCCTAGTTGTCCTGACGCTAACCCTAGTTGTCCTGACGCTAACCCTAGATGTCCAGACGCTAACCCTACTTGTCCTGACGCTAACCCTAGTTGTCCTGACGCTAACCCTAGTTGTCCTGACGCTAACCCTACTTGTCCTGACGCTAACCCTAGTTGTCCTGACGCTAACCCTAGTTGTCCTGACGCTAACCCTAGTTGTCGTGACGCTAACTCTAGTTGTCCTGACACTAACCCTAGTTGTCCTGACGCTAACCCTAGTTGTCCTGACGCTAACCCTAGTTGTCCTGACGCTAACCCTAGTTGTCCTGACGCAAACCCTAGTTGTCCTGAAGCTAACCCTAGTTGTCCTGACGCTAACCCTAGTTGTCCTGACGCTAACCCTAGTTGTCCTGATGCTAACCCTAGTTGTCCTGACGATAACCCTAGTTGTCCTGACGCTAACCCTAGTTGTCCTGACGCTAACCCTAGTTGTCCTGACGCTAACCCTACTTGTCCTGACGCTAACCCTAGTTGTCCTGACGCTAACCCTAGTTGTCCTGACGCTAACCCTACTTGTCCTGACGCTAACCCTAGTTGTCCTGACGCTAACCCTAGTTGTCGTGACGCTAACTCTAGTTGTCCTGACACTAACCCTAGTTGTCCTGACGCTAACCCTAGTTGTCCTGACGCTAACCCTAGTTGTCCTGACGCAAACCCTAGTTGTCCTGACGCTAACCCTAGTTGTCCTGAAGCTAACCCTAGTTGTCCTGACGCTAACCCTAGTTGTCCTGACGCTAACCCTACTTGTCCTGACGCTAACCCTACTTGTCCTGACGCTAACCCTACTTGTCCTAACACTAACCCTAGTTGTCCTGACGCTAACCCTAGTTGTCCTGACGCTAACCCTAGTTGTCCTGACGCTAACCCTAGTTGTCCTGACGCTAACCCTAGTTGTCCTGACGCTAACCCTACTTGTCCTGACGCTAACCCTAGTTGTTCTGACGCTAACCCTACTTGTCCTGACGCTAACCCTAGTTGTCCTGACGCTAACCCTACTTGTCTTGACGCTAACCCTAGTTGTCCTGACGCTAACCCTAGTTGTCCTGACGATAACCCTAGTTGTCCTGACGCTAACCCTAGTTGTCCTGACACTAACCCGAGTTGTCCTGACGCTAACCCTAGTTGTCCTGACGCTAACCCGAGTTGTCCTGACGCTAGCCCTAGTTGTCCTGATGCTAACCCTAGTTGTCCTGACGCTAACCCTAGTTGTCCTGACGCTAACCCTAGTTGTCCTGACGCTAACCCTAGTTGTCCTGACGCTATCCCTAGTTGTCCTGATGCTAACCCTAGTTGTCCTGACGCTAACCCTAGTTGTCCTGACGCTAACCCTAGTTGTCCTGATGCTAACCCTACTTGTCCTGACGCTAACCCTAGTTGTCCTGACGCTAACCCTAGTTGTCCTGATGCTAACCCTAGTTGTCCTGACGCTAACCCTAGTTGTCCTGACGCTAACCCTAGTTGTCCTGACGCTAACCCTACTTGTCCTGACGCTAACCCTAGTTGTCCTGACGCTAACCCTACTTGTCCTGACGCTAACCCTACTTGTCCTGACGCTAACCCTACTTGTCCTGACGCTAACCCTAGTTGTCCTGACGCTAACCCTAGTTGTCCTGACGCTAACCCTACTTGTCCTGACGCTAACCCTAGTTGTCCTGACGCTAACCCTAGATGTCCTGACGCTAACCCTACTTGTCCTGACGCTAACCCTAGTTGTCCTGATGCTAACCCGAGTTGTCCTGACGCTAACCCGAGTTGTCCTGACGCTAACCCGATTTGTCCTGATGCTAAACCTAGTTGTCCTAACGCTAACCCTAGTTGTCCTGACGCTAACCCGAGTTGTCCTGACGTTAACCCGAGATGTCCTGACGCTAACCCGATTTGTCCTGACGCTAACCCGAGTTGTCCTGACGTTAACCCGAGTTGTCCTGACGCTAACCCTAGTTGTCCTGACGCTAACCCTAGTTGTCGTGACGCTAACCCTAGTTGTCCTGACTCTAACCCTAGTTGTCCTGACGCTAACCCTAGTTGTCGTGACGCTAACTCTAGTTGTCCTGACACTAACCCTAGTTGTCCTGACGCTAACCCTAGTTGTCCTGACGCTAACCCTAGTTGTCCTGACGCTAACCCTAGTTGTCCTGACGCAAACCCTAGTTGTCCTGACGCTAACCCTAGTTGTCCTGATGCTAACCCTAGTTGTCCTGACGCTAACCCTAGTTGTCCTGACGCTAACCCTACTTGTCCTGACGCTAACCCTACTTGTCCTGACGCTAACCCTACTTGTCCTGACACTAACCCTAGTTGTCCTGACGCTAACCCTAGTTGTCCTGACGCTAACCCTACTTGTCCTAACGCTAACCCTAGTTGTCCTGACGCTAACCCTAGTTGTCCTGACGCTAACCCTAGTTGTCCTGACGCTAACCCTACTTGTCCTGACGCTAACCCTAGTTGTCCTGACGCTAACCCTAGTTGTCCTGACGATAACCCTAGTTGTCCTGACGCTAACCCTAGTTTTCCTGACACTAACCCGAGTTGTCCTGACGCTAACCCGAGTTGTCCTGACGCTAACCCGAGTTGTCCTGACGCTAGCCCTAGTTGTCCTGACGCTAACCCTAGTTGTCCTGACGCTAACCCTAGTTGTCCTGACGGTAACCCTAGTTGTCCTGACGCTAACCCTAGTTGTCCTGACGCTAACCCTAGTTGTCCTGACGCTAACCCTACTTGTCCTGACGCTAACCCTAGTTGTCCTGACGCTAACCTAAGTTGTCCTGACGCTAACCCTACTTGTCCTGACGCTAACCCTAGTTGTCCTGACGCTAACCCTAGTTGTCCTGACGCTAACCCTAGTTGTCCTGACGCTAACCCTAGTTGTCCTGACGCTAACCCTACTTGTCCTGACGCTAAACCTAGTTGTCCTGACGCTAACCCTACTTGTCCTGACGCTAACCCTACTTGTCCTGACGCTAACCCTACTTGTCCTGACGCTAACCCTAGTTGTCCTGACGCTAACCCTAGTTGTCCTGACGCTAACCCTAGTTGTCCTGACGCTAACCCTACTTGTCCTGACGCTAACCCTAGTTGTCCTGACGCTAACCCTAGATGTCCTGACGCTAACCCTACTTGTCCTGACGCTAACCCTAGTTGTCCTGACGCTAACCCGAGTTGTCCTGACGCTAACCCTAGTTGTCCTGACGCTAACCCTAGTTGTCCTGACGTTAACCCGATTTGTCCTGACGCTAACCCTAGTTGTCCTAACGCTAACCCTAGTTGTCCTGACGCTAACCCGAGTTGTCCTGACGTTAACCCGAGTTGTCCTGACGCTAACCCGAGTTGTCCTGACGCTAACCCGAGTTGTCCTGAGGTTAACCCGAGTTGTCCTGACGCTAACCCTAGTTGTCCTGACGCTAACCCTAGTTGTCGTGACGCTAACCCTAGTTGTCCTGACGCTAACCCTAGTTGTCCTGACGCTAACCCTAGTTGTCGTGATGCTAACTCTAGTTGTCCTGACACTAACCCTAGTTGTCCTGACGCTAACCCTAGTTGTCCTGACGCTAACCCTAGTTGTCCTGACGCTAACCCTAGTTGTCCTGACGCTAACCCTACTTGTCCTGACGCTAACCCTAGTTGTCCTGACGCTAACCCTAGTTGTCCTGACGCTAACCCTACTTGTCCTGACGCTAACCCTAGTTGTCCTGATGCTAACCCTAGTTGTCGTGACGCTAACTCTAGTTGTCCTGACACTAACCCTAGTTGTCCTGACGCTAACCCTAGTTGTCCTGACGCTAACCCTAGTTGTCCTGACGCAAACCCTAGTTGTCCTGACGCTAACCCTAGTTGTCCTGAAGCTAACCCTAGTTGTCCTGACGCTAACCCTAGTTGTCCTGACGCTAAACCTACTTGTCCTGACGCTAACCCTACTTGTCCTGACGCTAACCCTACTTGTCCTAACACTAACCCTAGTTGTCCTGACGCTAACCCTAGTTGTCCTGACGCTAACCCTACTTGTCCTAACGCTAACCCTAGTTGTCCTGACGCTAACCCTACTTGTCCTGACGCTAACCCTAGTTGTCCTGACGCTAACCCTAGTTGTCCTGACGCTAACCCTAGTTGTCCTGACGCTAACCCTAGTTGTCGTGACGCTAACCCTAGTTGTCCTGACGCTAACCCTAGTTGTCGTGACGCTAACCCTAGTTGTCCTGACGCTAACCCTAGTTGTCCTGACGCTAACCCTAGTTGTCGTGACGCTAACTCTAGTTGTCCTGACGCTAACCCTAGTTGTCCTGACGCTATCCCTAGTTGTCCTGACGCTAACCCTAGTTGTCCTGACGCTAACCCTAGATGTCTTGACGCTAACCCTAGTTGTCCTGACGCAAACCCTAGTTGTCCTGACGCTAACCCTAGTTGTCCTGAAGCTAACCCTAGTTGTCCTGACGCTAACCCGAGTTGTCCTGACGCTAGCCCTAGTTGTCCTAACGCTAACCCTAGTTGTCCTGACGCTAACCCTAGTTGTCCTGACGCTAACCCTAGTTGTCCTGACGCTAACCCTAGTTGTCCTGACGCTAACCCTAGTTGTCCTGACGCTAAACCTAGTTGTCCTGACGCTAACCCTACTTGTCCTGACGCTAACCCTAGTTGTCCTGACGCTAACCCTAGTTGTCCTGACGCTAACCCTACTTGTCCTGACGCTAACCCTAGTTGTCCTGATGCTAACCCTAGTTGTCCTGACGCTAACCCTAGTTGTCCTGACGCTAACCCTACTTGTCCTGACGCTAACCCTAGTTGTCCTGACGCTAACCCTACTTGTCCTGACGCTAACCCTACTTGTCCTGACGCTAACCCTACTTGTCCTGACGCTAACCCTACTTGTCCTGACGCTAACCCTAGTTGTCCTGACGCTAACCCTAGTTGTCCTGACGCTAACCCTAGTTGTCCTGACGCTAACCCTAGATGTCCTGACGCTAACCCTAGATGTCCTGACGCTAACCCTACTTGTCCTGATGCTAACCCTAGTTGTCCTGACGCTAACCCGAGTTGTCCTGACGCTAACCCTAGTTGTCCTGACGCTAAACCTAGTTGTCCTGACGCTAACCCTAGTTGTCCTGACGTTAACCCTAGTTGTCCTGACGTTAACCCTAGTTGTCCTGACGCTAACCCTAGTTGTCCTGACGCTAACCCTAGTTGTCCTGACGCTAACCCTACTTGTCCTGACGCTAACCCTAGTTGTCCTGACGCTAACCCTACTTGTCCTGACGCTAACCCTAGCTGTCCTGACGCTAACCCTAGTTGTCCTGATGCTAACCCTAGTTGTCCTGACTCTAACCCTACTTGTCCTGACGCTAACCCTAGTTGTCCTGACGCTAACCCTAGATGTCCTGACGCTAACCCTACTTGTCCTGACGCTAACCCTAGTTGTCCTGACGCTAACCCGAGTTGTCCTGACGCTAACCCGAGTTGTCCTGACGCTAACCCTAGTTGTCCTGATGCTAACCCTAGTTGTCCTGACGCTAACCCGATTTGTCCTGACGCTAACCCTAGTTGTCCTGACGCTAAACCTAGTTTTCCTGACGCTAACCCGAGTTTTCCTGACGTTAACCCGAGTTGTCCTGACGCTAACCCGAGTTGTCCTGACGCTAACCCGAGTTGTCCTTACGCTAACCCTAGTTGTCCTGACGCTAACCCTAGTTGTCCTGACGCTAACCCGATTTGTCCTGACGCTAACCCGAGTTGTCCTGACGCTAACCCTAGTTGTCCTGACGCTAACCCGAGTTGTCCTGACACTAACCCTACCTCTCCTGACGCTAACCCGAGTTGTCCTGACGCTAACCCGAGTTGTCCTGACGCTAACCCTAGTTGTCCTGACGCTAACCCTAGTTGTCCTGACGCTAACCCTACTTGTCCTGACGCTAACCCTAGTTGTCCTGACGCTAAACCTAGATGTCCTGACGCTAACCCTACTTGTCCTGACGCTAACCCTAGTTGTCCTGACGCTAACCCGAGTTGTCCTGACGCTAACCCTAGTTGTCCTGACGATAACCCTAGTTGTCCTGACGCTAACCCTAGTTGTCCTGACACTAACCCGAGTTGTCCTGACGCTAACCCGACTTGTCCTGACGCTAACCCGAGTTGTCCTGACGCTAGCCCTAGTTGTCCTAACGCTAACCCTAGTTGTCCTGACGCTAACCCTAGTTGTCCTGATGCTAACCCTAGTTGTCCTGACGATAACCCTAGTTGTCCTGACGCTAACCCTAGTTGTCCTGACGCTAACCCTAGTTGTCCTGACGCTAACCCTACTTGTCCTGACGCTAACCCTAGTTGTCCTGACGCTAACCCTAGTTGTCCTGACGCTAACCCTAGTTGTCCTGACGCTAACCCTACTTGTCCTGACGCTAACCCTAGTTGTCCTGACGCTAACCCTAGTTGTCCTGACGCTAACCCTACTTGTCCTGACGCTAACCCTAGTTGTCCTGACGCTAACCCTAGTTGTCCTGACGCTAACCCTAGTTGTCCTGACGCTAACCCTACTTGTCCTGACGCTAACCCTAGTTGTCCTGACGCTAACCCTAGTTGTCCTGACGCTAACCCTAGTTGTCCTGACGCTAACCCTACTTGTCCTGACGCTAACCCTAGTTGTCCTGACGCTAACCCTAGTTGTCCTGACGCTAACCCTACTTGTCCTGACGCTAACCCTAGTTGTCCTGACGCTAACCCTACTTGTCCTGACGCTAACCCTACTTGTCCTGACGCTAACCCTACTTGTCCTGACGCTAACCCTAGTTGTCCTGACGCTAACCCTAGTTGTCCTGACGCTAACCCTAGTTGTCCTGACGCTAACCCTACTTGTCCTGACGCTAACATTAGTTGTCCTGACTCTAACCCTAGATGTCCTGACGCTAACCCTACTTGTCCTGACGCTAACCCTAGTTGTCCTGACGCTAACCCGAGTTGTCCTGACGCTAACCCTAGTTGTCCTGACGCTAACCCTAGTTGTCCTGACGCTAACCCGATTTGTCCTGACGCTAACCCTAGTTGTCCTAACGCTAACCCTAGTTGTCCTGACGCTAACCCGAGTTGTCCTGAAGTTAACCCGAGTTGTCCTGACGCTAACCCGAGTTGTCCTGACGCTAACCCGAGTTGTCCTGACGCTAACCCTAGTTGTCCTGACGCTAACCCTAGTTGTCCTGACACTAACCCGATTTGTCCTGACGCTAACCCTACTTGTCCTGACGCTAACCCTACTTGTCCTGACGCTAACCCTAGTTGTCCTGATGCTAACCCTAGTTGTCCTGACGCTAACCCTAGTTGTCCTGATGCTAACCCTAGTTGTCCTGACACTAACCCTAGTTGTCGTGACGCTAACCCTAGTTGTCGTGACGCTAACCCTAGTTGTCCTGACGCTAACCCTAGTTGTCCTGACGCTAACCCTAGTTGTCCTGACGCTAACCCTACTTGTCCTGACGCTAACCCTAGTTGTCCTGACGCTAACCCTACTTGTCCTGAGGCTAACCCTAGTTGTCCTGACGCTAACCCTAGTTGTCCTGACGCTAACCCTACTTGTCCTGACGCTAACCCTAGTTGTCCTGACGCTAACCCTAGTTGTCCTGACGCTAAACCTAGTTGTCCTGACGCTAACCCTAGTTGTCCTGACGCTAACCCTAGCTGTCCTGATGCTAACCCTAGTTGTCCTGACGCTAATCCTACTTGTCCTGACGCTAACCCTACTTGTCCTGACGCTAACCCTACTTGTCCTGACGCTAACCCTAGTTGTCCTGACGCTAACCCTAGTTGTCCTAATGCTAACCCTACTTGTCCTGACGCTAACCCTACTTGTCCTGACGCTAACCCTAGTTGTCCTGACGCTAACCCTACTTGTCCTGACGCTAAACCTAGTTGTCCTGACGCTAACCCTAGTTGTCCTGACGCTAACCCTACTTGTCCTGACGCTAACCCTAGTTGTCCTGACGCTAACCCTAGATGTCCTGACGCTAACCCTACTTGTCCTGACGCTAACCCTAGTTGTCCTGACGCTAACCCTAGTTGTCCTGACGCTAACCCTAGTTGTCCTGACGCTAACCCTAGTTGTCCTGACGCTAACCCTAGTTGTCCTGACGCTAACCCTAGTTGTCGTGACGCTAACCCTAGTTGTCCTGACGCTAACCCTAGTTGTCGTGACGCTAACCCTAGTTGTCCTGACGCTAACCCTAGTTGTCCTGACGCTAACCCTAGTTGTCCTGACGCTAACCCTAGTTGTCGTGACGCTAACTCTAGTTGTCCTGACGCTAACCCTAGTTGTCCTGACGCTATCCCTAGTTGTCCTGACGCTAACCCTAGTTGTCCTGACGCTAACCCTAGATGTCTTGACGCTAACCCTAGTTGTCCTGACGCAAACCCTAGTTGTCCTGACGCTAACCCTAGTTGTCCTGAAGCTAACCCTAGTTGTCCTGACGCTAACCCGAGTTGTCCTGACGCTAGCCCTAGTTGTCCTAACGCTAACCCTAGTTGTCCTGACGCTAACCCTAGTTGTCCTGACGCTAACCCTAGTTGTCCTGACGATAACCCTAGTTGTCCTGACGCTAACCCTAGTTGTCCTGACGCTAACCCTAGTTGTCCTGATGCTAAACCTAGTTGTCCTGACGCTAACCCTACTTGTCCTGACGCTAACCCTAGTTGTCCTGACGCTAACCCTAGTTGTCCTGACGCTAACCCTACTTGTCCTGACGCTAACCCTAGTTGTCCTGACGCTAACCCTAGTTGTCCTGACGCTAACAATACTTGTCCTGACGCTAACCCTAGTTGTCCTGACGCTAACCCTAGTTGTCCTGACGCTAACCCTACTTGTCCTGACGCTAACCCTACTTGTCCTGACGCTAACCCTAGTTGTCCTGACGCTAACCCTACTTGTCCTGACGCTAACCCTACTTGTCCTGACGCTAACCCTAGTTGTCCTGACGCTAACCCTAGTTGTCCTGATGCTAACCCTACTTGTCCTGACGCTAACCCTACTTGTCCTGACGCTAACCCTAGTTGTCCTGACGCTAACCCTAGTTGTCCTGACGCTAACCCTAGTTGTCCTGACGCTAACCCTACTTGTCCTGACGCTAACCCTAGTTGTCCTGACGCTAACCCTACTTGTCCTGAGGCTAACCCTAGTTGTCCTGACGCTAACCCTAGTTGTCCTGACGCTAACCCTAGCTGTCCTGATGCTAACCCTAGTTGTCCTGACGCTAATCCTACTTGTCCTGACGCTAACCCTACTTGTCCTGACGCTAACCCTAGTTGTCCTGACGCTAACCCTAGTTGTCCTAATGCTAACCCTACTTGTCCTGACGCTAACCCTACTTGTCCTGACGCTAACCCTAGTTGTCCTGACGCTAACCCTACTTGTCCTGACGCTAAACCTAGTTGTCCTGACGCTAACCCTAGTTGTCCTGACGCTAACCCTACTTGTCCTGACGCTAACCCTAGTTGTCCTGACGCTAACCCTAGATGTCCTGACGCTAACCCTACTTGTCCTGACGCTAACCCTAGTTGTCCTGACGCTAACCCTAGTTGTCCTGACGCTAACCCTAGTTGTCCTGACGCTAACCCTAGTTGTCCTGACGCTAACCCTAGTTGTCGTGACGCTAACCCTAGTTGTCCTGACGCTAACCCTAGTTGTCGTGACGCTAACCCTAGTTGTCCTGACGCTAACCCTAGTTGTCCTGACGCTAACCCTAGTTGTCCTGACGCTAACCCTAGTTGTCGTGACGCTAACTCTAGTTGTCCTGACGCTAACCCTAGTTGTCCTGACGCTATCCCTAGTTGTCCTGACGCTAACCCTAGTTGTCCTGACGCTAACCCTAGATGTCTTGACGCTAACCCTAGTTGTCCTGACGCAAACCCTAGTTGTCCTGACGCTAACCCTAGTTGTCCTGAAGCTAACCCTAGTTGTCCTGACGCTAACCCGAGTTGTCCTGACGCTAGCCCTAGTTGTCCTAACGCTAACCCTAGTTGTCCTGACGCTAACCCTAGTTGTCCTGACGCTAACCCTAGTTGTCCTGACGATAACCCTAGTTGTCCTGACGCTAACCCTAGTTGTCCTGACGCTAACCCTAGTTGTCCTGACGCTAAACCTAGTTGTCCTGACGCTAACCCTACTTGTCCTGACGCTAACCCTAGTTGTCCTGACGCTAACCCTAGTTGTCCTGACGCTAACCCTACTTGTCCTGACGCTAACCCTAGTTGTCCTGACGCTAACCCTAGTTGTCCTGACGCTAACAATACTTGTCCTGACGCTAACCCTAGTTGTCCTGACGCTAACCCTAGTTGTCCTGACGCTAACCCTACTTGTCCTGACGCTAACCCTACTTGTCCTGACGCTAACCCTAGTTGTCCTGAAGCTAACCCTACTTGTCCTGACGCTAACCCTACTTGTCCTGACGCTAACCCTAGTTGTCCTGACGCTAACCCTAGTTGTCCTGACGCTAACCCTAGTTGTCCTGATGCTAACCCTACTTGTCCTGACGCTAACCCTAGTTGTCCTGACGCTAACCCTAGATGTCCTGACGCTAACCCTACTTGTCTTGATGCTAACCCTAGTTGTCCTGACGCTAACCCGAGTTGTCCTGACGCTAACCCTAGTTGTCCTGATGCTAAACCTAGTTGTCCTGACGCTAACCCTAGTTTTCCTGACGCTAACCCTAGTTTTCCTGACGTTAACCCGAGTTGTCCTGACGCTAACCCGAGTTGTCCTGACGCTAACCCGAGTTGTCCTTACGCTAACAATAGTTGTCCTGACGCTAACCCTAGTTGTCCTGACGCTAACCCGATTTGTCCTGACGCTAACCCGAGTTGTCCTGACGCTAACCCTAGTTGTCCTGACGCTAACCCGAGTTGTCCTGACACTAACCCTACCTCTCCTGACGCTAACCCGAGTTGTCCTGACGCTAACCCGAGTTGTCCTGATGCTAACCCGAGTTGTCCTGACGCTAACCCTACTTGTCCTGACGCTAACCCTACTTGTCCTGACGCTAACCCTACTTGTCCTGACGCTAACCCTAGTTGTCCTGACGCTAACCCTAGTTGTCCTGACGCTAACCCTAGTTGTCCTGACGCTAACCCTAGTTGTCGTGACGCTAACCCTAGTTGTCCTGACGCTAACCCTAGTTGTCGTGACGCTAACCCTAGTTGTCGTGACGCTAACCCTAGTTGTCCTGATGCTAACCCTAGTTGTCGTGACTCTAACCCTAGTTGTCCTGACGCTAACCCTAGTTGTCGTGACGCTAACCCTAGTTGTCCTGACGCTAACCCTAGTTGTCGTGACGCTAACCCTAGTTGTCCTGACGCTAACCCTAGTTGTCGTGACGCTAACCCTAGTTGTCCTGACGCTAACCCTAGTTGTTCTGACGCTAACCCTAGTTGTCCTGATGCTAACCCTAGTTGTCGTGATGCCAACCCTAGTTGTCCTGATGCTAACCCTAGTTGTCGTGATGCTAACCCTAGTTGTCCTGACGCTAACCCTAGTTGTCCTGATGCTAACCCTAGTTGTCCTGATGCTAACCCTAGTTGTCCTGACGCTAACCCTAGTTGTCCTGACGCTAACCCTAGTTGTCGTGACGCTAACCCTAGTTGTCCTGACGCTAACCCTAGTTGTCGTGACGCTAACCCTAGTTGTCCTGACGCTAACCCTAGTTGTCCTGACGCTAACCCTAGTTGTCGTGACGCTAACTCTAGTTGTCCTGACGCTAACCCTAGTTGTCCTGACGCTATCCCTAGTTGTCCTGACGCTAACCCTAGTTGTCCTGACGCTAACCCTAGATGTCTTGACGCTAACCCTAGTTGTCCTGACGCAAACCCTAGTTGTCCTGACGCTAACCCTAGTTGTCCTGAAGCTAACCCTAGTTGTCCTGACGCTAACCCGAGTTGTCCTGACGCTAGCCCTAGTTGTCCTAACGCTAACCCTAGTTGTCCTGACGCTAACCCTAGTTGTCCTGACGCTAACCCTAGTTGTCCTGACGATAACCCTAGTTGTCCTGACGCTAACCCTAGTTGTCCTGACGCTAACCCTAGTTGTCCTGATGCTAAACCTAGTTGTCCTGACGCTAACCCTACTTGTCCTGACGCTAACCCTAGTTGTCCTGACGCTAACCCTAGTTGTCCTGACGCTAACCCTAGTTGTCCTGACGCTAACCCTACTTGTCCTGACGCTAACCCTAGTTGTCCTGACGCTAACCCTAGTTGTCCTGACGCTAACAATACTTGTCCTGACGCTAACCCTAGTTGTCCTGACGCTAACCCTACTTGTCCTGACGCTAACCCTACTTGTCCTGACGCTAACCCTAGTTGTCCTGACGCTAACCCTACTTGTCCTGACGCTAACCCTACTTGTCCTGACGCTAACCCTAGTTGTCCTGACGCTAACCCTAGTTGTCCTGACGCTAACCCTAGTTGTCCTGATGCTAACCCTACTTGTCCTGACGCTAACCCTAGTTGTCCTGACGCTAACCCTAGATGTGCTGACGCTAACCCTACTTGTCCTGATGCTAACCCTAGTTGTCCTGACGCTAACCCGAGTTGTCCTGACGCTAACCCTAGTTGTCCTGACGCTAACCCTAGTTGTCCTGACGCTAAACCTAGTTGTCCTGACGCTAACCCTAGTTGTCCTGACGCTAACCCTAGTTGTCCTGACGCTAACCCTAGTTGTCCTGACGCTAACCCTACTTGTCCTGACGCTAACCCTACTTGTCCTGACGCTAACCCTACTTGTCCTGACGCTAACCCTAGCTGTCCTGACGCTAACCCTAGTTGTCCTGACGCTAACCCTAGTTGTCCTGACGCTAACCCTACTTGTCCTGACGCTAACCCTAGTTGTCCTGACGCTAACCCTAGATGTCCTGACGCTAACCCTACTTGTCCAGACGCTAACCCTACTTGTCCTGACGCTAACCCGAGTTGTCCTGACGCTAACCCGAGTTGTCCTGATGCTAACCCTAGTTGTCCTGATGCTAACCCTAGTTGTCCTGACGCTAACCCGATTTGTCCTGACGCTAACCCTAGTTGTCCTGACGCTAACCCTAGTTGTCCTGACGCTAACCCGAGTTGTCCTGACGCTAACCCGAGTTGTCCTGATGCTAACCCTAGTTGTCCTGACGCTAACCCGAGTTGTCCTGACGCTAACCCGAGTTGTCCTGACGCTAGCCCTAGTTGTCCTAACGCTAACCCTAGTTGTCCTGACGCTAACCCTAGTTGTCCTGATGCTAACCCTAGTTGTCCTGACGATAACCCTAGTTGTCCTGACGCTAACCCTAGTTGTCCTGACGCTAACCCTAGTTGTCCTGACGCTAACCCTAGTTGTCCTGACGCTAACCCTACTTGTCCTGACGCTAACCCTAGTTGTCCTGACGCTAACCCTAGTTGTCCTGACGCTAACCCTACTTGTCCTGACGCTAACCCTAGTTGTCCTGACGCTAACCCTACTTGTCCTGACGCTAACCCTACTTGTCCTGACGCTAACCCTACTTGTCCTGACGCTAACCCTAGTTGTCCTGACGCTAACCCTACTTGTCCTGACGCTAACCCTAGTTGTCCTGACGCTAACCCTAGTTGTCCTGACGCTAACCCTAGTTGTCCTGACGCTAACCCTACTTGTCCTGACGCTAACCCTACTTGTCCTGACGCTAACCCTAGTTGTCCTGACGCTAACCCTAGTTGTCCTGACGCTAACCCTACTTGTCCTGACGCTAACCCTAGTTGTCCTGAAGCTAACCCTAGTTGTCCTGACGCTAACCCTAGTTGTCCTGACGCTAACCCTACTTGTCCTGACGCTAACCCTAGTTGTCCTGACGCTAACCCTACTTGTCCTGACGCTAACCCTACTTGTCCTGACGCTAACCCCAGTTGTCCTGACGCTAACCCTACTTGTCCTGACGCTAACCCTAGTTGTCCTGACGCTAACCCTAGTTGTCCTGACGCTAACCCTAGTTGTCCTGACGCTAACCCTACTTGTCCTGATGCTAACATTAGTTGTCCTGACGCTAACCCTAGTTGTTCTGACGCTAACCCTAGTTGTCCTGATGCTAACCCTAGTTGTCGTGATGCCAACCCTAGTTGTCCTGATGCTAACCCTAGTTGTCGTGATGCTAACCCTAGTTGTCCTGACGCTAACCCTAGTTGTCCTGACGCTAACCCTAGTTGTCCTGACGCTAACCCTAGTTGTCCTGATGCTAACCCTAGTTGCCCTGATGCTAACCCTAGTTGTCCTGACGCTAACCCTAGTTGTCCTGACGCTAACCCTAGTTGTCCTGACGCTAACCCTAGTTGTCGTGACGCTAACCCTAGTTGTCCTGACGCTAACCCTAGTTGTCGTGACGCTAACCCTAGTTGTCCTGACGCTAACCCTAGTTGTCCTGACGCTAACCCTAGTTGTCCTGACGCTAACCCTAGTTGTCGTGACGCTAACTCTAGTTGTCCTGACGCTAACCCTAGTTGTCCTGACGCTATCCCTAGTTGTCCTGACGCTAACCCTAGTTGTCCTGACGCTAACCCTAGATGTCTTGACGCTAACCCTAGTTGTCCTGACGCAAACCCTAGTTGTCCTGACGCTAACCCTAGTTGTCCTGAAGCTAACCCTAGTTGTCCTGACGCTAACCCGAGTTGTCCTGACGCTAGCCCTAGTTGTCCTAACGCTAACCCTAGTTGTCCTGACGCTAACCCTACTTGTCCTGACGCTAACCCTAGTTCTCCTGACGCTAACCCTAGTTGTCCTGACGCTAACCCTACTTGTCCTGACGCTAACCCTACTTGTCCTGACGCTAACCCTAGTTGTCCTGACGCTAACCCTAGTTGTCCTGACGCTAACCCTAGTTGTCCTGATGCTAAACCTACTTGTCCTGACGCTAACCCTAGTTGTCCTGACGCTAACCCTAGATGTCCTGACGCTAACCCTACTTGTCCTGATGCTAACCCTAGTTGTCCTGACGCTAACCCGAGTTGTCCTGACGCTAACCCTAGTTGTCCTGACGCTAACCCTAGTTGTCCTGACGCTAAACCTAGTTGTCCTGACGCTAACCCTAGTTGTCCTGACGCTAACCCTAGTTGTCCTGACGCTAACCCTAGTTGTCCTGACGCTAACCCTAGTTGTCCTGACGCTAACCCTAGTTGTCCTGACGCTAACCCTACTTGTCCTGACGCTAACCCTAGTTGTCCTGACGCTAACCCTACTTGTCCTGACGCTAACCCTAGCTGTCCTGACGCTAACCCTAGTTGTCCTGACGCTAACCCTAGTTGTCCTGACGCTAACCCTACTTGTCCTGACGCTAACCCTAGTTGTCCTGACGCTAACCCTAGATGTCCTGACGCTAACCCTACTTGTCCTGACGCTAACCCTACTTGTCCTGACGCTAACCCTAGTTGTCCTGACGCTAACCCGAGTTGTCCTGACGCTAACCCGAGTTGTCCTGATGCTAACCCTAGTTGTCCTGATGCTAACCCTAGTTGTCCTGACGCTAACCCGATTTGTCCTGACGCTAACCCTAGTTGTCCTGACGCTAACCCTAGTTGTCCTGACGCTAACCCGAGTTGTCCTGACGCTAACCCGAGTTGTCCTGATGCTAACCCTAGTTGTCCTGACGCTAACCCGAGTTGTCCTGACGCTAACCCGAGTTGTCCTGACGCTAGCCCTAGTTGTCCTAACGCTAACCCTAGTTGTCCTGACGCTAACCCTAGTTGTCCTGATGCTAACCCTAGTTGTCCTGACGATAACCCTAGTTGTCCTGACGCTAACCCTAGTTGTCCTGACGCTAACCCTACTTGTCCTGACGCTAACCCTACTTGTCCTGACGCTAACCCTAGTTGTCCTGACGCTAACCCTAGTTGTCCTGACGCTAACCCTAGTTGTCCTGACGCTAACCCTACTTGTCCTGACGCTAACCCTAGTTGTCCTGACGCTAACCCTACTTGTCCTGACGCTAACCCTAGTTGTCCTGACGCTAACCCTACTTGTCCTGACGCTAACCCTACTTGTCCTGACGCTAACCCTAGTTGTCCTGACGCTAACCCTACTTGTCCTGACGCTAACCCTAGTTGTCCTGACGCTAACCCTAGTTGTCCTGACGCTAACCCTAGTTGTCCTGACGCTAACCCTACTTGTCCTGACGCTAACCCTAGTTGTCCTGACGCTAACCCTAGTTGTCCTGACGCTAACCCTACTTGTCCTGACGCTAACCCCAGTTGTCCTGACGCTAACCCTACTTGTCCTGACGCTAACCCTAGTTGTCCTGACGCTAACCCTAGTTGTCCTGACGCTAACCCTACTTGTCCTGACGCTAACATTAGTTGTCCTGACGCTAACCCTAGATGTCCTGACGCTAACCCTACTTGTCCTGACGCTAACCCTAGTTGTCCTGACGCTAACCCGAGTTGTCCTGACGCTAACCCTAGTTGTCCTGACGCTAACCCTAGTTGTCCTGACGCTAACCCTAGTTGTCGTGACGCTAACCCTAGTTGTCGTGACGCTAACCCTAGTTGTCGTGACGCTAACCCTAGTTGTCCTGACGCTAACCCTAGTTGTCCTGACGCTAACCCTAGTTGTCCTGACGCTAACCCTAGTTGTCCTGACGCTAACCCTACTTGTCCTGACGCTAACATTAGTTGTCCTGACGCTAACCCTAGATGTCCTGACGCTAACCCTACTTGTCCTGACGCTAACCCTAGTTGTCCTGACGCTAACCCGAGTTGTCCTGACGCTAACCCGAGTTGTCCTGACGCTAACCCTAGTTGTCCTGACGCTAACCCGATTTGTCCTGACGCTAACCCTAGTTGTCCTAACGCTAACCCTAGTTGTCCTGACGCTAACCCGAGTTGTCCTGACGTTAACCCGAGTTGTCCTGACGCTAACCCGAGTTGTCCTGACGCTAACCCGAGTTGTCCTGACGCTAACCCTAGTTGTCCTGACGCTAACCCTAGTTGTCCTGACGCTAACCCGATTTGTCCTGACGCTAACCCTACTTGTCCTGACGCTTACCCTACTTGTCCTGACGCTAACCCTAGTTGTCCTGATGCTAACCCTAGTTGTCCTGACGCTAACCCTAGTTGTCCTGACGCTAACCCTAGTTGTCCTGACGCTAACCCTAGTTGTCGTGACGCTAACCCTAGTTGTCGTGACGCTAACCCTAGTTGTCCTGACGCTAACCCTAGTTGTCCTGACGCTAACCCTAGTTGTCCTGACGCTAACCCTACTTGTCCTGACGCTAACCCTAGTTGTCCTGACGCTAACCCTACTTGTCCTGAGGCTAACCCTAGTTGTCCTGACGCTAACCCTAGTTGTCCTGACGCTAACCCTACTTGTCCTGACGCTAACCCTAGTTGTCCTGACGCTAACCCTAGTTGTCCTGACGCTAAACCTAGTTGTCCTGACGCTAACCCTAGTTGTCCTGACGCTAACCCTAGCTGTCCTGATGCTAACCCTAGTTGTCCTGACGCTAATCCTACTTGTCCTGACGCTAACCCTACTTGTCCTGACGCTAACACTACTTGTCCTGACGCTAACCCTAGTTGTCCTGACGCTAACCCTAGTTGTCCTGATGCTAACCCTACTTGTCCTGACGCTAACCCTACTTGTCCTGACGCTAACCCTAGTTGTCCTGACGCTAACCCTACTTGTCCTGACGCTAACCCTAGTTGTCCTGACGCTAACCCTAGTTGTCCTGACGCTAACCCTACTTGTCCTGACGCTAACCCTAGTTGTCCTGACGCTAACCCTAGATGTCCTGACGCTAACCCTACTTGTCCTGACGCTAACCCTAGTTGTCCTGACGCTAACCCGAGTTGTCCTGACGCTAACCCGAGTTGTCCTGACGCTAACCCTAGTTGTCCTGACGCTAACCCTAGTTGTCCTGACGCTAACCCTAGTTTTCCTGACGCTTACCCGAGTTTTCCTGACGTTAACCCGAGTTGTCCTGACGCTAACCCGAGTTGTCCTAACGCTAACCCGAGTTGTCCTTACGCTAACCCTAGTTGTCCTGACGCTAACCCTAGTTGTCCTGACGCTAACCCGATTTGTCCTGACGCTAACCTGAGTTGTCCTGACGCTAACCCTAGTTGTCCTGACGCTAACCCGAGTTGTCCTGACACTAACCCTACCTCTCCTGACGCTAACCCGAGTTGTCCTGACGCTAACCCGAGTTGTCCTGACGCTAACCCGAGTTGTCCTGACGCTAACCCTACTTGTCCTGACGCTAACCCTACTTGTCCTGACGCTAACCCTACTTGTCCTGACGCTAACCCTAGTTGTCCTGACGCTAACCCTAGTTGTCCTGACGCTAACCCTAGTTGTCGTGACGCTAACCCTAGTTGTCCTGACGCTAACCCTAGTTGTCCTGACGCTAACCCTAGTTGTCGTGACGCTAACCCTAGTTGTCGTGACGCTAACCCTAGTTGTCGTGACGCTAACCCTAGTTGTCCTGACGCTAACCCTAGTTGTCGTGACGCTAACCCTAGTTGTCCTGACGCTAACCCTAGTTGTCCTGACGCTAACCCTAGTTGTCCTGACGCTAACCCTAGTTGTCGTGACGCTAACCCTAGTTGTCCTGACGCTAACCCTAGTTGTCGTGACGCTAACCCTAGTTGTCCTGACGCTAACCCTAGTTGTCCTGACGCTAACCCTAGTTGTCCTGATGCTAACCCTAGTTGTCGTGATGCCAACCCTAGTTGTCGTGATGCTAACCCTAGTTGTCGTGATGCTAACCCTAGTTGTCCTGACGCTAACCTTAGTTGTCCTGACGCTAACCCTAGTTGTCCTGACGCTAACCCTAGTTGTCCTGACGCTAACCCTAGTTGTCGTGACGCTAACCCTAGTTGTCCTGACGCTAACCCTAGTTGTCGTGATGCCAACCCTAGTTGTCCTGATGCCAACCCTAGTTGTCGTGACGCTAACCCTAGTTGTCCTGACGCTAACCCTAGTTGTCCTGACGCTAACCCTAGTTGTCCTGACGCTAACCCTAGTTGTCCTGACGGTAACCCTAGTTGTCCTGACGCTAACCCTAGTTGTCCTGACGCTAACCCTAGTTGTCCTGACGCTAACCCTAGTTGTCCTGACGCTAACCCTAGTTGTCCTGACGCTAACCCTAGTTGTCGTGACGCTAACCCTAGTTGTCCTGACGCTAACCCTAGTTGTTGTGACGCTAAACCTAGTTGTCCTGACGCTAACCCTAGTTGTCCTGACGCTAACCCTAGTTGTCCTGACGCTAACCCTAGTTGTCGTGACGCTAACTCTAGTTGTCCTGACGCTAACCCTAGTTGTCCTGACGCTAACCCTACTTGTCCTGACGCTAACCCTAGTTGTCCTGACGCTAACCCTAGTTGTCCTGACGCTAACCCTACTTGTCCTGACGCTAACCCTAGTTGTCCTGACGCTAACCCTAGTTGTCCTGACGCTAACCCTAGATGTCCTGACGCTAACCCTACTTGTCCTGACGCTAACCCTAGTTGTCCTGACGCTAACCCGAGTTGTCCTGACGCTAAACCTAGTTGTCCTGACGCTAACCCTAGTTGTCCTGACGCTAACCCGATTTGTCCTGATGCTAACCCTAGTTGTCCTAACGCTAACCCTAGTTGTCCTGACGCTAACCCGAGTTGTCCTGACGTTAACCCGAGTTGTCCTGACGCTAACCCGAGTTGTCCTGACGCTAACCCGAGTTGTCCTGATGCTAACCCTAGTTGTCCTGACGCTAACCCTAGTTGTCCTGACGCTAACCCGATTTGTCCTGACGCTAACCCTACTTGTCCTGACGCTAACCCTACTTGTCCTGACGCTAACCCTAGTTGTCCTGACGCTAACCCTAGTTGTCCTGACGCTAACCCTAGTTGTCCTGACGCTGACCCTAGTTGTCCTGACGCTAACCCTAGTTGTCCTGACGCTAACCCTAGTTGTCCTGACGCTAACCCTAGTTGTCCTGACGCTAACCCTAGTTGTCGTGACGCTAACCCTAGTTGTCCTGACGGTAACCCTAGTTGTCGTGACGCTAACCCTAGTTGTCGTGACGCTAACCCTAGTTGTCCTGACGCTAACTCTAGTTGTCCTGACGCTAACCCTAGTTGTCGTGACGCTAACCCTAGTTGTCCTGACGCTAACCCTAGTTGTCGGGACGCTAACCCTAGTTGTCGTGACGCTAACCCTAGTTGTCCTGACGCTAACCCTAGTTGTCCTGACGCTAACCCTAGTTGTCGTGACGCTAACCCTAGTTGTCCTGACGCTAACCCTTGTTGTCCTGACGCTAACCCTAGTTAGCCTGACGCTAACCCTAGTTGTCGTGACGCTAACCCTAGTTGTCCTGACGCTAACCCTAGTTGTCGTGACGCTAACCCTAGTTGTCCTGACGCTAACCCTAGTTGTCCTGACGCTAACCCTAGTTATCCTGACGCTAACCCTAGTTATCCTGACGCTAACCCTAGTTGTCCTGACGCTAACCCGATTTGTCCTGACGCTAACCCTACTTGTCCTGACGCTAACCCTACTTGTCCTGACGCTAACCCTAGTTGTCCTGACGCTAACCCTATTTGTCCTGACGCTAACCCTACTTGTCCTGACGCTAACCCTAGTTGTCCTGACGCTAACCCTAGTTGTCCTGACGCTAACCCTACTTGTCCTGACGCTAACCCTAGTTGTCCTGACGCTAACCCTAGTTGTCCTGACGCTAACCCTAGTTGTCCTGACGCTAACCCTACTTGTCCTGACGCTAACCCTAGTTGTCCTGGCGCTAACCCTAGATGTCCTGACGCTAACCCTACTTGTCCTGACGCTAACCCTAGTTGTCCTGACGCTAACCCGAGTTGTCCTGACGCTAACCCTAGCTGTCCTGACGCTAACCCTAGTTGTCCTGAAGCTAACCCGATTTGTCCTGACGCTAACCCTACTTGTCCTGACGCTAACCCTACTTGTCCTGACGCTAACCCTAGTTGTCCTGATGCTAACCCTAGTTGTCCTGACGCTAACCCTAGTTGTCCTGACGCTAACCCTAGTTGTCCTGACGCTAACCCTAGTTGTCCTGACGCTAACCCTAGTTGTCGTGACGCTAACCCTAGTTGTCGTGACGCTAACCCTAGTTGTCGTGACGCTAACCCTAGTTGTCCTGACGCTAACCCTAGTTAGCCTGACGCTAACCCTAGTTGTCGTGACGCTAACCCTAGTTGTCCTGACGCTAACCCTAGTTGTCGTGACGCTAACCCTAGTTGTCCTGACGCTAACCCTAGTTGTCGTGACGCTAACCCTAGTTGTCCTGACGCTAACCCTAGTTATCCTGACGCTAACCCTAGTTGTCCCGACGCTAACCCTAGTTGTCCCGACGCTAACCCTAGTTGTCCTGACGCTAACCCTAGTTGTCCTGACGCTAACCCTAGTTGTCCTGACGATAACCCTAGTTGTCCTGACGCTAACCCTAGTTGTCCTGACGCTAACCCGAGTTGTCCTGACGCTAACCCGAGTTGTCCTGACGCTAGCCCTAGTTGTCCTAACGCTAACCCTAGTTGTCCTGACGCTAACCCTAGTTGTCCTGACGCTAACCCTAGTTGTCCTGACGATAACCCTAGTTGTCCTGACGCTAACCCTAGTTGTCCTGACGCTAACCCTAGTTGTCCTGACGCTAACCCTACTTGTCCTGACGCTAACCCTACTTGTCCTGACGCTAACCCTAGTTGTCCTGACGCTAACCCTAGTTGTCCTGACGCTAACCCTAGTTGTCCTGACGCTAACCCTACTTGTCCTGACGCTAACCCTAGTTGTCCTGACGCTAACCCTAGATGTCCTGACGCTAACCCTACTTGTCCTGACGCTAACCCTAGTTGTCCTGACGCTAACCCGAGTTGTCCTGACGCTAACCCTAGTTGTCCTGACGCTAACCCGATTTGTCCTGATGCTAACCCTAGTTGTCCTAACGCTAACCCTAGTTGTCCTGACGCTAACCCGAGTTGTCCTGACGTTAACCCGAGTTGTCCTGACGCTAACCCGAGTTGTCCTGACGCTAACCCGAGTTGTCCTGACGCTAACCCTGGTTGTCCTGACGCTAACCATAGTTGTCCTGACGCTAACCCGATTTGTCCTGACGCTAACCCTACTTGTCCTGACGCTAACCCTACTTGTCCTGACGCTAACCCTAGTTGTCCTGACGCTAACCCTAGTTGTCCTGACGCTAACCCTAGTTGTCCTGACGCTAACCCTAGTTGTCCTGACGCTAACCCTAGTTGTCCTGACGCTAACCCTAGTTGTCCTGACGCTAACCCTAGTTGTCGTGACGCTAACCCTAGTTGTCCTGACGCTAACCCTAGTTGTCGTGACGCTAACCCTAGTTGTCCTGACGGTAACCCTAGTTGTCGTGACGCTAACCCTAGTTGTCGTGACGCTAACCCTAGTTGTCCTGACGCTAACTCTAGTTGTCCTGACGCTAACCCTAGTTGTCGTGACGCTAACCCTAGTTGTCCTGACGCTAACCCTAGTTGTCGGGACGCTAACCCTAGTTGTCGTGACGCTAACCCTAGTTGTCCTGACGCTAACCCTAGTTGTCCTGACGCTAACCCTAGTTGTCCTGACGATAACCCTAGTTGTCCTGACGCTAACCCTAGTTGTCGTGACGCTAACCCTAGTTGTCCTGACGCTAACCCTGGTTGTCCTGACGCTAACCATAGTTGTCCTGACGCTAACCCGATTTGTCCTGACGCTAACCCTACTTGTCCTGACGCTAACCCTACTTGTCCTGACGCTAACCCTAGTTGTCCTGATGCTAACCCTAGTTGTCCTGACGCTAACCCTAGTTGTCCTGACGCTAACCCTAGTTGTCCTGACGCTAACCCTAGTTGTCCTGACGCTAACCCTAGTTGTCCTGACGCTAACCCTAGTTGTCGTGACGCTAACCCTAGTTGTCCTGACGCTAACCCTAGTTGTCGTGACGCTAACCCTAGTTGTCCTGACGGTAACCCTAGTTGTCGTGACGCTAACCCTAGTTGTCGTGACGCTAACCCTAGTTGTCCTGACGCTAACTCTAGTTGTCCTGACGCTAACCCTAGTTGTCGTGACGCTAACCCTAGTTGTCCTGACGCTAACCCTAGTTGTCGGGACGCTAACCCTAGTTGTCGTGACGCTAACCCTAGTTGTCCTGACGCTAACCCTAGTTGTCCTGACGCTAACCCTAGTTGTCCTGACGATAACCCTAGTTGTCCTGACGCTAACCCTAGTTGTCGTGACGCTAACCCTAGTTGTCCTGACGCTAACTCTAGTTGTCCTGACGCTAACCCTAGTTGTCCTGACGCTAACCCTAGTTGTCCTGATGCTAACCCTAGTTGTCGGGACGCTAACCCTAGTTGTCGTGACGCTAACCCTAGTTGTCCTGACGCTAACCCTAGTTGTCCTGACGCTAACCCTAGTTGTCGTGACGCTAACCCTAGTTGTCGTGACGCTAACCCTAGTTGTCGTGACGCTAACCCTAGTTGTCCTGACGCTAACCCTAGTTGTCCTGACGCTAACCCTAGTTGTCGTGACGCTAACCCTAGTTGTCCTGATGCTAACCCTAGTTGTCGTGACGCTAACCCTAGTTGTCCTGACGCTAACCCTAGTTGTCGTGACGCTAACACTAGTTGTCCTGACGCTAACCCTAGTTGTCCTGACGCTAACCCTAGTTGTCCCGACGCTAACCCTAGTTGTCCCGATGCTAACCCTAGTTATCCTGACGCTAACCCTAGTTGTCCTGACGCTAACCCTAGTTGTCCTGACGCTAACCCTAGTTGTCCCGACGCTAACCCTAGTTGTCCTGACGCTAACCCTAGTTGTCCTGACGCTAACCCTAGTTGTCCTGACGCTAAACCTAGTTGTCCTGACGCTAACCCTAGTTGTCCTGACGCTAACCCTAGTTGTCCTGACGATATCCCTAGTTGTCCTGACGCTAACCCTAGTTGTCGTGTCGCTAACCCTAGTTGTCGTGACGCTAACCCTAGTTGTCGTGACGCTAACCCTAGTTGTCGTGACGCTAACCCTAGTTGTCCTGACGCTAACCCTAGTTGTCCTGACGCTAACCCTAGTTGTCCTGACGCTAACCCTAGTTGTCCTGACGCTAACCCTATATGTCCTGACGCTAACCCTAGTTGTCGTGACGCTAACCCTAGTTGTCGTGACGCTAACCCTAGTTGTCCTGACGCTAACCCTGGTTGTCCTGACGCTAACCCTAGTTGTCCTGACGCTAACCCGATTTGTTCTGACGCTAACCCTACTTGTCCTGACGCTAACCCTACTTGTCCTGACGCTAACCCTAGTTGTCCTGATGCTAACCCTAGTTGTCCTGACGCTAACCCTAGTTGTCCTGACGCTAACCCTAGTTGTCCTGACGCTAACCCTAGTTGTCCTGACGCTAACCCTAGTTGTCCTGACGCTAACCCTAGTTGTCGTGACGCTAACCCTAGTTGTCCTGACGCTAACCCTAGTTGTCGTGACGCTAACCCTAGTTGTCCTGACGGTAACCCTAGCTGTCGTGACGCTAACCCTAGTTGTCGTGACGCTAACCCTAGTTGTCCTGACGCTAACTCTAGTTGTCCTGACGCTAACCCTAGTTGTCGTGACGCTAACCCTAGTTGTCCTGACGCTAACCCTAGTTGTCGGGACGCTAACCCTAGTTGTCGTGACGCTAACCCTAGTTGTCCTGACGCTAACCCTAGTTGTCCTGACGCTAACCCTAGTTGTCCTGACGATAACCCTAGTTGTCCTGACGCTAACCCTAGTTGTCGTGACGCTAACCCTAGTTGTCCTGACGCTAACTCTAGTTGTCCTGACGCTAACCCTAGTTGTCGTGACGCTAACCCTAGTTGTCCTGATGCTAACCCTAGTTGTCGGGACGCTAACCCTAGTTGTCGTGACGCTAACCCTAGTTGTCCTGACGCTAACCCTAGTTGTCCTGACGCTAACCCTAGTTGTCCTGACGCTAACCCTAGTTGTCGTGACGCTAACCCTAGTTGTCCTGACGCTAACCCTAGTTGTCCTGACGCTAACCCTAGTTAGCCTGACGCTAACCCTAGTTGTCGTGACGCTAACCCTAGTTGTCCTGATGCTAACCCTAGTTGTCGTGACGCTAACCCTAGTTGTCCTGACGCTAACCCTAGTTGTCGTGACGCTAACACTAGTTGTCCTGACGCTAACCCTAGTTGTCCTGACGCTAACCCTAGTTGTCCCGACGCTAACCCTAGTTGTCCCGATGCTAACCCTAGTTATCCTGACGCTAACCCTAGTTGTCCTGACGCTAACCCTAGTTGTCCTGACGCTAACCCTAGTTGTCCCGACGCTAACCCTAGTTGTCCTGACGCTAACCCTAGTTGTCCTGACGCTAACCCTAGTTGTCCTGACGCTAAACCTAGTTGTCCTGACGCTAACCCTAGTTGTCCTGACGCTAACCCTAGTTGTCCTGACGATATCCCTAGTTGTCCTGACGCTAACCCTAGTTGTCGTGTCGCTAACCCTAGGTGTCCTGACGCTAACCCTAGTTGTCGTGACGCTAACCCTAGTTGTCCTGACGCTAACCCAAGTTGTCCTGACGCTAACCCAAGTTGTCCTGACTTTAACGCTAGTTGTCCTGACGCTAACCCTAGTTGTCGTGACGCTAACCCTAGTTGTCGTGACGCTAACCCTACTTGTCCTGACGCTAACCCTAGTTGTCCTGACGCTAACCCATGGTGTCCTGACGCTAACCCTAGTTGTCCTGACGCTAACCCTAGTTGTCCTGACGCTAACCCTATATGTCCTGACGCTAACCCTAGTTGTCGTGACGCTAACCCTAGTTGTCGTGACGCTAACCCTAGTTGTCCTGACGCTAACCCTAGTTGTCCTGACGCTAACCCTAGTTGTCCTGACGCTAACCCTAGTTGTCGTGACGCTAACCCTAGTTGTCCTGACGCTAACCCTAGTTGTCCTGACGCTAACCCTAGTTGTCGTGACGCTAACCCTAGTTGTCCTGACGCTAACCCTAGTTGTCGTGACGCTAACCCTAGTTGTCCTGACGCTAACCCTAGTTGTCGTGACGCTAACGCTAGTTGTCCTGACGCTAACCCTAGTTGTCCTGACGCTAACCCTAGTTGTCCTGACGCTAACCCTAGTTGTCCTGATGCTAACCCTCGTTGTGACGCTAACCCTAGTTGTCCAGACGCTAACCCTAGTTGTCCTGACGCTAACCCTAGTTGTCCTGACGCTAACCCTAGTTGTCCTGACGCTAACCCTAGTTGTCGTGACGCTAACCCTAGTTGTCGTGACGCTAACCCTGGTTGTCCTGACGCTAACCCTAGTTGTCCTGACGCTAACCCTAGTTGTCGTGACGCTAACCCTAGGTGTCCTGACGCTAACCCTAGTTGTCGTGACGCTAACCCTAGTTGTCCTGACGCTAACCCTATATGTCCTGACGCTAACCCTAGTTGTCCTGACGCTAACCCTAGTTGTCGTGACGCTAACCCTAGTTGTCCTGACGCTAACCCTAGTTGTCCTGACGCTAACCCTAGTTGTCCTGACGCTAACCCTAGTTGTCGTGACGCTAACCCTAGTTGTCCTGACGCTAACCCTAGTTGTCCTGACGCTAACCCTAGCTGTCGTGACGCTAACCCTAGTTGTCCTGACGCTAACCCTAGTTGTCCTGACGCTAACCCTAGTTGTCCTGACGCTAACCCTAGCTGTCGTGACGCTAACCCTAGTTGTCCTGACGCTAACCCTAGTTGTCCTGACGCTAACCCTAGTTGTCCTGATGCTAACCCTAGTTGTGGCGCTAACCCTAGTTGTCCAGACGCTAACCCTAGTTGTCCTGACGCTAACCCTAGTTGTCCTGACGATAACCCTAGTTGTCCTGACGCTAACCCTAGTTGTCCTGACGCTAACCCTAGTTGTCCTGACTCTAACCCTAGTTGTCGTGACGCTAACCCTAGTTGTCCTGACGCTAACCCTAGTTGTCGTGACGCTAACGCTAGTTGTCCTGACGCTAACCCTAGTTGTCCTGACCCTAACCCTAGTTGTCCTGACGCTAACCCTAGTTGTCCTGATGTTAACCCTAGTTGTCCCGACGCTAACCCTAGTTGTCCTGAGGATAACCCTAGTTGTCGTGACGCTAACCCTAGTTGTCCCGACGCTAACCCTAGTTGTCCTGACGCTAACCCTAGTTGTCCTGACGCTAACCCTAGATGTCCTGACGCTATCCCTAGTTGTCCTGACGCTAACCCTAGTTGTCCTGACGCTAACCTTAGTTGTCCTGACGCTTACCCTAGTTGTCCTGATGCTAACCCTAGTTGTCCTGATGCTAATCCTAGTTGTCCTGGCGCTAACCCTAGTTGTCCTGGCGCTAACCCTAGTTGTCCTGGCGCTAACCCTAGTTGTCCTGACGCTAACCCTAGTTGTCCTGACGCTAACCCTAGTTGTCCTGACGCTTACCCTAGTTGTCCTGACGCTAACCCTAGTTGTCCTGACGCTAACCCTAGTTGTCCTGACGCTAACCCTAGTTGTCCTGACGCTAACCCTAGTTGTCCTGGAGCTAACCCTAGTTGTCCTGGCGCTAACCCTAGTTGTCCTGGCGCTAAACCTAGTTGTCCTGGCGCTAACCCTAGTTGTCCTGGCGCTAACCCTAGTTGTAATGGCGCTAACCCTAGTTGTCCTGGCGCTAACCCTAGTTGTCCTGACGCTAACCCGAGTTGTCCTGACGTTAACCCGAGTTGTCCTGACGCTAACCCGAGTTGTCCTGACGCTAACCGAGTTGTCCTGACGCTAACCCTAGTTGTCCTGACGCTAACCCTAGTTGTCCTGATGCTAACCCTAGTTGTGACGCTAACCCTACTTGTCCTGACGCTAACCCTACTTGTCGTGACGCTAACCCTACTTGTCGTGACGCTAACCCTAGTTGTCCTGACGCTAACCCTAGTTGTCCTGACGATAACCCTAGTTGTCCTGACGCTAACCCTAGTTGTCCTGACGCTAACCCTAGTTGTCCTGACTCTAACCCTAGTTGTCGTGACGCTAACCCTAGTTGTCCTGACGCTAACCCTAGTTGTCCTGACGCTAACCCTAGTTGTCCTGACGATAACCCTAGTTGTCCTGACGCTAACCCTAGTTGTCCTGACGCTAACCCTAGTTGTCCTGACTCTAACCCTAGTTGTCGTGACGCTAACCCTAGTTGTCCTGACGCTAACCCTAGTTGTCGTGACGCTAACGCTAGTTGTCCTGACGCTAACCCTAGTTGTCCTGACGCTAACCCTAGTTGTCCTGACGATAACCCTAGTTGTCCTGACGCTAACCCTAGTTGTCGTGTCGCTAACCCTAGGTGTCCTGACGCTAACCCTAGTTGTCGTGACGCTAACCCTAGTTGTCCTGACGCTAACCCTAGTTGTCCTGACGCTAACCCTAGTTGTCCTGAAGCTAACCCTAGTTGTCGTGACGCTAACCCTAGTTGTCCTGACGCTAACCCTAGTTGTCCTGACGCTAACCCTAGTTGTCCTGACGCTAACCCTAGTTGTCGTGACGCTAACCCTAGGTGTCCTGACGCTAACCCTAGTTGTCGTGACGCTAACCCTAGTTGTCCTGACGCTAACCCTATATGTCCTGACGCTAACCCTAGTTGTCCTGACGCTAACCCTAGTTGTCGTGACGCTAACCCTAGTTGTCCTGACGCTAACCCTAGTTGTCCTGACGCTAACCCTAGTTGTCCTGACGCTAACCCTAGTTGTCGTGACGCTAACCCTAGTTGTCCTGACGCTAACCCTAGTTGTCCTGCGCTAACCCTAGTTGTCCTGACGCTAACCCTAGTTGTCGTGACGCTAACCCTAGTTGTCCTGACGCTAACCCTAGTTGTCGTGACGCTAACCCTAGTTGTCCTGACGCTAACCCTAGTTGTCGTGACGCTAACCCTAGTTGTCCTGACGCTAACCCTAGTTGTCCTGACGCTAACCCTAGTTGTCCTGACGCTAACCCTAGTTGTCGTGACGCTAACCCTAGTTGTCCTGACACTAACCCTAGTTGTCTTGACGCTAACCCTAGTTGTCCTGACGCTAACCCTAGTTGTCCTGACGCTAACCCTAGTTGTCCTGACGCTAACCCTACTTGTCCTGACGCTAACCCTAGTTGTCCTGGCGCTAACCCCAGTTGTCCTGGCGCTAACCCTAGTTGTCCTGGCGCTAAACCTAGTTGTCCTGGCGCTAACCCTAGTTGTCCTGGCGCTAACCCTAGTTGTAATGGCGCTAACCCTAGTTGTCCTGGCGCTAACCCTAGTTGTCCTGATGCTAACCCGAGTTGTCCTGACGTTAACCCGAGTTGTCCTGACGCTAACCCGAGTTGTCCTGACGCTAACCGAGTTGTCCTGACGCTAACCCTAGTTGTCCTGACGCTAACCCTAGTTGTCCTGACGCTAACCCGATTTGTCCTGACGCTAACCCTACTTGTCCTGACGCTAACCCTAGTTGTCGTGACGCTAACCCTAGTTGTCCTGATGCTAACCCTAGTTGTGACGCTAACCCTAGTTGTCCTGACGCTAACCCTAGTTGTCCTGACGCTAACCCTAGTTGTCCTGACGATAACCCTAGTTGTCCTGATGCTAACCCTAGTTGTCCTGATGCTAACCCTAGTTGTCCTGGCGCTAACCCTAGTTGTCCTGGCGCTAACCCTAGTTGTCCTGGTGCTAACCCTAGTTGTCCTGACGCTAAACCTAGTTGTCCTGACGCTAACCCTAGTTGTCCTGACGCTTACCCTAGTAGTCCTGACGCTAACCCTAGTTGTCCTGACGCTAACCCTAGTTGTCCTGACGCTAACCCTAGTTGTCCTGGAGCTAACCCTAGTTGTCCTGGCGCTAACCCTAGTTGTCCTGGCGCTAAACCTAGTTGTCCTGGCGCTAACCCTAGTTGTCCTGGCGCTAACCCTAGTTGTAATGGCGCTAACCCTAGTTGTCCTGGCGCTAACCCTAGTTGTCCTGACGCTAACCCGAGTTGTCCTGACGTTAACCCGAGTTGTCCTGACGCTAACCCGAGTTGTCCTGACGCTAACCGAGTTGTCCTGACGCTAACCCTAGTTGTCCTGACGCTAACCCTAGTTGTCCTGACGCTAACCCGATTTGTCCTGACGCTAACCCTACTTGTCCTGACGCTCACCCTAGTTGTCGTGACGCTAACCCTAGTTGTCCTGATGATAACCCTAGTTGTGATGCTAACCCTAGTTGTCCTGACGCTAACCCTAGTTGTCCTGACGCTAACCCTAGTTGTCCTGACGATAACCCTAGTTGTCCTGACGCTAACCCTAGTTGTCCTGACGCTAACCCTAGTTGTCCTGACTCTAACCCTAGTTGTCGTGACGCTAACCCTAGTTGTCCTGACGCTAACCCTAGTTGTCGTGACGCTAACGCTAGTTGTCCTGACGCTAACCCTAGTTGTCCTGACGCTAACCCTAGTTGTCCTGACGCTAACCCTAGTTGTCCTGACGCTAACCCTAGTTGTCCCGACGCTAACCCTAGTTGTCCTGACGCTAACCCTAGTTGTCCTGACGCTAACCCTAGTTGTCCTGACGCTAACCCTAGTTGTCCTGACGCTATCCCTAGTTGTCCTGACGCTAACCCTAGTTGTCCTGACGCTAAACCTAGTTGTCCTGACGCTAACCCTAGTTGTCCTGACGCTAACCCTAGTTGTCCTGACGCTAACCCTATTTGTCCTGACGCTTACCCTAGTTGTCCTGACGCTAACCCTAGTTGTCCTGACGCTAACCCTAGTTGTCCTGACGCTAACCCTAGTTGTCCTGACGCTAACCCTAGTTGTCCTGGCGCTAACCCTAGTTGTCCTGGCGCTAAACCTAGTTGTCCTGGCGCTAACCCTAGTTGTCCTGGCGCTAACCCTAGTTGTAATGGCGCTAACCCTAGTTGTCCTGGCGCTAACCCTAGTTGTCCTGACGCTAACCCGAGTTGTCCTGACGTTAACCCGAGTTGTCCTGACGCTAACCCGAGTTGTCCTGACGCTAACCGAGTTGTCCTGACGCTAACCCTAGTTGTCCTGACTCTAACCCTAGTTGTCGTGACGCTAACCCTAGTTGTCCTGACGCTAACCCTAGTTGTCGTGACGCTAACGCTAGTTGTCCTGACGCTAACCCTAGTTGTCCTGATGCTAACCCTAGTTGTCCTGACGCTAACCCTAGTTGTCCTGACGCTAACCCTAGTTGTCCCGACGCTAACCCTAGTTGTCCTGACGCTAACCCTAGTTGTCCTGACGCTAACCCTAGTTGTCCCGACGCTAACCCTAGTTGTCCTGACGCTAACCCTAGTTGTCCTGACGCTAACCCTAGTTGTCCTAAAGCTAACCCTAGTTGTCGTGACGCTAACCCTAGTTGTCCTGACGCTAACCCTAGTTGTCCTGACGCTAACCCTATATGTCCTGACGCTAACCCTAGTTGTCGTGACGCTAACCCTAGGTGTCCTGACGCTAACCCTAGTTGTCGTGACGCTAACCCTAGCTGTCCTGACGCTAACCCTATATGTCCTGACGCTAACCCTAGTTGTCCTGACGCTAACCCTAGTTGTCGTGACGCTAACCCTAGTTGTCCTGACGCTAACCCTAGTTGTCCTGACGCTAACCCTAGTTGTCCTGACGCTAACCCTAGTTGTCGTGACGCTAACCGAGTTGTCCTGACGCTAACCCTAGTTGTCCTGACTCTAACCCTAGTTGTCGTGACGCTAACCCTAGTTGTCCTGACGCTAACCCTAGTTGTCGTGACGCTAACGCTAGTTGTCCTGACGCTAACCCTAGTTGTCCTGATGCTAACCCTAGTTGTCCTGACGCTAACCCTAGTTGTCCTGACGCTAACCCTAGTTGTCCCGACGCTAACCCTAGTTGTCCTGACGCTAACCCTAGTTGTCCTGACGCTAACCCTAGTTGTCCCGACGCTAACCCTAGTTGTCCTGACGCTAACCCTAGTTGTCCTGACGCTAACCCTAGTTGTCCTAAAGCTAACCCTAGTTGTCGTGACGCTAACCCTAGTTGTCCTGACGCTAACCCTAGTTGTCCTGACGCTAACCCTATATGTCCTGACGCTAACCCTAGTTGTCGTGACGCTAACCCTAGGTGTCCTGACGCTAACCCTAGTTGTCGTGACGCTAACCCTAGCTGTCCTGACGCTAACCCTATATGTCCTGACGCTAACCCTAGTTGTCCTGACGCTAACCCTAGTTGTCGTGACGCTAACCCTAGTTGTCCTGACGCTAACCCTAGTTGTCCTGACGCTAACCCTAGTTGTCCTGACGCTAACCCTAGTTGTCGTGACGCTAACCCTAGTTGTCGTGACGCTAACCCTAGTTGTCCTGACGCTAACCCTATATGTCCTGACGCTAACCCTAGTTGTCCTGACGCTAACCCTAGTTGTCGTGACGCTAACCCTAGTTGTCCTGACGCTAACCCTAGTTGTCCTGACGCTAACCCTAGTTGTCCTGACGCTAACCCTAGTTGTCGTGACGCTAACCCTAGTTGTCCTGACGCTAACCCTAGTTGTCCTGACGCTAACCCTAGTTGTCGTGACGCTAACCCTAGTTGTCCTGACGCTAACCCTAGTTGTCGTGACGCTAACCCTAGTTGTCCTGACGCTAACCCTAGTTGTCGTGACGCTAACGCTAGTTGTCCTGACGCTAACCCTAGTTGTCCTGACGCTAACCCTAGTTGTCCTGACGCTAACCCTAGTTGTCCTGATGCTAACCCTCGTTGTGACGCTAACCCTAGTTGTCCAGACGCTAACCCTAGTTGTCCTGACGCTAACCCTAGTTGTCCTGACGCTAACCCTAGTTGTCCTGACGCTAACCCTAGTTGTCGTGACGCTAACCCTAGTTGTCGTGACGCTAACCCTAGTTGTCCTGACGCTAACCCTAGTTGTCCTGACGCTAACCCTAGTTGTCCTGACGCTAACCCTAGTTGTCGTGACGCTAACCCTAGTTGTCCTGACGCTAACCCTAGTTGTCCTGACGCTAACCCTAGCTGTCGTGACGCTAACCCTAGCTGTCGTGACGCTAACCCTAGTTGTCCTGACGCTAACCCTAGTTGTCGTGACGCTAACCCTAGTTGTCCTGACGCTAACCCTAGTTGTCGTGACGCTAACCCTAGTTGTCCTGACGCTAACCCTAGTTGTCCTGACGCTAACCCTAGTTGTCCTGATGCTAACCCTAGTTGTGACGCTAACCCTAGTTGTCCAGACGCTAACCCTAGTTGTCCTGACGCTAACCCTAGTTGTCCTGACGATAACCCTAGTTGTCCTGACGCTAACCCTAGTTGTCCTGACGCTAACCCTAGTTGTCCTGACTCTAACCCTAGTTGTCGTGACGCTAACCCTAGTTGTCCTGACGCTAACCCTAGTTGTCGTGACGCTAACGCTAGTTGTCCTGACGCTAACCCTAGTTGTCCTGACCCTAACCCTAGTTGTCCTGACGCTAATCCTAGTTGTCCTGATGTTAACCCTAGTTGTCCCGACGCTAACCCTAGTTGTCCTGAGGATAACCCTAGTTGTCGTGACGCTAACCCTAGTTGTCCTGACGCTAACCCTAGTTGTCCTGACGCTAACCCTAGTTGTCCCGACGCTAACCCTAGTTGTCCTGACGCTAACCCTAGTTGTCCTGGCGCTAACCCTAGTTGTCCTGGCGCTAACCCTAGTTGTCCTGACGCTAACCCTAGTTGTCCTGACGCTAACCCTAGTTGTCCTGACGCTAACCCTAGTTGTCCTGACGCTTACCCTAGTTGTCCTGACGCTAACCCTAGTTGTCCTGACGCTAACCCTAGTTGTCCTGACGCTAACCCTAGTTGTCCTGACGCTAACCCTAGTTGTCCTGGAGCTAACCCTAGTTGTCCTGGCGCTAACCCTAGTTGTCCTGGCGCTAAACCTAGTTGTCCTGGCGCTAACCCTAGTTGTCCTGGCGCTAACCCTAGTTGTAATGGCGCTAACCCTAGTTGTCCTGGCGCTAACCCTAGTTGTCCTGACGCTAACCCGAGTTGTCCTGACGCTAACCGAGTTGTCCTGACGCTAACCCTAGTTGTCCTGACGCTAACCCTAGTTGTCCTGATGCTAACCCTAGTTGTGACGCTAACCCTACTTGTCCTGACGCTAACCCTACTTGTCGTGACGCTAACCCTAGTTGTCCTGATGCTAACCCTAGTTGTGACGCTAACCCTAGTTGTCCTGACGCTAACCCTAGTTGTCCTGACGCTAACCCTAGTTGTCCTGATGCTAACCCTAGTTGTGACGCTAACCCTAGTTGTCCTGACGCTAACCCTAGTTGTCCTGACGCTAACCCTAGTTGTCCTGACGATAACCCTAGTTGTCCTGACGCTAACCCTAGTTGTCCTGACGCTAACCCTAGTTGTCCTGACGCTAACCCTAGTTGTCCTGACGCTAACCCTAGTTGTCCTGATGCTAACCCTCGTTGTGACGCTAACCCTAGTTGTCCAGACGCTAACCCTAGTTGTCCTGACGCTAACCCTAGTTGTCCTGACGCTAACCCTAGTTGTCCTGACGCTAACCCTAGTTGTCGTGACGCTAACCCTAGTTGTCGTGACGCTAACCCTAGTTGTCCTGACGCTAACCCTAGTTGTCCTGACGCTAACCCTAGTTGTCCTGACGCTAACCCTAGTTGTCGTGACGCTAACCCTAGTTGTCCTGACGCTAACCCTAGTTGTCCTGACGCTAACCCTAGCTGTCGTGACGCTAACCCTAGCTGTCGTGACGCTAACCCTAGTTGTCCTGACGCTAACCCTAGTTGTCGTGACGCTAACCCTAGTTGTCCTGACGCTAACCCTAGTTGTCGTGACGCTAACCCTAGTTGTCCTGACGCTAACCCTAGTTGTCCTGACGCTAACCCTAGTTGTCCTGATGCTAACCCTAGTTGTGACGCTAACCCTAGTTGTCCAGACGCTAACCCTAGTTGTCCTGACGCTAACCCTAGTTGTCCTGACGATAACCCTAGTTGTCCTGACGCTAACCCTAGTTGTCCTGACGCTAACCCTAGTTGTCCTGACTCTAACCCTAGTTGTCGTGACGCTAACCCTAGTTGTCCTGACGCTAACCCTAGTTGTCGTGACGCTAACGCTAGTTGTCCTGACGCTAACCCTAGTTGTCCTGACCCTAACCCTAGTTGTCCTGACGCTAATCCTAGTTGTCCTGATGTTAACCCTAGTTGTCCCGACGCTAACCCTAGTTGTCCTGAGGATAACCCTAGTTGTCGTGACGCTAACCCTAGTTGTCCTGACGCTAACCCTAGTTGTCCTGACGCTAACCCTAGTTGTCCCGACGCTAACCCTAGTTGTCCTGACGCTAACCCTAGTTGTCCTGGCGCTAACCCTAGTTGTCCTGGCGCTAACCCTAGTTGTCCTGACGCTAACCCTAGTTGTCCTGACGCTAACCCTAGTTGTCCTGACGCTAACCCTAGTTGTCCTGACGCTTACCCTAGTTGTCCTGACGCTAACCCTAGTTGTCCTGACGCTAACCCTAGTTGTCCTGACGCTAACCCTAGTTGTCCTGACGCTAACCCTAGTTGTCCTGGAGCTAACCCTAGTTGTCCTGGCGCTAACCCTAGTTGTCCTGGCGCTAAACCTAGTTGTCCTGGCGCTAACCCTAGTTGTCCTGGCGCTAACCCTAGTTGTAATGGCGCTAACCCTAGTTGTCCTGGCGCTAACCCTAGTTGTCCTGACGCTAACCCGAGTTGTCCTGACGCTAACCGAGTTGTCCTGACGCTAACCCTAGTTGTCCTGACGCTAACCCTAGTTGTCCTGATGCTAACCCTAGTTGTGACGCTAACCCTACTTGTCCTGACGCTAACCCTACTTGTCGTGACGCTAACCCTAGTTGTCCTGATGCTAACCCTAGTTGTGACGCTAACCCTAGTTGTCCTGACGCTAACCCTAGTTGTCCTGACGCTAACCCTAGTTGTCCTGACGATAACCCTAGTTGTCCTGACGCTAACCCTAGTTGTCCTGACGCTAACCCTAGTTGTCCTGACGCTAACCCTAGTTGTCCTGACTCTAACCCTAGTTGTCGTGACGCTAACCCTAGTTGTCCTGACGCTAACCCTAGTTGTCGTGACGCTAACGCTAGTTGTCCTGACGCTAACCCTAGTTGTCCTGACGCTAACCCTAGTTGTCCTGACGATAACCCTAGTTGTCCTGACGCTAACCCTAGTTGTCGTGTCGCTAACCCTAGGTGTCCTGACGCTAACCCTAGTTGTCGTGACGCTAACCCTAGTTGTCCTGACGCTAACCCTAGTTGTCCTGACGCTAACCCTAGTTGTCCTGAAGCTAACCCTAGTTGTCGTGACGCTAACCCTAGTTGTCCTGACGCTAACCCTAGTTGTCCTGACGCTAACCCTAGTTGTCCTGACGCTAACCCTAGTTGTCGTGACGCTAACCCTAGGTGTCCTGACGCTAACCCTAGGTGTCCTGACGCTAACCCTAGTTGTCGTGACGCTAACCCTAGTTGTCCTGACGCTAACCCTATATGTCCTGACGCTAACCCTAGTTGTCCTGACGCTAACCCTAGTTGTCGTGACGCTAACCCTAGTTGTCCTGACGCTAACCCTAGTTGTCCTGACGCTAACCCTAGTTGTCCTGACGCTAACCCTAGTTGTCGTGACGCTAACCCTAGTTGTCCTGACGCTAACCCTAGTTGTCCTGCGCTAACCCTAGTTGTCCTGACGCTAACCCTAGTTGTCGTGACGCTAACCCTAGTTGTCCTGACGCTAACCCTAGTTGTCGTGACGCTAACCCTAGTTGTCCTGACGCTAACCCTAGTTGTCGTGACGCTAACCCTAGTTGTCCTGACGCTAACCCTAGTTGTCCTGACGCTAACCCTAGTTGTCCTGACGCTAACCCTAGTTGTCCTGACGCTAACCCTACTTGTCCTGACGCTAACCCTAGTTGTCCTGGCGCTAACCCCAGTTGTCCTGGCGCTAACACTAGTTGTCCTGGCGCTAAACCTAGTTGTCCTGGCGCTAACCCTAGTTGTCCTGGCGCTAACCCTAGTTGTAATGGCGCTAACCCTAGTTGTCCTGGCGCTAACCCTAGTTGTCCTGATGCTAACCCGAGTTGTCCTGACGTTAACCCGAGTTGTCCTGACGCTAACCCGAGTTGTCCTGACGCTAACCGAGTTGTCCTGACGCTAACCCTAGTTGTCCTGACGCTAACCCTAGTTGTCCTGACGCTAACCCGATTTGTCCTGACGCTAACCCTACTTGTCCTGACGCTAACCCTAGTTGTCGTGACGCTAACCCTAGTTGTCCTGATGCTAACCCTAGTTGTGACGCTAACCCTAGTTGTCCTGACGCTAACCCTAGTTGTCCTGACGCTAACCCTAGTTGTCCTGACGATAACCCTAGTTGTCCTGACGCTAACCCTAGTTGTCCTGGCGCTAACCCTAGTTGTCCTGGCGCTAACCCTAGTTGTCCTGGCGCTAACCCTAGTTGTCCTGGTGCTAACCCTAGTTGTCCTGACGCTAACCCTAGTTGTCCTGACGCTAACCCTAGTTGTCCTGACGCTTACCCTAGTAGTCCTGACGCTAACCCTAGTTGTCCTGACGCTAACCCTAGTTGTCCTGACGCTAACCCTAGTTGTCCTGGAGCTAACCCTAGTTGTCCTGGCGCTAACCCTAGTTGTCCTGGCGCTAAACCTAGTTGTCCTGGCGCTAACCCTAGTTGTCCTGGCGCTAACCCTAGTTGTAATGGTGCTAACCCTAGTTGTCCTGGCGCTAACCCTAGTTGTCCTGACGCTAACCCGAGTTGTCCTGACGTTAACCCGAGTTGTCCTGACGCTAACCCGAGTTGTCCTGACGCTAACCGAGTTGTCCTGACGCTAACCCTAGTTGTCCTGACGCTAACCCTAGTTGTCCTGACGCTAACCCTAGTTGTCCTGACGCTAACCCGATTTGTCCTGACGCTAACCCTACTTGTCCTGACGCTCACCCTAGTTGTCGTGACGCTAACCCTAGTTGTCCTGATGATAACCCTAGTTGTGATGCTAACCCTAGTTGTCCTGACGCTAACCCTAGTTGTCCTGACGCTAACCCTAGTTGTCCTGACGATAACCCTAGTTGTCCTGACGCTAACCCTAGTTGTCCTGACGCTAACCCTAGTTGTCCTGACTCTAACCCTAGTTGTCGTGACGCTAACCCTAGTTGTCCTGACGCTAACCCTAGTTGTCGTGACGCTAACGCTAGTTGTCCTGACGCTAACCCTAGTTGTCCTGACGCTAACCCTAGTTGTCCTGACGCTAACCCTAGTTGTCCTGACGCTAACCCTAGTTGTCCCGACGCTAACCCTAGTTGTCCCGACGCTAACCCTAGTTGTCCTGACGCTAACCCTAGTTGTCCTGACGCTATCCCTAGTTGTCCTGACGCTAACCCTAGTTGTCCTGACGCTAAACCTAGTTGTCCTGACGCTAACCCTAGTTGTCCTGACGCTAACCCTAGTTGTCCTGACGCTAACCCTATTTGTCCTGACGCTTACCCTAGTTGTCCTGACGCTAACCCTAGTTGTCCTGACGCTAACCCTAGTTGTCCTGACGCTAACCCTAGTTGTCCTGGCGCTAACCCTAGTTGTCCTAGCGCTAAACCTAGTTGTCCTGGCGCTAACCCTAGTTGTCCTGGCGCTAACCCTAGTTGTAATGACGCTAACCCTAGTTGTCCTGACGCTAACCCTAGTTGTCCTGACGCTAACCCTACTTGTCCTGACGCTAACCCTAGTTGTCCTGGCGCTAACCCCAGTTGTCCTGGCGCTAACCCTAGTTGTCCTGGCGCTAAACCTAGTTGTCCTGGCGCTAACCCTAGTTGTCCTGGCGCTACCCTCGTTGTAATGGCGCTAACCCTAGTTGTCCTGGCGCTAACCCTAGTTGTCCTGATGCTAACCCGAGTTGTCCTGACGTTAACCCGAGTTGTCCTGACGCTAACCCGAGTTGTCCTGACGCTAACCGAGTTGTCCTGACGCTAACCCTAGTTGTCCTGAAGCTAACCCTAGTTGTCCTGACGCTAACCCGATTTGTCCTGACGCTAACCCTACTTGTCCTGACGCTAACCCTAGTTGTCGTGACGCTAACCCTAGTTGTCCTGATGCTAACCCTAGTTGTGACGCTAACCCTAGTTGTCCTGACGCTAACCCTAGTTGTCCTGACGCTAACCCTAGTTGTCCTGACGATAACCCTAGTTGTCCTGATGCTAACCCTAGTTGTCCTGATGCTAACCCTAGTTGTCCTGGCGCTAACCCTAGTTGTCCTGGCGCTAACCCTAGTTGTCCTGGTGCTAACCCTAGTTGTCCTGGTGCTAACCCTAGTTGTCCTGACGCTAACCCTAGTTGTCCTGATGCTAACCCTAGTTGTCCTGACGCTTACCCTAGTAGTCCTGACGCTAACCCTAGTTGTCCTGACGCTAACCCTAGTTGTCCTGACGCTAACCCTAGTTGTCCTGGAGCTAACCCTAGTTGTCCTGGCGCTAACCCTAGTTGTCCTGGCGCTAAACCTAGTTGTCCTGGCGCTAACCCTAGTTGTCCTGGCGCTAACCCTAGTTGTAATGGCGCTAACCCTAGTTGTCCTGGCGCTAACCCTAGTTGTCCTGACGCTAACCCGAGTTGTCCTGACGTTAACCCGAGTTGTCCTGACGCTAACCCGAGTTGTCCTGACGCTAATCGAGTTGTCCTGACGCTAACCCTAGTTGTCCTGACGCTAACCCTAGTTGTCCTGACGCTAACCCTAGTTGTCCTGACGCTAACCCGATTTGTCCTGACGCTAACCCTACTTGTCCTGACGCTCACCCTAGTTGTCGTGACGCTAACCCTAGTTGTCCTGATGATAACCCTAGTTGTGATGCTAACCCTAGTTGTCCTGACGCTAACCCTAGTTGTCCTGACGCTAACCCTAGTTGTCCTGACGATAACCCTAGTTGTCCTGACGCTAACCCTAGTTGTCCTGACGCTAACCCTAGTTGTCCTGACTCTAACCCTAGTTGTCGTGACGCTAACCCTAGTTGTCCTGACGCTAACCCTAGTTGTCGTGACGCTAACGCTAGTTGTCCTGACGCTAACCCTAGTTGTCCTGACGCTAACCCTAGTTGTCCTGACGCTAACCCTAGTTGTCCTGACGCTAACCCTAGTTGTCCCGACGCTAACCCTAGTTGTCCCGACGCTAACCCTAGTTGTCCTGACGCTAACCCTAGTTGTCCTGACGCTATCCCTAGTTGTCCTGACGCTAACCCTAGTTGTCCTGACGCTAAACCTAGTTGTCCTGACGCTAACCCTAGTTGTCCTGACGCTAACCCTAGTTGTCCTGACGCTAACCCTATTTGTCCTGACGCTTACCCTAGTTGTCCTGACGCTAACCCTAGTTGTCCTGACGCTAACCCTAGTTGTCCTGACGCTAACCCTAGTTGTCCTGGCGCTAACCCTAGTTGTCCTAGCGCTAAACCTAGTTGTCCTGGCGCTAACCCTAGTTGTCCTGGCGCTAACCCTAGTTGTAATGGCGCTAACCCTAGTTGTCCTGGCGCTAACCCTAGTTGTCCTGACGCTAACCCGAGTTGTCCTGACGTTAACCCGAGTTGTCCTGACGCTAACCCGAGTTGTCCTGACGCTAACCGAGTTGTCCTGACGCTAACCCTAGTTGTCCTGACTCTAACCCTAGTTGTCGTGACGCTAACCCTAGTTGTCCTGACGCTAACCCTAGTTGTCGTGATGCTAACGCTAGTTGTCCTGACGCTAACCCTAGTTGTCCTGATGCTAACCCTAGTTGTCCTGACGCTAACCCTAGTTGTCCTGACGCTAACCCTAGTTGTCCCGACGCTAACCCTAGTTGTCCTGACGCTAACCCTAGTTGTCCTGACGCTAACCCTAGTTGTCCCGACGCTAACCCTAGTTGTCCTGACGCTAACCCTAGTTGTCCTGACGCTAACCCTAGTTGTCCTGAAGCTAACCCTAGTTGTCGTGACGCTAACCCTAGTTGTCCTGACGCTAACCCTAGTTGTCCTGACGCTAACCCTAGTTGTCCTGACGCTAACCCTAGTTGTCGTGACGCTAACCCTAGGTGTCCTGACGCTAACCCTAGTTGTCGTGACGCTAACCCTAGTTGTCCTGACGCTAACCCTATATGTCCTGACGCTAACCCTAGTTGTCCTGACGCTAACCCTAGTTGTCGTGACGCTAACCCTAGTTGTCCTGACGCTAACCCTAGTTGTCCTGACGCTAACCCTAGTTGTCCTGACGCTAACCCTAGTTGTCGTGACGCTAACCCTAGTTGTCCTGACGCTAACCCTAGTTGTCCTGACGCTAACCCTAGTTGTCCTGACGCTAACCCTAGTTGTCGTGACGCTAACCCTAGTTGTCCTGACGCTAACCCTAGTTGTCGTGACGCTAACCCTAGTTGTCCTGACGCTAACCCTAGTTGTCTTGACGCTAACCCTAGTTGTCCTGACGCTAACCCTAGTTGTCCTGACGCTAACCCTAGTTGTCGTGACGCTAACCCTAGTTGTCCTGATGCTAACCCTAGTTGTGACGCTAACCCTAGTTGTCCTGACTCTAACCCTAGTTGTCCTGACGCTAACCCTAGTTGTCCTGACGATAACCCTAGTTGTCCTGACGCTAACCCTAGTTGTCCTGACGCTAACCCTAGTTGTCCTGACTCTAACCCTAGTTGTCGTGACGCTAACCCTAGTTGTCCTGACGCTAACCCTAGTTGTCGTGACGCTAATGCTAGTTGTCCTGACGCTAACCCTAGTTGTCCTGATGCTAACCCTAGTTGTCCTGACGCTAACCCTAGTTGTCCTGATGCTAACCCTAGTTGTCCGGACGCTAACCCTAGTTGTCCTGAGGCTAACCCTAGTTGTCCTGACGCTAACCCTAGTTGTCCCGACGCTAACCCTAGTTGTCCTGACGCTAACCCTAGTTGTCCTGACGCTAACCCTAGTTGTCCTGACGCTATCCCTAGTTGTCCTGACGCTAACCCTAGTTGTCCTGACGCTAACCCTAGTTGTCCTGACGCTTACCCTAGTTGTTCTGACGCTAACCCTAGTTGTCCTGACGCTAACCCTAGTTGTCCTGACGCTAACCCTAGTTGTCCTGACGCTTACCCTAGTTGTCCTGATGCTAACCCTAGTTGTCCTGATGCTAACCCTAGTTGTCCTGGCGCTAACCCTAGTTGTCCTGGCGCTAACCCTAGTTGTCCTGACGCTAACCCTTGTTGTCCTGACGCTAACCCTAGTTGTCCTGACGCTAACCCTATTTGTCCTGACGCTTACCCTAGTTGTCCTGACGCTAACCCTAGTTGTCCTGACGCTAACCCTAGTTGTCCTGACGCTAACCCTAGTTGTCCTGACGCTAACCCTAGTTGTCCTGGAGCTAACCCTAGTTGTCCTGGCGCTAACCCTAGTTGTCCTAGCGCTAAACCTAGTTGTCCTGGCGCTAACCCTAGTTGTCCTGGCGCTAACCCTAGTTGTCCTGGCGCTAACCCTAGTTGTCCTGGCGCTAACCCTAGTTGTCCTGACGCTAACCCGAGTTGTCCTGACGTTAACCCGAGTTGTCCTGACGCTAACCCGAGTTGTCCTGACGCTAACCGAGTTGTCCTGACGCTAACCCTAGTTGTCCTGACGCTAACCCTAGTTGTCCTGACGCTAACCCGATTTGTCCTGACGCTAACCCTACTTGTCCTGACGCTAACCCTAGTTGTCGTGACGCTAACCCTAGTTGTCCTGATGCTAACCCTAGTTGTGACGCTAACCCTAGTTGTCCTGACGCTAACCCTAGTTGTCCTGACGCTAACCCTAGTTGTCCTGACGCTAACCCTAGTTGTCCTGACGCTAACCCTAGTTGTCCTGACGCTAACCCTAGTTGTCCTGACGCTAACCCTAGTTGTCCTGACTCTAACCCTAGTTGTCGTGACGCTAACCCTAGTTGTCCTGACGCTAACCCTAGTTGTCCTGATGCTAACCCTAGTTGTCCCGACGCTAACCCTAGTTGTCCTGAGGCTAACCCTAGTTGTCCTGATGCTAACCCTAGTTGTCCCGACGCTAACCCTAGTTGTCCTGACGCTAACCCTAGTTGTCCTGACGCTAACCCTAGTTGTCCTGACGCTAACCCTAGTTGTCCTGACGCTATCCCTAGTTGTCCTGACGCTAACCCTAGTTGTCCTGACGCTAACCCAAGTTGTCCTGACGCTCACCCTAGTTGTCCTGACGCTAACCCTAGTTGTCCTGACGCTAACCCTAGTTGTCCTGACGCTTACCCTAGTTGTTCTGATGCTAACCCTAGTTGTTCTGATGCTAACCCTAGTTGTCCTGATGCTAACCCTAGTTGTCCTGGCGCTAACCCTAGTTGTACTGACGCTAACCCTAGTTGTCCTGACGCTAAACCTAGTTGTCCTGACGCTAACCCTAGTTGTCCAGACGCTAACCTTAGTTGTCCTGACGCTAACCCTAGTTGTTCTGATGCTAACCCTAGTTGTCCTGACGCTAATCCTACTTGTCCTGACGCTAACCCTACTTGTCCTGACGCTAACCCTACTTGTCCTGACGCAAACCCTACTTGTCCTGACGCTAACCCTAGTTGTCCGGACGCTAACCCTAGTTGTCCGGACGCTAACCCTAGTTGTCCTGACGCTAACCCTAGTTGTCCCGACGCTAACCCTAGTTGTCCTGAGGCTAACACTAGTTGTCCTGACGCTAACCCGAGTTGTCCTGATGTTAACCCGAGTTGTCCTGACGCTAACCCGAGTTGTCCTGACGCTAACCGAGTTGTCCTGACGCTAACCCTAGTTGTCCTGACGCTAACCCTAGTTGTCCTGACGCTAACCCGATTTGTCCTGACGCTAACCCTACTTGTCCTGACGCTAACCCTACTTGTCCTGACGCTAACCCTACTTGTCCTGACGCTAACCCTAGTTGTCCTGACGCTAACCCTAGTTGTCCTGACGCTAACCCTAGTTGTCGTGACGCTAACCCTAGTTGTCGTGACGCTAACCCTAGCTGTCCTGACGCTAACCCTAGCTGTCCTGACGCTAACCCTAGTTGTCCTGACGCTAACCCTACTTGTCCTGACGCTAACCCTACTTGTCCTGACGCTAACCCTACTTGTCCTGAGGCTAACCCTAGTTGTCCTGAGGCTAACCCTAGTTGTCCTGACGCTAACCCTAGTTGTCCTGACGCTAACCCTAGTTGTCCTGACGCTAACCCTACTTGTCCTGACGCTAACCCTAGTTGTCCTGACGCTAACCCTAGTTGTCCAGACGCTAACCCTAGTTGTCCTGACGATAACCCTAGTTGTCCTGACGCTAACCCTAGTTGTCCTGACGCTAACCCGAGTTGTCCTGACGCTAACCCGAGTTGTCCTGACGCTAACCCTAGTTGTCCAGACGCTAACCTTAGTTGTCCTGACGCTAACCCTAGTTGTTCTGATGCTAACCCTAGTTGTCCTGACACTAATCCTACTTGTCCTGACGCTAACCCTACTTGTCCTGACGCAAACCCTACTTGTCCTGACGCTAACCCTAGTTGTCCGGACGCTAACCCTAGTTGTCCTGACGCTAACCCTAGTTGTCCTGATGCTAACCCTAGTTGTCCCGACGCTAACCCTAGTTGTCCTGAGGCTAACACTAGTTGTCCTGACGCTAACCCGAGTTGTCCTGACGTTAACCCGAGTTGTCCTGACGCTAACCCGAGTTGTCCTGACGCTAACCGAGTTGTCCTGACGCTAACCCTACTTGTCCTGACGCTAACCCTACTTGTCCTGACGCTAACCCTACTTGTCCTGACGCTAACCCTAGTTGTCCTGACGCTAACCCTAGTTGTCCTGACGCTAACCCTAGTTGTCCTGACGCTAACCCTAGTTGTCGTGACGCTAACCCTAGTTGTCGTGACGCTAACCCTAGCTGTCCTGACGCTAACCCTAGTTGTCCTGACGCTAACCCTAGTTGTCCTGACGCTAACCCTAGTTGTCCTGACGCTAACCCTACTTGTCCTGACGCTAACCCTAGTTGTCCTGACGCTAACCCTAGTTGTCCTGACGCTAACCCTAGTTGTCCTGACGCTAACCCTAGTTGTCCTGACGCTAACCCTAGTTGTCGTGACGCTAACCCTAGTTGTCCTGACGCTAACCCTAGTTGTCGTGACGCTAACCCTAGTTGTCCTGACGCTAACCCTAGTTGTCCTGACGCTAACCCTAGTTGTCCTGACGCTAACCCTACTTGTCCTGACGCTAACCCTAGTTGTCCTGACGCTAACCCTAGTTGTCCTGACGCTAACCCTAGTTGTCCTGACGCTAAACCTAGTTGTCCTGACGCTAACCCTAGTTGTCGTGACGCTAACCCTAGTTGTCCTGACGCTAACCCTAGTTGTCGTGACGCTAACCCTAGTTGTCCTGACGCTAACCCTAGTTGTCCTGACGCTAACCCTAGTTGTCGTGACGCTAACTCTAGTTGTCCTGACGCTAACCCTAGTTGTCCTGACGCTAACCCTAGTTGTCCTGACGCTAACCCTAGATGCCTTGACGCTAACCCTAGTTGTCCTGACGCAAACCCTAGTTGTCCTGACGCTAACCCTAGTTGTCCTGAAGCTAACCCTAGTTGTCCTGACGCTAACCCTAGTTGTCCTGACGCTAACCCTAGTTGTCCTGACGCTAACCCTAGTTGTCGTGACGCTAACCCTAGTTGTCGTGACGCTAACCCTAGTTGTCCTGACGCTAACTCTAGTTGTCCTGACGCTAACCCTAGTTGTCGTGACGCTAACCCTAGTTGTCCTGACGCTAACCCTAGTTGTCGGGACGCTAACCCTAGTTGTCGTGACGCTAACCCTAGTTGTCCTGACGCTAACCCTAGTTGTCCTGACGCTAACCCTAGTTGTCCTGACGCTAACCCTAGTTGTCGTGACGCTAACCCTAGTTGTCCTGACGCTAACTCTAGTTGTCCTGACGCTAACCCTAGTTGTCGTGACGCTAACCCTAGTTGTCCTGATGCTAACCCTAGTTGTCGGGACGCTAACCCTAGTTGTCGTGACGCTAACCCTACTTGTCCTGACGCAAACCCTACTTGTCCTGACGCTAACCCTAGTTGTCCGGACGCTAACCCTAGTTGTCCGGACGCTAACCCTAGTTGTCCTGACGCTAACCCTAGTTGTCCCGACGCTAACCCTAGTTGTCCTGAGGCTAACACTAGTTGTCCTGACGCTAACCCGAGTTGTCCTGATGTTAACCCGAGTTGTCCTGACGCTAACCCGAGTTGTCCTGACGCTAACCGAGTTGTCCTGACGCTAACCCTAGTTGTCCTGACGCTAACCCTAGTTGTCCTGACGCTAACCCGATTTGTCCTGACGCTAACCCTACTTGTCCTGACGCTAACCCTACTTGTCCTGACGCTAACCCTACTTGTCCTGACGCTAACCCTAGTTGTCCTGACGCTAACCCTAGTTGTCCTGACGCTAACCCTAGTTGTCGTGACGCTAACCCTAGTTGTCGTGACGCTAACCCTAGCTGTCCTGACGCTAACCCTAGCTGTCCTGACGCTAACCCTAGTTGTCCTGACGCTAACCCTACTTGTCCTGACGCTAACCCTACTTGTCCTGACGCTAACCCTACTTGTCCTGAGGCTAACCCTAGTTGTCCTGAGGCTAACCCTAGTTGTCCTGACGCTAACCCTAGTTGTCCTGACGCTAACCCTAGTTGTCCTGACGCTAACCCTACTTGTCCTGACGCTAACCCTAGTTGTCCTGACGCTAACCCTAGTTGTCCAGACGCTAACCCTAGTTGTCCTGACGATAACCCTAGTTGTCCTGACGCTAACCCTAGTTGTCCTGACGCTAACCCGAGTTGTCCTGACGCTAACCCGAGTTGTCCTGACGCTAACCCTAGTTGTCCAGACGCTAACCTTAGTTGTCCTGACGCTAACCCTAGTTGTTCTGATGCTAACCCTAGTTGTCCTGACACTAATCCTACTTGTCCTGACGCTAACCCTACTTGTCCTGACGCAAACCCTACTTGTCCTGACGCTAACCCTAGTTGTCCGGACGCTAACCCTAGTTGTCCTGACGCTAACCCTAGTTGTCCTGATGCTAACCCTAGTTGTCCCGACGCTAACCCTAGTTGTCCTGAGGCTAACACTAGTTGTCCTGACGCTAACCCGAGTTGTCCTGACGTTAACCCGAGTTGTCCTGACGCTAACCCGAGTTGTCCTGACGCTAACCGAGTTGTCCTGACGCTAACCCTACTTGTCCTGACGCTAACCCTACTTGTCCTGACGCTAACCCTACTTGTCCTGACGCTAACCCTAGTTGTCCTGACGCTAACCCTAGTTGTCCTGACGCTAACCCTAGTTGTCCTGACGCTAACCCTAGTTGTCGTGACGCTAACCCTAGTTGTCGTGACGCTAACCCTAGCTGTCCTGACGCTAACCCTAGTTGTCCTGACGCTAACCCTAGTTGTCCTGACGCTAACCCTAGTTGTCCTGACGCTAACCCTACTTGTCCTGACGCTAACCCTAGTTGTCCTGACGCTAACCCTAGTTGTCCTGACGCTAACCCTAGTTGTCCTGACGCTAACCCTAGTTGTCCTGACGCTAACCCTAGTTGTCGTGACGCTAACCCTAGTTGTCCTGACGCTAACCCTAGTTGTCGTGACGCTAACCCTAGTTGTCCTGACGCTAACCCTAGTTGTCCTGACGCTAACCCTAGTTGTCCTGACGCTAACCCTACTTGTCCTGACGCTAACCCTAGTTGTCCTGACGCTAACCCTAGTTGTCCTGACGCTAACCCTAGTTGTCCTGACGCTAAACCTAGTTGTCCTGACGCTAACCCTAGTTGTCGTGACGCTAACCCTAGTTGTCCTGACGCTAACCCTAGTTGTCGTGACGCTAACCCTAGTTGTCCTGACGCTAACCCTAGTTGTCCTGACGCTAACCCTAGTTGTCGTGACGCTAACTCTAGTTGTCCTGACGCTAACCCTAGTTGTCCTGACGCTAACCCTAGTTGTCCTGACGCTAACCCTAGATGCCTTGACGCTAACCCTAGTTGTCCTGACGCAAACCCTAGTTGTCCTGACGCTAACCCTAGTTGTCCTGAAGCTAACCCTAGTTGTCCTGACGCTAACCCTAGTTGTCCTGACGCTAACCCTAGTTGTCCTGACGCTAACCCTAGTTGTCGTGACGCTAACCCTAGTTGTCGTGACGCTAACCCTAGTTGTCCTGACGCTAACTCTAGTTGTCCTGACGCTAACCCTAGTTGTCGTGACGCTAACCCTAGTTGTCCTGACGCTAACCCTAGTTGTCGGGACGCTAACCCTAGTTGTCGTGACGCTAACCCTAGTTGTCCTGACGCTAACCCTAGTTGTCCTGACGCTAACCCTAGTTGTCCTGACGCTAACCCTAGTTGTCGTGACGCTAACCCTAGTTGTCCTGACGCTAACTCTAGTTGTCCTGACGCTAACCCTAGTTGTCGTGACGCTAACCCTAGTTGTCCTGATGCTAACCCTAGTTGTCGGGACGCTAACCCTAGTTGTCGTGACGCTAACCCTAGTTGTCCTGACGCTAACCCTAGTTGTCCTGACGCTAACCCTAGTTGTCCTGACGCTAACCCTAGTTGTCGTGACGCTAACCCTAGTTGTCCTGACGCTAACCCTAGTTGTCCTGACGCTAACCCTAGTTGTCCTGACGCTAACCCTAGTTGTCCTGACGCTAACCCTAGTTGTCCTGACGCTAACCCTAGTTAGCCTGACGCTAACCCTAGTTGTCGTGACGCTAACCCTAGTTGTCCTGACGCTAACCCTAGTTGTCGTGACGCTAACCCTAGTTGTCCTGACGCTAACCCTAGTTGTCGTGACGCTAACCCTAGTTGTCCTGACGCTAACCCTAGTTGTCCTGACGCTAACCCTAGTTGTCCCGACGCTAACCCTAGTTGTCCCGATGCTAACCCTAGTTATCCTGACGCTAACCCTAGTTGTCCTGACGCTAACCCTAGTTGTCCTGACGCTAACCCTAGTTGTCCCGACGCTAACCCTAGTTGTCCTGACGCTAACCCTAGTTGTCGTGACGCTAACCCTAGGTGTCCTGACGCTAACCCTAGTTGTCGTGACGCTAACCCTAGTTGTCCTGACGCTAACACTATATGTCCTGACGCTAACCCTAGTTGTCCTGACGCTAACCCTAGTTGTCGTGACGCTAACCCTAGTTGTCCTGACGCTAACCCTAGTTGTCCTGACGCTAACCCTAGTTGTCCTGACGCTAACCCTAGTTGTCCTGACGCTAACCCTAGTTGTCCTGACGCTAACCCTAGTTGTCCTGACGCTAACCCTAGTTGTCCTGACGCTAACCCTAGTTGTCGTGACGCTAACCCTAGTTGTCCTGACGCTAACCCTAGTTGTCGTGACGCTAACCCTAGTTGTCCTGACGCTAACCCTAGTTGTCCTGACGCTAACCCTAGTTGTCCTGACGCTAACCCTAGTTGTCCTGATGCTAACCCTAGTTGTCCAGACGCTAACCCTAGTTGTCCTGACGCTAACCCTAGTTGTCCTGACGATAACCCTAGTTGTCCTGACGCTAACCCTAGTTGTCCTGATGCTAACCCTAGTTGTGACGCTAACCCTAGTTGTCCAGACGCTAACCCTAGTTGTCCTGACGCTAACCCTAGTTGTCCTGACGATAACCCTAGTTGTCCTGACGCTAACCCTAGTTGTCCTGACGCTAACCCTAGTTGTCCTGACTCTAACCCTAGTTGTCGTGACGCTAACCCTAGTTGTCGTGACGCTAACCCTAGTTGTCGTGACGCTAACGCTAGTTGTCCTGACGCTAACCCTAGTTGTCCTGACGCTAACCCTAGTTGTCCTGACGCTAACCCTAGTTGTCCTGACGCTAACCCTAGTTGTCCTGACGCTAACCCTAGTTGTCCTGACGCTAACCCTAGTTGTCCTGACACTAACCCTAGTTGTCCTGACGCTAACCCTAGTTGTCCTGGAGCTAACCCTAGTTGTCCTGGCGCTAACCCTAGTTGTCCTGGCGCTAAACCTAGTTGTCCTGGCGCTAACCCTAGTTGTCCTGGCGCTAACCCTAGTTGTCCTGACGCTAACCCTAGTTGTCCTGACGCTAACCCTAGTTGTCCAGACGCTAACCTTAGTTGTCCTGACGCTAACCCTAGTTGTTCTGATGCTAACCCTAGTTGTCCTGACACTAATCCTACTTGTCCTGACGCTAACCCTACTTGTCTTGACGCTAACCCTACTTGTCCTGACGCAAACCCTACTTGTCCTGACGCTAACCCTAGTTGTCCGGACGCTAACCCTAGTTGTCCTGACGCTAACCCTAGTTGTCCTGATGCTAACCCTAGTTGTCCCGACGCTAACCCTAGTTGTCCTGAGGCTAACACTAGTTGTCCTGACGCTAACCCTAGTTGTCCTGACGCTAACCCTAGTTGTCCTGACGCTAACCCTAGTTGTCGTGACGCTAACCCTAGTTGTCCTGACGCTAACCCTAGTTGTCGTGACGCTAACCCTAGTTGTCCTGACGCTAACCCTAGTTGTCCTGACGCTAACCCTAGTTGTCCTGACGCTAACCCTAGTTGTCCTGACGCTAACCCTACTTTTCCTGACGCTAACCCTAGTTGTCCTGACGCTAACCCTAATTGTCCTGACGCTAACCCTAGTTGTCCTGACGCTAACCCTAGTTGTCGTGACGCTAACCCTAGTTGTCCTGACGCTAACACTATATGTCCTGACGCTAACCCTAGTTGTCCTGACGCTAACCCTAGTTGTCGTGACGCTAACCCTAGTTGTCCTGACGCTAACCCTAGTTGTCCTGACGCTAACCCTAGTTGTCGTGACGCTAACCCTAGTTGTCCTGACGCTAACCCTAGTTGTCCTGACGCTAACCCTAGTTGTCCTGACGCTAACCCTAGTTGTCCTGACGCTAACCCTAGTTGTCGTGACGCTAACCCTAGTTGTCCTGACGCTAACCCTAGTTGTCGTGACGCTAACCCTAGTTGTCCTGACGCTAACCCTAGTTGTCCTGACGCTAACCCTAGTTGTCCTGACGCTAACCGTAGTTGTCCTGACGCTAACCCTAGTTGTCCTGATGCTAACCCTAGTTGTGACGCTAACCCTAGTTGTCCAGACGCTAACCCTAGTTGTCCTGACGCTAACCCTAGTTGTCCTGACGATAACCCTAGTTGTCCTGACGCTAACCCTAGTTGTCCTGACGCTAACCCTAGTTGTCCTGACTCTAACCCTAGTTGTCGTGACGCTAACCCTAGTTGTCCTGACGCTAACCCTAGTTGTCCTGACGCTAACCCTAGTTGTCCTGACGCTAACCCTAGTTGTCCTGACGCTAACCCTAGTTGTCCTGACGCTAACCCTAGTTGTCCTGACTCTAACCCTAGTTGTCGTGACGCTAACCCTAGTTGTCCTGACGCTAACCCTAGTTGTCCTGACGCTAACCCTAGTTGTCCTGACGCTAACCCTAGTTGTCCTGACGCTAACCCTAGTTGTCCTGACGCTAACCCTAGTTGTCCTGACGCTAACCCTAGTTGTCCTGACGCTAACCCTAGTTGTCGTGACGCTAACCCTAGTTGTCCTGACGCTAACCCTAGTTGTCGTGACGCTAACCCTAGTTGTCCTGACGCTAACCCTAGTTGTCCTGACGCTAACCCTAGTTGTCCTGACGCTAACCCTAGTTGTCCTGATGCTAACCCTAGTTGTCCAGACGCTAACCCTAGTTGTCCTGACGCTAACCCTAGTTGTCCTGACGATAACCCTAGTTGTCCTGACGCTAACCCTAGTTGTCCTGATGCTAACCCTAGTTGTGACGCTAACCCTAGTTGTCCAGACGCTAACCCTAGTTGTCCTGACGCTAACCCTAGTTGTCCTGACGATAACCCTAGTTGTCCTGACGCTAACCCTAGTTGTCCTGACGCTAACCCTAGTTGTCCTGACTCTAACCCTAGTTGTCGTGACGCTAACCCTAGTTGTCGTGACGCTAACCCTAGTTGTCGTGACGCTAACGCTAGTTGTCCTGACGCTAACCCTAGTTGTCCTGACGCTAACCCTAGTTGTCCTGACGCTAACCCTAGTTGTCCTGACGCTAACCCTAGTTGTCCTGACGCTAACCCTAGTTGTCCTGACGCTAACCCTAGTTGTCCTGACACTAACCCTAGTTGTCCTGACGCTAACCCTAGTTGTCCTGGAGCTAACCCTAGTTGTCCTGGCGCTAACCCTAGTTGTCCTGGCGCTAAACCTAGTTGTCCTGGCGCTAACCCTAGTTGTCCTGGCGCTAACCCTAGTTGTCCTGACGCTAACCCTAGTTGTCCTGACGCTAACCCTAGTTGTCCAGACGCTAACCTTAGTTGTCCTGACGCTAACCCTAGTTGTTCTGATGCTAACCCTAGTTGTCCTGACACTAATCCTACTTGTCCTGACGCTAACCCTACTTGTCTTGACGCTAACCCTACTTGTCCTGACGCAAACCCTACTTGTCCTGACGCTAACCCTAGTTGTCCGGACGCTAACCCTAGTTGTCCTGACGCTAACCCTAGTTGTCCTGATGCTAACCCTAGTTGTCCCGACGCTAACCCTAGTTGTCCTGAGGCTAACACTAGTTGTCCTGACGCTAACCCTAGTTGTCCTGACGCTAACCCTAGTTGTCCTGACGCTAACCCTAGTTGTCGTGACGCTAACCCTAGTTGTCCTGACGCTAACCCTAGTTGTCGTGACGCTAACCCTAGTTGTCCTGACGCTAACCCTAGTTGTCCTGACGCTAACCCTAGTTGTCCTGACGCTAACCCTAGTTGTCCTGACGCTAACCCTACTTTTCCTGACGCTAACCCTAGTTGTCCTGACGCTAACCCTAGTTGTCCTGACGCTAACCCTAGTTGTCCTGACGCTAACCCTAGTTGTCGTGACGCTAACCCTAGTTGTCCTGACGCTAACACTATATGTCCTGACGCTAACCCTAGTTGTCCTGACGCTAACCCTAGTTGTCGTGACGCTAACCCAAGTTGTCCTGACGCTAACCCTAGTTGTCCTGACGCTAACCCTAGTTGTCGTGACGCTAACCCTAGTTGTCCTGACGCTAACCCTAGTTGTCCTGACGCTAACCCTAGTTGTCCTGACGCTAACCCTAGTTGTCCTGACGCTAACCCTAGTTGTCGTGACGCTAACCCTAGTTGTCCTGACGCTAACCCTAGTTGTCGTGACGCTAACCCTAGTTGTCCTGACGCTAACCCTAGTTGTCCTGACGCTAACCCTAGTTGTCCTGACGCTAACCGTAGTTGTCCTGACGCTAACCCTAGTTGTCCTGATGCTAACCCTAGTTGTGACGCTAACCCTAGTTGTCCTGACGCTAACCCTAGTTGTCCTGACGATAACCCTAGTTGTCCTGACGCTAACCCTAGTTGTCCTGACGCTAACCCTAGTTGTCCTGACTCTAACCCTAGTTGTCGTGACGCTAACCCTAGTTGTCGTGACGCTAACGCTAGTTGTCCTGACGCTAACCCTAGTTGTCCTGACGCTAACCCTAGTTGTCCTGACGCTAACCCTAGTTGTCCTGATGCTAACCCTAGTTGTCCCGACGCTAACCCTAGTTGTCCTGAGGCTAACCCTAGTTGTCGTGACGCTAACCCTAGTTGTCCCGACGCTAACCCTAGTTGTCCTGACGATAACCCTAGTTGTCCTGACGCTAACCCTAGTTGTCCTGACGCTAACCCTAGTTGTCCTGACTCTAACCCTAGTTGTCGTGACGCTAACCCTAGTTGTCGTGACGCTAACCCTAGTTGTCGTGACGCTAACGCTAGTTGTCCTGACGCTAACCCTAGTTGTCCTGACGCTAACCCTAGTTGTCCTGACGCTAACCCTAGTTGTCCTGATGCTAACCCTAGTTGTCCCGACGCTAACCCTAGTTGTCCTGAGGCTAACCCTAGTTGTCGTGACGCTAACCCTAGTTGTCCCGACGCTAACCCTAGTTGTCCTGACGCTAACCCTAGTTGTCCTGACGCTAACCCTAGTTGCCCTGACGCTATCCCTAGTTGTCCTGACGCTAACCCTAGTTGTCCTGACGCTAACCTTAGTTGTCCTGACGCTTACCCTAGTTGTCCTGATGCTAACCCTAGTTGTCCTGATGCTAACCCTAGTTGTCCTGGCGCTAACCCTAGTTGTCCTGGCGCTAACCCTAGTTGTCCTGGCGCTAACCCTAGTTGTCCTGACGCTAACCCTAGTTGTCCTGACGCTAACCCTAGTTGTCCTGACGCTAACCCTAGTTGTCCTGACGCTTACCCTAGTTGTCCTGACGCTAACCCTAGTTGTCCTGACGCTAACCCTAGTTGTCCTGACGCTAACCCTAGTTGTCCTGACGCTAACCCTAGTTGTCCTGGAGCTAACCCTAGTTGTCCTGGCGCTAACCCTAGTTGTCCTGGCGCTAAACCTAGTTGTCCTGGCGCTAACCCTAGTTGTCCTGGCGCTAACCCTAGTTGTCCTGACGCTATCCCTAGTTGTCCTGACGCTAACCCTAGTTGTCCAGACGCTAACCTTAGTTGTCCTGACGCTAACCCTAGTTGTTCTGATGCTAACCCTAGTTGTCCTGACACTAATCCTACTTGTCCTGACGCTAACCCTACTTGTCCTGACGCTAACCCTACTTGTCCTGACGCAAACCCTACTTGTCCTGACGCTAACCCTAGTTGTCCGGACGCTAACCCTAGTTGTCCTGACGCTAACCCTAGTTGTCCTGATGCTAACCCTAGTTGTCCCGACGCTAACCCTAGTTGTCCTGAGGCTAACACTAGTTGTCCTGACGCTAACCCTAGTTGTCCTGACGCTAACCCTAGTTGTCCTGACGCTAACCCTAGTTGTCGTGACGCTAACCCTAGTTGTCCTGACGCTAACCCTAGTTGTCGTGACGCTAACCCTAGTTGTCCTGACGCTAACCCTAGTTGTCCTGACGCTAACCCTAGTTGTCCTGACGCTAACCCTAGTTGTCCTGACGCTAACCCTAGTTGTCCTGACGCTAACCCTAGTTGTCCTGACGCTAACCCTAGTTGTCGTGACGCTAACCCTAGTTGTCCTGAAGCTAACCCTAGTTGTCGTGACGCTAACCCTAGTTGTCCTGACGCTAACCCTAGTTGTCCTGACGCTAACCCTAGTTGTCGTGACGCTAACTCTAGTTGTCCTGACGCTAACCCTAGTTGTCCTGACGCTAACCCTAGTTGTCCTGACGCTAACCCTAGATGCCTTGACGCTAACCCTAGTTGTCCTGACGCAAACCCTAGTTGTCCTGACGCTAACCCTAGTTGTCCTGAAGCTAACCCTAGTTGTCCTGACGCTAACCCTAGTTGTCCTGACGCTAACCCTAGTTGTCCTGACGGTAACCCTAGTTGTCCTGACGCTAACCCTAGTTGTCCTGACGGTAACCCTAGTTGTCCTGACGGTAACCCTAGTTGTCGTGACGCTAACCCTAGTTGTCGTGACGCTAACCCTAGTTGTCCTGACGCTAACTCTAGTTGTCCTGACGCTAACCCTAGTTGTCGTGACGCTAACCCTAGTTGTCCTGACGCTAACCCTAGTTGTCGGGACGCTAACCCTAGTTGTCGTGACGCTAACCCTAGTTGTCCTGACGCTAACCCTAGTTGTCCTGACGCTAACCCTAGTTGTCCTGACGCTAACCCTAGTTGTCGTGACGCTAACCCTAGTTGTCCTGACGCTAACTCTAGTTGTCCTGACGCTAACCCTAGTTGTCGTGACGCTAACCCTAGTTGTCCTGATGCTAACCCTAGTTGTCGGGACGCTAACCCTAGTTGTCGTGACGCTAACCCTAGTTGTCCTGACGCTAACCCTAGTTGTCCTGACGCTAACCCTAGTTGTCGTGACGCTAACCCTAGTTGTCCTGACGCTAACCCTAGTTGTCCTGACGCTAACCCTAGTTGTCCTGACGCTAACCCTAGTTAGCCTGACGCTAACCCTAGTTGTCGTGACGCTAACCCTAGTTGTCCTGATGCTAACCCTAGTTGTTGTGACGCTAACCCTAGTTGTCCTGACGCTAACCCTAGTTGTCGTGACGCTAACCCTAGTTGTCCTGACGCTAACCCTAGTTGTCCTGACGCTAACCCTAGTTGTCCCGACGCTAACCCTAGTTGTCCCGATGCTAACCCTAGTTATCCTGACGCTAACCCTAGTTGTCCTGACGCTAACCCTAGTTGTCCTGACGCTAACCCTAGTTGTCCCGACGCTAACCCTAGTTGTCCTGGCGCTAACCCTAGTTGTCCTGACGCTAACCCTAGTTGTCCTGACGCTAACCCTAGTTGTCCTGACGCTAACCCTAGTTGTCCTGACGCTAACCCTAGTTGTCCTGACGCTAACCCTAGTTGTCCTGGAGCTAACCCTAGTTGTCCTGGCGCTAACCCTAGTTGTCCTGGCGCTAAACCTAGTTGTCCTGGCGCTAACCCTAGTTGTCCTGGCGCTAACCCTAGTTGTCCTGACGCTAACCCTAGTTGTCCTGACGCTAACCCTAGTTGTCCAGACGCTAACCTTAGTTGTCCTGACGCTAACCCTAGTTGTTCTGATGCTAACCCTAGTTGTCCTGACACTAATCCTACTTGTCCTGACGCTAACCCTACTTGTCCTGACGCTAACCCTACTTGTCCTGACGCAAACCCTACTTGTCCTGACGCTAACCCTAGTTGTCCGGACGCTAACCCTAGTTGTCCTGACGCTAACCCTAGTTGTCCTGATGCTAACCCTAGTTGTCCCGACGCTAACCCTAGTTGTCCTGAGGCTAACACTAGTTGTCCTGACGCTAACCCTAGTTGTCCTGACGCTAACCCTAGTTGTCCTGACGCTAACCCTAGTTGTCGTGACGCTAACCCTAGTTGTCCTGACGCTAACCCTAGTTGTCGTGACGCTAACCCTAGTTGTCCTGACGCTAACCCTAGTTGTCCTGACGCTAACCCTAGTTGTCCTGACGCTAACCCTAGTTGTCCTGACGCTAACCCTACTTTTCCTGACGCTAACCCTAGTTGTCCTGACGCTAACCCTAGTTGTCCTGACGCTAACCCTAGTTGTCCTGACGCTAACCCTAGTTGTCCTGACGCTAACCCTAGTTGTCGTGACGCTAACCCTAGTTGTCCTGACGCTAACCCTAGTTGTCGTGACGCTAACCCTAGTTGTCCTGACGCTAACCCTAGTTGTCCTGACGCTAACCCTAGTTGTCGTGACGCTAACTCTAGTTGTCCTGACGCTAACCCTAGTTGTCCTGACGCTAACCCTAGTTGTCCTGACGCTAACCCTAGATGCCTTGACGCTAACCCTAGTTGTCCTGACGCAAACCCTAGTTGTCCTGACGCTAACCCTAGTTGTCCTGACGCTAACCCTAGTTGTCCTGACGGTAACCCTAGTTGTCCTGACGCTAACCCTAGTTGTCCTGACGGTAACCCTATTTGTCCTGACGGTAACCCTAGTTGTCGTGACGCTAACCCTAGTTGTCGTGACGCTAACCCTAGTTGTCCTGACGCTAACTCTAGTTGTCCTGACGCTAACCCTAGTTGTCGTGACGCTAACCCTAGTTGTCCTGACGCTAACCCTAGTTGTCGGGACGCTAACCCTAGTTGTCGTGACGCTAACCCTAGTTGTCCTGACGCTAACCCTAGTTGTCCTGACGCTAACCCTAGTTGTCCTGACGCTAACCCTAGTTGTCGTGACGCTAACCCTAGTTGTCCTGACGCTAACTCTAGTTGTCCTGACGCTAACCCTAGTTGTCGTGACGCTAACCCTAGTTGTCCTGATGCTAACCCTAGTTGTCGGGACGCTAACCCTAGTTGTCGTGACGCTAACCCTAGTTGTCCTGACGCTAACCCTAGTTGTCCTGACGCTAACCCTAGTTGTCGTGACGCTAACCCTAGTTGTCCTGACGCTAACCCTAGTTGTCCTGACGCTAACCCTAGTTAGCCTGACGCTAACCCTAGTTGTCGTGACGCTAACCCTAGTTGTCCTGATGCTAACCCTAGTTGTTGTGACGCTAACCCTAGTTGTCCTGACGCTAACCCTAGTTGTCGTGACGCTAACCCTAGTTGTCCGACGCTAACCCTAGTTGTCCTGACGCTAACCCTAGTTGTCCCGACGCTAACCCTAGTTGTCCCGATGCTAACCCTAGTTATCCTGACGCTAACCCTAGTTGTCCTGACGCTAACCCTAGTTGTCCTGACGCTAACCCTAGTTGTCCCGACGCTAACCCTAGTTGTCCTGACGCTAACCCTAGTTGTCGTGACGCTAACCCTAGGTGTCCTGACGCTAACCCTAGTTGTCGTGACGCTAACCCTAGTTGTCCTGACGCTAACACTATATGTCCTGACGCTAACCCTAGTTGTCCTGACGCTAACCCTAGTTGTCGTGACGCTAACCCTAGTTGTCCTGACGCTAACCCTAGTTGTCCTGACGCTAACCCTAGTTGTCCTGACGCTAACCCTAGTTGTCGTGACGCTAACCCTAGTTGTCCTGACGCTAACCCTAGTTGTCCTGACGCTAACCCTAGTTGTCCTGACGCTAACCCTAGTTGTCGTGACGCTAACCCTAGTTGTCCTGACGCTAACCCTAGTTGTCGTGACGCTAACCCTAGTTGTCCTGACGCTAACCCTAGTTGTCGTGACGCTAACCCTAGTTGTCCTGACGCTAACCCTAGTTGTCCTGACGCTAACCCTAGTTGTCCTGACGCTAACCCTAGTTGTCCTGATGCTAACCCTAGTTGTGACGCTAACCCTAGTTGTCCAGATGCTAACCCTAGTTGTCCTGACGCTAACCCTAGTTGTCCTGACGATAACCCTAGTTGTCCTGACGCTAACCCTAGTTGTCCTGACGCTAACCCTAGTTGTCCTGACTCTAACCCTAGTTGTCGTGACGCTAACCCTAGTTGTCGTGACGCTAACCCTAGTTGTCGTGACGCTAACGCTAGTTGTCCTGACGCTAACCCTAGTTGTCCTGACGCTAACCCTAGTTGTCCTGACGCTAACCCTAGTTGTCCTGATGCTAACCCTAGTTGTCCCGACGCTAACCCTAGTTGTCCTGAGGCTAACCCTAGTTGTCGTGACGCTAACCCTAGTTGTCCCGACGCTAACCCTAGTTGTCCTGACGCTAACCCTAGTTCTCCTGACGCTAACCCTAGTTGCCCTGACGCTATCCCTAGTTGTCCTGACGCTAACCCTAGTTGTCCTGACGCTAACCTTAGATGTCCTGACGCTTACCCTAGTTGTCCTGATGCTAACCCTAGTTGTCCTGATGCTAACCCTAGTTGTCCTGGCTCTAACCCTAGTTGTCCTGGCGCTAACCCTAGTTGTCCTGGCGCTAACCCTAGTTGTCCTGACGCTAACCCTAGTTGTCCTGACGCTAACCCTAGTTGTCCTGACGCTTACCCTAGTTGTCCTGACGCTAACCCTAGTTGTCCTGACGCTAACCCTAGTTGTCCTGACGCTAACCCTAGTTGTCCTGGAGCTAACCCTAGTTGTCCTGGCGCTAACCCTAGTTGTCCTGGCGCTAAACCTAGTTGTCCTGGCGCTAACCCTAGTTGTCCTGGCGCTAACCCTAGTTCTAATGGCGCTAACCCTAGTTGTCCTGGCGCTAACCCTAGTTGTCCTGACGCTAACCCGAGTTGTCCTGACGTTAACCCGAGTTGTCCTGACGCTAACCCGAGTTGTCCTGATGCTAACCGAGTTGTCCTGACGCTAACCCTAGTTGTCCTGACGCTAACCCTAGTTGTCCTGACGCTAACCCGATTTGTCCTGACGCTAACCCTACTTGTCCTGACGCTAACCCTAGTTGTCGTGACGCTAACCCTAGTTGTCCTGATGCTAACCCTAGTTGTGACGCTAACCCTAGTTGTCCTGACGCTAACCCTAGTTGTCCTCACGCTAACCCTAGTTGTCCTGACGATAACCCTAGTTGTCCTGACGCTAACCCTAGTTGTCCTGACGCTAACCCTAGTTGTCCTGACTCTAACCCTAGTTGTCGTGACGCAAACCCTAGTTGTCCTGACGCTAACCCTAGTTGTCGTGACGCTAACGCTAGTTGTCCTGACGCTAACCCTAGTTGTCCTGACGCTAACCCTAGTTGTCCTGACGATAACCCTAGTTGTCCTGACGCTAACCCTAGTTGTCGTGTCGCTAACCCTAGGTGTCCTGACGCTAACCCTAGTTGTCGTGACGCTAACCCTAGTTGTCGTGACGCTAACCCTAGTTGTCCTGACGCTAACCCTAGTTGTCCTGAAGCTAACCCTAGTTGTGACGCTAACCCTAGTTGTCCAGACGCTAACCCTAGTTGTCCTGACGCTAACCCTAGTTGTCCTGACGATAACCCTAGTTGTCCTGACGCTAACCCTAGTTGTCCTGACGCTAACCCTAGTTGTCCTGACTCTAACCCTAGTTGTCGTGACGCTAACCCTAGTTGTCGTGACGCTAACCCTAGTTGTCGTGACGCTAACCCTAGTTGTCGTGACGCTAACCCTAGTTGTCCTGATGCTAACCCTAGTTGTCCCGACGCTAACCCTAGTTGTCCTGAGGATAACCCTAGTTGTCGTGACGCTAACCCTAGTTGTCCCGACGCTAACCCTAGTTGTCCTGACGATAACCCTAGTTGTCCTGACGATAACCCTAGTTGTCGTGACGCTAACCCTAGTTGTCCTGACGCTAACCCTAGTTGTCCTGACGCTAACCCTAGTTGTCCTGACGCTAACCCTAGTTGTCCTGACGATAACCCTAGTTGTCCTGACGATAACCCTAGTTGTCCTGACGCTAACCCTAGTTGTCGTGTCGCTAACCCTAGGTGTCCTGACGCTAACCCTAGTTGTCGTGACGCTAACCCTAGTTGTCGTGACGCTAACCCTAGTTGTCCTGACGCTAACCCTAGTTGTCCTGAAGCTAACCCTAGTTGTCGTGACGCTAACCCTAGTTGTCTTGACGCTAACCCTAGTTGTCCTGACGCTAACCCTAGTTGTCCTGACGCTAACCCTAGTTGTCCTGACGCTAACCCTAGTTGTCGTGACGCTAACCCTAGTTGTCCTGACGCTAACCCTAGTTGTCCTGCGCTAACCCTAGTTGTCCTGACGCTAACCCTAGTTGTCGTGACGCTAACCCTAGTTGTCCTGACGCTATCCCTAGTTGTCGTGACGCTAACCCTAGTTGTCCTGACGCTAACCCTAGTTGTCGTGACGCTAACCCTAGTTGTCCTGACGCTAACCCTAGTTGTCCTGACGCTAACCCTAGTTGTCCTGACGCTAACCCTAGTTGTCGTGACGCTAACCCTAGTTGTCCTGATGCTAACCCTAGTTGTGACGCTAACCCTAGTTGTCCTGACGCTAACCCTAGTTGTCCTGACGCTAACCCTCGTTGTCCTGACGATAACCCTAGTAGTCCTGACGCTCACCCTAGTTGTCCTGACGCTAACCCTAGTTGTCCTGACTCTAACCCTAGTTGTCGTGACGCTAACCCTAGTTGTCCTGACGCTAACCCTAGTTGTCGTGACGCTAATGCTAGTTGACCTGACGCTAACCCTAGTTGTCCTGACGCTAACCCTAGTTGTCCTGATGCTAACCCTAGTTGTCCCGACGCTAACCCTAGTTGTCCTGAGGCTAACCCTAGTTGTCCTGACGCTAACCCTAGTTGTCCCGACGCTAACCCTAGTTGTCCTGACGCTAACCCTGGTTGTCCTGACGCTAACCCTAGTTGTCCTGATGCTAACCCTAGTTGTCCTGACGCTAACCCTAGTTGTCGTGACGCTAACCCTAGGTGTCGTGACGCTAACGCTAGTTGTCCTGACGCTAACCCTAGTTGTCCTGACGCTAACCCTAGTTGTCGTGACGCTAACGCTAGTTGTCCTGACGCTAACCCTAGTTGTCCTGACGCTAACCCCAGTTGTCCTGACGATAACCCTAGTTGTCCTGACGCTAACCCTAGTTGTCGTGTCGCTAACCCTAGGTGTCCTGACGCTAACCCTAGTTGTCGTGACGCTAACCCTAGTTGTCCTGACGCTAACCCTAGTTGTCCTGACGCTAACCCTAGTTGTCCTGAAGCTAACCCTAGTTGTCGTGACGCTAACCCTAGTTGTCCTGACGCTAACCCTAGTTGTCCTGACGCTAACCCTAGTTGTCCTGACGCTAACCCTAGTTGTCGTGACGCTAACCCTAGGTGTCCTGACGCTAACCCTAGTTGTCCTGACGCTAACCCTAGTTGTCCTGACGCTAACCCTATATGTCCTGACGCTAACCCTATATGTCCTGACGCTAACCCTAGTTGTCCTGACGCTAACCCTAGTTGTCGTGACGCTAACCCTAGTTGTCCTGACGCTAACCCTAGTTGTCCTGACGCTAACCCTAGTTGTCCTGACGCTAACCCTAGTTGTCCTGACGCTAACCCTAGTTGTCCTGACGCTAACCCTAGTTGTCCTGCGCTAACCCTAGTTGTCGTGACGCTAACCCTAGTTGTCGTGACGCTAACCCTAGTTGTCCTGACGCTAACCCTAGTTGTCGTGACGCTAACCCTAGTTGTCCTGACGCTAACCCTAGTTGTCGTGACGCTAACCCTAGTTGTCCTGACGCTAACCCTAGTTGTCCTGACGCTAACCCTAGTTGTCCTGACGCTAACCCTAGTTGTCGTGACGCTAACCCTAGTTGTCCTGATGCTAACCCTAGTTGTGACGCTAACCCTAGTTGTCCTGACGCTAACCCTAGTTGTCCTGACGCTAACCCTAGTTGTCCTGACGATAACCCTAGTTGTCCTGACGCTAACCCTAGTTGTCCTGACGCTAACCCTAGTTGTCCTGACTCTAACCCTAGTTGTCGTGACGCTAACCCTAGTTGTCCTGACGCTAACCCTAGTTGTCGTGACGCTAATGCTAGTTGTCCTGACGCTAACCCTAGTTGTCCTGACGCTAACCCTAGTTGTCCTGACGCTAACCCTAGTTGTCCTGATGCTAACCCTAGTTGTCCCGACGCTAACCCTAGTTGTCCTGAGGCTAACCCTAGTTGTCCTGACGCTAACCCTAGTTGTCCCGACGCTAACCCTAGTTGTCCTGACGCTAACCCTAGTTGTCCTGACGCTAACCCTAGTTGTCCTGACGCTAACCCTAGTTGTCCTGACGCTAACCCTAGTTGTCCTGACGCTAACCCTAGTTGTCGTGACGCTAACCCTAGGTGTCCTGACGCTAACCCTAGTTGTCGTGACGCTAACCCTAGTTGTCCTGACGCTAACCCTATATGTCCTGACGCTAACCCTAGTTGTCCTGACGCTAACCCTAGTTGTCGTGACGCTAACCCTAGTTGTCCTGACGCTAACCCTAGTTGTCCTGACGCTAACCCTAGTTGTCCTGACGCTAACCCTAGTTGTCCTGACGCTAACCCTAGTTGTCCTGACGCTAACCCTAGTTGTCGTGACGCTAACCCTAGTTGTCCTGACGCTAACCCTAGTTGTCGTGACGCTAACCATAGTTGTCCTGACGCTAACCCTAGTTGTCGTGACGCTAACCCTAGTTGTCCTGACGCTAACCCTAGTTGTCCTGACGCTAACCCTAGTTGTCCTGACGCTAACCCTAGTTGTCCTGATGCTAACCCTAGTTGTGACGCTAACCCTAGTTGTCCAGACGCTAACCCTAGTTGTCCTGACGCTAACCCTAGTTGTCCTGACGATAACCCTAGTTGTCCTGACGCTAACCCTAGTTGTCCTGACGCTAACCCTAGTTGGCCTGACTCTAACCCTAGTTGTCTTGACGCTAACCCTAGTTGTCCTGACGCTAACCCTAGTTGTCGTGACGCTAACGCTAGTTGTCCTGACGCTAACCCTAGTTGTCCTGACGCTAACCCTAGTTGTCCTGACGCTAACCCTAGTTGTCCTGATGCTAACCCTAGTTGTCCCGACGCTAACCCTAGTTGTCCTGAGGCTAACCCTAGTTGTCGTGACGCTAACCCTAGTTGTCCCGACGCTAACCCTAGTTGTCCTGACGCTAACCCTAGTTGTCCTGACGCTAACCCTAGTTGCCCTGACGCTATCCCTAGTTGTCCTGACGCTAACCCTAGTTGTCCTGACGCTAACCCTAGTTGTCCTGACGCTTACCCTAGTTGTCCTGATGCTAACCCTAGTTGTCCTGATGCTAACCCTAGTTGTCCTGGCGCTAACCCTAGTTGTCCTGGCGCTAACCCTAGTTGTCCTGGCGCTAACCCTAGTTGTCCTGACGCTAACCCTAGTTGTCCTGACGCTAACCCTAGTTGTCCTGACGCTTACCCTAGTTGTCCTGACGCTAACCCTAGTTGTCCTGACGCTAACCCTAGTTGTCCTGACGCTAACCCTAGTTGTCCTGGAGCTAACCCTAGTTGTCCTGGCGCTAACCCTAGTTGTCCTGGCGCTAAACCTAGTTGTCCTGGCGCTAACCCTAGTTGTAATGGCGCTAACCCTAGTTGTCCTGGCGCTAACCCTAGTTGTCCTGACGCTAACCCGAGTTGTCCTGACGTTAACCCGAGTTGTCCTGACGCTAACCCGAGTTGTCCTGACGCTAACCGAGTTGTCCTGACGCTAACCCTAGTTGTCCTGACGCTAACCCTAGTTGTCCTGACGCTAACCCGATTTGTCCTGACGCTAACCCTACTTGTCCTGACGCTAACCCTAGTTGTCGTGACGCTAACCCTAGTTGTCCTGATGCTAACCCTAGTTGTGACGCTAACCCTAGTTGTCCTGACGCTAACCCTAGTTGTCCTGACGCTAACCCTAGTTGTCCTGACGATAACCCTAGTTGTCCTGACGCTAACCCTAGTTGTCGTGACGCTAACCCTAGTTGTCCTGACGCTAACCCTAGTTGTCCTGACGCTAACCCTAGTTGTCCTGACGCTAACCCGAGTTGTCCTGACGCTAACCCTAGTTGTCGTGACGCTAACCCTAGTTGTCGTGACGCTAACCCTAGTTGTCCTGACGCTAACCCTAGTTGTCCTGACGCTAACCCTAGTTGTCCTGACGCTAACCCTAGTTGTCGTAACGCTAACCCTAGTTGTTCTGACGCTAACCCTAGTTGTCGTGACGCTAACCCTAGTTGTCCTGACGCTAACCCTAGTTGTCGTGACGCTAACCCTAGTTATCCTGACGCTAACCCTAGTTGTCCTGACGCTAACCCTAGTTGTCCTGACGCTAACCCTAGTTGTCCTGATGCTAACCCTAGTTGTCGTGCCGCTAACCCTAGTTGTCCTGATGCTAACCCTAGTTGTCCTGACGCTAACCCTAGTTGTCCTGACGCTAACCCTAGTTATCCTGACGCTAACCCTAGTTGTCCTGACGCTAACCCTAGTTGTCCTGACGCTAACCCTAGTTGTCCTGACGCTAACCCTAGTTGTCCTGACGCTAACCCTAGTTGTCCTGACGCTAACCCTAGTTGTCGTGACGCTAACCCTAGTTGTCCTGACGCTAACCCTAGTTGTCCTAACGCTAACCCTAGTTGTCCTGACGCCAACCCTAGTTGTCCTGACGCTAACCCTAGTTGTCCTGATGCTAACCCTAGTTGTCCTGACGCTAACCCTAGCTGTCGTGACGCTAACCCTAGTTGTCGTGACGCTAACCCTAGTTGTCCTGACGCTAACCCTAGTTGTCCTGACGCTAACCCTAGTTGTCCTGACGCTAAACCAAGTTGTCGTCATGCTAACCCTAGTTGTCCTGACGCTAACCCTAGTTGTCCTGACGCTAACCCTAGTTGTCCTGACGCTAACCCTAGTTGTCGTGACGCTAACCCTAGTTGTCCTGACGCTAACCCTAGTTGCCCTGACGCTAACCCTAGTTGTCGTGACGCTAACCCTAGGTGTCCTGACGCTAACCCTAGTTGTCGTGACGCGAACCCTAGTTGTCCTGACGCTAACCCTAGTTGTCCTGACGCTAACCCTAGTTGTCCTGACGCTAACCCTAGTTGTCGTGACGCTAACCCTAGTTGTCCAGACGCTAACCCTAGTTGTCCTGACGCTAACCCTAGTTGTCCTGACGCTAACCCTAGTTGTCCTGATGCTAACCCTAGTTGTCGTGACGCTAACCCTAGTTGTCCTGACGCTAACCCTAGTTGTCCTGACGCTAACCCTAGTTGTCCTGACGCTAACCCTAGTTGTCCTGACGCTAACCCTAGTTGTCCTGACGCTAACCCTAGTTGTCCTGACGGTAACCCTAGTTGTCCTGACGCTAACCCTAGTTGTCCTGACGCTAACCCTAGTTGTCCTGACGCTAACCCTAGTTGTCCTGGAGCTAACCCTAGTTGTCCTGGCGCTAACCCTAGTTGTCCTGGCGCTAAACCTAGTTGTCCTGGCGCTAACCCTAGTTGTCCTGGCGCTAACCCTAGTTGTAATGGCGCTAACCCTAGTTGTCCTGGCGCTAACCCTAGTTGTCCTGACGCTAACCCGAGTTGTCCTGACGTTAACCCGAGTTGTCCTGACGCTAACCCGAGTTGTCCTGACGCTAACCGAGTTGTCCTGACGCTAACCCTAGTTGTCCTGACGCTAACCCTAGTTGTCCTGACGCTAACCCGATTTGTCCTGACGCTAACCCTACTTGTCCTGACGCTAACCCTAGTTGTCGTGACGCTAACCCTAGTTGTCCTGATGCTAACCCTAGTTGTGACGCTAACCCTAGTTGTCCTGACGCTAACCCTTGTTGTCCTGACGCTAACCCTAGTTGTCCTGACGATAACCCTAGTTGTCCTGACGCTAACCCTAGTTGTCGTGACGCTAACCCTAGTTCTCCTGACGCTAACCCGAGTTGTCCTGACGCTAACCCTAGTTGTCGTGACGCTAACCCTAGTTGTCCTGACGCTAACCCTAGTTGTCCTGACGCTAACCCTAGTTGTCCTGACGCTAACCCTAGTTGTCCTGACGCTAACCCTAGTTGTCGTAACGCTAACCCTAGTTGTCCTGACGCTAACCCTAGTTGTCGTGACGCTAACCCTAGTTGTCCTGACGCTAACCCTAGTTGTCGTGACGCTAACCCTAGTTATCCTGACGCTAACCCTAGTTGTCCTGACGCTAACCCTAGTTGTCCTGACGCTAACCCTAGTTGTCCTGACGCTAACCCTAGTTGTCCTGACGCTAACCCTAGTTGTCGTGCCGCTAACCCTAGTTGTCCTGATGCTAACCCTAGTTGTCCTGACGCTAACCCTAGTTGTCCTGACGCTAACCCTAGTTATCCTGACGCTAACCCTAGTTGTCCTGACGCTAACCCTAGTTGTCCTGACGCTAACCCTAGTTGTCCTGACGCTAACCCTAGTTGTCCTGACGCTAACCCTAGTTGTCGTGACGCTAACCCTAGTTGTCCTGACGCTAACCCTAGTTGTCCTGACGCTAACCCTAGTTGTCCTAACGCTAACCCTAGTTGTCCTGACGCCAACCCTAGTTGTCCTGACGCTAACCCTAGTTGTCCTGATGCTAACCCTAGTTGTCCTGACGCTAACCCTAGCTGTCGTGACGCTAACCCTAGTTGTCGTGACGCTAACCCTAGTTGTCCTGACGCTAACCCTAGTTGTCCTGACGCTAACCCTAGTTGTCCTGACGCTAACCCAAGTTGTCGTGATGCTAGCCCTAGTTGTCCTGACGCTAACCCTAGTTGTCCTGACGCTAACCCTAGTTGTCCTGACGCTAACCCTAGTTGTCGTGACGCTAACCCTAGTTGTCCTGACGCTAACCCTAGTTGCCCTGACGCTAACCCTAGTTGTCGTGACGCTAACCCTAGGTGTCCTGACGCTAACCCTAGTTGTCGTGCCGCTAACCCTAGTTGTCCTGATGCTAACCCTAGTTGTCCTGACGCTAACCCTAGTTGTCCTGACGCTAACCCTAGTTATCCTGACGCTAACCCTAGTTGTCCTGACGCTAACCCTAGTTGTCCTGACGCTAACCCTAGTTGTCCTGACGCTAACCCTAGTTGTCCTGACGCTAACCCTAGTTGTCGTGACGCTAACCCTAGTTGTCCTGACGCTAACCCTAGTTGTCCTGACGCTAACCCTAGTTGTCCTAACGCTAACCCTAGTTGTCCTGACGCCAACCCTAGTTGTCCTGACGCTAACCCTAGTTGTCCTGATGCTAACCCTAGTTGTCCTGACGCTAACCCTAGCTGTCGTGACGCTAACCCTAGTTGTCGTGACGCTAACCCTAGTTGTCCTGACGCTAACCCTAGTTGTCCTGACGCTAACCCTAGTTGTCCTGACGCTAACCCAAGTTGTCGTGATGCTAGCCCTAGTTGTCCTGACGCTAACCCTAGTTGTCCTGACGCTAACCCTAGTTGTCCTGACGCTAACCCTAGTTGTCGTGACGCTAACCCTAGTTGTCCTGACGCTAACCCTAGTTGCCCTGACGCTAACCCTAGTTGTCGTGACGCTAACCCTAGGTGTCCTGACGCTAACCCTAGTTGTCCTGACGCTAACCCTAGTTGTCCTGACGCTAACCCTAGTTGTCCTGACGCTAACCCAAGTTGTCGTGATGCTAGCCCTAGTTGTCCTGACGCTAACCCTAGTTGTCCTGACGCTAACCCTAGTTGTCCTGACGCTAACCCTAGTTGTCCAGACGCTAACCCTAGTTGTCCTGACGCTAACCCTAGTTGTCCTGACGCTAACCCTAGTTGTCCTGATGCTAACCCTAGTTGTCGTGACGCTAACCCTAGTTGTCCTGACGCTAACCCTAGTTGTCCTGACGCTAACCCTAGTTGTCCTGAGGCTAACCCTAGTTGTCTTGACGCTAACCCTAGTTGTCCTGACGCTAACCCTAGTTGTCCTGACGCTAACCCTAGTTGTCCTGACGGTAACCCTAGTTGTCCTGACGCTAACCCTAGTTGTCCTGACGCTAACCCTAGTTGTCGTGACGCTAACCCTAGTTGTCCTGACGCTAACCCTAGTTGTCGTGACGCTAACCCTAGTTGTCGTGACGCTAACCCTAGTTGTCCTGACGCTAACCCTAGTTGTCCTGACGCTAACAGTAGTTGTCCTGACGCTAACCCTAGTTGTCGTGACGCTAACCCTAGTTGTCCTGACGCTAACCCTAGTTGTCCTGACGCTAACCCTAGTTGTGCTGACGCTAACCCTAGTTGTCCTGACGCTAACCCTAGTTGTCCTGACGCTAACCCTAGTTGTCGTGACGCTAACCCTAGTTGTCGTGACGCTAACCCTAGTTGTCGTGACGCTAACCCTAGTTGTCGTGACGCTAACCCGAGTTGTCCTGACGCTAACCCTAGTTGTCGTGACGCTAACCCTAGTTGTCCTGACGCTAACCCTAGTTGTCGTGACGCTAACCTTAGTTGTCCTGACGCTAACCTTAGTTGTTCTGACGCTAACCCTAGTTGTTGTGACGCTAACCCTAGTTGTCCTGACGCTAACCCTAGTTGTGACGCTAACCCTAGTTGTCCTGACGCTAACCCTAGTTGTACTGACGCTAACCCTAGTTGTCGTGACGCTAACCCTAGTTGTCCTGACGCTAACCCTAGTTGTCCTGATGCTAACCCTAGTTGTCCTGACGCTAACCGTACTTGTCCTGACGCTAACCCTAGTTGTCCTGACGCTAACCCTAGTTGTCCTGACGCTAACCCTAGTTGTCCTGACTCTAACCCTAGTTGTCCTGATGCTAACCCTATTTGTACTGACGCTAACCCTAGTTGTCCTGACGCTAACCCTAGTTGTCGTGACGCTAACCCTAGTTGTCCTGACGCTAACCCTAGTTGTCGTGACGCTAACCCTAGTTGTCGTGACGCTAACCCTAGTTGTCCTGACGCTAACCCTAGTTGTCCTGACGCTAACCCTAGTTGTCCTGACGCTAACCCGAGTTGTCCTGACGCTAACCCTAGTTGTCGTGACGCTAACCCTAGTTGTCGTGACGCTAACCCTAGTTGTCCTGACGCTAACCCTAGTTGTCCTGACGCTAACCCTAGTTGTCCTGATGCTAACCCTAGTTGTCCCGACGCTAACCCTAGTTGTCCTGACGCTAACACTAGTTGTCCTGACGCTAACCCTAGTTGTCCTGACGCTATCCCTAGTTGTCCTGACGCTAACCCTAGTTGTCCTGACGCTAACCCTAGTTGTCCTGACGCTAACCCTAGTTGTCCTGACGCTAACCCTAGTTGTCCTGACGCTAACCCTAGTTGTCGTGACGCTAACCCTAGTTGTCCTGACGCTAACCCTAGTTGTCCTGACGCTAACCCTAGTTGTCCTGACGCTAACCCTAGTTGTCGTGACGCTAACCCTAGTTGTCCTGACGCTAACCCTAGTTGTCCTGACGCTAACCCTAGTTGTCGTGACGCTAACCCTAGTTGTCCTGACGCTAACCCTAGTTGTCGTGACGCTAACCCTAGTTGTCCTGACGCTAACCCTAGTTGTCGTGACGCTAACCCTAGTTGTCCTGACGCTAACCCTAGTTGTCCTGACGCTAACCCTAGTTGTCCTGACGCTAACCCTAGTTGTCCTGATGCTAACCCTAGTTGTGACGCTAACCCTAGTTGTCCTGACTCTAACCCTAGTTGTCCTGACGCTAACCCTAGTTGTCCTGACGATAACCCTAGTTGTCCTGACGCTAACCCTAGTTGTCCTGACGCTAACCCTAGTTGTCCTGACTCTAACCCTAGTTGTTGTGACGCTAACCCTAGTTGTCCTGACGCTAACCCTAGTTGTCGTGACGCTAATGCTAGTTTTCCTGACGCTAACCCTAGTTGTCCTGACGCTAACCCTAGTTGTCCTGACGCTAACCCTAGTTGTCCTGATGCTAACCCTAGTTGTCCCGACGATAACCCTAGTTGTCCTGAGGCTAACCCTAGTTGTCCTGACGCTAACCCTAGTTGTCCCGACGCTAACCCTAGTTGTCCTGACGCTAACCCTAGTTGTCCTGACGCTAACCCTAGTTGTCCTGACGCTATCCCTAGTTGTCCTGACGCTAACCCTAGTTGTCCTGACGCTAGCCCTAGTTGTCCTGACGCTTACCCTAGTTGTTCTGACGCTAACCCTAGTTGTCCTGACGCTAACCCTAGTTGTCCTGACGCTAACCCTAGTTGTCCTGACGCTATCCCTAGTTGTCCTGACGCTAACCCTAGTTGTCCTGACGCTAACCCTAGTTGTCCTGACGCTTACCCTAGTTGTCCTGACGCTAACCCTAGTTGTCCTGACGCTAACCCTAGTTGTCCTGACGCTAACCCTAGTTGTCCTGACGCTAACCCTAGTTGTCCTGGAGCTAACCCTAGTTGTCCTGGCGCTAACCCTAGTTGTCCTGGCGCTAAACCTAGTTGTCCTGGTGCTAACCCTAGTTGTCCTGGCGCTAACCCTAGTTGTAATGGCGCTAACCCTAGTTGTCCTGGCGCTAACCCTAGTTGTCCTGACGCTAACCCGAGTTGTCCTGACGTTAACCCGAGTTGTCCTGACGCTAACCCGAGTTGTCCTGACGCTAACCGAGTTGTCCTGACGCTAACCCTAGTTGTCCTGACGCTAACCCGATTTGTCCTGACGCTAACCCTAGTTGTCGTGACGCTAACCCTAGTTGTCCTGACGCTAACCCTAGTTGTCCTGACGCTAACCCTAGTTGTCCTGACGCTAACCCTAGTTGTCGTGACGCTAACCCTAGTTGTCCTGACGCTAACCCTAGTTGTCCTGACGCTAACCCTAGTTGTCCTGAGGCTAACCCTAGTTGTCGTGACGCTAACCCTAGTTGTCCTGACGCTAACCCTAGTTGTCCTGACGCTAACCCTAGTTGTCGTGACGCTAACCCTAGTTGTCCTGACGCTAACCCTAGTTGTCCTGACGCTAACCCTAGTTGTCCTGACGCTAACCCTAGTTGTCCTGACGCTAACCCTAGTTGTCGTGACGCTAACCCTAGTTGTCCTGATGCTAACCCTAGTTGTGACGCTAACCCTAGTTGTCCTGACTCTAACCCTAGTTGTCCTGACGCTAACCCTAGTTGTCGTGACGCTAACCCTAGTTGTCCTGACGCTAACCCTATATGTCCTGACGCTAACCCTAGTTGTCCTGACGCTAACCCTAGTTGTCCTGACGCTAACCCTAGTTGTCCTGACGCTAACCCTAGTTGTCGTGACGCTAACCCTAGTTGTCCTGATGCTAACCCTAGTTGTGACGCTAACCCTAGTTGTCCTGACTCTAACCCTAGGTGTCCTGACGCTAACCCTAGTTGTCGTGACGCTAACCCTAGTTGTCCTGACGCTAACCCTATATGTCCTGACGCTAACCCTAGTTGTCCTGACGCTAACCCTAGTTGTCGTGACGCTAACCCTAGTTGTCCTGACGCTAACCCTAGTTGTCCTGACGCTAACCCTAGTTGTCCTGACGCTAACCCTAGTTGTCGTGACGCTAACCCTAGTTGTCCTGACGCTAACCCTAGTTGTCCTGACGCTAACCCTAGTTGTCGTGACGCTAACCCTAGTTGTCCTGACGCTAACCCTAGTTGTCCTGATGCTAACCCTAGTTGTGACGCTAACCCTAGTTGTCCTGACTCTAACCCTAGTTGTCCTGACGCTAACCCTAGTTGTCCTGACGATAACCCTAGTTGTCCTGACGCTAACCCTAGTTGTCCTGACGCTAACCCTAGTTGTCCTGACTCTAACCCTAGTTGTTGTGACGCTAACCCTAGTTGTCCTGACGCTAACCCTAGTTGTCGTGACGCTAATGCTAGTTTTCCTGACGCTAACCCTAGTTGTCCTGACGCTAACCCTAGTTGTCCTGACGCTAACCCTAGTTGTCCTGATGCTAACCCTAGTTGTCCCGACGCTAACCCTAGTTGTCCTGAGGCTAACCCTAGTTGTCCTGACGCTAACCCTAGTTGTCCCGACGCTAACCCTAGTTGTCCTGACGCTAACCCTAGTTGTCCTGACGCTAACCCTAGTTGTCCTGACGCTATCCCTAGTTGTCCTGACGCTAACCCTAGTTGTCCTGACGCTAGCCCTAGTTGTCCTGACGCTTACCCTAGTTGTTCTGACGCTAACCCTAGTTGTCCTGACGCTAACCCTAGTTGTCCTGACGCTAACCCTAGTTGTCCTGACGCTATCCCTAGTTGTCCTGACGCTAACCCTAGTTGTCCTGACGCTAACCCTAGTTGTCCTGACGCTTACCCTAGTTGTCCTGACGCTAACCCTAGTTGTCCTGACGCTAACCCTAGTTGTCCTGACGCTAACCCTAGTTGTCCTGACGCTAACCCTAGTTGTCCTGGAGCTAACCCTAGTTGTCCTGGCGCTAACCCTAGTTGTCCTGGCGCTAAACCTAGTTGTCCTGGCGCTAACCCTAGTTGTCCTGGCGCTAACCCTAGTTGTAATGGCGCTAACCCTAGTTGTCCTGGCGCTAACCCTAGTTGTCCTGACGCTAACCCGAGTTGTCCTGACGTTAACCCGAGTTGTCCTGACGCTAACCCGATTTGTCCTGACGCTAACCGAGTTGTCCTGACGCTAACCCTAGTTGTCCTGACGCTAACCCGATTTGTCCTGACGCTAACCCTAGTTGTCGTGACGCTAACCCTAGTTGTCCTGACGCTAACCCTAGTTGTCCTGACGCTAACCCTAGTTGTCCTGACGCTAACCCTAGTTGTCGTGACGCTAACCCTAGTTGTCCTGACGCTAACCCTAGTTGTCCTGACGCTAACCCTAGTTGTCCTGAGGCTAACCCTAGTTGTCGTGACGCTAACCCTAGTTGTCCTGACGCTAACCCTAGTTGTCCTGACGCTAACCCTAGTTGTCGTGACGCTAACCCTAGTTGTCCTGACGCTAACCCTAGTTGTCCTGACGCTAACCCTAGTTGTCCTGACGCTAACCCTAGTTGTCCTGACGCTAACCCTAGTTGTCGTGACGCTAACCCTAGTTGTCCTGATGCTAACCCTAGTTGTGACGCTAACCCTAGTTGTCCTGACTCTAACCCTAGTTGTCCTGACGCTAACCCTAGTTGTCCTGACGATAACCCTAGTTGTCCTGACGCTAACCCTAGTTGTCCTGACGCTAACCCTAGTTGTCCTGACTCTAACCCTAGTTGTTGTGACGCTAACCCTAGTTGTCCTGACGCTAACCCTAGTTGTCGTGACGCTAATGCTAGTTTTCCTGACGCTAACCCTAGTTGTCCTGATGCTAACCCTAGTTGTCCTGACGCTAACCCTAGTTGTCCTGATGCTAACCCTAGTTGTCCCGACGCTAACCCTAGTTGTCCTGAGGCTAACCCTAGTTGTCCTGACGCTAACCCTAGTTGTCCCAACGCTAACCCTAGTTGTCCTGACGCTAACCCTAGTTGTCCTGACGCTATCCCTAGTTGTCCTGACGCTAACCCTAGTTGTCCTGACGCTAACCCTAGTTGTCCTGACGCTTACCCTAGTTGTTCTGACGCTAACCCTAGTTGTCCTGACGCTAACCCTAGTTGTCCTGACGCTTACCCTAGTTGTCCTGATGCTAACCCTAGTTGTTCTGATGCTAACCCTAGTTGTCCTGGAGCTAACCCTAGTTGTCCTGGCGCTAACCCTAGTTGTCCTGACGCTAACCCTAGTTGTCCTGACGCTAACCCTAGTTGTCCTGACGCTTACCCTAGTTGTCCTGACGCTAACCCTAGTTGTCCTGACGCTAACCCTAGTTGTCCTGACGCTAACCCTAGTTGTCCTGGAGCTAACCCTAGTTGTCCTGGCGCTAACCCTAGTTGTCCTGGCGCTAAACCTAGTTGTCCTGGCGCTAACCCTAGTTGTCCTGGCGCTAACCCTAGTTGTAATGGCGCTAACCCTAGTTGTCCTGGCGCTAACCCTAGTTGTCCTGACGCTAACCCGAGTTGTCCTGACGTTAACCCGAGTTGTCCTGACGCTAACCCGAGTTGTCCTGACGCTAACCGAGTTGTCCTGACGCTAACCCTAGTTGTCCTGACGCTAACCCGATTTGTCCTGACGCTAACCCTACTTGTCCTGACGCTAACCCTAGTTGTCGTGACGCTAACCCTAGTTGTCCTGACGCTAACCCTAGTTGTCCCGACGATAACCCTAGTTGTCCTGACGCTAACCCTAGTTGTCCTGACGCTAACCCTAGTTGTCCTGACTCTAACCCTAGTTGTCGTGACGCTAACCCTAGTTGTCCTGACGCTAACCCTAGTTGCCGTGACGCTAACGCTAGTTGTCCTGACGCTAACCCTAGTTGTCCTGATGCTAACCCTAGTTGTCCCGACGCTAACAATAGTTGTCCTGACGCTAACCCTAGTTGTCCTGACGCTAACCCTAGTTGTCGTGACGCTAACCCTAGTTGTCCTGACGCTAACCCTAGTTGTCCTGATGCTAACCCTAGTTGTCCCGACGCTAACCCTAGTTGTCCTGAGGCTAACCCTAGTTGTCCTGACGCTAACCCTAGTTGTCCCGACGCTAACCCTAGTTGTCCTGACGCTAACCCTAGTTGTCCTGACGCTCACCCTAGTTGTCCTGACGCTAACCCTAGTTGTCCTGACGCTAACCCTAGTTGTCCTGACGCTTACCCTAGTTGTCCTGATGCTAACCCTAGTTGTCCTGATGCTAACCCTAGTTGTCCTGGCGCTAACCCTAGTTGTCCTGGCGCTAACCCTAGTTGTCCTGGCGCTAACCCTAGTTGTCCTGACGCTAACCCTAGTTGTCCTGACGCTAACCCTAGTTGTCGTGTCGCTAACCCTAGGTGTCCTGACGCTAACCCTAGTTGTCGTGACGCTAACCCTAGTTGTCCTGACGCTAACCCTAGTTGTCCTGACGCTAACCCTAGTTGTCCTGAAGCTAACCCTAGTTGTCGTGACGCTAACCCTAGTTGTCCTGACGCTAACCCTAGTTGTCCTGACGCTAACCCTAGTTGTCCTGACGCTAACCCTAGTTGTCGTGACGCTAACCCTAGGTGTCCTGACGCTAACCCTAGTTGTCGTGACGCTAACCCTAGTTGTCCTGACGCTAACCCTATATGTCCTGACGCTAACCCTAGTTGTCCTGACGCTAACCCTAGTTGTCGTGACGCTAACCCTAGTTGTCCTGACGCTAACCCTAGTTGTCCTGACGCTAACCCTAGTTGTCCTGACGCTAACCCTAGTTGTCGTGACGCTAACCCTAGTTGTCCTGACGCTAACCCTAGTTGTCCTGACGCTAACCCTAGTTGTCGTGACGCTAACCCTAGTTGTCCTGACGCTAACCCTAGTTGTCGTGACGCTAACCCTAGTTGTCCTGACGCTAACCCTAGTTGTCGTGACGCTAACCCTAGTTGTCCTGACGCTAACCCTAGTTGTCCTGACGCTAACCCTAGTTGTCCTGACGCTAACCCTAGTTGTCCTGATGCTAACCCTAGTTGTGACGCTAACCCTAGTTGTCCTGACTCTAACCCTAGTTGTCCTGACGCTAACCCTAGTTGTCCTGACGATAACCCTAGTTGTCCTGACGCTAACCCTAGTTGTCCTGACGCTAACCCTAGTTGTCCTGACTCTAACCCTAGTTGTTGTGACGCTAACCCTAGTTGTCCTGACGCTAACCCTAGTTGTCGTGACGCTAATGCTAGTTTTCCTGACGCTAACCCTAGTTGTCCTGACGCTAACCCTAGTTGTCCTGACGCTAACCCTAGTTGTCCTGATGCTAACCCTAGTTGTCCCGACGCTAACCCTAGTTGTCCTGAGGCTAACCCTAGTTGTCCTGACGCTAACCCTAGTTGTCCCGACGCTAACCCTAGTTGTCCTGACGCTAACCCTAGTTGTCCTGACGCTAACCCTAGTTGTCCTGACGCTATCCCTAGTTGTCCTGACGCTAACCCTAGTTGTCCTGACGCTAGCCCTAGTTGTCCTGACGCTTACCCTAGTTGTTCTGACGCTAACCCTAGTTGTCCTGACGCTAACCCTAGTTGTCCTGACGCTAACCCTAGTTGTCCTGACGCTTACCCTAGTTGTCCTGATGCTAACCCTAGTTGTCCTGATGCTAACCCTAGTTGTCCTGGCGCTAACCCTAGTTCTCCTGGCGCTAATCCTAGTTGTCCTGGCGCTAACCCTAGTTGTCCTGACGCTAACCCTAGTTGTCCTGACGCTAACCCTAGTTGTCCTGACGCTAACCCTAGTTGTCCTGACGCTAACCCTAGTTGTCCTGACGCTAACCCTAGTTGTCCCAACGCTAACCCTAGTTGTCCTGACGCTAACCCTAGTTGTCCTGACGCTATCCCTAGTTGTCCTGACGCTAACCCTAGTTGTCCTGACGCTAACCCTAGTTGTCCTGACGCTTACCCTAGTTGTTCTGACGCTAACCCTAGTTGTCCTGACGCTAACCCTAGTTGTCCTGACGCTTACCCTAGTTGTCCTGATGCTAACCCTAGTTGTTCTGATGCTAACCCTAGTTGTCCTGGAGCTAACCCTAGTTGTCCTGGCGCTAACCCTAGTTGTCCTGACACTAACCCTAGTTGTCCTGACGCTAACCCTAGTTGTCCTGACGCTTACCCTAGTTGTCCTGACGCTAACCCTAGTTGTCCTGACGCTAACCCTAGTTGTCCTGACGCTAACCCTAGTTGTCCTGGAGCTAACCCTAGTTGTCCTGGCGCTAACCCTAGTTGTCCTGGCGCTAAACCTAGTTGTCCTGGCGCTAACCCTAGTTGTCCTGGCGCTAACCCTAGTTGTAATGGCGCTAACCCTAGTTGTCCTGGCGCTAACCCTAGTTGTCCTGACGCTAACCCGAGTTGTCCTGACGTTAACCCGAGTTGTCCTGACGCTAACCCGAGTTGTCCTGACGCTAACCGAGTTGTCCTGACGCTAACCCTAGTTGTCCTGACGCTAACCCGATTTGTCCTGACGCTAACCCTACTTGTCCTGACGCTAACCCTAGTTGTCGTGACGCTAACCCTAGTTGTCCTGACGCTAACCCTAGTTGTCCCGACGATAACCCTAGTTGTCCTGACGCTAACCCTAGTTGTCCTGACGCTAACCCTAGTTGTCCTGACTCTAACCCTAGTTGTCCTGACGCTAACCCTAGTTGTCGTGACGCTAACCCTAGTTGTCCTGACGCTAACCCTAGTTGTCCTGACGCTAACCCTAGTTGTCCTGACGCTAACCCTAGTTGTCCTGACGCTAACCCTAGTTGTCGTGACGCTAACCCTAGTTGTCCTGATGCTAACCCTAGTTGTGACGCTAACCCTAGTTGTCCTGACTCTAACCCTAGTTGTCCTGACGCTAACCCTAGTTGTCCTGACGATAACCCTAGTTGTCCTGACGCTAACCCTAGTTGTCCTGACGCTAACCCTAGTTGTCCTGACTCTAACCCTAGTTGTTGTGACGCTAACCCTAGTTGTCCTGACGCTAACCCTAGTTGTCGTGACGCTAATGCTAGTTTTCCTGACGCTAACCCTAGTTGTCCTGATGCTAACCCTAGTTGTCCTGACGCTAACCCTAGTTGTCCTGATGCTAACCCTAGTTGTCCCGACGCTAACCCTAGTTGTCCTGAGGCTAACCCTAGTTGTCCTGACGCTAACCCTAGTTGTCCCAACGCTAACCCTAGTTGTCCTGACGCTAACCCTAGTTGTCCTGACGCTATCCCTAGTTGTCCTGACGCTAACCCTAGTTGTCCTGACGCTAACCCTAGTTGTCCTGACGCTTACCCTAGTTGTTCTGACGCTAACCCTAGTTGTCCTGACGCTAACCCTAGTTGTCCTGACGCTTACCCTAGTTGTCCTGATGCTAACCCTAGTTGTTCTGATGCTAACCCTAGTTGTCCTGGAGCTAACCCTAGTTGTCCTGGCGCTAACCCTAGTTGTCCTGACGCTAACCCTAGTTGTCCTGACGCTAACCCTAGTTGTCCTGACGCTTACCCTAGTTGTCCTGACGCTAACCCTAGTTGTCCTGACGCTAACCCTAGTTGTCCTGACGCTAACCCTAGTTGTCCTGGAGCTAACCCTAGTTGTCCTGGCGCTAACCCTAGTTGTCCTGGCGCTAAACCTAGTTGTCCTGGCGCTAACCCTAGTTGTCCTGGCGCTAACCCTAGTTGTAATGGCGCTAACCCTAGTTGTCCTGGCGCTAACCCTAGTTGTCCTGACGCTAACCCGAGTTGTCCTGACGTTAACCCGAGTTGTCCTGACGCTAACCCGAGTTGTCCTGACGCTAACCGAGTTGTCCTGACGCTAACCCTAGTTGTCCTGACGCTAACCCGATTTGTCCTGACGCTAACCCTACTTGTCCTGACGCTAACCCTAGTTGTCGTGACGCTAACCCTAGTTGTCCTGACGCTAACCCTAGTTGTCCCGATGATAACCCTAGTTGTCCTGACGCTAACCCTAGTTGTCCTGACGCTAACCCTAGTTGTCCTGACTCTAACCCTAGTTGTCGTGACGCTAACCCTAGTTGTCCTGACGCTAACCCTAGTTGCCGTGACGCTAACGCTAGTTGTCCTGACGCTAACCCTAGTTGTCCTGATGCTAACCCTAGTTGTCCCGACGCTAACAATAGTTGTCCTGACGCTAACCCTAGTTGTCCTGACGCTAACCCTAGTTGTCGTGACGCTAACCCTAGTTGTCCTGACGCTAACCCTAGTTGTCCTGATGCTAACCCTAGTTGTCCCGACGCTAACCCTAGTTGTCCTGAGGCTAACCCTAGTTGTCCTGACGCTAACCCTAGTTGTCCCGACGCTAACCCTAGTTGTCCTGACGCTAACCCTAGTTGTCCTGACGCTCACCCTAGTTGTCCTGACGCTAACCCTAGTTGTCCTGACGCTAACCCTAGTTGTCCTGACGCTTACCCTAGTTGTCCTGATGCTAACCCTAGTTGTCCTGATGCTAACCCTAGTTGTCCTGGCGCTAACCCTAGTTGTCCTGGCGCTAACCCTAGTTGTCCTGGCGCTAACCCTAGTTGTCCTGACGCTAACCCTAGTTGTCCTGACGCTAACCCTAGTTGTCGTGTCGCTAACCCTAGGTGTCCTGACGCTAACCCTAGTTGTCGTGACGCTAACCCTAGTTGTCCTGACGCTAACCCTAGTTGTCCTGACGCTAACCCTAGTTGTCCTGAAGCTAACCCTAGTTGTCGTGACGCTAACCCTAGTTGTCCTGACGCTAACCCTAGTTGTCCTGACGCTAACCCTAGTTGTCCTGACGCTAACCCTAGTTGTCGTGACGCTAACCCTAGGTGTCCTGACGCTAACCCTAGTTGTCGTGACGCTAACCCTAGTTGTCCTGACGCTAACCCTATATGTCCTGACGCTAACCCTAGTTGTCCTGACGCTAACCCTAGTTGTCGTGACGCTAACCCTAGTTGTCCTGACGCTAACCCTAGTTGTCCTGACGCTAACCCTAGTTGTCCTGACGCTAACCCTAGTTGTCGTGACGCTAACCCTAGTTGTCCTGACGCTAACCCTAGTTGTCCTGACGCTAACCCTAGTTGTCGTGACGCTAACCCTAGTTGTCCTGACGCTAACCCTAGTTGTCGTGACGCTAACCCTAGTTGTCCTGACGCTAACCCTAGTTGTCGTGACGCTAACCCTAGTTGTCCTGACGCTAACCCTAGTTGTCCTGACGCTAACCCTAGTTGTCCTGACGCTAACCCTAGTTGTCCTGATGCTAACCCTAGTTGTGACGCTAACCCTAGTTGTCCTGACTCTAACCCTAGTTGTCCTGACGCTAACCCTAGTTGTCCTGACGATAACCCTAGTTGTCCTGACGCTAACCCTAGTTGTCCTGACGCTAACCCTAGTTGTCCTGACTCTAACCCTAGTTGTTGTGACGCTAACCCTAGTTGTCCTGACGCTAACCCTAGTTGTCGTGACGCTAATGCTAGTTTTCCTGACGCTAACCCTAGTTGTCCTGACGCTAACCCTAGTTGTCCTGACGCTAACCCTAGTTGTCCTGATGCTAACCCTAGTTGTCCCGACGCTAACCCTAGTTGTCCTGAGGCTAACCCTAGTTGTCCTGACGCTAACCCTAGTTGTCCCGACGCTAACCCTAGTTGTCCTGACGCTAACCCTAGTTGTCCTGACGCTAACCCTAGTTGTCCTGACGCTATCCCTAGTTGTCCTGACGCTAACCCTAGTTGTCCTGACGCTAGCCCTAGTTGTCCTGACGCTTACCCTAGTTGTTCTGACGCTAACCCTAGTTGTCCTGACGCTAACCCTAGTTGTCCTGACGCTAACCCTAGTTGTCCTGACGCTTACCCTAGTTGTCCTGATGCTAACCCTAGTTGTCCTGATGCTAACCCTAGTTGTCCTGGCGCTAACCCTAGTTCTCCTGGCGCTAATCCTAGTTGTCCTGGCGCTAACCCTAGTTGTCCTGACGCTAACCCTAGTTGTCCTGACGCTAACCCTAGTTGTCCTGACGCTAACCCTAGTTGTCCTGACGCTAACCCTAGTTGTCCTGACGCTAACCCTAGTTGTCCCAACGCTAACCCTAGTTGTCCTGACGCTAACCCTAGTTGTCCTGACGCTATCCCTAGTTGTCCTGACGCTAACCCTAGTTGTCCTGACGCTAACCCTAGTTGTCCTGACGCTTACCCTAGTTGTTCTGACGCTAACCCTAGTTGTCCTGACGCTAACCCTAGTTGTCCTGACGCTTACCCTAGTTGTCCTGATGCTAACCCTAGTTGTTCTGATGCTAACCCTAGTTGTCCTGGAGCTAACCCTAGTTGTCCTGGCGCTAACCCTAGTTGTCCTGACGCTAACCCTAGTTGTCCTGACGCTAACCCTAGTTGTCCTGACGCTTACCCTAGTTGTCCTGACGCTAACCCTAGTTGTCCTGACGCTAACCCTAGTTGTCCTGACGCTAACCCTAGTTGTCCTGGAGCTAACCCTAGTTGTCCTGGCGCTAACCCTAGTTGTCCTGGCGCTAAACCTAGTTGTCCTGGCGCTAACCCTAGTTGTCCTGGCGCTAACCCTAGTTGTAATGGCGCTAACCCTAGTTGTCCTGGCGCTAACCCTAGTTGTCCTGACGCTAACCCGAGTTGTCCTGACGTTAACCCGAGTTGTCCTGACGCTAACCCGAGTTGTCCTGACGCTAACCGAGTTGTCCTGACGCTAACCCTAGTTGTCCTGACGCTAACCCGATTTGTCCTGACGCTAACCCTACTTGTCCTGACGCTAACCCTAGTTGTCGTGACGCTAACCCTAGTTGTCCTGACGCTAACCCTAGTTGTCCCGACGATAACCCTAGTTGTCCTGACGCTAACCCTAGTTGTCCTGACGCTAACCCTAGTTGTCCTGACTCTAACCCTAGTTGTCGTGACGCTAACCCTAGTTGTCCTGACGCTAACCCTAGTTGCCGTGACGCTAACGCTAGTTGTCCTGACGCTAACCCTAGTTGTCCTGATGCTAACCCTAGTTGTCCCGACGCTAACAATAGTTGTCCTGACGCTAACCCTAGTTGTCCTGACGCTAACCCTAGTTGTCGTGACGCTAACCCTAGTTGTCCTGACGCTAACCCTAGTTGTCCTGATGCTAACCCTAGTTGTCCCGACGCTAACCCTAGTTGTCCTGAGGCTAACCCTAGTTGTCCTGACGCTAACCCTAGTTGTCCCGACGCTAACCCTAGTTGTCCTGACGCTAACCCTAGTTGTCCTGACGCTCACCCTAGTTGTCCTGACGCTAACCCTAGTTGTCCTGACGCTAACCCTAGTTGTCCTGACGCTTACCCTAGTTGTCCTGATGCTAACCCTAGTTGTCCTGATGCTAACCCTAGTTGTCCTGGCGCTAACCCTAGTTGTCCTGGCGCTAACCCTAGTTGTCCTGGCGCTAACCCTAGTTGTCCTGACGCTAACCCTAGTTGTCCTGACGCTAACCCTAGTTGTCGTGTCGCTAACCCTAGGTGTCCTGACGCTAACCCTAGTTGTCGTGACGCTAACCCTAGTTGTCCTGACGCTAACCCTAGTTGTCCTGACGCTAACCCTAGTTGTCCTGAAGCTAACCCTAGTTGTCGTGACGCTAACCCTAGTTGTCCTGACGCTAACCCTAGTTGTCCTGACGCTAACCCTAGTTGTCCTGACGCTAACCCTAGTTGTCGTGACGCTAACCCTAGGTGTCCTGACGCTAACCCTAGTTGTCTTGACGCTAACCCTAGTTGTCCTGACGCTAACCCTATATGTCCTGACGCTAACCCTAGTTGTCCTGACGCTAACCCTAGTTGTCGTGACGCTAACCCTAGTTGTCCTGACGCTAACCCTAGTTGTCCTGACGCTAACCCTAGTTGTCCTGACGCTAACCCTAGTTGTCGTGACGCTAACCCTAGTTGTCCTGACGCTAACCCTAGTTGTCCTGACGCTAACCCTAGTTGTCGTGACGCTAACCCTAGTTGTCCTGACGCTAACCCTAGTTGTCGTGACGCTAACCCTAGTTGTCCTGACGCTAACCCTAGTTGTCGTGACGCTAACCCTAGTTGTCCTGACGCTAACCCTAGTTGTCCTGACGCTAACCCTAGTTGTCCTGACGCTAACCCTAGTTGTCCTGATGCTAACCCTAGTTGTGACGCTAACCCTAGTTGTCCTGACTCTAACCCTAGTTGTCCTGACGCTAACCCTAGTTGTCCTGACGATAACCCTAGTTGTCCTGACGCTAACCCTAGTTGTCCTGACGCTAACCCTAGTTGTCCTGACTCTAACCCTAGTTGTTGTGACGCTAACCCTAGTTGTCCTGACGCTAACCCTAGTTGTCGTGACGCTAATGCTAGTTTTCCTGACGCTAACCCTAGTTGTCCTGACGCTAACCCTAGTTGTCCTGACGCTAACCCTAGTTGTCCTGATGCTAACCCTAGTTGTCCCGACGCTAACCCTAGTTGTCCTGAGGCTAACCCTAGTTGTCCTGACGCTAACCCTAGTTGTCCCGACGCTAACCCTAGTTGTCCTGACGCTAACCCTAGTTGTCCTGACGCTAACCCTAGTTGTCCTGACGCTATCCCTAGTTGTCCTGACGCTAACCCTAGTTGTCCTGACGCTAGCCCTAGTTGTCCTGACGCTTACCCTAGTTGTTCTGACGCTAACCCTAGTTGTCCTGACGCTAACCCTAGTTGTCCTGACGCTAACCCTAGTTGTCCTGACGCTTACCCTAGTTGTCCTGATGCTAACCCTAGTTGTCCTGATGCTAACCCTAGTTGTCCTGGCGCTAACCCTAGTTCTCCTGGCGCTAATCCTAGTTGTCCTGGCGCTAACCCTAGTTGTCCTGACGCTAACCCTAGTTGTCCTGACGCTAACCCTAGTTGTCCTGACGCTAACCCTAGTTGTCCTGACGCTAACCCTAGTTGTCCTGACGCTTACCCTAGTTGTCCTGACGCTAACCCTAGTTGTCCTGACGCTAACCCTAGTTGTCCTGACGCTAACCCTAGTTGTCCTGACGCTAACCCTAGTTGTCCTGGAGCTAACCCTAGTTGTCCTGGCGCTAACCCTAGTTGTCCTGGCGCTAAACCTAGTTGTCCTGGCGCTAACCCTAGTTGTCCTGGCGCTAACCCTAGTTGTAATGGCGCTAACCCTAGTTGTCCTGGCGCTAACCCTAGTTGTCCTGACGCTAACCCGAGTTGTCCTGACGTTAACCCGAGTTGTCCTGACGCTAACCCGAGTTGTCCTGACGCTAACCGAGTTGTCCTGACGCTAACCCTAGTTGTCGTGACGCTAACCCTAGTTGTCCTGACGCTAACCCTAGTTGTCCTGACGCTAACCCTAGTTGTCCTGACGCTAACCCTAGTTGTCGTGACGCTAACCCTAGTTGTCCTGACGCTAACCCTAGTTGTCCTGACGCTAACCCTAGTTGTCCTGATGCTAACCCTAGTTGTCGTGACGCTAACCCTAGTTGTCCTGACGCTAACCCTAGTTGTCGTGACGCTAACCCTAGTTGTCCTGACGCTAACCCTAGTTGTCGTGACGCTAACCCTAGTTGTCCTGACGCTAACCCTAGTTGTCCTGACGCTAACCCTAGTTGTCCTGACGCTAACCCTAGTTGTCCTGACGCTAACCCTAGTTGTCGTGACGCTAACCCTAGTTGTCCTGATGCTAACCCTAGTTGTGACGCTAACCCTAGTTGTCCTGACTCTAACCCTAGTTGTCCTGACGCTAACCCTAGTTGTCCTGACGATAACCCTAGTTGTTGTGACGCTAACCCTAGTTGTCCTGACGCTAACCCTAGTTGTCGTGACGCTAATGCTAGTTTTCCTGACGCTAACCCTAGTTGTCCTGATGCTAACCCTAGTTGTCCTGACGCTAACCCTAGTTGTCCTGATGCTAACCCTAGTTGTCCCGACGCTAACCCTAGTTGTCCTGAGGCTAACCCTAGTTGTCCTGACGCTAACCCTAGTTGTCCCAACGCTAACCCTAGTTGTCCTGACGCTAACCCTAGTTGTCCTGACGCTATCCCTAGTTGTCCTGACGCTAACCCTAGTTGTCCTGACGCTAACCCTAGTTGTCCTGACGCTTACCCTAGTTGTTCTGACGCTAACCCTAGTTGTCCTGACGCTAACCCTAGTTGTCCTGACGCTAACCCTAGTTGTCCTGACGCTTACCCTAGTTGTCCTGATGCTAACCCTAGTTGTCCTGATGCTAACCCTAGTTGTCCTGGAGCTAACCCTAGTTGTCCTGGCGCTAACCCTAGTTGTCCTGACGCTAACCCTAGTTGTCCTGACGCTAACCCTAGTTGTCCTGACGCTAACCCTAGTTGTCCTGACGCTTACCCTAGTTGTCCTGACGCTAACCCTAGTTGTCCTGACGCTAACCCTAGTTGTCCTGACGCTAACCCTAGTTGTCCTGGAGCTAACCCTAGTTGTCCTGGCGCTAACCCTAGTTGTCCTGGCGCTAAACCTAGTTGTCCTGGCGCTAACCCTAGTTGTCCTGGCGCTAACCCTAGTTGTAATGGCGCTAACCCTAGTTGTCCTTGCGCTAACCCTAGTTGTCCTGACGCTAACCCGAGTTGTCCTGACGTTAACCCGAGTTGTCCTGACGCTAACCCGAGTTGTCCTGACGCTAACCGAGTTGTCCTGACGCTAACCCTAGTTGTCCTGACGCTAACCCGATTTGTCCTGACGCTAACCCTACTTGTCCTGACGCTAACCCTAGTTGTCGTGACGCTAACCCTAGTTGTCCTGACGCTAACCCTAGTTGTCCTGACGCTAACCCTAGTTGTCCTGACGATAACCCTAGTTGTCCTGACGCTAACCCTAGTTGTCCTGACGCTAACCCTAGTTGTCCTGACTCTAACCCTAGTTGTCGTGACGCTAACCCTAGTTGTCCTGACGCTAACCCTAGTTGTCGTGACGCTAACGCTAGTTGTCCTGACGCTAACCCTAGTTGTCCTGATGCTAACCCTAGTTGTCCCGACGCTAACCCTAGTTGTCCTGAGGCTAACCCTAGTTGTCCTGATGCTAACCCTAGTTGTCCCGACGCTAACAATAGTTGTCCTGACGCTAACCCTAGTTGTCCTGACGCTAACCCTAGTTGTCGTGACGCTAACCCTAGTTGTACTGACGATAACCCTAGTTGTCCTGATGCTAACCCTAGTTGTCCCGACGCTAACCCTAGTTGTCCTGAGGCTAACCCTAGTTGTCCTGACGCTAACCCTAGTTGTCCCGACGCTAACCCTAGTTGTCCTGACGCTAACCCTAGTTGTCCTGACGCTAACCCTAGTTGTCCTGACGCTATCCCTAGTTGTCCTGACGCTAACCCTAGTTGTCCTGACGCTAACCCTAGTTGTCCTGACGCTCACCCTAGTTGTCCTGACGCTAACCCTAGTTGTCCTGACGCTAACCCTAGTTGTCCTGACGCTTACCCTAGTTGTCCTGATGCTAACCCTAGTTGTCCTGATGCTAACCCTAGTTGTCCTGGCGCTAACCCTAGTTGTCCTGGCGCTAACCCTAGTTGTCCTGGCGCTAACCCTAGTTGTCCTGACGCTAACCCTAGTTGTCCTGACGCTAACCCTAGTTGTCCTGATGCTTACCCTAGTTGTCCTGACGCTAACCCTAGTTGTCCTGACGCTAACCCTAGTTGTCCTGACGCTAACCCTAGTTGTCCTGACGCTAACCCTAGTTGTCCTGGAGCTAACCCTAGTTGTCCTGGCGCTAACCCTAGTTGTCCTGGCGCTAAACCTAGTTGTCCTGGCGCTAACCCTAGTTGTCCTGGCGCTAACCCTAGTTGTAATGGCGCTAACCCTAGTTGTCCTCGCGCTAACCCTAGTTGTCCTGACGCTAACCCGAGTTGTCCTGACGTTAACCCGAGTTGTCCTGACGCTAACCCGAGTTGTCCTGACGCTAACCGAGTTGTCCTGACGCTAACCCTAGTTGTCCTGACGCTAACCCGATTTGTCCTGACGCTAACCCTACTTGTCCTGACGCTAACCCTACTTGTCCTGACGCTAACCCTAGTTGTCCTGACGCTAACCCTAGTTGTCCTGACGCTAACTCTAGTTGTCCTGACGCTAACCCTAGTTGTCGTGACGCTAACCCTAGCTGTCCTGACGCTAACCCTAGTTGTCCTGACGCTAACCCTAGTTGTCCTGACGCTAACCCTACTTGTCCTGACGCTAACCCTAGTTGTCCTGACGCTAACCCTAGTTGTCCTGACGCTAACCCTACTTGTCCTGAGGCTAACCCTAGTTGTCCTGACGCTAACCCTAGTTGTCCTGACGCTAACCCTACTTGTCCTGACGCTAACCCTAGTTGTCCTGACGCTAACCCTAGTTGTCCTGACGCTAAACCTAGTTGTCCTGACGCTAACCCTAGTTGTCCAGACGCTAACCCTAGTTGTCCTGACGCTAACCCTAGTTGTTCTGATGCTAACCCTAGTTGTCCTGACACTAATCCTACTTGTCCTGACGCTAACCCTACTTGTCCTGACGCTAACCCTACTTGTCCTGACGCAAACCCTAGTTGTCCTGACGCTAACCCTAGTTGTCCTGACTCTAACCCTAGTTGTCCTGATGCTAACCCTAGTTGTCCCGACGCTAACCCTAGTTGTCCTGAGGCTAACCCTAGTTGTCCTGATGCTAACCCTAGTTGTCCCGACGCTAACCCTAGTTGTCCTGACGCTAACCCTAGTTGTCCTGACGCTAACCCTAGTTGTCGTGACGCTAACCCTAGTTGTCCTGACGCTAACCCTAGTTGTCCCGACGCTAACCCTAGTTGTCCTGAGGCTAACCCTAGTTGTCCTGACGCTAACCCTAGTTGTCCCGACGCTAACCCTAGTTGTCCTGACGCTAACCCTAGTTGTCCTGACGCTAACCCTAGTTGTCCTGACGCTATCCCTAGTTGTCCTGACGCTAACCCTAGTTGTCCTGACGCTAACCCTAGTTGTCCTGACGCTTACCCTAGTTGTCCTGGCGCTAACCCTAGTTGTCCTGGCGCTAACCCTAGTTGTCCTGACGCTAACCCTAGTTGTCCTGACGCTAACCCTAGTTGTCCTGACGCTAACCCTAGTTGTCCTGACGCTTACCCTAGTTGTCCTGACGCTAACCCTAGTTGTCCTGACGCTAACCCTAGTTGTCCTGACGCTAACCCTAGTTGTCCTGGAGCTAACCCTAGTTGTCCTGGCGCTAACCCTAGTTGTCCTGGCGCTAAACCTAGTTGTCCTGGCGCTAACCCTAGTTGTCCTGGCGCTATCCCTAGTTGTAATGGCGCTAACCCTAGTTGTCTTGGCGCTAACACTAGTTGTCCTGAAGCTAACCCGAGTTGTCCTGACGTTAACCCGAGTTGTCCTGACGCTAACCCGAGTTGTCCTGACGCTAACCGAGTTGTCCTTACGCTAACCCTAGTTGTCCTGACGCTAACCCTAGTTGTCCTGACGCTAACCCGATTTGTCCTGACGCTAACCCTACTTGTCCTGACGCTAACCCTACTTGTCCTGACGCTAACCCTAGTTGTCCTGACGCTAACCGTAGTTGTCCTGACGCTAACCCTAGTTGTCGTGACGCTAACCCTAGTTGTCGTGACGCTAACCCTAGTTGTCCTGACGCTAACCCTAGTTGTCCTGACGCTAACCCTACTTGTCCTGACGCTAACCCTAGTTGTCCTGACGCTAACCCTACTTGTCCTGAGGCTAACCCTAGTTGTCCTGACGCTAACCCTACTTGTCCTGACGCTAACCCTAGTTGTCCTGACGCTAACCCTAGTTGTCCTGACGCTAAACCTAGTTGTCCTGACGCTAACCCTAGTTGTCCAGACGCTAACCCTAGTTGTCCTGACGCTAACCCTAGTTGTTCTGATGCTAACCCTAGTTGTCCTGACGCTAATCCTACTTGTCCTGACGCTAACCCTACTTGTCCTGACGCTAACCCTACTTGTCCTGACGCTAACCCTAGTTGTCCTGACGCTAACCCTAGTTGTCCTGACGCTAACCCTACTTGTCCTGACGCAAACCCTACTTGTCCTGACGCTAACCCTAGTTGTCCTGACGCTAACCCTAGTTGTCCTGACGCTAACCCTACTTGTCCTGACGCTAACCCTAGTTGTCCTGACGCTAACCCTAGTTGTCCTGACGCTAACCCTACTTGTCGTGACGCTAACCCTAGTTGTCGTGACGCTAACCCTAGTTGTCCTGACGCTAACCCTAGTTGTCGTGACGCTAACCCTTTTGTCCTGACGCTAACCCTAGTTGTCCTGACGCTAACCCTAGTTGTCCTGACGCTAACCCTAGTTGTCGTGACGCTAACCCTAGTTGTCCTGACGCTAACCCTAGTTGTCCTGACGCTAACCCTAGTTGTCCTGATGCTAACCCTAGTTGTCGTGATGCCAACCCTAGTTGTCCTGATGCTAACCCTAGTTGTCGTGACGCTAACCCTAGTTGTCCTGATGCTAACCCTAGTTGTCCTGACGCTAACCCTAGTTGTCCTGACGCTAACCCTAGTTGTCCTGATGCTAACCCTAGTTGTCCTGACGCTAAACCTAGTTGTCCTGACGCTAACCCTAGTTGTCCTGACGCTAACCCTAGTTGTCCTGACGCTAACCCTAGTTGTCGTGACGCTAACCCTAGTTGTCCTGACGCTAACCCTAGTTGTCGTGACGCTAACCCTAGTTGTCCTGACGCTAACCCTAGTTGTCCTGACGCTAACCCTAGTTGTCCTGACGCTAACCCTAGTTGTCGTGACGCTAACTCTAGTTGTCCTGACGCTAACCCTAGTTGTCGTGACGCTATCCCTAGTTGTCCTGACGCTAACCCTAGTTGTCCTGACGCTAACCCTAGTTGTCCTGACGCTAACCCTAGTTGTCCTGATGCTAACCCTAGTTGTCGTGATGCCAACCCTAGTTGTCCTGATGCCAACCCTAGTTGTCGTGACGCTAACCCTAGTTGTCCTGACGCTAACCCTAGTTGTCCTGACGCTAACCCTAGTTGTCCTGACGCTAACCCTAGTTGTCCTGATGCTAACCCTAGTTGTCCTGACGCTAACCCTAGTTGTCCTGACGCTAACCCTAGTTGTCCTGACGGTAACCCTAGTTGTCCTGACGCTAACCCTAGTTGTCCTGACGCTAACCCTAGTTGTCGTGACGCTAACCCTAGTTGTCCTGACGCTAACCCTAGTTGTCGTGACGCTATCCCTAGTTGTCCTGACGCTAACCCTAGTTGTCCTGACGCTAACCCGAGTTGTCCTGACACTAACCCTACTTGTCCTGACGCTAACCCGATTTGTCCTGACGCTAACCCGAGTTGTCCTGATGCTAACCCGAGTTGTCCTGACGCTAACCCTACTTGTCCTGACGCTAACCCTAGTTGTCCTGACGCTAACCCTAGTTGTCCTGATGCTAACCCTAGTTGTCGTGATGCCAAACCTAGTTGTCCTGATGCTAACCCTAGTTGTCGTGACGCTAACCCTAGTTGTCCTGACGCTAACCCTAGTTGTCCTGACGCTAACCCTAATTGTCCTGACGCTAACCCTAGTTGTCCTGATGCTAACCCTAGTTGTCCTGACGCTAAACCTAATTGTCCTGACGCTAACCCTAGTTGTCCTGACGCTAACCCTAGTTGTCCTGACGGTAACCCTAGTTGTCCTGACGCTAACCCTAGTTGTACTGACGCTAACCCTAGTTGTCGTGACGCTAACCCTAGTTGTCCTGACGCTAACCCTAGTTGTCGTGACGCTAACCCTAGTTGTCGTGACGCTAACCCTAGTTGTCCTGACGCTAACCCTAGTTGTCCTGACGCTAACCCTAGTTGTCGTGACGCTAACTCTAGTTGTCCTGACGCTAACCCTAGTTGTCGTGACGCTATCCCTAGTTGTCCTGACGCTAACCCTAGTTGTCCTGACGCTAACCCGAGTTGTCCTGACACTAACCCTACTTGTCCTGACGCTAACCCGAGTTGTCCTGACGCTAACCCGAGTTGTCCTGATGCTAACCCGAGTTGTCCTGACGCTAACCCTACTTGTCCTGACGCTAACCCTACTTGTCCTGACGCTAACCCTAGTTGTCCTGACGCTAACCCTAGTTGTCGTGACACTAACCCTAGTTGTCCTGACGCTAACCCTAGTTGTCCTGACGCTAACCCTAGTTGTCCTGACGCTAACCCTAGTTGTCGTGACGCTAACCCTAGTTGTCGTGACGCTAACCCTAGTTGTCCTGACGCTAACCCTAGTTGTCGTGACGCTAACCCTAGTTGTCCTGACGCTAACCCTAGTTGTCCTGACGCTAACCCTAGTTGTCCTGACGCTAACCCTAGTTGTCGTGACGCTAACCCTAGTTGTCCTGATGCTAACCCTAGTTGTCCTGACGCTAACCCTAGTTGTCCTGATGCTAACCCTAGTTGTCGTGATGCCAACCCTAGTTGTCCTGACGCTAACCCTAGTTGTCGTGACGCTAACCCTAGTTGTCCTGATGCTAACCCTAGTTGTCCTGACACTAATCCTAGTTGTCCTGATGCTAACCCTAGTTGTCCTGACGCTAAACCTAGTTGTCCTGACGCTAACCCTAGTTGTCCTGACGCTAACCCTAGTTGTCCTGACGGTAACCCTAGTTGTCCTGACACTAACCCTAGTTGTCCTGACGCTAACCCTAGTTGTCCTGACGCTAACCCTAGTTGTCGTGACGCTAACCCTAGTTGTCCTGACGCTAACCCTAGTTGTCGTGACGCTAACCCTAGTTGTCCTGACGCTAACCCTAGTTGTCCTGACGCTAACCCTAGTTGTCGTGACGCTAACTCTAGTTGTCCTGACGCTAACCCTAGTTGAGGTGACGCTATCCCTAGTTGTCCTGACGCTAACCCTAGTTGTCCTGACGCTAACCCTAGTTGTCCTGACGCTAACCCTAGTTGTCCTGATGCTAACCCTATTGGTCGTGATGCCAACCCTAGTTGTCCTGATGCTAACCCTAGTTGTCGTGACGCTAACCCTAGTTGTCCTGACGCTAACCCTAGTTGTCCTGACGCTAACCCTAGTTGTCCTGATGCTAACCCTAGTTGTCCTGACGCTAAACCTAGTTGTCCTGACGCTGACCCTAGATGTCCTGACGGTAACCCTAGTTGTCCTGACGCTAACCCTAGTTGTCCTGACGCTAACCCTAGTTGTCGAGACGCTAACCCTAGTTGTCCTGACGCAAACCCTAGTTGTCGTGACGCTAACCCTAGTTGTCGTGACGCTAACCCTAGTTGTCCTGACGCTAACCCTAGTTGTCCTGACGCTAACCCTAGTTGTCCTGACGCTAACCCTAGTTGTCGTGACGCTAACCCTAGTTGTCCTGACGCTAACCCTAGTTGTCCTGACGCTAACCCTAGTTGTCCTGACGCTAACCCTAGTTGTCCTGATGCTAACCCTAGTTGTCGTGATGCCAACCCTAGTTGTCCTGATGCTAACCCTAGTTGTCGTGACGCTAACCCTAGTTGTCCTGACGCTAACCCTAGTTGTCCTGACTCTAACCCTAGTTGTCCTGACGCTAACCCTATTTGTCCTGATGCTAACCCTAGTTGTCCTGACGCTAAACCTAGTTGTCCTGACGCTAACCCTAGTTGTCCTGACGCTAACCCTAGTTGTCCTGACGCTAACCCTAGTTGTCCTGACGCTAACCCTAGTTGTCGTGACGCTAACCCTAGTTGTCCTGACGCTAACCTAGTTGTCCTGACGCTAACCCTAGTTGTCGTGACGCTAACTCTAGTTGTCCTGACGCTAACCCTAGTTGTCGTGACGCTATCAATAGTTTGTCCTGACGCTAACCCTAGTTGTCCTGACGCTAACCCGAGTTGTCCTGACACTAACCCTACTTGTCCTGACGCTAACCCTAGTTGTCCTGACGCTAACCCGAGTTGTCCTGACGCTAACCCGAGTTGTCCTGACGCTAACCCTACTTGTCCTGACGCTAACCCTACTTGTCCTGACGCTAACCCTAGTTGTCCTGACGCTAACCCTAGTTGTCGTGACACTAACCCTAGTTGTCCTGACGCTAACCCTAGTTGTCCTGACGCTAACCCTAGTTGTCCTGACGCTAACCCTAGTTGTCGTGACGCTAACCCTAGTTGTCGTGACGCTAACCCTAGTTGTCCTGACGCTAACCCTAGTTGTCGTGACGCTAACCCTAGTTGTCCTGACGCTAACCCTAGTTGTCCTGACGCTAACCCTAGTTGTCCTGACGCTAACCCTAGTTGTCCTGACGCTAACCCTAGTTGTCGTGACGCTAACCCTAGTTGTCCTGATGCTAACCCTAGTTGTCCTGACGCTAACCCTAGTTGTCCTGATGCTAACCCTAGTTGTCGTGATGCCAACCCTAGTTGTCCTGACGCTAACCCTAGTTGTCGTGACGCTAACCCTAGTTGTCCTGATGCTAACCCTAGTTGTCCTGACACTAATCCTAGTTGTCCTGATGCTAACCCTAGTTGTCCTGACGCTAAACCTAGTTGTCCTGACGCTAACCCTAGTTGTCCTGACGCTAACGCTAGTTGTCCTGACGGTAACCCTAGTTGTCCTGACACTAACCCTAGTTGTCCTGACGCTAACCCTAGTTGTCCTGACGCTAACCCTAGTTGTCGTGACGCTAACCCTAGTTGTCCTGACGGTAACCCTAGTTGTCCTGACGCTAACCCTAGTTGTACTGACGCTAACCCTAGTTGTCGTGACGCTAACCCTAGTTGTCCTGACGGTAACCCTAGTTGTCCTGACGCTAACCCTAGTTGTACTGACGCTAACCCTAGTTGTCGTGACGCTAACCTAGTTGTCCTGACGCTAACCCCTAGTTGTCGTGACGCTAACCCTAGTTGTCGTGACGCTAACCCTAGTTGTCCTGACGCTAACCCTAGTTGTCCTGACGCTAACCCTAGTTGTCGTGACGCTAACTCTAGTTGTCCTGACGCTAACCCTAGTTGTCGTGACGCTATCCCTAGTTGTCCTGACGCTAACCCTAGTTGTCCTGACGCTAACCCGAGTTGTCCTGACACTAACCCTACTTGTCCTGACGCTACCCGAGTTGTCCTGACGCTAACCCGAGTTGTCCTGATGCTAACCCGAGTTGTCCTGACGCTAACCCTACTTGTCCTGACGCTAACCCTACTTGTCCTGACGCTAACCCTAGTTGTCCTGACGCTAACCCTAGTTGTCGTGACACTAACCCTAGTTGTCCTGACGCTAACCCTAGTTGTCCTGACGCTAACCCTAGTTGTCCTGACGCTAACCCTAGTTGTCGTGACGCTAACCCTAGTTGTCGTGACGCTAACCCTAGTTGTCCTGACGCTAACCCTAGTTGTCGTGACGCTAACCCTAGTTGTCCTGACGCTAACCCTAGTTGTCCTGACGCTAACCCTAGTTGTCCTGACGCTAACCCTAGTTGTCGTGACGCTAACCCTAGTTGTCCTGATGCTAACCCTAGTTGTCCTGACGCTAACCCTAGTTGTCCTGATGCTAACCCTAGTTGTCGTGATGCCAACCCTAGTTGTCCTGACGCTAACCCTAGTTGTCGTGACGCTAACCCTAGTTGTCCTGATGCTAACCCTAGTTGTCCTGACACTAATCCTAGTTGTCCTGATGCTAACCCTAGTTGTCCTGACGCTAAACCTAGTTGTCCTGACGCTAACCCTAGTTGTCCTGACGCTAACCCTAGTTGTCCTGACGGTAACCCTAGTTGTCCTGACACTAACCCTAGTTGTCCTGACGCTAACCCTAGTTGTCCTGACGCTAACCCTAGTTGTCGTGACGCTAACCCTAGTTGTCCTGACGCTAACCCTAGTTGTCGTGACGCTAACCCTAGTTGTCCTGACGCTAACCCTAGTTGTCCTGACGCTAACCCTAGTTGTCGTGACGCTAACTCTAGTTGTCCTGACGCTAACCCTAGTTGAGGTGACGCTATCCCTAGTTGTCCTGACGCTAACCCTAGTTGTCCTGACGCTAACCCTAGTTGTCCTGACGCTAACCCTAGTTGTCCTGATGCTAACCCTATTGGTCGTGATGCCAACCCTAGTTGTCCTGATGCTAACCCTAGTTGTCGTGACGCTAACCCTAGTTGTCCTGACGCTAACCCCTAGTTGTCCTGACGCTAACCCTAGTTGTCCTGATGCTAACCCTAGTTGTCCTGACGCTAAACCTAGTTGTCCTGACGCTGACCCTAGATGTCCTGACGGTAACCCTAGTTGTCCTGACGCTAACCCTAGTTGTCCTGACGCTAACCCTAGTTGTCGAGACGCTAACCCTAGTTGTCCTGACGCAAACCCTAGTTGTCGTGACGCTAACCCTAGTTGTCGTGACGCTAACCCTAGTTGTCCTGACGCTAACCCTAGTTGTCCTGACGCTAACCCTAGTTGTCCTGACGCTAACCCTAGTTGTCGTGACGCTAACCCTAGTTGTCCTGACGCTAACCCTAGTTGTCCTGACGCTAACCCTAGTTGTCCTGACGCTAAACCTAGTTGTCCTGATGCTAACCCTAGTTGTCGTGATGCCAACCCTAGTTGTCCTGATGCTAACCCTAGTTGTCGTGACGCTAACCCTAGTTGTCCTGACGCTAACCCTAGTTGTCCTGACTCTAACCCTAGTTGTCCTGACGCTAACCCTATTTGTCCTGATGCTAACCCTAGTTGTCCTGACGCTAAACCTAGTTGTCCTGACGCTAACCCTAGTTGTCCTGACGCTAACCCTAGTTGTCCTGACGCTAACCCTAGTTGTCCTGACGCTAACCCTAGTTGTCGTGACGCTAACCCTAGTTGTCCTGATGCTAACCCTAGTTGTCCTGACGCTAACCCTAGTTGTCGTGACGCTAACTCTAGTTGTCCTGACGCTAACCCTAGTTGTCGTGACGCTATCCCTAGTTGTCCTGACGCTAACCCTAGTTGTCCTGACGCTAACCCGAGTTGTCCTGACACTAACCCTACTTGTCCTGACGCTAACCCGAGTTGTCCTGACGCTAACCCGAGTTGTCCTGATGCTAACCCGAGTTGTCCTGACGCTAACCCTACTTGTCCTGACGCTAACCCTACTTGTCCTGACGCTAACCCTAGTTGTCCTGACGCTAACCCTAGTTGTCGTGACACTAACCCTAGTTGTCCTGACGCTAACCCTAGTTGTCCTGACGCTAACCCTAGTTGTCCTGACGCTAACCCTAGTTGTCGTGACGCTAACCCTAGTTGTCGTGACGCTAACCCTAGTTGTCCTGACGCTAACCCTAGTTGTCGTGACGCTAACCCTAGTTGTCCTGACGCTAACCCTAGTTGTCCTGACGCTAACCCTAGTTGTCCTGACGCTAACCCTAGTTGTCGTGACGCTAACCCTAGTTGTCCTGATGCTAACCCTAGTTGTCCTGACGCTAACCCTAGTTGTCCTGATGCTAACCCTAGTTGTCGTGATGCCAACCCTAGTTGTCCTGACGCTAACCCTAGTTGTCGTGACGCTAACCCTAGTTGTCCTGATGCTAACCCTAGTTGTCCTGACACTAATCCTAGTTGTCCTGATGCTAACCCTAGTTGTCCTGACGCTAAACCTAGTTGTCCTGACGCTAACCCTAGTTGTCCTGACGCTAACCCTAGTTGTCCTGACGGTAACCCTAGTTGTCCTGACACTAACCCTAGTTGTCCTGACGCTAACCCTAGTTGTCCTGACGCTAACCCTAGTTGTCGTGACGCTAACCCTAGTTGTCCTGACGCTAACCCTAGTTGTCGTGACGCTAACCCTAGTTGTCCTGACGCTAACCCTAGTTGTCCTGACGCTAACCCTAGTTGTCGTGACGCTAACTCTAGTTGTCCTGACGCTAACCCTAGTTGAGGTGACGCTATCCCTAGTTGTCCTGACGCTAACCCTAGTTGTCCTGACGCTAACCCTAGTTGTCCTGACGCTAACCCTAGTTGTCCTGATGCTAACCCTATTGGTCGTGATGCCAACCCTAGTTGTCCTGATGCTAACCCTAGTTGTCGTGACGCTAACCCTAGTTGTCCTGACGCTAACCCTAGTTGTCCTGACGCTAACCCTAGTTGTCCTGATGCTAACCCTAGTTGTCCTGACGCTAAACCTAGTTGTCCTGACGCTGACCCTAGATGTCCTGACGGTAACCCTAGTTGTCCTGACGCTAACCCTAGTTGTCCTGACGCTAACCCTAGTTGTCGAGACGCTAACCCTAGTTGTCCTGACGCAAACCCTAGTTGTCGTGACGCTAACCCTAGTTGTCGTGACGCTAACCCTAGTTGTCCTGACGCTAACCCTAGTTGTCCTGACGCTAACCCTAGTTGTCCTGACGCTAACCCTAGTTGTCGTGACGCTAACCCTAGTTGTCCTGACGCTAACCCTAGTTGTCCTGACGCTAACCCTAGTTGTCCTGACGCTAACCCTAGATGTCCTGATGCTAACCCTAGTTGTCGTGATGCCAACCCTAGTTGTCCTGATGCTAACCCTAGTTGTCGTGACGCTAACCCTAGTTGTCCTGACGCTAACCCTAGTTGTCCTGACTCTAACCCTAGTTGTCCTGACGCTAACCCTATTTGTCCTGATGCTAACCCTAGTTGTCCTGACGCTAAACCTAGTTGTCCTGACGCTAACCCTAGTTGTCCTGACGCTAACCCTAGTTGTCCTGACGCTAACCCTAGTTGTCCTGACGCTAACCCTAGTTGTCGTGACGCTAACCCTAGTTGTCCTGATGCTAACCCTAGTTGTCCTGACGCTAACCCTAGTTGTCGTGACGCTAACTCTAGTTGTCCTGACGCTAACCCTAGTTGTCGTGATGCTATCCCTAGTTGTCCTGACGCTAACCCTAGTTGTCCTGACGCTAACCCTAGTTGTCCTGACGCTAACCCTAGTTGTCCTGATGCTAACCCTAGTTGTCGTGATGCCAACCCTAGTTGTCCTGATGCTAACCCTAGTTGTCGTGACGCTAACCCTAGTTGTCCTGACGCTAACCCTAGTTGTCCTGACGCTAACCCTAGTTGTCCTGATGCTAACCCTAGTTGTCCTGACGCTAACCCTAGTTGTCCTGACGCTAACCCTAGTTGTCCTGACGCTAACCCTAGTTGTCCTGACGGTAACCCTAGTTGTGCTGACGCTAACCCTAGTTGTCCTGACGCTAACCCTAGTTGTCGTGACGCTAACCCTAGTTGTCGTGACGCTAACCCTAGTTGTCCTGACGCTAACCCTAGTTGTCGTGACGCTAACCCTAGTTGTCCTGACGCTAACCCTAGTTGTCCTGACGCTAACCCTAGTTGTCCTGACGCTAACCCTAGTTGTCGTGACGCTAACTCTAGTTGTCCTGAGCTAACCCTAGTTGTCGTGACGCTATCCCTAGTTGTCCTGACGCTAACCCTAGTTGTCCTGACGCAAACCCTAGTTGTCCTGACGCTAACCCTAGTTGTCCTGACGCAAACCCTAGTTGTCCTGACGCTAACCCTAGTTGTCCTGAAGCTAACCCTAGTTGTCCTGACGCTAACCCTAGTTGTCCTGACGCTAACCCTAGTTGTCCTGACGGTAACCCTAGTTGTCCTGACGCTAACCCTAGTTGTCCTGACGCTAACCCTAGTTGTCCTGACGCTAACCCTAGTTGTCGTGACGCTAACCCTAGTTGTCCTGACGGTAACCCTAGTTGTCCTGACGCTAACCCTAGTTGTCCTGACGGTAACCCTAGTTGTCCAGACGCTAACCCTAGTTGTCCTGACGCTAACCCTAGTTGTTCTGATGCTAACCCTAGTTGTCCTGACACTAATCCTACTTGTCCTGACGCTAACCCTACTTGTCCTGACGCTAACCCTACTTGTCCTGACGCAAACCCTAGTTGTCCTGACGCTAACCCTAGTTGTCCTGACTCTAACCCTAGTTGTCCTGATGCTAACCCTAGTTGTCCCGACGATAACCCTAGTTGTCCTGAGGCTAACCCTAGTTGTCCTGATGCTAACCCTAGTTGTCCCGACGCTAACCCTAGTTGTCCTGACGCTAACCCTAGTTGTCCTGACGCTAACCCTAGTTGTCGTGACGCTAACCCTAGTTGTCCTGACGCTAACCCTAGTTGTCCCGACGCTAACCCTAGTTGTCCTGAGGCTAACCCTAGTTGTCCTGACGCTAACCCTAGTTGTCCCGACGCTAACCCTAGTTGTCCTGACGCTAACCCTAGTTGTCCTGACGCTATCCCTAGTTGTCCTGACGCTAACCCTAGTTGTCCTGACGCTAACCCTAGTTGTCCTGACGCTTACCCTAGTTGTCCTGGCGCTAACCCTAGTTGTCCTGGCGCTAACCCTAGTTGTCCTGACGCTAACCCTAGTTGTCCTGACGCTAACCCTAGTTGTCCTGATGCTTACCCTAGTTGTCCTGACGCTAACCCTAGTTGTCCTGACGCTAACCCTAGTTGTCCTGACGCTAACCCTAGTTGTCCTGGAGCTAACCCTAGTTGTCCTGGCGCTAACCCTAGTTGTCCTGGCGCTAAACCTAGTTGTCCTGGCGCTAACCCTAGTTGTCCTGGCGCTAACCCTAGTTGTAATGGCGCTAACCCTAGTTGTCCTGGCGCTAACACTAGTTGTCCTGAAGCTAACCCGAGTTGTCCTGACGTTAACCCGAGTTGTCCTGACGCTAACCCGAGTTGTCCTGACGCTAACCGAGTTGTCCTGACGCTAACCCTAGTTGTCCTGACGCTAACCCTAGTTGTCCTGACGCTAACCCGATTTGTCCTGACGCTAACCCTACTTGTCCTGACGCTAACCCGAGTTGTCCTGACGCTAACCCGAGTTGTCCTGACGCTAACCGAGTTGTCCTGACGCTAACCCTAGTTGTCCTGACGCTAACCCTAGTTGTCCTGACGCTAACCCTAGTTGTCGTGACGCTAACCCTAGCTGTCCTGACGCTAACCCTAGTTGTCCTGACGCTAATCCTAGTTGTCCTGACGCTAACCCTACTTGTCCTGACGCTAACCCTAGTTGTCCTGACGCTAACCCTACTTGTCCTGAGGCTAACCCTAGTTGTCCTGACGCTAACCCTAGTTGTCCTGATGCTAACCCTACTTGTCCTGACGCTAACCCTAGTTGTCCTGACGCTAACCCTAGTTGTCCTGACGCTAAACCTAGTTGTCCTGACGCTAACCCTAGTTGTCCAGACGCTAACCCTAGTTGTCCTGACGCTAACCCTAGTTGTTCTGATGCTAACCCTAGTTGTCCTGACACTAATCCTACTTGTCCTGACGCTAACCCTACTTGTCCTGACGCTAACCCTACTTGTCCTGACGCAAACCCTAGTTGTCCTGACGCTAACCCTAGTTGTCCTGACTCTAACCCTAGTTGTCCTGATGCTAACCCTAGTTGTCCCGACGCTAACCCTAGTTGTCCTGAGGCTAACCCTAGTTGTCCTGATGCTAACCCTAGTTGTCCCGACGCTAACCCTAGTTGTCCTGACGCTAACCCTAGTTGTCCTGACGCTAACCCTAGTTGTCGTGACGCTAACCCTAGTTGTCCTGACGCTAACCCTAGTTGTCCCGACGCTAACCCTAGTTGTCCTGAGGCTAACCCTAGTTGTCCTGACGCTAACCCTAGTTGTCCCGACGCTAACCCTAGTTGTCCTGACGCTAACCCTAGTTGTCCTGACGCTATCCCTAGTTGTCCTGACGCTAACCCTAGTTGTCCTGACGCTAACCCTAGTTGTCCTGACGCTTACCCTAGTTGTCCTGGCGCTAACCCTAGTTGTCCTGGCGCTAACCCTAGTTGTCCTGACGCTAACCCTAGTTGTCCTGACGCTAACCCTAGTTGTCCTGACGCTAACCCTAGTTGTCCTGATGCTTACCCTAGTTGTCCTGACGCTAACCCTAGTTGTCCTGACGCTAACCCTAGTTGTCCTGACGCTAACCCTAGTTGTCCTGGAGCTAACCCTAGTTGTCCTGGCGCTAACCCTAGTTGTCCTGGCGCTAAACCTAGTTGTCCTGGCGCTAACCCTAGTTGTCCTGGCGCTAACCCTAGTTGTAATGGCGCTAACCCTAGTTGTCCTGGCGCTAACACTAGTTGTCCTGAAGCTAACCCGAGTTGCCCTGACGTTAACCCGAGTTGTCCTGACGCTAACCCGAGTTGTCCTGACGCTAACCGAGTTGTCCTGACGCTAACCCTAGTTGTCCTGACGCTAACCCTAGTTGTCCTGACGCTAACCCGATTTGTCCTGACGCTAACCCTACTTGTCCTGACGCTAACCCTACTTGTCCTGACGCTAACCCTAGTTGTCCTGACGCTAACCGTAGTTGTCCTGACGCTAACCCTAGTTGTCCTGACGCTAACCCTAGTTGTCGTGACGCTAACCCTAGTTGTCGTGACGCTAACCCTAGCTGTCCTGACGCTAACCCTAGTTGTCCTGACGCTAACCCTAGTTGTCCTGACGCTAACCCTACTTGTCCTGACGCTAACCCTAGTTGTCCTGACGCTAACCCTACTTGTCCTGAGGCTAACCCTAGTTGTCCTGACGCTAACCCTAGTTGTCCTGACGCTAACCCTACTTGTCCTGACGCTAACCCTAGTTGTCCTGACGCTAACCCTAGTTGTCCTGACGCTAAACCTAGTTGTCCTGACGCTAACCCTAGTTGTCCAGACGCTAACCCTAGTTGTCCTGACGCTAACCCTAGTTGTTCTGATGCTAACCCTAGTTGTCCTGACGCTAATCCTACTTGTCCTGACGCTAACCCTACTTGTCCTGACGCTAACCCTACTTGTCCTGACGCTAACCCTAGTTGTCCTGACGCTAACCCTAGTTGTCCTGACGCTAACCCTACTTGTCCTGACGCAAACCCTACTTGTCCTGACGCTAACCCTAGTTGTCCTGACGCTAACCCTAGTTGTCCTGACGCTAACCCTACTTGTCCTGACGCTAACCCTAGTTGTCCTGACGCTAACCCTAGTTGTCCTGACGCTAACCCTACTTGTCGTGACGCTAACCCTAGTTGTCGTGACGCTAACCCTAGTTGTCCTGACGCTAACCCTAGTTGTCGTGACGCTAACCCTTTTGTCCTGACGCTAACCCTAGTTGTCCTGACGCTAACCCTAGTTGTCCTGACGCTAACCCTAGTTGTCGTGACGCTAACCCTAGTTGTCCTGACGCTAACCCTAGTTGTCCTGACGCTAACCCTAGTTGTCCTGACGCTAACCCTAGATGTCCTGATGCTAACCCTAGTTGTCGTGATGCCAACCCTAGTTGTCCTGATGCTAACCCTAGTTGTCGTGACGCTAACCCTAGTTGTCCTGACGCTAACCCTAGTTGTCCTGACTCTAACCCTAGTTGTCCTGACGCTAACCCTAGTTGTCGTGACGCTAACTCTAGTTGTCCTGACGCTAACCCTAGTTGTCGTGACGCTATCCCTAGTTGTCCTGACGCTAACCCTAGTTGTCCTGACGCTAACCCTAGTTGTCCTCACACTAACCCTAGTTGTCCTGATGCTAACCCTAGTTGTCGTGATGCCAACCCTAGTTGTCCTGATGCCAACCCTAGTTGTCGTGACGCTAACCCTAGTTGTCCTGACGCTAACCCTAGTTGTCCTGACGCTAACCCTAGTTGTCCTGATGCTAACCCTAGTTGTCCTGACGCTAACCCTAGTTGTCCTGACGCTAACCCTAGTTGTCCTGACGGTAACCCTAGTTGTCCTGACGCTAACCCTAGTTGTCCTGACGCTAACCCTAGTTGTCGTGACGCTAACTCTAGTTGTCCTGACGCTAACCCTAGTTGAGGTGACGCTATCCCTAGTTGTCCTGACGCTAACCCTAGTTGTCCTGACGCTAACCCTAGTTGTCCTGACGCTAACCCTAGTTGTCCTGATGCTAACCCTATTGGTCGTGATGCCAACCCTAGTTGTCGTGACGCTAACCCTAGTTGTCCTGACGCTGACCCTAGATGTCCTGACGGTAACCCTAGTTGTCCTGACGCTAACCCTAGTTGTCCTGACGCTAACCCTAGTTGTCGTGACGCTAACCCTAGTTGTCCTGACGCAAACCCTAGTTGTCGTGACGCTAACCCTAGTTGTCGTGACGCTAACCCTAGTTGTCCTGACGCTAACCCTAGTTGTCCTGACGCTAACCCTAGTTGTCCTGACGCTAACCCTAGTTGTCGTGACGCTAACCCTAGTTGTCCTGACGCTAACCCTAGTTGTCCTGACGCTAACCCTAGTTGTCCTGACGCTAACCCTAGTTGTCCTGATGCTAACCCTAGTTGTCGTGATGCCAACCCTAGTTGTCCTGATGCTAACCCTAGTTGTCGTGACGCTAACCCTAGTTGTCCTGACGCTAACCCTAGTTGTCCTGACTCTAACCCTAGTTGTCCTGACGCTAACCCTATTTGTCCTGATGCTAACCCTAGTTGTCCTGACGCTAAACCTAGTTGTCCTGACGCTAACCCTAGTTGTCCTGACGCTAACCCTAGTTGTCCTGACGCTAACCCTAGTTGTCCTGACGCTAACCCTAGTTGTCGTGACGCTAACCCTAGTTGTCCTGATGCTAACCCTAGTTGTCCTGACGCTAACCCTAGTTGTCGTGACGCTAACTCTAGTTGTCCTGACGCTAACCCTAGTTGTCGTGATGCTATCCCTAGTTGTCCTGACGCTAACCCTAGTTGTCCTGACGCTAACCCTAGTTGTCCTGACGCTAACCCTAGTTGTCCTGATGCTAACCCTAGTTGTCGTGATGCCAACCCTAGTTGTCCTGATGCTAACCCTAGTTGTCGTGACGCTAACCCTAGTTGTCCTGACGCTAACCCTAGTTGTCCTGACGCTAACCCTAGTTGTCCTGACGCTAACCCTAGTTGTCCTGACGCTAACCCTAGTTGTCCTGACGCTAACCCTAGTTGTCCTGACGGTAACCCTAGTTGTGCTGACGCTAACCCTAGTTGTCCTGACGCTAACCCTAGTTGTCGTGACGCTAACCCTAGTTGTCGTGACGCTAACCCTAGTTGTCCTGACGCTAACCCTAGTTGTCGTGACGCTAACCCTAGTTGTCCTGACGCTAACCCTAGTTGTCCTGACGCTAACCCTAGTTGTCCTGACGCTAACCCTAGTTGTCGTGACGCTAACTCTAGTTGTCCTGAGCTAACCCTAGTTGTCGTGACGCTATCCCTAGTTGTCCTGACGCTAACCCTAGTTGTCCTGACGCAAACCCTAGTTGTCCTGACGCTAACCCTAGTTGTCCTGACGCAAACCCTAGTTGTCCTGACGCTAACCCTAGTTGTCCTGAAGCTAACCCTAGTTGTCCTGACGCTAACCCTAGTTGTCCTGACGCTAACCCTAGTTGTCCTGACGGTAACCCTAGTTGTCCTGACGCTAACCATAGTTGTCCTGACGCTAACCCTAGTTGTCCTGACGCTATCCCTAGTTGTCGTGACGCTAACCCTAGTTGTCCTGACGGTAACCCTAGTTGTCCTGACGCTAACCCTAGTTGTCCTGACGGTAACCCTAGTTGTCCTGACGCTAACCCTAGTTGTCCTGATGCTAACCCTCGTTGTCCTGACGCTAACCCTAGTTTTCGGGACGCTAACCTTAGTTGTCCTGACGCTAACCCTAGTTGTCCTGACGCTAACCCTAGTTGTCCTGACGCTAACCCTAGTTGTTGTGACGCTAACCCTAGTTGTCCTGACACTAACCCTAGTTGTCCTGACGCTAACCCTATTTATCATGACGCTAACCCTAGTTGTCCTGACGCTAACCCTAGTTGTCGGGACGCTAACCCTAGTTGTCGTGACGCTAACCCTAGTTGTCGTGACGCTAACCCTAGTTGTCGTGACGCTAACCCTAGTTGTCCTGACGCTAACCCTAGTTGTCCTGACGCTAACCCTAGTTGTCCCGACGCTAACCCTAGTTGTCCCGATGCTAACCCTAGTTATCCTGACGCTAACCCTAGTTCTCCTGATGCTAACCCTAGTTGTCCTGACGCTAACCCTAGTTGTCCCGACGCTAACCCTAGTTGTCCTGACGCTAACCCTAGTTGTCCTGACGCTAACCCTAGTTGTCCTGATGATAACCCTACTTGTCCTGATGCTAACCCTAGTTGTCGTGACGCTAACCCTAGTTGTCCTGACGCTAACCCTAGTTGTCCTGACGCTAACCCTAGTTGTCCTGACGCTAACCCTAGTTGTCGTGACGCTAACCCTAGTTGTCCTGACGCTAACCCTAGTTGTCCTGACGCTAACCCTAGTTGTCCTGACGCTAACCCTAGTTGTCCTGACGCTAACCCTAGTTGTCGTGACGCTAACCCTAGTTGTCCTGACGCTAACCCTAGTTGTCCTGACGCTAACCCTAGTTGTCCTGACGCTAACCCTAGTTGTCCTGACGCTAACCCTAGTTGTCGTGACGCTAACTCTAGTTGTCCTGAGCTAACCCTAGTTGTCGTGACGCTATCCCTAGTTGTCCTGACGCTAACCCTAGTTGTCGTGACGCTAACCCTAGTTGTCCTGACGCTAACCCTAGTTGTCCTGACGCTAACCCTAGTTGTCCCGACGCTAACCCTAGTTGTCCCGATGCTAACCCTAGTTATCCTGACGCTAACCCTAGTTCTCCTGATGCTAACCCTAGTTGTCCTGACGCTAACCCTAGTTGTCCCGACGCTAACCCTAGTTGTCCTGACGCTAACCCTAGTTGTCCTGACGCTAACCCTAGTTGTCCTGACGCTATCCCTAGTTGTCTTGACGCTAACCCTAGTTGTCCTGACGCTAACCCTAGTTGTCCTGACGCTAACCTTAGTTGTCCTGACGCTAACCCTAGTTGTCCTGACGCTAAACCTAGTTTTCCTGACGCTAACCCTAGTTGTCCTGACGCTAACCCTAGTTGTCCTGACGCTAACCCTAGTTGTCCTGACGATAACCCTAGTTGTCCTGACGCTAACCCTAGTTGTCGTGACGCTAACCCTAGGTGTCCTGACGCTAACCCTAGTTGTCCTGACGCTAACCCTAGTTGTCCTGACGCTAACCCTAGTTGTCGTGACGCTAACCCTAGGTGTCCTGACGCTAACCCTAGTTGTCGTGACGCTAACCCTAGTTGTCCTGACGCTAACCCTATATGTCCTGACGCTAACCCTAGTTGTCGTGACGCTAACCCTAGTTGTCGTGACGCTAACCCTAGTTGTCCTGACGCTAACCCTAGTTGTCCTGACGCTAACCCTAGTTGTCCTGACGCTAACCCTAGTTGTCGTGACGCTAACCCTAGTTCTCCTGACGCTAACCCTAGTTGTCGTGACGCTAACCCTAGTTGTCGTGACGCTAACCCTAGTTGTCGTGACGCTAACCCTAGTTGTCGTGACGCTAACCCTAGTTGTCGTGACGCTAACCCTAGTTGTCGTGACGCTAACCCTAGTTGTCCTGACGCTAACCCTAGTTGTCCCGACGCTAACCCTAGTTGTCCTGATGCTAACCCTAGTTGTCCTGACGCTAACCCTAGTTGTCGTGACGCTAACCCTAGATGTCCTGACGCTAACCCTAGTTGTCTTGACGCTAACCCTAGTTGTCCTGACGCTAACCCTAGTTGTCCTGACGCTAACCCTAGTTGTCCTGACTCTAACCCTAGTTGTCGTGACGCTAACCCTAGTTGTCCTGACGCTAACCCTAGTTGTCGTGACGCTAACGCTAGTTGTCCTGACGCTAACCCTAGTTGTCGTGACGCTAACCCTAGTTGTCCTGACGCTAACCCTAGTTGTCCTGACGCTAACCCTAGTTGTCCTGACGCTAACCCTAGTTGTCGTGACGCTAACCCTAGTTGTCGTGACGCTAACCCTAGTTGTCGTGACGCTAACCCTAGTTGTCGTGACGCTAACCCTAGTTGTCCTGACGCTAACCCTAGTTGTCCCGACGCTAACCCTAGTTGTCCTGATGCTAACCCTAGTTGTGACGCTAACCCTAGTTGTCCTGACGCTAACCCTAGTTGTCGTGACGCTAACCCTAGATGTCCTGACGCTAACCCTAGTTGTCTTGACGATAACCCTAGTTGTCCTGACGCTAACCCTAGTTGTCGTGACGCTAACCCTAGTTGTCCTGACGCTAACCCTAGTTGTCCTGACGCTAACCCTAGTTGTCGTGACGCTAACTCTAGTTGTCCTGACGCTAACCCTAGTTGAGGTGACGCTATCCCTAGTTGTCCTGACGCTAACCCTAGTTGTCCTGACGCTAACCCTAGTTGTCCTGACGCTAACCCTAGTTGTCCTGATGCTAACCCTATTGGTCGTGATGCCAACCCTAGTTGTCCTGATGCTAACCCTAGTTGTCGTGACGCTAACCCTAGTTGTCCTGACGCTAACCCTAGTTGTCCTGACGCTAACCCTAGTTGTCCTGATGCTAACCCTAGTTGTCCTGACGCTAAACCTAGTTGTCCTGACGCTGACCCTAGATGTCCTGACGGTAACCCTAGTTGTCCTGACGCTAACCCTAGTTGTCCTGACGCTAACCCTAGTTGTCGAGACGCTAACCCTAGTTGTCCTGACGCAAACCCTAGTTGTCGTGACGCTAACCCTAGTTGTCCTGACGCTAACCCTAGTTGTCCTGACGCTAACCCTAGTTGTCCTGACGCTAACCCTAGTTGTCGTGACGCTAACCCTAGTTGTCCTGACGCTAACCCTAGTTGTCCTGACGCTAACCCTAGTTGTCCTGACGCTAACCCTAGATGTCCTGATGCTAACCCTAGTTGTCGTGATGCCAACCCTAGTTGTCCTGATGCTAACCCTAGTTGTCGTGACGCTAACCCTAGTTGTCCTGACGCTAACCCTAGTTGTCCTGACTCTAACCCTAGTTGTCCTGACGCTAACCCTATTTGTCCTGATGCTAACCCTAGTTGTCCTGACGCTAAACCTAGTTGTCCTGACGCTAACCCTAGTTGTCCTGACGCTAACCCTAGTTGTCCTGACGCTAACCCTAGTTGTCCTGACGCTAACCCTAGTTGTCGTGACGCTAACCCTAGTTGTCCTGATGCTAACCCTAGTTGTCCTGACGCTAACCCTAGTTGTCGTGACGCTAACTCTAGTTGTCCTGACGCTAACCCTAGTTGTCGTGATGCTATCCCTAGTTGTCCTGACGCTAACCCTAGTTGTCCTGACGCTAACCCTAGTTGTCCTGACGCTAACCCTAGTTGTCCTGATGCTAACCCTAGTTGTCGTGATGCCAACCCTAGTTGTCCTGATGCTAACCCTAGTTGTCGTGACGCTAACCCTAGTTGTCCTGACGCTAACCCTAGTTGTCCTGACGCTAACCCTAGTTGTCCTGATGCTAACCCTAGTTGTCCTGACGCTAACCCTAGTTGTCCTGACGCTAACCCTAGTTGTCCTGACGCTAACCCTAGTTGTCCTGACGGTAACCCTAGTTGTGCTGACGCTAACCCTAGTTGTCCTGACGCTAACCCTAGTTGTCGTGACGCTAACCCTAGTTGTCGTGACGCTAACCCTAGTTGTCCTGACGCTAACCCTAGTTGTCGTGACGCTAACCCTAGTTGTCCTGACGCTAACCCTAGTTGTCCTGACGCTAACCCTAGTTGTCCTGACGCTAACCCTAGTTGTCGTGACGCTAACTCTAGTTGTCCTGAGCTAACCCTAGTTGTCGTGACGCTATCCCTAGTTGTCCTGACGCTAACCCTAGTTGTCCTGACGCAAACCCTAGTTGTCCTGACGCTAACCCTAGTTGTCCTGACGCAAACCCTAGTTGTCCTGACGCTAACCCTAGTTGTCCTGAAGCTAACCCTAGTTGTCCTGACGCTAACCCTAGTTGTCCTGACGCTAACCCTAGTTGTCCTGACGGTAACCCTAGTTGTCCTGACGCTAACCCTAGTTGTCCTGACGCTAACCCTAGTTGTCCTGACGCTAACCCTAGTTGTCGTGACGCTAACCCTAGTTGTCCTGACGGTAACCCTAGTTGTCCTGACGCTAACCCTAGTTGTCCTGACGGTAACCCTAGTTGTCCAGACGCTAACCCTAGTTGTCCTGACGCTAACCCTAGTTGTTCTGATGCTAACCCTAGTTGTCCTGACACTAATCCTACTTGTCCTGACGCTAACCCTACTTGTCCTGACGCTAACCCTACTTGTCCTGACGCAAACCCTAGTTGTCCTGACGCTAACCCTAGTTGTCCTGACTCTAACCCTAGTTGTCCTGATGCTAACCCTAGTTGTCCCGACGATAACCCTAGTTGTCCTGAGGCTAACCCTAGTTGTCCTGATGCTAACCCTAGTTGTCCCGACGCTAACCCTAGTTGTCCTGACGCTAACCCTAGTTGTCCTGACGCTAACCCTAGTTGTCGTGACGCTAACCCTAGTTGTCCTGACGCTAACCCTAGTTGTCCCGACGCTAACCCTAGTTGTCCTGAGGCTAACCCTAGTTGTCCTGACGCTAACCCTAGTTGTCCCGACGCTAACCCTAGTTGTCCTGACGCTAACCCTAGTTGTCCTGACGCTATCCCTAGTTGTCCTGACGCTAACCCTAGTTGTCCTGACGCTAACCCTAGTTGTCCTGACGCTTACCCTAGTTGTCCTGGCGCTAACCCTAGTTGTCCTGGCGCTAACCCTAGTTGTCCTGACGCTAACCCTAGTTGTCCTGACGCTAACCCTAGTTGTCCTGATGCTTACCCTAGTTGTCCTGACGCTAACCCTAGTTGTCCTGACGCTAACCCTAGTTGTCCTGACGCTAACCCTAGTTGTCCTGGAGCTAACCCTAGTTGTCCTGGCGCTAACCCTAGTTGTCCTGGCGCTAAACCTAGTTGTCCTGGCGCTAACCCTAGTTGTCCTGGCGCTAACCCTAGTTGTAATGGCGCTAACCCTAGTTGTCCTGGCGCTAACACTAGTTGTCCTGAAGCTAACCCGAGTTGTCCTGACGTTAACCCGAGTTGTCCTGACGCTAACCCGAGTTGTCCTGACGCTAACCGAGTTGTCCTGACGCTAACCCTAGTTGTCCTGACGCTAACCCTAGTTGTCCTGACGCTAACCCGATTTGTCCTGACGCTAACCCTACTTGTCCTGACGCTAACCCGAGTTGTCCTGACGCTAACCCGAGTTGTCCTGACGCTAACCGAGTTGTCCTGACGCTAACCCTAGTTGTCCTGACGCTAACCCTAGTTGTCCTGACGCTAACCCTAGCTGTCCTGACGCTAACCCTAGTTGTCCTGACGCTAATCCTAGTTGTCCTGACGCTAACCCTACTTGTCCTGACGCTAACCCTAGTTGTCCTGACGCTAACCCTACTTGTCCTGAGGCTAACCCTAGTTGTCCTGACGCTAACCCTAGTTGTCCTGATGCTAACCCTACTTGTCCTGACGCTAACCCTAGTTGTCCTGACGCTAACCCTAGTTGTCCTGACGCTAAACCTAGTTGTCCTGACGCTAACCCTAGTTGTCCAGACGCTAACCCTAGTTGTCCTGACGCTAACCCTAGTTGTTCTGATGCTAACCCTAGTTGTCCTGACACTAATCCTACTTGTCCTGACGCTAACCCTACTTGTCCTGACGCTAACCCTACTTGTCCTGACGCAAACCCTAGTTGTCCTGACGCTAACCCTAGTTGTCCTGACTCTAACCCTAGTTGTCCTGATGCTAACCCTAGTTGTCCCGACGCTAACCCTAGTTGTCCTGAGGCTAACCCTAGTTGTCCTGATGCTAACCCTAGTTGTCCCGACGCTAACCCTAGTTGTCCTGACGCTAACCCTAGTTGTCCTGACGCTAACCCTAGTTGTCGTGACGCTAACCCTAGTTGTCCTGACGCTAACCCTAGTTGTCCCGACGCTAACCCTAGTTGTCCTGAGGCTAACCCTAGTTGTCCTGACGCTAACCCTAGTTGTCCCGACGCTAACCCTAGTTGTCCTGACGCTAACCCTAGTTGTCCTGACGCTATCCCTAGTTGTCCTGACGCTAACCCTAGTTGTCCTGACGCTAACCCTAGTTGTCCTGACGCTTACCCTAGTTGTCCTGGCGCTAACCCTAGTTGTCCTGGCGCTAACCCTAGTTGTCCTGACGCTAACCCTAGTTGTCCTGACGCTAACCCTAGTTGTCCTGACGCTAACCCTAGTTGTCCTGATGCTTACCCTAGTTGTCCTGACGCTAACCCTAGTTGTCCTGACGCTAACCCTAGTTGTCCTGACGCTAACCCTAGTTGTCCTGGAGCTAACCCTAGTTGTCCTGGCGCTAACCCTAGTTGTCCTGGCGCTAAACCTAGTTGTCCTGGCGCTAACCCTAGTTGTCCTGGCGCTAACCCTAGTTGTAATGGCGCTAACCCTAGTTGTCCTGGCGCTAACACTAGTTGTCCTGAAGCTAACCCGAGTTGCCCTGACGTTAACCCGAGTTGTCCTGACGCTAACCCGAGTTGTCCTGACGCTAACCGAGTTGTCCTGACGCTAACCCTAGTTGTCCTGACGCTAACCCTAGTTGTCCTGACGCTAACCCGATTTGTCCTGACGCTAACCCTACTTGTCCTGACGCTAACCCTACTTGTCCTGACGCTAACCCTAGTTGTCCTGACGCTAACCGTAGTTGTCCTGACGCTAACCCTAGTTGTCCTGACGCTAACCCTAGTTGTCGTGACGCTAACCCTAGTTGTCGTGACGCTAACCCTAGCTGTCCTGACGCTAACCCTAGTTGTCCTGACGCTAACCCTAGTTGTCCTGACGCTAACCCTACTTGTCCTGACGCTAACCCTAGTTGTCCTGACGCTAACCCTACTTGTCCTGAGGCTAACCCTAGTTGTCCTGACGCTAACCCTAGTTGTCCTGACGCTAACCCTACTTGTCCTGACGCTAACCCTAGTTGTCCTGACGCTAACCCTAGTTGTCCTGACGCTAAACCTAGTTGTCCTGACGCTAACCCTAGTTGTCCAGACGCTAACCCTAGTTGTCCTGACGCTAACCCTAGTTGTTCTGATGCTAACCCTAGTTGTCCTGACGCTAATCCTACTTGTCCTGACGCTAACCCTACTTGTCCTGACGCTAACCCTACTTGTCCTGACGCTAACCCTAGTTGTCCTGACGCTAACCCTAGTTGTCCTGACGCTAACCCTACTTGTCCTGACGCAAACCCTACTTGTCCTGACGCTAACCCTAGTTGTCCTGACGCTAACCCTAGTTGTCCTGACGCTAACCCTACTTGTCCTGACGCTAACCCTAGTTGTCCTGACGCTAACCCTAGTTGTCCTGACGCTAACCCTACTTGTCGTGACGCTAACCCTAGTTGTCGTGACGCTAACCCTAGTTGTCCTGACGCTAACCCTAGTTGTCGTGACGCTAACCCTTTTGTCCTGACGCTAACCCTAGTTGTCCTGACGCTAACCCTAGTTGTCCTGACGCTAACCCTAGTTGTCGTGACGCTAACCCTAGTTGTCCTGACGCTAACCCTAGTTGTCCTGACGCTAACCCTAGTTGTCCTGACGCTAACCCTAGATGTCCTGATGCTAACCCTAGTTGTCGTGATGCCAACCCTAGTTGTCCTGATGCTAACCCTAGTTGTCGTGACGCTAACCCTAGTTGTCCTGACGCTAACCCTAGTTGTCCTGACTCTAACCCTAGTTGTCCTGACGCTAACCCTAGTTGTCGTGACGCTAACTCTAGTTGTCCTGACGCTAACCCTAGTTGTCGTGACGCTATCCCTAGTTGTCCTGACGCTAACCCTAGTTGTCCTGACGCTAACCCTAGTTGTCCTCACACTAACCCTAGTTGTCCTGATGCTAACCCTAGTTGTCGTGATGCCAACCCTAGTTGTCCTGATGCCAACCCTAGTTGTCGTGACGCTAACCCTAGTTGTCCTGACGCTAACCCTAGTTGTCCTGACGCTAACCCTAGTTGTCCTGATGCTAACCCTAGTTGTCCTGACGCTAACCCTAGTTGTCCTGACGCTAACCCTAGTTGTCCTGACGGTAACCCTAGTTGTCCTGACGCTAACCCTAGTTGTCCTGACGCTAACCCTAGTTGTCGTGACGCTAACTCTAGTTGTCCTGACGCTAACCCTAGTTGAGGTGACGCTATCCCTAGTTGTCCTGACGCTAACCCTAGTTGTCCTGACGCTAACCCTAGTTGTCCTGACGCTAACCCTAGTTGTCCTGATGCTAACCCTATTGGTCGTGATGCCAACCCTAGTTGTCGTGACGCTAACCCTAGTTGTCCTGACGCTGACCCTAGATGTCCTGACGGTAACCCTAGTTGTCCTGACGCTAACCCTAGTTGTCCTGACGCTAACCCTAGTTGTCGTGACGCTAACCCTAGTTGTCCTGACGCAAACCCTAGTTGTCGTGACGCTAACCCTAGTTGTCGTGACGCTAACCCTAGTTGTCCTGACGCTAACCCTAGTTGTCCTGACGCTAACCCTAGTTGTCCTGACGCTAACCCTAGTTGTCGTGACGCTAACCCTAGTTGTCCTGACGCTAACCCTAGTTGTCCTGACGCTAACCCTAGTTGTCCTGACGCTAACCCTAGTTGTCCTGATGCTAACCCTAGTTGTCGTGATGCCAACCCTAGTTGTCCTGATGCTAACCCTAGTTGTCGTGACGCTAACCCTAGTTGTCCTGACGCTAACCCTAGTTGTCCTGACTCTAACCCTAGTTGTCCTGACGCTAACCCTATTTGTCCTGATGCTAACCCTAGTTGTCCTGACGCTAAACCTAGTTGTCCTGACGCTAACCCTAGTTGTCCTGACGCTAACCCTAGTTGTCCTGACGCTAACCCTAGTTGTCCTGACGCTAACCCTAGTTGTCGTGACGCTAACCCTAGTTGTCCTGATGCTAACCCTAGTTGTCCTGACGCTAACCCTAGTTGTCGTGACGCTAACTCTAGTTGTCCTGACGCTAACCCTAGTTGTCGTGATGCTATCCCTAGTTGTCCTGACGCTAACCCTAGTTGTCCTGACGCTAACCCTAGTTGTCCTGACGCTAACCCTAGTTGTCCTGATGCTAACCCTAGTTGTCGTGATGCCAACCCTAGTTGTCCTGATGCTAACCCTAGTTGTCGTGACGCTAACCCTAGTTGTCCTGACGCTAACCCTAGTTGTCCTGACGCTAACCCTAGTTGTCCTGACGCTAACCCTAGTTGTCCTGACGCTAACCCTAGTTGTCCTGACGGTAACCCTAGTTGTGCTGACGCTAACCCTAGTTGTCCTGACGCTAACCCTAGTTGTCGTGACGCTAACCCTAGTTGTCGTGACGCTAACCCTAGTTGTCCTGACGCTAACCCTAGTTGTCGTGACGCTAACCCTAGTTGTCCTGACGCTAACCCTAGTTGTCCTGACGCTAACCCTAGTTGTCCTGACGCTAACCCTAGTTGTCGTGACGCTAACTCTAGTTGTCCTGAGCTAACCCTAGTTGTCGTGACGCTATCCCTAGTTGTCCTGACGCTAACCCTAGTTGTCCTGACGCAAACCCTAGTTGTCCTGACGCTAACCCTAGTTGTCCTGACGCAAACCCTAGTTGTCCTGACGCTAACCCTAGTTGTCCTGAAGCTAACCCTAGTTGTCCTGACGCTAACCCTAGTTGTCCTGACGCTAACCCTAGTTGTCCTGACGGTAACCCTAGTTGTCCTGACGCTAACCATAGTTGTCCTGACGCTAATCCTAGTTGTCCTGACGCTATCCCTAGTTGTCGTGACGCTAACCCTAGTTGTCCTGACGGTAACCCTAGTTGTCCTGACGCTAACCCTAGTTGTCCTGACGGTAACCCTAGTTGTCCTGACGCTAACCCTAGTTGTCCTGATGCTAACCCTCGTTGTCCTGACGCTAACCCTAGTTTTCGGGACGCTAACCTTAGTTGTCCTGACGCTAACCCTAGTTGTCCTGACGCTAACCCTAGTTGTCCTGACGCTAACCCTAGTTGTTGTGACGCTAACCCTAGTTGTCCTGACACTAACCCTAGTTGTCCTGACGCTAACCCTATTTATCATGACGCTAACCCTAGTTGTCCTGACGCTAACCCTAGTTGTCGGGACGCTAACCCTAGTTGTCGTGACGCTAACCCTAGTTGTCGTGACGCTAACCCTAGTTGTCGTGACGCTAACCCTAGTTGTCCTGACGCTAACCCTAGTTGTCCTGACGCTAACCCTAGTTGTCCCGACGCTAACCCTAGTTGTCCCGATGCTAACCCTAGTTATCCTGACGCTAACCCTAGTTCTCCTGATGCTAACCCTAGTTGTCCTGACGCTAACCCTAGTTGTCCCGACGCTAACCCTAGTTGTCCTGACGCTAACCCTAGTTGTCCTGACGCTAACCCTAGTTGTCCTGATGATAACCCTACTTGTCCTGATGCTAACCCTAGTTGTCGTGACGCTAACCCTAGTTGTCCTGACGCTAACCCTAGTTGTCCTGACGCTAACCCTAGTTGTCCTGACGCTAACCCTAGTTGTCGTGACGCTAACCCTAGTTGTCCTGACGCTAACCCTAGTTGTCCTGACGCTAACCCTAGTTGTCCTGACGCTAACCCTAGTTGTCCTGACGCTAACCCTAGTTGTCGTGACGCTAACCCTAGTTGTCCTGACGCTAACCCTAGTTGTCCTGACGCTAACCCTAGTTGTCCTGACGCTAACCCTAGTTGTCCTGACGCTAACCCTAGTTGTCGTGACGCTAACTCTAGTTGTCCTGAGCTAACCCTAGTTGTCGTGACGCTATCCCTAGTTGTCCTGACGCTAACCCTAGTTGTCGTGACGCTAACCCTAGTTGTCCTGACGCTAACCCTAGTTGTCCTGACGCTAACCCTAGTTGTCCCGACGCTAACCCTAGTTGTCCCGATGCTAACCCTAGTTATCCTGACGCTAACCCTAGTTCTCCTGATGCTAACCCTAGTTGTCCTGACGCTAACCCTAGTTGTCCCGACGCTAACCCTAGTTGTCCTGACGCTAACCCTAGTTGTCCTGACGCTAACCCTAGTTGTCCTGACGCTATCCCTAGTTGTCTTGACGCTAACCCTAGTTGTCCTGACGCTAACCCTAGTTGTCCTGACGCTAACCTTAGTTGTCCTGACGCTAACCCTAGTTGTCCTGACGCTAAACCTAGTTTTCCTGACGCTAACCCTAGTTGTCCTGACGCTAACCCTAGTTGTCCTGACGCTAACCCTAGTTGTCCTGACGATAACCCTAGTTGTCCTGACGCTAACCCTAGTTGTCGTGACGCTAACCCTAGGTGTCCTGACGCTAACCCTAGTTGTCCTGACGCTAACCCTAGTTGTCCTGACGCTAACCCTAGTTGTCGTGACGCTAACCCTAGGTGTCCTGACGCTAACCCTAGTTGTCGTGACGCTAACCCTAGTTGTCCTGACGCTAACCCTATATGTCCTGACGCTAACCCTAGTTGTCGTGACGCTAACCCTAGTTGTCGTGACGCTAACCCTAGTTGTCCTGACGCTAACCCTAGTTGTCCTGACGCTAACCCTAGTTGTCCTGACGCTAACCCTAGTTGTCGTGACGCTAACCCTAGTTCTCCTGACGCTAACCCTAGTTGTCGTGACGCTAACCCTAGTTGTCGTGACGCTAACCCTAGTTGTCGTGACGCTAACCCTAGTTGTCGTGACGCTAACCCTAGTTGTCGTGACGCTAACCCTAGTTGTCGTGACGCTAACCCTAGTTGTCCTGACGCTAACCCTAGTTGTCCCGACGCTAACCCTAGTTGTCCTGATGCTAACCCTAGTTGTCCTGACGCTAACCCTAGTTGTCGTGACGCTAACCCTAGATGTCCTGACGCTAACCCTAGTTGTCTTGACGCTAACCCTAGTTGTCCTGACGCTAACCCTAGTTGTCCTGACGCTAACCCTAGTTGTCCTGACTCTAACCCTAGTTGTCGTGACGCTAACCCTAGTTGTCCTGACGCTAACCCTAGTTGTCGTGACGCTAACGCTAGTTGTCCTGACGCTAACCCTAGTTGTCGTGACGCTAACCCTAGTTGTCCTGACGCTAACCCTAGTTGTCCTGACGCTAACCCTAGTTGTCCTGACGCTAACCCTAGTTGTCGTGACGCTAACCCTAGTTGTCGTGACGCTAACCCTAGTTGTCGTGACGCTAACCCTAGTTGTCGTGACGCTAACCCTAGTTGTCCTGACGCTAACCCTAGTTGTCCCGACGCTAACCCTAGTTGTCCTGATGCTAACCCTAGTTGTGACGCTAACCCTAGTTGTCCTGACGCTAACCCTAGTTGTCGTGACGCTAACCCTAGATGTCCTGACGCTAACCCTAGTTGTCTTGACGATAACCCTAGTTGTCCTGACGCTAACCCTAGTTGTCCTGCCGCTAACCCTAGTTGTCCTGACTCTAACCCTAGTTGTCGTGACGCTAACCCTAGTTGTCCTGACGCTAACCCTAGTTGTCGTGACGCTAACGCTAGTTGTCCTGACGCTAACCCTAGTTGTCCTGACGCTAACCCTAGTTGTCCTGACGCTAACCCTAGTTGTCCTGATGCTAACCCTAGTTGTCCCGACGCTAACCCTAGTTGTCCTGAGGCTAACCCTAGTTGTCCTGACGCTAACCCTAGTTGTCCCGACGCTAACCCTAGTTGTCCTGACGCTAACCCTAGTTGTCCTGACGCTAACCCTAGTTGTCCTGACGCTAACCCTAGGTGTCCTGACGCTAACCCTAGTTGTCGTGACGCTAACCCTAGTTGTCCTGACGCTAACCCTATATGTCCTGACGCTAACCCTAGTTCTCCTGACGCTAACCCTAGTTGTCGTGACGCTAACCCTAGTTGTCCTGACGCTAACCCTAGTTGTCCTGACGCTAACCCTAGTTGTCGTGACGCTAACCCTAGTTGTCCTGACGCTAACCCTAGTTGTCCTGACGCTAACCCTAGTTGTCGTGACGCTAACCCTAGTTGTCCTGACGCTAACCCTAGTTGTCGTGACGCTAACCCTAGTTGTCCTGACGCTTACCCTAGTTGTCCTGACGCTAACCCTAGTTGTCCTGACGCTTACCCTAGTTGTCCTGACGCTAACCCTAGCTGTCCTGACGCTTACCCTAGTTGTCCTGACGCTAACCCTAGTTGTCCTGACGCTAACCCTAGTTGTCCTGGAGCTAACCCTAGTTGTCCTGGCGCTAACCCTAGTTGTCCTGGCACTAAACCTACTTGTCCTGGCGCTAACCCTAGTTGTCCTGGCGCTAACCCTAGTTGTCGTGACGCTAACTCTAGTTGTCCTGACGCTAACCCTAGTTGTCGTGATGCTATCCCTAGTTGTCCTGACGCTAACCCTAGTTGTCCTGACGCTAACCCTAGTTGTCCTGACGCTAACCCTAGTTGTCCTGATGCTAACCCTAGTTGTCGTGATGCCAACCCTAGTTGTCCTGATGCTAACCCTAGTTGTCGTGACGCTAACCCTAGTTGTCCTGACGCTAACCCTAGTTGTCCTGACGCTAACCCTAGTTGTCCTGATGCTAACCCTAGTTGTCCTGACGCTAAACCTAGTTGTCCTGACGCTAACCCTAGTTGTCCTGACGCTAACCCTAGTTGTCCTGACGGTAACCCTAGTTGTGCTGACGCTAACCCTAGTTGTCCTGACGCTAACCCTAGTTGTCCTGACGCTAACCCTAGTTGTCGTGACGCTAACCCTAGTTGTCCTGACGCTAACCCTAGTTGTCGTGACGCTAACCCTAGTTGTCCTGACGCTAACCCTAGTTGTCCTGACGCTAACCCTAGTTGTCCTGACGCTAACCCTAGTTGTCGTGACGCAAACCCTAGTTGTCCTGACGCTAACCCTAGTTGTCCTGAAGCTAACCCTAGTTGTCCTGACGCTAACCCTAGTTGTCCTGACGCTAACCCTAGTTGTCCTGACGGTAACCCTAGTTGTCCTGACGCTAACCATAGTTGTCCTGACGCTAACCCTAGTTGTCCTGACGCTAACCCTAGTTGTCGTGACGCTAACCCTAGTTGTCCTGACGGTAACCCTAGTTGTCCTGACGCTAACCCTAGTTGTCCTGACGGTAACCCTAGTTGTCCTGACGCTAACCCTAGTTGTCCTGATGCTAACCCTAGTTGTCCTGACGCTAACCCTAGTTGTCGGGACGCTAACCTTAGTTGTCCTGACGCTAACCCTAGTTGTCCTGACGCTAACCCTAGTTGTCCTGACGCTAACCCTAGTTGTTGTGACGCTAACCCTAGTTGTCCTGACACTAACCCTAGTTGTCCTGACGCTAACCCTAGTTATCATGACGCTAACTCTAGTTGTCCTGACGCTAACCCTAGTTGTCGTGACGCTATCCCTAGTTGTCCTGACGCTAACCCTAGTTGTCCTGACGCTAACCCTAGTTGTCCTCACACTAACCCTAGTTGTCCTGATGCTAACCCTAGTTGTCGTGATGCCAACCCTAGTTGTCCTGATGCCAACCCTAGTTGTCGTGACGCTAACCCTAGTTGTCCTGACGCTAACCCTAGTTGTCCTGACGCTAACCCTAGTTGTCCTGATGCTAACCCTAGTTGTCCTGACGCTAACCCTAGTTGTCCTGACGCTAACCCTAGTTGTCCTGACGGTAACCCTAGTTGTCCTGACGCTAACCCTAGTTGTCCTGACGCTAACCCTAGTTGTCGTGACGCTAACTCTAGTTGTCCTGACGCTAACCCTAGTTGAGGTGACGCTATCCCTAGTTGTCCTGACGCTAACCCTAGTTGTCCTGACGCTAACCCTAGTTGTCCTGACGCTAACCCTAGTTGTCCTGATGCTAACCCTATTGGTCGTGATGCCAACCCTAGTTGTCGTGACGCTAACCCTAGTTGTCCTGACGCTGACCCTAGATGTCCTGACGGTAACCCTAGTTGTCCTGACGCTAACCCTAGTTGTCCTGACGCTAACCCTAGTTGTCGTGACGCTAACCCTAGTTGTCCTGACGCAAACCCTAGTTGTCGTGACGCTAACCCTAGTTGTCGTGACGCTAACCCTAGTTGTCCTGACGCTAACCCTAGTTGTCCTGACGCTAACCCTAGTTGTCCTGACGCTAACCCTAGTTGTCGTGACGCTAACCCTAGTTGTCCTGACGCTAACCCTAGTTGTCCTGACGCTAACCCTAGTTGTCCTGACGCTAACCCTAGTTGTCCTGATGCTAACCCTAGTTGTCGTGATGCCAACCCTAGTTGTCCTGATGCTAACCCTAGTTGTCGTGACGCTAACCCTAGTTGTCCTGACGCTAACCCTAGTTGTCCTGACTCTAACCCTAGTTGTCCTGACGCTAACCCTATTTGTCCTGATGCTAACCCTAGTTGTCCTGACGCTAAACCTAGTTGTCCTGACGCTAACCCTAGTTGTCCTGACGCTAACCCTAGTTGTCCTGACGCTAACCCTAGTTGTCCTGACGCTAACCCTAGTTGTCGTGACGCTAACCCTAGTTGTCCTGATGCTAACCCTAGTTGTCCTGACGCTAACCCTAGTTGTCGTGACGCTAACTCTAGTTGTCCTGACGCTAACCCTAGTTGTCGTGATGCTATTGCTAGTTGTCCTGACGCTAACCCTAGTTGTCCTGACGCTAACCCTAGTTGTCCTGACGCTAACCCTAGTTGTCCTGATGCTAACCCTAGTTGTCGTGATGCCAACCCTAGTTGTCCTGAAGCTAACCCTAGTTGTCGTGACGCTAACCCTAGTTGTCCTGACGCTAACCCTAGTTGTCCTGACGCTAACCCTAGTTGTCCTGACGCTAACCCTAGTTGTCCTGACGCTAACCCTAGTTGTCCTGACGCTAACCCTAGTTGTCCTGACGGTAACCCTAGTTGTGCTGACGCTAACCCTAGTTGTCCTGACGCTAACCCTAGTTGTCGTGACGCTAACCCTAGTTGTCGTGACGCTAACCCTAGTTGTCCTGACGCTAACCCTAGTTGTCGTGACGCTAACCCTAGTTGTCCTGACGCTAACCCTAGTTGTCCTGACGCTAACCCTAGTTGTCCTGACGCTAACCCTAGTTGTCGTGACGCTAACTCTAGTTGTCCTGAGCTAACCCTAGTTGTCGTGACGCTATCCCTAGTTGTCCTGACGCTAACCCTAGTTGTCCTGACGCAAACCCTAGTTGTCCTGACGCTAACCCTAGTTGTCCTGACGCAAACCCTAGTTGTCCTGACGCTAACCCTAGTTGTCCTGAAGCTAACCCTAGTTGTCCTGACGCTAACCCTAGTTGTCCTGACGCTAACCCTAGTTGTCCTGACGGTAACCCTAGTTGTCCTGACGCTAACCATAGTTGTCCTGACGCTAACCCTAGTTGTCCTGACGCTATCCCTAGTTGTCGTGACGCTAACCCTAGTTGTCCTGACGGTAACCCTAGTTGTCCTGACGCTAACCCTAGTTGTCCTGACGGTAACCCTAGTTGTCCTGACGCTAACCCTAGTTGTCCTGATGCTAACCCTCGTTGTCCTGACGCTAACCCTAGTTTTCGGGACGCTAACCTTAGTTGTCCTGACGCTAACCCTAGTTGTCCTGACGCTAACCCTAGTTGTCCTGACGCTAACCCTAGTTGTTGTGACGCTAACCCTAGTTGTCCTGACACTAACCCTAGTTGTCCTGACGCTAACCCTATTTATCATGACGCTAACCCTAGTTGTCCTGACGCTAACCCTAGTTGTCGGGACGCTAACCCTAGTTGTCGTGACGCTAACCCTAGTTGTCCTGACGCTAACCCTAGTTGTCGTGACGCTAACCCTAGTTGTCCTGACGCTAACCCTAGTTGTCCTGACGCTAACCCTAGTTGTCCCGACGCTAACCCTAGTTGTCCCGATGCTAACCCTAGTTATCCTGACGCTAACCCTAGTTCTCCTGATGCTAACCCTAGTTGTCCTGACGCTAACCCTAGTTGTCCCGACGCTAACCCTAGTTGTCCTGACGCTAACCCTAGTTGTCCTGACGCTAACCCTAGTTGTCCTGATGATAACCCTAGTTGTCCTGATGCTAACCCTAGTTGTCGTGACGCTAACCCTAGTTGTCCTGACGCTAACCCTAGTTGTCCTGACGCTAACCCTAGTTGTCCTGACGCTAACCCTAGTTGTCGTGACGCTAACCCTAGTTGTCCTGACGCTAACCCTAGTTGTCGTGACGCTAACCCTAGTTGTCCTGACGCTAACCCTAGTTGTCGTGACGCTAACCCTAGTTGTCCTGACGCTAACCCTAGTTGTCCTGACGCTAACCCTAGTTGTCCCGACGCTAACCCTAGTTGTCCCGATGCTAACCCTAGTTATCCTGACGCTAACCCTAGTTCTCCTGATGCTAACCCTAGTTGTCCTGACGCTAACCCTAGTTGTCCCGACGCTAACCCTAGTTGTCCTGACGCTAACCCTAGTTGTCCTGACGCTAACCCTAGTTGTCCTGACGCTATCCCTAGTTGTCTTGACGCTAACCCTAGTTGTCCTGACGCTAACCCTAGTTGTCCTGACGCTAACCTTAGTTGTCCTGACGCTAACCCTAGTTGTCCTGACGCTAAACCTAGTTTTCCTGACGCTAACCCTAGTTGTCCTGACGCTAACCCTAGTTGTCCTGACGCTAACCCTAGTTGTCCTGACGATAACCCTAGTTGTCCTGACGCTAACCCTAGTTGTCGTGACGCTAACCCTAGGTGTCCTGACGCTAACCCTAGTTGTCCTGACGCTAACCCTAGTTGTCCTGACGCTAACCCTAGTTGTCGTGACGCTAACCCTAGGTGTCCTGACGCTAACCCTAGTTGTCGTGACGCTAACCCTAGTTGTCCTGACGCTAACCCTATATGTCCTGACGCTAACCCTAGTTGTCGTGACGCTAACCCTAGTTGTCGTGACGCTAACCCTAGTTGTCCTGACGCTAACCCTAGTTGTCCTGACGCTAACCCTAGTTGTCCTGACGCTAACCCTAGTTGTCGTGACGCTAACCCTAGTTCTCCTGACGCTAACCCTAGTTGTCGTGACGCTAACCCTAGTTGTCCTGACGCTAACCCTAGTTGTCCTGACGCTAACCCTAGTTGTCGTGACGCTAACCCTAGTTCTCCTGACGCTAACCCTAGTTGTCGTGACGCTAACCCTAGTTGTCGTGACGCTAACCCTAGTTGTCGTGACGCTAACCCTAGTTGTCGTGACGCTAACCCTAGTTGTCGTGACGCTAACCCTAGTTGTCGTGACGCTAACCCTAGTTGTCCTGACGCTAACCCTAGTTGTCGTGACGCTAACCCTAGTTGTCGTGACGCTAACCCTAGTTGTCCTGACGCTAACCCTAGTTGTCCCGACGCTAACCCTAGTTGTCCTGATGCTAACCCTAGTTGTCCTGACGCTAACCCTAGTTGTCGTGACGCTAACCCTAGATGTCCTGACGCTAACCCTAGTTGTCTTGACGCTAACCCTAGTTGTCCTGACGCTAACCCTAGTTGTCCTGACGCTAACCCTAGTTGTCCTGACTCTAACCCTAGTTGTCGTGACGCTAACCCTAGTTGTCCTGACGCTAACCCTAGTTGTCGTGACGCTAACGCTAGTTGTCCTGACGCTAACCCTAGTTGTCGTGACGCTAACCCTAGTTGTCCTGACGCTAACCCTAGTTGTCCTGACGCTAACCCTAGTTGTCCTGACGCTAACCCTAGTTGTCGTGACGCTAACCCTAGTTGTCGTGACGCTAACCCTAGTTGTCGTGACGCTAACCCTAGTTGTCGTGACGCTAACCCTAGTTGTCCTGACGCTAACCCTAGTTGTCCCGACGCTAACCCTAGTTGTCCTGATGCTAACCCTAGTTGTGACGCTAACCCTAGTTGTCCTGACGCTAACCCTAGTTGTCGTGACGCTAACCCTAGATGTCCTGACGCTAACCCTAGTTGTCTTGACGATAACCCTAGTTGTCCTGACGCTAACCCTAGTTGTCCTGACGCTAACCCTAGTTGTCCTGACTCTAACCCTAGTTGTCGTGACGCTAACCCTAGTTGTCCTGACGCTAACCCTAGTTGTCGTGACGCTAACGCTAGTTGTCCTGACGCTAACCCTAGTTGTCCTGACGCTAACCCTAGTTGTCCTGACGCTAACCCTAGTTGTCCTGATGCTAACCCTAGTTGTCCCGACGCTAACCCTAGTTGTCCTGAGGCTAACCCTAGTTGTCCTGACGCTAACCCTAGTTGTCCCGACGCTAACCCTAGTTGTCCTGACGCTAACCCTAGTTGTCCTGACGCTAACCCTAGTTGTCCTGACGCTAACCCTAGGTGTCCTGACGCTAACCCTAGTTGTCGTGACGCTAACCCTAGTTGTCCTGACGCTAACCCTATATGTCCTGACGCTAACCCTAGTTCTCCTGACGCTAACCCTAGTTGTCGTGACGCTAACCCTAGTTGTCCTGACGCTAACCCTAGTTGTCCTGACGCTAACCCTAGTTGTCGTGACGCTAACCCTAGTTGTCCTGACGCTAACCCTAGTTGTCCTGACGCTAACCCTAGTTGTCGTGATGCTAACCCTAGTTGTCCTGACGCTAACCCTAGTTGTCGTGACGCTAACCCTAGTTGTCCTGACGCTTACCCTAGTTGTCCTGACGCTAACCCTAGTTGTCCTGACGCTTACCCTAGTTGTCCTGACGCTAACCCTAGCTGTCCTGACGCTTACCCTAGTTGTCCTGACGCTAACCCTAGTTGTCCTGACGCTAACCCTAGTTGTCCTGGAGCTAACCCTAGTTGTCCTGGCGCTAACCCTAGTTGTCCTGGCACTAAACCTACTTGTCCTGGCGCTAACCCTAGTTGTCCTGGCGCTAACCCTAGTTGTCGTGACGCTAACTCTAGTTGTCCTGACGCTAACCCTAGTTGTCGTGATGCTATCCCTAGTTGTCCTGACGCTAACCCTAGTTGTCCTGACGCTAACCCTAGTTGTCCTGACGCTAACCCTAGTTGTCCTGATGCTAACCCTAGTTGTCGTGATGCCAACCCTAGTTGTCCTGATGCTAACCCTAGTTGTCGTGACGCTAACCCTAGTTGTCCTGACGCTAACCCTAGTTGTCCTGACGCTAACCCTAGTTGTCCTGATGCTAACCCTAGTTGTCCTGACGCTAAACCTAGTTGTCCTGACGCTAACCCTAGTTGTCCTGATGCTAACCCTAGTTGTCCTGACGGTAACCCTAGTTGTGCTGACGCTAACCCTAGTTGTCCTGACGCTAACCCTAGTTGTCCTGACGCTAACCCTAGTTGTCGTGACGCTTACCCTAGTTGTCCTGACGCTAACCCTAGTTGTCGTGACGCTAACCCTAGTTGTCCTGACGCTAACCCTAGTTGTCCTGACGCTAACCCTAGTTGTCCTGACGCTAACCCTAGTTGTCGTGACGCAAACCCTAGTTGTCCTGACGCTAACCCTAGTTGTCCTGAAGCTAACCCTAGTTGTCCTGACGCTAACCCTAGTTGTCCTGACGCTAACCCTAGTTGTCCTGACGGTAACCCTAGTTGTCCTGACGCTAACCATAGTTGTCCTGACGCTAACCCTAGTTGTCCTGACGCTAACCCTAGTTGTCGTGACGCTAACCCTAGTTGTCCTGACGGTAACCCTAGTTGTCCTGACGCTAACCCTAGTTGTCCTGACGGTAACCCTAGTTGTCCTGACGCTAACCCTAGTTGTCCTGATGCTAACCCTAGTTGTCCTGACGCTAACCCTAGTTGTCGGGACGCTAACCTTAGTTGTCCTGACGCTAACCCTAGTTGTCCTGACGCTAACCCTAGTTGTCCTGACGCTAACCCTAGTTGTTGTGACGCTAACCCTAGTTGTCCTGACACTAACCCTAGTTGTCCTGACGCTAACCCTAGTTATCATGACGCTAACCCTAGTTGTCCTGACGCTAACCCTAGTTGTCGGGACGCTAACCCTAGTTGTCGTGACGCTAACCCTAGTTGTCCTGACGCTAACCCTAGTTGTCCTGATGCTAACCCTAGTTGTCCTGATGCTAACCCTAGTTGTCGTGACGCTAACCCTAGTTGTCCTGACGCTAACCCTAGTTGTCCTGACGCTAACCCTAGTTGTCCTGACGCTAACCCTAGTTGTCGTGACGCTAACCCTAGTTGTCCTGACGCTAACCCTAGTTGTCGTGACGCTAACCCTAGTTGTCCTGACGCTAACCCTAGTTGTCGTGACGCTAACCCTAGTTGTCCTGACGCTAACCCTAGTTGTCCTGACGCTAACCCTAGTTGTCCCGACGCTAACCCTAGTTGTCCCGATGCTAACCCTAGTTATCCTGACGCTAACCCTAGTTCTCCTGATGCTAACCCTAGTTGTCCTGACGCTAACCCTAGTTGTCCCGACGCTAACCCTAGTTGTCCTGACGCTAACCCTAGTTGTCCTGACGCTAACCCTAGTTGTCCTGACGCTATCCCTAGTTGTCTTGACGCTAACCCTAGTTGTCCTGACGCTAACCCTAGTTGTCCTGACGCTAACCTTAGTTGTCCTGACGCTAACCCTAGTTGTCCTGACGCTAAACCTAGTTTTCCTGACGCTAACCCTAGTTGTCCTGACGCTAACCCTAGTTGTCGTGACGCTAACCCTAGGTGTCCTGACGCTAACCCTAGTTGTCCTGACGCTAACCCTAGTTGTCCTGACGCTAACCCTAGTTGTCCTGACGCTAACCCTAGTTGTCCTGACGCTAACCCTAGTTGTCGTGACGCTAACCCTAGTTGTCCTGACGCTAACCCTAGTTGTCCTGATGCTAACCCTAGATGTCGTGACGCTAACCCTAGTTGTCCTGACGCTAACCCTAGTTGTCGTGACGCTAACCCTAGTTGTCGTGACGCTAACCCTAGTTGTCCTGACGCTAACCCTAGTTGTCCTGATGCTAACCCTAGATGTCGTGACGCTAACCCTAGTTGTCCTGACGCTAACCCTAGTTGTCCTGACGCTAACCCTAGTTGTCCCGACGCTAACCCTAGTTGTCCCGATGCTAACCCTAGTTATCCTGACGCTAACCCTAGTTGTCCTGACGCTAACCCTAGTTGTCCTGACGCTAACCCTAGTTGTCCCGACGCTAACCCTAGTTGTCCTGACGATAACCCTAGTTGTCCTGACGCTAACCCTAGTTGTCCCGACGCTAACCCTAGTTGTCCTGACGCTAACCCTAGTTGTCCCGACGCTAACCCTAGTTGTCCTGACGCTAACCCTAGTTGTCCTGACGCTAAACCTAGTTGTCCTGACGCTAACCCTAGTTGTCCTGACGCTAACCCTAGTTGTCCTGACGCTAACCCTAGTTGTCCTGACGATAACCCTAGTTGTCCTGACGCTAACCCTAGTTGTCGTGACGCTAACCCTAGGTGTCCTGACGCTAACCCTAGTTGTCGTGACGCTAACCCTAGTTGTCCTGACGCTAACCCTATATGTCCTGACGCTAACCCTAGTTGTCCTGACGCTAACCCTAGTTGTCGTGACGCTAACCCTAGTTGTCCTGACGCTAACCCTAGTTGTCCTGACGCTAACCCTAGTTGTCCTGACGCTAACCCTAGTTGTCGTGACGCTAACCCTAGTTGTCTTGACGCTAACCCTAGTTGTCCTGACGCTAACCCTAGTTGTCGTGACGCTAACCCTAGTTGTCCTGACGCTAACCCTAGTTGTCCTGGAGCTAACCCTAGTTGTCCTGACGCTAACCCTAGTAGTCCTGACGCTAACTCTAGTTGTCCTGACGCTTACCCTAGTTGTCTTGACACTAACCCTAGTTGTCCTGACGCTTACCCTAGTTGTCCTGACGCTAACCCTAGTTGTCCTGACGCTTACCCTAGTTGTCCTGACGCTAACCCTAGTTGTCCTGATGCTAACCCTAGTTGTCCTGGAGCTAACCCTAGTTGTCCTGGCGCTAACCCTAGTTGTCCTGGTGCTAAACCTAGTTGTCCTGGCGCTAACCCTAGTTGTCCTGGCGCTAACCCTAGTTGTAATAGCGCTAACCCTAGTTGTCCTGGCGCTAACCCTAGTTGTCCTGGCGCTAACCCTAGTTGTCCTGGCGCTAACCCTAGTTGTCCTGGCTCTAACTCTAGTTGTCCTGACGCTAACCCTAGTTGTCCTGACGCTAACCCTAGTTGTCCTGACGCTAACCCTAGTTGTCCTGACGCTTACCCTAGTTGTCGTGACGCTAACCCTAGTTGTCCTGACGCTAACCCTAGTTGTCCTGACGCTAACCCTAGTTGTCCTGACGCTAACCCTAGTTGTCCTGGAGCTAACCCTAGTTGTCCTGACGCTAACCCTAGTAGTCCTGACGCTAACTCTAGTTGTCCTGACGCTTACCCTAGTTGTCTTGACGCTAACCCTAGTTGTCCTGACGCTTACCCTAGTTGTCCTGACGCTAACCCTAGTTGTCCTGACGCTTACCCTAGTTGTCCTGACGCTAACCCTAGTTGTCCTGACGCTAACCCTAGTTGTCCTGGAGCTAACCCTAGTTGTCCTGGCGCTAACCCTAGTTGTCCTGGCGCTAAACCTAGTTGTCCTGGCGCTAACCCTAGTTGTCCTGGCGCTAACCCTAGTTGTCCTGGCGCTAACCCTAGTTGTAATGGCGCTAACCCTAGTTGTCCTGGCGCTAACCCTAGTTGTCCTGGCACTAACCCTAGTTGTCCTGGCGCTAACCCTAGTTGTCCTGGCTCTAACCCTAGTTGTCCTGACGCTAACCCTAGTTGTCCTGACGCTAACCCTAGTTGTCCTGACGCTAACTCTAGTTGTCCTGACGCTAACCCTAGTTGTCCTGACGCTAACCCTAGTTGTCCTGACGCTAACCCTAGTTGTCCTGACGCTAACCCTAGTTGTCGTGACGCTAACCCTAGTTGTCCTGACGCTAACCCTAGTTGTCGTGACGCTAACCCTAGTTGTCGTGACGCTAACCCTAGTTGTCCTGACGCTAACCCTAGTTGTCCTGACGCTAACCCTAGTTGTCCTGACGCTAACCCTAGTTGTCGTGACGCTAACCCTAGTTGTCCTGATGCTAACCCTAGTTGTCCTGACGCTAACCCTAGTTGTCCCGACGCTAACCCTAGTTGTCCCGATGCAAACCCTAGTTATCCTGACGCTAACCCTAGTTGTCCTGACGCTAACCCTAGTTGTCCTGACGCTAACCCTAGTTGTCCCGACGCTAACCCCAGTTGTCCTGACGCTAACCCTAGTTGTCCCGACGCTAACCCTAGTTGTCCTGACGCTAACCCTAGCTGTCCCGACGCTAACCCTAGTTGTCCCGACGCTAACCCTAGTTGTCCTGACGCTAAACCTAGTTGTCCTGACGCTAACCCTAGTTGTCCTAACGCTAACCCTAGTTGTCCTGACGCTAACCCTAGTTGTCCTGACGATAACCCTAGTTGTCCTGACGCTAACCCTAGTTGTCGTGACGCTAACCCTAGGTGTCCTGACGCTAACCCTAGTTGTCGTGACGCTAACCCTAGTTGTCCTGACGCTAACCCTAGTTGTCCTGACGCTAACCCTAGTTGTCCTGACGCTAACCCTAGTTGTCGTGATGCTAACCCTAGTTGTCCTGACGCTAACCCTAGTTGTCCTGACGCTAACCCTAGTTGTCGTGACGCTAACCCTAGTTGTCGTGACGCTAACCCTAGTTGTCGTGACGCTAACCCTAGTTGTCCTGACGCTAACCCTATATGTCCTGACGCTAACCCTAGTTGTCCTGACGCTAACCCTAGTTGTCGTGACGCTAACCCTAGTTGTCCTGACGCTAACCCTAGTTGTCCTGACGCTAACCCTAGTTGTCCTGACGCTAACCCTAGTTGTCGTGACGCTAACCCTTGTTGTCCTGACGCTAACCCTAGTTGTCCTGACGCTAACCCTAGTTGTCCTGACGCTAACCCTAGTTGGCGTGACGCTAACCCTAGTTGTCCTGACGCTAACCCTAGTTGTCGTGACGCTAACCCTAGTTGTCCTGACGCTAACCCTAGTTGTCGTGACGCTAACCCTAGTTGTCCTGACGCTAACCCTAGTTGTCCTGACGCTAACCCTAGTTGTCCTGACGCTAACCCTAGTTGTCGTGACGCTAACCCTAGTTGTCCTGATGCTAACCCTAGTTGTGACGCTAACCCTAGTTGTCCTGACGCTAACCCTAGTTGTCCTGACGCTAACCCTAGTTCTCGTGACGCTAACCCTAGTTGTCCTGACGCTAACCCTAGTTGTCCTGACGATAACCCTAGTTGTCCTGACGCTAACCCTAGTTGTCCTGACTCTAACCCTAGTTGTCCTGACGCTAACCCTAGTTGTCCTGACGCTTACCCTAGTAGTCCTGACGCTAACCCTAGTTGTCCTGACGCTAACCCTAGTTGTCCTGACGCTAACCCTAGTTGTCCTGACGCTTACCCTAGTTGTCCTGACGCTAACCCTAGTTGTCCTGACGCTAACCCTAGTTGTCCTGGCGCTAACCCTAGTTGTCCTGGCGCTAACCCTAGTTGTCCTGACGCTAACCCTAGTTGTCCTGACGCTAACCCTATTTGTCCTGACGCTAACCCTAGTTGTCGTGACGCTAACCCTAGTTGTCCTGACGCTAACCCTAGTTGTCCTGACGCTAACCCTAGTTGTCGTGACGCTAACCCTAGTTGTCCTGACGCTAACCCTAGTTGTCCTGACGCTAACCCTAGTTGTCCTGACGCTAACCCTAGTTGTCGTGACGCTAACCCTAGTTGTCCTGACGCTAACCCTAGTTGTCGTGACGCTAACCCTAGTTGTCCTGACGCTAACCCTAGTTGTCGTGACGCTAACCCTAGTTGTCCTGACGCTAACCCTAGTTGTCCTGACGCTAACCCTAGTTGTCCTGACGCTAACCCTAGTTGTCGTGACGCTAACCCTAGTTGTCCTGATGCTAACCCTAGTTGTGACGCTAACCCTAGTTGTCCTGACGCTAACCCTAGTTGTCCTGACGCTAACCCTAGTTGTCCTGACGCTTACCCTAGTTGTCGTGACGCTAACCCTAGTTGTCCTGACGCTAACCCTAGTTGTCCTGACGCTAACCCTAGTTGTCCTGACGCTAACCCTAGTTGTCCTGGAGCTAACCCTAGTTGTCCTGACGCTAACCCTAGTAGTCCTGACGCTAACTCTAGTTGTCCTGACGCTTACCCTAGTTGTCTTGACGCTAACCCTAGTTGTCCTGGAGCTAACCCTAGTTGTCCTGACGCTAACCCTAGTAGTCCTGACGCTAACTCTAGTTGTCCTGACGCTAACCCTAGTTGTCCTGACGCTTACCCTAGTTGTCCTGACGCTAACCCTAGTTGTCCTGACGCTAACCCTAGTTGTCCTGGAGCTAACCCTAGTTGTCCTGGCGCTAACCCTAGTTGTCCTGGCGCTAAACCTAGTTGTCCTGGCGCTAACCCTAGTTGTCCTGGCGCTAACCCTAGTTGTCCTGGCGCTAACCCTAGTTGTAATGGCGCTAACCCTAGTTGTCCTGGCGCTAACCCTAGTTCTCCTGGCACTAACCCTAGTTGTCCTGGCGCTAACCCTAGTTGTCCTGGCTCTAACCCTAGTTGTCCTGACGCTAACCCTAGTTGTCCTGACGCTAACCCTAGTTGTCCTGACGCTAACTCTAGTTGTCCTGACGCTAACCCTAGTTGTCCTGACGCTAACCCTAGTTGTCCTGACGCTAACCCTAGTTGTCCTGACGCTAACCCTAGTTGTCGTGACGCTAACCCTAGTTGTCCTGACGCTAACCCTAGTTGTCGTGACGCTAACCCTAGTTGTCGTGACGCTAACCCTAGTTGTCCTGACGCTAACCCTAGTTGTCCTGACGCTAACCCTAGTTGTCCTGACGCTAACCCTAGTTGTCGTGACGCTAACCCTAGTTGTCCTGACGCTAACCCTAGTTGTCCTGACGCTAACCCTAGTTGTCCCGACGCTAACCCTAGTTGTCCCGATGCAAACCCTAGTTATCCTGACGCTAACCCTAGTTGTCCTGACGCTAACCCTAGTTGTCCTGACGCTAACCCTAGTTGTCCCGACGCTAACCCCAGTTGTCCTGACGCTAACCCTAGTTGTCCCGACGCTAACCCTAGTTGTCCTGACGCTAACCCTAGTTGTCCCGACGCTAACCCTAGTTGTCCCGACGCTAACCCTAGTTGTCCTGACGCTAAACCTAGTTGTCCTGACGCTAACCCTAGTTGTCCTAACGCTAACCCTAGTTGTCCTGACGCTAACCCTAGTTGTCCTGACGATAACCCTAGTTGTCCTGACGCTAACCCTAGTTGTCGTGACGCTAACCCTAGGTGTCGTGACGCTAACCCTAGGTGTCCTGACGCTAACCCTAGTTGTCGTGACGCTAACCCTAGTTGTCCTGACGCTAACCCTAGTTGTCCTGACGCTAACCCTAGTTGTCCTGACGCTAACCCTAGTTGTCGTGATGCTAACCCTAGTTGTCCTGACGCTAACCCTAGTTGTCCTGACGCTAACCCTAGTTGTCGTGACGCTAACCCTAGTTGTCGTGACGCTAACCCTAGTTGTCGTGACGCTAACCCTAGTTGTCCTGACGCTAACCCTATATGTCCTGACGCTAACCCTAGTTGTCCTGACGCTAACCCTAGTTGTCGTGACGCTAACCCTAGTTGTCCTGACGCTAACCCTAGTTGTCCTGACGCTAACCCTAGTTGTCCTGACGCTAACCCTAGTTGTCGTGACGCTAACCCTTGTTGTCCTGACGCTAACCCTAGTTGTCCTGACGCTAACCCTAGTTGTCCTGACGCTAACCCTAGTTGGCGTGACGCTAACCCTAGTTGTCCTGACGCTAACCCTAGTTGTCGTGACGCTAACCCTAGTTGTCCTGACGCTAACCCTAGTTGTCGTGACGCTAACCCTAGTTGTCCTGACGCTAACCCTAGTTGTCCTGACGCTAACCCTAGTTGTCCTGACGCTAACCCTAGTTGTCGTGACGCTAACCCTAGTTGTCCTGATGCTAACCCTAGTTGTGACGCTAACCCTAGTTGTCCTGACGCTAACCCTAGTTGTCCTGACGCTAACCCTAGTTGTCCCGACGCTAACCCTAGTTGTCCCGATGCAAACCCTAGTTATCCTGACGCTAACCCTAGTTGTCCTGACGCTAACCCTAGTTGTCCTGACGCTAACCCTAGTTGTCCCGACGCTAACCCCAGTTGTCCTGACGCTAACCCTAGTTGTCCCGACGCTAACCCTAGTTGTCCTGACGCTAACCCTAGTTGTCCCGACGCTAACCCTAGTTGTCCCGACGCTAACCCTAGTTGTCCTGACGCTAAACCTAGTTGTCCTGACGCTAACCCTAGTTGTCCTAACGCTAACCCTAGTTGTCCTGACGCTAACCCTAGTTGTCCTGACGATAACCCTAGTTGTCCTGACGCTAACCCTAGTTGTCGTGACGCTAACCCTAGGTGTCCTGACGCTAACCCTAGTTGTCGTGACGCTAACCCTAGTTGTCCTGACGCTAACCCTAGTTGTCCTGACGCTAACCCTAGTTGTCCTGACGCTAACCCTAGTTGTCGTGATGCTAACCCTAGTTGTCCTGACGCTAACCCTAGTTGTCCTGACGCTAACCCTAGTTGTCGTGACGCTAACCCTAGTTGTCGTGACGCTAACCCTAGTTGTCGTGACGCTAACCCTAGTTGTCCTGACGCTAACCCTATATGTCCTGACGCTAACCCTAGTTGTCCTGACGCTAACCCTAGTTGTCGTGACGCTAACCCTAGTTGTCCTGACGCTAACCCTAGTTGTCCTGACGCTAACCCTAGTTGTCCTGACGCTAACCCTAGTTGTCGTGACGCTAACCCTTGTTGTCCTGACGCTAACCCTAGTTGTCCTGACGCTAACCCTAGTTGTCCTGACGCTAACCCTAGTTGGCGTGACGCTAACCCTAGTTGTCCTGACGCTAACCCTAGTTGTCGTGACGCTAACCCTAGTTGTCCTGACGCTAACCCTAGTTGTCGTGACGCTAACCCTAGTTGTCCTGACGCTAACCCTAGTTGTCCTGACGCTAACCCTAGTTGTCCTGACGCTAACCCTAGTTGTCGTGACGCTAACCCTAGTTGTCCTGATGCTAACCCTAGTTGTGACGCTAACCCTAGTTGTCCTGACGCTAACCCTAGTTGTCCTGACGCTAACCCTAGTTCTCGTGACGCTAACCCTAGTTGTCCTGACGCTAACCCTAGTTGTCCTGACGATAACCCTAGTTGTCCTGATGCTAACCCTAGTTGTCCTGACTCTAACCCTAGTTGTCCTGACGCTAACCCTAGTTGTCCTGACGCTTACCCTAGTAGTCCTGACGCTAACCCTAGTTGTCCTGACGCTAACCCTAGTTGTCCTGACGCTAACCCTAGTTGTCCTGACGCTTACCCTAGTTGTCCTGACGCTAACCCTAGTTGTCCTGACGCTAACCCTAGTTGTCCTGGCGCTAACCCTAGTTGTCCTGGCGCTAACCCTAGTTGTCCTGACGCTAACCCTAGTTGTCCTGACGCTAACCCTATTTGTCCTGACGCTAACCCTAGTTGTCGTGACGCTAACCCTAGTTGTCCTGACGCTAACCCTAGTTGTCCTGACGCTAACCCTAGTTGTCGTGACGCTAACCCTAGTTGTCCTGACGCTAACCCTAGTTGTCCTGACGCTAACCCTAGTTGTCCTGACGCTAACCCTAGTTGTCGTGACGCTAACCCTAGTTGTCCTGACGCTAACCCTAGTTGTCGTGACGCTAACCCTAGTTGTCCTGACGCTAACCCTAGTTGTCGTGACGCTAACCCTAGTTGTCCTGACGCTAACCCTAGTTGTCCTGACGCTAACCCTAGTTGTCCTGACGCTAACCCTAGTTGTCGTGACGCTAACCCTAGTTGTCCTGATGCTAACCCTAGTTGTGACGCTAACCCTAGTTGTCCTGACGCTAACCCTAGTTGTCCTGACGCTAACCCTAGTTCTCGTGACGCTAACCCTAGTTGTCCTGACGCTAACCCTAGTTGTCCTGACGATAACCCTAGTTGTCCTGACGCTAACCCTAGTTGTCCTGACTCTAACCCTAGTTGTCGTGACGCTAACCCTAGTTGTCCTGACGCTAACCCTAGTTGTCGTGACGCTAACGCTAGTTGTCCTGATGCTAACCCTAGTTGTCCTGACGCTAACCCTAGTTGTCCTGACGCTAACCCTAGTTGTCCTGATGCTAACCCTAGTTGTCCCGACGCTAACCCTAGTTGTCCTGAGGCTAACCCTAGTTGTCCCGACGCTAACCCTAGTTGTCCTGACGCTAACCCTAGTTGTCCTGACGCTATCCCTAGTTGTCCTGACGCTAACCCTAGTTGTCCTGACGCTAACCCTAGTTGTCCTGACGCTTACCCTAGTAGTCCTGACGCTAACCCTAGTTGTCCTGACGCTAACCCTAGTTGTCCTGACGCTAACCCTAGTTGTCCTGACGCTTACCCTAGTTGTCCTGACGCTAACCCTAGTTGTCCTGACGCTAACCCTAGTTGTCCTGGCGCTAACCCTAGTTGTCCTGGCGCTAACCCTAGTTGTCCTGACGCTAACCCTAGTTGTCCTGACGCTAACCCTAGTTGTCCTGACGCTAACCCTAGCTGTCCTGACGCTAACCCTAGATGTCCTGACGCTAACCCTAGTTGTCCTGACGCTAACCCTAGTTGTCCTGACGCTAACCCTAGTTGTCCTGACGCTAACCCTAGTTGTCCTGGAGCTAACCCTAGTTGTCCTGGCGCTAACCCTAGTTGTCCTGGCGCTAAACCTAGTTGTCCTGGCGCTAACCCTAGTTGTCCTGACGCTAACCCTAGTTGTCCTGGTGCTAACCCTAGTTGTCCTGGAGCTAACCCTAGTTGTCCTGGCGCTAACCCTAGTTGTCCTGGCTCTAACCCTAGTTGTCCTGACGCTAACCCTAGTTGTCCTGACGCTAACCCTAGTTGTCCTGACGCTAACCCTAGCTGTCCTGGCGCTAACCCTAGTTGTCCTGGCGCTAACCCTAGTTGTCCTGACGCTAACCCTAGCTGTCCTGATGCTAACCCTAGTTGTCCTGACGCTAACCCTAGTTGTCCTGACGCTAACCCTAGCTGTCCTGGCGCTAACCCTAGTTGTCCTGGCACTAACCCTAGTTGTCCTGATGCTAACCCTAGTTGTCCTGGCGCTAACCCTAGTTGTCCTGACGCTAACCCTAGTTGTCCTGGTGCTAACCCTAGTTTTCCTGGCGCTAACCCTAGTTGTCCTGGCGCTAACCCTAGTTGTCCTGGCGCTAACCCTAGTTGTCCTGGCGCTAACCCTAGTTGTCCTGGCGCTAACCCTAGTTGTCCTGGTGCTAACCCTAGTGGTCCTGGCGCTAACCCTAGTTGTCCTGGCGCTAACCCTAGTTGTCCTGGCGCTAACCCTAGTTGTCCTGGCGCTAACCCTAGTTGTCCTGGCGCTAACCCTAGTTGTCCTGACGCTAACCCTAGTTGTCCTGATGCTAACCCGAGTTGTCCTGACGCTAACCCGAGTTGTCCTGACGCTATCCCGAGTTGTCCTGACGCTAACCCGAGTTGTCCTGACGCTAACCCGAGTTGTCCTGACGCTAACCCTAGTTGTCCTGATGCTAACCCTAGTTGTCCTGACGCTAACCCTAGTTGTCCTGACGCTAACCCTAGTTGTCCTGACGCTAACCCTAGTTGTCCTGACGCTAACCCTAGTTGTCTTGACAATAACCCTAGGTGTCCTGACGCTAACCCTAGTTGTCGTGACGCTAACCCTAGTTGTCCTGACGCTAACCCTAGTTGTCCTGACGCTAACCCTCGTTGTCCTGACGCTAACCCTAGTTGTCCTGACGCTAACTCTAGTTGTCCTGAAGCTAACCCTAGTTGTCCTGACGCTAACCCTAGTTGTCGTGACGCTAACCCTAGGTGTCCTGACGCTAACCCTAGTTGTCGTGACGCTAACCCTAGTTGTCCTGACGCTAACCCTATATGTCCTGACGCTAACCCTAGTCGTCCTGACGCTAACCCTAGTTGTCGTGACGCTAACCCTAGTTGTCGTGACGCTAACCCTAGTTGTCCTGACGCTAACCCTAGTTGTCCTGACGCTAACCCTAGTTGTCCTGACGCTAACCCTAGTTGTCGTGACGCTAACCCTAGTTGTCCTGACGCTAACCCTAGTTGTCCTGACGCTAACCCTAGTTGTCGTGACGCTAACCCTAGTTGTCCTGACGCTAACCCTAGTTGTCGTGACGCTAACCCTAGTTGTCCTGACGCTAACCCTAGTTGTCGTGACGCTAACCCTAGTTGTCCTGACGCTAACCCTAGTTGTCCTGACGCTAACCCTAGTTGTCCTGACGCTAACCCTAGTTGTCGTGACGCTAACCCTAGTTGTCCTGATGCTAACCCTAGTTGTGACGCTAACCCTAGTTGTCCTGACGCTAACCCTAGTTGTCCTGACTCTAACCCTAGTTGTCCTGGAGCTAACCCTAGTTGTCCTGGCGCTAACCCTAGTTGTCCTGGCGCTAAACCTAGTTGTCCTGGCGCTAACCCTAGTTGTCCTGATGCTTACCCTAGTTGTCCTGGCGCTAACCCTAGTTGTCCTGGCGCTAACCCTAGTTGTCCTGATGCTAACCCTAGTTGTCCTGACGCTAACCCTAGTTGTCCTGAAGCTAACCCTAGTTGTCCTGACGCTTACCCTAGTTGTCCTGACGCTAACCCAAGTTGTCCTGACGCTAACCCTAGTTGTCCTGACACTAACCCTAGTTGTCCTGACGCTAACCCTAGTTGTCCTGGAGCTAACCCTAGTTGTCCTGGCGCTAACCCTAGTTGTCCTGGCGCTAAACCTAGTTGTCCTGGCGCTAACCCTAGTTGTCCTGGCGCTAACCCTAGTTGTCCTGGCGCTAACCCTAGTTGTAATGGCGCTAACCCTAGTTGTCCTGGCGCTAACCCTAGTTGTCCTGGCGCTAACCCTAGTTGTCCTGGCGCTAACCCTAGTTGTCCTGGCTCTAACCCTAGTTGTCCTGACGCTAACCCTAGTTGTCCTGACGCTAACCCTAGTTGTCCTGACGCTTACCCTAGTTGTCCTGACGCTAACCCTAGTTGTCCTGACGCTAACCCTAGTTGTCCTGACGCTAACCCTAGCTGTCCTGACGCTAACCCTAGCTGTCCTGACGCTAACCCTAGTTGTCCTGACGCTAACCCTAGCTGTCCTGGCGCTAACCCTAGTTGTCCTGGCACTAACCCTAGTTGTCCTGATGCTAACCCTATTTGTCCTGGCGCTAACCCTAGTTGTCCTGGCGCTAACCCTAGTTTTCCTGGCGCTAACCCTAGTTGTCCTGGCGCTAACCCTAGTTGTCCTGGCGCTAACCCTAGTTGTCCTGGCGCTAACCCTAGTTGTCCTGGTGCTAACCCTAGTTGTCCTGGCGCTAACCCTAGTTGTCCTGGCGCTAACCCTAGTTGTCCTTTCACTAACCCTAGTTGTCCTGGCGCTAACCCTAGTTGTCCTGGCGCTAACCCTAGTTGTCCTGGCGCTAACCCTAGTTGTCCTGCCGCTAACCCTAGTTGTCCTGATGCTAACCCGAGTTGTCCTGACGCTAACCCGAGTTGTCCTGACGCTAACCCTAGTTGTCCTGATGCTAACCCTAGTTGTCCTGACGCTAACCCTAGTTGTCCTGAAGCTAACCCTAGTAGTCCTGACGCTAACCCTAGTTGTCCTGACGCTAACCCTAGTTGTCCTGACGCTAACCCTAGTTGTCCTGATGCTAACCCTAGTTGTCCTGACGCTAACCCTAGTTGTCCTGACGCTAACCCTACTTGTCCTGACGCTAACCCTAGTTGTCCTGACGCTAACCCTACTTGTCCTGACGCTAACCCTAGTTGTCCTGACGCTATCCCTAGTTGTCCTGACGCTAACCCTACTTGTCCTGACGCTAACCCTAGTTGTCCTGACGCTAACCCTAGTTGTCATGACGCTAAGCCTACTTGTCCTGACGCTAACCCTACTTGTTCTGACGCTAACCCTAGTTGTCCTGACGCTAACCCTAGTTGTCCTGACGCTAACCCTTCTTGTCCTGACGCTAACCCTAGTTGTCCTGGCGCTAACCCTAGTTGTCCTGGTGCTAACCCTAGTTGTCCTGGCGCTAACCCTAGTTGTCCTGATGCTAACCCGAGTTGTCCTGATGCTAACCCGAGTTGTCCTGAAGCTAACCCGAGTTGTCCTGACGCTAACCCGAGTTGTCCTGACGCTAACCCTAGTTGTCCTGACGCTAACCCTAGTTGTCCTGATGCTAACCCTAGTTGTCCTGAAGCTAACCCTAGTAGTCCTGACGCTAACCCTAGTTGTCCTGACGCTAACCCTAGTTGTCCTGATGCTAACCCTAGTTGTCCTGATGCTAACCCTAGTTGTCCTGACGCTAACCCTACTTGTCCTGACGCTAACCCTAGTTGTCCTGACGCTAACCCAACTTGTCCTGACGCTAACCCTAGTTGTCCTGACGCTAACCTAGTTGTCCTGTCGCTAACCCTACTTGTCCTGACGCTAACCCTAGTTGTCCTGACGCTAACCCTAGTTGTCCTGACGCTAAGCCTACTTGTCCTGACGCTAACCCTACTTGTTCTGACGCTAACCCTAGTTGTCCTGACGCTAACCCTAGTTGTCCTGACGCTAACCCTACTTGTCCTGACGCTAACCCTAGTTGTCCTGGCGCTAACCCTAGTTGTCCTGGCGCTAACCCTAGTTGTCCTGGTGCTAACCCTAGTTGTCCTGGCGCTAACCCTAGTTGTCCTGGCGCTAACCCTAGTTGTCCTGGCGCTAACCCTAGTTGTCCTGGCGCTAACCCTAGTTTTCCTGGCGCTAACCCTGGTTGTCCTGGCGCTAACCCTAGTTGTCCTGACGCTAACCCTAGTTGTCCTGATGCTAACCCGAGTTGTCCTGACGCTAACCCGAGTTGTCCTGACGCTAACCCGAGTTGTCCTGACGCTAACCCTAGTTGTCCCGACGCTAACCCTAGTTGTCCTGACGCTAACCCTAGTTGTCCTGAAGCTAACCCTAGTAGTCCTGACGCTAACCCTAGTTGTCCTGACGCTAACCCTAGTTGTCCTGACGCTAACCCTAGTTGTCCTGATGCTAACCCTAGTTGCCCTGACGCTAACCCTAGTTGTCCTGACGCTAACCCTACTTTTCCTGACGTTAACCCTAGTTGTCCTGACGCTAACCCTACTTGTCCTGACGCTAACCCTAGTTGTCCTGACGCTAACCCTAGTTGTCCTGACGCTAACCCTACTCGTCCAGACTCTAACCCTAGTTGTCCTGACGCTAAGCCTAGTTGTCCTGACGCTATGCCTACTTGTCCTGACGCTAACCCTACTTGTTCTGACGCTAACCCTAGTTGTCCTGACGCTAACCCTAGTTGTCCTGACGCTAAACCTACTTGTCCTGACGCTAACCCTAGTTGTCCTGACGCTAACCCTAGTTGTCCTGACGCTAACCCTAGTTGTCCTGACGCTAACCCTAGTTGTCCTCACGCTAACCCTAGTTGTCCTGACGCTAACCCTAGATGTCCTGACGCTAACCCTAGTTGTCCTGACGCTAACCCTAGTTGTCCTGACGCTAACCCTAGTTGTCCTGGCGCTAACCCTAGTTGTCCTGGCGCTAACCCTAGTTGTCCTGGCGCTAACCCTAGTTGTCCTGACGCTAACCCTAGTTGTCCTGAAGCTAACCCTAGTTGTCCTGAAGCTAACCCTAGTTGTCCTGACGCTTACCCTAGTTATCCTGACGCTAACCCTCGTTGTCCTGACGCTAACCCTAGTTGTCCTGACGCTAACCCTAGTTGACCTGACGCTAACCCTAGTTGTCCTGGAGCTAACCCTAGTTGTCCTGGCGCTAACCCTAGTTGTCCTGGCGCTAAACCTAGTTGTCCTGGCGCTAACCCTAGTTGTCCTGATGCTTACCCTAGTTGTCCTGGCGCTAACCCTAGTTGTCCTGGCGCTAACCCTAGTTGTCCTGATGCTAACCCTAGTTGTCCTGACGCTAACCCTAGTTGTCCTGAAGCTAACCCTAGTTGTCCTGACGCTTACCCTAGTTGTCCTGACGCTAACCCAAGTTGTCCTGACGCTAACCCTAGTTGTCCTGACACTAACCCTAGTTGTCCTGACGCTAACCCTAGTTGTCCTGGAGCTAACCCTAGTTGTCCTGGCGCTAACCCTAGTTGTCCTGGCGCTAAACCTAGTTGTCCTGGCGCTAACCCTAGTTGTCCTGGCGCTAACCCTAGTTGTCCTGGCGCTAACCCTAGTTGTAATGGCGCTAACCCTAGTTGTCCTGGCGCTAACCCTAGTTGTCCTGGCGCTAACCCTAGTTGTCCTGGCGCTAACCCTAGTTGTCCTGGCTCTAACCCTAGTTGTCCTGACGCTAACCCTAGTTGTCCTGACGCTAACCCTAGTTGTCCTGACGCTTACCCTAGTTGTCCTGACGCTAACCCTAGTTGTCCTGACGCTAACCCTAGTTGTCCTGACGCTAACCCTAGCTGTCCTGACGCTAACCCTAGCTGTCCTGACGCTAACCCTAGTTGTCCTGACGCTAACCCTAGCTGTCCTGGCGCTAACCCTAGTTGTCCTGGCACTAACCCTAGTTGTCCTGATGCTAACCCTATTTGTCCTGGCGCTAACCCTAGTTGTCCTGGCGCTAACCCTAGTTTTCCTGGCGCTAACCCTAGTTGTCCTGGCGCTAACCCTAGTTGTCCTGGCGCTAACCCTAGTTGTCCTGGCGCTAACCCTAGTTGTCCTGGCGCTAACCCTAGTTGTCCTGGTGCTAACCCTAGTTGTCCTGGCGCTAACCCTAGTTGTCCTGGCGCTAACCCTAGTTGTCCTTTCACTAACCCTAGTTGTCCTGGCGCTAACCCTAGTTGTCCTGGCGCTAACCCTAGTTGTCCTGGCGCTAACCCTAGTTGTCCTGCCGCTAACCCTAGTTGTCCTGATGCTAACCCGAGTTGTCCTGACGCTAACCCTAGTTGTCCTGATGCTAACCCTAGTTGTCCTGACGCTAACCCTAGTTGTCCTGAAGCTAACCCTAGTAGTCCTGACGCTAACCCTAGTTGTCCTGACGCTAACCCTAGTTGTCCTGACGCTAACCCTAGTTGTCCTGATGCTAACCCTAGTTGTCCTGACGCTAACCCTAGTTGTCCTGACGCTAACCCTACTTGTCCTGACGCTAACCCTAGTTGTCCTGACGCTAACCCTACTTGTCCTGACGCTAACCCTAGTTGTCCTGACGCTATCCCTAGTTGTCCTGACGCTAACCCTACTTGTCCTGACGCTAACCCTAGTTGTCCTGATGCTAACCCTAGTTGTCATGACGCTAAGCCTACTTGTCCTGACGCTAACCCTACTTGTTCTGACGCTAACCCTAGTTGTCCTGACGCTAACCCTAGTTGTCCTGACGCTAACCCTTCTTGTCCTGACGCTAACCCTAGTTGTCCTGGCGCTAACCCTAGTTGTCCTGGTGCTAACCCTAGTTGTCCTGGCGCTAACCCTAGTTGTCCTGATGCTAACCCGAGTTGTCCTGATGCTAACCCGAGTTGTCCTGAAGCTAACCCGAGTTGTCCTGACGCTAACCCGAGTTGTCCTGACGCTAACCCTAGTTGTCCTGACGCTAACCCTAGTTGTCCTGATGCTAACCCTAGTTGTCCTGAAGCTAACCCTAGTAGTCCTGACGCTAACCCTAGTTGTCCTGACGCTAACCCTAGTTGTCCTGACGCTAACCCTAGTTGTCCTGATGCTAACCCTAGTTGTCCTGATGCTAACCCTAGTTGTCCTGACGCTAACCCTACTTGTCCTGACGCTAACCCTAGTTGTCCTGACGCTAACCCAACTTGTCCTGACGCTAACCCTAGTTGTCCTGACGCTAACCTAGTTGTCCTGTCGCTAACCCTACTTGTCCTGACGCTAACCCTAGTTGTCCTGACGCTAACCCTAGTTGTCCTGACGCTAAGCCTACTTGTCCTGACGCTAACCCTACTTGTTCTGACGCTAACCCTAGTTGTCCTGACGCTAACCCTAGTTGTCCTGACGCTAACCCTACTTGTCCTGACGCTAACCCTAGTTGTCCTGGCGCTAACCCTAGTTGTCCTGGCGCTAACCCTAGTTGTCCTGGTGCTAACCCTAGTTGTCCTGGCGCTAACCCTAGTTGTCCTGGCGCTAACCCTAGTTGTCCTGGCGCTAACCCTAGTTGTCCTGGCGCTAACCCTAGTTTTCCTGGCGCTAACCCTGGTTGTCCTGGCGCTAACCCTAGTTGTCCTGACGCTAACCCTAGTTGTCCTGATGCTAACCCGAGTTGTCCTGACGCTAACCCGAGTTGTCCTGACGCTAACCCGAGTTGTCCTGACGCTAACCCTAGTTGTCCCGACGCTAACCCTAGTTGTCCTGACGCTAACCCTAGTTGTCCTGAAGCTAACCCTAGTAGTCCTGACGCTAACCCTAGTTGTCCTGACGCTAACCCTAGTTGTCCTGACGCTAACCCTAGTTGTCCTGATGCTAACCCTAGTTGTCCTGACGCTAACCCTAGTTGTCCTGACGCTAACCCTACTTTTCCTGACGTTAACCCTAGTTGTCCTGACGCTAACCCTACTTGTCCTGACGCTAACCCTAGTTGTCCTGACGCTAACCCTAGTTGTCCTGACGCTAACCCTACTCGTCCTGACTCTAACCCTAGTTGTCCTGACGCTAAGCCTAGTTGTCCTGACGCTATGCCTACTTGTCCTGACGCTAACCCTACTTGTTCTGACGCTAACCCTAGTTGTCCTGACGCTAACCCTAGTTGTCCTGACGCTAAACCTACTTGTCCTGACGCTAACCCTAGTTGTCCTGACGCTAACCCTAGTTGTCCTGACGCTAACCCTAGTTGTCCTGACGCTAACCCTAGTTGTCCTCACGCTAACCCTAGTTGTCCTGACGCTAACCCTAGATGTCCTGACGCTAACCCTAGTTGTCCTGACGCTAACCCTAGTTGTCCTGACGCTAACCCTAGTTGTCCTAACGGTAACCCTAGTTGTCCTGACGCTAACCCTAGTTGTCCTGACGCTAACCCTAGTTGTCCTGACGCTAACCCTAGTTGTCCTGACGCTAACCCTAGTTGTCCTGACGCTAACCCTACTTGTCCTGACGCTAACCCTAGTTGTCCTGACGCTAACCCTAGTTGTCCTGATGCTAACCCTACTTGTCCTGACGCTAAACCTAGTTGTCCTGACGCTAACCCTAGTTGTCCTGACGCTAACCCTAGTTGTCCTGACGCTAACCCTAGTTGTCCTGACGCTAACCCTACTTGTCCTGACGCTAACCCTAGTTGTCCTGACGCTAACCCTAGTTGTCCTGACGCTAACCCTACTTGTCCTGATGCTAACCCTAGTTGTCCTGACGCTAACCCGAGATATCCTGACGCTAACCCTAGTTGTCCTGACGCTAACCCGATTTGTCCTGACGCTAACCCTAGTTGTCGTGACGCTAACCCTAGGTGTCCTGACGCTAACCCTAGTTGTCGTGACGCTAACCCTAGTTGTCCTGACGCTAACCCTAGTTGTCCTGACGCTAACCCTAGTTGTCCTGACGCTAACCCTAGTTGTCCTGAAGCTAACCCTAGTTGTCCTGACGCTAACCCTAGTTGTCGTGACGCTAACCCTAGGTGTCCTGACGCTAACCCTAGTTGTCGTGACGCTAACCCTAGTTGTCCTGACGCTAACCCTATATGTCCTGACGCTAACCCTAGTTGTCCTGACGCTAACCCTAGTTGTCGTGACGCTAACCCTAGTTGTCCTGACGCTAACCATAGTTGTCGTGACGCTAACCCTAGTTGTCCTGACGCTAACCCTAGTTGTCCTGACGCTAACCCTAGTTGTCGTGACGCTAACCCTAGTTGTCGTGACGCTAACCCTAGTTGTCCTGACGCTAACCCTAGTTGTCCTGACGCTAACCCTACTTGTCCTGACGCTAACCCTAGTTGTCCTGGCGCTAACCCTAGTTGTCCTGGCGCTAACCCTAGTTGTCCTGGTGCTAACCCTAGTTGTCCTGGCGCTAACCCTAGTTGTCCTGGCGCTAACCCTAGTTGTCCTGGCGCTAACCCTAGTTGTCCTGGCGCTAACCCTAGTTTTCCTGGCGCTAACCCTGGTTGTCCTGGCGCTAACCCTAGTTGTCCTGACGCTAACCCTAGTTGTCCTGATGCTAACCCGAGTTGTCCTGACGCTAACCCGAGTTGTCCTGACGCTAACCCGAGTTGTCCTGACGCTAACCCTAGTTGTCCCGACGCTAACCCTAGTTGTCCTGACGCTAACCCTAGTTGTCCTGAAGCTAACCCTAGTAGTCCTGACGCTAACCCTAGTTGTCCTGACGCTAACCCTAGTTGTCCTGACGCTAACCCTAGTTGTCCTGATGCTAACCCTAGTTGTCCTGACGCTAACCCTAGTTGTCCTGACGCTAACCCTACTTTTCCTGACGTTAACCCTAGTTGTCCTGACGCTAACCCTACTTGTCCTGACGCTAACCCTAGTTGTCCTGACGCTAACCCTAGTTGTCCTGACGCTAACCCTACTCGTCCTGACTCTAACCCTAGTTGTCCTGACGCTAAGCCTAGTTGTCCTGACGCTATGCCTACTTGTCCTGACGCTAACCCTACTTGTTCTGACGCTAACCCTAGTTGTCCTGACGCTAACCCTAGTTGTCCTGACGCTAAACCTACTTGTCCTGACGCTAACCCTAGTTGTCCTGACGCTAACCCTAGTTGTCCTGACGCTAACCCTAGTTGTCCTGACGCTAACCCTAGTTGTCCTCACGCTAACCCTAGTTGTCCTGACGCTAACCCTAGATGTCCTGACGCTAACCCTAGTTGTCCTGACGCTAACCCTAGTTGTCCTGACGCTAACCCTAGTTGTCCTAACGGTAACCCTAGTTGTCCTGACGCTAACCCTAGTTGTCCTGACGCTAACCCTAGTTGTCCTGACGCTAACCCTAGTTGTCCTGACGCTAACCCTAGTTGTCCTGACGCTAACCCTACTTGTCCTGACGCTAACCCTAGTTGTCCTGACGCTAACCCTAGTTGTCCTGATGCTAACCCTACTTGTCCTGACGCTAAACCTAGTTGTCCTGACGCTAACCCTAGTTGTCCTGACGCTAACCCTAGTTGTCCTGACGCTAACCCTAGTTGTCCTGACGCTAACCCTACTTGTCCTGACGCTAACCCTAGTTGTCCTGACGCTAACCCTAGTTGTCCTGACGCTAACCCTACTTGTCCTGATGCTAACCCTAGTTGTCCTGACGCTAACCCGAGATATCCTGACGCTAACCCTAGTTGTCCTGACGCTAACCCGATTTGTCCTGACGCTAACCCTAGTTGTCGTGACGCTAACCCTAGGTGTCCTGACGCTAACCCTAGTTGTCGTGACGCTAACCCTAGTTGTCCTGACGCTAACCCTAGTTGTCCTGACGCTAACCCTAGTTGTCCTGACGCTAACCCTAGTTGTCCTGAAGCTAACCCTAGTTGTCCTGACGCTAACCCTAGTTGTCGTGACGCTAACCCTAGGTGTCCTGACGCTAACCCTAGTTGTCGTGACGCTAACCCTAGTTGTCCTGACGCTAACCCTATATGTCCTGACGCTAACCCTAGTTGTCCTGACGCTAACCCTAGTTGTCGTGACGCTAACCCTAGTTGTCCTGACGCTAACCCTAGTTGTCGTGACGCTAACCCTAGTTGTCCTGACGCTAACCCTAGTTGTCCTGACGCTAACCCTAGTTGTCGTGACGCTAACCCTAGTTGTCGTGACGCTAACCCTAGTTGTCCTGACGCTAACCCTAGTTGTCCTGACGCTAACCCTAGTTGTCCTGACGCTAACCCTACTTGTCCTGACGCTAACCCTAGTTGTCCTGACGCTAACCCTAGTTGTCCTGACGCTAACCCTACTTGTCCTGATGCTAACCCTAGTTGTCCTGACGCTAACCCGAGATATCCTGACGCTAACCCTAGTTGTCCTGACGCTAACCCGATTTGTCCTGACGCTAACCCTAGTTGTCGTGACGCTAACCCTAGGTGTCCTGACGCTAACCCTAGTTGTCGTGACGCTAACCCTAGTTGTCCTGACGCTAACCCTAGTTGTCCTGACGCTAACCCTAGTTGTCCTGACGCTAACCCTAGTTGTCCTGAAGCTAACCCTAGTTGTCCTGACGCTAACCCTAGTTGTCGTGACGCTAACCCTAGGTGTCCTGACGCTAACCCTAGTTGTCGTGACGCTAACCCTAGTTGTCCTGACGCTAACCCTATATGTCCTGACGCTAACCCTAGTTGTCCTGACGCTAACCCTAGTTGTCGTGACGCTAACCCTAGTTGTCCTGACGCTAACCCTAGTTGTCGTGACGCTAACCCTAGTTGTCCTGACGCTAACCCTAGTTGTCCTGACGCTAACCCTAGTTGTCGTGACGCTAACCCTAGTTGTCGTGACGCTAACCCTAGTTGTCCTGACGCTAACCCTAGTTGTCGTGACGCTAACCCTAGTCGTCCTGACGCTAACCCTAGTTGTCCTGACGCTAACCCTAGTTGTCCTGACGCTAACCATAGTTGTCCTGACGCTAACCCTAGTTGTCGTGACGCTAACCCTAGTTGTCCTGATGCTAACCCTAGTTGTGACGCTAACCCTAGTTGTCCTGACGCTAACCCTAGTTGTCCTGACGCTAACCCTAGTTGTCCTGACGCTAACCCTAGTTGTCCTGACGCTAACCCTAGTTGTAGTGACGCTAACCCTAGTTGTCCTGATGCTACCCCTAGTTGTGACGCTAACCCTAGTTGTCCTGACGCTAACCCTAGTTGTCCTGACGCTAACCCTAGTTGTCGTGACGCTAACCCTAGTTCTCCTGACGCTAACCCTAGTTGTCCTGACGCTAACCCTAGTTGTCCTGACGCTAACCCTAGTTGTCCTGAAGCTAACCCTAGTTGTCCTGACGCTAACCCTAGTTGTCGTGACGCTAACCCTAGGTGTCCTGACGCTAACCCTAGTTGTCGTGACGCTAACCCTAGTTGTCCTGACGCTAACTCTAGTTGTCATGACGCTAACCCTAGTTGTCGTGACGCTAACCCTAGTTGTCCTGACGCTAACCCTAGTTGTCCTGACGCTAACCCTAGTTGTCCTGACGCTAACCCTAGTTGTCCTGACGCTAACCCTAGTTGTCGTGACGCTAACCCTAGTTGTCCTGACGCTAACCCTAGTTGTCCTGACGCTAACCCTAGTTGTCCTGACGCTAACCCTAGTTGTCGTGACGCTAACCCTAGTTGTCCTGACGCTAACCCTAGTTGTCGTGACGCTAACCCTAGTTGTCCTGACGCTAACCCTAGTTGTCGTGACGCTAACCCTAGTTGTCCTGACGCTAACCCTAGTTGTCCTGACGCTAACCCTAGTTGTCCTGACGCTAACCCTAGTTGTCGTGACGCTAACCCTAGTTGTCCTGACGCTAACCCTAGTTGTCCTGACGCTAACCCTAGTTGTCCTGACGCTAACCCTAGTTGTCGTGACGCTAACCCTAGTTGTCCTGACGCTAACCCTAGTTGTCGTGACGCTAACCCTAGTTGTCCTGACGCTAACCCTAGTTGTCGTGACGCTAACGCTAGTTGTCCTGACGCTAACCCTAGTTGTCCTGACGCTAACCCTAGTTGTCCTGACGCTAACCCTAGTTGTCGTGACGATAACCCTAGTTGTCCTGACGCTAACCCTAGTTGTCGTGACGCTAACGCTAGTTGTCCTGACGCTAACCCTAGTTGTCCTGACGCTAACCCTAGTTGTCCTGATGCTAACCCTAGTTGTCCCGACGCTAACCCTAGTTGTCCTGAGGCTAACCCTAGTTGTCCTGACGCTAACCCTAGTTGTCCAGACGCTAACCCTAGTTGTCCTGACGCTAACCCTAGTTGTCCTGACGCTAACCCTAGTTGTCCTGACGCTAACCCTAGTTGTCCTGACGCTATCCCTAGTTGTCCTGACGCTATCCCTAGTTGTCCTGACGCTAACCCTAGTTGTCCTGATGCTAACCCTAGTTGTCCTGACGCTTACCCTAGTTGTCCTGACGCTAACCCTAGTTGTCCTGACGCTAACCCTACTTGTCCTGATGCTTACCCTAGTTGTCCTGACGCTAACCCTAGATGTCCTGACGCTAACCCTAGTTGTCCTGGCGCTAACCCTAGTTGTCCTGGCGCTAACCCTAGTTGTCCTGACGCTAACCCTAGCTGTCCTGACGCTAACCCTAGCTGTCCTGACGCTAACCCTAGCTGTCCTGACGCTAACCCTAGTTGTCCTGACGCTAACCCTAGCTGTCCTGGCGCTAACCCTAGTTGTCCTGGTGCTAACCCTAGTTGTCCTGATGCTAACCCTATTTGTCCTGGCGCTAACCCTAGTTGTCCTGGCGCTAACCCTAGTTGTCCTGGCGCTAACCCTAGTTTTCCTGGCGCTAACCCTAGTTGTCCTGGCGCTAACCCTAGTTGTCCTGGCGCTAACCCTAGTTGTCCTGGCGCTAACCCTAGTTGTCCTGGCGCTAACCCTAGTTGTCCTGGCGCTAACCCTAGTTGTCCTGGCGCTAACCCTAGTTTTCCTGGCGCTAACCCTAGTTGTCCTGACGCTAACCCTAGTTGTCCTGATGCTAACCCGAGTTGTCCTGACGCTAACCCGAGTTGTCCTGACGCTAACCCGAGTTGTCCTGACGCTAACCCTAGTTTTCCTGACGCTAACCCTAGTTGTCCTGACGCTAACCCTAGTTGTCCTGAAGCTAACCCTAGTAGTCCTGACGCTAACCCTAGTTGTCCTGACGCTTACCCTAGTTGTCCTGACGCTAACCCTAGTTGTCCTGACGCTAACCTTAGTTGTCCTGACGCTAACCCTAGTTGTCCTGACGCTAACCCTACTTGACCTGACGCTAACCCTAGTTGTCCTGACGCTAACCCTACTTGTCCTGACGCTAACCCTAGTTGTCCTGACGCTAACCCTAGTTGTCCTGACGCTAACCCTACTTGTCCTGACGCTAACCCTAGTTGTCCTGACGCTAACCCTAGTTGTCCTGACGCTAAGCCTACTTGTCCTGACGCTAACCCTACTTGTTCTGACGCTAACCCTAGTTGTCCTGACGCTAACCCTAGTTGTCCTGACGCTAACCCTACTTGTCCTGACGCTAACCCTAGTTGTCCTGACGCTAACCCTACTTGTCCTGACGCTAACCCTAGTTGTCCTGACGCTAACCCTAGTTGTCCTCACGCTAACCCTAGTTTTCCTGACGCTAACCCTAGATGTCCTGACGCTAACCCTAGTTGTCCTGACGCTAACCCTAGTTGTCCTGACGCTAACCCTAGTTGTCCTGACGCTAACCCTAGTTGTCCTAACGGTAACCCTAGTTGTCCTGACGCTAACCCTAGTTGTCCTGACGCTAACCCTAGTTGTCCTAACGGTAACCCTAGTTGTCCTGACGCTAACCCTAGTTGTCCTGACGCTAACCCTAGTTGTGCTGACGCTAACCCTAGTTGTCCTGACGCTAACCCTAGTTGTCCTGACGCTAACCCTAGTTGTCCTGATGCTAACCCTACTTGTCCTGACGCTAAACCTAGTTGTCCTGACGCTAACCCTAGTTGTCCTGACGCTAACCCTAGTTGTCCTGACGCTAACCCTAGTTGTCCTGACGCTAACCCTAGTTGTCCTGACGCTAACCCTAGTTATCCTGACGCTAACCCTAGTTGTCCTGACGCTAACCCTAGTTGTCCTGATGCTAACCCTAGTTGTCCTGACGCTAACCCGAGTTGTCCTGACGCTAACCCTAGTTGTCCTGACGCTAACCCGATTTGTCCTGACGCTAACCCGAGTTGTCCTGACGCTAACCTAAGTTGTCCTGACGCTAACCCGAGTTGTCCTGACGCTAACCCGAGTTGTCCTGACGCTAACCCGAGTTGTCCTGACGCTAACCCGAGTTGTCCTGACGCTAACCCAAATTGTCCTGACGCTAACCCGAGTTGTCCTGACGCTAACCCGAGTTGTCCTGACGCTAACCCGAGTTGTCCTGACGCTAACCCGAGTTGTCCTGACACTAACCCTAGTTGTCCTGACGCTAACCCTAGTTGTCCTGACGCTAACCCTAGTTGTCCTGACGCTAACCCTAGTTGTCCTGACGCTAACCCCAGTTGTCCTGACGCTAACCCTAGTTGTCCTGACGCTAACCCTAGTTGTCCTGACGCTAACCCTACTTGTCCTGACGCTAACCCTAGTTGTCCTGACGCTAACCCTAGTTGTCCTGACGCTAACCCTAGTTGTCCTAACGGTAACCCTAGTTGTCCTGACGCTAACCCTAGTTGTCCTGACGCTAACCCTAGTTGTGCTGACGCTAACCCTAGTTGTCCTGACGCTAACCCTAGTTGTCCTGACGCTAACCCTAGTTGTCCTGACGCTAACCCTAGTTGTCCTGACGCTAACCCTAGTTGTCCTGACGCTAACCCTAGTTGTCCTGACGCTAACCCTAGTTGTCCTGACGCTAACCCTAGTTGTCCTGACGCTAACCCTAGTTGTCCTGACGCTAACCCTAGTTATCCTGACGCTAACCCTAGTTGTCCTGACGCTAACCCTACTTGTCCTGATGCTAACCCTAGTTGTCCTGACGCTAACCCGAGTTGTCCTGACGCTAACCCTAGTTGTCCTGACGCTAACCCGATTTGTCCTGACGCTAACCCGAGTTGTCCTGACGCTAACCTAAGTTGTCCTGACGCTAACCCGAGTTGTCCTGACGCTAACCCGAGTTGTCCTGACGCTAACCCGAGTTGTCCTGACGCTAACCCGAGTTGTCCTGACGCTAACCCAAATTGTCCTGACGCTAACCCGAGTTGTCCTGACGCTAACCCGAGTTGTCCTGACGCTAACCCGAGTTGTCCTGACGCTAACCCGAGTTGTCCTGACGCTAACCCTAGTTGTCCTGACGCTAACCCTAGTTGTCCTGACGCTAACCCTAGTTGTCCTGACGCTAACCCTAGTTGTCCTGACGCTAACCCCAGTTGTCCTGACGCTAACCCTAGTTGTCCTGACGCTAACCCTAGTTGTCCTGACGCTAACCCTACTTGTCCTGACGCTAACCCTACTTGTCCTGACGCTAACCCTAGTTGTCCTGACGCTAACCCTAGTTGTCCTGACGCTAACCCGAGTTGTCCTGACGCTAACCCGAGTTGTCCTGACGCTAATACTAGTTGTCCTGACGCTAACCCGAGTTGTCCTGATGCTAACCCGAGTTGTCCTGACGCTAACCCAAGTTGTCCTGACGCTAACCCGAGTTGTCCTGACGCTAACCCGAGTTGTCCTGACGCTAACCCGAGTTGTCCTGACGCTAACTCGAGTTGTCCTGACGCTAACCCGAGTTGTCCTGACGCTAACCCGAGTTGTCCTGACGCTAACCCGAGTTGTCCTGACGCTAACCTGAGTTGTCCTGATGCTAACCCGAGTTGTCCTGACGCTAAACCTAATTGTCCTGACGCTAACACGAGTTGTCCTGACGCTAACCCTAGTTGTCCCGATGCTAACCCTAGTTGTCCTGACGCTAACCCTACTTGTCCTGACGCTAACCCTAGTTGTGCTGACGCTAACCTTAGTTGTCCTGACGCTATCCCTACTTGTCCTGACGCTAACCCTAGTTGTCCTGACGCTAACCCTAGTTGTCCTGACGCTAACCCTACTTGTCGTGACGCTAACCCTACTTGTCCTGACGCTAACCCTAGTTGTCCTGACGCTAACCCTAGTTGTCCTGACGCTAACCCTACTTGTCCTGACGCTAACCCTACTTGTCCTGAAGCTAACCCTAGTTGTCCTGACGCTAACTCTACTTGTCCTGATGCTAACCCTACTTGTCCTGACGCTAACCCTTGTTGTCCTGACGCTAACCCTAGTTGTCCTGACGCTAACCCTACTTGTCCTGAAGCTAACCCTAGTTGTCCTGACGCTAACCCTAGTTGTCCTGACGCTAACCATAGATGTCCTGACGCTAACCCTAGTTGTCCTGACGCTAACCCTAGTTGTCCTGACGCTAACCCTACTTGTCCTGACGCTAACCCTACTTGTCCTGATGCTAACCCTAGTTGTCCTGACGCTAACCCTACTTGTCCTGACGCTAACCCTACTTGTCCTGACGCTAACCCTAGTTGTCCTGACGCTAACCCTAGTTGTCCTGACGCTAACCCTACTTGTCCTGACGCTAACCCTACTTGTCCTGACGCTAACCCTAGATGTACTGACGCTAACCCTAGTTGTCCTGACGCTAACCTTAGTTGTCCTGACGCTAACCCTAGTTGTCCTGACGCTAACCCTAGTTGTCCTGACGCTAACCCTAGTTGTCCTGACGCTAACCATAGATGTCCTGACGCTAACCCTAGTTGTCCTGACGCTAACCCTAGATGTCCTGACTCTAACCCTAGTTGTCCTGATACTAACCCTAGTTGTCCTGACGCTAACCCTAGTTGTCCTGACGCTAACCCTACTTGTCCTGACGCTAACCCTACTTGTCCTGACGCTAACCCTACTTGTCCTGACGCTAACCCTACTTGTCCTGATGCTAACCCTACTTGTCCTGACGCTAACCCTAGTTGTCCTGACGCTAACCCTAGTTGTCCTTACGCTAACCCTAGTTGTCCTGACACTAACCCTACTTGTCCTGACGCTAACCCTACTTGTCCTGACGCTAACCCTATATGTACTGACGCTAACCCTAGTTGTCCTGATGGTAACCTTAGTTGTCCTGACGCTAACCCTAGTTGTCCTGACGCTAACCCTAGTTGTCCTGACGCTAACCCTAGTTGTCCTGACGCTAACCATAGATGTCCTGACGCTAACCCTAGATGTCCTGACGCTAACCCTAGTTGTCCTGATACTAACCCTAGTTGTCCTGACGCTAACCCTAGTTGTCCTGACGCTAACCCTAGTTGTCCTGACGCTAACCCTACTTGTCCTGACGCTAACCCTACTTGTCCTGACGCTAACCCTACTTGTCCTGACGCTAACCCTACTTGTCCTGATGCTAACCCTACTTGTCCTGACGCTAACCCTAGTTGTCCTGACGCTAACCCTAGTTGTCCTTACGCTAACCCTAGTTGTCCTGACGCTAACCGTACTTGTCCTGACGCTAACCCTAGATGTCCTGACGCTAACCCTAGATGTCCTGACGCTAACCCTAATTGTCCTGATGCTAACCCTAGTTGTCCTGACGCTAACCCTAGTTGTCCTGACGCTAACCCTAGTTGTCCTTACGCTAACCCTAGTTGTCCTGACACTAACCCTAGTTGTCCTGACGCTAACCCTACTTGTCCTGACGCTAACCCTAGTTGTCCTGACGCTAACCCTAGTTGTCCTGACGCTAACCCTAGTTGTCCTGACGCAAACCCTAGTTGTCCTGACGCTAACACTAGTTGTCCTGACGCTAACCCTAGTTGTCCTGACGCTAACCCTACTTGTCCTGACGCTAACCCTACTTGTCCTGACGCTAACCCTAGTTGTCCTGACGCTAACCCTACTTGTCCTGACGCTAACCCTAGTTGTCCTGACGCTAACCCTAGTTGTCCTGACACTAACCCTAGATGTCCTGACGCTAACCCTAGTTGTCGTGACGCTAACCCTAGTTGTCCTGACGCTAACCCTACTTGTCCTGACGCTAACCCTACTTGTCCTGACGCTAGCCCTAGTTGTCCTGATGCTAACCCTAGTTGTCCTGAAGCTAACCCTAGTTGTCCTGACGCTAACCCTAGTTGTCCTGACGCTAACCATAGTTGTCCTGATGCTAACCCTAGTTGTCCTGACGCTAACCCTTGTTGTCCTGACGCTAACCCTAGTTGTCCTGACGCTAACCCTACTTGTCCTGACGCTAACCCTACTTGTCCTGACGCTAACCCTAGTTGTCCTGACGCTAACCCAGGTTGTCCTGATGCTAACCCTAGTTGTCCTGACGCTAACCCTACTTGTCCTGACGCTAACCCTAGTTGTCCTGACGCTAACCCTAGTTGTCCTGACGCTAACCCTACTTGTCCTGACGCTAACCCTAGTTGTTCTGACGCTAACCCTAGTTGTCCTGACGCTAACCCTAGTTGTCCTGATGCTAACCCGAGTTGTCCTGAAGCTAACCCGAGTTGTCCTGACGCTAACCCTAGTTGTTCTGACGTTAACCCGAGTTGTCCTGACGCTAACCCGAGTTGTCCTGACGCTAACCCGAGTTGTCCTGACGCTAACCCGAGTTGTCCTGACGCTAACCCTACTTGTCCTGAAGCTAACCCTAGTTGTCCTGAAGCTAACCCTACTTGTCCTGACGCTAACCCTAGTTGTCCTGACGCTAACCCTACTTGTACTGATGCTAACCCTAGTTGTCCTGACGCTAACCCTAGTTGTCCTGACGCTAACCCTACTTGTCCTGACGCTAACCCTACTTGTCCTGACGCTAACCCTACTTGTCCTGACGCTAACCCTACTTGTCCTGACGCTAACCCTACTTGTATTGACGCTAACCCTAGTTGTCCTGACGCTAACCCTAGTTGTCCTGACGCTAACCCTAGTTGTCCTGACGCTAACACTAGTTGTCCTGACGCTAACCCTACTTGTCCTGACGCTAACCCTACTTGTCCTGACGCTAACCCTACTTGTCCTGACGCTAACCCTAGTTGTCCTGACGCTAACCCTACTTGTCCTGACGCTAACCCTAGTTGTCCTGACGCTAACCCTAGTTGTCCTGATGCTAACCCTAGATGTCCTGACGCTAACCCTAGTTGTCGTGACGCTAACCCTAGTTGTCCTGACGCTAACCCTACTTGTCCTGACGCTAACCCTACTTGTCCTGACGCTAGCCCTAGTTGTCCTGACGCTAACCCTAGATGTCCTGAAGCTAACCCTAGTTGTCCTGACGCTAACCGTTGTTGTTCTTACGCTAACCCTTGTTGTCCTGACGCTAACCCTAGTTGTCCTGACGCTAACCCTAGTTGTCCTGACGCTAACCCTACTTGTCCTGACGCTAACCCTAGTTGTCCTGACGCTAACCCAGGTTGTCCTGACGCTAACCCTAGTTGTCCTGACGCTAACCCTACTTGTCCTGACGCTAACCCTACTTGTCCTGACGCTAACCCTACTTGTCCTGACGCTAACCCTACTTGTCCTGACGCTAACCCTAGTTGTTGTGACGCTAACCCTAGTTGTCCTGACGCTAACCCTAGTTGTCCTGACGCTAACCCTACTTGTCCTGACGCTAACCCCAGTTGTCCTGACGCTAACCCTAGTTGTCCTCACGCTAACCCTACTTGTCCTGACGCTAACCCTACTTGTCCTGACGCTAACCCTAGTTGTCCTGACGCTAACCCTACTTGTCCTGACGCTAACCCTAGTTGTCCTGACGCTAACCCTAGTTGTCCTGACGCTAACCCTAGATGTCCTGACGCTAACCCTAGTTGTCGTGACGCTAACCCTAGTTGTCCTGACGCTAACCCTACTTGTCCTGACGCTAACCCTACTTGTCCTGACGCTAGCCCTAGTTGTCCTGACGCTAACCCTAGTTGTCCTGAAGCTAACCCTAGTTGTCCTGACGCTAACCCTAGTTGTCCTGACGCTAACCCTAGTTGTCCTGATGCTAACCCTAGTTGTCCTGACGCTAACCCTTGTTGTCCTGACGCTAACCCTAGTTGTCCTGAAGCTAACCCTAGTTGTCCTGACGGTAACCCTACTTGTCCTGACGCTAACCCTAGTTGTTCTGACGTTAACCCGAGTTGTCCTGACGCTAACCCGAGTTGTCCTGACGCTAACCCGAGTTGTCCTGACGCTAACCCGAGTTGTCCTGACGCTAACCCTACTTGTCCTGAAGCTAACCCTAGTTGTCCTGAAGCTAACCCTACTTGTCCTGACGCTAACCCTAGTTGTCCTGACGCTAACCCTAGTTGTCCTGACGCTAACCCTAGTTGTCCTGACGCTAACCCTACTTGTCCTGACGCTAACCCTACTTGTCCTGACGCTAACCCTACTTGTCCTGACGCTAACCCTAGTTGTCCTGACGCTAACCCTAGTTGTCCTGACGCTAACCCTAGTTGTCCTGACGCTAACACTAGTTGTCCTGACGCTAACCCTAGTTGTCCTCACGCTAACCCTACTTGTCCTGACGCTAACCCTACTTGTCCTGACGCTAACCCTAGTTGTCCTGACGCTAACCCTACTTGTCCTGACGCTAACCCTAGTTGTCCTGACGCTAACCCTAGTTGTCCTGACACTAACCCTAGATGTCCTGACGCTAACCCTAGTTGTCGTGACGCTAACCCTAGTTGTCCTGACGCTAACCCTACTTGTCCTGACGCTAACCCTACTTGTCCTGACGCTAGCCCTAGTTGTCCTGACGCTAACCCTAGTTGTCCTGAAGCTAACCCTAGTTGTCCTGACGCTAACCCTAGTTGTCCTGACGCTAACCCTAGTTGTCCTGACGCTAACCCTAGTTGTCCTGACGCTAACCCTACTTGTCCTGACGCTAACCCCAGTTGTCCTGACGCTAACCCGAGTTGTCCTGAAGCTAACCCGAGTTGTCCTGACGCTAACCCTAGTTGTCCTGACGTTAACCCGAGTTGTCCTGACGCTAACCCGAGTTGTCCTGACGCTAACCCGAGTTGTCCTGACGCTAACCCGAGTTGTCCTGACGCTAACCCTACTTGTCCTGAAGCTAACCCTAGTTGTCCTGAAGCTAACCCTACTTGTCCTGACGCTAACCCTAGTTGTCCTGACGCTAACCCTACTTGTCCTGACGCTAACCCTAGTTGTCCTGACGCTAACCCTAGTTGTCCTGACGCTAACCCTAGTTGTCCTGACGCTAACCCTACTTGTCCTGACGCTAACCCTACTTGTCCTGACGCTAAACCTACTTGTCCTGACGCTAACCCTACTTGTCCTGACGCTAACCCTACTTGTCCTGACGCTAACCCTACTTGTCCTGACGCTAACCCTAGTTGTCCTGACGCTAAACCTAGTTGTCCTGACGCTAACCCTACTTGTCCTGACGCTAACCCTAGTTGTCCTGACGGCAACCCTAGTTGTCCTGACGCTAACCCTAGTTGTCCTGACGCTAACCCTACTTGTCCTGACGCTAACCCTACTTGTCCTGACGCTAACCCTAGTTTTCCTGACGCTAACCCTAGTTGTCCTGACGCTAACCCTAGTTGTCCTGACGCTAACCCTAGTTGTCCTGACGCTAACCCTAGTTGTTCTGACGCTAACCCTAGTTGTCCTGACGCTAACCCTAGTTGTCCTGACGCTAACCCTAGTTGTCCTGATGCTAACCCTAGTTGTCCTGACGCTAACCCTACTTGTCGTGACGCTAACCCTACTTGTCCTGACGCTAACTCTAGTTGTCCTGACGATAACCCTAGTTGTCCTAACGCTAAACCTACTTGTCCTGAAGCTAACCCTAGTTGTCCTGACGCTAACCCTAGTTGTCCTGACGCTAACCCTACTTGTCCTGACGCTAACCCTACTTGTCCTGACGCTAACCCTAGTTGTCCTGACGCTAACCCGAGTTGTCCTGAAGCTAACCCGAGTTATCCTGACGCTAACCCTAGTTGTCCTGACGCTAACCCGAGTTGTCCTGACGCTAACCCTAGTTGTCCTGACGCTAACCCTAGTTGTCCTGACGCTAACCCGAGTTGTCCTGACGCTAACCCGAGTTGTCCTGACGCTAAACCGATTTGTCCTGACGCTAACCCAAGTTGTCCTGACGCTAACCCGAGTTGTCCTGACGCTAACCCGAGTTGTCCTGACGCTAACTCGAGTTTTCCTGAGGCTAACCCGAGTTGTCCTGACGCTAACCCGAGTTGTCCTGACGCTAACCCGAGTTGTCCTGACGCAAACCCGAGTTGTCCTGACGCTAACCCTAATTGTCCTGACGCTAACCCTAGTTGTCCTGACGCTAACCCTAGTTGTCCTGACGCTAACCCTAGTTGTCCTGATGCTAACCCTACTTGTCCTGACGCTAACCTTAGTTGTCCTGACGCTAACCCTACTTGTCCTGACGCTAACCCTAGTTGTCCTGACGCTAACCCTAGTTGTCCTGACGCTAACCCTAGTTGTCCTGACGCTAACCCTACTTTTCCTGACGCTAACCCTAGTTGTCCTGACGCTAACCCTACTTGTCCTGACGCTAACCCTAGATGTCCTGACGCTAACCCTAGTTGTCCTGACGCTAACCCTACTTGTCCTGAAGCTAACCCTAGTTGTCCTGAAGCTAACCCTACTTGTCCTGACGCTAACCCTAGTTGTCCTGACGCTAACCCTACTTGTCCTGACGCTAACCCTAGTTGTCCTGACGCTAACCCTAGTTGTCCTGACGCTAACCCTACTTGTCCTGACGCTAACCCTACTTGTCCTGACGCTAAACCTACTTGTCCTGACGCTAACCCTACTTGTCCTGACGCTAACCCTAGTTGTCCTGACGCTAAACCTAGTTGTCCTGACGCTAACCCTACTTGTCCTGAAGCTAACCCTAGTTGTCCTGACGCTAACCCTAGTTGTCCTGACGCTAACCCTAGTTGTCCTGACGCTAACCCTACTTGTCCTGACGCTAACCCTACTTGTCCTGACGCTAACCCTAGTTTTCCTGACGCTAACCCTAGTTGTCCTGACGCTAACCCTAGTTGTCCTGATGCTAACCCTAGTTGTCCTGACGCTAACCCTAGTTGTCCTGACGCTAACCCTAGTTGTTCTGACGCTAACCCTAGTTGTCCTGACGCTAACCCTAGTTGTCCTGACGCTAACCCTAGTTGTCCTGACGCTAACCCTAGTTGTCCTGACGCTAACCCTACTTGTCGTGACGCTAACCCTACTTGTCCTGACGCTAACCCTAGTTGTCCTGACGTTAACCCTAGTTGTCCTGACGCTAACCCTAGTTGTCCTGACGCTAACCCTACTTGTCCTGAAGCTAACCCTAGTTGTCCTGACGCTAACCCTACTTGTCCTGACGCTAACCCTACTTGTCCTGACGCTAACCCTACTTGTCCTGACGCTAACCCTAGTTGTCCTGACGCAAACCCTACTTGTCCTGACGCTAACCCTAGTTGTCCTGATGCTAACCCTAGTTGTCGTGACGCTAACCATAGTTGTCCTGACGCTAACCCTAGTTGTCCTGACGCTAACCCTACTTGTCCTGACGCTAACCCTAGTTGTCCTGACGCTAACCCGAGTTGTCCTGAAGCTAACCCGAGTTGTCCTGACGCTAACCCTAGTTGTCCTGACGTTAACCCGAGTTGTCCTGACGCTAACCCTACTTGTCCTGAAGCTAACCCTAGTTGTCCTGAAGCTAACCCTACTTGTCCTGACGCTAACCCTAGTTGTCCTGACGCTAACCCTACTTGTCCTGATGCTAACCCTAGTTGTCCTGACGCTAACCCTACTTGTCCTGATGCTAACCCTAGTTGTCCTGACGCTAACCCTACTTGTCCTGACGCTAACCCTAATTGTCCTGACGCTAACCCTAGTTGTCCTGACGCTAACCCTAGTTGTCCTGACGCTAACCCTACTTGTCCTGACGTTAACCCGAGTTGTCCTGACGCTAACCCGAGATGTCCTGACGCTAACCCTAATTGTCCTGACGCTAACCCTAGTTGTCCTGACGCTAACCCGAGTTGTCCTGACGCTAACGCGAGTTGTCCTGACGCAAACCCGAGTTGTCCTGACGCTAACCCTAATTGTCCTGACGCTAACCCTAGTTGTCCTGACGCTAACCCTAGTTGTCCTGACGCTAACCCTAGTTGTCCTGATGCTAACCCTACTTGTCCTGACGCTAACCCTAGTTGTCCTGACGCTAACCTTAGTTGTCCTGACGCTAACCCTACTTGTCCTGACGCTAACCCTACTTGTCCTGACGCTAACCCTAGTTGTCCTGACGCTAACCCTAGTTGTCCTGACGCTAACCCTACTTTTCCTGATGCTAACCCTAGTTGTCCTGACGCTAACCCTACTTGTCCTGACGCTAACCCTAGATGTCCTGACGCTAACCCTAGTTGTCCTGACGCTAACCCTACTTGTCCTGAAGCTAACCCTAGTTGTCCTGAAGCTAACCCTACTTGTCCTGACGCTAACCCTAGTTGTCCTGACGCTAACCCTACTTGTCCTGACGCTAACCCTAGTTGTCCTGACGCTAAACCTAGTTGTCCTGACGCTAACCCTACTTGTCCTGACGCTAACCCTAGTTGTCCTGACGCTAACCCTAGTTGTCCTGACGCTAACCCTAGTTGTCCTGACGCTAACCCTACTTGTCCTGACGCTAACCCTACTTGTCCTGACGCTAACCCTAGTTTTCCTGACGCTAACCCTAGTTGTCCTGACGCTAACCCTAGTTGTCCTGATGCTAACCCTAGTTGTCCTGACGCTAACCCTAGTTGTTCTGACGCTAACCCTAGTTGTCCTGACGCTAACCCTAGTTGTCCTGACGCTAACCCTACTTGTCCTGAAGCTAACCCTAGTTGTCCTGACGCTAACCCTAGTTGTCCTGACGCTAACCCTAGTTGTCCTGACGCTAACCCTACTTGTCCTGACGCTAACCCTACTTGTCCTGACGCTAACCCTAGTTGTCCTGACGCTAACCCTACTTGTCCTGACGCTACCCCTAGTTGTCCTGACGCTAACCCTAGTTGTCGTGACGCTAACCCTAGTTGTCCTGACGCTAACCCTAGTTGTCCTGACGCTAACCCTACTTGTCCTGACGCTAACCCTAGTTGTCCTGACGCTAACCCGAGTTGTCCTGAAGCTAACCCGAGTTGTCCTGACGCTAACCCTAGTTGTCCTGACGTTAACCCGAGTTGTCCTGACGCTAACCGGAGTTGTCCTGACGCTAACCCGAGTTGTCCTGACGCTAACCCGAGTTGTCCTGACGCTAACCCTACTTGTCCTGAAGCTAACCCTACTTGTCCTGACGCTAACCCTAGTTGTCCTGACGCTAACCCTACTTGTCCTGAGGCTAACCCTAGTTGTCCTGACGCTAACCCTAGTTGTCCTGACGCTAACCCTACTTGTCCTGACGCTAACCCTACTTGTCCTGACGCTAACCCTACTTGTCCTGACGCTAACCCTACTTGTCCTGACGCTAACCCTAGTTGTCCTGACGCTAACCCTAGTTGTCCTGACGCTAACCCTAGTTGTCCTGACGCTAACACTAGTTGTCCTGACGCTAACCCTAGTTGTCCTCACGCTAACCCTACTTGTCCTGACGCTAACCCTACTTGTCCTGACGCTAACCCTAGTTGTCCTGACGCTAACCCTACTTGTCCTGACGCTAACCCTAGTTGTCCTGACGCTAACCCTAGTTGTCCTGACGCTAACCCTAGATGTCCTGACGCTAACCCTAGTTGTCGTGACGCTAACCCTAGTTGTCCTGACGCTAACCCTACTTGTCCTGACGCTAACCCTACTTGTCCTGACGCTAGCCCTAGTTGTCCTGACGCTAACCCTAGTTGTCCTGAAGCTAACCCTAGTTGTCCTGACGCTAACCCTAGTTGTCCTGACGCTAACCCTAGTTGTCCTGATGCTAACCCTAGTTGTCCTGACGCTAACCCTTGTTGTCCTGACGCTAACCCTAGTTGTCCTGACGCTAACCCTACTTGTCCTGACGCTAACCCTAGTTGTCCTGACGCTAACCCAGGTTGTCCTGATGCTAACCCTAGTTGTCCTGACGCTAACCCTACTTGTCCTGACTCTAACCCTAGTTGTCCTGACGCTAACCCTACTTGTCCTGACGCTAACCCTAGTTGTTCTGACGCTAACCCTAGTTGTCCTGACGCTAACCCTAGTTGTCCTGACGCTAACCCTACTTGTCCTGACGCTAACCCTAGTTGTCCTGACGCTAACCCGAGTTGTCCTGAAGCTAACCCGAGTTGTCCTGACGCTAACCCTAGTTGTCCTGACGTTAACCCGAGTTGTCCTGACGCTAACCCGAGTTGTCCTGACGCTAACCCGAGTTGTCCTGACGCTAACCCGAGTTGTCCTGACGCTAACCCTACTTGTCCTGAAGCTAACCCTACTTGTCCTGAAGCTAACCCTACTTGTCCTGACGCTAACCCTAGTTGTCCTGACGCTAACCCTAGTTGTCCTGACGCTAACCCTAGTTGTCCTGACGCTAAACCTAGTTGTCCTGACGCTAACCCTACTTGTCCTGACGCTAACCCGAGTTGTCCTGACGCTAACCCGAGTTGTCCTGACGCTAAACCGAGTTGTCCTGACGCTAACCCAAGGTGTCCTGACGCTAACCCGAGTTGTCCTGACGCTAACCCGAGTTGTCCTGACGCTAACTCGAGTTTTCCTGAGGCTAACCCGAGTTGTCCTGACGCTAACCCGAGTTGTCCTGACGCTAACCCGAGTTGTCCTGACGCAAACCCGAGTTGTCCTGACGCTAACCCTAATTGTCCTGACGCTAACCCTAGTTGTCCTGACGCTAACCCTAGTTGTCCTGACGCTAACCCTAGTTGTCCTGATGCTAACCCTACTTGTCCTGACGCTAACCCTAGTTGTCCTGACGCTAACCCTACTTGTCCTGAGGCTAACCCTAGTTGTCCTGACGCTAACCCTAGTTGTCCTGACGCTAACCCTACTTGTCCTGACGCTAACCCTACTTGTCCTGACGCTAACCCTACTTGTCCTGACGCTAACCCTAGTTGTCCTGACGCTAACCCTAGTTGTCCTGACGCTAACCCTAGTTGTCCTGACGCTAACACTAGTTGTCCTGACGCTAACCCTAGTTGTCCTCACGCTAACCCTACTTGTCCTGACGCTAACCCTACTTGTCCTGACGCTAACCCTAGTTGTCCTGACGCTAACCCTACTTGTCCTGACGCTAACCCTAGTTGTCCTGACGCTAACCCTAGTTGTCCTGACACTAACCCTAGATGTCCTGACGCTAACCCTAGTTGTCGTGACGCTAACCCTAGTTGTCCTGACGCTAACCCTACTTGTCCTGACGCTAACCCTACTTGTCCTGACGCTAGCCCTAGTTGTCCTGACGCTAACCCTAGTTGTCCTGAAGCTAACCCTAGTTGTCCTGACGCTAACCCTAGTTGTCCTGACGCTAACCCTAGTTGTCCTGACGCTAACCCTAGTTGTCCTGACGCTAACCCTTGTTGTCCTGACGCTAACCCTAGTTGTCCTGACGCTAACCCTACTTGTCCTGACGCTAACCCTAGTTGTCCTGACGCTAACCCAGGTTGTCCTGATGCTAACCCTAGTTGTCCTGACGCTAACCCTACTTGTCCTGACGCTAACCCTAGTTGTCCTGACGCTAACCCTACTTGTCCTGACGCTAACCCTAGTTGTCCTGACGCTAACCCTAGTTGTCCTGACGCTAACCCTAGTTGTCCTGACGCTAACCCTACTTGTCCTGACGCTAACCCTAGTTGTCCTGACGCTAACCCGAGTTGTCCTGAAGCTAACCCGAGTTGTCCTGACGCTAACCCTAGTTGTCCTGACGTTAACCCGAGTTGTCCTGACGCTAACCCGAGTTGTCCTGACGCTAACCCGAGTTGTCCTGACGCTAACCCGAGTTGTCCTGACGCTAACCCTACTTGTCCTGAAGCTAACCCTACTTGTCCTGAAGCTAACCCTACTTGTCCTGACGCTAACCCTAGTTGTCCTGACGCTAACCCTACTTGTCCTGATGCTAACCCTAGTTGTCCTGACGCTAACCCTAGTTGTCCTGATGCTAACCCTAGTTGTCCTGACGCTAACCCTACTTGTCCTGACGCTAACCCTACTTGTCCTGACGCTAAACCTACTTGTCCTGACGCTAACCCTACTTGTCCTGACGCTAACCCTACTTGTCCTGACGCTAACCCTACTTGTCCTGACGCTAACCCTAGTTGTCCTGACGCTAAACCTAGTTGTCCTGACGCTAACCCTACTTGTCCTGACGCTAACCCGAGTTGTCCTGACGCTAACCCGAGTTGTCCTGACGCTAAACCGAGTTGTCCTGACGCTAACCCAAGGTGTCCTGACGCTAACCCGAGTTGTCCTGACGCTAACCCGAGTTGTCCTGACGCTAACTCGAGTTTTCCTGAGGCTAACCCGAGTTGTCCTGACGCTAACCCGAGTTGTCCTGACGCTAACCCGAGTTGTCCTGACGCAAACCCGAGTTGTCCTGACGCTAACCCTAATTGTCCTGACGCTAACCCTAGTTGTCCTGACGCTAACCCTAGTTGTCCTGACGCTAACCCTAGTTGTCCTGATGCTAACCCTACTTGTCCTGACGCTAACCCTAGTTGTCCTGACGCTAACCTTAGTTGTCCTGACGCTAACCCTACTTGTCCTGACGCTAACCCTACTTGTCCTGACGCTAACCCTAGTTGTCCTGACGCTAACCCTAGTTGTCCTGACGCTAACCCTACTTTTCCTGACGCTAACCCTAGTTGTCCTGACGCTAAACCTACTTGTCCTGACGCTAACCCTAGATGTCCTGACGCTAACCCTAGTTGTCCTGACGCTAACCCTACTTGTCCTGAAGCTAACCCTAGTTGTCCTGAAGCTAACCCTACTTGTCCTGACGCTAACCCTAGTTGTCCTGACGCTAACCCTACTTGTCCTGACGCTAACCCTAGTTGTCCTGACGCTAAACCTAGTTGTCCTGACGCTAACCCTACTTGTCCTGACGCTAACCCTACTTGTCCTGACGCTAACCCTAGTTGTCCTGACGCTAACCCTAGTTGTCCTGACGCTAACCCTACTTGTCCTGACGCTAAACCTACTTGTCCTGACGCTAACCCTAGTTTTCCTGACGCTAACCCTAGTTGTCCTGACGCTAACCCTAGTTGTCCTGATGCTAACCCTAGTTGTCCTGATGCTAACCCTAGTTGTTCTGACGCTAACCCTAGTTGTCCTGACGCTAACCCTAGTTGTCCTGACGCTAACCCTAGTTGTCCTGACGCTAACCCTAGTTGTCCTGAAGCTAACCCTACTTGTCCTGAAGCTAACCCTACTTGTCCTGACGCTAACCCTAGTTGTCCTGACGCTAACCCTAGTTGTCCTGACGCTAACCCTACTTGTCCTGACGCTAACCCTAGTTGTCCTGACGCTAACCCTAGTTGTCCTGACGCAAACCCGAGTTGTCCTGACGCTAACCCTAATTGTCCTGACGCTAACCCTACTTGTCCTGACGCTAACCCTAGTTGTCCTGACGCTAACCCTAGTTGTCCTGATGCTAACCCTACTTGTCCTGACGCAAACCCGAGTTGTCCTGACGCTAACCCTAATTGTCCTGACGCTAACCCTAGTTGTCCTGACGCTAACCCTAGTTGTCCTGACGCTAACCCTAGTTGTCCTGATGCTAACCCTACTTGTCCTGACGCTAACCCTAGTTGTCCTGACGCTAACCTTAGTTGTCCTGACGCTAACCCTACTTGTCCTGACGCTAACCCTACTTGTCCTGACGCTAACCCTAGTTGTCCTGACGCTAACCCTAGTTGTCCTGACGCTAACCCTACTTTTCCTGACGCTAACCCTAGTTGTCCTGACGCTAAACCTACTTGTCCTGACGCTAACCCTAGATGTCCTGACGCTAACCCTAGTTGTCCTGACGCTAACCCTACTTGTCCTGAAGCTAACCCTAGTTGTCCTGAAGCTAACCCTACTTGTCCTGACGCTAACCCTAGTTGTCCTGACGCTAACCCTACTTGTCCTGACGCTAACCCTAGTTGTCCTGACGCTAAACCTAGTTGTCCTGACGCTAACCCTACTTGTCCTGACGCTAACCCTAGTTGTCCTGACGCTAACCCTAGTTGTCCTGACGCTAACCCTAGTTGTCCTGACGCTAACCCTACTTGTCCTGACGCTAAACCTACTTGTCCTGACGCTAACCCTAGTTTTCCTGACGCTAACCCTAGTTGTCCTGACGCTAACCCTAGTTGTCCTGATGCTAACCCTATTTGTCCTGATGCTAACCCTAGTTGTTCTGACGCTAACCCTAGTTGTCCTGACGCTAACCCTAGTTGTCCTGACGCTAACCCTAGTTGTCCTGACGCTAACCCTAGTTGTCCTGACGCTAACCCTACTTGTCGTGACGCTAACCCTACTTGTCCTGACGCTAACCCTAGTTGTCCTGACGCTAACCCTACTTGTCCTGAAGCTAACCCTAGTTGTCCTGACGCTAACCCTAGTTGTCCTGACGCTAACCCTACTTGTCCTGACGCTAACCCTACTTGTCCTGACGCTAACCCTAGTTGTCCTGACGCTAACCCTACTTGTCCTGACGCTAACCCTAGTTGTCCTGATGCTAACCCTAGTTGTCGTGACGCTAACCCTAGTTGTCCTGATGCTAACCCGAGTTGTGACGCTAACCCTAGTTGTCCTGACGCTAACCCTAGTTGTCCTGACGCTAACCCTAGTTGTCGTGACGCTAACCCTAGTTGTCCTGACGCTAACCCTAGTTGTCCTGACGCTAACCCTAGTTGTCCTGACGCTAAACCTAGTTGTCCTGACGCTAACCCTAGTTGTCCTGACTCTAACCCTAGTTGTCCTGACGCTAACCCTACTTGTCCTGACGCTAACCCTACTTGTCCTGACGCTAGCCCTAGTTGTCCTGACGCTAACCCTAGTTGTCCTGAAGCTAACCCTAGTTGTCCTGACGCTAACCCTAGTTGTCCTGACGCTAACCCTAGTTGTCCTGATGCTAACCCTAGTTGTCCTGACGCTAACCCTTGTTGTCCTGACGCTAACCCTAGTTGTCCTGACGCTAACCCTAGTTGTCCTGACGCTAACCCTACTTGTCCTGACGCTAACCCTAGTTGTCCTGACGCTAACCCAGGTTGTCCTGACGCTAACCCTAGTTGTCCTGACGCTAACCCTACTTGTCCTGACGCTAACCCTAGTTGTCCTGACGCTAACCCTAGTTGTCCTGATGCTAACCCTACTTGTCCTGACGCTAACCCTAGTTGTTCTGACGCTAACCCTAGTTGTCCTGACGCTAACCCTAGTTGTCCTGACGCTAACCCTACTTGTCCTGACGCTAACCCGAGTTGTCCTGAAGCTAACCCGAGTTGTCCTGACGCTAACCCTAGTTGTCCTGACGTTAACCCGAGTTGTCCTGACGCTAACCCGAGTTGTCCTGACGCTAACCCGAGTTGTCCTGACGCTAACCCGAGTTGTCCTGACGCTAACCCTACTTGTCCTGAAGCTAACCCTAGTTGTCCTGAAGCTAACCCTACTTGTCCTGACGCTAACCCTAGTTGTCCTGACGCTAACCCTACTTGTCCTGATGCTAACCCTAGTTGTCCTGACGCTAACCCTATTTGTCCTGACGCTAACCCTACTTGTCCTGACGCTAACCCTACTTGTCCTGACGCTAAACCTACTTGTCCTGACGCTAACCCTACTTGTCCTGACGCTAACCCTACTTGTCCTGACGCTAACCCTACTTGTCCTGACGCTAACCCTAGTTGTCCTGACGCTAAACCTAGTTGTCCTGACGCTAACCCTACTTGTCCTGACGCTAACCCTAGTTGTCCTGACGGCAACCCTAGTTGTCCTGACGCTAACCCTAGTTGTCCTGACGCTAACCCTACTTGTCATGACGCTAACCCTACTTGTCCTGACGCTAACCCTAGTTTTCCTGACGCTAACCCTAGTTGTCCTGACGCTAACCCTAGTTGTCCTGATGCTCACCCTAGTTGTCCTGACGCTAACCCTAGTTGTCCTGACGCTAACCCTAGTTGTTCTGACGCTAACCCTAGTTGTCCTGATGCTAACCCTAGTTGTCCTGACGCTAACTCTAGTTGTCCTGACGCTAACCCTAGTTGTCCTGACGCTAACCCTACTTGTCGTGACGCTAACCCTACTTGTCCTGACGCTAACCCTAGTTGTCCTGACGCTAACCCTAGTTGTCCTGACGATAACCCTAGTTGTCCTGACGCTAACCCTACTTGTCCTGAAGCTAACCCTAGTTGTCCTGACGCTAACCCTAGTTGTCCTGACGCTAACCCTAGTTGTCCTGACGCTAACCCTACTTGTCCTGACTCTAACCCTAGTTGTCCTGACGCTAACCCGAGTTGTCCTGAAGCTAACCCGAGTTATCCTGATGCTAAACCGAGTTGTCCTGACGCTAACCCGAGTTGTCCTGACGCTAACCCGAGTTGTCCTGACGCTAACCCGAGTTGTCCTGACGCCAACTCGAGTTTTCCTGAGGCTAACCCGAGTTGTCCTGACGCTAACCCGAGTTGTCCTGACGCTAACCCGAGTTGTCCTGACGCAAACCCGAGTTGTCCTGACGCTAACCCTAATTGTCCTGACGCTAACCCTAGTTGTCCTGACGCTAACCCTAGTTGTCCTGACGCTAACCCTAGTTGTCCTGATGCTAACCCTACTTGTCCTGACGCTAACCCTAGTTGTCCTGACGCTAACCTTAGTTGTCCTGACGCTAACCCTACTTGTCCTGACGCTAACCCTAGTTGTCCTGACGCTAACCCTAGTTGTCCTGACGCTAACCCTAGTTGTCCTGACGCTAACCCTACTTTTCCTGACGCTAACCCTAGTTGTCCTGACGCTAACCCTACTTGTCCTGACGCTAACCCTAGATGTCCTGACGCTAACCCTAGTTGTCCTGACGCTAACCCTACTTGTCCTGAAGCTAACCCTAGTTGTCCTGACGCTAACCCTAGTTGTCCTGACGCTAACCCTACTTGTCCTGACGCTAACCCTAGTTGTCCTGACGCTAACCCTAGTTGTCCTGACGCTAACCCTACTTGTCCTGACGCTAACCCTACTTGTCCTGATGCTAAACCTACTTGTCCTGACGCTAACCCTACTTGTCCTGACGCTAACCCTAGTTGTCCTGACGCTAAACCTAGTTGTCCTGACGCTAACCCTATTTGTCCTGACGCTAACCCTAGTTGTCCTGACGCTAACCCTAGTTGTCCTGACGCTAACCCTAGTTGTCCTGACGCTAACCCTACTTGTCCTGACGCTAACCCTACTTGTCCTGACTCTAACCCTAGTTTTCCTGACGCTAACCCTAGTTGTCCTGACGCTAACCCTAGTTGTCCTGATGCTAACCCTAGTTGTCCTGACGCTAACCCTAGTTGTCCTGACGCTAACCCTAGTTGTTCTGATGCTAACCCTAGTTGTCCTGACGCTAACCCTAGTTGTCCTGACGCTAACCCTAGTTGTCCTGACGCTAACCCTACTTGTCGTGACGCTAACCCTACTTGTCCTGACGCTAACCCTAGTTGTCCTGACGCTAACCCTAGTTGTCCTGACGCTAACCCTAGTTGTCCTGACGCTAACCCTACTTGTCCTGAAGCTAACCCTAGTTGTCCTGACGCTAACCCTAGTTGTCCTGACGCTAACCCTACTTGTCCTGACGCTAACCCTACTTGTCCTGACGCTAACCCTAGTTGTCCTGACGCTAACCCTACATGTCCTGACGCTAACCCTAGTTGTCCTGATGCTAACCCTAGTTGTCATGACGCTAACCCTAGTTGTCCTGATGCTAAACCTAGTTGTCCTGACGCTAACCCTAGTTGTCCTGACGCTAACCCTAGTTGTCGTGACGCTAACCCTAGTTGTCCTGATGCTAACCCGAGTTGTGACGCTAACCCTAGTTGTCCTGACGCTAACCCTAGTTGTCCTGACGCTAACCCTAGTTGTCGTGACGCTAACCCTAGTTGTCCTGACGCTAACCCTAGTTGTCCTGACGCTAACCCTAGTTGTCCTGACTCTAACCCTAGTTGTCCTGACGCTAACCCTAGTTGTCCTGACGCTAACCCTAGTTGTCCTGGCGCTAACCCTAGTTGTACTGGCGCTAACCCTAGTTGTCCTGACGCTAACCCTAGTTGTCCTGACGCTAACCCTAGGTGTCCTGACGCTAACCTTAGTTGTCGGGACGCTAACCCTAGTTGTCGTGACGCTAACCCTAGTTGTCCTGACGCTAACCCTAGTTGTCCTGACGCTAACCCTAGTTGTACTGACGCTAACCCTAGTTGTCGTGACGCTAACCCTAGTTGTCCTGACGCTAACCCTAGTTGTCCTGACGCTAACCCTAGTTGTCCTGACGCTAACCCTAGTTGTCGTGACGCTAACCCTAGTTGTCCTGACGCTAACCCTAGTTGTCGTGACGCTAACCCTAGTTGTCCTGACGCTAACCCTAGTTGTCGTGACGCTAACCCTAGTTGTCCTGACACTAACCCCAGTTGTCCTGACGCTAACCCTAGTTGTCCTGACGCTAACCCTAGTTGTCCTGGCGCTAACCCTAGTTGTAATGGCGCTAACCCTAGTTGTCCTGGCGCTAACCCTAGTTGTCCTGGCGCTAACCCTAGTTGTCCTGACGCTAACCCTAGTTTTCGTGACGCTAACCCTAGGTATCCTGACGCTAACCCTAGTTGTCGTGACGCTAACCCTAGTTGTCCTGACGCTAACCCTAGTTGTCCTGACGCTAACCCTAGTTGTCCTGACGCTAACCCTAGTTGTCGTGACGCTAACCCTAGTTGTCCTGACGCTAACCCTAGTTGTCCTGACGCTAACCCTAGTTGTCCTGACGCTAACCCTACTTGTCCTGACGCTAACCCTAGTTGTCGTGACGCTAACCCTAGTTGTCCTGACGCTAACCCTAGTTGTCCTGACGCTAACCCTAGTTGTCGTGACGCTAACCCTAGTTGTCCTGACGCTAACCCTACTTGTCCTGACGCTAACCCTAGTTTTCCTGACGCTAACCCTAGTTGTCCTGACGCTAACCCTAGTTGTCCTGATGCTAACCCTAGTTGTCCTGACGCTAACCCTAGTTGTCCTGACGCTAACCCTAGTTGTCCTGACGCTAACCCTAGTTGTCCTGACGCTAACCCTAGTTGTCCTGACGCTAACCCTAGTTGTCCTGACGCTAACCCTACTTGTCGTGACGCTAACCCTACTTGTCCTGACGCTAACCCTAGTTGTCCTGACGCTAACCCTAGTTGTCCTGACGCTAACCCTAGTTGTCGGGACGCTAACCCTAGTTGTCGGGACGCTAACCCTAGTTGTCGTGACGCTAACCCTAGTTGTCCTGACGCTAACCCTAGTTGTCCTGACGCTAACCCTAGTTGTACTGACGCTAACCCTAGTTGTCGTGATGCTAACCCTAGTTGTCCTGACGCTAACCCTAGTTGTCCTGACGCTAACCCTAGTTGTCCTGACGCTAACCCTAGTTGTCGTGACGCTAACCCTAGTTGTCCTGACGCTTACCCTAGTTATCGTGACGCTAACCCTAGTTGTCCTGGCGCTAACCCTAGTTGTCGTGACGCTAACCCTAGTTGTCCTGACGCTAACCCTAGTTGTCCTGGCGCTAACCCTAGTTGTCCTGGCGCTAACCCTAGTTGTCCTGGCGCTAACCCTAGTTGTCCTGACGCTAACCCTAGTTGTCCTGACGCTAACCCTTGTTGTCCTGACGCTAACCCTAGTTGTCCTGACGCTAACCCTAGTTGTCCTGACGCTAACCCTAGTTGTCCTGACGCAAACCCTAGTTGTCCTGACGCTAACCCTAGTTGTCCTGACGCTAACCTTAGTTGTCCTGACGCTAACCCTAGTTGTCCTGACGCTTACCCTAGTTGTCCTGACGCTAACCCTAGTTGTCCTGACGCTAACCCTAGTTGTCCTGACGCTATCCCTAGTTGTCCTGACGCTAACCCTAGTTGTCCTGGCGCTAACCTTAGTTGTCCTGGCGCTAACCCTAGTTGTCCTGGCGCTAACCCTAGTTGTCCTGGCGCTAACCCTAGTTGTAATGGCGCTAACCCTAGTTGTCCTGGCGCTAACCCTAGTTGTCCTGGCGCTAACCCTAGTTGTCCTGGCGCTAACCCTAGTTGTCCTGACGCTAACCCTAGTTGTCCTGACGCTAACCCTAGTTGTCCTGACGCTTACCCTAGTTGTCCTGAAGCTAACCCTACTTGTCCTGACGCTAAACCTAGTTGTCCTGACGCTAACCCTAGTTGTCCTGATGCTAACCCTAGTTGTCCTGACGCTAACCCTAGTTGTGCTGACGCTAACCCTATCTGTCCTGACGCTAACCCTAGTTGTCCTGACAGTAACCCTAGTTGTCCTGACGCTAACCCTAGCTGTCCTGACGCTAACCCTAGCTGTCCTGACGTTAACCCGAGTTGTCCGGACGTTAACCCGAGTTGTCCGGACGCTAACCCAAGTTGTCCTGACGCTAACCCGAGTTTTCCTGATGCTAACCCTACATGTCCTGACGCTAACCCTAGTTGTCCTGACGCTAACCCTAGTTGTCCTGAAGCTAACCCTACTTGTCCTGACGCTAACCCTAGTTGTCCTGACGTTAACCCTAGTTGTCCTGACGCTAACCCTAGTTGTCCTGACGCTAACCCTACTTGTCCTGACGCTAACCCTAGTTGTCCTGATGATAACCCTAGTTGTCCTGACGCTAACCCTAGTTGTCCTGACGCTAACCCTAGTTGTCCTGACGCTAACCCTAGTTGTCCTGACGCTAACCCGAGTTGTCCTGACGCTAACCCGAGTTGTCCTGACGCTAACCCTAGTTGTCCTTACGCTAACCCGAGTTGTCCTGACGCTAACCCTAGTTGTCCTGACGCTTACCCTAGTTGTCCTGACGCTAACCCTAGTTGTCCTGACGATAACCCTAGTTGTCCTGACGCTAACCCTAGTTGTCCTGACGCTATCCCTAGTTGTCCTGACGCTAACCCTAGTTGTCCTGACGCTAACCCTACTTGTCCTGACGCTAACCCTACTTGTCCTGACGCTAACACTACTTGTCCTGACGCTAACCCTAGTTGTCCTGACGCTAACCCTACTTGTCCTGACGCTAACCCTAGTTGTCCTGACGCTAACCCTAGTTGTCCTGACGCTAACCCTAGTTGTCCTGATGCTAACCCTACTTGTCCTGACGCTAACTCTAGTTGTCCTGACGCTAACCCTAGTTGTCCTGACGCTAACCCTACTTGTCCTGACGCTAACCCTAGTTGTCCTGACGCTAACCCTAGTTGTCCTGACGCTAACCCTACTTGTCCTGACGCTAACCCTAGTTGTCCTGACGCTAACCCTACTTGTCGTGACGCCAACCCTAGTTGTCCTGACGCTAACCCTAGTTGTCCTGACGCTAACCCTACTTGTCCTGACGCTAACCCTAGTTGTCCTGACCCTAACCCTTTTTGTCCTGAGGCTAATCCTAGTTGTCCTGACGCTAACCCTAGTTGTCCTGAGGCTAATCCTAGTTGTCCTGATGCTAACCCTAGTTGTCCTGACGCTAACCCTAGTTGTCCTGACGCTAACCCTAGTTGTCCTGACGCTAACCCTACTTGTCCTGATGCTAACCCTACTTATCCTGATGCTAACCCTACTTGTCCTGACGCTAACCCTACTTGTCCTGACGCTAACCCTACTTGTCCTGACGCTAACCCTAGTTGTCCTGACGCTAACCCTAGTTGTCCTGACGCTAATCCTAGTTGTCCTGACGCTAACCCTAGTTGTCCTGACGCTAACCCTAGTTGTCCTGACGCTAACCCTAGTTGTCCTGACGCTAACCCTACTTGTCCTGACGCTAACCCTAGTTGTCCTGACGCTAACCCTAGTTGTCCTGACGCTAACCCTAGTTGTCCTGATGCTAACCCTAGTTGTCCTGACTCTAACCCTACTTGTCCTGACGCTAACCCTAGTTGTCCTGACGCTAACCCTAGATGTCCTGACGCTAACCCTACTTGTCCTGACGCTAACCCTAGTTGTCCTGACGCTAACCCGAGTTGTCCTGACGCTAACCCTAGTTGTCCTGATGCTAACCCTAGTTGTGCTGACTCTAACCCTACTTGTCCTGACGCTAACCCTAGTTGTCCTGACGCTAACCCTAGATGTCCTGACGCTAACCCTACTTGTCCTGACGCTAACCGTAGTTGTCCTGATGCTAACCCGAGTTGTCCTGACGCTAACCCGAGTTGTCCTGACGCTAACCCTAGTTGTCCTGACGCTAACCCTAGTTGTCCTGACGCTAACCCGATTTGTCCTGACGCTAACCCGAGTTGTCCTGACGCTAACCCTAGTTGTCCTGACGCTAACCCGAGTTGTCCTGACGTTAACCCGAGTTGTCCTGACGCTAACCCGAGATGTCCTGACGCTAACCCGAGTTGTCCTGATGCTAACCCTAGTTGTCCTGACGCTAACCCTAGTTGTCCTGACGCTAACCCGATTTGTCCTGACGCTAACCCGAGTTGTCCTGACGCTAACCCTAGTTGTCCTGACGCTAACCCGAGTTGTCCTGACGCTAACCCGAGTTGTACTGAAGCTAACCCGAGTTGTCCTGACGCTAACCCTAGTTGTCCTGACGCTAACCCTACTTGTCCTGTCGCTAACCCTACTTGTCCTGTCTCTAACCCTAGTTGTCCTGACGCTAACCCTAGTTGTCCTGACGCTAACCCTAGTTGTCCTGACGCTAACCCTAGTTGTTCTGACGCTAACCCTAGTTGTCCTGACGTTAACCCTAGTTGTCGTGACGCTAACCCTAGTTGTCCTGACGCTAACCCTAGTTGTTCTGACGCTAACCCTAGTTGTCCTGACGCTAACCCTAGTTGTCCTGACGCTAACCCAAGTTGTCCTGACGCTAACCTTAGTTGTCCTGACGCTAACCTTAGTTGTCCTGACGCTAACCCTAGTTGTCGTGACGCTAACCCTAGGTGTCCTGACTCTAACCCTAGTTGTCCTGACGCTAACCCTAGTTGTCGTGACGCTAACCCTAGTTGTCGTGACGCTGAGCCTAGTTGTCCTGACGCTAACCCTAGTTGTCCTGACGCTTACCCTAGTTGTCGTGACGCTGACCCTAGTTGTCCTGATGCTAACCCGAGTTGTCCTGACGCTAACCCAAGTTGTCCTGACGCTAACCCTAGTTGTCGTGACGCTGAGCCTAGTTGTCCTTACGCTAACCCGAGTTGTCCTGACGCTAACCCTATTTGTCCTGACGCTAACACTAGTTGTCCTGACGCTAACCCTAGTTGTCCTGACGATAACCCTAGTTGTCCTGACGCTAACCCTAGTTGTCCTGACGCTAATCCTAGTTGTCCTGACGCTAACCCTACTTGTTCTGACGCTAACCCTAGTTGTCCTGACGCTAACCCTAGTTGTCCTGACGCTAACCCTACTTGTCCTGACGCTAACCCTAGTTGTCCTGACTCTAACCCTACTTGTCCTGACGCTAACCCTAGTTGTCCTGACGCTAACACGAGTTGTCCTGACGCTAACCCTAGTTGTCCTGACGCTAACCCTAGTTGTCCTGACGCTAACCCGATTTGTCCTGACGCTAACCCGAGTTGTCCTGACGCTAACCCTAGTTGTCCTGACGCTAACCCGAGTTGTCCTGACGTTAACCCGAGTTGTCCTGACGCTAACCCGAGTTGTCCTGACGCTAACCCGAGTTGTCCTGATGCTAACCCTAGTTGTCCTGACGCTAACCCTAGTTGTCCTGACGCTAACCCGATTTGTCCTGACGCTAACCCGAGTTGTCCTGACGCTAACCCTAGTTGTCCTGACGCTAACCCGAGTTGTCCTGACGCTAACCCGAGTTGTACTGATGCTAACCCGAGTTGTCCTGACGCTAACCCTAGTTGTCCTGACGCTAACCCTACTTGTCCTGACGCTAACCCTACTTGTCCTGTCTCTAACCCTAGTTGTCCTGACGCTAACCCTAGTTGTCCTGACGCTAACCCTAGTTGTCCTGACGCTAACCCTAGTTGTCGTGACGCTAACCCTAGTTGTCGTGACGCTAACCCTAGTTGTCCTGACGCTAACCCTAGTTGTCCTGACGCTAACCCTAGTTGTCGTGACGCTAACCCTAGTTGTCGTGACGCTAACCCTAGTTGTCCTGACGTTAACCCTAGTTGTCCTGATGCTAACCCTAGTTGTCCTGACGCTAACCCTAGTTGTCCTGACGCTAAACCTAGTTGTCCTGACCCTAACCCAATTTGTCCTGACGCTAACCCTAGTTGTCCTGACGCTAACCCTAGTTGTCCTGACGCTAACCCGAGTTGTCCTGACGCTAACCCTAGTTGTCCTGACGCTAACCCGAGTTGTCCTGACGCTAACCCGAGTTGTACTGATGCTAACCCGAGTTGTCCTGACGCTAACCATAGTTGTCCTGACGCTAACCCTACTTGTCCTGACGCTAACCCTACTTGTCCTGTCTCTAACCCTAGTTGTCCTGACGCTAACCCTAGTTGTCCTGACGCTAACCCTAGTTGTCCTGACGCTAACCCTAGTTGTCGTGACGCTAACCCTAGTTGTCCTGACGCTAACCCTAGTTGTCCTGACGCTAACCCTAGTTGTCGTGACGCTAACCCTAGTTGTCGTGACGCTAACCCTAGTTGTCCTGACACTAACCCTAGTTGTCCTGATGCTAACCCTAGTTGTCCTGACGCTAACCCTAGTTGTCCTGACGCTAAACCTAGTTGTCCTGACCCTAACCCAATTTGTCCTGAGGCTAATCCTAGTTGTCCTGACGCTAACCCTAGTTGTCCTGACGCTAACCCTAGTTGTCCTGACGCTAACCCTAGTTGTCCTGACGCTAACCCTACTTGTCCTGACGCTATTCCTACTTGTCCTGACGCTAACCCTACTTATCCTGACGCTAACCCTAGTTGTCCTGACACTAACCCTAGTTGTTCTGACGCTAACCCTAGTTGTCCTGACGCTAACCCTAGTTGTCCTGACGCTAACCCTAGTTGTCGTGACGCTAACCCTAGTTGTCCTGACGCTAACCCTAGTTGTCCTGACGCTAACCCTAGTTGTCCTGACGCTAACCTTAGTTGTCCTGACGCTAACCCTAGTTGTCCTGACGCTAACCCTAGTTGTCGTGACGCTAACCCTAGGTGTCCTGACTCTAACCCTAGTTGTCCTGACGCTAACCCTAGTTGTCGTGACGCTAACCCTAGTTGTCGTGACGCTGACCCTAGTTGTCCTGACGCTAACCCTAGTTGTCCTGACGCTTACCCTAGTTGTCGTGACGCTGACCCTAGTTGTCCTGATGCTAACCCGAGTTGTCCTGACGCTAACCCAAGTTGTCCTGACGCTAACCCGAGTTGTCCTCACGCTAACCCGAGTTGTCCTGACGCTAACCCTAGTTGTCCTTACGCTAACCCGAGTTGTCCTGACGCTAACCCTATTTGTCCTGACGCTAACACTAGTTGTCCTGACGCTAACCCTAGTTGTCCTGACGATAACCCTAGTTGTCCTGACGCTAACCCTAGTTGTCCTGACGCTATCCCTAGTTGTCCTGACGCTAACCCTACTTGTCCTGACGCTAACCCTACTTGTCCTGACGCTAACCCTAGTTGTCCTGACGCTAACCCTACTTGTCCTGACGCTAACCCTACTTGTCCTGACGCTAACCCTACTTGTCCTGACGCTAACCCTAGTTGTCCTGATGCTAACCCTACTTGTCCTGACGCTAACCCTAGTTGTCCTGACGCTAACCCTAGTTGTCCTGACGCTAACCCTACTTGTCCTGACGCTAACCCTACTTGTCCTGACGCTAACCCTAGTTGTCCTGACGCTAACCCTAGTTGTCCTGACGCTAACCCTACTTGTCCTGACGCTAACCCTAGTTGTCCTGACGCTAACCCTACTTGTCATGACGCCAACCCTAGTTGTACTGACGCTAACCCTACTTGTCCTGACGCTAACCCTACTTGTCCTGACGCTAACCCTACTTGTCCTGACGCTAACCCTAGTTGTCCTGACGCTAACCCTAGTTGTCCTGACGCTAACCCTAGTTGTCCTGACGCTAACCCTAGTTGTCCTGATGCTAAACCTAGTTGTCCTGACCCTAACCCTATTTGTCCTGAGGCTAATCCTAGTTGTCCTGACGCTAACCCTAGTTGTCCTGACGCTAACCCTAGTTGTCCTGACGCTAACCCTAGTAGTCCTGACGCTAACCCTACTTGTCCTGACGCTATTCCTACTTGTCCTGACGCTAACCCTACTTATCCTGACGCTAACCCTAGTTGTTCTGACGCTAACCCTAGTTGTCCTGACGCTAACCCTAGTTGTCCTGACGCTAACCCTAGTTGTCCTGACGCTAACCCTAGTTGTCCTGACGCTAACCCTAGTTGTCCTGACGCTAACCCTAGTTGTCGTGATGTTAACCCTAGGTGTCCTGACTCTAACCCTAGTTGTCGTGACGCTAACCCTAGTTGTCCTGACGCTAACCCTAGTTGTCCTGACGCTAACCCTAGTTGTCCTGATGCTAACCCTAGTTGTCCTGACGCTAACCCTAGTTGTCGTGACGCTAACCCTAGTTGTCCTGACGCTAACCCTAGTTGTCCTGACGCTAACCCTAGTTGTCCTGATGCTAACCCTAGTTGTCGTGACGCTAACCCTAGTTGTCCTGACGCTAACCCTAGTTGTCCTGACGCTAACCCTAGTTGTCCTGACTCTAACCCTAGTTGTCCTGACGGTAACCCTAGTTGTCCTGACGCTAACCCTAGTTGTCCTGACGCTAACCCTAGTTGTCGTGACGCTAACCCTAGTTGTCGTGACGCTGACCCTAGTTGTCCTGACGCTAACCCTAGTTGTCCTGACGCTAACCCTAGTTGTCCTGACGCTGACCCTAGTTGTCCTGATGCTAACCCTAGTTGTCGTGACGCTAACCCTACTTGTCTTGACGCTAACCCTACTTGTCCTGACGCTAACCCTACTTGTCCTGACGCTAACCCTACTTGTCCTGATGCTAACCCTACTTGTCCTGACGCTAACCCTACTTGTCCTGTCGCTAACCCTAGTTGTCCTGACGCTAACCCTAGTTGTCCTGACGCTAACCCTAGTTGTCCTGACGCTAATCCTAGTTGTCCTGATGCTAACCCTACTTGTCCTGACGCTAACCCTAGTTGTCCTGACGCTAACCGTAGTTGTCCTGACGCTAACCCTACTTGTCCTGACGCTAACCCTAGTTGTCCTGACGCTAACCCTAGATGTCCTGACGCTAACCCTACTTGTCCTGACGCTAACCCTAGTTGTCCTGACGCTAACCCGAGTTGTCCTGACGCTAACCCTAGTTGTCCTGACGCTAACCCGAGTTGTCCTGACGCTAACCCGAGTTGTCCTGACGCTAACCCTAGTTGTCCTTACGCTAACCCGAGTTGTCCTGACGCTAACCCTAGTTGTCCTGACGCTAACCCTAGTTGTCCTGACGCTAACCCTAGTTGTCCTGACGATAACCCTAGTTGTCCTGACGCTAACCCTAGTTGTCCTGACGCTATCCCTAGTTGTCCTGACGCTAACCCTACTTGTCCTGACGCTAACCCTACTTGTCCTGACGCTAACCCTAGTTGTCCTGACGCTAACCCTACTTGTCCTGACGCTAACCCTACTTGTCCTGACGCTAACCCTACTTGTCCTGACGCTAACCCTAGTTGTCCTGATGCTAACCCTACTTGTCCTGACGCTAACCCTAGTTGTCCTGACGCTAACCCTAGTTGTCCTGACGCTAACCCTACTTGTCCTGACGCTAACCCTAGTTGTCCTGACGCTAACCCTACTTGTCCTGACGCTAACCCTAGTTGTCCTGACGCTAACCCTAGTTGTCCTGACGCTAACCCTACTTGTCCTGACGCTAACCCTACTTATCCTTACGCTTACCCTACTTGTCCTGACGCTAACCCTACTTGTCCTGACGCTAACCCTACTTGTCCTGACGCTAACCCTAGTTGTCCTGAGGCTAACCCTAGTTGTCCTGACGATAATCCTAGTTGTCCTGACGCTAACCCTACTTGTTCTGATGCTAACCCTAGTTGTCCTGACGCTAACCCTAGTTGTCCTGACGCTAACCCTACTTGTCCTGACGCTAACCCTAGTTGTCCTGACGCTAACCCTAGTTGTCCTGACTCTAACCCTACTTGTCCTGACGCTAACCCTAGTTGTCCTGACGCTAACCCTAGATGTCCTGACGCTAACCCTACTTGTCCTGACGCTAAACCTAGTTGTCCTGACGCTAACCCTATTTGTCCTGACGCTAAAACGAGTTGTCCTGACGCTAACCCTAGATGTCCTGACGCTAACCCGATTTGTCCTGACGCTAACCCGAGTTGTCCTGACGCTAACCCTAGCTGTCCTGACGCTAACCCTAGTTGTCCTGACGTTAACCCGAGTTGTCCTGACGCTAACCCGAGTTGTCCTGACGCTAACCCGAGTTGTCCTGACGCTAACCCTAGTTGTCCTGACGCTAACCCTAATTGTCCTGACGCTAACCCGATTTGTCCTGACGCTTACCCGAGTTGTTCTGACGCTAACCCTAGTTGTCCTGACGCTAACCCGAGTTGTCCTGATGCTAACCCGAGTTGTCCTGACGCTAACCCGAGTTGTACTGACGCTAACCCTAGTTGTCCTGACGCTAACCCTACTTGTCCTGACGCTAACCCTACTTGTCCTGACGCTAACCCTAGTTGTGCTGACGCTAACCCTAGTTGTCCTGACGCTAACCCTAGTTGTCCTGACGCTAACCCTAGTTGTCCTGACGCTAACCCTAGTTGTCGTGACGCTAACCCTAGTTGTCCTGACGCTAACCCTAGTTGTCCTGACGCTAACCCTAGTTGTCCTGACGCTAACCCTAGTTGTCGTGACGCTAACCCTAGTTGTCCTGACACTAACCCTAGTTGTCGTGACACTAACCCTAGTTGTCCTGACGCTAACCCTAGTTGTCCTGACGCTAACCCTAGTTGTCCTGACGCTAACCCTAGTTGTCGTGACGCTAACCCTAGTTGTCCTGACGCTAACCCTAGTTGTCGTGACGCTAACCCTAGGTGTCCTGACTCTAACCCTAGTTGTCGTGACGCTAACCCTAGTTGTCGTGACGCTAACCCTAGGTGTCCTGACTCTAACCCTAGTTGTCGTGACGCTAACCCTAGTTGTCCTGACGCTAACCCTAGTTGTCCTGACGCTAACCCTAGTTGTCCTGACGCTAACCCTAGTTGTCCTGACTCTAACCCTAGTTGTCCTGACGCTAACCCTAGTTGTCCTGACGCTAACCCTAGTTGTCCTGACGCTAACCCTAGTTGTCCTGACGCTAACCCTAGTTGTCCTGATGCTAACCCTAGTTGTCCTGATGCTAACCCTAGTTGTCCTGACGCTAATCCTAGTTGTCCTGATGCTAACCCTACTTGTCCTGACGCTAACCCTAGTTGTCCTGACGCTAACCCTAGTTGTCCTGACGCTAACCCTAGTTGTCGTGACGCTAACCCTAGTTGTCCTGACGCTAACCCTAGTTGTCCTGACGCTAACCCTAGTTGTCCTGACGCTAACCCTAGTTGTCCTGACGCTAACCCTAGTTGTCCTGACTCTAACCCTAGTTGTCCTGACGCTAATCCTAGTTGTCCTGACGCTAACCCTAGTTGTCCTGACGCTAACCCTAGTTGTCCTGACGCTAACCCTAGTTGTCGTGACGCTAACCCTAGTTGTCGTGACGCTGAAGCTAGTTGTCCTGACGCTAACCCTAGTTGTCGTGACGCTGACCCTAGTTGTCCTGATGCTAACCCTAGTTGTCCTGACGCTAACCCGAGTTGTCCTGACGCTAACCCGAGTTGTCCTGACGCTAACCCTAGTTGTCCTGACGCTAACCCGAGTTGTCCTGACACTAACCCTAGTTGTCCTGACGCTAACCCTAGTTGTCCTGATGCTAACCCTAGTTGTCCTGACGCTAACCCTAGTTGTCCTGACGCTAATCCTAGTTGTCCTGATGCTAACCCTACTTGTCCTGACGCTAACCCTAGTTGTCCTGACGCTAACCCTAGTTGTCCTGACGCTAACCCTAGTTGTCCTGACGCTAACCCTAGATGTCCTTACGCTAACCCTACTTGTCCTGACGCTAACCCTAGTTGTCCTGACGCTAACCCGAGTTGTCCTGACGCTAACCCTAGTTGTCCTGACGCTAACCCTAGTTGTCCCGACGCTAACCCTTGTTGTCCTGACGCTAACCCGATTTGTCCTGACGATAACCCGAGATGTCCTGACGCTAACCCTAGTTGTCCTGACGCTAACCCGAGTTGTCCTGACGCTAACCCGAGTTGTCCTGACGCTAACCCTAGTTGTCCTGACGCTAACCCGAGTTGTCCTGACACTAACCCTAGTTGTCCTGACGCTAACCCTAGTTGTCCTGATGCTAACCCTAGTTGTCCTGACGCTAACCCTAGTTGTCCTGACGCTAATCCTAGTTGTCCTGATGCTAACCCTACTTGTCCTGACGCTAACCCTAGTTGTCCTGACGCTAACCCTAGTTGTCCTGACGCTAACCCTAGTTGTCCTGACGCTAACCCTAGATGTCCTTACGCTAACCCTACTTGTCCTGACGCTAACCCTAGTTGTCCTGACGCTAACCCGAGTTGTCCTGACGCTAACCCTAGTTGTCCTGACGCTAACCCTAGTTGTCCCGACGCTAACCCTTGTTGTCCTGACGCTAACCCGATTTGTCCTGACGCTAACCCGAGATGTCCTGACGCTAACCCTAGTTGTCCTGACGCTAACCCTAGTTGTCCTGACGCTAACCCGAGTTGTCCTGACGCTAACCCGAGTTGTCCTGACGCTAACCCGAGTTGTCCTGACGCTAACCCTAGTTGTCCTGACGCTATCCCGAGTTGTCCTGACGCTAACCCGAGTTGTCCTGACGCTAACCCGAGTTGTCCTGACGCTAACCCGAGTTGTTCTGATGCTAACCCTAGTTGTCCTGATGCTAACCCTAGTTGTCCTGACGCTAATCCTAGTTGTCCTGATGCTAACCCTACTTGTCCTGACGCTAACCCTAGTTGTCCTGACGCTATCCCGAGTTGTCCTGACGCTAACCCGAGTTGTCCTGACGCTAACCCTAGTTGTCCTGACGCTAACCCTAGTTGTCCTGATGCTAACCCTAGTTGTCCTGATGCTAACCCTAGTTGTCCTGACGCTAATCCTAGTTGTCCTGATGCTTACCCTACTTGTCCTGACGCTAACCCTAGTTGTCCTGACGCTAACCCTAGTTGTCCTGACGCTAACCCTAGTTGTCCTGACGCTAACCCTAGATGTCCTTACGCTAACCCTACTTGTCCTGATGCTAACCCTAGTTGTCCTGACGCTAACCCGAGTTGTCCTGACGCTAACCCTAGTTGTCCTGACGCTAACCCTAGTTGTCCCGACGCTAACCCTTGTTGTCCTGACGCTAACCCGATTTGTCCTGACGCTAACCCGAGATGTCCTGACGCTAACCCTAGTTGTCCTGACGCTAACCCTAGTTGTCCTGACGCTAACCCGAGTTGTCCTGACGCTAACCCGAGTTGTCCTGACGCTAACCCGAGTTGTCCTGACGCTAACCCTAGTTGTCCTGACGCTATCCCGAGTTGTCCTGACGCTAACCCGAGTTGTCCTGACGCTAACCCGAGTTGTCCTGACGCTAACCCGAGTTGTTCTGATGCTAACCCGAGTTGTCCTGACGCTAACCCGAGTTGTCCTGACGCTAACCCTACTTGTCCTGACGCTAACCCTACTTGTCCTGACGCTAACCCTAGTTGTCCTGACGCTAACCCTAGTTGTCCTGACGCTAACCCTAGTTGTCGTGACGCTAACCCTAGTTGTCCTGACGCTAACCCGAGTTGTCCTGACGCTAACCCTAGTTGTCGTGACGCTAACCCTAGTTGTCGTGACGCTAACCCTAGTTGTCCTGACGCTAACCCTAGTTGTCGTGACGCTAACCCTAGTTGTCCTGACGCTAACCCTAGTTGTTGTGACGCTAACCCTAGTTGTCCTGACGCTAACCCTAGTTGTCCTGACGCTAACCCTAGTTGTCCTGACGCTAACCTTGTTGTCCTGACGCTAACCCTAGTTGTCCCGACGCTAACCCTAGTTGTCCTGACGCTAACCCTAGTTGTCCTGACGCTAACCCTAGTTGTCCTGACGCTAACCCTAGTTGTCCTGACGCTAACCCTAGTTGTCCTGGCTCTAACCCTAGTTGTCCTGGTGCTAACCCTAGTTGTCCTGGCGCTAACCCTAGTTGTCCTGACGCTAACCCTAGTTGTCCTGACGCTAACCCTAGTTGTCCTGAAGCTAACCCTAGTTGTCCTGACGCTAACCCTAGTTGTCCTGACGCTAACCCTAGTTGTCCTGACGCTAACCCTAGTTGTCCTGGCGCTAACCCTAGTTGTCCTGGCGCTAACCCTAGTTGTCCTGGCGCTAACCCTAGTTGTCCTGGCGCTAACCCTAGTTGTCGTGACGCTAACCCTAGTTGTCCTGACGCTAACCCTAGTTGTCCTGATGCTAACCCTAGTTGTCCTGACGCTAACTCTAGTTGTCCTGACGCTAACCCTAGTTGTCGTGATGCTAACCCTAGTTGTTCTGACGCTAACCCTAGTTGTCGTGACGCTAACCCTAGTTGTCCTGACTCTAACCCTAGTTGTCCTGACGCTAACCCTAGTTGTCCTGACGCTAACCCTAGTTGTCCTGACGCTAACCCTAGTTGTCGTGACGCTAACCCTAGTTGTCGTGATGCTGAAGCTAGTTGTCCTGACGCTAACCCTAGTTGTCCTGACGCTAACCCTAGTTGTCCTGACGCTAACCCTAGTTGTCGTGACGCTAACCCTAGTTGTCGTGACGCTGAAGCTAGTTGTCCTGACGCTAACCCTAGTTGTCGTGACGCTGACCCTAGTTGTCCTGATGCTAACCCTAGTTGTCCTGACGCTAACCCGAGTTGTCCTGACGCTAACCCTAGTTGTCCTGACGCTAACCCGAGTTGTCCTGACACTAACCCTAGTTGTCCTGACGCTAACCCTAGTTGTCCTGATGCTAACCCTAGTTGTCCTGATGCTAACCCTAGTTGTCCTGACGCTAACCCTAGTTGTCCTGACGCTAATCCTAGTTGTCCTGATGCTAACCCTACTTGTCCTGACGCTAACCCTAGTTGTCCTGACGCTAACCGTAGTTGTCCTGACGCTAACCCTACTTGTCCTGACGCTAACCCTAGTTGTCCTGACGCTAACCCTAGATGTCCTGACGCTAACCCTACTTGTCCTGACGCTAACCCTAGTTGTCCTGACGCTAACCCGAGTTGTCCTGACGCTAACCCTAGTTGTCCTGACGCTAACCCGAGTTGTCCTGACGCTAACCCGAGTTGTCCTGACGCTAACCCGAGTTGTCCTGACGCTAACCCTAGTTGTCCTTACGCTAACCCGAGTTGTCCTGACGCTAACCCTAGTTGTCCTGACGCTAACCCTAGTTGTCCTGACGCTAACCCTAGTTGTCCTGACGATAACCCTAGTTGTCCTGACGCTAACCCTAGTTGTCCTGACGCTATCCCTAGTTGTCCTGACGCTAACCCTACTTGTCCTGACGCTAACCCTACTTGTCCTGACGCTAACCCTAGTTGTCCTGACGCTAACCCTACTTGTCCTGACGCTAACCCTACTTGTCCTGACGCTAACCCTACTTGTCCTGACGCTAACCCTAGTTGTCCTGATGCTAACCCTACTTGTCCTGACGCTAACCCTAGTTGTCCTGACGCTAACCCTAGTTGTCCTGACGCTAACCCTAGTTGTCCTGACGCTAACCCTACTTGTCCTGACGCTAACCCTAGTTGTCCTGACGCTAACCCTACTTGTCCTGACGCTAATCCTAGTTGTCCTGACGCTAACCCTACTTGTCGTGACGCCAACCCTAGTTGTCCTGACGCTAACCCTAGTTGTCCTGACGCTAACCCTAGTTGTCCTGACGCTAACCCTAGTTGTCCTGACGATAATCCTAGTTGTCCTGACGCTAACCCTACTTGTTCTGATGCTAACCCTAGTTGTCCTGACGCTAACCCTAGTTGTCCTGACGCTAACCCTACTTGTCCTGACGCTAACCCTAGTTGTCCTGACGCTAACCCTAGTTGTCCTGGCGCTAACCCTAGTTGTCCTGGCGCTAACCATAGTTGTCCTGGCGCTAACCCTAGTTGTCCTGACGCTAACCCTAGTTGTCCTGACGCTAACCCTAGTTGTCCTGACGCTAACCCTAGTTGTCCTGACGCTAACCCTAGTTGTCCTGAAGCTAACCCTAGTTGTCCTGACGCTAACCCTAGTTGTCCTGACGCTAACCCTAGTTGTCCTGACGCTAACCCTAGTTGTCCTGGCACTAACCCTAGTTGTCCTGGCGCTAACCCTAGTTGTCCTGGCGCTAACCCTAGTTGTCGTGACGCTAACCCTAGTTGTCCTGACGCTAACCCTAGTTGTCCTGATGCTAACCCTAGTTGTCCTGACGCTAACTCTAGTTGTCCTGACGCTAACCCTAGTTGTCGTGATGCTAACCCTAGTTGTTCTGACGCTAACCCTAGTTGTCGTGACGCTAACCCTAGTTGTCCTGACTCTAACCCTAGTTGTCCTGACGCTAACCCTAGTTGTCCTGACGCTAACCCTAGTTGTCCTGACACTAACCCTAGTTGTCGTGACGCTAACCCTAGTTGTCCTGACGCTGAAGCTAGTTGTCCTGACGCTAACCCTAGTTGTCCTGACGCTAACCCTAGTTGTCCTGACGCTAACCCTAGTTGTCGTGACGCTAACCCTAGTTGTCGTGACGCTGAAGCTAGTTGTCCTGACGCTAACCCTAGTTGTCGTGACGCTGACCCTAGTTGTCCTGATGCTAACCCTAGTTGTCCTGACGCTAACCCGAGTTGTCCTGACGCTAACCCGAGTTATCCTGACGCTAACCCTAGTTGTCCTGACGCTAACCCGAGTTGTCCTGACACTAACCCTAGTTGTCCTGACGCTAACCCTAGTTGTCCTGATGCTAACCCTAGTTGTCCTGATGCTAACCCTAGTTGTCCTGACGCTAACCCTAGTTGTCCTGACGCTAATCCTAGTTGTCCTGATGCTAACCCTACTTGTCCTGACGCTAACCCTAGTTGTCCTGACGCTAACCGTAGTTGTCCTGACGCTAACCCTACTTGTCCTGACGCTAACCCTAGTTGTCCTGACGCTAACCCTAGTTGTCCTGACGCTAACCCTAGTTGTCGTGACGCTAACCCTAGTTGTCGTGACGCTGAAGCTAGTTGTCCTGACGCTAACCCTAGTTGTCGTGACGCTGACCCTAGTTGTCCTGATGCTAACCCTAGTTGTCCTGACGCTAACCCGAGTTGTCCTGACGCTAACCCGAGTTGTCCTGACGCTAACCCTAGTTGTCCTGACGCTAACCCGAGTTGTCCTGACACTAACCCTAGTTGTCCTGACGCTAACCCTAGTTGTCCTGATGCTAACCCTAGTTGTCCTGATGCTAACCCTAGTTGTCCTGACGCTAACCCTAGTTGTCCTGACGCTAATCCTAGTTGTCCTGATGCTAACCCTACTTGTCCTGACGCTAACCCTAGTTGTCCTGACGCTAACCGTTGTTGTCCTGACGCTAACCCTACTTGTCCTGACGCTAACCCTAGTTGTCCTGACGCTAACCCTAGATGTCCTGACGCTAACCCTACTTGTCCTGACGCTAACCCTAGTTGTCCTGACGCTAACCCGAGTTGTCCTGACGCTAACCCTAGTTGTCCTGACGCTAACCCGAGTTGTCCTGACGCTAACCCGAGTTGTCCTGACGCTAACCCGAGTTGTCCTGACGCTAACCCTAGTTGTCCTTACGCTAACCCGAGTTGTCCTGACGCTAACCCTAGTTGTCCTGACGCTAACCCTAGTTGTCCTGACGCTAACCCTAGTTGTCCTGACGATAACCCTAGTTGTCCTGACGCTAACCCTAGTTGTCCTGACGCTATCCCTAGTTGTCCTGACGCTAACCCTACTTGTCCTGACGCTAACCCTACTTGTCCTGACGCTAACCCTAGTTGTCCTGACGCTAACCCTACTTGTCCTGACGCTAACCCTACTTGTCCTGACGCTAACCCTACTTGTCCTGACGCTAACCCTAGTTGTCCTGATGCTAACCCTACTTGTCCTGACGCTAACCCTAGTTGTCCTGACGCTAACCCTAGTTGTCCTGACGCTAACCCTAGTTGTCCTGAAGCTAACCCTACTTGTCCTGACGCTAACCCTAGTTGTCCTGACGCTAACCCTACTTGTCCTGACGCTAATCCTAGTTGTCCTGACGCTAACCCTACTTGTCGTGACGCCAACCCTAGTTGTCCTGACGCTAACCCTAGTTGTCCTGACGCTAACCCTAGTTGTCCTGACGCTAACCCTAGTTGTCCTGACGATAATCCTAGTTGTCCTGACGCTAACCCTACTTGTTCTGATGCTAACCCTAGTTGTCCTGACGCTAACCCTAGTTGTCCTGACGCTAACCCTACTTGTCCTGACGCTAACCCTAGTTGTCCTGACGCTAACCCTAGTTGTCCTGACTCTAACCCTACTTGTCCTGACGCTAACCCTAGTTGTCCTGACGCTAAACCTAGTTGTCCTGACGCTAACCCTAGTTGTCCTGACGCTAAAACGAGTTGTCCTGACGCTAACCCTAGATGTCCTGACGCTAACCCGATTTGTCCTGACGCTAACCCGAGTTGTCCTGACGCTAACCCTAGCTGTCCTGACGCTAACCCTAGTTGTCCTGACGTTAACCCGAGTTGTCCTGACGCTAACCCGAGTTGTCCTGACGCTAACCCGAGTTGTCCTGATGCTAACCCTAGTTGTCCTGACGCTAACCCTAGTTGTCCTGACGCTAACCCGATTTGTCCTGACGCTAACCCGAGTTGTTCTGAAGCTAACCCTAGTTGTCCTGACGCTAACCCGAGTTGTCCTGATGCTAACCCGAGTTGTCCTGACGCTAACCCGAGTTGTACTGACGCTAACCCTAGTTGTCCTGACGCTAACCCTACTTGTCCTGACGCTAACCCTAGTTGTCCTTACGCTAACCCTAGTTGTGCTGACGCTAACCCTAGTTGTCCTGACGCTAACCCTAGTTGTCGTGACGCTAACCCTAGTTGTCCTGACACTAACCCTAGTTGTCCTGACGCTAACCCTAGTTGTCCTGACGCTAACCTTAGTTGTCCTGACGCTAACCCTAGTTGTCCTGACGCTAACCCTAGTTGTCGTGACGCTAACCCTAGTTGTCGTGACGCTAACCCTAGTTGTCCTGACGCTAACCCTAGTTGTCGTGACGCTAACCCTAGGTGTCCTGACTCTAACCCTAGTTGTCGTGACGCTAACCCTAGTTGTCCTGATGCTAACCCTAGTTGTCCTGACGCTAACCCTAGTTGTACTGACGCTAACCCTATTTGTCGTGACGCTAACCCTAGTTGTCCTGACGCTAACCCTAGTTGTCGTGACGCTAACCCTAGTTGTCCTGACGCTAACCCTAGTTGTCCTGACGCTAACCCTAGTTGTCCTGACGCTAACCCTAGTTGTCCTGACGCTAACCCTAGTTGTCCTGACTCTAACCCTAGTTGTCCTTACGGTAACCCTAGTTGTCCTGACGCTAACCCTAGTTGTCCTGACGCTAACCCTAGTTGTCCTGACGCTAACCCTAGTTGTCCTGACGCTAACCCTAGTTGTCGTGACGCTAACCCTAGTTGTCGTGACGCTGAAGCTAGTTGTCCTGACGCTAACCCTAGTTGTCGTGACGCTGACCCTAGTTGTCCTGATGCTAACCCTAGTTGTCCTGACGCTAACCCGAGTTGTCCTGACGCTAACCCGAGTTGTCCTGACGCTAACCCTAGTTGTCCTGACGCTAACCCGAGTTGTCCTGACACTAACCCTAGTTGTCCTGACGCTAACCCTAGTTGTCCTGATGCTAACCCTAGTTGTCCTGATGCTAACCCTAGTTGTCCTGACGCTAATCCTAGTTGTCCTGATGCTAACCCTACTTGTCCTGACGCTAACCCTAGTTGTCCTGACGCTAACCCTAGTTGTCCTGACGCTAACCCTAGTTGTCCTGACGCTAACCCTAGATGTCCTTACGCTAACCCTACTTGTCCTGACGCTAACCCTAGTTGTCCTGACGCTAACCCGAGTTGTCCTGACGCTAACCCTAGTTGTCCTGACGCTAACCCTAGTTGTCCTGACGCTAACCCTAGTTGTCCCGACGCTAACCCTTGTTGTCCTGACGCTAACCCGATTTGTCCTGACGCTAACCCGAGATGTCCTGACGCTAACCCTAGTTGTCCTGACGCTAACCCTAGTTGTCCTGACGCTAACCCTAGTTGTCCTGACGCTAACCCGAGTTGTCCTGACGCTAACCCGAGTTGTCCTGACGCTAACCCTAGTTGTCCTGACGCTATCCCGAGTTGTCCTGACGCTAACCCGAGTTGTCCTGACGCTAACCCGAGTTGTCCTGACGCTAACCCGAGTTGTCCTGACGCTAACCCGAGTTGTTCTGACGCTAACCCGAGTTGTCCTGACGCTAACCCTACTTGTCCTGATGCTAACCCTACTTGTCCTGACGCTAACCCTACTTGTCCTGACGCTAACCCTACTTGTCCTGACGCTAACCCTAGTTGTCCTGACGCTAACCCTAGTTGTCGTGACGCTAACCCTAGTTGTCGTGACGCTAACCCTAGTTGTCGTGACGCTAACCCTAGTTGTCCTGACGGTAACCCTAGTTGTCCTGACGCTAACCCTAGTTGTCCTGATGCTAACCCTAGTTGTCCTGACGCTAACCCTAGTTGTCCTGATGCTAACCCTAGTTGTCGTGAGGCTAACCCTAGTTGTCCTGACGCTAACCCTAGTTGTCCTGACGCTAACCCCAGTTGTCCTGACGCTAACCCTAGTTGTCCTGACGCTAACCCTAGTTGTCCTGTCGCTAACCCTAGTTGTCCTGACGCTAACCCTAGTTGTCCTGACGCTAACCCTAGTTGTCCTGACGCTAACCCTAGTTGTCCTGACGCTAACCCTAGTTGTCGTGACGCTAATCCTAGTTGTCCTGACGCTAACCCTAGTTGTCCTGTCGCTAACCCTAGTTGTCCTGACGCTAACCCTAGTTGTCGTCACGCTAACCCTAGTTGTCCTGACGCTAACCCTAGTTGTCCAGACGCTAACCCTAGTTGTCCTGACGCTAACCCTAGTTGTCCTGACGCTAACCCTAGTTGTCCTGACGCTAACCCTAGTTGTCCTGACTCTAACCCTAGTTGTCCTGACTCTAACCCTAGTTGTCCTGACGCTAACCCTAGTTGTCCTGACGCTAACCCTAGTTGTCCTGACGCTAACCCTAGTTGTCCTGGCACTAACCCTAGTTGTCCTGGCGCTAACCCTAGTTGTCCTGGCGCTAACCCTAGTTGTCCTGGCGCTAACCCTAGTTGTCGTGACGCTAACCCTAGTTGTCCTGACGCTAACCCTAGTTGTCCTGATGCTAACCCTAGTTGTCCTGACGCTAACTCTAGTTGTCCTGACGCTAACCCTAGTTGTCGTGATGCTAACCCTAGTTGTTCTGACGCTAACCCTAGTTGTCGTGACGCTAACCCTAGTTGTCCTGACTCTAACCCTAGTTGTCCTGACGCTAACCCTAGTTGTCCTGACGCTAACCCTAGTTGTCCTGACGCTAACCCTAGTTGTCGTGACGCTAACCCTAGTTGTCGTGATGCTGAAGCTAGTTGTCCTGACGCTAACCCTAGTTGTCCTGACGCTAACCCTAGTTGTCCTGACGCTAACCCTAGTTGTCGTGACGCTAACCCTAGTTGTCGTGACGCTGAAGCTAGTTGTCCTGACGCTAACCCTAGTTGTCGTGACGCTGACCCTAGTTGTCCTGATGCTAACCCTAGTTGTCCTGACGCTAACCCGAGTTGTCCTGACGCTAACCCTAGTTGTCCTGACGCTAACCCGAGTTGTCCTGACACTAACCCTAGTTGTCCTGACGCTAACCCTAGTTGTCCTGATGCTAACCCTAGTTGTCCTGATGCTAACCCTAGTTGTCCTGACGCTAACCCTAGTTGTCCTGACGCTAATCCTAGTTGTCCTGATGCTAACCCTACTTGTCCTGACGCTAACCCTAGTTGTCCTGACGCTAACCGTAGTTGTCCTGACGCTAACCCTACTTGTCCTGACGCTAACCCTAGTTGTCCTGACGCTAACCCTAGTTGTCCTGACGCTAACCCTAGTTGTCGTGACGCTAACCCTAGTTGTCGTGACGCTGAAGCTAGTTGTCCTGACGCTAACCCTAGTTGTCGTGACGCTGACCCTAGTTGTCCTGATGCTAACCCTAGTTGTCCTGACGCTAACCCGAGTTGTCCTGACGCTAACCCTAGTTGTCCTGACGCTAACCCGAGTTGTCCTGACACTAACCCTAGTTGTCCTGACGCTAACCCTAGTTGTCCTGACGCTAACCCGAGTTGTCCTGATGCTAACCCGAGTTGTCCTGACGCTAACCCGAGTTGTCCTGACGCTAACCCTAGTTGTCCTTACGCTAACCCGAGTTGTCCTGACGCTAACCCTAGTTGTCCTGACGCTAACCCTAGTTGTCCTGACGCTAACCCTAGTTGTCCTGACGATAACCCTAGTTGTCCTGACGCTAACCCTAGTTGTCCTGACGCTATCCCTAGTTGTCCTGACGCTAACCCTACTTGTCCTGACGCTAACCCTACTTGTCCTGACGCTAACCCTAGTTGTCCTGACGCTAACCCTACTTGTCCTGACGCTAACCCTACTTGTCCTGACGCTAACCCTACTTGTCCTGACGCTAACCCTAGTTGTCCTGATGCTAACCCTACTTGTCCTGACGCTAACCCTAGTTGTCCTGACGCTAACCCTAGTTGTCCTGACGCTAACCCTAGTTGTCCTGACGCTAACCCTACTTGTCCTGACGCTAACCCTAGTTGTCCTGACGCTAACCCTACTTGTCCTGACGCTAATCCTAGTTGTCCTGACGCTAACCCTACTTGTCGTGACGCCAACCCTAGTTGTCCTGACGCTAACCCTAGTTGTCCTGACGCTAACCCTAGTTGTCCTGACGCTAACCCTAGTTGTCCTGACGATAATCCTAGTTGTCCTGACGCTAACCCTACTTGTTCTGATGCTAACCCTAGTTGTCCTGACGCTAACCCTAGTTGTCCTGACGCTAACCCTACTTGTCCTGACGCTAACCCTAGTTGTCCTGACGCTAACCCTAGTTGTCCTGGCGCTAACCCTAGTTGTCCTGGCGCTAACCATAGTTGTCCTGGCGCTAACCCTAGTTGTCCTGACGCTAACCCTAGTTGTCCTGACGCTAACCCTAGTTGTCCTGACGCTAACCCTAGTTGTCCTGAAGCTAACCCTAGTTGTCCTGACGCTAACCCTAGTTGTCCTGACGCTAACCCTAGTTGTCCTGACGCTAACCCTAGTTGTCCTGGCACTAACCCTAGTTGTCCTGGCGCTAACCCTAGTTGTCCTGGCGCTAACCCTAGTTGTCGTGACGCTAACCCTAGTTGTCCTGACGCTAACCCTAGTTGTCCTGATGCTAACCCTAGTTGTCCTGACGCTAACTCTAGTTGTCCTGACGCTAACCCTAGTTGTCGTGATGCTAACCCTAGTTGTTCTGACGCTAACCCTAGTTGTCGTGACGCTAACCCTAGTTGTCCTGACTCTAACCCTAGTTGTCCTGACGCTAACCCTAGTTGTCCTGACGCTAACCCTAGTTGTCCTGACACTAACCCTAGTTGTCGTGACGCTAACCCTAGTTGTCCTGACGCTGAAGCTAGTTGTCCTGACGCTAACCCTAGTTGTCCTGACGCTAACCCTAGTTGTCCTGACGCTAACCCTAGTTGTCGTGACGCTAACCCTAGTTGTCGTGACGCTGAAGCTAGTTGTCCTGACGCTAACCCTAGTTGTCGTGACGCTGACCCTAGTTGTCCTGATGCTAACCCTAGTTGTCCTGACGCTAACCCTAGTTGTCCTGATGCTAACCCTAGTTGTCCTGATGCTAACCCTAGTTGTCCTGACGCTAACCCTAGTTGTCCTGACGCTAATCCTAGTTGTCCTGATGCTAACCCTACTTGTCCTGACGCTAACCCTAGTTGTCCTGACGCTAACCGTTGTTGTCCTGACGCTAACCCTACTTGTCCTGACGCTAACCCTAGTTGTCCTGACGCTAACCCTAGATGTCCTGACGCTAACCCTACTTGTCCTGACGCTAACCCTAGTTGTCCTGACGCTAACCCGAGTTGTCCTGACGCTAACCCTAGTTGTCCTGACGCTAACCCGAGTTGTCCTGACGCTAACCCGAGTTGTCCTGACGCTAACCCGAGTTGTCCTGACGCTAACCCTAGTTGTCCTTACGCTAACCCGAGTTGTCCTGACGCTAACCCTAGTTGTCCTGACGCTAACCCTAGTTGTCCTGACGCTAACCCTAGTTGTCCTGACGATAACCCTAGTTGTCCTGACGCTAACCCTAGTTGTCCTGACGCTATCCCTAGTTGTCCTGACGCTAACCCTACTTGTCCTGACGCTAACCCTACTTGTCCTGACGCTAACCCTAGTTGTCCTGACGCTAACCCTACTTGTCCTGACGCTAACCCTACTTGTCCTGACGCTAACCCTACTTGTCCTGACGCTAACCCTAGTTGTCCTGATGCTAACCCTACTTGTCCTGACGCTAACCCTAGTTGTCCTGACGCTAACCCTAGTTGTCCTGACGCTAACCCTAGTTGTCCTGAAGCTAACCCTACTTGTCCTGACGCTAACCCTAGTTGTCCTGACGCTAACCCTACTTGTCCTGACGCTAATCCTAGTTGTCCTGACGCTAACCCTACTTGTCGTGACGCCAACCCTAGTTGTCCTGACGCTAACCCTAGTTGTCCTGACGCTAACCCTAGTTGTCCTGACGCTAACCCTAGTTGTCCTGACGATAATCCTAGTTGTCCTGACGCTAACCCTACTTGTTCTGATGCTAACCCTAGTTGTCCTGACGCTAACCCTAGTTGTCCTGACGCTAACCCTACTTGTCCTGACGCTAACCCTAGTTGTCCTGACGCTAACCCTAGTTGTCCTGACTCTAACCCTACTTGTCCTGACGCTAACCCTAGTTGTCCTGACGCTAAACCTAGTTGTCCTGACGCTAACCCTAGTTGTCCTGACGCTAAAACGAGTTGTCCTGACGCTAACCCTAGATGTCCTGACGCTAACCCGATTTGTCCTGACGCTAACCCGAGTTGTCCTGACGCTAACCCTAGCTGTCCTGACGCTAACCCTAGTTGTCCTGACGTTAACCCGAGTTGTCCTGACGCTAACCCGAGTTGTCCTGACGCTAACCCGAGTTGTCCTGATGCTAACCCTAGTTGTCCTGACGCTAACCCTAGTTGTCCTGACGCTAACCCGATTTGTCCTGACGCTAACCCGAGTTGTTCTGAAGCTAACCCTAGTTGTCCTGACGCTAACCCGAGTTGTCCTGATGCTAACCCGAGTTGTCCTGACGCTAACCCGAGTTGTACTGACGCTAACCCTAGTTGTCCTGACGCTAACCCTACTTGTCCTGACGCTAACCCTAGTTGTCCTTACGCTAACCCTAGTTGTGCTGACGCTAACCCTAGTTGTCCTGACGCTAACCCTAGTTGTCCTGACGCTAACCCTAGTTGTCCTGACGCTAACCCTAGTTGTCGTGACGCTAACCCTAGTTGTCCTGACGCTAACCCTAGTTGTCCTGACGCTAACCCTAGTTGTCCTGACGCTAACCCTAGTTGTCCTGACGCTAACCCTAGTTGTCGTGACGCTAACCCTAGTTGTCCTGACGCTAACCCTAGTTGTCCTGACGCTAACCCTAGTTGTCCTGACGCTAACCTTAGTTGTCCTGACGCTAACCCTAGTTGTCCTGACGCTAACCCTAGTTGTCGTGACGCTAACCCTAGTTGTCGTGACGCTAACCCTAGTTGTCCTGACGCTAACCCTAGTTGTCGTGACGCTAACCCTAGGTGTCCTGACTCTAACCCTAGTTGTCGTGACGCTAACCCTAGTTGTCCTGATGCTAACCCTAGTTGTCCTGACGCTAACCCTAGTTGTCCTGACGCTAACCCTATTTGTCGTGACGCTAACCCTAGTTGTCCTGACGCTAACCCTAGTTGTCGTGACGCTAACCCTAGTTGTCCTGACGCTAACCCTAGTTGTCCTGACGCTAACCCTAGTTGTCCTGACGCTAACCCTAGTTGTCCTGACGCTAACCCTAGTTGTCCTGACTCTAACCCTAGTTGTCCTGACGGTAACCCTAGTTGTCCTGACGCTAACCCTAGTTGTCCTGACGCTAACCCTAGTTGTCCTGACGCTAACCCTAGTTGTCCTGACGCTAACCCTAGTTGTCGTGACGCTAACCCTAGTTGTCGTGACGCTGAAGCTAGTTGTCCTGACGCTAACCCTAGTTGTCGTGACGCTGACCCTAGTTGTCCTGATGCTAACCCTAGTTGTCCTGACGCTAACCCGAGTTGTCCTGACGCTAACCCGAGTTGTCCTGACGCTAACCCTAGTTGTCCTGACGCTAACCCGAGTTGTCCTGACACTAACCCTAGTTGTCCTGACGCTAACCCTAGTTGTCCTGATGCTAACCCTAGTTGTCCTGATGCTAACCCTAGTTGTCCTGACGCTAATCCTAGTTGTCCTGATGCTAACCCTACTTGTCCTGACGCTAACCCTAGTTGTCCTGACGCTAACCCTAGTTGTCCTGACGCTAACCCTAGTTGTCCTGACGCTAACCCTAGATGTCCTTACGCTAACCCTACTTGTCCTGACGCTAACCCTAGTTGTCCTGACGCTAACCCGAGTTGTCCTGACGCTAACCCTAGTTGTCCTGACGCTAACCCTAGTTGTCCTGACGCTAACCCTAGTTGTCCCGACGCTAACCCTTGTTGTCCTGACGCTAACCCGATTTGTCCTGACGCTAACCCGAGATGTCCTGACGCTAACCCTAGTTGTCCTGACGCTAACCCTAGTTGTCCTGACGCTAACCCGAGTTGTCCTGACGCTAACCCGAGTTGTCCTGACGCTAACCCGAGTTGTCCTGACGCTAACCCTAGTTGTCCTGACGCTATCCCGAGTTGTCCTGACGCTAACCCGAGTTGTCCTGACGCTAACCCGAGTTGTCCTGACGCTAACCCGAGTTGTTCTGATGCTAACCCGAGTTGTCCTGACGCTAACCCGAGTTGTCCTGACGCTAACCCTACTTGTCCTGACGCTAACCCTACTTGTCCTGACGCTAACCCTAGTTGTCCTGACGCTAACCCTAGTTGTCCTGACGCTAACCCTAGTTGTCCTGACGCTAACCCTAGTTGTCGTGACGCTAACCCTAGTTGTCCTGACGCTAACCCTAGTTGTCGTGACGCTAACCCTAGTTGTCGTGACGCTAACCCTAGTTGTCCTGACGGTAACCCTAGTTGTCCTGACGCTAACCCTAGTTGTCCTGATGCTAACCCTAGTTGTCCTGACGCTAACCCTAGTTGTCCTGATGCTAACCCTAGTTGTCGTGAGGCTAACCCTAGTTGTCCTGACGCTAACCCCAGTTGTCCTGACGCTAACCCTAGTTGTCCTGACGCTAACCCTAGTTGTCCTGACGCTAACCCTAGTTGTCCTGACGCTAACCCTAGTTGTCCTGACGCTAACCCTAGTTGTCGTGACGCTAACCCTAGTTGTCCTGACGCTAACCCTAGTTGTCGTGACGCTAATCCTAGTTGTCCTGATGCTAACCCTAGTTGTCCTGACGCTAACCCTAGTTGTCCTGTCGCTAACCCTAGTTGTCCTGACGCTAACCCTAGTTGTCCTGAAGCTAACCCTAGTTGTCCTGACGCTAACCCTAGTTGTCCTGACGCTAACCCTAGTTGTCCTGACGCTAACCCTAGTTGTCCTGACGCTAAACCTAGTTGTCCTGACGCTAACCCTAGTTGTCCTGACGCTAACCCTAGTTGTCCTGACGCTAACCCTAGTTGTCGTCACGCTAACCCTAGTTGTCCTGACGCTAACCCTAGTTGTCCAGACGCTAACCCTAGTTGTCCTGACGCTAACCCTAGTTGTCCTGACGCTAACCCTAGTTGTCCTGACGCTAACCCTAGTTGTCCTGACTCTAACCCTAGTTGTCCTGACGGTAACCCTAGTTGTCCTGACGCTAACCCTAGTTGTCCTGACGCTAACCCTAGTTGTCCTGACGCTAACCCTAGTTGTCCTGACGCTAACCCTAGTTGTCGTGACGCTAACCCTAGTTGTCGTGACGCTGAAGCTAGTTGTCCTGACGCTAACCCTAGTTGTCGTGACGCTGACCCTAGTTGTCCTGATGCTAACCCTAGTTGTCCTGACGCTAACCCGAGTTGTCCTGACGCTAACCCGAGTTGTCCTGACGCTAACCCTAGTTGTCCTGACGCTAACCCGAGTTGTCCTGACACTAACCCTAGTTGTCCTGACGCTAACCCTAGTTGTCCTGATGCTAACCCTAGTTGTCCTGATGCTAACCCTAGTTGTCCTGACGCTAATCCTAGTTGTCCTGATGCTAACCCTACTTGTCCTGACGCTAACCCTAGTTGTCCTGACGCTAACCCTAGTTGTCCTGACGCTAACCCTAGTTGTCCTGACGCTAACCCTAGATGTCCTTACGCTAACCCTACTTGTCCTGACGCTAACCCTAGTTGTCCTGACGCTAACCCGAGTTGTCCTGACGCTAACCCTAGTTGTCCTGACGCTAACCCTAGTTGTCCTGACGCTAACCCTAGTTGTCCCGACGCTAACCCTTGTTGTCCTGACGCTAACCCGATTTGTCCTGACGCTAACCCGAGATGTCCTGACGCTAACCCTAGTTGTCCTGACGCTAACCCTAGTTGTCCTGACGCTAACCCGAGTTGTCCTGACGCTAACCCGAGTTGTCCTGACGCTAACCCGAGTTGTCCTGACGCTAACCCTAGTTGTCCTGACGCTATCCCGAGTTGTCCTGACGCTAACCCGAGTTGTCCTGACGCTAACCCGAGTTGTCCTGACGCTAACCCGAGTTGTTCTGATGCTAACCCGAGTTGTCCTGACGCTAACCCGAGTTGTCCTGACGCTAACCCTACTTGTCCTGACGCTAACCCTACTTGTCCTGACGCTAACCCTAGTTGTCCTGACGCTAACCCTAGTTGTCCTGACGCTAACCCTAGTTGTCCTGACGCTAACCCTAGTTGTCGTGACGCTAACCCTAGTTGTCCTGACGCTAACCCTAGTTGTCGTGACGCTAACCCTAGTTGTCGTGACGCTAACCCTAGTTGTCCTGACGGTAACCCTAGTTGTCCTGACGCTAACCCTAGTTGTCCTGATGCTAACCCTAGTTGTCCTGACGCTAACCCTAGTTGTCCTGATGCTAACCCTAGTTGTCGTGAGGCTAACCCTAGTTGTCCTGACGCTAACCCCAGTTGTCCTGACGCTAACCCTAGTTGTCCTGACGCTAACCCTAGTTGTCCTGACGCTAACCCTAGTTGTCCTGACGCTAACCCTAGTTGTCGTGACGCTAACCCTAGTTGTCCTGACGCTAACCCTAGTTGTCGTGACGCTAATCCTAGTTGTCCTGATGCTAACCCTAGTTGTCCTGACGCTAACCCTAGTTGTCCTGTCGCTAACCCTAGTTGTCCTGACGCTAACCCTAGTTGTCCTGAAGCTAACCCTAGTTGTCCTGACGCTAACCCTAGTTGTCCTGACGCTAACCCTAGTTGTCCTGACGCTAACCCTAGTTGTCCTGACGCTAAACCTAGTTGTCCTGACGCTAACCCTAGTTGTCCTGACGCTAACCCTAGTTGTCCTGACGCTAACCCTAGTTGTCGTCACGCTAACCCTAGTTGTCCTGACGCTAACCCTAGTTGTCCTGACGCTAACCCTAGTTGTCCTGACGCTAACCCTAGTTGTCGTGACGCTAACCCTAGTTGTCGTGACGCTAACCCTAGTTGTCCTGACGCTAACCCTAGTTGTCCTGACGCTAACCCTAGTTGTCCTGACGCTAACCCGAGTTGTCCTGACGCTAACCCTAGTTGTCGTGACGCTAACCCTAGTTGTCGTGACGCTAACCCTAGTTGTCCTGACGCTAACCCTAGTTGTCGTGACGCTAACCCTAGTTGTCCTGACGCTAACCCTAGTTGTTGTGACGCTAACCCTAGTTGTCCTGACGCTAACCCTAGTTGTCCTGACGCTAACCCTAGTTGTCCTAACGCTAACCTTGTTGTCCTGACGCTAACCCTAGTTGTCCCGACGCTAACCCTAGTTGTCCCGACGCTAACCCTAGTTGTCCCGACGCTAACCCTAGTTGTCCTGACGCTAACCCTAGTTGTCCTGACGCTAACCCTAGTTGTCCTGGCTCTAACCCTAGTTGTCCTGGTGCTAACCCTAGTTGTCCTGGCGCTAACCCTAGTTGTCCTGACGCTAACCCTAGTTGTCCTGGCGCTAACCCTAGTTGTCCTGGCGCTAACCATAGTTGTCCTGGCGCTAACCCTAGTTGTCCTGACGCTAACCCTAGTTGTCCTGACGCTAACCCTAGTTGTCCTGACGCTAACCCTAGTTGTCCTGACGCTAACCCTAGTTGTCCTGACGCTAACCCTAGTTGTCCTGAAGCTAACCCTAGTTGTCCTGACGCTAACCCTAGTTGTCCTGACGCTAACCCTAGTTGTCCTGACGCTAACCCTAGTTGTCCTGGCACTAACCCTAGTTGTCCTGGCGCTAACCCTAGTTGTCCTGGCGCTAACCCTAGTTGTCCTGGCGCTAACCCTAGTTGTCGTGACGCTAACCCTAGTTGTCCTGACGCTAACCCTAGTTGTCCTGACGCTAACCCTAGTTGTCCTGACGCTAACTCTAGTTGTCCTGACGCTAACCCTAGTTGTCGTGATGCTAACCCTAGTTGTTCTGATGCTAACCCTAGTTGTCGTGACGCTAACCCTAGTTGTCCTGACTCTAACCCTAGTTGTCCTGACGCTAACCCTAGTTGTCCTGACGCTAACCCTAGTTGTCCTGACGCTAACCCTAGTTGTCGTGACGCTAACCCTAGTTGTCGTGACGCTGAAGCTAGTTGTCCTGACGCTAACCCTAGTTGTCCTGACGCTAACCCTAGTTGTCCTGACGCTAACCCTAGTTGTCGTGACGCTAACCCTAGTTGTCGTGACGCTGAAGCTAGTTGTCCTGACGCTAACCCTAGTTGTCGTGACGCTGACCCTAGTTGTCCTGATGCTAACCCTAGTTGTCCTGACGCTAACCCGAGTTGTCCTGACGCTAACCCGAGTTGTCCTGACGCTAACCCTAGTTGTCCTGACGCTAACCCGAGTTGTCCTGACACTAACCCTAGTTGTCCTGACGCTAACCCTAGTTGTCCTGATGCTAACCCTAGTTGTCCTGATGCTAACCCTAGTTGTCCTGACGCTAACCCTAGTTGTCCTGACGCTAATCCTAGTTGTCCTGATGCTAACCCTACTTGTCCTGACGCTAACCCTAGTTGTCCTGACGCTAACCGTAGTTGTCCTGACGCTAACCCTACTTGTCCTGACGCTAACCCTAGTTGTCCTGACGCTAACCCTAGATGTCCTGACGCTAACCCTACTTGTCCTGACGCTAACCCTAGTTGTCCTGACGCTAACCCGAGTTGTCCTGACGCTAACCCTAGTTGTCCTGACGCTAACCCGAGTTGTCCTGACGCTAACCCGAGTTGTCCTGACGCTAACCCGAGTTGTCCTGACGCTAACCCTAGTTGTCCTTACGCTAACCCGAGTTGTCCTGACGCTAACCCTAGTTGTCCTCACGCTATCCCTACTTGTCCTGACGCTAATCCTAGTTGTCCTGACGCTAACCCTACTTGTCGTGACGCCAACCCTAGTTGTCCTGACGCTAACCCTAGTTGTCCTGACGCTAACCCTAGTTGTCCTGACGCTAACCCTAGTTGTCCTGACGCTAACCCTAGTTGTCCTGACCCTAACCCTATTTGTCCTGAGGCTAACCCTAGTTGTCCTGACGCTAACCCTAGTTGTCCTGACGCTAACCCTAGTTGTCCTGACGCTAACCCTACTTGTCCTGACGCTAACCCTACTTATCCTTACGCTTACCCTACTTGTCCTGACGCTAACCCTACTTGTCCTGACGCTAACCCTACTTGTCCTGACGCTAACCCTACTTGTCCTGACGCTAACCCTAGTTGTCCTGACGCTAACCCTAGTTGTCCTGACGATAATCCTAGTTGTCCTGACGCTAACCCTACTTGTTCTTATGCTAACCCTAGTTGTTCTGACGCTAACCCTAGTTGTCCTGACGCTAACCCTACTTGTCCTGACGCTAACCCTAGTTGTCCTGACGCTAACCCTAGTTGTCCTGACTCTAACCCTACTTGTCCTGACGCTAACCCTAGTTGTCCTGACGCTAACCCTAGTTGTCCTGACTCTAACCCTACTTGTCCTGACGCTAACCCTAGTTGTCCTGACGCTAACCCTAGATGTCCTGACGCTAACCCTACTTGTCCTGACGCTAAACCTAGTTGTCCTGACGCTAACCCTAGTTGTCCTGACGCTAAAACGAGTTGTCCTGACGCTAACCCTAGATGTCCTGACGCTAACCCGATTTGTCCTGACGCTAACCCGAGTTGTCCTGACGCTAACCCTAGCTGTCCTGACGCTAACCCTAGTTGTCCTGACGTTAACCCGAGTTGTCCTGACGCTAACCCGAGTTGTCCTGACGCTAACCCGAGTTGTCCTGATGCTAACCCTAGTTGTCCTGACGCTAACCCTAGTTGTCCTGACGCTAACCCGATTTGTCCTGACGCTAACCCGAGTTGTTCTGAAGCTAACCCTAGTTGTCCTGACGCTAACCCGAGTTGTCCTGACGCTAACCCGAGTTGTCCTGACGCTAACCCGAGTTGTACTGACGCTAACCCTAGTTGTCCTGACGCTAACCCTACTTGTCCTGACGCTAACCCTACTTGTCCTGACGCTAACCCTAGTTGTGCTGACGCTAACCCTAGTTGTCCTGACGCTAACCCTAGTTGTCCTGACGCTAACCCTAGTTGTCGTGACGCTAACCCTAGTTGTCCTGACGCTAACCCTAGTTGTCCTGACGCTAACCCTAGTTGTCCTGACGCTAACCCTAGTTGTCGTGACGCTAACCCTAGTTGTCCTGACACTAACCCTAGTTGTCGTGACACTAACCCTAGTTGTCCTGACGCTAACCCTAGTTGTCCTGACGCTAACCCTAGTTGTCCTGACGCTAACCCTAGTTGTCGTGACGCTAACCCTAGTTGTCGTGACGCTAACCCTAGTTGTCCTGACGCTAACCCTAGTTGTCGTGACGCTAACCCTAGGTGTCCTGACTCTAACCCTAGTTGTCGTGACGCTAACCCTAGTTGTCGTGACGCTAACCCTAGTTGTCCTGACGCTAACCCTAGTTGTCATGACGCTAACCCTAGGTGTCCTGACTCTAACCCTAGTTGTCGTGACGCTAACCCTAGTTGTCCTGACGCTAACCCTAGTTGTCCTGACGCTAACCCTAGTTGTCCTGACGCTAACCCTATTTGTCGTGACGCTAACCCTAGTTGTCCTGACGCTAACCCTAGTTGTCGTGACGCTAACCCTAGTTGTCCTGACGCTAACCCTACTTGTCCTGACGCTAACCCTAGTTGTCCTGACGCTAACCCTAGTTGTCCTGACGCTAACCCTAGTTGTCCTGACTCTAACCCTAGTTGTCCTGACGGTAACCCTAGTTGTCCTGACGCTAACCCTAGTTGTCCTGACGCTAACCCTAGTTGTCCTGACGCTAACCCTAGTTGTCCTGACGCTAACCCTAGTTGTCGTGACGCTAACCCTAGTTGTCGTGACGCTGAAGCTAGTTGTCCTGACGCTAACCCTAGTTGTCGTGACGCTGACCCTAGTTGTCCTGATGCTAACCCTAGTTGTCCTGACGCTAACCCGAGTTGTCCTGACGCTAACCCGAGTTGTCCTGACGCTAACCCTAGTTGTCCTGACGCTAACCCGAGTTGTCCTGACACTAACCCTAGTTGTCCTGACGCTAACCCTAGTTGTCCTGATGCTAACCCTAGTTGTCCTGATGCTAACCCTAGTCGTCCTGACGCTAATCCTAGTTGTCCTGATGCTAACCCTACTTGTCCTGACGCTAACCCTAGTTGTCCTGACGCTAACCCTAGTTGTCCTGACGCTAACCCTAGATGTCCTTACGCTAACCCTACTTGTCCTGACGCTAACCCTAGTTGTCCTGACGCTAACCCGAGTTGTCCTGACGCTAACCCTAGTTGTCCTGACGCTAACCCTAGTTGTCCCGACGCTAACCCTTGTTGTCCTGACGCTAACCCGATTTGTCCTGACGCTAACCCGAGATGTCCTGACGCTAACCCTAGTTGTCCTGACGCTAACCCTAGTTGTCCTGACGCTAACCCGAGTTGTCCTGACGCTAACCCGAGTTGTCCTGACGCTAACCCGAGTTGTCCTGACGCTAACCCTAGTTGTCCTGACGCTATCCCGAGTTGTCCTGACGCTAACCCGAGTTGTCCTGACGCTAACCCGAGTTGTCCTGACGCTAACCCGAGTTGTTCTGATGCTAACCCGAGTTGTCCTGACGCTAACCCGAGTTGTCCTGACGCTAACCCTACTTGTCCTGACGCTAACCCTACTTGTCCTGACGCTAACCCTAGTTGTCCTGACGCTAACCCTAGTTGTCCTGACGCTAACCCTACTTGTCCTGACGCTAACCCTAGTTGTCCTGACGCTAACCCTAGTTGTCCTGACTCTAACCCTACTTGTCCTGACGCTAACCCTAGTTGTCCTGACGCTAACCCTAGATGTCCTGACGCTAACCCTACTTGTCCTGACGCTAAACCTAGTTGTCCTGACGCTAACCCTAGTTGTCCTGACGCTAAAACGAGTTGTCCTGACGCTAACCCTAGATGTCCTGACGCTAACCCGATTTGTCCTGACGCTAACCCGAGTTGTCCTGACGCTAACCCTAGCTGTCCTGACGCTAACCCTAGTTGTCCTGACGTTAACCCGAGTTGTCCTGACGCTAACCCGAGTTGTCCTGACGCTAACCCGAGTTGTCCTGATGCTAACCCTAGTTGTCCTGACGCTAACCCTAGTTGTCCTGACGCTAACCCGATTTGTCCTGACGCTAACCCGAGTTGTTCTGAAGCTAACCCTAGTTGTCCTGACGCTAACCCGAGTTGTCCTGATGCTAACCCGAGTTGTCCTGACGCTAACCCGAGTTGTACTGACGCTAACCCTAGTTGTCCTGACGCTAACCCTACTTGTCCTGACGCTAACCCTACTTGTCCTGACGCTAACCCTAGTTGTGCTGACGCTAACCCTAGTTGTCCTGACGCTAACCCTAGTTGTCCTGACGCTAACCCTAGTTGTCCTGACGCTAACCCTAGTTGTCGTGACGCTAACCCTAGTTGTCCTGACGCTAACCCTAGTTGTCCTGACGCTAACCCTAGTTGTCGTGACGCTAACCCTAGTTGTCCTGACACTAACCCTAGTTGTCGTGACACTAACCCTAGTTGTCCTGACGCTAACCCTAGTTGTCCTGACGCTAACCCTAGTTGTCCTGACGCTAACCCTAGTTGTCCTGACGCTAACCCTAGTTGTCATGACGCTAACCCTAGTTGTCGTGACGCTAACCCTAGTTGTCCTGACGCTAACCCTAGTTGTCGTGACGCTAACCCTAGGTGTCCTGACTCTAACCCTAGTTGTCGTGACGCTAACCCTAGTTGTCCTGATGCTAACCCTAGTTGTCCTGACGCTAACCCTAGTTGTCCTGACGCTAACCCTATTTGTCGTGACGCTAACCCTAGTTGTCCTGACGCTAACCCTAGTTGTCGTGACGCTAACCCTAGTTGTCCTGACGCTAACCCTACTTGTCCTGACGCTAACCCTAGTTGTCCTGACGCTAACCCTAGTTGTCCTGACGCTAACCCTAGTTGTCCTGACTCTAACCCTAGTTGTCCTGACGGTAACCCTAGTTGTCCTGACGCTAACCCTAGTTGTCGTGACGCTAACCCTAGTTGTCGTGACGCTAACCCTAGTTGTCCTGACGCTAACCCTAGTTGTCCTGACGCTAACCCTAGTTGTCCTGACGCTAACCCTAGTTGTCCTGACGCTAACCCGAGTTGTCCTGACGCTAACCCTAGCTGTCCTGACGCTAACCCTAGTTGTCCTGAAGCTAACCCTAGTTGTCCTGACGCTAACCCTAGTTGTCCTGACGCTAACCCTAGTTGTCGTGATGCTAACCCTAGTTGTCCTGACGCTAACCCTAGTTGTCGTGACGCTAACCCTAGTTGTCCTGACGCTAACCCTAGTTGTCCTGACGCTAACCCTAGTTGTCCTGACGCTAACCCTAGTTGTCCTGACGCTAACCCTAGTTGTCGTCACGCTAACCCTAGTTGTCCTGACGCTAACCCTAGTTGTCCTGACGCTAACCCGAGTTGTCCTGACGCTAACCCTAGTTGTCCTGACGCTAACCCTAGTTGTCCTGACGCTAACCCTAGATGTCCTTACGCTAACCCTACTTGTCCTGACGCTAACCCTAGTTGTCCTGACGCTAACCCGAGTTGTCCTGACGCTAACCCTAGTTGTCCTGACGCTAACCCTAGTTGTCCTGACGCTAACCCTTGTTGTCCTGACGCTAACCCGATTTGTCCTGACGCTAACCCGAGATGTCCTGACGCTAACCCTAGTTGTCCTGACGCTAACCCGAGTTGTTCTGATGCTAACCCGAGTTGTCCTGACGCTAACCCCTACTTGTCCTGACGCCAACCCTACTTGTCCTGACGCTAACCCTAGTTGTCCTGACGCTAACCCTAGTTGTCCTGACGCTAACCCTAGTTGTCCTGACGCTAACCCTAGTTGTCCTGACGCTAACCCTAGTTGTTGTGACGCTAACCCTAGTTGTCCTGACGGTAACCCTAGTTGTCCTGACGCTAACCCTAGTTGTCCTGATGCTAACCCTAGTTGTCCTGACGCTAACCCTAGTTGTCCTGATGCTAACCCTAGTTGTCGTGAGGCTAACCCTAGTTGTCCTGACGCTAACCCAGTTGTCCTGACGCTAACCTAGTTGTCCTGACGCTAACCCTAGTTGTCCTGACGCTAACCCTAGTTGTCCTGACGCTAACCCTAGTTGTCCTGACGCTAACCAGTTGTCTGACCTAACCCAGTTGTCGTGACGCTAACCCTAGTAGTCCTGACGCTAACCCTAGTTGTCCTGACGCTAACCCTAGTTGTCGTGACGCTAATCCTAGATGTCCTGATGCTAACCCTAGTTGTCCTGACGCTAACCCTAGTTGTCCTGACGCTAACCCTAGTTGTCCTGACGCTAACCCTAGTTGTCCTGAAGCTAACCCTAGTTGTCCTGACGCTAACCCTAGTTGTCCTGACGCTAACCCAAGTTGTCCTGACGCTAACCCTAGTTGTCGTGATGCTAACCCTAGTTGTCCTGACGCTAACCCTAGTTGTCGTGACGCTAACCCTAGTTGTCCTGACGCTAACCCTAGTTGTCCTGACGCTAACCCTAGTTGTCCTGACGCTAACCCTAGTTGTCCTGACGCTAACCCTTGTTGTCCTGACGCTAACCCGATTTGTCCTGACGCTAACCCGAGATGTCCTGACGCTAACCCTAGTTGTCCTGACGCTAACCCGAGTTGTTCTGATGCCTAACCCGAGTTGTCCTGACGCTAACCCTACTTGTCCTGACGCTAACCCTACTTGTCCTGACGCTAACCCTACTTGTCCTGACGCTAACCCTAGTTGTCCTGACGCTAACCCTAGTTGTCCTGACGCTAACCCTAGTTGTCCTGACGCTAACCCTACTTGTCCTGACGCTAACCCTAGTTGTTGTGACGCTAACCCTAGTTGTCCTGACGTTAACCCTAGTTGTCCTGATGCTAACCCTAGTTGTCGTGAGGCTAACCCTAGTTGTCCTGACGCTAACCCAGTTGTCCTGACGCTAACCCTAGTTGTCCTGACGCTAACCCTAGTTGTCCTGACGCTAACCCTAGTTGTCCTGACGCTAACCCTAGTTGTCCTGACGCTAACCCTAGTTGTCGTGACGCTAACCCTAGTAGTCCTGACGCTAACCCTAGTTGTCCTGACGCTAACCCTAGTTGTCGTGACGCTAATCCTAGTTGTCCTGATGCTAACCCTAGTTGTCCTGACGCTAACCCTAGTTGTCCTGACGCTAACCCTAGTTGTCCTGACGCTAACCCTAGTTGTCCTGAAGCTAACCCTAGTTGTCCTGACGCTAACCCTAGTTGTCCTGACGCTAACCCAAGTTGTCCTGACGCTAACCCTAGTTGTCGTGATGCTAACCCTAGTTGTCCTGACGCTAACCCTAGTTGTCGTGACGCTAACCCTAGTTGTCGTGACGCTAACCCTAGTTGTCCTGACGCTAACCCTAGTTGTCCTGACGCTAACCCTAGTTGTCCTGACGCTAACCCTAGTTGTCCTGACGCTAACCCTAGTTGTCGTCACGCTATTCCTAGTTGTCCTGACGCTAACCCTAGTTGTCCTGGCGCTAACCCTAGTTGTCCTGACGCTAACCCTAGTTGTCGTGACGCTAACCCTAGTTGTCGTGACGCTAACCCTAGTTGTCCTGACGCTAACCCTAGTTGTCCTGACGCTAACCCTAGTTGTCCTGACGCTAACCCGAGTTGTCCTGACGCTAACCCTAGTTGTCGTGACGCTAACCCTAGTTGTCCTGACGCTAACCCTAGTTGTCGTGACGCTAACCCTAGTTGTCCTGACGCTAACCCTAGTTGTTGTGACGCTAACCCTAGTTGTCCTGACGCTAACCCTAGTTGTCCTGACGCTAACCCTAGTTGTCCTAACGCTAACCTTGTTGTCCTGACGCTAACCCTAGTTGTCCTGGCGCTAACCCTAGTTGTCGTGACGCTAACCCTAGTTGTCCTGACGCTAACCCTAGTTGTCCCGACGCTAACCCTAGTTGTCCTGACGCTAACCCTAGTTGTCCTGACGCTAACATTAGTTGTCCTGACGCTAACCCTAGTTGTCCTGACGCTAACCCTAGTTGTCCTGACGCTAACACTAGTTGTCCTGACGCTTACCCTAGTTGTCCTGACGCTAACCCTAGTTGTCCTGACGCTAACCCTAGTTGTCCTGACGCAAACCCTAGTTGTCCTGACGCTAACCCTAGCTGTCCTGACGCTAACCCTAGTTGTCCTGACGCTAACCCTAGTTGTCCTGACGCTAACCCTACTTGTCCTGACGCTAACCCTAGTTGTCCTGACGCTAACCCTAGCTGTCCTGACGCTAACCATAGTTGTCCTGACGCTAACCCTAGTTGTCCTGACTCTAACCCTAGTTGTCCTGACGCTAACCCTAGCTGTCCTGGCGCTAACCCTAGTTGTCCTGACGCTAACCCCAGTTGTCCTGACGCTAACCCTAGTTGTCCTGGCGCTAACCCTAGTTGTCCTGGCGCTAACCCTAGTTGTCCTGACGCTAACCCTAGTTGTCCTGGCGCTAACCCTAGTTGTCCTGGCGCTAACCCTAGTTGTCCTGGCGCTAACCCTAGTTGTCCTGGCTCTAACCCTAGTTGTCCTGGTGCTAACCCTAGTTGTCCTGACGCTAACCCTAGTTGTCCTGGCGCTAACCCTAGTTGTCCTGGCGCTAACCATAGTTGTCCTGGCGCTAACCCTAGTTGTCCTGACGCTAACCCTAGTTGTCCTGACGCTAACCCTAGTTGTCCTGACGCTAACCCTAGTTGTCCTGACGCTAACCCTAGTTGTCGTGACGCTAACCCTAGTTGTCCTGACGCTAACCCTAGTTGTCCTGACGCTAACCCTAGTTGTCCTGAAGCTAACCCTAGTTGTCCTGACGTTAACACTAGTTGTCCTGACTCTAACCCTGGTTGTCCTGATGCTAACCCAGGTTGTCCTGACGCTAACCCTAGTTGTCCTGGCACTAACCCTAGTTGTCCTGGCGCTAACCCTAGTTGTCCTGGCGCTAACCCTAGTTGTCCTGGCGCTAACCCTAGTTGTCCTGGCGCTAACCCTAGTTGTCCTGGCGCTAACCCTAGTTGTCGTGACGCTAACCCTAGTTGTCCTGACGCTAACCCTAGTTGTCCTGACGCTAACCCTAGTTGTCCTGACGCTAACTCTAGTTGTCCTGACGCTAACCCTAGTTGTCGTGATGCTAACCCTAGTTGTTCTGACGCTAACCCTAGTTGTCGTGACGCTAACCCTAGTTGTCCTGACTCTAACCCTAGTTGTCCTGACGCTAACCCTAGTTGTCCTGACGCTAACCCTAGTTGTCGTGACGCTAACCCTAGTTGTCCTGACGCTAACCCTAGTTGTCGTGACGCTAACCCTAGTTGTCCTGACGCTAACCCTAGTTGTCCTGACGCTAACCCTAGTTGTCGTGACGCTAACCCTAGTTGTCCTGATGCTAACCCTAGTTGTCGTGACGCTAACCCTAGTTGTCCTGACGCTAACCCTAGTTGTCCTGACGCTAACCCTAGTTGTCCTAACGCTAACCCTAGTTGTCCTGACGCTAACCCTAGTTGTCCCGACGCTAACCCTACTTGTCCTGACGCTAACCCTAGCTGTCCTGGCGCTAACCCTAGTTGTCCTGACGCTAACCCTAGTTGTCCCGACGCTAACCCTAGTTGTCCTGACGCTAACCCTAGCTGTCCTGGCGCTAACCCTAGTTGTCCTGGCGCTAACCCTAGTTGTCCTGACGCTAACCCTAGTTGTCCTGGCGCTAACCCTAGTTGTCCTGGCGCTAACCCTAGTTGTCCTGACGCTAACCCTAGTTGTCCTGGCGCTAACCCTAGTTGTCCTGACGCTAACCCTAGTTGTCCTGGCGCTAACCCTAGTTGTCCTGGCGCTAACCCTAGTTGTCCTGGCGCTAACCCTAGTTGTCCTGGCTCTAACCCTAGTTGTCCTGGCGCTAACCCTAGTTGTCCTGGCGCTAACGCTAGTTGTCCTGACGCTAACCCTAGTTGTCCTGGCGCTAACCCTAGTTGTCCTGGCGCTAACCATAGTTGTCCTGGCGCTAACCCTAGTTGTCCTGACGCTAACCCTAGTTGTCCTGACGCTAACCCTTCTTGTCCTGACGCTAACCCTACGTGTCCTGACGCTAACCCTAGTTGTCCTGACGCTAACCCTAGTTGTCCTGACGCTAACACTAGTTGTCCTGACGCTAACCCTAGTTGTCCTGATGCTAACCCTAGTTGTAATGACGCTAAACCTAGTTGTCCTGACGCTAACCCTAGTTGTCCTGACGCTAACCCTAGTTGTCCTGATGCTAACCCTAGTTGTCCTGAAAGTAACCCTAGTTGTCCTGACGGTAACCCTAGTTGTCCTGACGCTAACCCTAGTTGTCCTGGCTCTAACCCTAGTTGTCCTGGCGCTAACCCTAGTTGTCCTGGCTCTAACCCTAGTTGTCCTGGCGCTAACCCTAGTTGTCCTGGCGCTAACGCTAGTTGTCCTGAAGCTAACCCTAGTTGTCCTGGCGCTAACCCTAGTTGTCCTGGCGCTAACCCTAGTTGTCCTGGCGCTAACCCTAGTTGTCCTGACGCTAACCCTAGTTGTCCTGACGCTAACCCTAGTTGTCCTGACGCTAACCCTAGTTGTCGTGACTCTAACCCTAGTTGTCCTGACGCTAACCCTAGTTGTCCTGACGCTAACCCTAGTTGTCCTGAAGCTAACCCTAGTTGTCCTGACGCTAACCCTAGTTGTCCTGACGCTAACCCTAGTTGTCCTGACGCTAACCCTAGTTGTCCTGGCGCTAACCCTAGTTGTCCTGGCGCTAACCCTAGTTGTCCTGGCGCTAACCCTAGTTGTCCTGGCGCTAACCCTAGTTCTCGTGACGCTAACCCTAGTTGTCCTGACGCTAACCCTAGTTGTCCTGACGGTAACCCTAGTTGTCCTGACGCTAACCCTAGTTGTCCTGACGCTAACCCTAGTTGTCCTGACGCTAACCCTAGTTGTCGTGATGCTAACCCTAGTTGTCGTGACGCTAACCCTAGTTGTACTGACGCTGACCCTAGTTGTCCTGACGCTAACCCTAGTTGTCCTGACGCTAACCCTAGTTGTCCTGACGCTAACCCTAGTTGTCCTGATGCTAACCCTAGTTGTCGTGACGCTAACCCTAGTTGTCCTGACGCTAACCCTAGTTGTCCTGACGCTAACCCTAGTTGTCCTGACTCTAACCCTAGTTGTCCTGACGCTAACCCTAGTTGTCCTGACGCTAACCCTAGTTGTCCTGACGCTAACCCTAGTTGTCGTGACGCTAACCCTATTTGTCCTGACGCTAACCCTAGTTGTCCTGACGCTAACCCTAGTTGTCCTGACGCTAACCCTAGTTGTCCTGACGCTAACCCTAGTTGTCCTGACGCTAACCCTAGTTGTCCTGACGCTAACCCTAGTTGTCGTGACGCTAACCCTAGTTGTCGTGACGCTAACCCTAGTTGTCCTGACGCTAACCCTAGTTGTCGTGACGCTAACCCTAGTTGTCCTGACGCTAACCCTAGTTGTCGTGACGCTAACCCTAGTTGTCGTGACGCTAACCCTAGTTGTCGTGACGCTAACCCTAGTTGTCCTGACGATAACCCTAGTTGTCCTGACGCTAACCCTAGTTGTCCTGAAGCTAACCCTAGTTGTCCTGACGCTAACCCTAGTTGTCCTGACGCTAACCCTAGTTGTCCTGACGCTAACCCTAGTTGTCCTGAAGCTAACCCTAGTTGTCCTGACGCTAACCCTAGTTGTCCTGACGCTAACCCTAGTTGTCCTGACTTTAACCCTAGTTGTCCTGACGCTAGCCCTAGTTGTCCTGACGCTAACCCTAGTTGTCCTGACGCTAAACCTAGTTGTCCTGACGCTAACCCTAGTAGTCCTGACGCTAACCCTAGTTGTTCTGACGCTAAACCTAGTTGTCCTGACGCTAACCCTACTTGTCCTGACGCTAACCCTACTTGTCCTGACGCTAACCCTAGTTGTCCTGACGCTAACCCTAGTTGTCCTGACGCTAACCCTACTTGTCCTGATGCTAACCCTACTTGTCCTGACGCTAACCCTACTTGTCCTGACGCTAACCCTTGTTGTCCTGACGCAAACCCTAGTTGTCCTGACGCTAACCCTAGTTGTCCTGACGCTAACCCTACTTGTCCTGACGCTAACCCTACTTGTCCTGACGCTAACCCTTCTTGTCCTGACGCTAACCCTACGTGTCCTGACGCTAACCCTAGTTGTCCTGACGCTAACCCTAGTTGTCCTGACGCTAACCCTAGTTGTCCTGACGCTAACACTAGTTGTCCTGACGCTAACCCTAGTTGTCCTGATGCTAACCCTAGTTGTAATGACGCTAAACCTAGTTGTCCTGACGCTAACCCTAGTTGTCCTGACGCTAACCCTAGTTGTCCTGACGCTAACCCTAGTTGTCCTGATGCTAACCCTAGTTGTCCTGAAAGTAACCCTAGTTGTCCTGACGCTAACCCTAGTTGTCGTGACGCTAACCCTAGTTGTCGTGACGCTAACCCTAGTTGTCCTGACGGTAACCCTAGTTGTCCTGACGGTAACCCTAGTTGTCCTGACGCTAACCCTAGTTGTCCTGACGCTAACCCTAGTTGTCCTGACGCTAACCCTAGTTGTCGTGATGCTAACCCTAGTTGTCGTGACGCTAACCCTAGTTGTACTGATGCTGACCCTAGTTGTCCTGACGCTAACCCTAGTTGTCCTGACGCTAACCCTAGTTGTCCTGACGCTAACCCTAGTTGTCCTGATGCTAACCCTAGTTGTCGTGACGCTAACCCTAGTTGTCCTGACGCTAACCCTAGTTGTCCTGACGCTAACCCTAGTTGTCCTGACGCTAACCCTAGTTGTCCTGACGCTAACCCTAGTTGTCCTGACGCTAACCCTAGTTGTCCTGACGCTAACCCTAGTTGTCCTGACGCTAACCCTAGTTGTCGTGACGCTAACCCTATTTGTCCTGACGCTAACCCTAGTTGTCCTGACGCTAACCCTAGTTGTCGTGACGCTAACCCTAGTTGTCCTGACGCTAACCCTAGTTGTCCTGACGCTAACCCTAGTTGTCCTGACGCTAACCCTAGTTGTCGTGACGCTAACCCTAGTTGTCCTGACGCTAACCCTAGTTGTCGTGACGCTAACCCTAGTTGTCCTGATGCTAACCCTAGTTGTCCTGACGCTAACCCTAGTTGTCGTGACGCTAACCCTAGTTGTCCTGATGCTAACCCTAGTTGTCGTGACGCTAACCCTAGTTGTCCTGACGATAACCCTAGTTGTCCTGACGCTAACCCTAGTTGTCCTGAAGCTAACCCTAGTTGTCCTGACGCTAACCCTAGTTGTCCTGACGCTAACCCTAGTTGTCCTGAAGCTAACCCTAGTTGTCCTGACGCTAACCCTAGTTGTCCTGACGCTAACCCTAGTTGTCCTGACTTTAACCCTAGTTGTCCTGACGCTAGCCCTAGTTGTCCTGACGCTAACCCTAGTTGTCGTGACGCTAACCCTAGTTGTCGTGACGCTAACCCTAGTTGTCCTGACGGTAACCCTAGTTGTCCTGACGGTAACCCTAGTTGTCCTGACGCTAACCCTAGTTGTCCTGACGCTAACCCTAGTTGTCCTGACGCTAACCCTAGTTGTCGTGATGCTAACCCTAGTTGTCGTGACGCTAACCCTAGTTGTACTGACGCTGACCCTAGTTGTCCTGACGCTAACCCTAGTTGTCCTGACGCTAACCCTAGTTGTCCTGACGCTAACCCTAGTTGTCCTGATGCTAACCCTAGTTGTCGTGACGCTAACCCTAGTTGTCGTGACGCTAACCCTAGTTGTCCTGACGCTAACCCTAGTTGTCCTGACGCTAACCCTAGTTGTCCTGACGCTAACCCTAGTTGTCCTGACGCTAACCCTAGTTGTCCTGACGCTAACCCTAGTTGTCCTGACGCTAACCCTAGTTGTCGTGACGCTAACCCTATTTGTCCTGACGCTAACCCTAGTTGTCCTGACGCTAACCCTAGTTGTCGTGACGCTAACCCTAGTTGTCCTGACGCTAACCCTAGTTGTCCTGACGATAACCCTAGTTGTCCTGACGCTAACCCTAGTTGTCCTGAAGCTAACCCTAGTTGTCCTGACGCTAACCCTAGTTGTCCTGACGCTAACCCTAGTTGTCCTGAAGCTAACCCTAGTTGTCCTGACGCTAACCCTAGTTGTCCTGACGCTAACCCTAGTTGTCCTGACGCTAACCCTAGTTGTCCTGACTTTAACCCTAGTTGTCCTGACGCTAGCCCTAGTTGTCCTGACGCTAACCCTAGTTGTCCTGACGCTAACCCTAGTTGTCCTGACGCTAACCCTAGTAGTCCTGACGCTAACCCTAGTTGTTCTGACGCTAAACCTAGTTGTCCTGACGCTAACCCTACTTGTCCTGACGCTAACCCTACTTGTCCTGACGCTAACCCTAGTTGTCCTGACGCTAACCCTAGTTGTCCTGACGCTAACCCTACTTGTCCTGATGCTAACCCTACTTGTCCTGACGCTAACCCTACTTGTCCTGACGCTAACCCTTGTTGTCCTGACGCAAACCCTAGTTGTCCTGACGCTAACCCTAGTTGTCCTGACGCTAACCCTACTTGTCCTGACGCTAACCCTACTTGTCCTGACGCTAACCCTTCTTGTCCTGACGCTAACCCTACGTGTCCTGACGCTAACCCTAGTTGTCCTGACGCTAACCCTAGTTGTCCTGACGCTAACACTAGTTGTCCTGACGCTAACCCTAGTTGTCCTGATGCTAACCCTAGTTGTAATGACGCTAAACCTAGTTGTCCTGACGCTAACCCTAGTTGTCCTGACGCTAACCCTAGTTGTCCTGACGCTAACCCTAGTTGTCCTGATGCTAACCCTAGTTGTCCTGAAAGTAACCCTAGTTGTCCTGACGCTAACCCTAGTTGTCGTGACGCTAACCCTAGTTGTCGTGACGCTAACCCTAGTTGTCCTGACGGTAACCCTAGTTGTCCTGACGGTAACCCTAGTTGTCCTGACGCTAACCCTAGTTGTCCTGACGCTAACCCTAGTTGTCCTGACGCTAACCCTAGTTGTCGTGATGCTAACCCTAGTTGTCGTGACGCTAACCCTAGTTGTACTGACGCTGACCCTAGTTGTCCTGACGCTAACCCTAGTTGTCCTGACGCTAACCCTAGTTGTCCTGACGCTAACCCTAGTTGTCCTGATGCTAACCCTAGTTGTCGTGACGCTAACCCTAGTTGTCCTGACGCTAACCCTAGTTGTCCTGACGCTAACCCTAGTTGTCCTGACGCTAACCCTAGTTGTCCTGACGCTAACCCTAGTTGTCCTGACGCTAACCCTAGTTGTCCTGACGCTAACCCTAGTTGTCGTGACGCTAACCCTAGTTGTCGTGACGCTAACCCTATTTGTCCTGACGCTAACCCTAGTTGTCCTGACGCTAACCCTAGTTGTCGTGACGCTAACCCTAGTTGTCCTGACGCTAACCCTAGTTGTCCTGACGCTAACCCTAGTTGTCCTGACGCTAACCCTAGTTGTCGTGACGCTAACCCTAGTTGTCCTGACGCTAACCCTAGTTGTCGTGACGCTAACCCTAGTTGTCCTGATGCTAACCCTAGTTGTCCTGACGCTAACCCTAGTTGTCGTGACGCTAACCCTAGTTGTCCTGATGCTAACCCTAGTTGTCGTGACGCTAACCCTAGTTGTCCTGACGATAACCCTAGTTGTCCTGACGCTAACCCTAGTTGTCCTGAAGCTAACCCTAGTTGTCCTGACGCTAACCCTAGTTGTCCTGACGCTAACCCTAGTTGTCCTGAAGCTAACCCTAGTTGTCCTGACGCTAACCCTAGTTGTCCTGACGCTAACCCTAGTTGTCCTGACTTTAACCCTAGTTGTCCTGACGCTAGCCCTAGTTGTCCTGACGCTAACCCTAGTTGTCGTGACGCTAACCCTAGTTGTCGTGACGCTAACCCTAGTTGTCCTGACGGTAACCCTAGTTGTCCTGACGGTAACCCTAGTTGTCCTGACGCTAACCCTAGTTGTCCTGACGCTAACCCTAGTTGTCCTGACGCTAACCCTAGTTGTCGTGACGCTAACCCTAGTTGTCGTGACGCTAACCCTAGTTGTACTGACGCTGACCCTAGTTGTCCTGACGCTAACCCTAGTTGTCCTGACGCTAACCCTAGTTGTCCTGACGCTAACCCTAGTTGTCCTGATGCTAACCCTAGTTGTCGTGACGCTAACCCTAGTTGTCCTGACGCTAACCCTAGTTGTCCTGACGCTAACCCTAGTTGTCCTGACGCTAACCCTAGTTGTCCTGACGCTAACCCTAGTTGTCCTGACGCTAACCCTAGTTGTCCTGACGCTAACCCTAGTTGTCCTGACGCTAACCCTAGTTGTCGTGACGCTAACCCTATTTGTCCTGACGCTAACCCTAGTTGTCCTGACGCTAACCCTAGTTGTCGTGACGCTAACCCTAGTTGTCCTGACGCTAACCCTAGTTGTCCTGACGCTAACCCTAGTTGTCCTGACGCTAACCCTAGTTGTCGTGACGCTAACCCTAGTTGTCCTGACGCTAACCCTAGTTGTCGTGACGCTAACCCTAGTTGTCCTGATGCTAACCCTAGTTGTCCTGACGCTAACCCTAGTTGTCGTGACGCTAACCCTAGTTGTCCTGATGCTAACCCTAGTTGTCGTGACGCTAACCCTAGTTGTCCTGACGATAACCCTAGTTGTCCTGACGCTAACCCTAGTTGTCCTGAAGCTAACCCTAGTTGTCCTGACGCTAACCCTAGTTGTCCTGACGCTAACCCTAGTTGTCCTGAAGCTAACCCTAGTTGTCCTGACGCTAACCCTAGTTGTCCTGACGCTAACCCTAGTTGTCCTGACTTTAACCCTAGTTGTCCTGACGCTAGCCCTAGTTGTCCTGACGCTAACCCTAGTTGTCCTGACGCTAACCCTAGTTGTCCTGACGCTAACCCTAGTAGTCCTGACGCTAACCCTAGTTGTTCTGACGCTAAACCTAGTTGTCCTGACGCTAACCCTACTTGTCCTGACGCTAACCCTACTTGTCCTGACGCTAACCCTAGTTGTCCTGACGCTAACCCTAGTTGTCCTGACGCTAACCCTACTTGTCCTGACGCTAACCCTACTTGTCCTGACGCTAACCCTACTTGTCCTGACGCTAACCCTTGTTGTCCTGACGCAAACCCTAGTTGTCCTGACGCTAACCCTAGTTGTCCTGACGCTAACCCTAGTTGTCCTGACGCTAACCCTACTTGTCCTGACGCTAACCCTACTTGTCCTGACGCTAACCCTTCTTGTCCTGACGCTAACCCTACTTGTCCTGACGCTAACCCTAGTTGTCCTGACGCTAACCCTAGTTGTCCTGACGCTAACACTAGTTGTCCTGACGCTAACCCTAGTTGTCCTGATGCTAACCCTAGTTGTAATGACGCTAAACCTAGTTGTCCTGACGCTAACCCTAGTTGTCCTGACGCTAACCCTAGTTGTCCTGACGCTAACCCTAGTTGTCCTGATGCTAACCCTAGTTGTCCTGAAAGTAACCCTAGTTGTCCTGACGCTAACCCTAGTTGTCCTGACGCTAACCCTAGTTGTCCTGACGCTAACCCTAGTTGTCCTGACTCTAACCCTAGTTGTCCTGACGCTAACCCTAGTTGTCCTGACGCTAACCCTAGTTGTCCTGACGCTAACTCTAGTTGTCCTGACGCTAACCCTAGTTGTCCTGACGCTAACCCTACTTGTCCTGACGCTAACCCTTCTTGTCCTGACGCTAACCCTACTTGTCCTGACGCTAACCCTAGTTGTCCTGACGCTAACCCTAGTTGTCCTGACGCTAACCCTAGTTGTCCTGATGCTAACCCTTGTTGTAATGATGCTAAACCTAGTTGTCCTGACGCTAACCCTAGTTGTCCTGACGCTAACCCTAGTTGTCCTGACGCTAACCCTAGTTGTCCTGACGCTAACCCTAGTTGTCCTGACGCTAACCCTAGTTGTCCTGACTTTCACCCTAGTTGTCCTGACGCTAACCCTAGTTGTCCTGACGCTAACCCTAGTTGTCCTGATGCTAACCCTAGTTGTCCTGACGCTAACCCTAGTTGTCCTGACGCTAACCCTAGTTGTCCTGACGCTAACCCTAGTTGTCCTGATGCTAACCCTAGTTGTCGTGACGCTAACCCTAGTTGTCCTGACGCTAACCCTAGTTGTCCTGACGCTAACCCTAGTTGTCCTGACGCTAACCCTAGTTGTCCTGACTCTAACCCTAGTTGTCCTGACGCTAACCCTAGTTGTCCTGACGCTAACCCTAGTTGTCCTGACGCTAACCCTAGTTGTCGTGACGCTAACCCTATTTGTCCTGACGCTAACCCTAGTTGTCCTGACGCTAACCCTAGTTGTCGTGACGCTAACCCTAGTTGTCCTGACGCTAACCCTAGTTGTCCTGACGCTAACCCTAGTTGTCCTGACGCTAACCCTAGTTGTCGTGAAGCTAACCCTAGTTGTCCTGAAGCTAACCCTAGTTGTCCTGACGCTAACCCTAGTTGTCCTGACGCTAACCCTAGTTGTCCTGACGCTAACCCTAGTTGTCCTGACTTTAACCCTAGTTGTCCTGACGCTAGCCCTAGTTGTCCTGACGCTAACCCTAGTTGTCCTGACTCTAACCCTAGTTGTCCTGACGCTAACCCTAGTAGTCCTGATGCTAACCCTAGTTGTTCTGACGCTAAACCTAGTTGTCCTGACGCTAACCCTACTTGTCCTGACGCTAACCCTACTTGTCCTGACGCTAACCCTAGTTGTCCTGACGCTAACCCTAGTTGTCCTGACGCTAACCCTACTTGTCCTGATGCTAACCCTACTTGTCCTGACGCTAACCCTACTTGTCCTGACGCTAACCCTTGTTGTCCTGACGCAAACCCTAGTTGTCCTGACGCTAACCCTAGTTGTCCTGACGCTAACCCTAGTTGTCCTGACGCTAACCCTACTTGTCCTGACGCTAACCCTACTTGTCCTGACGCTAACCCTTCTTGTCCTGACGCTAACCCTACGTGTCCTGACGCTAACCCTAGTTGTCCTGACGCTAACCCTAGTTGTCCTGACGCTAACACTAGTTGTCCTGACGCTAACCCTAGTTGTCCTGATGCTAACCCTAGTTGTAATGACGCTAAACCTAGTTGTCCTGACGCTAACCCTAGTTGTCCTGACGCTAACCCTAGTTGTCCTGACGCTAACCCTAGTTGTCCTGATGCTAACCCTAGTTGTCCTGAAAGTAACCCTAGTTGTCCTGACGCTAACCCTAGTTGTCGTGACGCTAACCCTAGTTGTCGTGACGCTAACCCTAGTTGTCCTGACGCTAACCCTAGTTGTCCTGACGCTAACCCTAGTTGTCCTGACGCTAACCCTAGTTGTCCTGACGCTAACCCTAGTTGTCCTGACGCTAACCCTAGTTGTCGTGATGCTAACCCTAGTTGTCGTGACGCTAACCCTAGTTGTACTGACGCTGACCCAAGTTGTCCTGACGCTAACCCTAGTTGTCCTGACGCTAACCCTAGTTGTCCTGACGCTAACCCTAGTTGTCCTGACGCTAACCCTAGTTGTCCTGATGCTAACCCTAGTTGTCGTGACGCTAACCCTAGTTGTCCTGACGCTAACCCTAGTTGTCCTGACGCTAACCCTAGTTGTCCTGACGCTAACCCTAGTTGTCCTGATGCTAACCCTAGTTGTCCTGACTCTAACCCTAGTTGTCCTGACGCTAACCCTAGTTGTCCTGACGCTAACCCTAGTTGTCCTGACGCTAACCCTAGTTGTCCTGACGCTAACCCTAGTTGTCCTGACGCTAACCCTATTTGTCCTGACGCTAACCCTAGTTGTCCTGACGCTAACCCTAGTTGTCGTGACGCTAACCCTAGTTGTCCTGACGCTAACCCTAGTTGTCCTGACGCTAACCCTAGTTGTCCTGACGCTAACCCTAGTTGTCGTGACGCTAACCCTAGTTGTCCTGACGCTAACCCTAGTTGTCGTGACGCTAACCCTAGTTGTCCTGATGCTAACCCTAGTTGTCCTGACGCTAACCCTAGTTGTCGTGACGCTAACCCTAGTTGTCCTGATGCTAACCCTAGTTGTCGTGACGCTAACCCTAGTTGTCCTGACGATAACCCTAGTTGTCCTGACGCTAACCCTAGTTGTCCTGAAGCTAACCCTAGTTGTCCTGACGCTAACCCTAGTTGTCCTGACGCTAACCCTAGTTGTCCTGAAGCTAACCCTAGTTGTCCTGACGCTAACCCTAGTTGTCCTGACGCTAACCCTAGTTGTCCTGACTTTAACCCTAGTTGTCCTGACGCTAGCCCTAGTTGTCCTGACGCTAACCCTAGTTGTCCTGACGCTAACCCTAGTTGTCCTGACGCTAACCCTAGTTGTCCTGACGCTAACCCTAGTAGTCCTGACGCTAACCCTGTTGTTCCTGACGCTAAACCTAGTTGTCCTGACGCTAACCCTACTTGTCCTGACGCTAACCCTACTTGTCCTGACGCTAACCCTAGTTGTCCTGACGCTAACCCTAGTTGTCCTGACGCTAACCCTACTTGTCCTGACGCTAACCCTACTTGTCCTGACGCTAACCCTACTTGTCCTGACGCTAACCCTTGTTGTCCTGACGCAAACCCTAGTTGTCCTGACGCTAACCCTAGTTGTCCTGACGCTAACCCTAGTTGTCCTGACGCTAACCCTACTTGTCCTGACGCTAACCCTACTTGTCCTGACGCTAACCCTTCTTGTCCTGACGCTAACCCTACTTGTCCTGACGCTAACCCTAGTTGTCCTGACGCTAACCCTAGTTGTCCTGACGCTAACACTAGTTGTCCTGACGCTAACCCTAGTTGTCCTGATGCTAACCCTAGTTGTAATGACGCTAAACCTAGTTGTCCTGACGCTAACCCTAGTTGTCCTGACGCTAACCCTAGTTGTCCTGACGCTAACCCTAGTTGTCCTGATGCTAACCCTAGTTGTCCTGAAAGTAACCCTAGTTGTCCTGACGCTAACCCTAGTTGTCCTGACGCTAACCCTAGTTGTCCTGACGCTAACCCTAGTTGTCCTGACTCTAACCCTAGTTGTCCTGACGCTAACCCTAGTTGTCCTGACGCTAACCCTAGTTGTCCTGACGCTAACTCTAGTTGTCCTGACGCTAACCCTAGTTGTCCTGACGCTAACCCTACTTGTCCTGACGCTAACCCTTCTTGTCCTGACGCTAACCCTACTTGTCCTGACGCTAACCCTAGTTGTCCTGACGCTAACCCTAGTTGTCCTGACGCTAACCCTAGTTGTCCTGATGTTAACCCTTGTTGTAATGATGCTAAACCTAGTTGTCCTGACGCTAACCCTAGTTGTCCTGACGCTAACCCTAGTTGTCCTGACGCTAACCCTAGTTGTCCTGACGCTAACCCTAGTTGTCCTGACGCTAACCCTAGTTGTCCTGACTTTCACCCTAGTTGTCCTGACGCTAACCCTAGTTGTCCTGACGCTAACCCTAGTTGTCCTGACGCTAACCCTAGTTGTCCTGATGCTAACCCTAGTTGTCCTGACGCTAACCCTAGTTGTCCTGACGCTAACCCTACTTGTCCTGACGCTAACCCTAGTTGTCCTGACGCTAACCCTAGTTGTCCTGACGCTAACCCTAGTTGTCCTGACTCTAAACCTAGTTGTCCTGACGCTAACCCTAGTTGTCCTGACTTTAACCCTACTTGTCCTGACGCTAACACTACTTGTCCTGACGCTAACCCTACTTGTCCTGACGCTAACCCTAGTTGTCCTGACGCTAACCCTAGTTGTCCTGACGCTAACCCTAGTTGTCCTGACGCTAACCCTAGTTGTCGTGACGCTAACCCTATTTGTCCTGACGCTAACCCTAGTTGTCCTGACGCTAACCCTAGTTGTCGTGACGCTAACCCTAGTTGTCCTGACGCTAACCCTAGTTGTCCTGACGCTAACCCTAGTTGTCCTGACGCTAACCCTAGTTGTCCTGACGCTAACCCTAGTTGTCGTGACGCTAACCCTAGTTGTCGTGACGCTAACCCTAGTTGTCGTGACGCTAACCCTAGTTGTCCTGATGCTAACCCTAGTTGTCGTGACGCTAACCCTAGTTGTCCTGACGATAACCCTAGTTGTCCTGACGCTAACCCTAGTTGTCCTGAAGCTAACCCTAGTTGTCCTGACGCTAACCCTAGTTGTCCTGACGCTAACCCTAGTTGTCCTGAAGCTAACCCTAGTTGTCCTGACGCTAACCCTAGTTGTCCTGACGCTAACCCTAGTTGTCCTGACGCTAACCCTAGTTGTCCTGACTTTAACCCTAGTTGTCCTGACGCTAGCCCTAGTTGTCCTGACGCTAACCCTAGTTGTCCTGACGCTAACCCTAGTTGTCCTGACGCTAACCCTAGTAGTCCTGACGCTAACCCTAGTTGTTCTGACGCTAAACCTAGTTGTCCTGACGCTAACCCTACTTGTCCTGACGCTAACCCTACTTGTCCTGACGCTAACCCTAGTTGTCCTGACGCTAACCCTAGTTGTCCTGACGCTAACCCTACTTGTCCTGATGCTAACCCTACTTGTCCTGACGCTAACCCTACTTGTCCTGACGCTAACCCTTGTTGTCCTGACGCAAACCCTAGTTGTCCTGACGCTAACCCTAGTTGTCCTGACGCTAACCCTAGTTGTCCTGACGCTAACCCTACTTGTCCTGACGCTAACCCTACTTGTCCTGACGCTAACCCTTCTTGTCCTGACGCTAACCCTACGTGTCCTGACGCTAACCCTAGTTGTCCTGACGCTAACCCTAGTTGTCCTGACGCTAACACTAGTTGTCCTGACGCTAACCCTAGTTGTCCTGATGCTAACCCTAGTTGTAATGACGCTAAACCTAGTTGTCCTGACGCTAACCCTAGTTGTCCTGACGCTAACCCTAGTTGTCCTGACGCTAACCCTAGTTGTCCTGATGCTAACTCTAGTTGTCCTGAAAGTAACCCTAGTTGTCCTGACGCTAACCCTAGTTGTCGTGACGCTAACCCTAGTTGTCGTGACGCTAACCCTAGTTGTCCTGACGCTAACCCTAGTTGTCCTGACGCTAACCCTAGTTGTCCTGACGGTAACCCTAGTTGTCCTGACGCTAACCCTAGTTGTCCTGACGCTAACCCTAGTTGTCCTGACGCTAACCCTAGTTGTCGTGATGCTAACCCTAGTTGTCGTGACGCTAACCCTAGTTGTACTGACGCTGACCCTAGTTGTCCTGACGCTAACCCTAGTTGTCCTGACGCTAACCCTAGTTGTCCTGACGCTAACCCTAGTTGTCCTGATGCTAACCCTAGTTGTCGTGACGCTAACCCTAGTTGTCGTGACGCTAACCCTAGTTGTCCTGACGCTAACCCTAGTTGTCCTGACGCTAACCCTAGTTGTCCTGACGCTAACCCTAGTTGTCCTGACTCTAACCCTAGTTGTCCTGACGCTAACCCTAGTTGTCCTGACGCTAACCCTAGTTGTCCTGACGCTAACCCTAGTTGTCCTGACGCTAACCCTAGTTGTCGTGACGCTAACCCTAGTTGTCGTGACGCTAACCCTATTTGTCCTGACGCTAACCCTAGTTGTCCTGACGCTAACCCTAGTTGTCGTGACGCTAACCCTAGTTGTCCTGACGCTAACCCTAGTTGTCCTGACGCTAACCCTAGTTGTCGTGACGCTAACCCTAGTTGTCCTGACGCTAACCCTAGTTGTCGTGACGCTAACCCTAGTTGTCCTGATGCTAACCCTAGTTGTCCTGACGCTAACCCTAGTTGTCGTGACGCTAACCCTAGTTGTCCTGATGCTAACCCTAGTTGTCGTGACGCTAACCCTAGTTGTCCTGACGATAACCCTAGTTGTCCTGACGCTAACCCTAGTTGTCCTGAAGCTAACCCTAGTTGTCCTGACGCTAACCCTAGTTGTCCTGACGCTAACCCTAGTTGTCCTGACGATAACCCTAGTTGTCCTGACGCTAACCCTAGTTGTCCTGAAGCTAACCCTAGTTGTCCTGACGCTAACCCTAGTTGTCCTGACGCTAACCCTAGTTGTCCTGAAGCTAACCCTAGTTGTCCTGACGCTAACCCTAGTTGTCCTGACGCTAACCCTAGTTGTCCTGACGCTAACCCTAGTTGTCCTGACTTTAACCCTAGTTGTCCTGACGCTAGCCCTAGTTGTCCTGACGCTAACCCTAGTTGTCCTGACGCTAACCCTAGTTGTCCTGACGCTAACCCTAGTAGTCCTGACGCTAACCCTAGTTGTTCTGACGCTAAACCTAGTTGTCCTGACGCTAACCCTACTTGTCCTGACGCTAACCCTACTTGTCCTGACGCTAACCCTAGTTGTCCTGACGCTAACCCTAGTTGTCCTGACGCTAACCCTACTTGTCCTGACGCTAACCCTACTTGTCCTGACGCTAACCCTTGTTGTCCTGACGCAAACCCTAGTTGTCCTGACGCTAACCCTAGTTGTCCTGACGCTAACCCTAGTTGTCCTGACGCTAACCCTACTTGTCCTGACGCTAACCCTACTTGTCCTGACGCTAACCCTTCTTGTCCTGACGCTAACCCTACTTGTCCTGACGCTAACCCTAGTTGTCCTGACGCTAACCCTAGTTGTCCTGACGCTAACACTAGTTGTCCTGACGCTAACTCTAGTTGTCCTGATGCTAACCCTAGTTGTAATGACGCTAAACCTAGTTGTCCTGACGCTAACCCTAGTTGTCCTGACGCTAACCCTAGTTGTCCTGACGCTAACCCTAGTTGTCCTGATGCTAACCCTAGTTGTCCTGATGCTAACCCTAGTTGTCCTGAAAGTAACCCTAGTTGTCCTGACGCTAACCCTAGTTGTCCTGACGCTAACCCTAGTTGTCCTGACGCTAACCCTAGTTGTCCTGACTCTAACCCTAGTTGTCCTGACGCTAACCCTAGTTGTACTGACGCTAACCCTAGTTGTCCTGACGCTAACTCTAGTTGTCCTGACGCTAACCCTAGTTGTCCTGACGCTAACCCTACTTGTCCTGACGCTAACCCTTCTTGTCCTGACGCTAACCCTACTTGTCCTGACGCTAACCCTAGTTGTCCTGACGCTAACCCTAGTTGTCCTGACGCTAACCCTAGTTGTCCTGATGCTAACCCTTGTTGTAATGATGCTAAACCTAGTTGTCCTGACGCTAACCCTAGTTGTCCTGACGCTAACCCTAGTTGTCCTGACGCTAACCCTAGTTGTCCTGACGCTAACCCTAGTTGTCCTGACTTTAACCCTAGTTGTCCTGACGCTAACCCTAGTTGTCCTGACGCTAACCCTAGTTGTCCTGACGCTAACCCTAGTTGTCCTGATGCTAACCCTAGTTGTCCTGACGCTAACCCTAGTTGTCCTGACGCTAACCCTACTTGTCCTGACGCTAACCCTAGTTGTCCTGACGCTAACCCTAGTTGTCCTGACGCTAACCCTAGTTGTCCTGACTCTAAACCTAGTTGTCCTGACGCTAACCCTACTTGTCCTGACTCTAACCCTACTTGTCCTGACGCTAACACTACTTGTCCTGACGCTAACCCTACTTGTCCTGACGCTAACCCTAGTTGTCCTGACGCTAACCCTAGTTGTCCTGACTTTAACCCTACTTGTCCTGACGCTAACCCTAGTTGTCCTGACGCTAACCCTACTTGTCCTGACGCTAACACTACTTGTCCTGACGCTAACCCTACTTGTCCTGACGCTAACACTACTTGTCCTGACGCTAACCCTACTTGTCCTGACGCTAACCCTAGTTGTCCTGACGCTAACCCTAGTTGTCCTGATGCTAACTCTAGTTGTAATGATGCTAAACCTAGTTGTCCTGACGCTAACCCTAGTTGTCCTGACGCTAACCCTAGTTGTCCTGATGCTAACCTTAGTTGTCCTGAAAGTAACCCTAGTTGTCCTGACGCTAACCCTAGTTGTCCTGACGCTAACCCTAGTTGTCCTGACTCTAACCCTAGTTGTCCTGACGCTAACCCTAGTTGTCCTGACGCTAACCCTAGTTGTCCTGACGCTAAATCTAGTTGTCCTGACGCTAACCCTAGTTGTCCTGACGCTAACCCTACTTGTCCTGACGCTAACCCTTCTTGTCCTGACGCTAACCCTTCTTGTCCTGACGCTAACCCTAGTTGTCCTGACGCTAACCCTAGTTGTCCTGACGCTAACCCTAGTTGTCCTGATGCTAACCCTAGTTGTAATGACGCTAAACCTAGTTGTCCTGATGCTAACCCTAGTTGTCCTGACGCTAACCCTAGTTGTCCTGATGCTAACCCTACTTGTCCTGACGCTAACCCTACTTGTCCTGACGCTAACCCTAGTTGTCCTGACGCTAACCCTATTTGTCCTGACGCTAACCCTAGTTGTCCTGACGCTAACCCTAGTTGTCCTGACGCTAACCCTAGTTGTCCTGACTTTAACCCTAGTTGTCCTGACGCTAACCCTAGTTGTCCTGACGCTAACCCTAGTTGTCCTGACGCTAACCCTAGTTGTCGTGACGCTAACCCTTGTTGTCGTGACGCTAACCCTAGTTGTCCTGACGCTAACCCTAGTTGTCCTGACGCTAACCCTAGTTGTCCTGACGCTAACCCTAGTTGTCGTGACGCTAACCCTTGTTGTCGTGACGCTAACCCTAGTTGTCCTGACGCTAACCCTAGTTGTCCTGACGCTAACCCTAGTTGTCCTGACGCTAACCCTACTTGTCCTGACGCTAACCCTTCTTGTCCTGACGCTAACCCTACTTGTCCTGACGCTAACCCTAGTTGTCCTGACGCTAACCCTAGTTGTCCTGACGCTAACCCTAGTTGTCCTGATGCTAACCCTTGTTGTAATGATGCTAAACCTAGTTGTCCTGACGCTAACCCTAGTTGTCCTGACGCTAACCCTACTTGTCCTGACGCTAACCCTAGTTGTCCTGACGCTAACCCTAGTTGTCCTGACGCTAACCCTAGTTGTCCTGACTTTAACCCTAGTTGTCCTGACGCTAACCCTAGTTGTCCTGACGCTAACCCTAGTTGTCCTGACGCTAACCCTAGTTGTCCTGATGCTAACCCTAGTTGTCCTGACGCTAACCCTAGTTGTCCTGACGCTAACCCTACTTGTCCTGACGCTAACCCTAGTTGTCCTGACGCTAACCCTAGTTGTCCTGACGCTAACCCTAGTTGTCCTGACTCTAAACCTAGTTGTCCTGACGCTAACCCTAGTTGTCCTGACTCTAACCCTACTTGTCCTGACGCTAACACTACTTGTCCTGACGCTAACCCTACTTGTCCTGACGCTAACCCTAGTTGTCCTGACGCTAACCCTAGTTGTCCTGACTCTAACCCTACTTGTCCTGACGCTAACCCTAGTTGTCCTGACGCTAACCCTACTTGTCCTGACGCTAACACTACTTGTCCTGACGCTAACCCTACTTGTCCTGACGCTAACACTACTTGTCCTGACGCTAACCCTACTTGTCCTGACGCTAACCCTAGTTGTCCTGACGCTAACCCTAGTTGTCCTGATGCTAACTCTAGTTGTAATGATGCTAAACCTAGTTGTCCTGACGCTAACCCTAGTTGTCCTGACGCTAACCCTAGTTGTCCTGACGCTAACCCTAGTTGTCCTGATGCTAACCCTAGTTGTCCTGAAAGTAACCCTAGTTGTCCTGACGCTAACCCTAGTTGTCCTGACGCTAACCCTAGTTGTCCTGACTCTAACCCTAGTTGTCCTGACGCTAACCCTAGTTGTCCTGACGCTAACCCTAGTTGTCCTGACGCTAAATCTAGTTGTCCTGACGCTAACCCTAGTTGTCCTGACGCTAACCCTACTTGTCCTGACGCTAACCCTTCTTGTCCTGACGCTAACCCTACTTGTCCTGACGCTAACCCTAGTTGTCCTGACGCTAACCCTAGTTGTCCTGACGCTAACCCTAGTTGTCCTGATGCTAACCCTAGTTGTAATGACGCTAAACCTAGTTGTCCTGATGCTAACCCTAGTTGTCCTGACGCTAACCCTAGTTGTCCTGATGCTAACCCTACTTGTCCTGACGCTAACCCTAGTTGTCCTGACGCTAACCCTAGTTGTCCTGACAGTAACCCTAGTTGTCCTGACGCTAACTATAGTTGTCCTGACGCTAACCCTAGTTGTCCTGACGCTAACCCTAGTTGTCCTGACTTTAACCCTAGTTGTCCTGACGCTAACCCTAGTTGTCCTGACGCTAACCCTAGTTGTCCTGACGCTAACCCTAGTTGTCGTGACGCTAACCCTTGTTGTCGTGACGCTAACCCTAGTTGTCCTGACGCTAACCCTAGTTGTCCTGACGCTAACCCTAGTTGTCCTGACGCTAACCCGAGTTGTCCTGACGCTAACCCTAGTTGTCGTGACGCTAACCCTAGTTGTCGTGACGCTAACCCTAGTTGTCCTGACGCTAACCCTAGTTGTCGTGACGCTAACCCTAGTTGTGCTGACGCTAACCCTAGTTGTTGTGACGCTAACCCTAGTTGTCCTGACGCTAACCCTAGTTGTCCTAACGCTAACCTTGTTGTCCTGACGCTAACCCTAGTTGTCCCGACGCTAACCCTAGTTGTCCTGACGCTAACCCTAGTTGTCCTGACGCTAACCCTAGTTGTCCTGACGCTAACCCTAGTTGTCCTGACGCTAACCCTAGTTGTCCTGGCTCTAACCCTAGTTGTCCTGGTGCTAACCCTAGTTGTCCTGACGCTAACCCTAGTTGTCCTGACGCTAACCCTAGTTGTCCTGATGCTAACCCTAGTTGTAATGATGCTAAACCTAGTTGTCCTGACGCTAACCCTAGTTGTCCTGACGCTAACCCTAGTTGTCCTGACGCTAACCCTAGTTGTCCTGACGCTAACCCAAGTTGTCCTGAAAGTAACCCTAGTTGTCCTGACGCTAACCCTAGTTGTCCTGACGCTAACCCTAGTTGTCCTGACGCTAACCCTAGTTGTCCTGACTCTAACCCTAGTTGTCCTGACGCTAACCCTAGTTGTCCTGACGCTAACCCTAGTTGTCCTGACGCTAAATCTAGTTGTCCTGACGCTAACCCTAGTTGTCCTGACGCTAACCCTACTTGTCCTGACGCTAACCCTTCTTGTCCTGACGCTAACCCTACTTGTCCTGATGCTAACCCTAGTTGTCCTGACGCTAACCCTAGTTGTCCTGACGCTAACCCTAGTTGTCCTGATGCTAACCCTAGTTGTAATGACGCTAAACCTAGTTGTCCTGATGCTAACCCTAGTTGTCCTGACGCTAACCCTAGTTGTCCTGACAGTAACCCTAGTTGTCCTGACGCTAACCCTAGTTGTCCTGACGCTAACCCTAGTTGTCCTGACGCTAACCCTAGTTGTCCTGACTTTAACCCTAGTTGTCCTGACGCTAACCCTAGTTGTCCTGACGCTAAACCTAGTTGTCCTGACGCTAACCCTAGTTGTCGTGACGCTAACCCTAGTTGTTGTGACGCTAACCCTAGTTGTCCTGACGCTAACCCTAGTTGTCCTGATTCTAACCCTAGTTGTCCTGACGCTAACCCGAGTTGTCCTGACGCTAACCCTAGTTGTCGTGACGCTAACCCTAGTTGTCGTGACGCTAACCCTAGTTGTCCTGACGCTAACCCTAGTTGTCGTGACGCTAACCCTAGTTGTCCTGACGCTAACCCTAGTTGTCCTGACGCTAACCCTAGTTGTTGTGACGCTAACCCTAGTTGTCCTGACGCTAACCCTAGTTGTCCTGACGCTAACCCTAGTTGTCCTAACGCTAACCTTGTTGTCCTGACGCTAACCCCAGTTGTCCTGACGCTAACCCTAGTTGTCCTGACGCTAACCCTAGTTGTCCTGACGCTAACCCTAGTTGTCCTGACGCTAACCCTAGTTGTCCTGGCTCTAACCCTAGTTGTCCTGGTGCTAACCCTAGTTGTCCTGACGCTAACCCTAGTTGTCCTGACGCTAACCCTAGTTGTCCTGACGCTAACTCTAGTTGTCCTGACGCTAACCCTAGTTGTCGTGATGCTAACCCTAGTTGTTCTGACGCTAACCCTAGTTGTCGTGACGCTAACCCTAGTTGTCCTGACTCTAACCCAAGTTTTCCTGACGCTAACCCTAGTTGTCCTGACGCTAACCCTAGTTGTCGTGACGCTAACCCTAGTTGTCCTGACGCTAACCCTAGTTGTCCTGACGCTAACCCTAGTTGTCGTGACGCTAACCCTAGTTGTCCTGACGCTAACCCTAGTTGTTGTGACGCTAACCCTAGTTGTCCTGACGCTAACCCGAGATGTCCTGACGCTAACCCTAGTTGTCCTGACGCTAACCCGAGTTGTCCTGACGCTAACCCGAGTTGTCCTGACGCTAACCCGAGTTGTCCTGACGCTAACCCGAGTTGTCCTGACGCTAACCCTAGTTGTCCTGACGCTATCCCGAGTTGTCCTGACGCTAACCCAAGTTGTCCTGACGCTAACCCGGTTGTCCTGACGCTAACCCGAGTTGTTCTGAGGCTAACCCGAGTTGTCCTGACGCTATCCCGAGTTGTCCTGACGCTAACCCTACTTGTCCTGACGCTAACCCTACTTGTCCTGACGCTAACCCTAGTTGTCCTGACGCTAACCCTAGTTGTCCTGACGCTAACCCTAGTTGTCGTGACGCTAACCCTAGTTGTCCTGACGCTAACCCTAGTTGTCGTGACGCTAACCCTAGTTGTCCTGACGCTAACCCTAGTTGTCGTGACGCTAACCCTAGTTGTCCTGACGGTAACCCTAGTTGTCCTGACGATAACCCTAGTTGTCCTGACGCTAACCCTAGTTGTCCTGACGCTAACCCTAGTTGTCCTGATGCTAACCCTAGTTGTCGTGAGGCTAACCCTAGTTGTCCTGACGCTAACCCCAGTTGTCCTGACGCTAACCCTAGTTGTCCTGACGCTAACCCTAGTTGTCCTGACGCTAACCCTAGTTGTCCTGACGCTAACCCTAGTTGTCCTGACGCTAACCCTAGTTGTCCTGACGCTAACCCTAGTTGTCCTGACGCTAACCCTAGTTGTCCTGACGCTAACCCTACTTGTCCTGACGCTAACCCTTCTTGTCCTGACGCTAACCCTACTTGTCCTGACGCTAACCCTAGTTGTCCTGACGCTAACCCTAGTTGTCCTGACGCTAACCCTAGTTGTCCTGATGCTAACCCTAGTTGTAATGACGCTAAACCTAGTTGTCCTGATGCTAACCCTAGTTGTCCTGACGCTAACCCTAGTTGTCCTGATGCTAACCCTACTTGTCCTGACGCTAACCCTAGTTGTCCTGACGCTAACCCTAGTTGTCCTGACAGTAACCCTAGTTGTCCTGACGCTAACCCTAGTTGTCCTGACGCTAACCCTAGTTGTCCTGACGCTAACCCTAGTTGTCCTGACTTTAACCCTAGTTGTCCTGACGCTAACCCTAGTTGTCCTGACGCTAACCCTAGTTGTCCTGACGCTAACCCTAGTTGTCGTGACGCTAACCCTTGTTGTCGTGACGCTAACCCTAGTTGTCCTGACGCTAAACCTAGTTGTCCTGACGCTAACCCTAGTTGTCCTGACGCTAACCCGAGTTGTCCTGACGCTAACCCTAGTTGTCGTGACGCTAACCCTAGTTGTCGTGACGCTAACCCTAGTTGTCCTGACGCTAACCCTAGTTGTCGTGACGCTAACCCTAGTTGTCCTGACGCTAACCCTAGTTGTCCTGATGCTAACCCTACTTGTCCTGACGCTAACCCTAGTTGTCCTGACGCTAACCCTAGTTGTCCTGACAGTAACCCTAGTTGTCCTGACGCTAACCCTAGTTGTCCTGACGCTAACCCTAGTTGTCCTGACGCTAACCCTAGTTGTCCTGACTTAACCCTAGTTGTCCTGACGCTAACCCTAGTTGTCCTGACTCTAAACCTAGTTGTCCTGACGCTAACCCTAGTTGTCGTGACGCTAACCCTAGTTGTTGTGACGCTAACCCTAGTTGTCCTGACGCTAACCCTAGTTGTCCTGATTCTAACCCTAGTTGTCCTGACGCTAACCCGAGTTGTCCTGACGCTAACCCTAGTTGTCGTGACGCTAACCCTAGTTGTCGTGACGCTAACCCTAGTTGTCCTGACGCTAACCCTAGTTGTCGTGACGCTAACCCTAGTTGTCGTGACGCTAACCCTAGTTGTCCTGACGCTAACCCTAGTTGTTGTGACGCTAACCCTAGTTGTCCTGACGCTAACCCTAGTTGTCCTGACGCTAACCCTAGTTGTCCTAACGCTAACCTTGTTGTCCTGACGCTAACCCTAGTTGTCCTGACGCTAACCCTAGTTGTCCTGACGCTAACCCTAGTTGTCCTGACGCTAACCCTAGTTGTCCTGGCTCTAACCCTAGTTGTCCTGGTGCTAACCCTAGTTGTCCTGACGCTAACCCTAGTTGTCCTGACGCTAACCCTAGTTGTCCTGACGCTAACTCTAGTTGTCCTGACGCTAACCCTAGTTGTCGTGATGCTAACCCTAGTTGTTCTGACGCTAACCCTAGTTGTCGTGACGCTAACCCTAGTTGTCCTGACTCTAACCCTAGTTGTCCTGACGCTAACCCTAGTTGTCCTGACGCTAACCCTAGTTGTCCTGACGCTAACCCTAGTTGTCCTGACGCTAACCCTAGTTGTCGTGACGCTAACCCTAGTTGTCCTGACGCTAACCCTAGTTGTTGTGACGCTAACCCTAGTTGTCCTGACGCTAACCCGAGATGTCCTGACGCTAACCCTAGTTGTCCTGACGCTAACCCTAGTTGTCCTGACGCTAACCCGAGTTGTCCTGACGCTAACCCGAGTTGTCCTGACGCTAACCCGAGTTGTCCTGACGCTAACCCTAGTTGTCCTGACGCTATCCCGAGTTGTCCTGACGCTAACCCGAGTTGTCCTGACGCTAACCCGAGTTGTCCTGACGCTAACCCGAGTTGTTCTGAGGCTAACCCGAGTTGTCCTGACGCTAACCCGAGTTGTCCTGACGCTAACCCTACTTGTCTGACGCTAACCCTACTTGTCCTGACGCTAACCCTAGTTGTCCTGACGCTAACCCTAGTTGTCCTGACGCTAACCCTAGTTGTCGTGACGCTAACCCTAGTTGTCCTGACGCTAACCCTAGTTGTCCTGACGCTAACCCTAGTTGTCCTGACGCTAACCCTAGTTGTCGTGACGCTAACCCTAGTTGTCCTGACGCTAACCCTACTTGTCCTGACGCTAACCCTAGTTGTCCTGACGCTAACCCTAGTTGTCCTGACGCTAACCCTAGTTGTCCTGACGCTAACCCTAGTTGTCCTGACGCTAACCCTAGTTGTCCTGACGCTAACCCTAGTTGTCGTGACGCTAATCCTAGTTGTCCTGACGCTAACCCTAGTTGTCCTGACGCTAACCCTAGTTGTCCTGACGCTAACCCTAGTTGTCCTGACGCTAACCCGAGTTGTCCTGACGCTAACCCTAGTTGTCGTGACGCTAACCCTAGATGTCGTGACGCTAACCCTAGTTGTCCTGACGCTAACCCTAGTTGTCGTGACGCTAACCCTAGTTGTCCTGACGCTAACCTTAGTTGTCGTGACGCTAACCCTAGTTGTCCTGACGCTAACCCTAGTTGTCCTGACGCTAACCCTAGTTGTCCTAACGATAACCTTGTTGTCCTGACCTAACCCTAGTTGTCCCGACGCTAACCCTAGTTGTCCTGACGCTAACCCTAGTTGTCCTGACGCTAACCCTAGTTGTCCTGACGCTAACCCTAGTTGTCCTGACGCTAACCCTAGTTGTCCTGGCTCTAACCCTAGTTGTCCTGGTGCTAACCCTAGTTGTCCTGATGCTAACCCTAGTTGTCCTGACGCTAACCCTAGTTGTCCTGACGCTAACTCTAGTTGTCCTGACGCTAACCCTAGTTGTTCTGACGCTAGCCCTAGTTGTCGTGACGCTAACCCTAGTTGTCCTGACTCTAACCCTAGTTGTCCTGACGCTAACCCTAGTTGTCCTGACGCTAACCCTAGTTGTCGTGACGCTAACCCTAGGTTGTCCTGACGCTAACCCTAGTTGTCCTGACGCTAACCCTAGTTGTCGTGACGCTAACCCTAGTTGTCCTGACGCTAACCCTAGTTGTTGTGACGCTAACCCTAGTTGTCCTGACGCTAACCCGAGATGTCCTGACGCTAACCCTAGTTGTCCTGACGCTAACCCTAGTTGTCCTGACGCTAACCCGAGTTGTCCTGACGCTAACCCGAGTTGTCCTGACGCTAACCCGAGTTGTCTGACGCTAACCCTAGTTGTCCTGACGCTATCCCGAGTTGTCCTGACGCTAACCCGAGTTGTCCTGACGCTAACCCGAGTTGTCCTGACGCTAACCCGAGTTGTTCTGATGCTAACCCGAGTTGTCCTGAAGCTAACCCGAGTTTGTCCTGACGCTAACCCTACTTGTCCTGACGCTAACCCTACTTGTCCTGACGCTAACCCTAGTTGTCCTGACGCTAACCCTAGTTGTCCTGACGCTAACCCTAGTTGTCCTGACGCTAACCCTAGTTGTCGTGACGCTAACCCTAGTTGTCCTGACGCTAACCCTAGTTGTCGTGACGCTAACCCTAGTGTCCTGACGCTAACCTAGTTGTCGTGACGCTAACCCTAGTTGTCCTGACGGTAACCCTAGTTGTCCTGACGCTAACCCTAGTTGTCCTGATGCTAACCCTAGTTGTCCTGACGCTAACCCTAGTTGTCCTGATGCTAACCCTAGTTGTCGTGAGGCTAACCCTAGTTGTCCTGACGCTAACCCAGTTGTCCTGATGCTAACCCTAGTTGTCCTGACGCTAACCCTAGTTGTCCTGACGCTAACCCTAGTTGTCCTGACGCTAACCCTAGTTGTCGTGACGCTAACCCTAGTTGTCCTGACGCTAACCCTAGTTGTCGTGACGCTAACCCTAGTTGTCCTGACGCTAACCCCTAGTTGTCCTGACGCTAACCCTAGTTGTCCTGGCGCTAACCCTAGTTGTCCTGGCGCTAACCATAGTTGTCCTGGCGCTAACCCTAGTTGTCCTGACGCTAACCCTAGTTGTCCTGACGCTAACCCTAGTTGTCCTGACGCTAACCCTAGTTCTCCTGACGCTAACCCTAGTTGTCGTGACGCTAACCCTAGTTGTCCTGACGCTAACCCTAGTTGTCCTGACGTAACCGAGTTGTCCTGAAGCTAACCCTAGTTGTCCTGACGCTAACCCTAGTTGTCCTGGCACTAACCCTAGTTGTCCTGGCGCTAACCCTAGTTGTCCTGGCGCTAACCCTAGTTGTCCTGGCGCTAACCCTAGTTGTCATGACGCTAACCCTAGTTGTCCTGACGCTAACTCTAGTTGTCCTGATGCTAACCCTAGTTGTCGTGATGCTAACCCTTGTTGTTCTGACGCTAACCCTAGTTGTCGTGACGCTAACCCTAGTTGTCCTGACTCTAACCCTAGTTGTCCTGACGCTAACCCTAGTTGTCCTGACGCTAACCCTAGTTGTCCTGACGCTAACCCTAGTTGTCGTGACGCTAACCCTAGTTGTCCTGACGCTAACCCTAGTTGTTGTGACGCTAACCCTAGTTGTCCTGACGCTAACCCTAGTTGTCCTGACGCTAACCCCTAGTTGTCCTAACGCTAACCCTAGTTGTCCTGACGCTAACCCTAGTTGTCCCGACGCTAAAACTAGTTGTCCTGACGCTAACCCTAGTTTTCCTGACGCTAACCCTAGTTGTCCTGATGCTAACCCTAGTTGTACTGACGCTAATCCTAGTTGTCCTGATGCTAACCCTACTTGTCCTGACGCTAACCCTAGCTGTCCTGACGCTAACCCTAGTTGTCCTGATGCTAACCCTAGTTGTACTGACGCTAATCCTAGTTGTCCTGATGCTAACCCTACTTGTCCTGACGCTAACCCTAGTTGTACTGACGCTAATCCTAGTTGTCCTGATGCTAACCCTACTTGTCCTGACGCTAACCCTAGTTGTCCTGACGCTAACCCTAGTTGTCCTGACGCTAACCCTAGTTGTCCTGACGCTAACCCTAGATGTCCTTACGCTAACCCTACTTGTCCTGACGCTAACCCTAGTTGTCCTGACGCTAACCCGAGTTGTCCTGACGCTAACCCTAGTTGTCCTGACGCTAACCCTAGTTGTCCTGACGCTAACCCTTGTTGTCCTGACGCTAACCCGATTTGTCCTGACGCTAACCCCGAGATGTCCTGACGCTAACCCTAGTTGTCCTGACGCTAACCCTAGTTGTCCTGACGCTAACCCGAGTTGTCCTGACGCTAACCCGAGTTGTCCTGACGCTATCCCTAGTTGTCCTGACGCTATCCCAAGTTGTCCTGACGCTAACCCGAGTTGTCCTGACGCTAACCCGAGTTGTCTGTGCTAACCCGAGTTGTTCTGATGCTAACCCGAGTTGTCCTGACGCTAACCCGAGTTATGTCCTGACGCTAACCCTACTTGTCCTGACGCTAACCCTACTTGTCCTGACGCTAACCCTAGTTGTCCTGACGCTAACCCTAGTTGTCCTGACGCTAACACTAGTTGTCCTGACGTACCATAGTTGTCGTGATGCTAACCCTAGTTGTCCTGACGCTAACCCTAGTTGTCGTGACGCTAACCCTAGTTGTCCTGACGGTAACCCTAGTTGTCCTGACGCTAACCCTAGTTGTCCTGATGCTAACCCTAGTTGTCCTGACTGCTAACCCTAGTTGTCCTGATGCTAACCCTAGTTGTCGTGAGGCTAACCCTAGTTGTCCTGACGCTAACCCCAGTTGTCCTGACGCTAACCCTAGTTGTCCTGACGCTAACCCTAGTTGTCCTGACGCTAACCCTAGTTGTCCTGACGCTAACCCTAGTTGTCGTGACGCTAACCCTAGTTGTCCTGACGCCTAACCCTAGTTGTCCTGACGCTAACCCTAGTTGTCGTTACGCTAATCCTAGTTGTCCTGATGCTAACCCTAGTTGTCCTGACGCTAACCCTAGTTGTCCTGACGCTAACCCTAGTTGTCCTGACGCTAACCCTAGTTGTCCTGACGCTAACCCTAGTTGTCCTGACGCTAACCCTAGTTGTCGTTATGCTAACCCTAGTTGTCCTGACTCTAACCCTAGTTGTCGTGACGCTAACCCTAGTTGTCCTGACGCTAACCCTAGTGTCCTGACGCTAACCCTAGTTGTCCTGACGCTAACCCTAGTTGTCCTGACGCTAACCCTAGTTGTCCTGACGCTAACCCTAGTTGTCGTCACGCTAACCCTAGTTGTCCTGACGCTAACCCTAGTTGTCCTGACGCTAACCCTAGTTGTCCTGACGCTAACCCTAGTTGTCCTGACGCTTACCCTAGTTGTCGTGACGCTAACCCTAGTTGTCGTGACGCTAACCCTAGTTGTCCTGACGCTAACCCTAGTTGTCCTGACGCTAACCCTAGTTGTCCTGACGCTAACCCGAGTTGTCCTGACGCTAACCCTAGTTGTCGTGACGCTAACCCTAGTTGTCGTGACGCTAACCCTAGTTGTCCTGACGCTAACCCTAGTTGTCGTGACGCTAACCCTAGTTGTCCTGACGCTAACCCCTAGTTGTTGTGACGCTAACCCTAGTTGTCCTGACGCTAACCCTAGTTGTCCTGACGCTAACCCTAGTTGTCCTAACGCTAACCCTAGTTGTCCTGACGCTAACCCTAGTTGTCCCGACGCTAACCCTAGTTGTCCCGACGCTAACCCTAGTTGTCCTGACGCTAACCCTAGTTGTCCTGACGGCTAACCCTAGTTGTCCTGACGCTAACCCTAGTTGTCCTGACGCTAACCTAGTTGTCCTGGCTCTAACCCTAGTTGTCCTGGTGCTAACCCTAGTTGTCCTGGCGCTAACCCTAGTTGTCCTGACGCTAACCCTAGTTGTCCTGGCGCTAACCATAGTTGTCCTGGCGCTAACCCTAGTTGTCCTGACGCTAACCCTAGTTGTCCTGACGCTAACCCTAGTTGTCCTGAAGCTAACCCTAGTTGTCCTGACGCTAACCCTAGTTGTCCTGACGCTAACCCTAGTTGTCCTGACGCTAACCCTAGTTGTCCTGACGCTTACCCTAGTTGTCCTGACGCTAACCCTAGTTGTCCTGACGCTAACCCTAGTTGTCCTGACGCTAACCCCTAGTTGTCCTGACGCAAACCCTAGTTGTCCTGACGCTAACCCTAGCTGTCCCTGATGCTAACCCTAGTTGTCCTGACGCTAACCCTAGTTGTCCTGATGCTAACCCTACTTGTCCTGACGCTAACCCTAGCTGTCCCTGACGCTAACCCTAGCTGTCCTGACGCTAACCCTAGTTGTCCTGACGCTAGCCCTAGTTGTCCTGACGCTAACCCTAGTTGTCCTGACGCTAACCCTAGTTGTCCTGACGCTAACCCTAGCTGTCCTGGCGCTAACCCTAGTTGTCCTGACGCTAACCCTAGTTGTCCTGACGCTAACCCTAGTGTCCTGGCGCTAACCCTAGTTGTCCTGACGCTAACCCTAGTTGTCCTGGCGCTAACCCTAGTTGTCCTGGCGCTAACCCTAGTTGTCCTGGCGCTAACCCTAGTTGTCCTGGCGCTAACCCTAGTTGTCCTGGCTCTAACCCTAGTTGTCCTGGCGCTAACCCTAGTTGTCCTGGCGCTAACCCTAGTTGTCCTGACGCTAACCCTAGTTGTCCTGGCGCTAACCCTAGTTGTCCTGGCGCTAACCCTAGTTGTCCTGACGCTAACCCTAGTTGTCCTGACGCTAACCCTAGTTGTCCTGACGCTAACCCTAGTTGTCCTGACGCTAACCCTAGTTGTCGTGACGCTAACCCTAGTTGTCCTGACGCTAACCCTAGTTGTCCTGACGCTAACCCTAGTTGTCCTGAAGCTAACCCTAGTTGTCCTGACGCTAACCCTAGTTGTCCTGACGCTAACCCTAGTTGTCCTGACGCTAACCCTAGTTGTCCTGACGCTAACCCTAGTTGTCCTGGCGCTAACCCTAGTTGTCCTGGCGCTAACCCTAGTTGTCCTGGCGCTAACCCTAGTTGTCCTGGCGCTAACCTAGTTGTCCTGGCGCTAACCCTAGTTGTCGTGACGCTAACCCTAGTTGTCCTGACGCTAACCCTAGTTGTCCTGACGCTAACCCTAGTTGTCCTGACGCTAACTCTAGTTGTCCTGACGCTAACCCTAGTTGTTCTGACGCTAACCCTAGTTTGTCGTGACGATAACCCTAGTTGTCCTGACTCTAACCCTAGTTGTCCTGACGCTAACCCTAGTTGTCCTGACGCTAACCCTAGTTGTCGTGACGCTAACCTAGTTGTCGTGACGCTAACCCTAGTTGTCGTGACGCTAACCCTAGTTGTCTTGACGCTAACCCTAGTTGTCCTGACGCTAACCCTAGTTGTCCTGACGCTAACCCTAGTTCTCCTGACGCTAACCCTAGTTGTCGTGACGCTAACCCTAGTTGTCCTGACGCTAACCCTAGTTGTCCTGACGCTAATCCGAGTTGTCTGAAGCTAACCCTAGTTGTCCTGACGCTAACCCTAGTTGTCCTGACGCTAACCCTAGCTGTCCTGACGCTAACCCTAGTTGTCCTGACGCTAACCCTAGTTGTCCTGACGCTAACCCTAGTTGTCCTGGCGCTAACCCTAGTTGTCCTGGCGCTAACCCTAGTTGTCCTGGCGCTAACCCTAGTTGTCCTGACGCTAACCCTAGTTGTCCTGGCGCTAACCCTAGTTGTCCTGACGCTAACCCTAGTTGTCCTGGCGGCTAACCCTAGTTGTCCTGGCGCTAACCCTAGTTGTCCTGGCGCTAACCCTAGTTGTCCTGGCGCTAACCCTAGTTGTCCTGGCGCTAACCCTAGTTGTCCTGGCTCTAACCCTAGTTGTCCTGGCGCTAACCCTAGTTGTCCTGACGCTAACCCTAGTTGTCCTGGCGCTAACCCTAGTTGTCCTGGCGCTAACCCTAGTTGTCCTGGCGCCTAACCCTAGTTGTCCTGGCGCTAACCCTAGTTGTCCTGGCGCTAACCCTAGTTGTCGTGACGCTAACCCTAGTTGTCCTGACGCTAACCCTAGTTGTCCTGACGCTAACCCTAGTTGTCCTGACGCTAACTCTAGTTGTCCTGACGCTAACCCTAGTTGTTCTGACGCTAACCCTAGTTGTCGTGACGCTAACCCTAGTTGTCCTGACTCTAACCCTAGTTGTCCTGACCGCTAACCCTAGTTGTCCTGACACTAACCCTAGTTGTCGTGACGCTAACCCTAGTTGTCGTGACGCTAACCCTAGTTGTCGTGACGCTAACCCTAGTTGTCGTGACGCTAACCCTAGTTGTCCTGACGCTAACCCTAGTTGTCCTGACGCTAACCCTAGTTCTCCTGACGCTAACCCTAGTTGTCGTGACGCTAACCCTAGTTTTCCTGACGCTAACCCTAGTTGTCCTGACGCTAATCCGAGTTGTCCTGAAGCTAACCCTAGTTGTCCTGACGCTAACCCTAGTTGTCCTGACGCTAACCCTAGCTGTCCTGACGCTAACCCTAGTGTCCTGCTAACCCTAGTTGTCCTGACGCTAACCCTAGTTGTCCTGGCGCTAACCCTAGTTGTCCTGGCGCTAACCCTAGTTGTCCTGGCGCTAACCCTAGTTGTCCTGACGCTAACCCTAGTTGTCCTGACGCTAACCCTAGTTGTCCTGGCGCTAACCCTAGTTGTCCTGACGCTAACCCTAGTTGTCCTGGCGCTAACCCTAGTTGTCCTGGCGCTAACCCTAGTTGTCCTGGCGCTAACCCTAGTTGTCCTGGCGCTAACCCTAGTTGTCGGCTGGCTCTAACCCTAGTTGTCCTGGTGCTAACCCTAGTTGTCCTGGCGCTAACGCTAGTTGTCCTGACGCTAACCCTAGTTGTCCTGGCGCTAACCCTAGTTGTCCTGGCGCTAACCATAGTTGTCCTGGCGCTAACCCTAGTTGTCCTGACGCTAACCCTAGTTGTCCTGACGCTAACCCTAGTTGTCCTGACGCTAACCCTAGTTGTCGTGACGCTAACCCTAGTTGTCGTGACGCTAACCCTAGTTGTCGTGACGCTAACCCTAGTTGTCCTGACGCTAACCCTAGTTGTCCTGACGCTAACCCTAGTTGTCGTGACGCTAACACTAGTTGTCCTGACGCTTACCCTAGTTGTCCTGACGCTTACCCTAGTTGTCCTGACGCTAAACCTAGTTGTCCTGACGCTAACCCTAGTTGTCCTGACGCTAACCCTAGTTGTCCTGACGCAAACCCTAGCTGTCCTGACGCTAACCCTAGCTGTCCTGACGCTAACCCTAGTTGTCCTGACGCTAACCCTACTTGTCCTGACGCTAACCCTAGCTGTCCTGACGCTAACCCTAGCTGTCCTGACGCTAACCCTAGTTGTCCTGACGCTAACCCTAGTTGTCCTGACGCTAACCCTAGTTGTCCTGACGCTAACCCTAGCTGTCCTGGCGCTAACCCTAGTTGTCCTGGCGCTAACCCTAGTTGTCCTGACGCTAACCCTAGTTGTCCTGGCGCTAACCCTAGTTGTCCTGGCGCTAACCCTAGTTGTCCCGACGCTAACCCTAGTTGTCCCGACGCTAACCCTAGTTGTCCTGACGCTAACCCTAGTTGTCCTGACGCTAACCCTAGTTGTCCTGACGCTAACCCTAGTTGTCCTGACGCTAACCCTAGTTGTCCTGACGCTAACCCTAGTTGTCCTGGCTCTAACCCTAGTTGTCCTGGTGCTAACCCTAGTTGTCCTGGCGCTAACCCTAGTTGTCCTGACGCTAACCCTAGTTGTCCTGGCGCTAACCATAGTTGTCCTGGCGCTAACCCTACTTGTCCTGACGCTAACCCTAGTTGTCCTGATGCTAACCCTAGTTGTCCTGACGCTAACCCTAGTTGTCCTGACGCTAACCCTAGTTGTCCTGACGCTAACCCTAGTTGTCCTGAAGCTAACCCTAGTTGTCCTGACGCTAACCCTAGTTGTCCTGACGCTAACCCTAGTTGTCCTGACGCTAACCCTAGTTGTCCTGACGCTTACCCTAGTTGTCCTGACGCTAACCCTAGTTGTCCTGATGCTAACCCTAGTTGTCCTGACGCTAACCCTAGTTGTCCTGACGCAAACCCTAGTTGTCCTGACGCTAACCCTAGCTGTCCTGATGCTAACCCTAGTTGTCCTGACGCTAACCCTAGTTGTCCTGACGCTAACCCTACTTGTCCTGACGCTAACCCTAGTTGTCCTGACGCTAACCCTAGCTGTCCTGACGCTAACCCTAGTTGTCCTGACGCTAGCCCTAGTTGTCCTGACGCTAACCCTAGTTGTCCTGACGCTAACCCTAGTTGTCCTGACGCTAACCCTAGCTGTCCTGGCGCTAACCCTAGTTGTCCTGACGCTAACCCTAGTTGTCCTGACGCTAACCCTAGTTGTCCTGGCGCTAACCCTAGTTGTCCTGACGCTAACCCTAGTTGTCCTGGCGCTAACCCTAGTTGTCCTGGCGCTAACCCTAGTTGTCCTGGCGCTAACCCTAGTTGTCCTGGCGCTAACCCTAGTTGTCCTGGCTCTAACCCTAGTTGTCCTGGTGCTAACCCTAGTTGTCCTGGCGCTAACCCTAGTTGTCCTGACGCTAACCCTAGTTGTCCTGGCGCTAACCATAGTTGTCCTGGCGCTAACCCTAGTTGTCCTGACGCTAACCCTAGTTGTCCTGACGCTAACCCTAGTTGTCCTGATGCTAACCCTAGTTGTCCTGACGCTAACCCTAGTTGTCGTGACGCTAACCCTAGTTGTCCTGACGCTAACCCTAGTTGTCCTGACGCTAACCCTAGTTGTCCTGAAGCTAACCCTAGTTGTCCTGACGCTAACCCTAGTTGTCCTGACGCTAACCCTAGTTGTCCTGACGCTAACCCTAGTTGTCCTGGCGCTAACCCTAGTTGTCCTGGCGCTAACCCTAGTTGTCCTGGCGCTAACCCTAGTTGTCCTGGCGCTAACCCTAGTTGTCCTGGCGCTAACCCTAGTTGTCGTGACGCTAACCCTAGTTGTCCTGACGCTAACCCTAGTTGTCCTGACGCTAACTCTAGTTGTCCTGACGCTAACCCTAGTTGTCGTGACGCTAACCCTAGTTGTTCTGACGCTAACCCTAGTTGTCGTGACGCTAACCCTAGTTGTCCTGACTCTAACCCTAGTTGTCCTGACGCTAACCCTAGTTGTCCTGACGCTAACCCTAGTTGTCGTGACGCTAACCCTAGTTGTCGTGACGCTAACCCTAGTTGTCGTGACGCTAACCCTAGTTGTCGTGACGCTAACCCTAGTTGTCCTGACGCTAACCCTAGTTGTCCTGACGCTAACCCTAGTTCTCCTGACGCTAACCCTAGTTGTCGTGACGCTAACCCTAGTTGTCCTGACGCTAACCCTAGTTGTCCTGACGCTAACCCGAGTTGTCCTGAAGCTAACCCTAGTTGTCCTGACGCTAACCCTAGTTGTCCTGACGCTAACCCTAGCTGTCCTGACGCTAACCCTAGTTGTCCTGACGCTAACCCTAGTTGTCCTGACGCTAACCCTAGTTGTCCTGGCGCTAACCCTAGTTGTCCTGGCGCTAACCCTAGTTGTCCTGGCGCTAACCCTAGTTGTCCTGACGCTAACCCTAGTTGTCCTGGCGCTAACCCTAGTTGTCCTGACGCTAACCCTAGTTGTCCTGGCGCTAACCCTAGTTGTCCTGGCGCTAACCCTAGTTGTCCTGGCGCTAACCCTAGTTGTCCTGGCTCTAACCCTAGTTGTCCTGGTGCTAACCCTAGTTGTCCTGGCGCTAACGCTAGTTGTCCTGACGCTAACCCTAGTTGTCCTGGCGCTAACCCTAGTTGTCCTGGCGCTAACCATAGTTGTCCTGGCGCTAACCCTAGTTGTCCTGACGCTAACCCTAGTTGTCCTGACGCTAACCCTAGTTGTCCTGACGCTAACCCTAGTTGTCGTGACGCTAACCCTAGTTGTCGTGACGCTAACCCTAGTTGTCCTGACGCTAACCCTAGTTGTCCTGACGCTAACCCTAGTTGTCGTGATGCTAACCCTAGTTGTCCTGACGCTAACCCTAGTTGTTGTGACGCTAACCCTAGTTGTCCTGACGCTAACCCTAGTTGTCCTGACGCTAACCCTAGTTGTCCTGACGCTAACCCTAGTTGTCCCGACGCTAACCCTAGTTGTCCCGACGCTAACCCTAGTTGTCCCGACGCTAACCCTAGTTGTCCCGACGCTAACCCTAGTTGTCCTGACGCTAACCCTAGTTGTCCTGACGCTAACCCTAGTTGTCCTGACGCTAACCCTAGTTGTCCTGACGCTAACCCTAGTTGTCCTGACGCTAACCCTAGTTGTCCTGACGCTAACCCTAGTTGTCCTGACGCTAACCCTAGTTGTCCTGACGCTAACCCTAGTTGTCCTGACGCTAACACTAGTTGTCCTGACGCTTACCCTAGTTGTCCTGACGCTAAACCTAGTTGTCCTGACGCTAACCCTAGCTGTCCTGGCGCTAACCCTAGTTGTCCTGGCGCTAACCCTAGTTGTCCTGACGCTAACCCTAGTTGTCCTGGCGCTAACCCTAGTTGTCCTGGCGCTAACCCTAGTTGTCCTGACGCTAACCCTAGTTGTCCTGGCGCTAACCCTAGTTGTCCTGACGCTAACCCTAGTTGTCCTGGCGCTAACCCTAGTTGTCCTGGTGCTAACCCTAGTTGTCCTGGCGCTAACCCTAGTTGTCCTGGCGCTAACCCTAGTTGTCCTGGCTCTAACCCTAGTTGTCCTGGTGCTAACCCTAGTTGTCCTGGCGCTAACGCTAGTTGTCCTGACGCTAACCCTAGTTGTCCTGGCGCTAACCCTAGTTGTCCTGGCGCTAACCATAGTTGTCCTGGCGCTAACCCTAGTTGTCCTGACGCTAACCCTAGTTGTCCTGACGCTAACCCTAGTTGTCCTGACGCTAACCCTAGTTGTCGTGACTCTAACCCTAGTTGTCCTGACGCTAACCCTAGTTGTCCTGACGCTAACCCTAGTTGTCCTGAAGCTAACCCTAGTTGTCCTGACGCTAACCCTAGTTGTCCTGACGCTAACCCTAGTTGTCCTGACGCTAACCCTAGTTGTCCTGACGCTAACCCTAGTTGTCGTGATGCTAACCCTAGTTGTCGTGACGCTAACGGTAGTTGTACTGACGCTGACCCTAGTTGTCGTGACGCTAACCCTAGTTGTCCTGACGCTAACCCTAGTTGTCCTGACGCTAACCCTAGTTGTCCTGATGCTAACCCTAGTTGTCCTGACGCTAACCCTAGTTGTCCTGACTCTAACCCTAGTTGTCCTGACGCTAACCCTAGTTGTCCTGACGCTAACCCTAGTTGTCCTGACGCTAACCCTAGTTGTCCTGACGCTAACCCTAGTTGTCGTGACGCTAACCCTATTTGTCCTGACGCTAACCCTAGTTGTCCTGACGCTAACCCTAGTTGTCGTGACGCTAACCCTAGTTGTCCTGACGCTAACCCTAGTTGTCCTGACGCTAACCCTAGTTGTCCTGACGCTAACCCTAGTTGTCGTGACGCTATTCCTAGTTGTCCTGATGCTAACCCTAGTTGTCCTGACGCTAACCCTAGTTGTCGTGACGCTAACCCTAGTTGTCCTGATGCTAACCCTAGTTGTCGTGACGCTAACCCTAGTTGTCCTGACGATAACCCTAGTTGTCCTGACGCTAACCCTAGTTGTCCTGAAGCTAACCCTAGTTGTCCTGACGCTAACCCTAGTTTTTCTGACGCTAACCCTAGTTGTCCTGAAGCTAACCCTAGTTGTCCTGACGCTAACCCTAGTTGTCCTGACGCTAACCCTAGTTGTCCTGACGCTAACCCTAGTTGTCCTGACTTTAACCCTAGTTGTCCTGACGCTAGCCCTAGTTGTCCTGACGCTAACCCTAGTTGTCCTGACGCTAACCCTAGTTGTCCTGACGCTAACCCTACTTGTCCTGACGCTAATCCTTCTTGTCCTGACGCTAACCCTACTTGTCCTGACGCTAACCCTAGTTGTCCTGACGCTAACCCTAGTTGTCGTGATGCTAACCCTAGTTGTCCTGACGCTAACCCTAGTTGTTGTGACGCTAACCCTAGTTGTCCTGACGCTAACCCTAGTTGTCCTGACGCTAACCCTAGTTGTCCTATTGCTAACCCTAGTTGTCCCGACGCTAACCCTAGTTGTCCCGACGCTAACCCTAGTTGTCCCGACGCTAACCCTAGTTGTCCCGACGCTAACCCTAGTTGTCGTGATGCTAACCCTAGTTGTCCTGACGCAAACCCTAGCTGTCCTGACGCTAACCCTAGCTGTCCTGACGCTAACCCTAGTTGTCCTGACGCTAACCCTAGTTGTCCTGACGCTAACCCTAGTTGTCCTGACGCTAACCCTAGTTGTCCTGACGCTAACCCTAGTTGTCCTGACGCTAACACTAGTTGTCCTGACGCTTACCCTAGTTGTCCTGACGCTAAACCTAGTTGTCCTGACGCTAACCCTAGTTGTCCTGACGCTAACCCTAGTTGTCCTGACGCAAACCCTAGCTGTCCTGACGCTAACCCTAGCTGTCCTGACGCTAACCCTAGTTGTCCTGACGCTAACCCTACTTGTCCTGACGCTAACCCTAGTTGTCCTGACGCTAACCCTAGCTGTCCTGACGCTAACCCTAGTTGTCCTGACGCTAACCCTAGTTGTCCTGACGCTAACCCTAGTTGTCCTGACGCTAACCCTAGCTGTCCTGGCGCTAACCCTAGTTGTCCTGGCGCTAACCCTAGTTGTCCTGACGCTAACCCTAGTTGTCCTGACGCTAACCCTAGTTGTCGTGACTCTAACCCTAGTTGTCCTGACGCTAACCCTAGTTGTCCTGACGCTAACCCTAGTTGTCCTGACGCTAACCCTAGTTGTCCTAACGCTAACCCTAGTTGTCCCGACGCTAACCCTAGTTGTCCCGACGCTAACCCTAGTTGTCCCGACGCTAACCCTAGTTGTCCCGACGCTAACCCTAGTTGTCGTGATGCTAACCCTAGTTGTCCTGACGCAAACCCTAGCTGTCCTGACGCTAACCCTAGCTGTCCTGACGCTAACCCTAGTTGTCCTGACGCTAACCCTAGTTGTCCTGACGCTAACCCTAGTTGTCCTGACGCTAACCCTAGTTGTCCTGACGCTAACACTAGTTGTCCTGACGCTTACCCTAGTTGTCCTGACGCTAAACCTAGTTGTCCTGACGCTAACCCTAGTTGTCCTGACGCTAACCCTAGTTGTCCTGACGCAAACCCTAGCTGTCCTGACGCTAACCCTAGCTGTCCTGACGCTAACCCTAGTTGTCCTGACGCTAACCCTACTTGTCCTGACGCTAACCCTAGTTGTCCTGACGCTAACCCTAGCTGTCCTGACGCTAACCCTAGTTGTCCTGACGCTAACCCTAGTTGTCCTGACGCTAACCCTAGTTGTCCTGACGCTAACCCTAGCTGTCCTGGCGCTAACCCTAGTTGTCCTGGCGCTAACCCTAGTTGTCCTGACGCTAACCCTAGTTGTCCTGGCGCTAACCCTAGTTGTCCTGGCGCTAACCCTAGTTGTCCTGACGCTAACCCTAGTTGTCCTGACGCTAACCCTAGTTGTCCTGGCGCTAACCCTAGTTGTCCTGGTGCTAACCCTAGTTGTCCTGGCGCTAACCCTAGTTGTCCTGGCGCTAACCCTAGTTGTCCTGGCTCTAACCCTAGTTGTCCTGGTGCTAACCCTAGTTGTCCTGGCGCTAACGCTAGTTGTCCTGACGCTAACCCTAGTTGTCCTGGCGCTAACCCTAGTTGTCCTGGCGCTAACCATAGTTGTCCTGGCGCTAACCCTAGTTGTCCTGACGCTAACCCTAGTTGTCCTGACGCTAACCCTAGTTGTCCTGACGCTAACCCTAGTTGTCGTGACTCTAACCCTAGTTGTCCTGACGCTAACCCTAGTTGTCCTGACGCTAACCCTAGTTGTCCTGAAGCTAACCCTAGTTGTCCTGACGCTAACCCTAGTTGTCCTGACGCTAACCCTAGTTGTCCTGACGCTAACCCTAGTTGTCCTGACGCTAACCCTAGTTGTCCTGACGCTAACCCTAGTTGTCGTGATGCTAACCCTAGTTGTCGTGATGCTAACCCTAGTTGTACTGACGCTGACCCTAGTTGTCGTGACGCTAACCCTAGTTGTCCTGACGCTAACCCTAGTTGTCCTGACGCTAACCCTAGTTGTCCTGATGCTAACCCTAGTTGTCCTGACGCTAACCCTAGTTGTCCTGACTCTAACCCTAGTTGTCCTGACGCTAACCCTAGTTGTCCTGACGCTAACCCTAGTTGTCCTGACGCTAACCCTAGTTGTCCTGACGCTAACCCTAGTTGTCGTGACGCTAACCCTATTTGTCCTGACGCTAACCCTAGTTGTCCTGACGCTAACCCTAGTTGTCGTGACGCTAACCCTAGTTGTCCTGACGCTAACCCTAGTTGTCCTGACGCTAACCCTAGTTGTCCTGACGCTAACCCTAGTTGTCCTGACGCTAACCCTAGTTGTCGTGACGCTATTCCTAGTTGTCCTGATGCTAACCCTAGTTGTCCTGACGCTAACCCTAGTTGTCGTGACGCTAACCCTAGTTGTCCTGATGCTAACCCTAGTTGTCGTGACGCTAACCCTAGTTGTCCTGACGATAACCCTAGTTGTCCTGACGCTAACCCTAGTTGTCCTGAAGCTAACCCTAGTTGTCCTGACGCTAACCCTAGTTGTCCTGACGCTAACCCTAGTTGTCCTGAAGCTAACCCTAGTTGTCCTGACGCTAACCCTAGTTGTCCTGACGCTAACCCTAGTTGTCCTGACGCTAACCCTAGTTGTCCTGACTTTAACCCTAGTTGTCCTGACGCTAGCCCTAGTTGTCCTGACGCTAACCCTAGTTGTCCTGACGCTAACCCTAGTTGTCCTGACGCTAACCCTACTTGTCCTGACGCTAATCCTTCTTGTCCTGACGCTAACCCTACTTGTCCTGACGCTAACCCTAGTTGTCCTGACGCTAACCCTAGTTGTCCTGACGCTAACACTAGTTGTCCTGACGCTAACCCTAGTTGTCCTGACGCTAACCCTAGTTGTCCTGACGCTAACCCTAGTTGTCGTGACGCTATTCCTAGTTGTCCTGATGCTAACCCTAGTTGTCCTGACGCTAACCCTAGTTGTCGTGACGCTAACCCTAGTTGTCCTGATGCTAACCCTAGTTGTCGTGACGCTAACCCTAGTTGTCCTGACGATAACCCTAGTTGTCCTGACGCTAACCCTAGTTGTCCTGAAGCTAACCCTAGTTGTCCTGACGCTAACCCTAGTTGTCCTGACGCTAACCCTAGTTGTCCTGAAGCTAACCCTAGTTGTCCTGACGCTAACCCTAGTTGTCCTGACGCTAACCCTAGTTGTCCTGACGCTAACCCTAGTTGTCCTGACTTTAACCCTAGTTGTCCTGACGCTAGCCCTAGTTGTCCTGACGCTAACCCTAGTTGTCCTGACGCTAACCCTAGTTGTCCTGACGCTAACCCTACTTGTCCTGACGCTAATCCTTCTTGTCCTGACGCTAACCCTACTTGTCCTGACGCTAACCCTAGTTGTCCTGACGCTAACCCTAGTTGTCCTGACGCTAACACTAGTTGTCCTGACGCTAACCCTAGTTGTCCTGACGCTAACACTAGTTGTCCTGACGCTAACCCTAGTTGTGCTGATGCTAACCCTAGTTGTAATGACGCTAAACCTAGTTGTCCTGATGCTAACCCTAGTTGTCCTGAAAGTAACCCTAGTTGTCCTGACGCTAAACCTAGTTGTCCTGACGCTAACCCTAGTTGTCCTGACGCTAACCCTAGTTGTCCTGACTCTAACCCTAGTTGTCCTGACGCTAACCCTAGTTGTCCTGACGCTAACCCTAGTTGTCCTGACGCTAACTCTAGTTGTCCTGACGCTAACCCTAGTTGTCCTGACGCTAACCCTACTTGTCCTGACGCTAACCCTTCTTGTCCTGACGCTAACCCTACTTGTCCTGACGCTAACCCTAGTTGTCCTGACGCTAACCCTAGTTGTCCTGACGCTAACCCTAGTTGTCCTGACGCTAACCCTAGTTGTAATGACGCTAAACCTAGTTGTCCTGACGCTAACCCTAGTTGTCCTGACGCTAACCCTAGTTGTCCTGATGCTAACCCTACTTGTCCTGACGCTAACCCTAGTTGTCCTGACGCTAACCCTAGTTGTCCTGACAGTAACCCTAGTTGTCCTGACGCTAACCCTAGTTGTCCTGACGCTAACCCTAGTTGTCCTGACGCTAACCCTAGTTGTCCTGACTTTAACCCTAGTTGTCCTGACGCTAACCCTAGTTGTCCTGACGCTAACCCTAGTTGTCCTGACGCTAACCCTAGTTGTCCTGACGCTAACCCTACTTGTCCTGACGCTAACCCTAGTTGTCCTGACGCTAACCCTAGTTGTCCTGACGCTAACCCAAGTTGTCCTGACTCTAAACCTAGTTGTCCTGACGCTAACCCTAGTTGTCCTGACTCTAACCCTACTTGTCCTGACGCTAACACTACTTGTCCTGACGCTAACCCTACTTGTCCTGACGCTAACCCTAGTTGTCCTGACGCTAACCCTAGTTGTCCTGACTCTAACCCTACTTGTCCTGACGCTAACCCTAGTTGTCCTGACGCTAACCCTACTTGTCCTGACGCTAACACTACTTGTCCTGACGCTAACCCTACTTGTCCTGACGCTAACACTACTTGTCCTGACGCTAACCCTACTTGTCCTGACGCTAACCCTAGTTGTCCTGACGCTAACCCTAGTTGTCCTGATGCTAACCCTAGTTGTAATGATGCTAAACCTAGTTGTCCTGACGCTAACCCTAGTTGTCCTGACGCTAACCCTAGTTGTCCTGATGCTAACCCTAGTTGTCCTGAAAGTAACCCTAGTTGTCCTGACGCTAACCCTAGTTGTCCTGACGCTAACCCTAGTTGTCCTGACGCTAACCCTAGTTGTCCTGACTCTAACCCTAGTTGTCCTGACGCTAACCCTAGTTGTCCTGACGCTAACCCTAGTTGTCCTGACGCTAAATCTAGTTGTCCTGACGCTAACCCTAGTTGTCCTGACGCTAACCCTACTTGTCCTGACGCTAACCCTTCTTGTCCTGACGCTAACCCTACTTGTCCTGACGCTAACCCTAGTTGTCCTGACGCTAACCCTAGTTGTCCTGACGCTAACCCTAGTTGTCCTGATGCTAACCCTAGTTGTAATGACGCTAAACCTAGTTGTCCTGATGCTAACCCTAGTTATCCTGATGCTAACCCTACTTGTCCTGACGCTAACCCTAGTTGTCCTGACGCTAACCCTAGTTGTCCTGACAGTAACCCTAGTTGTCCTGACGCTAACCCTAGTTGTCCTGACGCTAACCCTAGTTGTCCTGACGCTAACCCTAGTTGTCCTGACGCTAACCCTAGTTGTCCTGACTTTAACCCTAGTTGTCCTGACGCTAACCCTAGTTGTCCTGACGCTAACCCTAGTTGTCCTGACGCTAACCCTAGTTGTCCTGATGCTAACCCTAGTTGTCCTGACGCTAACCCTAGTTGTCCTGACGCTAACCCTACTTGTCCTGACGCTAACCCTAGTTGTCCTGACGCTAACCCTAGTTGTCCTGACGCTAACCCTAGTTGTCCTGACTCTAAACCTAGTTGTCCTGACGCTAACCCTAGTTGTCCTGACTCTAACCCTACTTGTCCTGACGCTAACACTACTTGTCCTGACGCTAACCCTACTTGTCCTGACGCTAACCCTAGTTGTCCTGACGCTAACCCTAGTTGTCCTGACTCTAACCCTACTTGTCCTGACGCTAACCCTAGTTGTCCTGACGCTAACCCTACTTGTCCTGACGCTAACACTACTTGTCCTGACGCTAACCCTACTTGTCCTGACGCTAACACTACTTGTCCTGACGCTAACCCTACTTGTCCTGACGCTAACCCTACTTGTCCTGACGCTAACCCTAGTTGTCCTGACGCTAACCCTAGTTGTCCTGACGCTAACCCTAGTTGTCCTGACGCTAACCCTAGTTGTCCTGACGCTAACACTAGTTGTCCTGACGCTTACCCTAGTTGTCCTGACGCTAACCCTAGTTGTCCTGACGCTAACCCTAGTTGTCCTGACGCTAACCCTAGTTGTCCTGACGCAATCCCTAGTTGTCCTGACGCTAACCCTAGCTGTCCTGATGCTAACCCTAGTTGTCCTGACGCTAACCCTAGTTGTCCTGATGCTAACCCTACTTGTCCTGACGCTAACCCTAGTTGTCCTGACGCTAACCCTAGCTGTCCTGACGCTAACCCTAGTTGTCCTGACGCTAACCCTAGTTGTCCTGACGCTAACCCTAGTTGTCCTGACGCTAACCCTAGTTGTCCTGACGCTAACCCTAGCTGTCCTGGCGCTAACCCTAGTTGTCCTGGCGCTAACCCTAGTTGTCTTGACGCTAACCCTAGTTGTCCTGGCGCTAACCCTAGTTGTCCTGGCGCTAACCCTAGTTGTCCTGACGCTAACCCTAGTTGTCCTGGCGCTAACCCTAGTTGTCCTGGCGCTAACCCTAGTTGTCCTGGCGCTAACCCTAGTTGTCCTGGCTCTAACCCTAGTTGTCCTGGTGTAACCCTAGTTGTCCTGGCGCTAACCCTAGTTGTCCTGACGCTAACCCTAGTTGTCCTGGCGCTAACCCTAGTTGTCCTGTCGCTAACCCTAGTTGTCCTGACGCTAACCCTAGTTGTCCTGACGCTAACCCTAGTTGTCCTGACGCTAACCCTAGTTGTCGTGACGCTAACCCTAGTTGTCCTGACGCTAACCCTAGTTGTCCTGACGCTAACCCTAGTTGTCCTGAATCTAACCCTAGTTGTCCTGACGCTAACCCTAGTTGTCCTGATGCTAAGCCTAGTTGTCCTGGCACTAACCCTAGTTGTCCTGGCGCTAACCCTAGTTGTCCTGGCGCTAACCCTAGTTGTCCTGGCGCTAACCCTAGTTGTCGTGACGCTAACCCTAGTTGTCCTGACGCTAACCCTAGTTGTCCTGACGCTAACCCTAGTTGTCCTGACGCTAACTCTAGTTGTCCTGACGCTAACCCTAGTTGTCCTGACGCTAACCCTAGTTGTCCTGACGCTAACCCTAGTTGTCCTGACGCTAACCCTAGTTGTCCTGAATCTAACCCTAGTTGTCCTGACGCTAACCCTAGTTGTCCTGATGCTAACCCTAGTTGTCCTGGCACTAACCCTAGTTGTCCTGGCGCTAACCCTAGTTGTCCTGGCGCTAACCCTAGTTGTCCTGGCGCTAACCCTAGTTGTCGTGACGCTAACCCTAGTTGTCCTGACGCTAACCCTAGTTGTCCTGACGCTAACCCTAGTTGTCCTGAATCTAACCCTAGTTGTCCTGACGCTAACCCTAGTTGTCCTGATGCTAACCCTAGTTGTCCTGGCACTAACCCTAGTTGTCCTGGCGCTAACCCTAGTTGTCCTGGCGCTAACCCTAGTTGTCGTGACGCTAACCCTAGTTGTCCTGACGCTAACCCTAGTTGTCCTGACGCTAACCCTAGTTGTCCTGAATCTAACCCTAGTTGTCCTGACGCTAACCCTAGTTGTCCTGATGCTAACCCTAGTTGTCCTGGCACTAACCCTAGTTGTCCTGGCGCTAACCCTAGTTGTCCTGGCGCTAACCCTAGTTGTCGTGACGCTAACCCTAGTTGTCCTGACGCTAACCCTAGTTGTCCTGACGCTAACCCTAGTTGTCCTGACGCTAACTCTAGTTGTCCTGACGCTAACCCTAGTTGTCCTGACGCTAACCCTAGTTGTCCTGACGCTAACCCTAGTTGTCCTGACGCTAACCCTAGTTGTCCTGAATCTAACCCTAGTTGTCCTGACGCTAACCCTAGTTGTCCTGATGCTAACCCTAGTTGTCCTGGCACTAACCCTAGTTGTCCTGGCGCTAACCCTAGTTGTCCTGGCGCTAACCCTAGTTGTCCTGGCGCTAACCCTAGTTGTCGTGACGCTAACCCTAGTTGTCCTGACGCTAACCCTAGTTGTCCTGACGCTAACCCTAGTTGTCCTGACGCTAACTCTAGTTGTCCTGACGCTAACCCTAGTTGTCCTGACGCTAACCCTAGTTGTCTTGACGCTAACCCTAGTTGTCCTGGCACTAACCCTAGTTGTCCTGGCGCTAACCCTAGTTGTCCTGGCGCTAACCCTAGTTGTCCTGGCGCTAACCCTAGTTGTCGTGACGCTAACCCTAGTTGTCCTGACGCTAACCCTAGTTGTCCTGATGCTAACCCTAGTTGTCCTGACGCTAACTCTAGTTGTCCTGACGCTAACCCTAGTTGTCGTGACGCTAACCCTAGTTGTTCTGACGCTAACCCTAGTTGTCGTGACGCTAACCCTAGTTGTCCTGACTCTAACCCTAGTTGTCCTGACGCTAACCCTAGTTGTCCTGACGCTAACCCTAGTTGTCGTGACGCTAACCCTAGTTGTCCTGACGCTAACCCTAGTTGTCCTGACTCTAACCCTAGTTGTCCTGACGCAAACCCTAGTTGTCCTGACGCTAACCCTAGTTGTCCTGACGCTAACCCTAGTTGTCGTGACGCTAACCCTAGTTGTCGTGACGCTAACCCTAGTTGTCCTGACGCTAACCCTAGTTGTCGTGACGCTAACCCTAGTTGTCCTGACGCTAACCCTAGTTGTCCTGACGCTAACCCTAGTTGTCCTGACGCTAACCCTAGTTGTCCTGACGCTAACCCTAGTTGTCGTGACGCTAACCCTAGTTGTCCTGATGCTAACCTTAGTTGTCCTGACGCTAACCCTAGTTGTCGTGACGCTAACCCTAGTTGTCCTGATGCTAACCCTAGTTGTCGTGACGCTAACCCTAGTTGTCCTGACGATAACCCTAGTTGTCCTGACGCTAACCCTAGTTGTCCTGAAGCTAACCCTAGTTGTCCTGACGCTAACCCTAGTTGTCCTGACGCTAACCCTAGTTGTCCTGAAGCTAACCCTAGTTGTCCTGACGCTAACCCTAGTTGTCCTGACGCTAACCCTAGTTGTCCTGACGCTAACCCTAGTTGTCCTGACTTTAACCCTAGTTGTCCTGACGCTAGCCCTAGTTGTCCTGACGCTAACCCTAGTTGTCCTGACGCTAACCCTAGTTGTCCTGATGCTAACCCTAGTAGTCCTGATGCTAACCCTAGTTGTTCTGACGCTAACCCTAGTTGTCCTGACGCTAACCCTACTTGTCCTGACGCTAACCCTACTTGTCCTGACGCTAACCCTAGTTGTCCTGACGCTAACCCTAGTTGTCCTGACGCTAACCCTAGTTGTCCTGACTCTAACCCTAGTTATCCTGACGCTAACCCTACTTGTCCTGACGCTAACCCTACTTGTCCTGACGCTAACCCTTCTTGTCCTGACGCTAACCCTACTTGTCCTGACGCTAACCCTAGTTGTCCTGACGCTAACACTAGTTGTCCTGATGCTAACCCTAGTTGTCCTGATGCTAACCCTAGTTGTAATGACGCTAAACCTAGTTGTCCTGACGCTAACCCTAGTTGTCCTGACGCTAACCCTAGTTGTCCTGACGCTAACCCTAGTTGTCCTGATGCTAACCCTAGTTGTCCTGACAGTAACCCTAGTTGTCCTGACGCTAACCCTAGTTGTCCTGACGCTAACCCTAGTTGTCCTGATGCTAACCCTAGTTGTCCTGACTCTAACCCTAGTTGTCCTGACGCTAACCCTAGTTGTCCTGACGCTAACCCTAGTTGTCCTGACGCTAACTCTAGTTGTCCTGACGCTAACCCTAGTTGTCCTGACGCTAACCCTACTTGTCCTGACGCTAACCCTTCTTGTCCTGACGCTAACCCTACTTGTCCTGACGCTAACCCTAGTTGTCCTGACGCTAACCCTAGTTGTCCTGACGCTAACCCTAGTTGTCCTGATGCTAACCCTAGTTGTAATGACGTTAAACCTAGTTGTCCTGACGCTAACCCTAGTTGTCCTGACGCTAAACCTAGTTGTCCTGATGCTAACCCTACTTGTCCTGACGCTAACCCTAGTTGTCCTGACGCTAACCCTAGTTGTCCTGACAGTAACCCTAGTTGTCCTGACGCTAACCCTAGTTGTCCTGACGCTAACCCTAGTTGTCCTGACGCTAACCCTAGTTGTCCTGACGCTAACCCTAGTTGTCCTGACTTTAACCCTAGTTGTCCTGACGCTAACCCTAGTTGTCCTGACGCTAACCCTAGTTGTCCTGACGCTAACCCTAGTTGTCCTGATGCTAACCCTACTTGTCCTGACGCTAACCCTAGTTGTCCTGACGCTAACCCTAGTTGTCCTGACAGTAACCCTAGTTGTCCTGACGCTAACCCTAGTTGTCCTGACGCTAACCCTAGTTGTCCTGACGCTAACCCTAGTTGTCCTGACTTTAACCCTAGTTGTCCTGACGCTAACCCTAGTTGTCCTGACGCTAACCCTAGTTGTCCTGACGCTAACCCTAGTTGTCCTGATGCTAACCCTAGTTGTCCTGACGCTAACCCTAGTTGTCCTGACGCTAACCCTACTTGTCCTGACGCTAACCCTAGTTGTCCTGACGCTAACCCTAGTTGTCCTGACGCTAACCCTAGTTGTCCTGACTCTAAACCTAGTTGTCCTGACGCTAACCCTAGTTGTCCTGACTCTAACCCTACTTGTCCTGACGCTAACCCTACTTGTCCTGACGCTAACCCTAGTTGTCCTGACGCTAACCCTAGTTGTCCTGACTCTAACCCTACTTGTCCTGACGCTAACCCTAGTTGTCCTGACGCTAACCCTACTTGTCCTGACGCTAACACTACTTGTCCTGACGCTAACCCTACTTGTCCTGACGCTAACCCTAGTTGTCCTGATGCTAACCCTAGTTGTAATGACGCTAAACCTAGTTGTCCTGGCGCTAACCCTAGTTGTCCTGACGCTAACCCTAGTTGTCCTGACGCTAACCCTAGTTGTCCTGACTCTAACCCTACTTGTCCTGACGCTAACCCTAGTTGTCCTGACGCTAACCCTACTTGTCCTGACGCTAACACTACTTGTCCTGACGCTAACCCTACTTGTCCTGACGCTAACACTACTTGTCCTGACGCTAACCCTACTTGTCCTGACGCTAACCCTAGTTGTCCTGATGCTAACCCTAGTTGTAATGACGCTAAACCTAGTTGTCCTGGCGCTAACCCTAGTTGTCCTGACGCTAACCCTAGTTGTCCTGGCGCTAACCCTAGTTGTCCTGGCGCTAACCCTAGTTGTCCTGGCGCTAACCCTAGTTGTCCTGGCGCTAACCCTAGTTGTCCTGGCGCTAACCCTTGTTGTCCTGGCGCTAACCCTAGTTGTCCTGGCGCTAACCCTAGTTGTCCTGGCGCTAACCCTAGTTGTCCTGGCGCTAACCCTAGTTGTCCTGATGCTAACCCTAGTTGTCCTGACGCTAACCCTAGTTGTCGTGACGCTAACCCTAGTTGTCCTGACGCTAACCCTAGTTGTCCTGACGCTAACCCTACTTGTCCTGACGCTAACCCTAGTTGTCCTGACGCTAACCCTAGTTGTCGTGACGCTAACACTAGTTGTCCTGACGCTAACCCTAGTTGTCCTGACGCTAACCCTAGTTGTCGTGACGCTAACCCTAGTTGTCCTGACGCTAACCCTAGTTGTCGTGACGCTAACCCTAGTTGTCCTGACGCTAACCCTAGTTGTCGTGACGCTAACCCTAGTTGTCCTGACTTTAACCCTAGTTGTCCTGACGCTAGCCCTAGTTGTCCTGACGCTAACCCGAGTTGTCCTGACGCTAACCCTAGTTGTCCTGACGCTAACCCTAGTTGTCCTGACGCTAACCCGATTTGTCCTGACGCTAACCCGAGTTGTCCTGATGCTAACCCTAGTTGTCCTGACGCTAACCCGAGTTGTCCTGACGTTAACCCGAGTTGTCCTGACGCTAACCCAAGTTGTCCTGACGCTAACCCGAGTTGTCCTGATGCTAACCCTAGTTGTCCTGACGCTAACCCTAGTTGTCCTGACGCTAACCCGATTTGTCCTGACGCTAACCCGAGTTGTCCTGACGCTAACCCTAGTTGTCCTGTTGCTAACCCGAGTTGTCCTGACGCTAACCCTAGTTCTCCTGACGCTAACCCGAGTTGTCCTGACGCTAACCCGAGTTGTCCTGACGCTAACCCGAGTTGTCCTGACGCTAACCCGAGTTGTCCTGACGCTAACCCTAGTTGTCCTGACGCTAACCCGAGTTGTCCTGACGCTAACCCTAGTTGTCCTGACGCTAACCCTAGTTGTCCTGACGCTAACCCTACTTGTCCTGACGATAACCCTAGTTGTCCTGACGCTAACCCTAGTTGTCCTGACGCTAACCCTAGTTGTCCTGACGCTAACCCTAGTTGTCCTGACTCTAACCCTACATGTCCTGACACTAACCCTAGTTGTCCTGACGCTAACCCTAGTTGTCCTGAAGCTAACCCTACTTGTCCTGACGCTAACCCTAGTTGTCCTGACGCTAACCCTAGTTGTCCTGACGCTAACCCTACTTGTCCTGACGCTAACCCTAGTTGTCCTGACGCTAACCCTACTTGTCCTGACGCTAACCCTAGTTGTCCTGACGATAACCCTAGTTGTCCTGACGCTAACCCTAGTTGTCCTGACGCTAACCCGAGTTGTCCTGACGCTAACCCGAGTTGTCCTGACGCTAACCCGAGTTGTCCTGACGCTAACCCTAGTTGTCCTTACGCTAACCCGAGTTGTCCTGACGCTAACCCGAGTTGTCCTGACGCTAACCCTAGTTGTCCTGACGCTAACCCTAGTTGTCCTGACGCTAACCCTAGTTGTCCTGACGCTAACCCTAGTTGTCCTGACGCTAACCCTACTTGTCCTGACGCTAACCCTACTTGTCCTGACGCTAACCCTACTTGTCCTGACGCTAACCCTAGTTGTCCTGACGCTAACCCTAGTTGTCCTGATGCTAATCCTACTTGTCCTGACGCTAACCCTAGTTGTCCTGACGCTAACCCTAGTTGTCCTGACGCTAACCCTACTTGTCCTGACGCTAACCCTAGTTGTCCTGACGCTAACCCTAGTTGTCCTGACGCCAACCCTACTTGTCGTGACGCCAACCCTAGTTGTCCTGACGCTAACCCTAGTTGTCCTGACGCTAACCCTACTTGTCCTGACGCTAACCCTAGTTGTCCTGACGCTAACCCTAGTTGTACTGACGCTAACCCTAGTTGTCCTGACGCTAACCCTAGTTGTCCTGACGCTAACCCTAGTTGTCCTGACGCTAACCCTAGTTGTCCTGACGCTAACCCTACTTGTCCTGACGCTAACCCTAGTTGTCCTGATGCTAACCCTAGTTGTCCTGACGCTAACCCTACTTGTCCTGACGCTAACCCTAGTTGTCCTGACGCTAACCCTAGATGTCCTGACGCTAACCCTACTTGTCCTGACGCTAACCCGAGTTGTCCTGACGCTAACCCTAGTTGTCCTGACGCTAACCCTAGTTGTCCTGACGCTAACCCGATTTGTCCTGACGCTAACCCGAGTTGTCCTGACGCTAACCCTAGTTGTCCTGACGCTAACCCTAGTTGTCCTGACGCTAACCCGAGTTATCTGACGCTAACCCGAGTTGTCCTGACGCTAACCCGAGTTGTCCTGACGCTAACCCTAGTTGTCCTGACGCTAACCCGATTTGTCCTGACGCTAACCCGAGTTGTCCTGACGCTAACCCTAGTTGTCCTGACGCTATCCCGAGTTGTCCTGACGTTAACCCGAGTTGTCCTGACGCTAACCCGAGTTGTCCTGACGCTAACCCGAGTTGTCCTGATGCTAACCCTAGTTGTCCTGACGCTAACCCTAGTTGTCCTGACGCTAACCCGATTTGTCCTGACGCTAACCCGAGTTGTCCTGACGCTAACCCGAGTTGTCCTGACGCTAACCCGAGTTGTCCTGACGCTAACCCTAGTTGTCCTGACGCTAACCCGAGTTGTCCTGACGCTAACCCGAGTTGTCCTGACGCTAACCCTAGTTGTCCTGACGCTAACCCTAGTTGTCCTGATGCTAAACCTAGTTGTCCTGACGCTAACCCTAGTTGTCCTGACGCTAATCCTAGTTGTCCTGATGCTAACCCTAGTTGTCCTGACGCTAACCCTACTTGTCCTGACGCTAACCCTAGTTGTCCTGACGCTAACCCTAGTTGTCCTGACGCTAACCCTACTTGTCCTGACGCTAACCCTAGTTGTCCTGACGCTAACCCTAGATGTCCTGACGCTAACCCTACTTGTCCTGACGCTAACCCTAGTTGTCCTGACGCTAACCCGAGTTGTCCTGACGCTAACCCTAGTTGTCCTGACGCTAACCCTAGTTGTCCTGACGCTAACCCGATTTGTCCTGACGCTAACCCGAGTTGTCCTGACGCTAACCCTAGTTGTCCTGACGCTAACCCTAGTTGTCCTGACGCTAACCCGAGTTATCTGACGCTAACCCGAGTTGTCCTGACGCTAACCCGAGTTGTCCTGACGCTAACCCTAGTTGTCCTGACGCTAACCCGATTTGTCCTGACGCTAACCCGAGTTGTCCTGACGCTAACCCTAGTTGTCCTGACGCTATCCCGAGTTGTCCTGACGTTAACCCGAGTTGTCCTGACGCTAACCCAAGTTGTCCTGACGCTAACCCGAGTTGTCCTGATGCTAACCCTAGTTGTCCTGACGCTAACCCTAGTTGTCCTGACGCTAACCCGATTTGTCCTGACGCTAACCCGAGTTGTCCTGACGCTAACCCGAGTTGTCCTGACGCTAACCCGAGTTGTCCTGACGCTAACCCTAGTTGTCCTGACGCTAACCCGAGTTGTCCTGACGCTAACCCGAGTTGTCCTGACGCTAACCCTAGTTGTCCTGACGCTAACCCTAGTTGTCCTGACGCTAAACCTAGTTGTCCTGACGCTAACCCTAGTTGTCCTGACGCTAATCCTAGTTGTCCTGATGCTAACCCTACTTGTCCTGACGCTAACCCTAGTTGTCCTGACGCTAACCCTACTTGTCCTGACGCTAACCCTAGTAGTCCTGACGCTAACCCTAGATGTCCTGACGCTAACCCTACTTGTCCTGACGCTAACCCTAGTTGTCCTGACGCTAACCCGAGTTGTCCTGACGCTAACCCTTGTTGTCCTGACGCTAACCCTAGTTGTCCTGACGCTAACCCTAGTTGTCCTGACGCTAACCCGATTTGTCCTGACGCTAACCGGAGTTGTCCTGACGCTAACCCTAGTTGTCCTGACGCTAACCCTAGTTGTCCTGACGCTAACCCGAGTTGTCCTGACGCTAACCCGAGTTGTCCTGACGCTAACCCGAGTTGTCCTGACGCTAACCCTAGTTGTTCTGACGCTATCCCGAGTTGTCCTGACGCTAACCCGAGTTGTCCTGACGCTAACCCGAGTTGTCCTGACGCTAATCCGAGTTGTCCTGACGCTAACCCTAGTTGTCCTGACGCTAACCCTACTTGTCCTGACGCTAACCCTAGTTGTCCTGACGCTAACCCTAGTTGTCCTGACGCTAACCCTACTTGTCCTGACGCTAACCCTAGTTGTCCTGACGCTAACCCTACTTGTCCTGACGCTAACCCTAGTTGTCCTGACGCTAACCCTAGATGTCCTGACGCTAACCCTACTTGTCCTGACGCTAACCCTAGTTGTCCTGACGCTAACCTTACTTGTCCTGACGCTAACCCTAGTTGTCCTGACGCTAACCCTAGATGTCCTGACGCTAACCCTACTTGTCCTGACGCTAACCCTAGTTGTCCTGACGCTAACCCTACTTGTCCTGACGCTAACCCTAGTTGTCCTGACGCTAACCCTACTTGTCCTGACGCTAACCCTAGTTGTCCTGACGATAACCCTAGTTGTCCTGACGCTAACCCTAGTTGTCCTGACGCTAACCCGAGTTGTCCTGACGCTAACCCGAGTTGTCCTGACTCTAACCCGAGTTGTCCTGACGCTAACCCTAGTTGTCCTTACGCTAACCCGAGTTGTCCTGACGCTAACCCTAGTTGTCCTGACGCTAACCCTAGTTGTCCTGACGCTATCCCTAGTTGTCCTGACGCTAACCCTAGTTGTCCTGACGCTAACCCTACTTGTCCTGACGCTAACCCTACTTGTCCTGACGCTAACCCTAGTTGTCCTGACGCTAACCCTACTTGACCTGACGCTAACCCTACTTGTCCTGACGCTAACCCTAGTTGTCCTGACGCCAACCCTAGTTGTCCTGATGCTAATCCTACTTGTCCTGACGCTAACCCTAGTTGTCCTGACGCTAACCCTAGTTGTCCTGACGCTAACCCTACTTCTCCTGACGCTAACCCTAGTTGTCCTGACGCTAACCCTAGTTGTCCTGACGCTAACCCTAGTTGTCCTGACGCCAACCCTACTTGTCGTGACGCCAACCCTAGTTGTCCTGACGCTAACCCTAGTTGTCCTGACGCTAACCCTACTTGTCCTGACGCTAACCCTAGTTGTCCTGACGCTAACCCTAGTTGTACTGACGCTAACCCTAGTTGTCCTGACGCTAACCCTAGTTGTCCTGACGCTAACCCTAGTTGTCCTGACGCTAACCCTACTTGTCCTGACGCTAACCCTAGTTGTCCTGACGCTAACCCTAGTTGTCCTGACGCTAACCCTACTTGTCCTGACGCTAACCCTAGTTGTCCTGACGCTAACCCTAGATGTCCTGACGCTAACCCTACTTGTCCTGACGTTAACCCGAGTTGTCCTGACGCTAACCCTAGTTGTCCTGACGCTAACCCAAGTTGTCCTGACGCTAACCCGATTTGTCCTGACGCTAACCCGAGTTGTCCTGACGCTAACCCTAGTTGTCCTGACGCTAACCCTAGTTGTCCTGACGCTAACCCGAGTTGTCCTGACGCTAACCCGAGTTGTCCTGACGCTAACCCGAGTTGTCCTGACGCTAACCCTAGTTGTCCTGACGCTAACCCTAGTTGTCCTGACGCTAACCCGAGTTGTCCTGACGCTAACCCGAGTTGTCCTGACACTAACCCTAGTTGTCCTGACGCTAACACTAGTTGTCCTGACGCTAAACCTAGTTGTCCTGACGCTAACCCTAGTTGTCCTGACGCTAATCCTAGTTGTCCTGATGCTAACCCTACTTGTCCTGACGCTAACCCTAGTTGTCCTGACGCTAACCCTAGTTGTCCTGACACTAACCCTACTTGTCCTGACGCTAACCCTAGTTGTCCTGACGCTAACCCTAGTTGTCCTGACGCTAACCCTACTTGTCCTGACGCTAACCCTAGTTGTCCTGACGCTAACCCTAGATGTCCTGACGCTAACCCTACTTGTCCTGACGCTAACCCTAGTTGTCCTGACGCTAACCCGAGTTGTCCTGACGCTAACCCTTGTTGTCCTGACGCTAACCCTAGTTGTCCTGACGCTAACCCTAGTTGTCCTGACGCTAACCCGATTTGTCCTGACGCTAACCGGAGTTGTCCTGACGCTAACCCTAGTTGTCCTGACGCTAACCCTAGTTGTCCTGACGCTAACCCTAGTTGTCCTGACGCTAACCCGAGTTGTCCTGACGCTAACCCGAGTTGTCCTGACGCTAACCCGAGTTGTCCTGACGCTAACCCTAGTTGATCTGACGCTATCCCGAGTTGTCCTGACGCTAACCCGAGTTGTCCTGACGCTAACCCGAGTTGTCCTGACGCTAATCCGAGTTGTCCTGACGCTAACCCTAGTTGTCCTGACGCTAACCCTAGTTGTCCTGACGCTAACCCTAGTTGTCCAGACGCTAACCCTACTTGTCCTGACGCTAACCCGAGTTGTCCTGACGCTAACCCTAGTTGTCCTGACGCTAACCCTAGTTGTCCTGACGCTTACCCTAGTTGTCCTGACGCTAACCATAGTTGTCCTGACGCTAACCCTACTTGTCCTGACGCTAACCCTACTTGTCCTGACGCTAACCCTAGTTGTCCTGATGCTAACCCTAGTTGTCCTGACGCTAACCCTACTTGTCCTGACGCTAACCCTAGTTGTCCTGACGCTAACCCTAGATGTCCTGACGCTAACCCTACTTGTCCTGACGCTAACCCGAGTTGTCCTGACGCTAACCCTAGTTGTCCTGACGCTAACCCTAGTTGTCCTGACGCTAACCCGATTTGTCCTGACGCTAACCCGAGTTGTCCTGACGCTAACCCTAGTTGTCCTGACGCTAACCCTAGTTGTCCTGACGCTAACCCGAGTTATCTGACGCTAACCCGAGTTGTCCTGACGCTAACCCGAGTTGTCCTGACGCTAACCTAGTTGTCCTGACGCTAACCCGATTTGTCCTGACGCTAACCCGAGTTGTCCTGACGCTAACCCTAGTTGTCCTGACGCTATCCCGAGTTGTCCTGACGTTAACCCGAGTTGTCCTGACGCTAACCCAAGTTGTCCTGACGCTAACCCGAGTTGTCCTGATGCTAACCCTAGTTGTCCTGACGCTAACCCTAGTTGTCCTGACGCTAACCCGATTTGTCCTGACGCTAACCCGAGTTGTCCTGACGCTAACCCTAGTTGTCCTGTTGCTAACCCGAGTTGTCCTGACGCTAACCCTAGTTCTCCTGACGCTAACCCGAGTTGTTCTGACGCTAACCCGAGTTGTCCTGACGCTAACCCGAGTTGTCCTGACGCTAACCCTAGTTGTCCTGACGCTAACCCGAGTTGTCCTAACGCTAACCCTAGCTGTCCTGACGCTAACCCTAGTTGTCCTGACGCTAACCCTAGTTGTCCTGACGCTAACCCTAGTTGTCCTGACGCTAACCCTACTTGTCCTGATGATAACCCTAGTTGTCCTGACGCCAACCCTAGTTGTCCTGACGCTAACCCTAGTTGTCCTGACTCTAACCCTACATTTCCTGACACTAACCCTAGTTGTCCTGACGCTAACCCTAGTTGTCCTGAAGCTAACCCTACTTGTCCTGACGCTAACCCTAGTTGTCCTGACGCTAACCCTAGTTGTCCTGACGCTAACCCTAGTTGTCCTGACGCTAACCCTACTTGTCCTGACGCTAACCCTAGTTGTCCTGACGCTAACCCTACTTGTCCTGACGCTAACCCTAGTTGTCCTGACGCTAACCCTAGTTGTCCTGACGCTAACCCGAGTTGTCCTGACGCTAACCCGAGTTGTCCTGACGCTAACCCGAGTTGTCCTGACGCTAACCCTAGTTGTCCTTACGCTAACCCGAGTTGTCCTGACGCTAACCCTAGTTGTCCTGACGCTAACCCTAGTTGTCCTGACGCTATCCCTAGTTGTCCTGACGCTAACCCTAGTTGTCCTGACGCTAACCCTACTTGTCCTGACGCTAACCCTACTTGTCCTGACGCTAACCCTAGTTGTCCTGACGCTAACCCTACTTGTCCTGACGCTAACCCTACTTGTCCTGACGCTAACCCTAGTTGTCCTGACGCCAACCCTAGTTGTCCTGATGCTAATCCTACTTGTCCTGACGCTAACCCTAGTTGTCCTGACGCTAACCCTAGTTGTCCTGACGCTAACCCTACTTGTCCTGACGCTAACCCTAGTTGTCCTGACGCTAACCCTAGTTGTACTGACACTAACCCTAGTTGTCCTGACGCTAACCCTAGTTGTCCTGACGCTAACCCTAGTTGTCCTGACGCTAACCCTACTTGTCCTGACGCTAACCCTAGTTGTCCTGACGCTAACCCTAGTTGTCCTGACGCTAACCCTACTTGTCCTGACGCTAACCCTAGTTGTCCTGACGGTAACCCTAGATGTCCTGACGCTAAACCTACTTGTCCTGACGCTAACACGAGTTGTCCTGACGCTAACCCTAGTTGTCCTGACGCTAACCCAAGTTGTCCTGACGCTAACCCGATTTGTCCTGACGCTAACCCGAGTTGTCCTGACGCTAACCCTAGTTGTCCTGACGCTAACCCTAGTTGTCCTGACGCTAACCCGAGTTGTCAGACGCTAACCCGAGTTGTCCTGACGCTAACCCGAGTTGTCCTGACGCTAACCCGAGTTGTCCTGACGCTAACCCTAGTTGTCCTGACGCTAACCCGAGTTGTCCTGACGCTAACCCGAGTTGTCCTGACACTAACCCTAGTTGTCCTGACGCTAACCCTAGTTGTCCTGACGCTAAACCTAGTTGTCCTGACGCTAACCCTAGTTGTCCTGACGCTAATCCTAGTTGTCCTGATGCTAACCCTACTTGTCCTGACGCTAACCCTAGTTGTCCTGACGCTAACCCTAGTTGTCCTGACACTAACCCTACTTGTCCTGACGCTAACCCTAGTTGTCCTGACGCTAACCCTAGTTGTCCTGACGCTAACCCTACTTGTCCTGACGCTAACCCTAGTAGTCCTGACGCTAACCCTAGATGTCCTGACGCTAACCCTACTTGTCCTGACGCTAACCCTAGTTGTCCTGACGCTAACCCGAGTTGTCCTGACGCTAACCCTTGTTGTCCTGACGCTAACCCTAGTTGTCCTGACGCTAACCCTAGTTGTCCTGACGCTAACCCGATTTGTCCTGACGCTAACCGGAGTTGTCCTGACGCTAACCCTAGTTGTCCTGACGCTAACCCTAGTTGTCCTGACGCTAACCCGAGTTGTCCTGACGCTAACCCGAGTTGTCCTGACGCTAACCCGAGTTGTCCTGACGCTAACCCTAGTTGTTCTGACGCTATCCCGAGTTGTCCTGACGCTAACCCGAGTTGTCCTGACGCTAACCCGAGTTGTCCTGACGCTAATCCGAGTTGTCCTGACGCTAACCCGAGTTGTCCTGACGCTAACCCGAGTTGTTCTGACGCTAACCCTACTTGTCCTGACGCTAACCCTAGTTGTCCTGACGCTAACCCTAGTTGTCCAGACGCTAACCCTAGTTGTCCTGACGCTAACCCGAGTTGTCCTGATGCTAACCCTAGTTGTCCTGACGCTAACCCTAGTTGTCCTGACGCTAACCCTAGTTGTCCTGACGCTAACCCTAGTTGTCCTGACGCTAACCCTAGTTGTCGTGACGCTGACCCTAGTTGTCCTGATGCTAACCCTAGTTGTCCTGACGCTAACCCTAGTTGTCGTGACGCTAACCCTACTTGTCTTGACGCTAACCCTACTTGTCCTGACGCTAACCCTACTTGTCCTGACGCTAACCCTACTTGTCCTGACGCTAACCCTAGTTGTCGTGACGCTAACCCTATTTTTCCTGACGCTAACCCTAGTTGTCCTAACGCTAACCCTAGTTGTCCTGACGCTAACCCTAGTTGTCCTGATGCTAATCCTAGTTGTCCTGATGCTAACCCTACTTGTCCTGACGCTAACCCTAGTTGTCCTGACGCTAACCCTAGTTGTCCTGACGCTAACCCTAGTTGTCCTGACGCTAATCCTACTTGTCCTGATGCTAACCCTAGTTGTCCTGACGCTAACCCTAGTTGACCTGACGCTAACCCTACTTGTCCTGACGCTAACCCTAGTTGTCCTGACGCTAACCCTAGATGTCCTGACGCTAACCCTACTTGTCCTGACGCTAACCCTAGTTGTCCTGACGCTAACCTTACTTGTCCTGACGCTAACCCTAGTTGTCCTGACGCTAACCCTAGATGTCCTGACGCTAACCCTACTTGTCCTGACGCTAACCCTAGTTGTCCTGACGCTAACCCTACTTGTCCTGACGCTAACCCTAGTTGTCCTGACGCTAACCCTACTTGTCCTGACGCAAACCCTAGTTGTCCTGACGATAACCCTAGTTGTCCTGACGCTAACCCTAGTTGTCCTGACGCTAACCCGAGTTGTCCTGACGCTAACCCGAGTTGTCCTGACGCTAACCCTAGTTGTCCTTACGCTAACCCGAGTTGTCCTGACGCTAACCCTAGTTGTCCTGACGCTAACCCTAGTTGTCCTGACGCTATCCCTAGTTGTCCTGACGCTAACCCTAGTTGTCCTGACGCTAACCCTACTTGTCCTGACGCTAACCCTACTTGTCCTGACGCTAACCCTAGTTGTCCTGACGCTAACCCTACTTGTCCTGACGCTAACCCTACTTGTCCTGACGCTAACCCTAGTTGTCCTGACGCCAACCCTAGTTGTCCTGATGCTAATCCTACTTGTCCTGACGCTAACCCTAGTTGTCCTGACGCTAACCCTAGTTGTCCTGACGCTAACCCTACTTGTCCTGACGCTAACCCTAGTTGTCCTGACGCTAACCCTAGTTGTACTGACACTAACTCTAGTTGTCCTGACGCTAACCCTAGTTGTCCTGACGCTAACCCTAGTTGTCCTGACGCTAACCCTACTTGTCCTGACGCTAACCCTAGTTGTCCTGACGCTAACCCTAGTTGTCCTGACGCTAACCCTACTTGTCCTGACGCTAACCCTAGTTGTCCTGACGGTAACCCTAGATGTCCTGACGCTAAACCTACTTGTCCTGACGCTAACACGACTTGTCCTGACGCTAACCCTAGTTGTCCTGACGCTAACCCAAGTTGTCCTGACGCTAACCCGATTTGTCCTGACGCTAACCCGAGTTGTCCTGACGCTAACCCTAGTTGTCCTGACGCTAACCCTAGTTGTCCTGACGCTAACCCGAGTTGTCAGACGCTAACCCGAGTTGTCCTGACGCTAACCCGAGTTGTCCTGACGCTAACCCGAGTTGTCCTGACGCTAACCCTAGTTGTCCTGACGCTAACCCGAGTTGTCCTGACGCTAACCCGAGTTGTCCTGACACTAACCCTAGTTGTCCTGACGCTAACCCTAGTTGTCCTGACGCTAAACCTAGTTGTCCTGACGCTAACCCTAGTTGTCCTGACGCTAATCCTAGTTGTCCTGATGCTAACCCTACTTGTCCTGACGCTAACCCTAGTTGTCCTGACGCTAACCCTAGTTGTCCTGACACTAACCCTACTTGTCCTGACGCTAACCCTAGTTGTCCTGACGCTAACCCTAGTTGTCCTGACGCTAACCCTACTTGTCCTGACGCTAACCCTAGTAGTCCTGACGCTAACCCTAGATGTCCTGACGCTAACCCTACTTGTCCTGACGCTAACCCTAGTTGTCCTGACGCTAACCCGAGTTGTCCTGACGCTAACCCGAGTTGTCCTGACGCTAACCCTTGTTGTCCTGACGCTAACCCTAGTTGTCCTGACGCTAACCCTAGTTGTCCTGACGCTAACCCGATTTGTCCTGACGCTAACCGGAGTTGTCCTGACGCTAACCCTAGTTGTCCTGACGCTAACCCTAGTTGTCCTGACGCTAACCCGAGTTGTCCTGACGCTAACCCGAGTTGTCCTGACGCTAACCCGAGTTGTCCTGACGCTAACCCTAGTTGTTCTGACGCTATCCCGAGTTGTCCTGACGCTAACCCGAGTTGTCCTGACGCTAACCCGAGTTGTCCTGACGCTAATCCGAGTTGTCCTGACGCTAACCCGAGTTGTCCTGACGCTAACCCGAGTTGTTCTGACGCTAACCCTACTTGTCCTGACGCTAACCCTAGTTGTCCTGACGCTAACCCTAGTTGTCCAGACGCTAACCCTAGTTGTCCTGACGCTAACCCGAGTTGTCCTGATGCTAACCCTAGTTGTCCTGACGCTAACCCTAGTTGTCCTGACGCTAACCCTAGTTGTCCTGACGCTAACCCTAGTTGTCCTGACGCTAACCCTAGTTGTCGTGACGCTGACCCTAGTTGTCCTGATGCTAACCCTAGTTGTCCTGACGCTAACCCTAGTTGTCGTGACGCTAACCCTACTTGTCTTGACGCTAACCCTACTTGTCCTGACGCTAACCCTACTTGTCCTGACGCTAACCCTACTTGTCCTGACGCTAACCCTAGTTGTCGTGACGCTAACCCTATTTTTCCTGACGCTAACCCTAGTTGTCCTAACGCTAACCCTAGTTGTCCTGACGCTAACCCTAGTTGTCCTGATGCTAATCCTAGTTGTCCTGATGCTAACCCTACTTGTCCTGACGCTAACCCTAGTTGTCCTGACGCTAACCCTAGTTGTCCTGACGCTAACCCTAGTTGTCCTGACGCTAACCCTACTTGTCCTGATGCTAACCCTAGTTGTCCTGACGCTAACCCTAGTTGACCTGACGCTAACCCTACTTGTCCTGACTCTAACCCTAGTTGTCCTGACGCTAACCCTAGATGTCCTGACGCTAACCCTACTTGTCCTGACGCTAACCCTAGTTGTCCTGACGCTAACCTTACTTGTCCTGACGCTAACCCTAGTTGTCCTGACGCTAACCCTAGATGTCCTGACGCTAACCCTACTTGTCCTGACGCTAACCCTAGTTGTCCTGACGCTAACCCTACTTGTCCTGACGCTAACCCTAGTTGTCCTGACGCTAACCCTACTTGTCCTGACGCAAACCCTAGTTGTCCTGACGATAACCCTAGTTGTCCTGACGCTAACCCTAGTTGTCCTGACGCTAACCCGAGTTGTCCTGACGCTAACCCGAGTTGTCCTGACGCTAACCCTAGTTGTCCTTACGCGAACCCGAGTTGTCCTGACGCTAACCCTAGTTGTCCTGATGCTAACCCTAGTTGTCCTGACGCTATCCCTAGTTGTCCTGACGCTAACCCTAGTTGTCCTGACGCTAACCCTACTTGTCCTGACGCTAACCCTACTTGTCCTGACGCTAACCCTAGTTGTCCTGACGCTAACCCTACTTGTCCTGACGCTAACCCTACTTGTCCTGACGCTAACCCTAGTTGTCCTGACGCCAACCCTAGTTGTCCTGATGCTAATCCTACTTGTCCTGACGCTAACCCTAGTTGTCCTGACGCTAACCCTAGTTGTCCTGACGCTAACCCTACTTGTCCTGACGCTAACCCTAGTTGTCCTGATGCTAACCCTAGTTGTCCTGACGCTAACCCTAGTTGTCCTGACGCCAACCCTACTTGTCGTGACGCCAACCCTAGTTGTCCTGACGCTAACCCTAGTTGTCCTGACGCTAACCCTACTTGTCCTGACGCTAACCCTAGTTGTCCTGACGCTAACCCTAGTTGTACTGACACTAACCCTAGTTGTCCTGACGCTAACCCTAGTTGTCCTGACGCTAACCCTACTTGTCCTGACGCTAACCCTAGTTGTCCTGACGCTAACCCTAGTTGTCCTGACGCTAACCCTACTTGTCCTGACGCTAACCCTAGTTGTCCTGACGCTAACCCTAGATGTCCTGACGCTAACCCTACTTGTCCTGACGCTAACCCGAGTTGTCCTGACGCTAACCCTAGTTGTCCTGACGCTAACCCAAGTTGTCCTGACGCTAACCCGATTTGTCCTGACGCTAACCCGAGTTGTCCTGACGCTAACTCTAGTTGTCCTGACGCTAACCCTAGTTGTCCTGACGCTAACCCGAGTTGTCTGACGCTAACCCGAGTTGTCCTGACGCTAACCCGAGTTGTCCTGACGCTAACCCGAGTTGTCCTGACGCTAACCCTAGTTGTCCTGACGCTAACCCGAGTTGTCCTGACGCTAACCCGAGTTGTCCTGACACTAACCCTAGTTGTCCTGACGCTAACCCTAGTTGTCCTGATGCTAAACCTAGTTGTCCTGACGCTAACCCTAGTTGTCCTGACGCTAATCCTAGTTGTCCTGATGCTAACCCTACTTGTCCTGACGCTAACCCTAGTTGTCCTGACGCTAACCCTAGTTGTCCTGACACTAACCCTACTTGTCCTGACGCTAACCCTAGTTGTCCTGACGCTAACCCTAGTTGTCCTGACGCCAACCCTACTTGTCCTGACGCCAACCCTAGTTGTCCTGACGCTAACCCTAGATGTCCTGACGCTAACCCTACTTGTCCTGACGCTAACCCTAGTTGTCCTGACGCTAACCCGAGTTGTCCTGACGCTAACCCTTGTTGTCCTGACGCTAACCCTAGTTGTCCTGACGCTAACCCTGGTTGTCCTGACGCTAACCCGATTTGTCCTGACGCTAACCGGAGTTGTCCTGACGCTAACCCTAGTTGTCCTGACGCTAACCCTAGTTGTCCTGACGCTAACCCGAGTTGTCCTGACGCTAACCCGAGTTGTCCTGACGCTAACCCGAGTTGTCCTGACGCTAACCCTAGTTGTTCTGACGCTATCCCGAGTTGTCCTGACGCTAACCCGAGTTGTCCTGACGCTAACCCGAGTTGTCCTGACGCTAATCCGAGTTGTCCTGACGCTAACCCGAGTTGTCCTGACGCTAACCCGAGTTGTCCTGACGCTAACCCTACTTGTCCTGACGCTAACCCTAGTTGTCCTGACGCTAACCCTAGTTGTCCAGACGCTAACCCTACTTGTCCTGACGCTAACCCGAGTTGTCCTGACGCTAACCCTAGTTGTCCTGACGCTAAACCTAGTTGTCCTGACGCTAACCCTAGTTGTCCTGACGCTAACCCTAGTTGTCCTGACGCTAACCCTAGTTGTCGTGACGCTGACCCTAGTTGTCGTGACGCTGACCCTAGTTGTCCTGACGCTAACCCTAGTTGTCGTGACGCTGACCCTAGTTGTCCTGATGCTAACCCTAGTTGTCCTGACGCTAACCCTAGTTGTCGTGACGCTAACCCTACTTGTCTTGACGCTAACCCTACTTGTCCTGACGCTAACCCTACTTGTCCTGACGCTAACCCTACTTGTCCTGACGCTAACCCTAGTTGTCGTGACGCTAACCCTAGTTGTCCTGACGCTAACCCTAGTTGTCCTGACGCTAACCCTAGTTGTCCTGACGCTAACCCTAGTTGTCCTGATGCTAATCCTAGTTGTCCTGATGCTAACCCTACTTGTCCTGACGCTAACCCTAGTTGTCCTGACGCTAACCCTAGTTGTCCTGACGCTAACCCTAGTTGTCCTGACGCTAACCCTAGTTGTCCTGACGCTAACCCTACTTGTCCTGACGCTAACCCTAGTTGTCCTGACGCTAACCCTAGTTGTCCTGACGCTAACCCTACTTGTCCTGACGCTAACCCTAGTTGTCCTGACGCTAACCCTAGATGTCCTGACGCTAACCCTAGTTGTCCTGACGCTAACCCTAGTTGTCCTGACGCTAACCTTACTTGTCCTGACGCTAACCCTAGTTGTCCTGACGCTAACTCTAGATGTCCTGACGCTAACCCTACTTGTCCTGACGCTAACCCGAGTTGTCCTGACGCTAACCCTAGTTGTCCTGACGCTAACCCTAGTTGTCCTGACGCTAACCCGAGTTGTCCTGACGCTAACCCGAGTTGTCCTGACGCTAACCCGAGTTGTCCTGACGCTAACCCGAGTTGTCCTGACGCTAACCCGAGTTGTCCTGACGCTAACCCGAGTTGTCCTGACGCTAACCCTAGTTGTCCTGACGCTAACCCTAGTTGTCCTGATGCTAACCCTAGTTGTCCTGACGCTAACCCTAGTTGTCCTGACGCTAACCCTAGTTGTCCTGACGCTAACCCTACTTGTCCTGACGCTAACCCTAGTTGTCCTGACGCTAACCCTAGTTGTCCTGACGCTAACCCTACTTGTCCTGACACTAACGCTAGTTGTCCTGACGCTAACCCTAGTTGTCCTGACGCTAACCCTACTTGTCCTGACGCTAACCCTAGTTGTCCTGACGCTAACCCTAGATGTCCTGACGCTAACCCTACTTGTCCTGACGCTAACCCTAGTTGTCCTGACGCTAACCCGAGTTGTCCTGACGCTAACCCTAGTTGTAATGACGCTAACCCTAGTTGTCCTGACGCTAACCCTAGTTGTCCTGAATCTAACCCGATTTGTCCTGACGCTAACCGGAGTTGTCCTGACGCTAACCCTAGTTGTCCTGACGCTAACCCTAGTTGTCCTGACGCTAACCCGAGTTGTCCTGACGCTAACCCTAGTTGTCCTGACGCTATCCCGAGTTGTCCTGACGCTAAACCTAGTTGTCCTGACGCTAACCCTAGTTGTCGTGACGCTAACCCTAGTTGTTCTGACGCTAACCCTAGTTGTCGTGATGCTAACCCTAGGTGTCCTGACGCTAACCCTAGTTGTCGTGACGCTAACCCTAGTTGTCCTGACGCTAACCCTAGTTGTCCTGACGCTAACCCTAGTTGTCCTGACGCTAACCCTAGTTGTCGTGACGCTAACCCTAGTTGTCCTGACGCTAACCCTAGTTGTCCTGACGCTAACCCTAGTTGTCCTGACGCTAAGCCTAGTTGTCCTGACTCTAACCCTAGTTGTCCTGACGGTAACCCTAGTTGTCCTGACGCTAACCCTAGTTGTCCTGACGCTAACCCTAGTTGTCCTGACGCTAACCCTAGTTGTCGTGACGCTAACCCTAGTTGTTGTGACGCTAACCCTAGTTGTCCTGACGCTAACCCTAGTTGTCCTGACGCTAACCCTAGTTGTCCTGACGCTAACCCTAGTTGTCCTGACGCTAACCCTACTTGTCTTGACGCTAACCCTACTTGTCCTGACGCTAACCCTACTTGTCCTGACGCTAACCCTAGTTGTCCTGACGCTAACCCTAGTTGTCCTGACGCTAACCCGAGTTGTCCTGACGCTAACCCTAGTTGTCCTGACGCTAACCCTAGTTGTCCTGACGCTAACCCTAGTTGTCGTGACGCTAACCCTAGCTGTCCTGACGCTAACCCTAGCTGTCCTGACGCTAACCCTAGTTGTCCTGACGCTAACCCTAGTTGTCCTGACGCTAACCCTAGTTGTCCTGACTCTAACCCTAGTTGTCCTGACGGTAACCCTAGTTGTCCTGACGCTAACCCTAGTTGTCCTGACGCTAACCCTAGTTGTCGTGACGCTAACCCTAGTTGTCGTGACGCTAACCCGAGTTGTCCTGACGCTAACCCTAGTTGTCCTGACGCTAACCCTAGTTGTCCTGACGCTAACCCTAGTTGTCGTGACGCTAACCCTAGTTGTCCTGACGCTAACCCTAGTTGTCCTGACGCTAAACCTAGTTGTCCTGACGCTAACCCTAGTTGTCGTGACGCTAACCCTAGTTGTTCTGACCCTAACCCTAGTTGTCGTGACGCTAACCCTAGGTGTCCTGACGCTAACCCTAGTTGTCGTGACGCTAACCCTAGTTGTCGTGACGCTAACCCGAGTTGTCCTGACGCTAACCCTAGTTGTCCTGACGCTAACCCTAGTTGTCCTGACGCTAACCCGAGTTGTCCTGACGCTAACCCTAGTTGTCCTGACGCTAACCCTAGTTGTCCTGACGCTAACCCTAGTTGTCCTGACGCTAACCCTAGTTGTCGTGACGCTAACCCTAGTTGTCCTGACGCTAACCCTAGTTGTCCTGACGCTAACCCTAGTTGTCCTGACGCTAACCCTAGTTGTCCTGACGCTAACCCTAGTTGTCCTGACGGTAACCCTAGTTGTCCTGACGCTAACCCTAGTTGTCCTGACGCTAACCCTAGTTGTCATGACGCTAACCCTAGTTGTCGTGACGCTAACCCTAGTTGTCGTGACGCTAACCCGAGTTGTCCTGACGCTAACCCTAGTTGTAGTGACGCTAACCCGAGTTGTCCTGACGCTAACCCTAGTTGTCCTGACGCTAACCCTAGTTGTCCTGACGCTAACCCTAGTTGTCGTGACGCTAACCCTAGTTGTCCTGACGCTAACCCTAGTTGTCCTGACGCTAAACCTAGTTGTCCTGACGCTAACCCTAGTTGTCGTGACGCTAACCCTAGTTGTTCTGACGCTAACCCTAGTTGTCGTGACGCTAACCCTAGGTGTCCTGACGCTAACCCTAGTTGTCGTGACGCTAACCCTAGTTGTCGTGACGCTAACCCGAGTTGTCCTGACGCTAACCCTAGTTGTCCTGACGCTAACCCTAGTTGTCCTGACGCTAACCCGAGTTGTCCTGACGCTAACCCTAGTTGTCCTGACGCTAACCCTAGTTGTCCTGACGCTAACCCTAGTTGTCCTGACGCTAACCCTAGTTGTCGTGACGCTAACCCTAGTTGTCCTGACGCTAACCCTAGTTGTCCTGACGCTAACCCTAGTTGTACTGACGCTAACCCTAGTTGTCCTGACGCTAACCCTAGTTGTCCTGACTCTAACCCTAGTTGTCCTGACGGTAACCCTAGTTGTCCTGACGCTAACCCTAGTTGTCCTGACGCTAACCCTAGTTGTCATGACGCTAACCCTAGTTGTCGTGACGCTAACCCTAGTTGTCGTGACGCTAACCCGAGTTGTCCTGACGCTAACCCTAGTTGTCCTGACGCTAACCCTAGTTGTCCTGACGCTAACCCTAGTTGTCGTGACGCTAACCCTAGTTGTCCTGACGCTAACCCTAGTTGTCCTGACGCTAAACCTAGTTGTCCTGACGCTAACCCTAGTTGTCGTGACGCTAACCTTAGTTGTTCTGACGCTAACCCTAGTTGTCGTGACGCTATCCCTAGGTGTCCTGACGCTAACCCTAGTTGTCGTGACGCTAACCCTAGTTGTCGTGACGCTAACCCGAGTTGTCCTGACGCTAACCCTAGTTGTCCTGACGCTAACCCTAGTTGTCCTGACGCTAACCCTAGTTGTCCTGACTCTAACCCTAGTTGTCCTGACGGTAACCCTAGTTGTCCTGACGCTAACCCTAGTTGTCCTGACGCTAACCCTAGTTGTCGTTACGCTAACCCTAGTTGTCGTGACGCTAACCCGAGTTGTCCTGACGCTAACCCTAGTTGTCCTGACGCTAACCCTAGTTGTCCTGACGCTAACCCTAGTTGTCGTGACGCTAACCCTAGTTGTCCTGACGCTAACCCTAGTTGTCCTGACGCTAAACCTAGTTGTCCTGACGCTAACCCTAGTTGTCGTGACGCTAACCCTAGTAGTTCTAACGCTAACCCTAGTTGTCGTGACGCTAACCCTAGGTGTCCTGACGCTAACCCTAGTTGTCCTGACGCTAACCCTAGTTGTCCTGACGCTAACCCTACTTGTCTTGACGCTAACCCTACTTGTCCTGACGCTAACCCTACTTGTCCTGACGCTAACCCTACTTGTCCTGACGCTAACCCTAGTTGTCCTGACGCTAACCCTAGTTGTCCTGACGCTAACCCTAGTTGTCCTGACGCTAATCCTAGTTGTCCTGACGCTAACCCTAGTTGTCCTGACGCTAACCCTAGTTGCCCTGACGCTAACCCTAGTTGTCCTGACGCTAACCCTAGTTGTTCTGACGCTAACCCTAGTTGTCCTGACGCTAACCCTAGTTGTCCTGACGCTAACCCTAGTTGTCCTGACGCTAACCCTAGTTGTCCTGACTCTAACCCTAGTTGTCCTGACGGTAACTCTAGTTGTCCTGACGCTAACCCTAGTTGTCCTGACGCTAACCCTAGTTGTCCTGACGCTAACCCTAGTTGTCGTGACGCTAACCCTAGTTGTCGTGACGCTAACCCTAGTTGTCGTGACGCTAACCCGAGTTGTCCTGACGCTAACCCTAGTTGTCCTGACGCTAACCCTAGTTGTCCTGACGCTAACCCTAGTTGTCGTGACGCTAACCCTAGTTGTCCTGACGCTAACCCTAGTTGTCCTGACGCTAACCCTAGTTGTCGTGACGCTAACCCTTGTTGTCGTGACGCTAACCCTAGTTGTCCTGACGCTAACCCTAGTTGTCCTGACGCTAACCCTAGTTGTCCTGACGCTAACCCTAGTTGTCCTGACGCTAACCCTTGTTGTCCTGACGCTAACCCTAGTTGTCCTGACGCTAACCCTAGTTGTCGTGACGCTAACCCTAGTTGTCGTGACGCTAACCCTAGTTGTCGTGACGCTAACCCGAGTTGTCCTGACGCTAACCCTAGTTGTCCTGACGCTAACCCTAGTTGTCCTGACGCTAACCCTAGTTGTCGTGACGCTAACCCTAGTTGTCCTGACGCTAACCCTAGTTGTCCTGACGCTAACCCTAGTTGTCGTGACGCTAACCCTTGTTGTCGTGACGCTAACCCTAGTTGTCCTGACGCTAACCCTAGTTGTCCTGACGCTAACCCTAGTTGTCCTGACGCTAACCCTAGTTGTCCTGACGCTAACCCTAGTTGTCCTGACGCTAACCCTACTTGTCTTGACGCTAACCCTACTTGTCCTGACGCTAACCCTACTTGTCCTGACGCTAACCCTAGTTGTCCTGACGCTAACCCTAGTTGTCCTGACGCTAATCCTAGTTGTCCTGACGCTAACCCTAGTTGTCCTGACGCTAACCCTAGTTGCCCTGACGCTAACCCTAGTTGTCCTGACGCTAACCCTAGTTGTCCTGACGCTAACCCTAGTTGTCCTGACGCTAACCCTAGTTGTCGTGACGCTAACCCGAGTTGTCCTGACGCTAACCCTAGTTGTCCTGACGCTAACCCTAGTTGTCCTGACGCTAACCCTAGTTGTCGTGACGCTAACCCTAGTTGTCCTGACGCTAACCCTAGTTGTCCTGACGCTAAACCTAGTTGTCCTGACGCTAACCCTAGTTGTCGTGACGCTAACCCTAGTTGTTCTAACGCTAACCCTAGTTGTCGTGACGCTAATCCTAGTTGTCCTGACGCTAACCCTAGTTGTCCTGACGCTAACCCTAGTTGCCCTGACGCTAACCCTAGTTGTCCTGACGCTAACCCTAGTTTTTCTGACGCTAACCCTAGTTGTCCTGACGCTAACCCTAGTTGTCCTGACGCTAACCCTAGTTGTCCTGACGCTAACCCTAGTTGTCCTGACTCTAACCCTAGTTGTCCTGACGGTAACTCTAGTTGTCCTGACGCTAACCCTAGTTGTCCTGACGCTAACCCTAGTTGTCCTGACGCTAACCCTAGTTGTCGTGACGCTAACCCTAGTTGTCGTGACGCTAACCCTAGTTGTCGTGACGCTAACCCGAGTTGTCCTGACGCTAACCCTAGTTGTCCTGACGCTAACCCTAGTTGTCCTGACGCTAACCCTAGTTGTCGTGACGCTAACCCTAGTTGTCCTGACGCTAACCCTAGTTGTCCTGACGCTAACCCTAGTTGTCGTGACGCTAACCCTTGTTGTCGTGACGCTAACCCTAGTTGTCCTGACGCTAACCCTAGTTGTCCTGACGCTAACCCTAGTTGTCCTGACGCTAACCCTAGTTGTCCTGACGCTAACCCTAGTTGTCCTGACGCTAACCCTAGTTGTCCTGACGCTAACCCTACTTGTCTTGACGCTAACCCTACTTGTCCTGACGCTAACCCTAGTTGTCCTGACGCTAACCCTAGTTGTCCTGACGCTAATCCTAGTTGTCCTGACGCTAACCCTAGTTGTCCTGACGCTAACCCTAGTTGCCCTGACGCTAACCCTAGTTGTCCTGACGCTAACCCTAGTTGTCCTGACGCTAACCCTAGTTGTCCTGACGCTAACCCTAGTTGTCGTGACGCTAACCCGAGTTGTCCTGACGCTAACCCTAGTTGTCCTGACGCTAACCCTAGTTGTCCTGACGCTAACCCTAGTTGTCGTGACGCTAACCCTAGTTGTCCTGACGCTAACCCTAGTTGTCCTGACGCTAAACCTAGTTGTCCTGACGCTAACCGTAGTTGTCGTGACGCTAACCCTAGTTGTTCTAACGCTAACCCTAGTTGTCGTGACGCTAACCCTAGGTGTCCTGACGCTAACCCTAGTTGTCGTGACGCTAACCCTAGTTGTCCTGACGCTAACCCTAGTTGTCCTGACGCTAACCCTAGTTGTCCTGACGCTAACCCTAGTTGTCGTGACGCTAACCCTAGTTGTCGTGACGCTAACCCTAGTTGTCCTGACGCTAACCCTAGTTGTCCTGACGCTAACCCTAGTTGTCCTGACGCAAACCCTAGTTGTCCTGACGCTAACCCTAGTTGTCCTGACTCTAACCCTAGTTGTCCTGACGGTAACCCTAGTTGTCCTGACGCTAACCCTAGTTGTCCTGACGCTAACCCTAGTTGTCCTGACGCTAACCCTAGTTGTCGTGACGCTAACCCTTGTTGTCGTGACGCTAACCCTAGTTGTCCTGACGCTAACCCTAGTTGTCCTGACGCTAACCCTAGTTGTCCTGACGCTAACCCTAGTTGTCCTGACGCTAACCCTAGTTGTCCTGACGCTAACCCTACTTGTCTTGACGCTAACCCTACTTGTCCTGACGCTAACCCTAGTTGTCCTGACGCTAACCCTAGTTGTCCTGACGCTAACCCTAGTTGTCCTGACGCTAATCCTAGTTGTCCTGACGCTAACCCTAGTTGTCCTGACGCTAACCCTAGTTGCCCTGACGCTAACCCTAGCTGTCCTGACGCTAACCCTAGTTGTCCTGACGCTAACCCTAGTTGTCCTGACGCTAACCCTAGTTGTCCTGACGCTAACCCTAGTTGTCCTGACGCTAACCCTAGTTGTCCTGACGCTAACCCTAGTTGTCCTGACTCTAACCCTAGTTGTCCTGACGGTAACCCTAGTTGTCCTGACGCTAACCCTAGTTGTCCTGACGCTAACCCTAGTTGTCCTGACGCTAACCCTAGTTGTCCTGACGCTAACCCTAGTTGTCGTGACGCTAACCCTAGTTGTCGTGACGCTAACCCTAGTTGTCCTGACGCTAACCCGAGTTGTCCTGACGCTAACCCTAGTTGTCCTGACGCTAACCCTAGTTGTCGTGACGCTAACCCTAGTTGTCCTGACGCTAACCCTAGTTGTCCTGACGCTAACCCTAGTTGTCGTGACGCTAACCCTTGTTGTCGTGACGCTAACCCTAGTTGTCCTGACGCTAACCCTAGTTGTCCTGACGCTAACCCTAGTTGTCCTGACGCTAACCCTAGTTGTCCTGACGCTAACCCTACTTGTCTTGACGCTAACCCTACTTGTCCTGACGCTAACCCTACTTGTCCTGACGCTAACCCTAGTTGTCCTGACGCTAACCCTAGTTGTCCTGACGCTAACCCTAGTTGTAATGACGCTAATCCTAGTTGTCCTGACGCTAACCCTAGTTGTCCTGACGCTAACCCTAGTTGCCCTGACGCTAACCCTAGTTGTCCTGACGCTAACCCTAGTTGTCCTGACGCTAACCCTAGTTGTCCTGACGCTAACCCTAGTTGTCCTGACTCTAACCCTAGTTGTCCTGACGGTAACCCTAGTTGTCCTGACGCTAACCCTAGTTGTCCTGACGCTAACCCTAGTTGTCCTGACGCTAACCCTAGTTGTCGTGACGCTAACCCTAGTTGTCGTGACGCTAACCCTAGTTGTCGTGACGCTAACCCGAGTTGTCCTGACGCTAACCCGAGTTGTCCTGACGCTAACCCTAGTTGTCCTGACGCTAACCCTAGTTGTCGTGACGCTAACCCTAGTTGTCCTGACGCTAACCCTAGTTGTCCTGACGCTAACCCTAGCTGTCGTGACGCTAACCCTAGTTGTCCTGACGCTAACCCGAGTTGTCCTGACGCTAACCCTAGTTGTCCTGACGCTAACCCTAGTTGTCCTGACGCTAACCCTAGTTGTCCTGACGCTAACCCTAGTTGTCGTGACGCTAACCCTAGTTGTCCTGACGCTAACCCTACTTGTCCTGACGCTAACCCTAGTTGTCCTGACGCTAACCCTAGTTGTCCTGACGCTAACCCTACTTGTCCTGACGCTAACCCTAGTTGTCCTGACGCTAACCCTAGATGTCCTGACGCTAACCCTACTTGTCCTGACGCTAACCCTAGTTGTCCTGACGCTAACCTTACTTGTCCTGACGCTAACCCTAGTTGTCCTGACGCTAACCCTAGATGTCCTGACGCTAACCCTAGTTGTCCTGACGCTAACCCGAGTTGTCCTGACGCTAACCCGAGTTGTCCTGACGCTAACCCGAGTTGTCCTGACGCTAACCCTAGTTGTCCTGACGCTAACCCGAGTTGTCCTGACGCTAACCCGAGTTGTCCTGACGCTAACCCTAGTTGTCCTGACGCTAACCCTAGTTGTCCTGATGCTAATCCTAGTTTGTCCTGACGCTAACCCTACTTGTCCTGACGCTAACCCTAGTTGTCCTGACGCTAACCCTAGTTGTCCTGACTCTAACCCTACTTGTCCTGACACTAACCCTAGTTGTCCTGACGCTAACCCTAGTTGTCCTGACGCTAACCCTACTTGTCCTGACGCTAACCCTAGTTGTCCTGACGCTAACCCTAGATGTCCTGACGCTAACCCTACTTGTCCTGACGCTAACCCTAGTTGTCCTGACGCTAACCCGAGTTGTCCTGACGCTAACCCTAGTTGTCCTGACGCTAACCCTAGTTGTCCTGACGCTAACCCTAGTTGTCCTGAATCTAACCCGATTTGTCCTGACGCTAACCGGAGTTGTCCTGACGCTAACCCTAGTTGTCCTGACGCTAACCCGAGTTGTCCTGACGCTATCCCGAGTTGTCCTGACGCTAAACCTAGTTGTCCTGACGCTAACCCTAGTTGTCGTGACGCTAACCCTAGTTGTTCTGACGCTAACCCTAGTTGTCGTGACGCTAACCCTAGGTGTCCTGACGCTAACCCTAGTTGTCGTGACGCTAACCCTAGTTGTCCTGACGCTAACCCTAGTTGTCCTGACGCTAACCCTAGTTGTCCTGACGCTAACCCTAGTTGTCGTGACGCTAACCCTAGTTGTCCTGACGCTAACCCTAGTTGTCCTGACGCTAACCCTAGTTGTCCTGACGCTAACCCTAGTTGTCCTGACTCTAACCCTAGTTGTCCTGACGGTAACCCTAGTTGTCCTGACGCTAACCCTAGTTGTCCTGACGCTAACCCTAGTTGTCCTGACGCTAACCCTAGTTGTCGTGACGCTAACCCTAGTTGTCGTGACGCTAACCCTAGTTGTCCTGACGCTAACCCTAGTTGTCCTGACGCTATCCCTAGTTGTCCTGACGCTAACCCTAGTTGTCCTGACGCTAACCCTAGTTGTCCTGACGCTAACCCTACTTGTCTTGACGCTAACCCTACTTGTCCTGACGCTAACCCTACTTGTCCTGACGCTAACCCTAGTTGTCCTGACGCTAACCCTAGTTGTCCTGACGCTAACCCGAGTTGTCCTGACGCTAACCCTAGTTGTCCTGACGCTAACCCTAGTTGTCCTGACGCTAACCCTAGTTGTCGTGACGCTAACCCTAGTTGTCCTGACGCTAACCCTAGTTGTCCTGACGCTAACCCTAGTTGTCCTGACGCTAACCCTAGTTGTCCTGACTCTACCCCTAGTTGTCCTGACGGTAACCCTAGTTGTCCTGACGCTAACCCTAGTTGTCCTGACGCTAACCATAGTTGTCGTGACGCTAACCCTAGTTGTCGTGACGCTAACCCGAGTTGTCCTGACGCTAACCCTAGTTGTCCTGACGCTAACCCTAGTTGTCCTGACGCTAACCCTAGTTGTCGTGACGCTAACCCTAGTTGTCCTGACGCTAACCCTAGTTGTCCTGACGCTAAACCTAGTTGTCCTGACGCTAACCCTAGTTGTCGTGACGCTAACCCTAGGTGTCCTGACGCTAACCCTAGTTGTCGTGACGCTAACCCGAGTTGTCCTGACGCTAACCCTAGTTGTAGTGACGCTAACCCGAGTTGTCCTGACGCTAACCCTAGTTGTCCTGACGCTAACCCTAGTTGTCCTGACGCTAACCCTAGTTGTCGTGACGCTAACCCTAGTTGTCCTGACGCTAACCCTAGTTGTCCTGACGCTAAACCTAGTTGTCCTGACGCTAACCCTAGTTGTCGTGACGCTAACCCTAGTTGTTCTGACGCTAACCCTAGTTGTCGTGACGCTAACCCTAGGTGTCCTGACGCTAACCCTAGTTGTCGTGACGCTAACCCTAGTTGTCGTGACGCTAACCCGAGTTGTCCTGACGCTAACCCTAGTTGTCCTGACGCTAACCCTAGTTGTCCTGACGCTAACCCGAGTTGTCCTGACGCTAACCCTAGTTGTCCTGACGCTAACCCTAGTTGTCCTGACGCTAACCCTAGTTGTCCTGACGCTAACCCTAGTTGTCGTGACGCTAACCCTAGTTGTCCTGACGCTAACCCTAGTTGTCCTGACGCTAACCCTAGTTGTACTGACGCTAACCCTAGTTGTCCTGACGCTAACCCTAGTTGTCCTGACTCTAACCCTAGTTGTCCTGACGGTAACCCTAGTTGTCCTGACGCTAACCCTAGTTGTCCTGACGCTAACCCTAGTTGTCATGACGCTAACCCTAGTTGTCGTGACGCTAACCCTAGTTGTCGTGACGCTAACCCGAGTTGTCCTGACGCTAACCCTAGTTGTCCTGACGCTAACCCTAGTTGTCCTGACGCTAACCCTAGTTGTCGTGACGCTAACCCTAGTTGTCCTGACGCTAACCCTAGTTGTCCTGACGCTAAACCTAGTTGTCCTGACGCTAACCCTAGTTGTCGTGACGCTAACCTTAGTTGTTCTGACGCTAACCCTAGTTGTCGTGACGCTATCCCTAGGTGTCCTGACGCTAACCCTAGTTGTCGTGACGCTAACCCTAGTTGTCGTGACGCTAACCCGAGTTGTCCTGACGCTAACCCTAGTTGTCCTGACGCTAACCCTAGTTGTCCTGACGCTAACCCTAGTTGTCCTGACTCTAACCCTAGTTGTCCTGACGGTAACCCTAGTTGTCCTGACGCTAACCCTAGTTGTCCTGACGCTAACCCTAGTTGTCGTGACGCTAACCCTAGTTGTCGTGACGCTAACCCGAGTTGTCCTGACGCTAACCCTAGTTGTCCTGACGCTAACCCTAGTTGTCCTGACGCTAACCCTAGTTGTCGTGACGCTAACCCTAGTTGTCCTGACGCTAACCCTAGTTGTCCTGACGCTAAACCTAGTTGTCCTGACGCTAACCCTAGTTGTCGTGACGCTAACCCTAGTAGTTCTAACGCTAACCCTAGTTGTCGTGACGCTAACCCTAGGTGTCCTGACGCTAACCCTAGTTGTCCTGACGCTAACCCTAGTTGTCCTGACGCTAACCCTACTTGTCTTGACGCTAACCCTACTTGTCCTGACGCTAACCCTACTTGTCCTGACGCTAACCCTACTTGTCCTGACGCTAACCCTAGTTGTCCTGACGCTAACCCTAGTTGTCCTGACGCTAACCCTAGTTGTCCTGACGCTAATCCTAGTTGTCCTGACGCTAACCCTAGTTGTCCTGACGCTAACCCTAGTTGCCCTGACGCTAACCCTAGTTGTCCTGACGCTAACCCTAGTTGTTCTGACGCTAACCCTAGTTGTCCTGACGCTAACCCTAGTTGTCCTGACGCTAACCCTAGTTGTCCTGACGCTAACCCTAGTTGTCCTGACTCTAACCCTAGTTGTCCTGACGGTAACTCTAGTTGTCCTGACGCTAACCCTAGTTGTCCTGACGCTAACCCTAGTTGTCCTGACGCTAACCCTAGTTGTCGTGACGCTAACCCTAGTTGTCGTGACGCTAACCCTAGTTGTCGTGACGCTAACCCGAGTTGTCCTGACGCTAACCCTAGTTGTCCTGACGCTAACCCTAGTTGTCCTGACGCTAACCCTAGTTGTCGTGACGCTAACCCTAGTTGTCCTGACGCTAACCCTAGTTGTCCTGACGCTAACCCTAGTTGTCGTGACGCTAACCCTTGTTGTCGTGACGCTAACCCTAGTTGTCCTAACGCTAACCCTAGTTGTCCTGACGCTAACCCTAGTTGTCCTGACGCTAACCCTAGTTGTCCTGACGCTAACCCTTGTTGTCCTGACGCTAACCCTAGTTGTCCTGACGCTAACCCTAGTTGTCGTGACGCTAACCCTAGTTGTCGTGACGCTAACCCTAGTTGTCGTGACGCTAACCCGAGTTGTCCTGACGCTAACCCTAGTTGTCCTGACGCTAACCCTAGTTGTCCTGACGCTAACCCTAGTTGTCGTGACGCTAACCCTAGTTGTCCTGACGCTAACCCTAGTTGTCCTGACGCTAACCCTAGTTGTCGTGACGCTAACCCTTGTTGTCGTGACGCTAACCCTAGTTGTCCTGACGCTAACCCTAGTTGTCCTGACGCTAACCCTAGTTGTCCTGACGCTAACCCTAGTTGTCCTGACGCTAACCCTAGTTGTCCTGACGCTAACCCTACTTGTCTTGACGCTAACCCTACTTGTCCTGACGCTAACCCTACTTGTCCTGACGCTAACCCTAGTTGTCCTGACGCTAACCCTAGTTGTCCTGACGCTAATCCTAGTTGTCCTGACGCTAACCCTAGTTGTCCTGACGCTAACCCTAGTTGCCCTGACGCTAACCCTAGTTGTCCTGACGCTAACCCTAGTTGTCCTGACGCTAACCCTAGTTGTCCTGACGCTAACCCTAGTTGTCGTGACGCTAACCCGAGTTGTCCTGACGCTAACCCTAGTTGTCCTGACGCTAACCCTAGTTGTCCTGACGCTAACCCTAGTTGTCGTGACGCTAACCCTAGTTGTCCTGACGCTAACCCTAGTTGTCCTGACGCTAAACCTAGTTGTCCTGACGCTAACCCTAGTTGTCGTGACGCTAACCCTAGTTGTTCTAACGCTAACCCTAGTTGTCGTGACGCTAATCCTAGTTGTCCTGACGCTAACCCTAGTTGTCCTGACGCTAACCCTAGTTGCCCTGACGCTAACCCTAGTTGTCCTGACGCTAACCCTAGTTTTTCTGACGCTAACCCTAGTTGTCCTGACGCTAACCCTAGTTGTCCTGACGCTAACCCTAGTTGTCCTGACGCTAACCCTAGTTGTCCTGACTCTAACCCTAGTTGTCCTGACGGTAACTCTAGTTGTCCTGACGCTAACCCTAGTTGTCCTGACGCTAACCCTAGTTGTCCTGACGCTAACCCTAGTTGTCGTGACGCTAACCCTAGTTGTCGTGACGCTAACCCTAGTTGTCGTGACGCTAACCCGAGTTGTCCTGACGCTAACCCTAGTTGTCCTGACGCTAACCCTAGTTGTCCTGACGCTAACCCTAGTTGTCGTGACGCTAACCCTAGTTGTCCTGACGCTAACCCTAGTTGTCCTGACGCTAACCCTAGTTGTCGTGACGCTAACCCTTGTTGTCGTGACGCTAACCCTAGTTGTCCTGACGCTAACCCTAGTTGTCCTGACGCTAACCCTAGTTGTCCTGACGCTAACCCTAGTTGTCCTGACGCTAACCCTAGTTGTCCTGACGCTAACCCTAGTTGTCCTGACGCTAACCCTACTTGTCTTGACGCTAACCCTACTTGTCCTGACGCTAACCCTAGTTGTCCTGACGCTAACCCTAGTTGTCCTGACGCTAATCCTAGTTGTCCTGACGCTAACCCTAGTTGTCCTGACGCTAACCCTAGTTGCCCTGACGCTAACCCTAGTTGTCCTGACGCTAACCCTAGTTGTCCTGACGCTAACCCTAGTTGTCCTGACGCTAACCCTAGTTGTCGTGACGCTAACCCGAGTTGTCCTGACGCTAACCCTAGTTGTCCTGACGCTAACCCTAGTTGTCCTGACGCTAACCCTAGTTGTCGTGACGCTAACCCTAGTTGTCCTGACGCTAACCCTAGTTGTCCTGACGCTAAACCTAGTTGTCCTGACGCTAACCGTAGTTGTCGTGACGCTAACCCTAGTTGTTCTAACGCTAACCCTAGTTGTCGTGACGCTAACCCTAGGTGTCCTGACGCTAACCCTAGTTGTCGTGACGCTAACCCTAGTTGTCCTGACGCTAACCCTAGTTGTCCTGACGCTAACCCTAGTTGTCCTGACGCTAACCCTAGTTGTCGTGACGCTAACCCTAGTTGTCGTGACGCTAACCCTAGTTGTCCTGACGCTAACCCTAGTTGTCCTGACGCTAACCCTAGTTGTCCTGACGCAAACCCTAGTTGTCCTGACGCTAACCCTAGTTGTCCTGACTCTAACCCTAGTTGTCCTGACGGTAACCCTAGTTGTCCTGACGCTAACCCTAGTTGTCCTGACGCTAACCCTAGTTGTCCTGACGCTAACCCTAGTTGTCGTGACGCTAACCCTTGTTGTCGTGACGCTAACCCTAGTTGTCCTGACGCTAACCCTAGTTGTCCTGACGCTAACCCTAGTTGTCCTGACGCTAACCCTAGTTGTCCTGACGCTAACCCTAGTTGTCCTGACGCTAACCCTACTTGTCTTGACGCTAACCCTACTTGTCCTGACGCTAACCCTAGTTGTCCTGACGCTAACCCTAGTTGTCCTGACGCTAACCCTAGTTGTCCTGACGCTAATCCTAGTTGTCCTGACGCTAACCCTAGTTGTCCTGACGCTAACCCTAGTTGCCCTGACGCTAACCCTAGTTGTCCTGACGCTAACCCTAGTTGTCCTGACGCTAACCCTAGTTGTCCTGACGCTAACCCTAGTTGTCCTGACGCTAACCCTAGTTGTCCTGACGCTAACCCTAGTTGTCCTGACGCTAACCCTAGTTGTCCTGACTCTAACCCTAGTTGTCCTGACGGTAACCCTAGTTGTCCTGACGCTAACCCTAGTTGTCCTGACGCTAACCCTAGTTGTCCTGACGCTAACCCTAGTTGTCCTGACGCTAACCCTAGTTGTCGTGACGCTAACCCTAGTTGTCGTGACGCTAACCCTAGTTGTCCTGACGCTAACCCGAGTTGTCCTGACGCTAACCCTAGTTGTCCTGACGCTAACCCTAGTTGTCGTGACGCTAACCCTAGTTGTCCTGACGCTAACCCTAGTTGTCCTGACGCTAACCCTAGTTGTCGTGACGCTAACCCTTGTTGTCGTGACGCTAACCCTAGTTGTCCTGACGCTAACCCTAGTTGTCCTGACGCTAACCCTAGTTGTCCTGACGCTAACCCTAGTTGTCCTGACGCTAACCCTACTTGTCTTGACGCTAACCCTACTTGTCCTGACGCTAACCCTACTTGTCCTGACGCTAACCCTAGTTGTCCTGACGCTAACCCTAGTTGTCCTGACGCTAACCCTAGTTGTAATGACGCTAATCCTAGTTGTCCTGACGCTAACCCTAGTTGTCCTGACGCTAACCCTAGTTGCCCTGACGCTAACCCTAGTTGTCCTGACGCTAACCCTAGTTGTCCTGACGCTAACCCTAGTTGTCCTGACGCTAACCCTAGTTGTCCTGACTCTAACCCTAGTTGTCCTGACGGTAACCCTAGTTGTCCTGACGCTAACCCTAGTTGTCCTGACGCTAACCCTAGTTGTCCTGACGCTAACCCTAGTTGTCGTGACGCTAACCCTAGTTGTCGTGACGCTAACCCTAGTTGTCGTGACGCTAACCCGAGTTGTCCTGACGCTAACCCGAGTTGTCCTGACGCTAACCCTAGTTGTCCTGACGCTAACCCTAGTTGTCGTGACGCTAACCCTAGTTGTCCTGACGCTAACCCTAGTTGTCCTGACGCTAACCCTAGCTGTCGTGACGCTAACCCTAGTTGTCCTGACGCTAACCCGAGTTGTCCTGACGCTAACCCTAGTTGTCCTGACGCTAACCCTAGTTGTCCTGACGCTAACCCTAGTTGTCCTGACGCTAACCCTAGTTGTCGTGACGCTAACCCTAGTTGTCCTGACGCTAACCCTACTTGTCCTGACGCTAACCCTAGTTGTCCTGACGCTAACCCTAGTTGTCCTGACGCTAACCCTACTTGTCCTGACGCTAACCCTAGTTGTCCTGACGCTAACCCTAGATGTCCTGACGCTAACCCTACTTGTCCTGACGCTAACCCTAGTTGTCCTGACGCTAACCTTACTTGTCCTGACGCTAACCCTAGTTGTCCTGACGCTAACCCTAGATGTCCTGACGCTAACCCTAGTTGTCCTGACGCTAACCCGAGTTGTCCTGACGCTAACCCGAGTTGTCCTGACGCTAACCCGAGTTGTCCTGACGCTAACCCTAGTTGTCCTGACGCTAACCCGAGTTGTCCTGACGCTAACCCGAGTTGTCCTGACGCTAACCCTAGTTGTCCTGACGCTAACCCTAGTTGTCCTGATGCTAATCCTAGTTTGTCCTGACGCTAACCCTACTTGTCCTGACGCTAACCCTAGTTGTCCTGACGCTAACCCTAGTTGTCCTGACTCTAACCCTACTTGTCCTGACACTAACCCTAGTTGTCCTGACGCTAACCCTAGTTGTCCTGACGCTAACCCTACTTGTCCTGACGCTAACCCTAGTTGTCCTGACGCTAACCCTAGATGTCCTGACGCTAACCCTACTTGTCCTGACGCTAACCCTAGTTGTCCTGACGCTAACCCGAGTTGTCCTGACGCTAACCCTAGTTGTCCTGACGCTAACCCTAGTTGTCCTGACGCTAACCCTAGTTGTCCTGAATCTAACCCGATTTGTCCTGACGCTAACCGGAGTTGTCCTGACGCTAACCCTAGTTGTCCTGACGCTAACCCGAGTTGTCCTGACGCTATCCCGAGTTGTCCTGACGCTAAACCTAGTTGTCCTGACGCTAACCCTAGTTGTCGTGACGCTAACCCTAGTTGTTCTGACGCTAACCCTAGTTGTCGTGACGCTAACCCTAGGTGTCCTGACGCTAAGCCTAGTTGTCGTGACGCTAACCCTAGTTGTCCTGACGCTAACCCTAGTTGTCCTGACGCTAACCCTAGTTGTCCTGACGCTAACCCTAGTTGTCGTGACGCTAACCCTAGTTGTCCTGACGCTAACCCTAGTTGTCCTGACGCTAACCCTAGTTGTCCTGACGCTAACCCTAGTTGTCCTGACTCTAACCCTAGTTGTCCTGACGGTAACCCTAGTTGTCCTGACGCTAACCCTAGTTGTCCTGACGCTAACCCTAGTTGTCCTGACGCTAACCCTAGTTGTCGTGACGCTAACCCTAGTTGTCGTGACGCTAACCCTAGTTGTCCTGACGCTAACCCTAGTTGTCCTGACGCTATCCCTAGTTGTCCTGACGCTAACCCTAGTTGTCCTGACGCTAACCCTAGTTGTCCTGACGCTAACCCTACTTGTCTTGACGCTAACCCTACTTGTCCTGACGCTAACCCTACTTGTCCTGACGCTAACCCTAGTTGTCCTGACGCTAACCCTAGTTGTCCTGACGCTAACCCGAGTTGTCCTGACGCTAACCCTAGTTGTCCTGACGCTAACCCTAGTTGTCCTGACGCTAACCCTAGTTGTCGTGACGCTAACCCTAGTTGTCCTGACGCTAACCCTAGTTGTCCTGACGCTAACCCTAGTTGTCCTGACGCTAACCCTAGTTGTCCTGACTCTACCCCTAGTTGTCCTGACGGTAACCCTAGTTGTCCTGACGCTAACCCTAGTTGTCCTGACGCTAACCATAGTTGTCGTGACGCTAACCCTAGTTGTCGTGACGCTAACCCGAGTTGTCCTGACGCTAACCCTAGTTGTCCTGACGCTAACCCTAGTTGTCCTGACGCTAACCCTAGTTGTCGTGACGCTAACCCTAGTTGTCCTGACGCTAACCCTAGTTGTCCTGACGCTAAACCTAGTTGTCCTGACGCTAACCCTAGTTGTCGTGACGCTAACCCTAGGTGTCCTGACGCTAACCCTAGTTGTCGTGACTCTAACCCTAGTTGTCGTGACGCTAACCCGAGTTGTCCTGACGCTAACCCTAGTTGTCCTGACGCTAACCCTAGTTGTCCTGAGGCTAACCCGAGTTGTCCTGACGCTAACCCTAGTTGTCCTGACGCTAACCCTAGTTGTCCTGACGCTAACCCTAGTTGTCGTGACGCTAACCTTCGTTGTCCTGACGCTAACCCTAGTTGTCCTGACGCTAACCCTAGTTGTCCTGACGCTAACCCTAGTTGTCCTGACTCTAACCCTAGTTGTCCTGACGGTAACCCTAGTTGTCCTGACGCTAACCCTAGTTGTCCTGACGCTAACCCTAGTTGTCCTGACGCTAACCCTAGTTGTCCTGATGCTAAACCTAGTTGTCCTGACGCTAACCCTAGTTGTCGTGACGCTAACCTTAGTTGTTCTGACGCTAACCCTAGTTGTCGTGACGCTAACCCTAGGTGTCCTGACGCTAACCCTAGTTGTCGTGACGCTAACCCTAGTTGTCGTGACGCTAACCCGAGTTGTCCTGACGCTAACCCTAGTTGTCCTGATGCTAACCCTAGTTGTCCTGACGCTAACCCTAGTTGTCCTGACTCTAACCCTAGTTGTCCTGACGGTAATCCTAGTTGTCCTGACGCTAACCCTAGTTGTCCTGACGCTAACCCTAGTTGTCCTGACGCTAACCCTAGTTGTCCTGACGCTAACCCTAGTTGTCCTGACGGTAACCCTAGTTGTCCTGACGCTAACCCTAGTTGTCCTGACGCTAACCCTAGTTGTCCTGACGCTAACCCTAGTTGTCGTGACGCTAACCCTAGTTGTCCTGACGCTAACCCTACTTGTCCTGACGCTAACCCTAGTTGTCCTGACGCTAACCCTAGTTGTCCTGACGCTAACCCTACTTGTCCTGACGCTAACCCTAGTTGTCCTGACGCTAACCCTAGATGTCCTGACGCTAACCCTACTTGTCCTGACGCTAACCCTAGTTGTCCTGACGCTAACCTTACTTGTCCTGACGCTAACCCTAGTTGTCCTGACGCTAACCCTAGATGTCCTGACGCTAACCCTAGTTGTCCTGACGCTAACCCGAGTTGTCCTGACGCTAACCCGAGTTGTCCTGACGCTAACCCGAGTTGTCCTGATGCTAACCCTAGTTGTCCTGACGCTAACCCGAGTTGTCCTGACGCTAACCCTAGTTGTCCTGACGCTAACCCTAGTTGTCCTGACGCTAACCCTAGTTGTCCTGACGCTAATCCTAGTTGTCCTGACGCTAACCCTACTTGTCCTGACGCTAACCCTAGTTGTCCTGACGCTAACCCTAGTTGTCCTGACGCTAACCCTACTTGTCCTGACACTAACCCTAGTTGTCCTGACGCTAACCCTAGTTGTCCTGACGCTAACCCTACTTGTCCTGACGCTAACCCTAGTTGTCCTGATGCTAACCCTAGATGTCCTGACGCTAACCCTACTTGTCCTGACGCTAACCCTAGTTGTCCTGACGCTAACCCGAGTTGTCCTGACGCTAACCCTAGTTGTCCTGACGCTAACCCTAGTTGTCCTGACGCTAACCCTAGTTGTCCTGAATCTAACCCGATTTGTCCTGACGCTAACCGGAGTTGTCCTGACGCTAACCCTAGTTGTCCTGACGCTAACCCGAGTTGTCCTGACGCTATCCCGAGTTGTCCTGACGCTAAACCTAGTTGTCCTGACGCTAACCCTAGTTGTCGTGACGCTAACCCTAGTTGTTCTGACGCTAACCCTAGTTGTCGTGACGCTAACCCTAGGTGTCCTGACGCTAACCCTAGTTGTCGTGACGCTAACCCTAGTTGTCCTGACGCTAACCCTAGTTGTCCTGACGCTAACCCTAGTTGTCGTGACGCTAACCCTAGTTGTCCTGACGCTAACCCTAGTTGTCCTGATGCTAACCCTAGTTGTCCTGACGCTAACCCTAGTTGTCCTGACTCTAACCCTAGTTGTCCTGACGCTAACCCTAGTTGTCCTGACGCTAACCCTAGTTGTCCTGACGCTAACCCTAGTTGTCCTGAATCTAACCCGATTTGTCCTGACGCTAACCCTAGTTGTCCTGACGCTAACCCGAGTTGTCCTGACGCTATCCCGAGTTGTCCTGACGCTAAACCTAGTTGTCCTGACGCTAACCCTAGTTGTCGTGACGCTAACCCTAGTTGTTCTGACGCTAACCCTAGTTGTCGTGACGCTAACCCTAGGTGTCCTGACGCTAACCCTAGTTGTCGTGACGCTAACCCTAGTTGTCCTGACGCTAACCCTAGTTGTCCTGACGCTAACCCTAGTTGTCCTGACGCTAACCCTAGTTGTCCTGACGCTAACCCTAGTTGTCCTGACGCTAACCCTAGTTGTCCTGATGCTAACCCTAGTTGTCCTGACGCTAACCCTAGTTGTCCTGACGCTAACCCTAGTTGTCCTGACTCTAACCCTAGTTGTCCTGACGCTAACCCTAGTTGTCCTGACGCTAACCCTAGTTGTCCTGACGCTAACCCTAGTTGTCGTGACGCTAACCCTAGTTGTCGTGACGCTAACCCTAGTTGTCCTGACGCTAACCCTAGTTGTCCTGACGCTAACCCTAGTTGTCCTGACGCTAACCCTAGTTGTCCTGACGCTAACCCTACTTGTCTTGACTCTAACCCTACTTGTCCTGACGCTAACCCTACTTGTCCTGACGCTAACCCTAGTTGTCCTGACGCTAACCCTAGTTGTCCTGACGCTAACCCTAGTTATCCTGACGCTAACCTGAGTTGTCCTGACGCTAACCCTAGTTGTCCTGACGCTAACCCTAGTTGTCCTGACGCTAACCCTAGTTGTCGTGACGCTAACCCTAGTTGTCCTGACGCTAACCCTAGTTGTCCTGACGCTAACCCTAGTTGTCCTGACGCTAACCCTAGTTGTCCTGACTCTAACCCTAGTTGTCCTGACGGTAACCCTAGTTGTCCTGACGCTAACCCTAGTTGTCTTCACGCTAACCCTAGTTGTCGTGACGCTAACCCTAGTTGTCGTGACGCTAACCCGAGTTATCCTGACGCTAACCCTAGTTGTCCTGACGCTAACCCTAGTTGTCCTGACGCTAACCCTAGTTGTCGTGACGCTAACCCTAGTTGTCCTGACGCTAACCCTAGTTGTCCTGACGCTAAACCTAGTTGTCCTGACGCTAACCCTAGTTGTCGTGACGCTAACCCTAGTTGTTCTGACGCTAACCCTAGTTGTCGTGACGCTAACCCTAGGTGTCCTGACGCTAACCCTAGTTGTCGTGACGCTAACCCTAGTTGTCGTGACGCTAACCCGAGTTGTCCTGACGCTAACCCTAGTTGTCCTGACGCTAACCCTAGTTGTCCTGACGCTAACCCGAGTTGTCCTGACGCTAACCCTAGTTGTCCTGACGCTAACCCTAGTTGTCCTGACGCTAACCCTAGTTGTCCTGACGCTAACCCTAGTTGTCGTGACGCTAACCCTAGTTGTCCTGACGCTAACCCTAGTTGTCCTGACGCTAACCCTAGTTGTCCTGACGCTAACCCTAGTTGTCCTGACGCTAACCCTAGTTGTCGTGACGCTAACCCTAGGTGTCCTGACGCTAACCCTAGTTGTCGTGACGCTAACCCTAGTTGTCGTGACGCTAACCCGAGTTGTCCTGACGCTAACCCTAGTTGTCCTGACGCTAACCCTAGTTGTCCTGACGCTAACCCGAGTTGTCCTGACGCTAACCCTAGTTGTCCTGACGCTAACCCTAGTTGTCCTGACGCTAACCCTAGTTGTCCTGACGCTAACCCTAGTTGTCGTGACGCTAACCCTAGCTGTCCTGACGCTAACCCTAGTTGTCCTGACGCTAACCCTAGTTGTCCTGACGCTAACCCTAGTTGTCCTGACGCTAACCCTAGTTGTCCTGACGCTAACCCTAGTTGTCCTGACGCTAACCCTACTTGTCCTGACTCTAACCCTACTTGTCCTGACGCTAACCCTACTTGTCCTGACGCTAACCCTAGTTGTCCTGACGCTAACCCTAGTTGTCTTCACGCTAACCCTAGTTGTCGTGACGCTAACCCTAGTTGTCGTGACGCTAACCCGAGTTATCCTGACGCTAACCCTAGTTGTCCTGACGCTAACCCTAGTTGTCCTGACGCTAACCCTAGTTGTCGTGACGCTAACCCTAGTTGTCCTGACGCTAACCCTAGTTGTCCTGACGCTAAACCTAGTTGTCCTGACGCTAACCCTAGTTGTCGTGACGCTAACCCTAGTTGTTCTGACGCTAACCCTAGTTGTCGTGACGCTAACCCTAGGTGTCCTGACGCTAACCCTAGTTGTCGTGACGCTAACCCTAGTTGTCGTGACGCTAACCCGAGTTGTCCTGACGCTAACCCTAGTTGTCCTGACGCTAACCCTAGTTGTCCTGACGCTAACCCGAGTTGTCCTGACGCTAACCCTAGTTGTCCTGACGCTAACCCTAGTTGTCCTGACGCTAACCCTAGTTGTCCTGACGCTAACCCTAGTTGTCGTGACGGTAACCCTAGTTGTCCTGACGCTAACCCTAGTTGTCCTGACGCTAACCCTAGTTGTCCTGACGCTAACCCTAGTTGTCCTGACGCTAACCCTAGTTGTCGTGACGCTAACCCTAGGTGTCCTGACGCTAACCCTAGTTGTCGTGACGCTAACCCTAGTTGTCGTGACGCTAACCCGAGTTGTCCTGACGCTAACCCTAGTTGTCCTGACGCTAACCCTAGTTGTCCTGACGCTAACCCGAGTTGTCCTGACGCTAACCCTAGTTGTCCTGACGCTAACCCTAGTTGTCCTGACGCTAACCCTAGTTGTCCTGACGCTAACCCTAGTTGTCGTGACGCTAACCCTAGCTGTCCTGACGCTAACCCTAGTTGTCCTGACGCTAACCCTAGTTGTCCTGACGCTAACCCTAGTTGTCCTGACGCTAACCCTAGTTGTCCTGACGCTAACCCTAGTTGTCCTGACGCTAACCCTACTTGTCCTGACTCTAACCCTACTTGTCCTGACGCTAACCCTACTTGTCCTGACGCTAACCCTAGTTGTCCTGACGCTAACCCTAGTTGTCCTGACGCTAACCCTAGTTGTCCTGACGCTAACCTGAGTTGTCCTGACTCTAACCCTAGTTGTCCTGACGCTAACCCTAGTTGTCCTGACGCTAACCCTAGTTGTCGTGACGCTAACCCTAGTTGTCCTGACGCTAACCCTAGTTGTCCTGACGCTAACCCTAGTTGTCCTGACGCTAACCCTAGTTGTCCTGACTCTAACCCTAGTTGTCCTGACGGTAACCCTAGTTGTCCTGACGCTAACCCTAGTTGTCTTGACGCTAACCCTAGTTGTCGTGACGCTAACCCTAGTTGTCGTGACGCTAACCCGAGTTATCCTGACGCTAACCCTAGTTGTCCTGACGCTAACCCTAGTTGTCCTGACGCTAACCCTAGTTGTCGTGACGCTAACCCTAGTTGTCCTGACGCTAACCCTAGTTGTCCTGACGCTAAACCTAGTTGTCCTGACGCTAACCCTAGTTGTCGTGACGCTAACCCTAGTTGTTCTGACGCTAACCCTAGTTGTCGTGACGCTAACCCTAGGTGTCCTGACGCTAACCCTAGTTGTCGTGACGCTAACCCTAGTTGTCGTGACGCTAACCCGAGTTGTCCTGACGCTAACCCTAGTTGTCCTGACGCTAACCCTAGTTGTCCTGACGCTAACCCGAGTTGTCCTGACGCTAACCCTAGTTGTCCTGACGCTAACCCTAGTTGTCCTGACGCTAACCCTAGTTGTCCTGACGCTAACCCTAGTTGTCGTGACGCTAACCCTAGTTGTCCTGACGCTAACCCTAGTTGTCCTGACGCTAACCCTAGTTGTCCTGACGCTAACCCTAGTTGTCGTGACGCTAACCCTAGGTGTCCTGACGCTAACCCTAGTTGTCGTGACGCTAACCCTAGTTGTCGTGACGCTAACCCGAGTTGTCCTGACGCTAACCCTAGTTGTCCTGACGCTAACCCGAGTTGTCCTGACGCTAACCCTAGTTGTCCTGACGCTAACCCTAGTTGTCCTGACGCTAACCCTAGTTGTCCTGACGCTAACCCTAGTTGTCGTGACGCTAACCCTAGTTGTCCTGACGCTAACCCTAGTTGTCCTGACGCTAACCCTAGTTGTCCTGACGCTAACCCTAGTTGTCCTGACGCTAACCCTAGTTGTCCTGACTCTAACCCTAGTTGTCCTGACGGTAACCCTAGTTGTCCTGACGCTAACCCTAGTTGTCCTGACGCTAACCCTAGTTGTCCTGACGCTAACCCTAGTTGTCGTGACGCTAACCCTAGTTGTCCTGACGCTAACCCTACTTGTCCTGACGCTAACCCTAGTTGTCCTGACGCTAACCCTAGTTGTCCTGACGCTAACCCTACTTGTCCTGACGCTATCCCTAGTTGTCCTGACGCTAACCCTAGATGTCCTGACGCTAACCCTACTTGTCCTGACGCTAACCCTAGTTGTCCTGACGCTAACCTTACTTGTCCTGACGCTAACCCTAGTTGTCCTGACGCTAACCCTAGATGTCCTGACGCTAACCCTAGTTGTCCTGACGCTAACCCGAGTTGTCCTGACGCTAACCCGAGTTGTCCTGACGCTTACCCGAGTTGTCCTGACGCTAACCCTAGTTGTCCTGACGCTAACCCGAGTTGTCCTGACGCTAACCCTAGTTGTCCTGACGCTAACCCTAGTTGTCCTGACGCTAACCCTAGTTGTCCTGACGCTAACCCTAGTTGTCCTGACGCTAACCCTAGTTGTCCTGACGCTAACCCTACTTGTCCTGACGCTAACCCTACTTGTCCTGACGCTAACCCTAGTTGTCCTGACGCTAACCCTAGTTGTCCTGACGCTAACCCTACTTGTCCTGACGTTAACCCTAGTTGTCCTGACGCTAACCCTAGATGTCCTGACGCTAACCCTACTTGTCCTGACGCTAACCCTAGTTGTCCTGACGCTAACCCGAGTTGTCCTGACGCTAACCCTAGTTGTCCTGACGCTAACCCTAGTTGTCCTGACGCTAACCCTAGTTGTCCTGAATCTAACCCGATTTGTCCTGACGCTAACCGGAGTTGTCCTGACGCTAACCCTAGTTGTCCTGACGCTAACCCGAGTTGTCCTGACGCTATCCCGAGTTGTCCTGACGCTAAACCTAGTTGTCCTGACGCTAACCCTAGTTGTCGTGACGCTAACCCTAGTTGTTCTGACGCTAACCCTAGTTGTCGTGACGCTAACCCTAGGTGTCCTGACGCTAACCCTAGTTGTCGTGACGCTAACCCTAGTTGTCCTGACGCTAACCCTAGTTGTCCTGACGCTAACCCTAGTTGTCCTGACGCTAACCCTAGTTGTCCTGACGCTAACCCTAGTTGTCCTGACTCTAACCCTAGTTGTCCTGACGGTAACCCTAGTTGTCCTGACGCTAACCCTAGTTGTCCTGACGCTAACCCTAGTTGTCCTGACGCTAACCCTAGTTGTCGTGACGCTAACCCTAGTTGTCCTGACGCTAACCCTACTTGTCCTGACGCTAACCCTAGTTGTCCTGACGCTAACCCTAGTTGTCCTGACGCTAACCCTACTTGTCCTGACGCTATCCCTAGTTGTCCTGACGCTAACCCTAGATGTCCTGACGCTAACCCTACTTGTCCTGACGCTAACCCTAGTTGTCCTGACGCTAACCTTACTTGTCCTGACGCTAACCCTAGTTGTCCTGACGCTAACCCTAGATGTCCTGACGCTAACCCTAGTTGTCCTGACGCTAACCCGAGTTGTCCTGACGCTAACCCGAGTTGTCCTGACGCTTACCCGAGTTGTCCTGACGCTAACCCTAGTTGTCCTGACGCTAACCCGAGTTGTCCTGACGCTAACCCTAGTTGTCCTGACGCTAACCCTAGTTGTCCTGACGCTAACCCTAGTTGTCCTGACGCTAACCCTAGTTGTCCTGACGCTAACCCTAGTTGTCCTGACGCTAACCCTAGTTGTCCTGACGCTAACCCTACTTGTCCTGACGCTAACCCTAGTTGTCCTGACGCTAACCCTAGTTGTCCTGACGCTAACCCTACTTGTCCTGACGTTAACCCTAGTTGTCCTGACGCTAACCCTAGATGTCCTGACGCTAACCCTACTTGTCCTGACGCTAACCCTAGTTGTCCTGACGCTAACCCGAGTTGTCCTGACGCTAACCCTAGTTGTCCTGACGCTAACCCTAGTTGTCCTGACGCTAACCCTAGTTGTCCTGAATCTAACCCGATTTGTCCTGACGCTAACCGGAGTTGTCCTGACGCTAACCCTAGTTGTCCTGACGCTAACCCGAGTTGTCCTGACGCTATCCCGAGTTGTCCTGACGCTAAACCTAGTTGTCCTGACGCTAACCCTAGTTGTCGTGACGCTAACCCTAGTTGTTCTGACGCTAACCCTAGTTGTCGTGACGCTAACCCTAGGTGTCCTGACGCTAACCCTAGTTGTCGTGACGCTAACCCTAGTTGTCCTGACGCTAACCCTAGTTGTCCTGACGCTAACCCTAGTTGTCCTGACGCTAACCCTAGTTGTCGTGACGCTAACCCTAGTTGTCCTGACGCTAACCCTAGTTGTCCTGACGCTAACCCTAGTTGTCCTGACGCTAACCCTAGTTGTCCTGACTCTAACCCTAGTTGTCCTGACGGTAACCCTAGTTGTCCTGACGCTAACCCTAGTTGTCCTGACGCTAACCCTAGTTGTCCTGACGCTAACCCTAGTTGTCGTGACGCTAACCCTAGTTGTCGTGACGCTAACCCTAGTTGTCCTGACGCTAACCCTAGTTGTCCTGACGCTAACCCTAGTTGTCCTGACGCTAACCCTAGTTGTCCTGACGCTAACCCTACTTGTCTTGACGCTAACCCTACTTGTCCTGACGCTAACCCTAGTTGTCCTGACGCTAACCCTAGTTGTCCTGACGCTAACCCGAGTTGTCCTGACGCTAACCCTAGTTGTCCTGACGCTAACCCTAGTTGTCCTGACGCTAACCCTACTTGTCTTGACGCTAACCCTACTTGTCCTGACGCTAACCCTAGTTGTCCTGACGCTAACCCTAGTTGTCCTGACGCTAACCCGAGTTGTCCTGACGCTAACCCTAGTTGTCCTGACGCTAACCCTAGTTGTCCTGACGCTAACCCTAGTTGTCGTGACGCTAACCCTAGTTGTCCTGACGCTAACCCTAGTTGTCCTGACGCTAACCCTAGTTGTCCTGACGCTAACCCTAGTTGTCCTGACTCTAACCCTAGTTGTCCTGACGGTAACCCTAGTTGTCCTGACGCTAACCCTAGTTGTCCTGACGCTAACCCTAGTTGTCGTAACGCTAACCCTAGTTGTCGTGACGCTAACCCGAGTTGTCCTGACGCTAACCCTAGTTGTCCTGACGCTAACCCTAGTTGTCCTGACGCTAACCCTAGTTGTCGTGACGCTAACCCTAGTTGTCCTGACGCTAACCCTAGTTGTCCTGACGCTAAACCTAGTTGTCCTGACGCTAACCCTAGTTGTCGTGACGCTAACCCTAGTTGTTCTGACGCTAACCCTAGTTGTCGTGACGCTAACCCTAGGTGTCCTGACGCTAACCCTAGTTGTCGTGACGCTAACCCTAGTTGTCGTGACGCTAACCCGAGTTGTCCTGACGCTAACCCTAGTTGTCCTGACGCTAACCCTAGTTGTCCTGACGCTAACCCGAGTTGTCCTGACGCTAACCCTAGTTGTCCTGACGCTAACCCTAGTTGTCCTGACGCTAACCCTAGTTGTCCTGACGCTAACCCTAGTTGTCGTGACGCTAACCCTAGTTGTCCTGACGCTAACCCTAGTTGTCCTGACGCTAACCCTAGTTGTCCTGACGCTAACCCTAGTTGTCCTGACTCTAACCCTAGTTGTCCTGACGGTAACCCTAGTTGTCCTGACGCTAACCCTAGTTGTCCTGACGCTAACCCTAGTTGTCATGACGCTAACCCTAGTTGTCGTGACGCTAACCCTAGTTGTCGTGACGCTAACCCGAGTTGTCCTGATGCTAACCCTAGTTGTCCTGACGCTAACCCTAGTTGTCCTGACGCTAACCCTAGTTGTCGTGACGCTAACCCTAGTTGTCCTGACGCTAACCCTAGTTGTCCTGATGCTAAAGCTAGTTGTCCTGACGCTAACCCTAGTTGTCGTGACGCTAACCTTAGTTGTTCTGACGCTAACCCTAGTTGTCGTGACGCTAACCCTAGGTGTCCTGACGCTAACCCTAGTTGTCGTGACGCTAACCCTAGTTGTCGTGACGCTAACCCTAGTTGTCGTGACGCTAACCCTAGTTGTCCTGACGCTAACCCTAGTTGTCCTGACGCTAACCCTAGTTGTCCTGACTCTAACCCTAGTTGTCCTGACGGTAACCCTAGTTGTCCTGACGCTAACCCTAGTTGTCCTGACGCTAACCCTAGTTGTCCTGACGCTAACCCTAGTTGTCCTGACGCTAACCCTAGTTGTCCTGACTCTAACCCTAGTTGTCGTGACGCTAACCCTAGTTGTCCTGACGCTAACCCTAGTTGTCCTGACGCTAAACCTAGTTGTCCTGACGCTAACCCTAGTTGTCGTGACGCTAACCCTAGTTGTTCTAACGCTAACCCTAGTTGTCGTGACGCTAACCCTAGGTGTCCTGACGCTAACCCTAGTTGTCGTGACGCTAACCCTAGTTGTCCTGACGCTAACCCTAGTTGTCCTGACGCTAACCCTAGTTGTCGTGACGCTAACCCTAGTTGTCCTGACGCTAACCCTAGTTGTCCTGACGCTAACCCTAGTTGTCCTGACGCTAACCCTAGTTGTCCTGATGCTAACCCTAGTTGTCCTGACGCTAACCCTAGTTGTCCTGACGCAAACCCTAGTTGTCCTGACGCTAACCCTAGTTGTCCTGACTCTAACCCTAGTTGTCCTGACGGTAACCCTAGTTGTCCTGACGCTAACCCTAGTTGTCCTGACGCTAACCCTAGTTGTCCTGACGCTAACCCTAGTTGTCGTGACGCTAACCCTTGTTGTCGTGACGCTAACCCTAGTTGTCCTGACGCTAACCCTAGTTGTCCTGACGCTAACCCTAGTTGTCCTGACGCTAACCCTAGTTGTCCTGACGCTAACCCTAGTTGTCCTGACGCTAACCCTACTTGTCTTGACGCTAACCCTACTTGTCCTGACGCTAACCCTACTTGTCCTGACGCTAACCCTAGTTGTCCTGACGCTAACCCTAGTTGTCCTGACTCTAACCCTAGTTGTCCTGACGCTAATCCTAGTTGTCCTGACGCTAACCCTAGTTGTCCTGACGCTAACCCTAGTTGCCCTGACGCTAACCCTAGTTGTCCTGACGCTAACCCGAGTTGTCCTGACGCTAACCCTAGTTGTCCTGACGCTAACCCTAGTTGTCCTGACGCTAACCCTAGTTGTCCTGACGCTAACCCTAGTTGTCCTGACGCTAACCCTAGTTGTCCTGACTCTAACCCTAGTTGTCCTGACGGTAACCCTGGTTGTCCTGACGCTAACCCTAGATGTCCTGACGCTAACCCTAGTTATCCTGACGCTAACCCTAGTTGTCGTGACGCTAACCCGAGTTGTCCTGACGCTAACCCTAGTTGTCCTGACGCTAACCCTAGTTGTCCTGACGCTAACCCTAGTTGTCCTGACTCTAACCCTAGTTGTCCTGACGGTAACCCTAGTTGTCCTGACGCTAACCCTAGTTGTCCTGACGCTAACCCTAGTTGTCCTGACGCTAACCCTAGTTGTCCTGACGCTAACCCTAGTTGTCCTGACTCTAACCCTAGTTGTCGTGACGCTAACCCTAGTTGTCCTGACGCTAACCCTAGTTGTCCTGACGCTAAACCTAGTTGTCCTGACGCTAACCCTAGTTGTCGTGACGCTAACCCTAGTTGTTCTAACGCTAACCCTAGTTGTCGTGACGCTAACCCTAGGTGTCCTGACGCTAACCCTAGTTGTCGTGACGCTAACCCTAGTTGTCCTGACGCTAACCCTAGTTGTCCTGACGCTAACCCTAGTTGTCGTGACGCTAACCCTAGTTGTCCTGACGCTAACCCTAGTTGTCCTGACGCTAACCCTAGTTGTCCTGACGCTAACCCTAGTTGTCCTGACGCTAACCCTAGTTGTCCTGACGCAAACCCTAGTCGTCCTGACGCTAACCCTAGTTGTCCTGACTCTAACCCTAGTTGTCCTGACGGTAACCCTAGTTGTCCTGACGCTAACCCTAGTTGTCCTGACGCTAACCCTAGTTGTCGTGACGCTAACCCTTGTTGTCGTGACGCTAACCCTAGTTGTCCTGACGCTAACCCTAGTTGTCCTGACGCTAACCCTAGTTGTCCTGACGCTAACCCTAGTTGTCCTGACGCTAACCCTAGTTGTCCTGACGCTAACCCTACTTGTCTTGACGCTAACCCTACTTGTCCTGACGCTAACCCTACTTGTCCTGACGCTAACCCTAGTTGTCCTGACGCTAACCCTAGTTGTCCTGACGCTAACCCTAGTTGTCCTGACGCTAATCCTAGTTGTCCTGACGCTAAACCTAGTTGTCCTGACGCTAACCCTAGTTGCCCTGACGCTAACCCTAGTTGTCCTGACGCTAACCCGAGTTGTCCTGACGCTAACCCTAGTTGTCCTGACGCTAACCCTAGTTGTCCTGACGCTAACCCTAGTTGTCCTGACGCTAACCCTAGTTGTCCTGACTCTAACCCTAGTTGTCCTGACGGTAACCCTAGTTGTCCTGACGCTAACCCTAGTTGTCCTGACGCTAACCCTAGTTATCCTGACGCTAACCCTAGTTGTCGTGACGCTAACCCTAGTTGTCGTGACGCTAACCCTAGTTGTCGTGACGCTAACCCGAGTTGTCCTGACGCTAACCCTAGTTGTCCTGACGCTAACCCTAGTTGTCCTGACGCTAACCCTAGTTGTCGTGACGCTAACCCTAGTTGTCCTGACGCTAAACCTAGTTGTCCTGACGCTAACCCTAGTTGTCCTGACGCTAACCCTAGTTGTCGTGACGCTAACCCTAGTTGTCCTGACGCTAACCCGAGTTGTCCTGACGCTAACCCTAGTTGTCCTGACGCTAACCCTAGTTGTCCTGACGCTAACCCTAGTTGTCGTGACGCTAACCCTAGTTGTCCTGACTCTAACCCTAGTTGTCCTGACGCTAACCATAGTTGTCCTGACGCTAACCCTAGTTGTCCTGACGCTAACCCTAGTTGTCGTGACGCTAACCCTAGTTGTTCTGACGCTAACCCTAGTTGTCGTGACGCTAACCCTAGGTGTCCTGACGCTAACCCTAGTTGTCGTGACACTAACCCTAGTTGTCCTGATGCTAACCCTAGTTGTCTTGACGCTAACCCTAGTTGTCCTGACGCTAACCCTAGTTGTCGTGACGCTAACCCTAGTTGTCCTGACGCTAACCCTAGTTGTCCTGACGCTAACCCTAGTTGTCCTGACGCTAACCGTAGTTGTCGTGACGCTAACCCTAGTTGTCCTGACGCTAACCCTAGTTGTCCTGACGCTAACCCTAGTTGTCCTGACGCTAACCCTAGTTGTCCTGACTCTAACCCTAGTTGTCCTGACTCTAACCCTAGTTGTCCTGACGCTAACCCTAGTTGTCGTGACGCTAACCCTAGTTGTCCTGACGCTAACCCTAGTTGTCCTGACGCTAACCCTAGTTGTCCTGACGCTAACCCTAGTTGTCCTGACGCTAACCCTAGTTGTCCTGACGCTAACCCTACTTGTCTTGACGCTAACCCTACTTGTCCTGACGCTAACCCTACTTGTCCTGACGCTAACCCTAGTTGTCCTGACGCTAACCCTAGTTGTCCTGACGCTAACTCTAGTTGTCGTGACGCTAATCCTAGTTGTCCTGACGCTAACCCTAGTTGTCCTGACGCTAACCCTAGTTGTCCTGACGCTAACCCTAGTTGTCCTGACGCTAACCCTAGTTGTCCTGACGCTAACCCGAGTTGTCCTGACGCTAACCCTAGTTGTCCTGACGCTAACCCTAGTTGTCCTGACGCTAACCCTAGTTGTCCTGACGCTAACCCTAGTTGTCGTGACGCTAACCCTAGTTGTCGTGACGCTAACCCTAGTTGTCCTGACGCTAACCCTAGTTGTCCTGACTCTAACCCTAGTTGTCCTGACGGTAACCCTAGTTGTCCTGACGCTAACCCTAGTTGTCCTGACGCTAACCCTAGTTGTCGTGACGCTAACCCTAGTTGTCGTGACGCTAACCCTAGTTGTCCTGACGCTAACCCTAGTTGTCCTGACGCTAACCCTAGTTGTCGTGACGCTAAACCTAGTTGTCCTGACGCTAACCCTAGTTGTCCTGATGCTAACCCTAGTTGTCGTGACGCTAACCCTAGTTGTCCTGACGCTAAACCTAGTTGTCCTGACGCTAACCCTAGTTGTCCTGACGCTAACCCTAGTTGTCCTGACGCTAACCCTAGTTGTCCTGACGCTAACCCTAGTTGTCGTGACGCTAACCCTAGTTGTCCTGACGCTAACCCTAGTTGTCCTGACGCTAACCCTAGTTGTCCTGACGCTAACCCTAGTTGTCCTGACGCTAACCCTACTTGTCTTGACGCTAACCCTACTTGTCCTGACGCTAACCCTACTTGTCCTGACGCTAACCCTAGTTGTCCTGACGCTAACTCTAGTTGTCCTGACGCTAATCCTAGTTGTCCTGACGCTAACCCTAGTTGTCCTGACGCTAACCCTAGTTGTCCTGACGCTAACCCTAGTTGTCCTGACGCTAACCCTAGTTGTCCTGACGCTAACCCGAGTTGTCCTGACGCTAACCCTAGTTGTCCTGACGCTAACCTTAGTTGTCCTGACGCTAACCCTAGTTGTCGTGACGCTAACCCTAGTTGTCCTGACGCTAACCCTAGTTGTCCTGACGCTAACCCTAGTTGTCCTGACGCTAACCCTAGTTGTCCTGACTCTAACCCTAGTTGTCCTGACGGTAACCCTAGTTGTCCTGACGCTAACCCTAGTTGTCCTGACGCTAACCCTAGTTGTCGTGACGCTAACCCTAGTTGTCGTGACGCTAACCCTAGTTGTCGTGACGCTAACCCGAGTTGTCCTGACGCTAACCCTAGTTGTCCTGACGCTAACTCTAGTTGTCCTGACGCTAATCCTAGTTGTCCTGACGCTAACCCTAGTTGTCCTGATGCTAACCCTAGTTGTCGTGACGCTAACCCTAGTTGTCCTGACGCTAACTCTAGTTGTCCTGACGCTAATCCTAGTTGTCCTGACGCTAACCCTAGTTGTCCTGACGCTAACCCTAGTTGTCCTGACGCTAACCCTAGTTGTCCTGACGCTAACCCGAGTTGTCCTGACGCTAACCCTAGTTGTCCTGACGCTAACCTTAGTTGTCCTGACGCTAACCCTAGTTGTCGTGACGCTAACCCTAGTTGTCCTGACGCTAACCCTAGTTGTCCTGACGCTAACCCTAGTTGTCCTGACGCTAACCCTACTTGTCCTGACGCTAACCCTAGTTGTCCTGACGCTAACCCTAGTTGTCCTGACGCTAACTCTAGTTGTCGTGACGCTAATCCTAGTTGTCCTGACGCTAACCCTAGTTGTCCTGATGCTAACCCTAGTTGTCCTGACGCTAACCCTAGTTGTCCTGACGCTAACCCGAGTTGTCCTGACGCTAACCCTAGTTGTCCTGACGCTAACCCTAGTTGTCCTGATGCTAACCCTAGTTGTCCTGACGCTAACCCTAGTTGTCGTGACGCTAACCCTAGTTGTCCTGACGCTAACCCTAGTTGTCCTGACGCTAACCCTAGTTGTCCTGACTCTAACCCTAGTTGTCCTGACGGTAACCCTAGTTGTCCTGACGCTAACCCTAGTTGTCCTGACGCTAACCCTAGTTGTCGTGACGCTAACCCTAGTTGTCGTGACGCTAACCCTAGTTGTCGTGACGCTAACCCGAGTTGTCCTGACGCTAACACTAGTTGTCCTGACGCTAACTCTAGTTGTCGTGACGCTAACCCTAGTTGTCCTGACGCTAACCCTAGTTGTCCTGACGCTAACCCTAGTTGTCGTGACGCTAACCCTAGTTGTCCTGACGCTAACCCTAGTTGTCCTGACGCTAACCCTAGTTGTCCTGACGCTAACCCTAGTTGTCCTGACGCTAACCCTAGTTGTCGTGACGCTAACCCTAGTTGTCGTGACGCTAACCCTAGTTGTCCTGACGCTAACCCTAGTTGTCCTGACGCTAACCCTAGTTGTCCTGACGCTAACCCTAGTTGTCCTGACGCTAACCCTACTTGTCTTGACGCTAACCCTACTTGTCCTGACGCTAACCCTACTTGTCCTGACGCTAACCCTAGTTGTCCTGACGCTAACTCTAGTTGTCCTGACGCTAATCCTAGTTGTCCTGACGCTAACCCTAGTTGTCCTGACGCTAACCCTAGTTGTCCTGACGCTAACCCTAGTTGTCCTGACGCTAACCCTAGTTGTCCTGACGCTAACCCGAGTTGTCCTGACGCTAACCCGAGTTGTCCTGACGCTAACCCTAGTTGTCCTGACGCTAACCTTAGTTGTCCTGACGCTAACCCTAGTTGTCGTGACGCTAACCCTAGTTGTCCTGACGCTAACCCTAGTTGTCCTGACGCTAACCCTAGTTGTCCTGACGCTAACCCTAGTTGTCCTGACTCTAACCCTAGTTGTCCTGACGGTAACCCTAGTTGTCCTGACGCTAACCCTAGTTGTCCTGACGCTAACCCTAGTTGTCGTGACGCTAACCCTAGTTGTCGTGACGCTAACCCTAGTTGTCGTGACGCTAACCCGAGTTGTCCTGACGCTAACCCTAGTTGTCCTGACGCTAACCCTAGTTATCGTGACGCTAACCCTAGTTGTCCTGACGCTAACCCTAGTTGTCCTGATGCTAACCCTAGTTGTCGTGACGCTAACCCTAGTTGTCCTGACGCTAACCCGAGTTGTCCTGACGCTAACCCTAGTTGTCCTGACGCTAACCCTAGTTGTCCTGACGCTAACCCTAGTTGTCCTGACGCTAACCCTAGTTGTCCTGACGCTAACCCTAGTTGTCCTGACTCTAACCCTAGTTGTCCTGACGCTAACCCTAGTTGTCCTGACGCTAACCCTAGTTGTCCTGACGCTAACCCTAGTTGTCGTGACGCTAACCCTAGTTGTCCTGACGCTAACCCTAGTTGTCCTGACGCTAACCCTAGTTGTCCTGACGCTAACCCTACTTGTCTTGATGCTAACCCTACTTGTCCTGACTCTAACCCTACTTGTCCTGACGCTAACCCTAGTTGTCCTGACGCTAACCCTAGTTGTCCTGACGCTAACCCTAGTTGTCCTGACGCTAATCCTAGTTGTCCTGACGCTAACCCTAGTTGTCCTGACGCTAACCCTAGTTGTCCTGACGCTAACCCTAGTTGTCCTGACGCTAACCCTAGTTGTCCTGACGCTAACCCTAGTTGTCCTGACGGTAACCCTAGTTGTCCTGACGCTAACCCTAGTTGTCCTGACGCTAACCCTAGTTGTCGTGACGCTAACCCTAGTTGTCGTGACGCTAACCCGAGTTGTCCTGACGCTAACCCTAGTTGTCCTGACGCTAACCCTAGTTGTCCTGACGCTAACCCTAGTTGTCGTGACGCTAACCCTAGTTGTCCTGACGCTAACCCTAGTTGTCCTGACGCTAACCCTAGTTGTCGTGACGCTAACCCTAGTTGTCCTGACGCTAACCCGAGTTGTCCTGACGCTAACCCTAGTTGTCCTGACGCTAACCCTAGTTGTCCTGACGCTAACCCTAGTTGTCCTGACGCTAACCCTAGTTGTCCTGACGCTAACCCTAGTTGTCCTGACGCTAACCATAGTTGTCCTGACGCTAACCCTAGTTGTCCTGACGCTAACCCTAGTTGTCGTGACGCTAACCCTAGTTGTTCTGACGCTAACCCTAGTTGTCGTGACGCTAACCCTAGGTGTCCTGACGCTAACCCTAGTTGTCGTGACGCTAACCCTAGTTGTCCTGACGCTAACCCTAGTTGTCCTGACGCTAACCCTAGTTGTCCTGACGATAACCCTAGTTGTCGTGACGCTAACCCTAGTTGTCCTGACGCTAACCCTAGTTGTCCTGACGCTAACCCTAGTTGTCCTGACGCTAACCGTAGTTGTCGTGACGCTAACCATAGTTGTCCTGACGCTAACCCTAGTTGTCCTGACGCTAACCCTAGTTGTCGTGACGCTAACCCTAGTTGTTCTGACGCTAACCCTAGTTGTCGTGACGCTAACCCTAGGTGTCCTGACGCTAACCCTAGTTGTCGTGACGCTAACCCTAGTTGTCCTGACGCTAACCCTAGTTGTCCTGACGCTAACCCTAGTTGTCCTGACGCTAACCCTAGTTGTCGTGACGCTAACCCTAGTTGTCCTGACGCTAACCCTAGTTGTCCTGACGCTAACCCTAGTTGTCCTGACGCTAACCGTAGTTGTCGTGACGCTAACCCTAGTTGTCCTGATGCTAACCCTAGTTGTCCTGACGCTAACCCTAGTTGTCCTGACGCTAACCCTAGTTGTCCTGACTCTAACCCTAGTTGTCCTGACGGTAACCCTAGTTGTCCTGACGCTATCCCTAGTTGTCCTGACGCTAACCCTAGTTGTCCTGACGCTAACCCTAGTTGTCGTGACGCTAACCCTAGTTGTCGTGACGCTAACCCTAGTTGTCGTGACGCTAACCCTAGTTGTCCTGACGCTAACCCTAGTTGTCCTGACGCTAACCCTAGTTGTCCTGACGCTAACCCTAGTTCTCCTGACGCTAACCCTACTTGTCTTGACGCTAACCCTACTTGTCCTGACGCTAACCCTACTTGTCCTGACGCTAACCCTAGTTGTCGTGACGCTAACCCGAGTTGTCCTGACGCTAACCCTAGTTGTCCTGACGCTAACCCTAGTTGTCGTGACGCTAACCCTAGTTGTCCTGACGCTAACCCTAGTTGTCCTGATGCTAACCCTAGTTGTCGTGACGCTAACCCTAGTTGTCCTGACGCTAACCCGAGTTGTCCTGACGCTAACCCTAGTTGTCCTGACGCTAACCCTAGTTGTCCTGACGCTAACCCTAGTTGTCGTGACGCTAACCCTAGTTGTCCTGACGCTAACCCTAGTTGTCCTGACGCTAACCCTAGTTGTCCTGACGCTAACCCTAGTTGTTCTGACGCTAACCCTAGTTGTCGTGACGCTAACCCTAGGTGTCCTGACGCTAACCCTAGTTGTCGTGACGCTAACCCTAGTTGTCCTGACGCTAACCCTAGTTGTCCTGACGCTAACCCTAGTTGTCCTGACGCTAACCCTAGTTGTCCTGACGCTAACCCTAGTTGTCCTGACGCTAAACCTAGTTGTCCTGACGCTAACCCTAGTTGTCCTGACTCTAACCCTAGTTGTCCTGACGGTAACCCTAGTTGTCCTGACGCTAACCCTAGTTGTCCTGATGCTAACCCTAGTTGTCCTGACGCTAACCCTAGTTGTCGTGACGCTAACCCTAGTTGTCGTGACGCTAACCCTAGTTGTCCTGACGCTAACCCTAGTTGTCCTGACGCTAACCCTAGTTGTCCTGACGCTAACCCTAGTTGTCCTGACGCTAACCCTAGTTGTCCTGACGCTAACCCTAGTTGTCCTGACGCTAACCCTAGTTGTCCTGACTCTAACCCTAGTTGTCCTGACGGTAACCCTAGTTGTCCTGACGCTAACCCTAGTTGTCCTGACGCTAACCCTAGTTGTCCTGACGCTAACCCTAGTTGTCCTGACGCTAACCCTAGTTGTCGTGACGCTAACCCTAGTTGTCCTGACGCTAACCCTAGTTGTCCTGACGCTAACCCTAGTTGTCCTGACGCTAACCCTAGTTGTCCTGACGCTAACCCTACTTGTCTTGACGCTAACCCTACTTGTCCTGACGCTAACCCTACTTGTCCTGACGCTAACCCTAGTTGTCCTGACGCTAACCCTAGTTGTCCTGACGCTAACTCTAGTTGTCGTGACGCTAATCCTAGTTGTCCTGACGCTAACCCTAGTTGTCCTGATGCTAACCCTAGTTGTCCTGACGCTAACCCTAGTTGTCCTGACGCTAACCCTAGTTGTCCTGACGCTAACCCGAGTTGTCCTGACGCTAACCCTAGTTGTCCTGACGCTAACCCTAGTTGTCCTGACGCTAACCCTAGTTGTCCTGACGCTAACCCTAGTTGTCCTGACGCTAACCCTAGTTGTCTTGACGCTAACCCTAGTTGTCCTGACGCTAACCCTAGTTGTCCTGACGCTAACCCTAGTTGTCCTGACGCTAACCCTAGTTGTCCTGACTCTAACCCTAGTTGTCCTGACGGTAACCCTAGTTGTCCTGACGCTAACCCTAGTTGTCCTGACGCTAACCCTAGTTGTCGTGACGCTAACCCTAGTTGTCGTGACGCTAACCCTAGTTGTCGTGACGCTAACCCTAGTTGTCGTGACGCTAACCCGAGTTGTCCTGACGCTAACCCTAGTTGTCCTGACGCTAACCCTAGTTGTCGTGACGCTAACCCTAGTTGTCCTGACGCTAACCCTAGTTGTCCTGATGCTAACCCTAGTTATCGTGACGCTAACCCTAGTTGTCCTGACGCTAACCCGAGTTGTCCTGACGCTAACCCTAGTTGTCCTGACGCTAACCCTAGTTGTCGTGACGCTAACCCTAGTTGTCCTGACGCTAACCCTAGTTGTCCTGACGCTAACCCTAGTTGTCCTGACGCTAACCCTAGTTGTCCTGACGCTAACCCTAGTTGTCCTGACGCTAACCCTAGATGTCCTGACGCTAACCCTAGTTGTCCTGACGCTAACCCTAGATTTCGTGACGCTAACCCTAGTTGTCCTGACGCTAACCCTAGTTGTCCTGACGCTAACCCTAGTTGTCCTGACGCTAAACCTAGTTGTCCTGACGCTAACCCTAGTTGTCCTGACTCTAACCCTAGTTGTCCTGACGGTAACCCTAGTTGTCCTGACGCTAACCCTAGTTGTCCTGACGCTAACCCTAGTTGTCCTGACGCTAACCCTAGTTGTCGTGACGCTAACCCTAGTTGTCGTGACGCTAACCCTAGTTGTCCTGACGCTAACCCTAGTTGTCCTGACGCTAACCCTAGTTGTCCTGACGCTAACCCTACTTGTCTTGACGCTAACCCTACTTGTCCTGACGCTAACCCTAGTTGTCCTGACGCTAACCCTAGTTGTCCTGACGCTAACCCTAGTTGTCCTGACGCTAATCCTAGTTGTCCTGACGCTAACCCTAGTTGTCCTGACGCTAACCCTAGTTGTCCTGACGCTAACCCTAGTTGTCCTGACGCTAACCCTACTTGTCCTGACGCTAACCCTAGTTGTCCTGACGCTAACCCTAGATGTCCTGACGCTAACCCTACTTGTCCTGACGCTAACCCTAGTTGTCCTGACGCTAACCCGAGTTGTCCTGACGCTAACCCTAGTTGTCCTGACGCTAACCCTAGTTGTCCTGGCGCTAACCCTAGTTGTCCTGACGCTAACCCTAGTTGTCCTGACGCTAACCCTAGTTGTCCTGACGCTAACCCTAGTTGTCCTGACGCTAACCCTAGTTGTCGTGACGCTAACCCTAGTTGTCCTGACGCTAACCCTAGTTGTCCTGACGCTAAACCTAGTTGTCCTGACGCTAACCCTAGTTGTCGTGACGCTAACCTTAGTTGTTCTGACGCTAACCCTAGTTGTCGTGACGCTAACCCTAGGTGTCCTGACGCTAACCCTAGTTGTCGTGACGCTAACCCTAGTTGTCGTGACGCTAACCCGAGTTGTCTTGACGCTAACCCTAGTTGTCCTGACGCTAACCCTAGTTGTCCTGACGCTAACCCTAGTTGTCCTGACTCTAACCCTAGTTGTCCTGACGGTAACCCTAGTTGTCCTGACGCTAACCCTAGTTGTCCTGACGCTAACCCTAGTTGTCCTGACGCTAACCCTAGTTGTCCTGACGCTAACCCTAGTTGTCCTGACTCTAACCCTAGTTGTCCTGACGGTTACCCTAGTTGTCCTGACGCTAACCCTAGTTGTCCTGACGCTAACCCTAGTTGTCGTGACGCTAACCCTAGTTGTCGTGACGCTAACCCTAGTTGTCGTGACGCTAACCCGAGTTGTCCTGACGCTAACCCTAGTTGTCCTGACGCTAACCCTAGTTGTCCTGACGCTAACCCTAGTTGTCGTGACGCTAACCCTAGTTGTCCTGACGCTAACCCTAGTTGTCCTTACGCTAAACCTAGTTGTCCTGACGCTAACCCTAGTTGTCGTGACGCTAACCCTAGTTGTTCTAACGCTAACCCTAGTTGTTCTAACGCTAACCCTAGTTGTCGTGACGCTAACCCTAGGTGTCCTGACGCTAACCCTAGTTGTCGTGACGCTAACCCTAGTTGTCCTGACGCTAACCCTAGTTGTCCTGACGCTAACCCTAGTTGTCCTGACGCTAACCCTAGTTGTCGTGACGCTAACCCTAGTTGTCCTGACGCTAACCCTAGTTGTCCTGACGCTAACCCTAGTTGTCCTGACGCTAACCCTAGTTGTCCTGACGCTAACCCTAGTTGTCGTGACGCTAACCCTAGTTGTCGTGACGCTAACCCTAGTTGTCCTGACGCTAACCCTAGTTGTTCTGACTCTAACCCTAGTTGTCCTGACGGTAACCCTAGTTGTCCTGACGCTAACCCTAGTTGTCCTGACGCTAACCCTAGTTGTCCTGACGCTAACCCTAGTTGTCCTGACTCTAACCCTAGTTGTCCTGACGGTTACCCTAGTTGTCCTGACGCTAACCCTAGTTGTCCTGACGCTAACCCTAGTTGTCGTGACGCTAACCCTAGTTGTCGTGACGCTAACCCTAGTTGTCGTGACGCTAACCCGAGTTGTCCTGACGCTAACCCTAGTTGTCCTGACGCTAACCCTAGTTGTCCTGACGCTAACCCTAGTTGTCGTGACGCTAACCCTAGTTGTCCTGACGCTAACCCTAGTTGTCCTTACGCTAAACCTAGTTGTCCTGACGCTAACCCTAGTTGTCGTGACGCTAACCCTAGTTGTTCTAACGCTAACCCTAGTTGTCGTGACGCTAACCCTAGGTGTCCTGACGCTAACCCTAGTTGTCCTGACGCTAACCCTAGTTGTCGTGACGCTAACCCTAGTTGTCCTGACGCTAACCCTAGTTGTCCTGACGCTAACCCTAGTTGTCCTGACGCTAACCCTAGTTGTCGTGACGCTAACCCTAGTTGTCGTGACGCTAACCCTAGTTGTCCTGATGCTAACCCTAGTTGTCCTGACGCTAACCCTAGTTGTCCTGACGCTAACCCTAGTTGTCCTGACGCTAACCCTACTTGTCTTGACGCTAACCCTACTTGTCCTGACGCTAACCCTAGTTGTCCTGACGCTAACCCTAGTTGTCCTGATGCTAACCCTAGTTGTCCTGACGCTAATCCTAGTTGTCCTGACGCTAACCCTAGTTGTCCTGACGCTAACCCTAGTTGTCCTGACGCTAACCCTAGTTGTCCTGACGCTAACCCTACTTGTCCTGACGCTAACCCTAGTTGTCCTGACGCTAACCCTAGATGTCCTGATGCTAACCCTACTTGTCCTGACGCTAACCCTAGTTGTCCTGACGCTAACCCGAGTTGTCCTGACGCTAACCCTAGTTGTCCTGACGCTAACCCTAGTTGTCCTGGCGCTAACCCTAGTTGTCCTGACGCTAACCCTAGTTGTCCTGACGCTAACCCTAGTTGTCCTGACGCTAACCCTAGTTGTCCTGACGCTAACCCTAGTTGTCGTGACGCTAACCCTAGTTGTCCTGACGCTAACCCTAGTTGTCCTGATGCTAAACCTAGTTGTCCTGACGCTAACCCTAGTTGTCGTGACGCTAACCTTAGTTGTTCTGACGCTAACCCTAGTTGTCGTGACGCTAACCCTAGGTGTCCTGACGCTAACCCTAGTTGTCGTGACGCTAACCCTAGTTGTCGTGACGCTAACCCGAGTTGTCTTGACGCTAACCCTAGTTGTCCTGACGCTAACCCTAGTTGTCCTGACGCTAACCCTAGTTGTCCTGACTCTAACCCTAGTTGTCCTGACGGTAACCCTAGTTGTCCTGACGCTAACCCTAGTTGTCCTGACGCTAACCCTAGTTGTCCTGACGCTAACCCTAGTTGTCCTGACGCTAACCCTAGTTGTCCTGACTCTAACCCTAGTTGTCCTGACGGTAACCCTAGTTGTCCTGACGCTAACCCTAGTTGTCCTGACGCTAACCCTAGTTGTCGTGACGCTAACCCTAGTTGTCGTGACGCTAACCCTAGTTGTCGTGACGCTAACCCGAGTTGTCCTGACGCTAACCCTAGTTGTCCTGACGCTAACTCTAGTTGTCCTGACGCTAACCCTAGTTGTCGTGACGCTAACCCTAGTTGTCCTGACGCTAACCCTAGTTGTCCTGACGCTAAACCTAGTTGTCCTGACGCTAACCCTAGTTGTCGTGACGCTAACCCTAGTTGTTCTAACGCTAACCCTAGTTGTCGTGACGCTAACCCTAGGTGTCCTGACGCTAACCCTAGTTGTCGTGACGCTAACCCTAGTTGTCCTGACGCTAACCCTAGTTGTCCTGACGCTAACCCTAGTTGTCCTGACGCTAACCCTAGTTGTCCTGACGCTAACCCTAGTTGTCCTGACGCAAACCCTAGTTGTCCTGACGCTAACCCTAGTTGTCCTGACTCTAACCCTAGTTGTCCTGACGGTAACCCTAGTTGTCCTGACGCTAACCCTAGTTGTCCTGACGCTAACCCTAGTTGTCCTGACGCTAACCCTAGTTGTCGTGACGCTAACCCTTGTTGTCGTGACGCTAACCCTAGTTGTCCTGACGCTAACCCTAGTTGTCCTGACGCTAACCCTAGTTGTCCTGACGCTAACCCTAGTTGTCCTGACGCTAACCCTACTTGTCTTGACGCTAACCCTACTTGTCCTGACGCTAACCCTACTTGTCCTGACGCTAACCCTAGTTGTCCTGACGCTAACCCTAGTTGTCCTGACGCTAACCCTAGTTGTCCTGACGCTAATCCTAGTTGTCCTGACGCTAACCCTAATTGTCCTGACGCTAACCCTAGTTGCCCTGACGCTAACCCTAGTTGTCCTGACGCTAACCCGAGTTGTCCTGACGCTAACCCTAGTTGTCCTGACGCTAACCCTAGTTGTCCTGACGCTAACCCTAGTTGTCCTGACGCTAACCCTAGTTGTCCTGACTCTAACCCTAGTTGTCCTGACGGTAACCCTAGTTGTCCTGACGCTAACCCTAGTTGTTCTGACGCTAACCCTAGTTGTCCTGACGCTAACCCTAGTTGTCGTGACGCTAACCCTAGTTGTCGTGACGCTAACCCTAGTTGTCGTGACGCTAACCCGAGTTGTCCTGACGCTAACCCTAGTTGTCCTGACGCTAACCCTAGTTGTCCTGACGCTAACCCTAGTTGTCCTGACGCTAACCCTATTTGTCGTGACGCTAACCCTAGTTGTCCTGACGCTAACCCGAGTTGTCCTGACGCTAACCCTAGTTGTCCTGACGCTAACCCTAGTTGTCCTGACGCTAACCCTAGTTGTCGTGACGCTAACCCTAGTTGTCCTGACGCTAACCCTAGTTGTCCTGACGCTAACCATAGTTGTCCTGACGCTAACCATAGTTGTCCTGACGCTAACCCTAGTTGTCCTGACGCTAACCCTAGTTGTCCTGACGCTAACCCTAGTTGTCGTGACTCTAACCCTAGTTGTCCTGACGCTAACCCTAGTTGTCCTGACGCTAACCCTAGTTGTCCTGACGCTAACCCTACTTGTCTTGACGCTAACCCTACTTGTCCTGATGCTAACCCTACTTGTCCTGACGCTAACCCTAGTTGTCCTGACGCTAACCCTAGTTGTCCTGACGCTAACTCTAGTTGTCGTGACGCTAATCCTAGTTGTCCTGACGCTAACCCTAGTTGTCCTGATGCTAACCCTAGTTGTCCTGACGCTAACCCTAGTTGTCCTGACGCTAACCCTAGTTGTCCTGACGCTAACCCGAGTTGTCCTGATGCTAACCCTAGTTGTCCTGACGCTAACCCTAGTTGTCCTGACGCTAACCCTAGTTGTCCTGACGCTAACCCTAGTTGTCGTGACGCTAACCCTAGTTGTCCTGACGCGAACCCTAGTTGTCCTGACGCTAACCCTAGTTGTCCTGACTCTAACCCTAGTTGTCCTGACGGTAACCCTAGTTGTCCTGACGCTAACCCTAGTTGTCCTGACGCTAACCCTAGTTGTCGTGACGCTAACCCTAGTTGTCGTGACGCTAACCCTAGTTGTCGTGACGCTAACTCGAGTTGTCCTGACGCTAACCCTAGTTGTCCTGACGCTAACCCTAGTTGTCGTGACGCTAACCCTAGTTGTCCTGACGCTAACCCTAGTTGTCCTGATGCTAACCCTAGTTGTCGTGACGCTAACCCTAGTTGTCCTGACGCTAACCCTAGTTGTCCTGACGCTAACCCTAGTTGTCCTGACGCTAACCCTAGTTGTCCTGACTCTAACCCTAGTTGTCCTGACGGTAACCCTAGTTGTCCTGACGCTAACCCTAGTTGTCCTGACGCTAACCCTAGTTGTCGTGACGCTAACCCTAGTTGTCCTGACGCTAACCCTAGTTGTCCTGACGCTAACCCTAGTTGTCCTGACGCTAACCCTAGTTGTCCTGACGCTAACCCTACTTGTCTTGACGCTAACCCTACTTGTCCTGACGCTAACCCTACTTGTCCTGACGCTAACCCTAGTTGTCCTGACGCTAACCCTAGTTGTCCTGACGCTAACTCTAGTTGTCCTGACGCTAATCCTAGTTGTCCTGACGCTAACCCTAGTTGTCCTGATGCTAACCCTAGTTGTCCTGACGCTAACCCTAGTTGTCCTGACGCTAACCCTAGTTGTCCTGACGCTAACCCGAGTTGTCCTGACGCTAACCCTAGTTGTCCTGACGCTAACCCTAGTTGTCCTGACGCTAACCCTAGTTGTCGTGACGCTAACCCTAGTTGTCCTGACGCTAACCCTAGTTGTCCTGACGCTAACCCTAGTTGTCCTGACGCTAACCCTAGTTGTCCTGACTCTAACCCTAGTTGTCCTGACGGTAACCCTAGTTGTCCTGACGCTAACCCTAGAGGTCCTGACGCTAACCCTAGTTGTCGTGACGCTAACCCTAGTTGTCGTGACGCTAACCCTAGTTGTCGTGACGCTAACCCGAGTTGTCCTGACGCTAACCCTAGTTGTCCTGACGCTAACCCTAGTTGTCGTGACGCTAACCCTAGTTGTCCTGACGCTTACCCTAGTTGTCCTGATGCTAACCCTAGTTGTCGTGACGCTAACCCTAGTTGTCCTGACGCTAACCCGAGTTGTCCTGACGCTAACCCTAGTTGTCCTGACGCTAACCCTAGTTGTCCTGACGCTAACCCTAGTTGTCCTGACGCTAACCCTAGTTGTCCTGACGCTAACCCTAGTTGTCCTGACGCTAACCCTAGTTGTCCTGACGCTATGCCTAGTTGTCCTGACGCTAACCCTAGTTGTTCTGACGCTAACCCTAGTTGTCGTGACGCTAACCCTAGTTGTCCTGACGCTAACCCTAGTTGTCCTGACGCTAACCCTAGTTGTCCTGACGCTAACCCTACTTGTCTTGACGCTAACCCTACTTGTCCTGACTCTAATCCTACTTGTCCTGACGCTAACCCTAGTTGTCCTGACGCTAACCCTAGTTGTCCTGACGCTAACCCTAGTTGTCCTGACGCTAATCCTAGTTGTCCTGACGCTAACCCTAGTTGTCCTGACGCTAACCCTAGTTGTCCTGACGCTAACCCGAGTTGTCCTGACGCTAACCCTAGTTGTCCTGACGCTAACCCTAGTTGTCCTGACGCTAACCCTAGTTGTCCTGACGCTAACCCTAGTTGTCCTGACGCTAACCCTAGTTGTCCTGACTCTAACCCTAGTTGTCCTGACGGTAACCCTAGTTGTCCTGACGCTAACCCTAGTTGTCCTGACGCTAACCCTAGTTGTCGTGACGCTAACCCTAGTTGTCGTGACGCTAACCCTAGTTGTCGTGACGCTAACCCGAGTTGTCCTGACGCTAACCCTAGTTGTCCTGACGCTAACCCTAGTTGTCCTGACGCTAACCCTAGTTGTCGTGACGCTAACCCTAGTTGTCCTGACGCTAACCCTAGTTGTCCTGACGCTAACCCTAGTTGTCCTGACGCTAACCCTAGTTGTCGTGACGCTAACCCTAGTTGTCCTGACGCTAACCCGAGTTGTCCTGACGCTAACCCTAGTTGTCCTGACGCTAACCCTAGTTGTCCTGACGCTAACCCTAGTTGTCGTGACGCTAACCCTAGTTGTCCTGACGCTAACCCTAGTTGTCCTGACGCTAACCATAGTTGTCCTGACGCTAACCCTAGTTGTCCTGACGCTAACCCTAGTTGTCGTGACGCTAACCCTAGTTGTTCTGACGCTAACCCTAGTTGTCGTGACGCTAACCCTAGGTGTCCTGACGCTAACCCTAGTTGTCGTGACGCTAACCCTAGTTGTCCTGACGCTAACCCTAGTTGTCCTGACGCTAACCCTAGTTGTCGTGACGCTAACCCTAGTTGTCCTGACGCTAACCCTAGTTGTCCTGACGCTAACCCTAGTTGTCCTGCCGCTAACCGTAGTTGTCGTGACGCTAACCCTAGTTGTCCTGACGCTAAACCTAGTTGTCCTGACGCTAACCCTAGTTGTCCTGACGCTAACCCTAGTTGTCCTGACGCTAACCCTAGTTGTCCTGACTCTAACCCTAGTTGTCCTGACGGTAACCCTAGTTGTCCTGACGCTAACCCTAGTTGTCCTGACGCTAACCCTAGTTGTCCTGACGCTAACCCTAGTTGTCGTGACGCTAACCCTAGTTGTCGTGACGCTAACCCTAGTTGTCCTGACGCTAACCCTAGTTGTCCTGACGCTAACCCTAGTTGTCCTGACGCTAACCCTACTTGTCTTGACGCTAACCCTACTTGTCCTGACGCTAACCCTACTTGTCCTGACGCTAACCCTAGTTGTCCTGATGCTAACCCTAGTTGTCCTGACGCTAACTCTAGTTGTCGTGACGCTAATCCTAGTTGTCCTGACGCTAACCCTAGTTGTCCTGATGCTAACCCTAGTTGTCCTGACGCTAACCCTAGTTGTCCTGACGCTAACCCTAGTTGTCCTGACGCTAACCCGAGTTGTCCTGACGCTAACCCTAGTTGTCCTGACGCTAACCCTAGTTGTCCTGACGCTAACCCTAGTTGTCGTGACGCTAACCCTAGTTGTCCTGACGCTAACCCTAGTTGTCCTGACGCTAACCCTAGTTGTCCTGACTCTAACCCTAGTTGTCCTGACGGTAACCCTAGTTGTCCTGACGCTAACCCTAGTTGTCCTGACGCTAACCCTAGTTGTCCTGACGCTAACCCTAGTTGTCCTGACGCTAACCCTACTTGTCTTGACGCTAACCCTACTTGTCCTGACGCTAACCCTAGTTGTCCTGACGCTAACCCTAGTTGTCCTGACGCTAACCCTAGTTGTCCTGACGCTAATCCTAGTTGTCCTGACGCTAACCCTAGTTGTCCTGACGCTAACCCTAGTTGTCCTGACGCTAACCCTAGTTGTCCTGACGCTAACCCTACTTGTCCTGACGCTAACCCTAGTTGTCCTGACGCTAACCCAAGATGTCCTGACGCTAACCCTACTTGTCCTGACGCTAACCCTAGTTGTCCTGACACTAACCCGAGTTGTCCTGACGCTAACGCTAGTTGTCCTGACGCTAACCCTAGTTGTCCTGGCGCTAACCCTAGTTGTCCTGACGCTAACCCTAGTTGTCCTGACGCTAACCCTAGTTGTCCTGACGCTAACCCTAGTTGTCCTGACGCTAACCCTATTTGTCGTGACGCTAACCCTAGTTGTCCTGACGCTAACCCTAGTTGTCCTGACGCTAACCCTAGTTGTCCTGACGCTAACCCTAGTTGTCCTGACTCTAACCCTAATTGTCCTGACGGTAACCCTAGTTGTCCTGACGCTAACCCTAGTTGTCCTGACGCTAACCCTAGTTGTCGTGACGCTAACCCTAGTTGTCCTGACGCTAACCCTAGTTGTCCTGACGCTAACCCTAGTTGTCGTGACGCTAACCCTAGTTGTCCTGACGCTAACCCTAGATGTCCTGACGCTAACCCTACTTGTCTTGACGCTAACCCTACTTGTCCTCACGCTCACCCTACTTGTCCTGACGCTAACCCTACTTGTCTTGACGCTAACCCTACTTGTCCTGACGCTAACCCTAGTTGTCCTGACGCTAACCCTCGTTGTCCTGACGCTAACCCTAGATGTCCTGATGCTAACCCTACTTGTCCTGACGCTAACCCTAGTTGTCCTGACGCTAACCCGAGTTGTCCTGACGCTAACCCTAGTTGTCCTGACGCTAACCCTAGTTGTCCTGGCGCTAACCCTAGTTGTCCTGACGCTAACCCTAGTTGTCCTGACGCTAACCCTAGTTGTCCTGACGCTAACCCTAGTTGTCCTGACGCTAACCCTAGTTGTCGTGACGCTAACCCTAGTTGTCCTGACGCTAACCCTAGTTGTCCTGATGCTAAACCTAGTTGTCCTGACGCTAACCCTAGTTGTCGTGACGCTAACCTTAGTTGTTCTGACGCTAACCCTAGTTGTCGTGACGCTAACCCTAGGTGTCCTGACGCTAACCCTAGTTGTCGTGACGCTAACCCTAGTTGTCGTGACGCTAACCCGAGTTGTCTTGACGCTAACCCTAGTTGTCCTGACGCTAACCCTAGTTGTCCTGACGCTAACCCTAGTTGTCCTGACTCTAACCCTAGTTGTCCTGACGGTAACCCTAGTTGTCCTGACGCTAACCCTAGTTGTCCTGACGCTAACCCTAGTTGTCCTGACGCTAACCCTAGTTGTCCTGACGCTAACCCTAGTTGTCCTGACTCTAACCCTAGTTGTCCTGACGGTAACCCTAGTTGTCCTGACGCTAACCCTAGTTGTCCTGACGCTAACCCTAGTTGTCGTGACGCTAACCCTAGTTGTCGTGACGCTAACCCTAGTTGTCGTGACGCTAACCCGAGTTGTCCTGACGCTAACCCTAGTTGTCCTGACGCTAACTCTAGTTGTCCTGACGCTAACCCTAGTTGTCGTGACGCTAACCCTAGTTGTCCTGACGCTAACCCTAGTTGTCCTGACGCTAAACCTAGTTGTCCTGACGCTAACCCTAGTTGTCGTGACGCTAACCCTAGTTGTTCTAACGCTAACCCTAGTTGTCGTGACGCTAACCCTAGGTGTCCTGACGCTAACCCTAGTTGTCGTGACGCTAACCCTAGTTGTCCTGACGCTAACCCTAGTTGCCCTGACGCTAACCCTAGTTGTCCTGACGCTAACCCGAGTTGTCCTGACGCTAACCCTAGTTGTCCTGACGCTAACCCTAGTTGTCCTGACGCTAACCCTAGTTGTCCTGACGGTAACCCTAGTTGTCCTGACGGTAACCCTAGTTGTCCTGACGCTAACCCTAGTTGTCCTGACGCTAACCCTAGTTGTCCTGACGCTAACCCTAGTTGTCGTGACGCTAACCCTAGTTGTCGTGACGCTAACCCTAGTTGTCGTGACGCTAACCCGAGTTGTCCTGACGCTAACCCTAGTTGTCCTGACGCTAACCCTAGTTGTCCTGACGCTAACCCTAGTTGTCGTGACGCTAACCCTAGTTGTCCTGACGCTAACCCGAGTTGTCCTGACGCTAACCCTAGTTGTCCTGACGCTAACCCTAGTTGTCGTGACGCTAACCCTAGTTGTCCTGACGCTAACCCTAGTTGTCCTGACGCTAACCATAGTTGTCCTGACGCTAACCATAGTTGTCCTGACGCTAACCCTAGTTGTCCTGACGCTAACCCTAGTTGTCCTGACGCTAACCCTAGTTGTCGTGACTCTAACCCTAGTTGTCCTGACGCTAACCCTAGTTGTCCTGACGCTAACCCTAGTTGTCCTGACGCTAACCCTACTTGTCTTGACGCTAACCCTACTTGTCCTGACGCTAACCCTACTTGTCCTGACGCTAACCCTAGTTGTCCTGACGCTAACCCTAGTTGTCCTGACGCTAACTCTAGTTGTCGTGACGCTAATCCTAGTTGTCCTGACGCTAACCCTAGTTGTCCTGATGCTAACCCTAGTTGTCCTGACGCTAACCCTAGTTGTCCTGACGCTAACCCTAGTTGTCCTGACGCTAACCCGAGTTGTCCTGACGCTAACCCTAGTTGTCCTGACGCTAACCCTAGTTGTCCTGACGCTAACCCTAGTTGTCCTGACGCTAACCCTAGTTGTCGTGACGCTAACCCTAGTTGTCCTGACGCGAACCCTAGTTGTCCTGACGCTAACCCTAGTTGTCCTGACTCTAACCCTAGTTGTCCTGACGGTAACCCTAGTTGTCCTGACGCTAACCCTAGTTGTCCTGACGCTAACCCTAGTTGTCGTGACGCTAACCCTAGTTGTCGTGACGCTAACCCTAGTTGTCGTGACGCTAACTCGAGTTGTCCTGACGCTAACCCTAGTTGTCCTGACGCTAACCCTAGTTGTCGTGACGCTAACCCTAGTTGTCCTGACGCTAACCCTAGTTGTCCTGATGCTAACCCTAGTTGTCGTGACGCTAACCCTAGTTGTCCTGACGCTAACCCTAGTTGTCCTGACGCTAACCCTAGTTGTCCTGACGCTAACCCTAGTTGTCCTGACTCTAACCCTAGTTGTCCTGACGGTAACCATAGTTGTCCTGACGCTAACCCTAGTTGTCCTGACGCTAACCCTAGTTGTCCTGACGCTAACCCTAGTTGTCGTGACGCTAACCCTAGTTGTCGTGACGCTAACCCTAGTTGTCCTGACGCTAACCCTAGTTGTCCTGACGCTAACCCTAGTTGTCCTGACGCTAACCCTAGTTGTCCTGACGCTAACCCTACTTGTCTTGACGCTAACCCTACTTGTCCTGACGCTAACCCTACTTGTCCTGACGCTAACCCTAGTTGTCCTGACGCTAACCCTAGTTGTCCTGACGCTAACTCTAGTTGTCCTGACGCTAATCCTAGTTGTCCTGACGCTAACCCTAGTTGTCCTGACGCTAACCCTAGTTGTCCTGACGCTAACCCTAGTTGTCCTGACGCTAACCCTAGTTGTCCTGACGCTAACCCGAGTTGTCCTGACGCTAACCCTAGTTGTCCTGACGCTAACCCTAGTTGTCCTGACGCTAACCCTAGTTGTCGTGACGCTAACCCTAGTTGTCCTGACGCTAACCCTAGTTGTCCTGACGCTAACCCTAGTTGTCCTGACGCTAACCCTAGTTGTCCTGACTCTAACCCTAGTTGTCCTGACGGTAACCCTAGTTGTCCTGACGCTAACCCTAGTTGTCCTGACGCTAACCCTAGTTGTCGTGACGCTAACCCTAGTTGTCGTGACGCTAACCCTAGTTGTCGTGACGCTAACCCGAGTTGTCCTGACGCTAACCCTAGTTGTCCTGACGCTAACCCTAGTTGTCGTGACGCTAACCCTAGTTGTCCTGACGCTTACCCTAGTTGTCCTGATGCTAACCCTAGTTGTCGTGACGCTAACCCTAGTTGTCCTGACGCTAACCCGAGTTGTCCTGACGCTAACCCTAGTTGTCCTGACGCTAACCCTAGTTGTCCTGACGCTAACCCTAGTTGTCCTGACGCTAACCCTAGTTGTCCTGACGCTAACCCTAGTTGTCCTGACGCTAACCCTAGTTGTCCTGACGCTATGCCTAGTTGTCCTGACGCTAACCCTAGTTGTTCTGACGCTAACCCTAGTTGTCGTGACGCTAACCCTAGTTGTCCTGACGCTAACCCTAGTTGTCCTGACGCTAACCCTAGTTGTCCTGACGCTAACCCTACTTGTCTTGACGCTAACCCTACTTGTCCTGACTCTAATCCTACTTGTCCTGACGCTAACCCTAGTTGTCCTGACGCTAACCCTAGTTGTCCTGACGCTAACCCTAGTTGTCCTGACGCTAATCCTAGTTGTCCTGACGCTAACCCTAGTTGTCCTGACGCTAACCCTAGTTGTCCTGACGCTAACCCTAGTTGTCCTGACGCTTACCCGAGTTGTCCTGACGCTAACCCTAGTTGTCCTGACGCTAACCCTAGTTGTCCTGACGCTAACCCTAGTTGTCCTGACGCTAACCCTAGTTGTCCTGACGCTAACCCTAGTTGTCCTGACTCTAACCCTAGTTGTCCTGACGGTAACCCTAGTTGTCCTGACGCTAACCCTAGTTGTCCTGACGCTAACCCTAGTTGTCGTGACGCTAACCCTAGTTGTCGTGACGCTAACCCTAGTTGTCGTGACGCTAACCCGAGTTGTCCTGACGCTAACCCTAGTTGTCCTGACGCTAACCCTAGTTGTCGTGACGCTAACCCTAGTTGTCCTGACGCTAACCCTAGTTGTCCTGACGCTAACCCTAGTTGTCCTGACGCTAACCCTAGTTGTCCTGACGCTAACCCGAGTTGTCCTGACGCTAACCCTAGTTGTCCTGACGCTAACCCTAGTTGTCCTGACGCTAACCCTAGTTGTCGTGACGCTAACCCTAGTTGTCCTGACGCTAACCCTAGTTGTCCTGACGCTAACCATAGTTGTCCTGACGCTAACCCTAGTTGTCCTGACGCTAACCCTAGTTGTCGTGACGCTAACCCTAGTTGTTCTGACGCTAACCCTAGTTGTCGTGACGCTAACCCTAGGTGTCCTGACGCTAACCCTAGTTGTCGTGACGCTAACCCTAGTTGTCCTGACGCTAACCCTAGTTGTCCTGACGCTAACCCTAGTTGTCGTGACGCTAACCCTAGTTGTCCTGACGCTAACCCTAGTTGTCCTGACGCTAACCCTAGTTGTCCTGCCGCTAACCGTAGTTGTCGTGACGCTAACCCTAGTTGTCCTGACGCTAAACCTAGTTGTCCTGACGCTAACCCTAGTTGTCCTGACGCTAACCCTAGTTGTCCTGACGCTAACCCTAGTTGTCCTGACTCTAACCCTAGTTGTCCTGACGGTAACCCTAGTTGTCCTGACGCTAACCCTAGTTGTCCTGACGCTATCCCTAGTTGTCCTGACGCTAACCCTAGTTGTCGTGACGCTAACCCTAGTTGTCCTGACGCTAACCCTAGTTGTCCTGACGCTAACCCTAGTTGTCCTGACGCTAACCCTAGTTGTCCTGACGCTAACCCTAGTTGTCCTGACGCTAACCCTACTTGTCTTGACGCTAACCCTACTTGTCCTGACGCTAACCCTACTTGTACTGACGCTAACCCTAGTTGTCCTGACGCTAACCCTAGTTGTCCTGACGCTAACTCTAGTTGTCGTGACGCTAATCCTAGTTGTCCTGACGCTAACCCTAGTTGTCCTGACGCTAACCCTAGTTGTCCTGACGCTAACCCTAGTTGTCCTGACGCTAACCCTAGTTGTCCTGACGCTAACCCGAGTTGTCCTGACGCTAACCCTAGTTGTCCTGACGCTAACCCTAGTTGTCCTGACGCTAACCCTAGTTGTCCTGACGCTAACCCTAGTTGTCGTGACGCTAACCCTAGTTGTCCTGACTCTAACCCTAGTTGTCCTGACGGTAACCCTAGTTGTCCTGACGCTAACCCTAGTTGTCCTGACGCTAACCCTAGTTGTCCTGACGCTAACCCTAGTTGTCCTGACGCTAACCCTACTTGTCTTGACGCTAACCCTACTTGTCCTGACGCTAACCCTAGTTGTCCTGACGCTAACCCTAGTTGTCCTGACGCTAATCCTAGTTGTCCTGACGCTAACCCTAGTTGTCCTGACGCTAACCCTAGTTGTCCTGACGCTAACCCTAGTTGTCCTGACGCTAACCCTACTTGTCCTGACGCTAACCCTAGTTGTCCTGACGCTAACCCAAGATGTCCTGACGCTAACCCTACTTGTCCTGACGCTAACCCTAGTTGTCCTGACGCTAACCCGAGTTGTCCTGACGCTAACGCTAGTTGTCCTGACGCTAACCCTAGTTGTCCTGGCGCTAACCCTAGTTGTCCTGACGCTAACCCTAGTTGTCCTGACGCTAACCCTAGTTGTCCTGACGCTAACCCTAGTTGTCCTGACGCTAACCCTATTTGTCGTGACGCTAACCCTAGTTGTCCTGACGCTAACCCTAGTTGTCCTGACGCTAACCCTAGTTGTCCTGACGCTAACCCTAGTTGTCCTGACTCTAACCCTAATTGTCCTGACGGTAACCCTAGTTGTCCTGACGCTAACCCTAGTTGTCCTGACGCTAACCCTAGTTGTCGTGACGCTAACCCTAGTTGTCCTGACGCTAACCCTAGTTGTCCTGACGCTAACCCTAGTTGTCGTGACGCTAACCCTAGTTGTCCTGACGCTAACCCTAGATGTCCTGACGCTAACCCTACTTGTCTTGACGCTAACCCTACTTGTCCTGACGCTAACCCTACTTGTCCTGACGCTAACCCTACTTGTCTTGACGCTAACCCTACTTGTCCTGACGCTAACCCTAGTTGTCCTGACGCTAACCCTCGTTGTCCTGACGCTAACCCTAGTTGTCCTGACGCTAATCCTAGTTGTCCTGACGCTAACCCTAGTTGTCCTGACGCTAACCCTAGTTGTCCTGACGCTAACCCTAGTTGTCCTGACGCTAACCCTACTTGTCCTGACGCTAACCCTAGTTGTCCTGACGCTAACCCAAGATGTCCTGACGCTAACCCTACTTGTCCTGACGCTAACCCTAGTTGTCCTGACGCTAACCCGAGTTGTCCTGACGCTAACCCTAGTTGTCCTGACGCTAACCCTAGTTGTCCTGGCGCTAACCCTAGTTGTCCTGACGCTAACCCTAGTTGTCCTGACGCTAACCCTAGTTGTCCTGACGCTAACCCTAGTTGTCCTGACGCTAACCCTATTTGTCGTGACGCTAACCCTAGTTGTCCTGACGCTAACCCTAGTTGTCCTGACGCTAACCCTAGTTGTCCTGACGCTAACCCTAGTTGTCCTGACTCTAACCCTAATTGTCCTGACGGTAACCCTAGTTGTCCTGACGCTAACCCTAGTTGTCCTGACGCTAACCCTAGTTGTCGTGACGCTAACCCTAGTTGTCCTGACGCTAACCCTAGTTGTCCTGACGCTAACCCTAGTTGTCGTGACGCTAACCCTAGTTGTCCTGACGCTAACCCTAGATGTCCTGACGCTAACCCTACTTGTCTTGACGCTAACCCTACTTGTCCTGACGCTAACCCTACTTGTCCTGAAGCTAACCCTACTTGTCCTGACGCTAACCCTAGTTGTCCTGACGCTAACCCTAGATGTCCTGACGCTAACCCTACTTGTCTTGACGCTAACCCTACTTGTCCTGACGCTAACCCTACTTGTCCTGAAGCTAACCCTACTTGTCCTGACGCTAACCCTAGTTGTCCTGACGCTAACCCTTGTTGTCCTGACGCTAACCCTAGTTGTCCTGACGCTAACCCTAGTTGTCCTGACGCTAATCCTAGTTGTCCTGACGCTAACCCTACTTGTCCTGACGCTAACCCTAGTTGTCCTGACGCTAACCCTAGTTGTCCTGACGCTAACCCTAGTTGTCGTGACGCTAACCCTAGTTGTCCTGACGCTAACCCTAGTTGTCCTGACGCTAACCCTAGTTGTCCTGACGCTAACCCTAGTTGTCGTGACGCTAACCCTAGTTGTCCTGACGCTAACCCTAGTTGTCCTGACGCTAAACCTAGTTGTCCTGACGCTAACCCTAGTTGTCCTGACGCTAACCCTAGTTGTCCTGACGGTAACCCTAGTTGTCCTGACGCTAACCCTAGTTGTCCTGACGCTAACCCTAGTTGTCCTGACGCTAACCCTAGTTGTCGTGACGCTAAGCCTTGTTGTCCTGACGCTAACCCTAGTTGTCCTGACGCTAACCCTAGTTGTCCTGACGCTAATCCTAGTTGTCCTGACGCTAACCCTACTTGTCCTGACGCTAACCCTAGTTGTCCTGACGCTAACCCTAGTTGTCCTGACGCTAACCCTAGTTGTCCTGACGCTAACCCTACTTGTCCTGACGCTAACCCTACTTGTCCTGACGCTAACCCTAGTTGTCCTGACGCTAACGCTAGTTGTCCTGATGCTAACCCTAGTTGTCCTGACGCTAACCCTAGTTGTCCTGACGCTAACCCTACTTGTCTTGAGGCTAACCCTACTTGTCCTGACGCTAACCCTAGTTGTCCTGACGCTAACCCTAGTTGTCCTGACGCTAATCCTAGTTGTCCTGACGCTAACCCTAGTTGTCCTGACGCTAACCCTAGTTGTCCTGACGCTAACCCTAGTTGTCCTGACGCTAACGCTACTTGTCCTGACGCTAACCCAAGTTGTCCTGACGCTAACCCTAGATGTCCTGACGCTAACCCTACTTGTCCTGACGCTAACCCTAGTTGTCCTGACACTAACCCGAGTTGTCCTGACGCTAACCCTAGTTGTCCTGACGCTAACCCTAGTTGTCCTGGCGCTAACCCTAGTTGTCCTGACGCTAACCCTAGTTGTCCTGACGCTAACCCTAGTTGTCCTGACGCTAACCCTAGTTGTCCTGACGCTAACCCTAGTTGTCCTGACGCTAACCCTAGTTGTCCTGACGCTAACCCTATTTGTCGTGACGCTAACCCTAGTTGTCCTGACGCTAACCCTAGTTGTCCTGACGCTAACCCTAGTTGTCCTGACGCTAACCCTAGTTGTCCTGACTCTAACCCTAATTGTCCTGACGGTAACCCTAGTTGTCCTGACGCTAACCCTAGTTGTCGTGACGCTAACCCTAGTTGTCGTGACGCTAACCCTAGTTGTCCTGACGCTAACCCTAGTTGTCCTGACTCTAACCCTAGTTGTCGTGAGGCTAACCCTAGTTGTCCTGACGCTAACCCTAGATGTCCTGACGCTAACCCTACTTGTCTTGACGCTAACCCTACTTGTCCTGACGCTAACCCTACTTGTCCTGAAGCTAACCCTACTTGTCCTGACGCTAACCCTAGTTGTCCTGACGCTAACCCTTGTTGTCCTGACGCTAACCCTAGTTGTCCTGACGCTAACCCTAGTTGTCCTGACGCTAATCCTAGTTGTCCTGACGCTAACCCTACTTGTCCTGACGCTAACCCTAGTTGTCCTGACGCTAACCCTAGTTGTCCTGACGCTAACCCTACTTGTCCTGAAGCTAACCCTAGTTGTCCTGACGCTAACCCTAGATATCCTGACGCTAACCCTACTTGTCCTGACGCTAACCCTACTTGTCCTGACGCTAACCCTAGTTGTCCTGACGCTAACCCGAGTTGTCCTGACGCTAACCCGAGTTGTCCTGACTCTAACCCGAGTTGTCCTGACTCTAACCCTAGTTGTCCTGACGCTAACCCTAGTTGTCCTGACGCTAACCCTAGTTGTCCTGACGCTAACCCTAGTTGTCCTGACGCTAACCCTAGTTGTCCTGACGGTAACCCTAGTTGTCCTGACGCTAACCCTAGTTGTCCTGACGCAAACCCTAGTTGTCGTGACGCTAACCCTAGTTGTCGTGACGCTAACCCTAGTTGTCCTGACGCTAACCCGAGTTGTCCTGACGCTAACCCTAGTTGTCCTGACGCTAACCCTAGTTGTCCTGACGCTAACCCTAGTTGTCGTGACGCTAACCCTAGTTGTCCTGACGCTAAACCTAGTTGTCCTGACGCTAACCCTAGTTGTCGTGACGCTAACCCTAGTTGTTCTGACGCTAACCCTAGTTGTCGTGACGCTAACCCTAGGTGTCCTGACGCTAACCCTAGTTGTCGTGACGCTAACCCTAGTTGTCCTGACGCTAACCCTAGTTGTCCTGACGCTAACCCTAGTTGTCGTGACGCTAACCCTAGTTGTCCTGACGCTAACCCTAGTTGTCCTGACGCTAACCCTAGTTGTCCTGACGCTAACCCTAGTTGTCCTGACTCTAACCCTAGTTGTCCTGACGGTAACCCTAGTTGTCCTGACGCTAACCCTAGTTGTCCTGACGCTAACCCTAGTTGTCCTGACGCTAACCCTAGTTGTCGTGACGCTAACCCTAGTTGTCCTGACGCTAACCCTAGTTGTCCTGACGCTAACCCTAGTTGTCCTGACGCTAACCCTAGTTGTCCTGACGCTAACCCTACTTGTCTTGACGCTAACCCTACTTGTCCTGACGCTAACCCTACTTGTCCTGACGCTAACCCTAGTTGTCCTGACGCTAACCCTAGTTGTCCTGACGCTAATCCTAGTTGTCCTGACGCTAACCCTAGTTGTCCTGACGCTAACCCTAGTTGTCCTGACGCTAACCCTAGTTGTCCTGACGCTAACCCGAGTTGTCCTGACGCTAACCCTAGTTGTCCTGACGCTAACCCTAGTTGTCCTGACGCTAACCCTAGTTGTCCTGACGCTAACCCTAGTTGTCCTGACGCTAACCCTAGTTGTCGTGACGCTAACCCTAGTTGTCCTGACGCTAACCCTAGTTGTTCTGACGCTAACCCTAGTTGTCCTGACGCTAACCCTAGTTGTCCTGATGCTAACCCTAGTTGTTCTGACGCTAACCGTAGTTGTCGTGACGCTAACCCTAGTTGTCCTGACGCTAACCCTAGTTGTCCTGACGCTAACCCTAGTTGTCCTGACGCTAACCCTAGTTGTCCTGACGCTAACCCTAGTTGTCCTGACTCTAACCCTAGTTGTCCTGACGGTAACCCTAGTTGTCCTGACGCTAACCCTAGTTGTCCTGACGCTAACCCTAGTTGTCCTGACGCTAACCCTAGTTGTCGTGATGCTAACCCTAGTTGTCGTGACGCTAACCCTAGTTGTCCTGACGCTAACCCTAGTTGTCCTGACGCTAACCCTAGTTGTCCTGACGCTAACCCTAGTTGTCCTGACGCTAACCCTAGTTGTCCTGACGCTAACCCTACTTGTCTTGACGCTAACCCTACTTGTCCTGACGCTAACCCCAGTTGTCCTGACGCTAACCCTAGTTGTCCTGACGCTAATCCTAGTTGTCCTGACGCTAATCCTAGTTGTCCTGACGCTAACCCTAGTTGTCCTGACGCTAACCCTAGTTGTCCTGACGCTAACCCGAGTTGTCCTGACGCTAACCCGAGTTGTCCTGACGCTAACCCTAGTTGTCCTGACGCTAACCCTAGTTGTCCTGACGCTAACCCTAGTTGTCGTGACGCTAACCCTAGTTGTCCTGACGCTAACCCTAGTTGTCCTGACGCTAACCCTAGTTGTCCTGACGCTAACCCTAGTTGTCCTGACTCTAACCCTAGTTGTCCTGACGGTAACCCTAGTTGTCCTGACGCTAACCCTAGTTGTCCTGACGCTAACCCTAGTTGTCGTGACGCTAACCCTAGTTGTCGTGACGCTAACCCTAGTTGTCGTGACGCTAACCCGAGTTGTCCTGACGCTAACCCTAGTTGTCCTGACGCTAACCCTAGTTGTCGTGACGCTAACCCTAGTTGTCCTGACGCTAACCCTAGTTGTCCTGATGCTAACCCTAGTTGTCGTGACGCTAACCCTAGTTGTCCTGACGCTAACCCGAGTTGTCCTGACGCTAACCCTAGTTGTCCTGACGCTAACCCTAGTTGTCCTGACGCTAACCCTAGTTGTCGTGACGCTAACCCTAGTTGTCCTGACGCTAACCATAGTTGTCCTGACGCTAACCCTAGTTGTCCTGACGCTAACCCTATGTAACATACCTGGCGGCGTCCTTGCATAGTGGTCCATCTCCCACTGTGCAGGAGCGCGCACTTGATCCCCTGTCCAGAATGTCTCTCTGGCTTCCCTCCATGCTGTCTGTTTGTGTCTGTCTCTGCTGCTTAAGGGCGGCGCCCGATCACTTCCTGTCTTTTGTACCTGCTGTGGGTCACACCCCTTGTGCGTCCTCAGCCTATTGCTGTCTGTCACTTGGTATATAGCTCAGCAGCTCCCTTCTATCCCTGCCTGTGCATAGTGTTTCCTTCAGTGTGTGCTTGCACTCTGAAGGTGCCAGGTCCCGTCTTTGTTTCCTTGTCTGCCTTTCCTGGAGGCTGTATTTCCAGGCCTGTCTGAATTAAGTCCTGTATGTCTCCTGCCTTGCGGTGTCAGCTCCCGTGTCTGAACTGTGTCCTGTATGTCTCCTGCTTTACGGTATTAGTTCCCGTGTCTGAACTAAGTCCTGTATGTCTCCTGCTTTACGGTATTAGTTCCCGTGTCTGAACTAAGTCCTGTATGTCTCCTGCTTTACGGTATTAGTTCCCGTGTCTGAACTAAGTCCTGTATCTCTCCTGCCTTGCGGTGTCAGCTCCCGTGTCTGAACTGTGTCCAGTATGTCTCCTGCCTTTCGGTATTAGTTCCCGAGTCTGAACTGAGTCCTTTCTGTGTTCTTTAGTCTGTCCTGTCTGAACACGCTCCTTGCCTGTTCGTTCCGCCTCTCTGGGGCAGTATTCCCAGACCCGCTCCTGTATCCCGCTGCAGTGTCGGTCTCCTCCGTACACTCAGTTCCAGTCTGAACTCTCTCCTATCCTTTACCTGTTTTGCCTCTATGCCCGTTTCCTTCCTTTTTCTGCAGAGTCTGAACTCGTACCTATCTCCTGCCAGTTGTCTCTGTACTCCCGTTTGTGAGTTTGTGGTCCACTCGCTACTTCACTGCAAGTACCCTGTGGGTGTCTGGCTCTGCCTTTCCCTTCCTGTCTGTTCAGTGTGAACAGAGCCCTGTCCTCCCTGCTCAGTCTTCTGCACTCTAGCTGTGCTTACCTTTACCCCCCGGCCTGCATACCCGCCTGCCTGCATACCCGCCTGCCTGTATACCCGCCTGCCTGCATACCCGCCTGCCTGCATACCAGTCTGTTCCTGTATTCCCCTGTGTGGGTCAACAGCCGTGTCCGGGGTCTGTCCTGGAGTAGCACCTGGTCCCTCTGCTCGGTTCCTCCTTGGTGCACTGGCGTCGTATGCCGTCGTGCGACCCTGGTCGGATCGGGTGAATACTTAGTCACGCCCCTCCAGGAATACACTCTCCGGCACGGTCCAGTGGAATCACTACCAATCACACGCACACGCCGCTTAGCCCGGGCGTGTGCATAACACCCTAGTTGTCCTGACGCTAACCCTAGTTGTTCTGACGCTAACCCTAGTTGTCGTGACGCTAACCCTAGGTGTCCTGACGCTAACCCTAGTTGTCGCGACGCTAACCCTAGTTGTCCTGACGCTAACCCTAGTTGTCCTGACGCTAACTCTAGTTGTCCTGACTCTAACCCTAGTTGTCCTGACGGTAACCCTAGTTGTCCTGACGCTAACCCTAGTTGTCCTGACGCTAACCCTAGTTGTCCTGACGCTAACCCTAGTTGTCGTGACGCTAACCCTAGTTGTCCTGACGCTAACCCTAGTTGTCCTGACGCTAACCCTAGTTGTCCTGACGCTAACCCTAGTTGTCCTGACGCTAACCCTAGTTGTCCTGACTCTAACCCTAGTTGTCCTGACGGTAACCCTAGTTGTCCTGACGCTAACCCTAGTTGTCCTGACGCTAACCCTAGTTGTCCTGACGCTAACCCGAGTTGTCCTGACGCTAACCCTAGTTGTCCTGACGCTAACCCTAGTTGTCCTGATGCTAACCCTAGTTGTCGTGACGCTAACCCTAGTTGTCCTGACGCTAACCCTAGTTGTCCTGACGCTAACCATAGTTGTCCTGACGCTAACCCTAGTTGTCCTGACGCTAACCCTAGTTGTCGTGACGCTAACCCTAGTTGTTCTGACGCTAACCCTAGTTGTCGTGACGCTAACCCGAGTTGTCCTGACGCTAACCCTAGTTGTCCTGACGCTAACCCTAGTTGTCCTGACGCTAACCCTAGTTGTCATGACGCTAACCCTAGTTGTCCTGACGCTAACCCTAGTTGTCCTGACGCTAACCCTAGTTGTCCTGACGCTAACCCTAGTTGTCCTGACGCTAACCCTAGTTGTCCTGAAGCTAACCCTACTTGTCCTGACGCTAACCCTAGTTGTCCTGACGCTAACCCTAGTTGTCCTGACGCTAACCCTAGTTGTCCTGACGCTAACCCTAGATGTCCTGACGCTAACCCTACTTGTCCTGACGCTAACCCTAGTTGTCCTGACGCTAACCCGAGTTGTCCTGACGCTAACCCTAGTTGTCCTGACGCTAACCCTAGTTGTCCTGGCGCTAACCCTAGTTGTCCTGACGCTAACCCTAGTTGTCCTGACGCTAACCCTAGTTGTCCTGACGCTAACCCTAGTTGTCCTGACGCTAACCCTATTTGTCGTGACGCTAACCCTAGTTGTCCTGACTCTAACCCTAGTTGTCCTGACGCTAACCCTAGTTGTCCTGACTCTAACCCTAATTGTCCTGATGGTAACCCTAGTTGTCCTGACGCTAACCCTAGTTGTCGTGACGCTAACCCTAGTTGTCGTGACGCTAACCCGAGTTGTCCTGACGCTAACCCTAGTTGTCCTGACGCTAACCCTAGTTGTCGTGACGCTAACCCTAGTTGTCCTGACGCTAACCCTAGTTGTCCTGATGCTAACCCTAGTTGTCGTGACGCTAACCCTAGTTGTCCTGACGCTAACCCGAGTTGTCCTGACGCTAACCCTAGTTGTCCTGACGCTAACCCTAGTTGTCCTGACGCTAACCCTAGTTGTCGTGACGCTAACCCTAGTTGTCCTGACGCTAACCATAGTTGTCCTGACGCTAACCCTAGTTGTCCTGACGCTAACCCTAGTTGTCCTGACGCTAACCCTAGTTGTTCTGACGCTAACCCTAGTTGTCGTGACGCTAACCCTAGGTGTCCTGACGCTAACCCTAGTTGTCGTGACGCTAACCCTAGTTGTCCTGACGCTAACCCTAGTTGTCCTGACGCTAACCCTAGTTGTCCTGACGCTAACCCTAGTTGTCCTGACGCTAACCCTAGTTGTCCTGACGCTAACCCTAGTTGTCCTGACGCTAACCCTAGTTGTCCTGACGCTAACCCTAGTTGTCCTGACTCTAACCCTAGTTGTCCTGACGGTAACCCTAGTTGTGCTGACGCTAACCCTAGTTGTCCTGACGCTAACCCTAGTTGTCCTGACGCTAACCCTAGTTGTCCTGACGCTAACCCTAGTTGTCCTGACGCTAACCATAGTTGTCCTGACGCTAACCCTAGTTGTCCTGACGCTAACCCTAGTTGTCGTGACGCTAACCCTAGTTGTTCTGACGCTAACCCTAGTTGTTCTGACGCTAACCCTAGTTGTCGTGACGCTAACCCTAGGTGTCCTGACGCTAACCCTAGTTGTCGTGACGCTAACCCTAGTTGTCCTGACGCTAACCCTAGTTGTCCTGACGCTAACCCTAGTTGTCCTGACGCTAACCCTAGTTGTCGTGACGCTAACCCTAGTTGTCCTGACGCTAACCCTAGTTGTTCTGACGCTAACCCTAGTTGTCCTGACGCTAACCCTAGTTGTCCTGATGCTAACCCTAGTTGTTCTGACGCTAACCGTAGTTGTCGTGACGCTAACCCTAGTTGTCCTGACGCTAACCCTAGTTGTCCTGACGCTAACCCTAGTTGTCCTGACGCTAACCCTAGTTGTCCTGACTCTAACCCTAGTTGTCCTGACGGTAACCCTAGTTGTCCTGACGCTAACCCTAGTTGTCCTGACGCTAACCCTAGTTGTCCTGACGCTAACCCTAGTTGTCCTGACGCTAACCCTAGTTGTCGTGATGCTAACCCTAGTTGTCATGACGCTAACCCTAGTTGTCCTGACGCTAACCCTAGTTGTCCTGACGCTAACCCTAGTTGTCCTGACGCTAACCCTAGTTGTCCTGACGCTAACCCTACTTGTCTTGACGCTAACCCTACTTGTCCTGACGCTAACCCCAGTTGTCCTGACGCTAACCCTAGTTGTCCTGACGCTAATCCTAGTTGTCCTGACGCTAATCCTAGTTGTCCTGACGCTAACCCTAGTTGTCCTGACGCTAACCCTAGTTGTCCTGACGCTAACCCTAGTTGTCCTGACGCTAACCCGAGTTGTCCTGACGCTAACCCTAGTTGTCCTGACGCTAACCCTAGTTGTCGTGACGCTAACCCTAGTTGTCGTGACGCTAACCCTAGTTGTCCTGACGCTAACCCTAGTTGTCCTGACGCTAACCCTAGTTGTCCTGACGCTAACCCTAGTTGTCCTGACTCTAACCCTAGTTGTCCTGACGGTTACCCTAGTTGTCCTGACGCTAACCCTAGTTGTCCTGACGCTAACCCTAGTTGTCGTGACGCTAACCCTAGTTGTCGTGACGCTAACCCTAGTTGTCGTGACGCTAACCCGAGTTGTCCTGACGCTAACCCTAGTTGTCCTGACGCTAACCCTAGTTGTCGTGACGCTAACCCTAGTTGTCCTGACGCTAACCCTAGTTGTCCTGATGCTAACCCTAGTTGTCGTGACGCTAACCCTAGTTGTCCTGACGCTAACCCGAGTTGTCCTGACGCTAACCCTAGTTGTCCTGACGCTAACCCTAGTTGTCCTGACGCTAACCCTAGTTGTCGTGACGCTAACCCTAGTTGTCCTGACGCTAACCATAGTTGTCCTGACGCTAACCCTAGTTGTCCTGACGCTAACCCTATGTAACATACCTGGCGGCGTCCTTGCATAGTGGTCCATCTCCCACTGTGCAGGAGCGCGCACTTGATCCCCTGTCCAGAATGTCTCTCTGGCTTCCCTCCATGCTGTCTGTTTGTGTCTGTCTCTGCTGCTTAAGGGCGGCGCCCGATCACTTCCTGTCTTTTGTACCTGCTGTGGGTCACACCCCTTGTGCGTCCTCAGCCTATTGCTGTCTGTCACTTGGTATATAGCTCAGCAGCTCCCTTCTATCCCTGCCTGTGCATAGTGTTTCCTTCAGTGTGTGCTTGCACTCTGAAGGTGCCAGGTCCCGTCTTTGTTTCCTTGTCTGCCTTTCCTGGAGGCTGTATTTCCAGGCCTGTCTGAATTAAGTCCTGTATGTCTCCTGCCTTGCGGTGTCAGCTCCCGTGTCTGAACTGTGTCCTGTATGTCTCCTGCTTTACGGTATTAGTTCCCGTGTCTGAACTAAGTCCTGTATGTCTCCTGCTTTACGGTATTAGTTCCCGTGTCTGAACTAAGTCCTGTATGTCTCCTGCTTTACGGTATTAGTTCCCGTGTCTGAACTAAGTCCTGTATCTCTCCTGCCTTGCGGTGTCAGCTCCCGTGTCTGAACTGTGTCCAGTATGTCTCCTGCCTTTCGGTATTAGTTCCCGAGTCTGAACTGAGTCCTTTCTGTGTTCTTTAGTCTGTCCTGTCTGAACACGCTCCTTGCCTGTTCGTTCCGCCTCTCTGGGGCAGTATTCCCAGACCCGCTCCTGTATCCCGCTGCAGTGTCGGTCTCCTCCGTACACTCAGTTCCAGTCTGAACTCTCTCCTATCCTTTACCTGTTTTGCCTCTATGCCCGTTTCCTTCCTTTTTCTGCAGAGTCTGAACTCGTACCTATCTCCTGCCAGTTGTCTCTGTACTCCCGTTTGTGAGTTTGTGGTCCACTCGCTACTTCACTGCAAGTACCCTGTGGGTGTCTGGCTCTGCCTTTCCCTTCCTGTCTGTTCAGTGTGAACAGAGCCCTGTCCTCCCTGCTCAGTCTTCTGCACTCTAGCTGTGCTTACCTTTACCCCCCGGCCTGCATACCCGCCTGCCTGCATACCCGCCTGCCTGCATACCCGCCTGCCTGCATACCCGCCTGCCTGCATACCAGTCTGTTCCTGTATTCCCCTGTGTGGGTCAACAGCCGTGTCCGGGGTCTGTCCTGGAGTAGCACCTGGTCCCTCTGCTCGGTTCCTCCTTGGTGCACTGGCGTCGTATGCCGTCGTGCGACCCTGGTCGGATCGGGTGAATACTTAGTCACGCCCCTCCAGGCATACACTCTCCGGCACGGTCCAGTGGAATCACTACCAATCACACGCACACGCCGCTTAGCCCGGGCGTGTGCATAACACCCTAGTTGTCCTGACGCTAACCCTAGTTGTTCTGACGCTAACCCTAGTTGTCGTGACGCTAACCCTAGGTGTCCTGACGCTAACCCTAGTTGTCGTGACGCTAACCCTAGTTGTCCTGACGCTAACCCTAGTTGTCCTGACGCTAACTCTAGTTGTCCTGACTCTAACCCTAGTTGTCCTGACGGTAACCCTAGTTGTCCTGACGGTAACCCTAGTTGTCCTGACGCTAACCCTAGTTGTCCTGACGCTAACCCTAGTTGTCGTGACGCTAACCCTAGTTGTCGTGACGCTAACCCTAGTTGTCGTGACGCTAACCCTAGTTGTCCTGATGCTAACCCTAGTTGTCCTGACGCTAACCCTAGTTGTCCTGACGCTAACCCTAGTTGTCCTGACGCTAACCCTAGTTGTCCTGACTCTAACCCTAGTTGTCCTGACGGTAACCCTAGTTGTCCTGACGCTAACCCTAGTTGTCCTGACGCTAACCCTAGTTGTCGTGACGCTAACCCTAGTTGTCCTGACGCTAACCCTAGTTGTCCTGACGCTAACCATAGTTGTCCTGACGCTAACCCTAGTTGTCCTGACGCTAACCCTAGTTGTCGTGACGCTAACCCTAGTTGTTCTGACGCTAACCCTAGTTGTCGTGACGCTAACCCGAGTTGTCCTGACGCTAACCCTAGTTGTCCTGACGCTAACCCTAGTTGTCCTGACGCTAACCCTAGTTGTCATGACGCTAACCCTAGATGTCCTGACGCTAACCCTAGTTGTCCTGACGCTAACCCTAGTTGTCCTGACGCTAACCCTAGTTGTCCTGACGCTAACCCTAGTTGTCCTGACGCTAACCCTAGTTGTCCTGAAGCTAACCCTACTTGTCCTGACGCTAACCCTAGTTGTCCTGACGCTAACCCTAGTTGTCCTGACGCTAACCCTAGATGTCCTGACGCTAACCCTACTTGTCCTGACGCTAACCCTAGTTGTCCTGACACTAACCCGAGTTGTCCTGACGCTAACCCTAATTGTCCTGATGGTAACCCTAGTTGTCCTGACGCTAACCCTAGTTGTCGTGACGCTAACCCTAGTTGTCGTGACGCTAACCCGAGTTGTCCTGACGCTAACCCTAGTTGTCCTGACGCTAACCCTAGTTGTCGTGACGCTAACCCTAGTTGTCCTGACGCTAACCCTAGTTGTCCTGATGCTAACCCTAGTTGTCGTGACGCTAACCCTAGTTGTCCTGACGCTAACCCGAGTTGTCCTGACGCTAACCCTAGTTGTCCTGACGCTAACCCTAGTTGTCCTGACGCTAACCCTAGTTGTCGTGACGCTAACCCTAGTTGTCCTGACGCTAACCATAGTTGTCCTGACGCTAACCCTAGTTGTCCTGACGCTAACCCTAGTTGTCCTGACGCTAACCCTAGTTGTTCTGACGCTAACCCTAGTTGTCGTGACGCTAACCCTAGGTGTCCTGACGCTAACCCTAGTTGTCGTGACGCTAACCCTAGTTGTCCTGACGCTAACCCTAGTTGTCCTGACGCTAACCCTAGTTGTCCTGACGCTAACCCTAGTTGTCGTGACGCTAACCCTAGTTGTCCTGACGCTAACCCTAGTTGTCCTGACGCTAACCCTAGTTGTCCTGACGCTAACCCTAGTTGTCCTGACGCTAACCCTAGTTGTCCTGACGCTAACCCTAGTTGTCCTGACTCTAACCCTAGTTGTCCTGACGGTAACCCTAGTTGTCCTGACGCTAACCCTAGTTGTCCTGACGCTAACCCTAGTTGTCCTGACGCTAACCCTAGTTGTCCTGACGCTAACCCTAGTTGTCGTGACGCTAACCCTAGTTGTCGTGACGCTAACCCTAGTTGTCGTGACGCTAACCCGAGTTGTCCTGACGCTAACCCTAGTTGTCCTGACGCTAACCCTATTTGTCCTGACGCTAACCCTAGTTGTCGTGACGCTAACCCTAGTTGTCCTGACGCTAACCCTAGTTGTCCTGACGCTAACCCTAGTTGTCCTGACGCTAACCCTAGTTGTCCTGACGCTAACCCGAGTTGTCCTGACGCTAACCCTAGTTGTCCTGACGCTAACCCTAGTTGTCCTGATGCTAACCCTAGTTGTCGTGACGCTAACCCTAGTTGTCCTGACGCTAACCCTAGATGTCCTGACGCTAACCCTAGTTGTCCTGACGCTAACCCTAGTTGTCGTGACGCTAACCCTAGTTGTTCTGACGCTAACCCTAGTTGTCGTGACGCTAACCCGAGTTGTCCTGACGCTAACCCTAGTTGTCCTGACGCTAACCCTAGTTGTCCTGACGCTAACCCTAGTTGTCATGACGCTAACCCTAGTTGTCCTGACGCTAACCCTAGTTGTCCTGACGCTAACCCTAGTTGTCCTGACGCTAACCCTAGTTGTCCTGACGCTAACCCTAGTTGTCCTGACGCTAACCCTAGTTGTCCTGACGCTAACCCTTGTCCTGACGCTAACCCTAGTTGTCCTGACGCTAACCCTAGTTGTCCTGACGCTAACCCTAGATGTCCTGACGCTAACCCTACTTGTCCTGACGCTAACCCTAGTTGTCCTGACACTAACCCGAGTTGTCCTGACGCTAACCCTAGTTGTCCTGACGCTAACCCTAGTTGTCCTGGCGCTAACCCTAGTTGTCCTGACGCTAACCCTAGTTGTCCTGACGCTAACCCTAGTTGTCCTGACGCTAACCCTAGTTGTCCTGACGCTAACCCTATTTGTCGTGACGCTAACCCTAGTTGTCCTGACTCTAACCCTAGTTGTCCTGACGCTAACCCTAGTTGTCCTGACTCTAACCCTAATTGTCCTGATGGTAACCCTAGTTGTCCTGACGCTAACCCTAGTTGTCGTGACGCTAACCCTAGTTGTCGTGACGCTAACCCGAGTTGTCCTGACGCTAACCCTAGTTGTCCTGACGCTAACCCTAGTTGTCGTGACGCTAACCCTAGTTGTCCTGATGCTAACCCTAGTTGTCCTGATGCTAACCCTAGTTGTCGTGACGCTAACCCTAGTTGTCCTGACGCTAACCCGAGTTGTCCTGACGCTAACCCTAGTTGTCCTGACGCTAACCCTAGTTGTCCTGACGCTAACCCTAGTTGTCGTGACGCTAACCCTAGTTGTCCTGACGCTAACCATAGTTGTCCTGACGCTAACCCTAGTTGTCCTGACGCTAACCCTAGTTTTCCTGACGCTAACCCTAGTTGTTCTGACGCTAACCCTAGTTGTCGTGACGCTAACCCTAGGTGTCCTGACGCTAACCCTAGTTGTCGTGACGCTAACCCTAGTTGTCCTGACGCTAACCCTAGTTGTCCTGACGCTAACCCTAGTTGTCGTGACGCTAACCCTAGTTGTCGTGACGCTAACCCTAGTTGTCCTGACGCTAACCCTAGTTGTCCTGACGCTAACCCTAGTTGTCCTGACGCTAACCCTAGTTGTCCTGACGCTAACCCTAGTTGTCCTGACGCTAACCCTAGTTGTCCTGACTCTAACCCTAGTTGTCCTGACGGTAACCCTAGTTGTCCTGACGCTAACGATAGTTGTCCTGGCGCTAACCCTAGTTGTCCTGACGCTAACCCTAGTTGTCCTGACGCTAACCCTAGTTGTCCTGACGCTAACCCTAGTTGTCCTGACGCTAACCCTATTTGTCGTGACGCTAACCCTAGTTGTCCTGGCGCTAACCCTAGTTGTCCTGACGCTAACCCTAGTTGTCCTGACGCTAACCCTAGTTGTCCTGACGCTAACCCTAGTTGTCCTGACTCTAACCCTAATTGTCCTGACGGTAACCCTAGTTGTCCTGACGCTAACCCTAGTTGTCCTGACGCTAACCCTAGTTGTCGTGACGCTAACCCTAGTTGTCCTGACGCTAACCCTAGTTGTCCTGACGCTAACCCTAGTTGTCGTGACGCTAACCCTAGTTGTCCTGACGCTAACCCTAGATGTCCTGACGCTAACCCTACTTGTCTTGACGGTAACCCTACTTGTCCTGACGCTAACCCTACTTGTCCTGACGCTAACCCTACTTGTCCTGAAGCTAACCCTACTTGTCCTGAAGCTAACCCTACTTGTCCTGACGCTAACCCTAGTTGTCCTGACGCTAACCCTAGTTGTCCTGATGCTAACCCTAGTTGTCCTGACGCTAACCCTAGTTGTCCTGACGCTAACCCTAGTTGTCCTGACGCTAACCCTAGTTGTCGTGACGCTAACCCTAGTTGTCCTGACGCTAACCCTAGTTGTCCTGACGCTAACCCTAGTTGTCCTGACGCTAACCCTAGTTGTCCTGACTCTAACCCTAGTTGTCCTGACGGTAACCCTAGTTGTCCTGACGCTAACCCTAGTTGTCCTGACGCTAACCCTAGTTGTCGTGACGCTAACCCTAGTTGTCGTGACGCTAACCCGAGTTTTCCTGACGCTAACCCTAGTTGTCCTGACGCTAACCCTAGTTGTCCTGACGCTAACCCTAGTTGTCGTGACGCTAACCCTAGTTGTCGTGACGCTAACCCTAGTTGTCCTGACGCTAACCCTAGTTGTCCTGACGCTAACCCGAGTTGTCCTGACGCTAACCCTAGTTGTCCTGACGCTAACCCTAGTTGTCGTGACGCTAACCCTAGTTGTCCTGACGCTAACCCTAGTTGTCCTGACGCTAACCCTAGTTGTCCTGACGCTAACCCTAGTTGTCGTGACGCTAACCCTAGTTGTCGTGACGCTAACCCTAGTTGTCCTGACGCTAACCCTAGTTGTCCTGACGCTAACCCTAGTTGTTCTGACGCTAACCCTAGTTGTCGTGACGCTAACCCTAGGTGTCCTGACGCTAACCCTAGTTGTCGTGACGCTAACCCTAGTTGTCCTGACGCTAACCCTAGTTGTCCTGACGCTAACCCTAGTTGTCGTGACGCTAACCCTAGTTGTCCTGACGCTAACCCTAGTTGTCCTGACGCTAACCCTAGTTGTCCTGACGCTAACCGTAGTTGTCGTGACGCTAACCCTAGTTGTCCTGAAGCTAACCCTAGTTGTCCTGACGCTAACCCTAGTTGTCCTGACGCTAACCCTAGTTGTCCTGACTCTAACCCTAGTTGTCCTGACTGTAACCCTAGTTGTCCTGACGCTAACCCTAGTTGTCCTGACGCTAACCCTAGTTGTCCTGACGCTAACCCTAGTTGTCCTGACGCTAACCCTAGTTGTCCTGACGCTAACCCTAGTTGTCGTGACGCTAACCCTAGTTGTCCTGACACTAACCCTAGTTGTCCTGACGCTAACCCTAGTTGTCCTGACGCTAACCCTAGTTGTCCTGACGCTAACCCTACTTGTCTTGACGCTAACCCTACTTGTCCTGACGCTAACCCTACTTGTCCTGACGCTAACCCTAGTTGTCCTGATGCTAACCCTAGTTGTCCTGACGCTAACCCTAGTTGTCCTGACGCTAATCCTAGTTGTCCTTACGCTAACCCTAGTTGTCCTGACGCTAACCCTAGTTGTCCTGACGCTAACCCGAGTTGTCCTGACGCTAACCCTAGTTGTCCTGACGCTAACCCTAGTTGTCCTGACGCTAACCCTAGTTGTCCTGACGCTAACCCTAGTTGTTGTGACGGTAACCCTAGTTGTCCTGACGCTAACCCTAGTTGTCCTGTCGCTAACCCTAGTTGTCCTGACTCTAACCCTAGTTGTCCTGACGGTAACCCTAGTTGTCCTGACGCTAACCCTAGTTGTCCTGACGCTAACCCTAGTTGTCGTGACGCTAACCCTAGTTGTCCTGACGCTAACCCTAGTTGTCCTGACGCTAACCCTAGTTGTCCTGACGCTAACCCTAGTTGTTCTGACGCTAACCCTAGTTGTCGTGACGCTAACCCTAGGTGTCCTGACGCTAACCCTAGTTGTCGTGACGCTAACCCTAGTTGTCCTGACGCTAACCCTAGTTGTCCTGACGCTAACCCTAGTTGTCCTGACGCTAACCCTAGTTGTCCTGACGCTAACCCTAGTTGTCCTGACGCTATCCCTAGTTGTCCTGACGCTAACCCTAGTTGTCCTGACGCTAACCCTAGTTGTCCTGACTCTACCCCTAGTTGTCCTGACGGTAACCCTAGTTGTCCTGACGCTAACCCTAGTTGTCCTGACGCTAACCCTAGTTGTCCTGACGCTAACCCTAGTTGTCGTGACGCTAACCCTAGTTGTCGTGACGCTAACCCTAGTTGTCCTGACGCTAACCCTAGTTGTCCTGACGCTAACCCTAGTTGTCCTGACGCTAACCCTACTTGTCTTGACGCTAACCCTACTTGTCCTGACGCTAACCCTACTTGTCCTGACGCTAACCCTAGTTGTCCTGACGCTAACCCTAGTTGTCCTGACGCTAATCCTAGTTGTCCTGACGCTAACCCTAGTTGTCCTGACGCTAACCCTAGTTGTCCTGACGCTAACCCTAGTTGTCCTGACGCTAACCCTAGTTGTCCTGACGCTAACCCTAGTTGTCCTGACGCTAACCCTAGATGTCCTGACGCTAACCCTACTTGTCCTGACGCTAACCCTAGTTGTCCTGACGCTAACCCGAGTTGTCCTGACGCTAACCCTAGTTGTCCTGACGCTAACCCTAGTTGTCCTGGCGCTAACCCTAGTTGTCCTGACGCTAACCCTAGTTGTCCTGACGCTAACCCTAGTTGTCCTGACGCTAACCCTAGTTGTCCTGACGCTAACCCTATTTGTCGTGACGCTAACCCTAGTTGTCGTGACGCTAACCCTAGTTGTCGTGACGCTAACCCTAGTTGTCCTGACGCTAACCCTAGTTGTCCTGACGCTAACCCTAGTTGTCCTGACTCTAACCCTAATTGTCCTGACGGTAACCCTAGTTGTCCTGACGCTAACCCTAGTTGTCCTGACGCTAACCCTAGTTGTCGTGACGCTAACCCTAGTTGTCCTGACGCTAACCCTAGTTGTCCTGACGCTAACCCTAGTTGTCGTGACGCTAACCCTAGTTGTCCTGACGCTAACCCTAGATGTCCTGACGCTAACCCTACTTGTCTTGACGCTAACCCTACTTGTCCTGACGCTAACCCTACTTGTCCTGACGCTAACCCTACTTGTCCTGAAGCTAACCCTACTTGTCCTGACGCTAACCCTAGTTGTCCTGACGCTAACCCTTGTCCTGACGCTAACCCTAGTTGTCCTGACGCTAACCCTAGTTGTCCTGACGCTAACCCTAGATGTCCTGACGCTAACCCTACTTGTCCTGACGCTAACCCTAGTTGTCCTGACACTAACCCGAGTTGTCCTGACGCTAACCCTAGTTGTCCTGACGCTAACCCTAGTTGTCCTGGCGCTAACCCTAGTTGTCCTGACGCTAACCCTAGTTGTCCTGACGCTAACCCTAGTTGTCCTGACGCTAACCCTAGTTGTCCTGACTCTAACCCTATTTGTCGTGACGCTAACCCTAGTTGTCCTGACTCTAACCCTAGTTGTCCTGACGCTAACCCTAGTTGTCCTGACGCTAACCCTAGTTGTCGTGACGCTAACCCTAGTTGTCCTGACGCTAACCCTACTTGTCCTGACGCTAACCCTAGTTGTCCTGACACTAACCCGAGTTGTCCTGACGCTAACCCTAGTTGTCCTGACGCTAACCCTAGTTGTCCTGGCGCTAACCCTAGTTGTCCTGACGCTAACCCTAGTTGTCCTGACGCTAACCCTAGTTGTCCTGACGCTAACCATAGTTGTCTTGACGCTAACCCTACTTGTCCTGACACTAACCCTACTTGTCCTGAAGCTAACCCTACTTGTCCTGACGCTAACCCTAGTTGTCCTGACGCTAACCCTTGTTGTCCTGACGCTAACCCTAGTTGTCCTGACGCTAATCCTAGATGTCCTGACGCTAACCCTACTTGTCCTGACGCTAACCCTAGTTGTCCTGACGCTAACCCTAGTTGTCCTGACGCTAACCCTAGTTGTCCTGACGCTAACCCTACTTGTCCTGACGCTAACCCTAGTTGTCCTGACGCTAACCCTAGTTGTCCTGACGCTAACCCTAGTTGTCCTGACGCTAACCCTAGTTGTCCTGACGCTAACCCTAGTTGTCCTGACGCTAACCCTACTTGTCTTGACGCTAACCCTACTTGTCCTGACGCTAACCCTACTTGTCCTGACGCTAACCCTACTTGTCCTGACGCTAACCCTAGTTGTCCTGATGCTAACCCTAGTTGTCCTGACGCTAACCCTAGTTGTCCTGACGCTAATCCTAGTTGTCCTGACGCTAACCCTAGTTGTCCTGACGCTAACCCTAGTTGTCCTGACGCTAACCCTACTTGTCCTGACGCTAACCCAAGTTGTCCTGACGCTAACCCTAGATGTCCTGACGCTAACCCTACTTGTCCTGACGCTAACCCTAGTTGTCCTGACACTAACCCGAGTTGTCCTGACGCTAACCCTAGTTGTCCTGACGCTAAACCTAGTTGTCCTGGCGCTAACCCTAGTTGTCCTGACGCTAACCCTAGTTGTCCTGACGCTAACCCTAGTTGTCCTGACGCTAACCCTATTTGTCGTGACGCTAACCCTAGTTGTCCTGACTCTAACCCTAGTTGTCCTGACGCTAACCCTAGTTGTCCTGACTCTAACCCTAATTGTCCTGATGGTAACCCTAGTTGTCCTGACGCTAACCCTAGTTGTCGTGAAGCTAACCCTAGTTGTCGTGACGCTAACCCGAGTTGTCCTGACGCTAACCCTAGTTGTCCTGACGCTAACCCTAGTTGTCGTGACGCTAACCCTAGTTGTCCTGACGCTAACCCTAGTTGTCCTGATGCTAACCCTAGTTGTCGTGACGCTAACCCTAGTTGTCCTGACGCTAACCCGAGTTGTCCTGACGCTAACCCTAGTTGTCCTGACGCTAACCCTAGTTGTCCTGACGCTAACCCTAGTTGTCGTGACGCTAACCCTAGTTGTCCTGACGCTAACCATAGTTGTCCTGACGCTAACCCTAGTTGTCCTGACGCTAACCCTAGTTTTCCTGACGCTAACCCTAGTTGTTCTGACGCTAACCCTAGTTGTCGTGACGCTAACCCTAGGTGTCCTGACGCTAACCCTAGTTGTCCTGACGCTAACCCTAGTTGTCCTGACTCTAACCCTAATTGTCCTGACGGTAACCCTAGTTGTCCTGACGCTAACCCTAGTTGTCCTGACGCTAACCCTAGTTGTCGTGACGCTAACCCTAGTTGTCCTGACGCTAACCCTAGTTGTCCTGACGCTAACCCTAGTTGTCGTGACGCTAACCCTAGTTGTCCTGACGCTAACCCTAGATGTCCTGACGCTAACCCTACTTGTCTTGACGGTAACCCTACTTGTCCTGACGCTAACCCTACTTGTCCTGAAGCTAACCCTACTTGTCCTGACGCTAACCCTAGTTGTCCTGACGCTAACCCTTGTTGTCCTGACGCTAACCCTAGTTGTCCTGACGCTAACCCTAGTTGTCCTGACGCTAACCCTAGTTGTCCTGACGCTAACCCTAGTTGTCCTGACGCTAACCCTAGTTGTCCTGACACTAACCCTAGTTGTCGTGACGCTAACCCTAGTTGTCCTGACGCTAACCCTAGTTGTCCTGACGCTAACCCTAGTTGTCCTGAGGCTAACCCTAGTTGTCCTGACTCTAACCCTAGTTGTCCTGACGGTAACCCTAGTTGTCCTGACGCTAACCCTAGTTGTCCTGACGCTAACCCTAGTTGTCGTGACGCTAACCCTAGTTGTCGTGATGCTAACCCTAGTTGTCGTGACGCTAACCCGAGTTGTCCTGACGCTAACCCTAGTTGTCCTGACGCTAACCCTAGTTGTCGTGACGCTAACCCTAGTTGTCCTGACGCTAACCCTAGTTGTCCTGATGCTAACCCTAGTTGTCGTGACGCTAACCCTAGTTGTCCTGACGCTAACCATAGTTGTCCTGACGCTAACCCTAGTTGTCCTGACGCTAACCCTAGTTGTCGTGACGCTAACCCTAGTTGTCGTGACGCTAACCCTAGTTGTCGTGACGCTAACCCGAGTTGTCCTGACGCTAACCCTAGTTGTCCTGACGCTAACCCTAGTTGTCCTGACGCTAACCCTAGTTGTCCTGACGCTAACCCTAGTTGTCCTGACGCTAACCCGAGTTGTCCTGACGCTAACCCTAGTTGTCCTGACGCTAACCCTAGTTGTCCTGACGCTAACCCTAGTTGTCGTAACGCTAACCCTAGTTGTCCTGACGCTAACCCTAGTTGTCCTGACGCTAACCATAGTTGTCCTGACGCTAACCCTAGTTGTCCTGACGCTAACCCTAGTTGTCGTGACGCTAACCCTAGTTGTTCTGACGCTAACCCTAGTTGTCGTGACGCTAACCCTAGGTGTCCTGACGCTAACCCTAGTTGTCGTGACGCTAACCCTAGTTGTCCTGACGCTAACCCTAGTTGTCGTGACGCTAACCCTAGTTGTCCTGACGCTAACCCTAGTTGTCGTGACGCTAACCCTAGTTGTCCTGACGCTAACCCTAGTTGTCCTGACGCTAACCCTAGTTGTCCTGACGCTAACCGTAGTTGTCGTGACGCTAACCCTAGTTGTCCTGACGCTAACCCTAGTTGTCCTGACGCTAACCCTAGTTGTCCTGACGCTAACCCTAGTTGTCCTGACGCTAACCCTAGTTGTCCTGACGCTAACCCTAGTTGTTGTGACGGTAACCCTAGTTGTCCTGACGCTAACCCTAGTTGTCCTGTCGCTAACCCTAGTTGTCCTGACTCTAACCCTAGTTGTCCTGACGGTAACCCTAGTTGTCCTGACGCTAACCCTAGTTGTCCTGACGCTAACCCTAGTTGTCGTGACGCTAACCCTAGTTGTCGTGACGCTAACCCTAGTTGTCCTGACGCTAACCCTAGTTGTCCTGACGCTAACCCTAGTTGTTCTGACGCTAACCCTAGTTGTCGTGACGCTAACCCTAGGTGTCCTGACGCTAACCCTAGTTGTCGTGACGCTAACCCTAGTTGTCCTGACGCTAACCCTAGTTGTCCTGACGCTAACCCTAGTTGTCCTGACGCTAACCCTAGTTGTCCTGACGCTAACCCTAGTTGTCCTGACGCTATCCCTAGTTGTCCTGACGCTAACCCTAGTTGTCCTGACGCTAACCCTAGTTGTCCTGACTCTACCCCTAGTTGTCCTGACGGTAACCCTAGTTGTCCTGACGCTAACCCTAGTTGTCCTGACGCTAACCCTAGTTGTCCTGACGCTAACCCTAGTTGTCGTGACGCTAACCCTAGTTGTCGTGACGCTAACCCTAGTTGTCCTGACGCTAACCCTAGTTGTCCTGACGCTAACCCTAGTTGTCCTGACGCTAACCCTACTTGTCTTGACGCTAACCCTACTTGTCCTGACGCTAACCCTACTTGTCCTGACGCTAACCCTAGTTGTCCTGACGCTAACCCTAGTTGTCCTGACGCTAATCCTAGTTGTCCTGACGCTAACCCTAGTTGTCCTGACGCTAACCCTAGTTGTCCTGACGCTAACCCTAGTTGTCCTGACGCTAACCCTACTTGTCCTGACGCTAACCCTAGTTGTCCTGACGCTAACCCTAGATGTCCTGACGCTAACCCTACTTGTCCTGACGCTAACCCTAGTTGTCCTGACACTAACCCGAGTTGTCCTGACGCTAACCCTAGTTGTCCTGACGCTAACCCTAGTTGTCCTGGCGCTAACCCTAGTTGTCCTGACGCTAACCCTAGTTGTCCTGACGCTAACCCTAGTTGTCCTGACGCTAACCCTAGTTGTCCTGACGCTAACCCTATTTGTCGTGACGCTAACCCTAGTTGTCGTGACGCTAACCCTAGTTGTCCTGACGCTAACCCTAGTTGTCCTGACTCTAACCCTAGTTGTCCTGACTCTAACCCTACTTGTCCTGACGGTAACCCTAGTTGTCCTGACGCTAACCCTAGTTGTCGTGACGCTAACCCTAGTTGTCCTGACGCTAACCCTAGTTGTCCTGACGCTAACCCTAGTTGTCGTGACGCTAACCCTAGTTGTCCTGACGCTAACCCTAGATGTCCTGACGCTAACCCTACTTGTCTTGACGCTAACCCTACTTGTCCTGACGCTTACCCTACTTGTCCTGACGCTAACCCTACTTGTCCTGAAGCTAACCCTACTTGTCCTGACGCTAACCCTAGTTGTCCTGACGCTAACCCTTGTCCTGACGCTAACCCTAGTTGTCCTGACGCTAACCCTAGTTGTCCTGACGCTAACCCTAGATGTCCTGACGCTAACCCTACTTGTCCTGACGCTAACCCTAGTTGTCCTGACGCTAACCCTAGTTGTCCTGACGCTAACCCTAGATGTCCTGACGCTAACCCTACTTGTCCTGACGCTAACCCTAGTTGTCCTGACACTAACCCGAGTTGTCCTGACGCTAACCCTAGTTGTCCTGACGCTAACCCTAGTTGTCCTGGCGCTAACCCTAGTTGTCCTGACGCTAACCCTAGTTGTCCTGACGCTAACCCTAGTTGTCCTGACGCTAACCATAGTTGTCCTGACTCTAACCCTATTTGTCGTGACGCTAACCCTAGTTGTCCTGACTCTAACCCTAGTTGTCCTGACGCTAACCCTAGTTGTCCTGACGCTAACCCTAGTTGTCGTGACGCTAACCCTAGATGTCCTGACGCTAACCCTACTTGTCTTGACGCTAACCCTACTTGTCCTGACGCTTACCCTACTTGTCCTGACGCTAACCCTACTTGTCCTGAAGCTAACCCTACTTGTCCTGACGCTAACCCTAGTTGTCCTGACGCTAACCCTTGTCCTGACGCTAACCCTAGTTGTCCTGACGCTAACCCTAGTTGTCCTGACGCTAACCCTAGATGTCCTGACGCTAACCCTACTTGTCCTGACGCTAACCCTAGTTGTCCTGACGCTAACCCTAGTTGTCCTGACGCTAACCCTAGATGTCCTGACGCTAACCCTACTTGTCCTGACGCTAACCCTAGTTGTCCTGACACTAACCCGAGTTGTCCTGACGCTAACCCTAGTTGTCCTGACGCTAACCCTAGTTGTCCTGGCGCTAACCCTAGTTGTCCTGACGCTAACCCTAGTTGTCCTGACGCTAACCCTAGTTGTCCTGACGCTAACCATAGTTGTCCTGACTCTAACCCTATTTGTCGTGACGCTAACCCTAGTTGTCCTGACTCTAACCCTAGTTGTCCTGACGCTAACCCTAGTTGTCCTGACGCTAACCCTAGTTGTCGTGACGCTAACCCTAGTTGTCCTGACGCTAACCCTACTTGTCCTGACGCTAACCCTAGTTGTCCTGACACTAACCCGAGTTGTCCTGACGCTAACCCTAGTTGTCCTGACGCTAACCCTAGTTGTCCTGGCGCTAACCCTAGTTGTCCTGACGCTAACCCTAGTTGTCCTGACGCTAACCCTAGTTGTCCTGACGCTAACCATAGTTGTCTTGACGCTAACCCTACTTGTCCTGACGCTAACCCTACTTGTCCTGAAGCTAACCCTACTTGTCCTGACGCTAACCCTAGTTGTCCTGATGCTAACCCTTGTTGTCCTGACGCTAACCCTAGTTGTCCTGACGCTAATCCTAGTTGTCCTGACGCTAATCCTAGATGTCCTGACGCTAACCCTACTTGTCCTGACGCTAACCCTAGTTGTCCTGACGCTAACCCTAGTTGTCCTGACGCTAACCCTAGTTGTCCTGACGCTAACCCTACTTGTCCTGACGCTAACCCTAGTTGTCCTGACGCTAACCCTAGTTGTCCTGACGCTAACCCTAGTTGTCCTGACGCTAACCCTAGTTGTCCTGACGCTAACCCTAGTTGTCCTGACGCTAACCCTACTTGTCTTGACGCTAACCCTACTTGTCCTGACGCTAACCCTACTTGTCCTGACGCTAACCCTAGTTGTCCTGACGCTAACCCTAGTTGTCCTGATGCTAACCCTAGTTGTCCTGACGCTAACCCTAGTTGTCCTGACGCTAATCCTAGTTGTCCTGACGCTAACCCTAGTTGTCCTGACGCTAACCCTAGTTGTCCTGACGCTAACCCTACTTGTCCTGACGCTAACCCAAGTTGTCCTGACGCTAACCCTAGATGTCCTGACGCTAACCCTACTTGTCCTGACGCTAACCCTAGTTGTCCTGACGCTAACCCGAGTTGTCCTGACGCTAACCCTAGTTGTCCTGACGCTAACCCTAGTTGTCCTGGCGCTAACCCTAGTTGTCCTGACGCTAACCCTAGTTGTCCTGACGCTAACCCTAGTTGTCCTGACGCTAACCCTATTTGTCGTGACGCTAACCCTAGTTGTCCTGACTCTAACCCTAGTTGTCCTGACGCTAACCCTAGTTGTCCTGACTCTAACCCTAATTGTCCTGATGGTAACCCTAGTTGTCCTGACGCTAACCCTAGTTGTCGTGACGCTAACCCTAGTTGTCGTGACGCTAACCCGAGTTGTCCTGACGCTAACCCTAGTTGTCCTGACGCTAACCCTAGTTGTCGTGACGCTAACCCTAGTTGTCCTGACGCTAACCCTAGTTGTCCTGATGCTAACCCTAGTTGTCGTGACGCTAACCCTAGTTGTCCTGACGCTAACCCGAGTTGTCCTGACGCTAACCCTAGTTGTCCTGACGCTAACCCTAGTTGTCCTGACGCTAACCCTAGTTGTCGTGACGCTAACCCTAGTTGTCCTGACGCTAACCATAGTTGTCCTGACGCTAACCCTAGTTGTCCTGACGCTAACCCTAGTTTTCCTGACGCTAACCCTAGTTGTTCTGACGCTAACCCTAGTTGTCGTGACGCTAACCCTAGGTGTCCTGACGCTAACCCTAGTTGTCCTGACGCTAACCCTAGTTGTCCTGACTCTAACCCTAATTGTCCTGACGGTAACCCTAGTTGTCCTGACGCTAACCCTAGTTGTCCTGACGCTAACCCTAGTTGTCGTGACGCTAACCCTAGTTGTCCTGACGCTAACCCTAGTTGTCCTGACGCTAACCCTAGTTGTCGTGACGCTAACCCTAGTTGTCCTGACGCTAACCCTAGATGTCCTGACGCTAACCCTACTTGTCTTGACGGTAACCCTACTTGTCCTGACGCTAACCCTACTTGTCCTGAAGCTAACCCTACTTGTCCTGACGCTAACCCTAGTTGTCCTGACGCTAACCCTTGTTGTCCTGACGCTAACCCTAGTTGTCCTGACGCTAACCCTAGTTGTCCTGACGCTAACCCTAGTTGTCCTGACGCTAACCCTAGTTGTCCTGACGCTAACCCTAGTTGTCCTGACACTAACCCTAGTTGTCGTGACGCTAACCCTAGTTGTCCTGACGCTAACCCTAGTTGTCCTGACGCTAACCCTAGTTGTCCTGACGCTAACCCTAGTTATCCTGACGCTAACCCTAGTTGTCCTGACGCTAATCCTAGTTGTCCTTACGCTAACCCTAGTTGTCCTGACGCTAACCCTAGTTGTCCTGACGCTAACCCGAGTTGTCCTGACGCTAACCCTAGTTGTCCTGACGCTAACCCTAGTTGTCCTGACGCTAACCCTAGTTGTCCTGACGCTAACCCTAGTTGTTGTGACGGTAACCCTAGTTGTCCTGACGCTAACCCTAGTTGTCCTGTCGCTAACCCTAGTTGTCCTGACTCTAACCCTAGTTGTCCTGACGGTAACCCTAGTTGTCCTGACGCTAACCCTAGTTGTCCTGACGCTAACCCTAGTTGTCGTGACGCTAACCCTAGTTGTCCTGACGCTAACCCTAGTTGTCCTGACGCTAACCCTAGTTGTCCTGACGCTAACCCTAGTTGTTCTGACGCTAACCCTAGTTGTCGTGACGCTAACCCTAGGTGTCCTGACGCTAACCCTAGTTGTCGTGACGCTAACCCTAGTTGTCCTGACGCTAACCCTAGTTGTCCTGACGCTAACCCTAGTTGTCCTGACGCTAACCCTAGTTGTCCTGACGCTAACCCTAGTTGTCCTGACGCTATCCCTAGTTGTCCTGACGCTAACCCTAGTTGTCCTGACGCTAACCCTAGTTGTCCTGACTCTACCCCTAGTTGTCCTGACGGTAACCCTAGTTGTCCTGACGCTAACCCTAGTTGTCCTGACGCTAACCCTAGTTGTCCTGACGCTAACCCTAGTTGTCCTGACGCTAACCCTAGTTGTCGTGACGCTAACCCTAGTTGTCGTGACGCTAACCCTAGTTGTCCTGACGCTAACCCTAGTTGTCCTGACGCTAACCCTAGTTGTCCTGACGCTAACCCTACTTGTCTTGACGCTAACCCTACTTGTCCTGACGCTAACCCTACTTGTCCTGACGCTAACCCTAGTTGTCCTGACGCTAACCCTAGTTGTCCTGACGCTAATCCTAGTTGTCCTGACGCTAACCCTAGTTGTCCTGACGCTAACCCTAGTTGTCCTGACGCTAACCCTAGTTGTCCTGACGCTAACCCTACTTGTCCTGACGCTAACCCTACTTGTCCTGACGCTAACCCTAGTTGTCCTGACGCTAACCCTAGATGTCCTGACGCTAACCCTACTTGTCCTGACGCTAACCCTAGTTGTCCTGACGCTAACCCTAGTTGTCCTGACGCTAACCCTAGTTGTCCTGACGCTAACCCTAGTTGTCCTGACGCTAACCCTAGTTGTCCTGACTCTAACCCTAATTGTCCTGACGGTAACCCTAGTTGTCCTGACGCTAACCCTAGTTGTCGTGACGCTAACCCTAGTTGTCCTGACGCTAACCCTAGTTGTCCTGACGCTAACCCTAGTTGTCGTGACGCTAACCCTAGTTGTCCTGACGCTAACCCTAGATGTCCTGACGCTAACCCTACTTGTCTTGACGCTAACCCTACTTGTCCTGACGCTAACCCTACTTGTCCTGACGCTAACCCTACTTGTCCTGAAGCTAACCCTACTTGTCCTGACGCTAACCCTAGTTGTCCTGACGCTAACCCTTGTCCTGACGCTAACCCTAGTTGTCCTGACGCTAACCCTAGTTGTCCTGACACTAACCCGAGTTGTCCTGACGCTAACCCTAGTTGTCCTGACGCTAACCCTAGTTGTCCTGGCGCTAACCCTAGTTGTCCTGACGCTAACCCTAGTTGTCCTGACGCTAACCATAGTTGTCCTGACTCTAACCCTATTTGTCGTGACGCTAAACCTAGTTGTCCTGACTCTAACCCTAGTTGTCCTGACGCTAACCCTAGTTGTCCTGACGCTAACCCTAGTTGTCGTGACGCTAACCCTAGTTGTCCTGACGCTAACCCTACTTGTCCTGACGCTAACCCTAGTTGTCCTGACACTAACCCGAGTTGTCCTGACGCTAACCCTAGTTGTCCTGACGCTAACCCTAGTTGTCCTGGCGCTAACCCTAGTTGTCCTGACGCTAACCCTAGTTGTCCTGACGCTAACCCTAGTTGTCCTGACGCTAACCATAGTTGTCTTGACGCTAACCCTACTTGTCCTGACACTAACCCTACTTGTCCTGAAGCTAACCCTACTTGTCCTGACGCTAACCCTAGTTGTCCTGACGCTAACCCTTGTTGTCCTGACGCTAACCCTAGTTGTCCTGACGCTAATCCTAGATGTCCTGACGCTAACCCTACTTGTCCTGACGCTAACCCTAGTTGTCCTGACGCTAACCCTAGTTGTCCTGACGCTAACCCTAGTTGTCCTGACGCTAACCCTACTTGTCCTGACGCTAACCCTAGTTGTCCTGACGCTAATCCTAGTTGTCCTGACGCTAACCCTAGTTGTCCTGACGCTAACCCTAGTTGTCCTGACGCTAACCCTACTTGTCCTGACGCTAACCCAAGTTGTCCTGACGCTAACCCTAGATGTCCTGACGCTAACCCTACTTGTCCTGACGCTAACCCTAGTTGTCCTGACACTAACCCGAGTTGTCCTGACGCTAACCCTAGTTGTCCTGACGCTAACCCTAGTTGTCCTGGCGCTAACCCTAGTTGTCCTGACGCTAACCCTAGTTGTCCTGACGCTAACCCTAGTTGTCCTGACGCTAACCCTATTTGTCGTGACGCTAACCCTAGTTGTCCTGACTCTAACCCTAGTTGTCCTGACGCTAACCCTAGTTGTCCTGACTCTAACCCTAATTGTCCTGATGGTAACCCTAGTTGTCCTGACGCTAACCCTAGTTGTCGTGACGCTAACCCTAGTTGTCGTGACGCTAACCCGAGTTGTCCTGACGCTAACCCTAGTTGTCCTGACGCTAACCCTAGTTGTCGTGACGCTAACCCTAGTTGTCCTGACGCTAACCCTAGTTGTCCTGATGCTAACCCTAGTTGTCGTGACGCTAACCCTAGTTGTCCTGACGCTAACCCGAGTTGTCCTGACGCTAACCCTAGTTGTCCTGACGCTAACCCTAGTTGTCGTGACGCTAACCCTAGTTGTCGTGACGCTAACCCTAGTTGTCCTGACGCTAACCATAGTTGTCCTGACGCTAACCCTAGTTGTCCTGACGCTAACCCTAGTTTTCCTGACGCTAACCCTAGTTGTTCTGACGCTAACCCTAGTTGTCGTGACGCTAACCCTAGGTGTCCTGACGCTAACCCTAGTTGTCCTGACGCTAACCCTAGTTGTCCTGACTCTAACCCTAATTGTCCTGACGGTAACCCTAGTTGTCCTGACGCTAACCCTAGTTGTCCTGACGCTAACCCTAGTTGTCGTGACGCTAACCCTAGTTGTCCTGACGCTAACCCTAGTTGTCCTGACGCTAACCCTAGTTGTCGTGACGCTAACCCTAGTTGTCCTGACGCTAACCCTAGATGTCCTGACGCTAACCCTACTTGTCTTGACGGTAACCCTACTTGTCCTGACGCTAACCCTACTTGTCCTGAAGCTAACCCTACTTGTCCTGACGCTAACCCTAGTTGTCCTGACGCTAACCCTTGTTGTCCTGACGCTAACCCTAGTTGTCCTGACGCTAACCCTAGTTGTCCTGACGCTAACCCTAGTTGTCCTGACGCTAACCCTAGTTGTCCTGACGCTAACCCTAGTTGTCCTGACGCTAACCCTAGTTGTCCTGACGCTAACCCTAGTTGTCGTGACGCTAACCCTAGTTGTCGTGACGCTAACCCTAGTTGTCCTGACGCTAACCCTAGTTGTCCTGAGGCTAACCCTAGTTGTCCTGACTCTAACCCTAGTTGTCCTGACGGTAACCCTAGTTGTCCTGACGCTAACCCTAGTTGTCCTGACGCTAACCCTAGTTGTCGTGACGCTAACCCTAGTTGTCGTGATGCTAACCCTAGTTGTCGTGACGCTAACCCGAGTTGTCCTGACGCTAACCCGAGTTGTCCTGACGCTAACCCGAGTTGTCGTGACGCTAACCCTAGTTGTCGTGACGCTAACCCTAGTTGTCCTGATGCTAACCCTAGTTGTCGTGACGCTAACCCTAGTTGTCCTGACGCTAACCCTAGTTGTCCTGACGCTAACCCGAGTTGTCCTGACGCTAACCCTAGTTGTCCTGACGCTAACCCGAGTTGTCCTGACGCTAACCCTAGTTGTCCTGACGCTAACCCTAGTTGTCCTGACGCTAACCCTAGTTGTCCTGACGCTAACCCTAGTTGTCCTGACGCTAACCCTAGTTGTCGTGACGCTAACCCTAGTTGTCGTGACGCTAACCCGAGTTGTCGTGACGCTAACCCGAGTTGTCCTGACGCTAACCCTAGTTGTCGTGACGCTAACCCTAGTTGTCGTGACGCTAACCCTAGTTGTCCTGACGCTAACCCTAGTTGTCCTGACGCTAACCCGAGTTGTCCTGACGCTAACCCTAGTTGTCCTGACGCTAACCCTAGTTGTCCTGACGCTAACCCTAGTTGTCGTAACGCTAACCCTAGTTGTCCTGACGCTAACCCTAGTTGTCCTGACGCTAACCCTAGTTGTCCTGACGCTAACCCTAGTTGTCGTGACGCTAACCCTAGTTGTCGTGACGCTAACCCTAGTTGTTCTGACGCTAACCCTAGTTGTCGTGACGCTAACCCTAGGTGTCCTGACGCTAACCCTAGTTGTCGTGACGCTAACCCTAGTTGTCCTGACGCTAACCCTAGTTGTCCTGACGCTAACCCTAGTTGTCCTGACGCTAACCCTAGTTGTCGTGACGCTAACCCTAGTTGTCCTGACGCTAACCCTAGTTGTCCTGACGCTAACCCTAGTTGTCCTGACGCTAACCGTAGTTGTCGTGACGCTAACCCTAGTTGTCCTGACGCTAACCCTAGTTGTCCTGGCGCTAACCCTAGTTGTCCTGGCGCTAACCCTAGTTGTCCTGACGCTAACCCTAGTTGTCCTGACTGTAACCCTAGTTGTCCTGACGCTAACCCTAGTTGTCCTGACGCTAACCCTTGTTGTCCTGACGCTAACCCTAGTTGTCGTGACGCTAACCCTAGTTGTCGTGACGCTAACCCTAGTTGTCCTGACGCTAACCCTAGTTGTCCTGACGCTAACCCTAGTTGTCCTGACGCTAACCCTACTTGTCTTGACGCTAACCCTACTTGTCCTGACGCTAACCCTACTTGTCCTGACGCTAACCCTAGTTGTCCTGACGCTAACCCTAGTTGTCCTGACACTAACCCTAGTTGTCCTGACGCTAATCCTAGTTGTCCTTACGCTAACCCTAGTTGTACTGACGCTAACCCTAGTTGTCCTGACGCTAACCCGAGTTGTCCTGACGCTAACCCTAGTTGTCGTGACGCTAACCCTAGTTGTCCTGACGCTAACCCTAGTTGTCCTGACGCTAACCCTAGTTGTCCTGTCGCTAACCCTAGTTGTCCTGACTCTAACCCTAGTTGTCCTGACGGTAACCCTAGTTGTCCTGACGCTAACCCTAGTTGTCCTGACGTTAACCCTAGTTGTCGTGACGCTAACCCTAGTTGTCCTGACGCTAACCCTAGTTGTCCTGACGCTAACCCTAGTTGTCCTGACGCTAACCCTAGTTGTTCTGACGCTAACCCTAGTTGTCGTGACGCTAACCCTAGGTGTCCTGACGCTAACCCTAGTTGTCGAGACGCTAACCCTAGTTGTCCTGACGCTAACCCTAGTTGTTCTGACGCTAACCCTAGTTGTCCTGACGCTAACCCTAGTTGTCCTGACGCTAACCCTAGTTGTCCTGGCGCTAACCCTAGTTGTCCTGACGCTAACCCTAGTTGTCCTGACGCTAACCCTAGTTGTCCTGATGCTAACCCTAGTTGTCCTGACGCTAACCCTAGTTGTCCTGACGCTAACCCTATTTGTCGTGACGCTAACCCTAGTTGTCCTGACGCTAACCCTAGTTGTCCTGACGCTAACCCTAGTTGTCCTGACTCTAACCCTAATTGTCCTGACGGTAACCCTAGTTGTCCTGACGCTAACCCTAGTTGTCCTGACGCTAACCCTAGTTGTCGTGACGCTAACCCTAGTTGTCCTGACGCTAACCCTAGTTGTCCTGACGCTAACCCTAGTTGTCGTGACGCTAACCCTAGTTGTCCTGACGCTAACCCTAGATGTCCTGAAGCTAACCCTACTTGTCTTGACGCTAACCCTACTTGTCCTGACGCTAACCCTACTTGTCCTGACGCTAACCCTACTTGTCCTGAAGCTAACCCTACTTGTCCTGACGCTAACCCTAGTTGTCCTGACGCTAACCCTTGTCCTGACGCTAACCCTAGTTGTCCTGACGCTAACCCTAGTTGTCCTGACGCTAATCCTAGTTGTCCTGACGCTAACCCTACTTGTCCTGACGCTAACCCTAGTTGTCCTGACGCTAACCCTAGTTGTCCTGATGCTAACCCTAGTTGTCCTGACGCTAACCCTAGTTGTCCTGACGCTAACCCTAGTTGTCCTGACGCTAACCCTAGTTGTCGTGACGCTAACCCTAGTTGTCCTGACGCTAACCCTATTTGTCGTGACGCTAACCCTAGTTGTCCTGACGCTAACCCTAGTTGTCCTGACGCTAACCCTAGTTGTCCTGACGCTAACCCTAGTTGTCCTGACTCTAACCCTAATTGTCCTGATGGTAACCCTAGTTGTCCTGACGCTAACCCTAGTTGTCCTGACGCTAACCCTAGTTGTCGCGACGCTAACCCTAGTTGTCCTGACGCTAACCCTAGTTGTCCTGACGCTAACCCTAGTTGTCGTGACGCTAACCCTAGTTGTCCTGACGCTATCCCTAGTTGTCCTGACGCTAACCCTAGTTGTCCTGACGCTAACCCTAGTTGTCCTGACGCTAACCCTACTTGTCTTGACGCTAACCCTACTTGTCCTGACGCTAACCCTACTTGTCCTGACGCTAACCCTAGTTGTCCTGACGCTAACCCTAGTTGTCCTGACGCTAATCCTAGTTGTCCTGACGCTAACCCTAGTTGTCCTGACGCTAACCCTAGTTGTCCTGACGCTAACCCTAGTTGTCCTGACGCTAACCCTAGTTGTCCTGACGCTAACCCTACTTGTCCTGACGCTAACCCTAGTTGTCCTGACGCTAACCCTAGATGTCCTGACGCTAACCCTAGTTGTCCTGACACTAACCCGAGTTGTCCTGACGCTAACCCTAGTTGTCCTGACGCTAACCCTAGTTGTCCTGGCGCTAACCCTAGTTGTCCTGACGCTAACCCTAGTTGTCCTGACGCTAACCCTAGTTGTCCTGACGCTAACCCTAGTTGTCCTGACGCTAACCCTATTTGTCGTGACGCTAACCCTAGTTGTCCTGACGCTAACCCTAGTGTCCTGACGCTAACCCTAGTTGTCCTGACGCTAACCCTAGTTGTCCTGACGCTAACCCTAGTTGTCCTGACTCTAACCCTAATTGTCCTGACGGTAACCCTAGTTGTCGTGACGCTAACCCTAGTTGTCGTGACGCTAACCCTAGTTGTCCTGACGCTAACCCTAGTTGTCCTGACGCTAACCCTAGTTGTCCTGATGCTAACCCTAGTTGTCCTGACGCTAACCCTAGTTGTCCTGACTCTAACCCTAATTGTCCTGACGGTAACCCTAGTTGTCCTGACGGTAACCCTAGTTGTCCTGACGCTAACCCTAGTTGTCCTGACGCTAACCCTAGTTGTCCTGACGCTAACCCTAGTTGTCGTGACGCTAACCCTAGTTGTCGTGACGCTAACCCTAGTTGTCCTGACGCTAACCCTAGTTGTCCTGACGCTAACCCTAGTTGTCCTGACGCTAACCCTACTTGTCTTGACGCTAACCCTACTTGTCCTGACGCTAACCCTACTTGTCCTGAAGCTAACCCTACTTGTCCTGACGCTAACCCTAGTTGTCCTGACGCTAACCCTTGTTGTCCTGACGCTAACCCTAGTTGTCCTGACGCTAACCCTAGTTGTCCTGACGCTAATCCTAGTTGTCCTGACGCTAACCCTACTTGTCCTGACGCTAACCCTAGTTGTCCTGACGCTAACCCTAGTTGTCCTGACGCTAACCCTACTTGTCCTGACGCTAACCCTAGTTGTCCTGACGCTAACCCTAGTTGTCCTGACGCTAACCCTAGTTGTCCTGACGCTAACCCTAGTTGTCCTGACGCTAACCCTACTTGTCTTGACGCTAACCCTACTTGTCCTGACGCTAACCCTACTTGTCCTGACGCTAACCCTAGTTGTCCTGACGCTAACCCTAGTTGTCCTGACGCTAACCCTAGTTGTCCTGACGCTAACCCTAGTTGTCCTGACGCTAACCCTAGTTGTCCTGACGCTAACCCTAGTTGTCCTGACGCTAACCCTACTTGTCCTGACGCTAACCCAAGTTGTCCTGACGCTAACCCTAGATGTCCTGACGCTAACCCTACTTGTCCTGACGCTAACCCTAGTTGTCCTGACACTAACCCGAGTTGTCCTGACGCTAACCCTAGTTGTCCTGACGCTAACCCTAGTTGTCCTGGCGCTAACCCTAGTTGTCCTGACGCTAACCCTAGTTGTCCTGACGCTAACCCTAGTTGTCCTGACGCTAACCCTTGTTGTCCTGACGCTAACCCTAGTTGTCCTGACGCTAACCCTACTTGTCCTGACGCTAACCCTAGTTGTCCTGACGCTAACCCTAGTTGTCGTGACGCTAACCCTAGTTGTCCTGACGCTAACCCTAGATGTCCTGACGCTAACCCTACTTGTCTTGACGCTAACCCTACTTGTCCTGACGCTAACCCTACTTGTCCTGAAGCTAACCCTACTTGTCCTGACGCTAACCCTAGTTGTCCTGACGCTAACCCTTGTTGTCCTGACGCTAACCCTAGTTGTCCTGACGCTAACCCTACTTGTCCTGACGCTAATCCTAGTTGTCCTGACGCTAACCCTACTTGTCCTGACGCTAACCCTAGTTGTCCTGACGCTAACCCTAGTTGTCCTGACGCTAACCCTACTTGTCCTGACGCTAACCCTAGTTGTCCTGACGCTAACCCTAGTTGTCCTGACGCTAACCCTAGTTGTCCTGACGCTAACCCTAGTTGTCCTGACGCTAACCCTACTTGTCTTGACGCTAACCCTACTTGTCCTGACGCTAACCCTACTTGTCCTGACGCTAACCCTACTTGTCCTGACGCTAACCCTAGTTGTCCTGACGCTAACCCTAGTTGTCCTGACGCTAACCCTAGTTGTCCTGACGCTAATCCTAGTTGTCCTGACGCTAACCCTAGTTGTCCTGACGCTAACCCTAGTTGTCCTGACGCTAACCCTACTTGTCCTGACGCTAACCCAAGTTGTCCTGACGCTAACCCTAGATGTCCTGACGCTAACCCTACTTGTCCTGACGCTAACCCTAGTTGTCCTGACGCTAACCCGAGTTGTCCTGACGCTAACCCTAGTTGTCCTGACGCTAACCCTAGTTGTCCTGACGCTAACCCTAGTTGTCCTGGCGCTAACCCTAGTTGTCCTGACGCTAACCCTAGTTGTCCTGACGCTAACCCTAGTTGTCCTGACGCTAACCCTATTTGTCGTGACGCTAACCCTAGTTGTCCTGACGCTAACCCTAGTTGTCCTGACGCTAACCCTAGTTGTCCTGACGCTAACCCTAGTTGTCCTGACTCTAACCCTAATTGTCCTGATGGTAACCCTAGTTGTCCTGACGCTAACCCTAGTTGTCCTGACGCTAACCCTAGTTGTCGTGACGCTAACCCTAGTTGTCCTGACGCTAACCCTAGTTGTCCTGACGCTAACCCTAGTTGTCCTGACGCTAACCCTAGTTATCCTGACGCTAACCCTAGATGTCCTGACGCTAACCCTACTTGTCTTGACGCTAACCCTACTTGTCTTGACGCTAACCCTACTTGTCCTGAAGCTAACCCTACTTGTCCTGACGCTAACCCGAGTTGTCCTGACGCTAACCCTAGTTGTCCTGACGCTAACCCTAGTTGTCCTGACGCTAACCCTAGTTGTCCTGACGCTAACCCTAGTTGTCCTGACTCTAACCCTAATTGTCCTGACGCTAACCCTAGTTGTCCTGACGCTAACCCTAGTTGTCGTGACGCTAACCCTAGTTGTCCTGACGCTAACCCTAGTTGTCCTGACGCTAACCCTAGTTGTCCTGACGCTAACCCTAGTTGTCCTGACGCTAACCCTAGTTGTCCTGACGCTAACCCTAGTTGTCCTGACGCTAACCCTAGTTATCCTGACGCTAACCCTAGATGTCCTGACGCTAACCCTAGTTGTCCTGACGCTAACCCTAGTTGTCGTGACGCTAACCCTAGTTGTCCTGACGCTAACCCTAGTTGTCCTGACGCTAACCCTAGTTGTCCTGACGCTAACCCTAGTTGTCCTGACGCTAACCCTAGTTGTCCTGACGCTAACCCTAGTTGTCCTGACTCTAACCCTAATTGTCCTGATGGTAACCCTAGTTGTCCTGACGCTAACCCTAGTTGTCCTGACGCTAACCCTAGTTGTCGTGACGCTAACCCTAGTTGTCCTGACGCTAACCCTAGTTGTCCTGACTCTAACCCTAATTGTCGTGATGCTAACCCTAGTTGTCCTGACGCTAACCCTAGTTGTCCTGACGCTAACCCTAGTTGTCCTGACGCTAACCCTAGTTGTCGTGACGCTAACCCTAGTTGTCCTGACGCTAACCCTAGTTGTCCTGACGCTAACCCTAGTTGTCCTGACGCTAACCCTAGTTGTCCTGATGCTAACCCTAGTTGTCCTGACGCTAACCCTAGTTGTCGTGACGCTAACCCTAGTTGTCCTGACGCTAACCCTAGTTGTCCTGACGCTAACCCTAGTTGTCGTGACGCTAACCCTAGTTGTCGTGACGCTAACCCTAGTTGTCGTGACGCTAACCCTAGTTGTCCTGACGCTAACCCTAGTTGTCCTGATGCTAACCCTAGTTGTCCTGACGCTAACCCTAGTTGTCCTGACGCTAACCCTAGTTGTCGTGACGCTAACCCTAGTTGTCCTGACGCTAACCCGAGTTGTCCTGACGCTAACCCTAGTTGTCCTGACGCTAACCCTAGTTGTCCTGACGCTAACCCTAGTTGTCGTGACGCTAACCCTAGTTGTCCTGATGCTAACCCTAGTTGTCCTGACGCTAACCCTAGTTGTCCTGACGCTAACCCTAGTTGTCGTGACGCTAACCCTAGTTGTCCTGACACTAACCCGAGTTGTCCTGACGCTAACCCTAGTTGTCCTGACGCTAACCCTAGTTGTCCTGGCGCTAACCCTAGTTGTCGTGACGCTAACCCTAGTTGTCCTGACGCTAACCCTAGTTGTCCTGACGCTAACCCTAGTTGTCCTGACGCTAACCCTAGTTATCCTGACGCTAACCCTAGATGTCCTGACGCTAACCCTAGTTGTCCTGACGCTAACCCTAGTTGTCGTGACGCTAACCCTAGTTGTCCTGACGCTAACCCTAGTTGTCCTGACGCTAACCCTAGTTGTCCTGACGCTAACCCTAGTTATCCTGACGCTAACCCTAGATGTCCTGACGCTAACCCTACTTGTCTTGACGCTAACCCTAGATGTCCTGACGCTAACCCTACTTGTCCTGACGCTAACCCTACTTGTCCTGACGCTAACCCTAGTTGTCCTGACGCTAACCCTAGTTGTCGTGACGCTAACCCTAGTTGTCGTGACGCTAACCCTAGTTGTCCTGACGCTAACCCTAGTTGTCCTGACGCTAACCCTAGTTGTCGTGACGCTAACCCTAGTTGTCGTGACGCTAACCCTAGTTGTCCTGACGCTAACCCTAGTTGTCCTGATGCTAACCCTAGTTGTCCTGACGCTAACCCTAGTTGTCCTGACGCTAACCCTAGTTGTCGTGACGCTAACCCTAGTTGTCCTGACGCTAACCCGAGTTGTCCTGACGCTAACCCTAGTTGTCCTGACGCTAACCCTAGTTGTCCTGACGCTAACCCTAGTTGTCCTGACACTAACCCGAGTTGTCCTGACGCTAACCCTAGTTGTCCTGACGCTAACCCTAGTTGTCCTGGCGCTAACCCTAGTTGTCCTGACGCTAACCCTAGTTGTCCTGACGCTAACCCTAGTTGTCCTGACGCTAACCCTAGTTGTCCTGACGCTAACCCTATTTGTCGTGACGCTAACCCTAGTTGTCCTGACGCTAACCCTAGTTGTCCTGACGCTAACCCTAGTTGTCCTGACGCTAACCCTAGTTGTCCTGACTCTAACCCTAATTGTCCTGATGGTAACCCTAGTTGTCCTGACGCTAACCCTAGTTGTCCTGACGCTAACCCTAGTTGTCGTGACGCTAACCCTAGTTGTCCTGACGCTAACCCTAGTTGTCCTGACGCTAACCCTAGTTATCCTGACGCTAACCCTAGATGTCCTGACGCTAACCCTACTTGTCTTGACGCTAACCCTACTTGTCCTGACGCTAACCCTACTTGTCCTGAAGCTAACCCTACTTGTCCTGACGCTAACCCTAGTTGTCCTGACGCTAACCCTTGTTGTCCTGACGCTAACCCTAGTTGTCCTGACGCTAACCCTAGTTGTCCTGACGCTAATCCTAGTTGTCCTGACGCTAACCCTACTTGTCTTGACGCTAACCCTAGTTGTCCTGACGCTAACCCTAGTTGTCCTGACGCTAACCCTACTTGTCCTGACGCTAACCCTAGTTGTCCTGACGCTAACCCTAGTTGTCCTGACGCTAACCCTAGTTGTCGTGACGCTAACCCTAGTTGTCCTGATGCTAACCCTAGTTGTCCTGACGCTAACCCTAGTTGTCCTGACGCTAACCCTAGTTGTCGTGACGCTAACCCTAGTTGTCCTGACGCTAACCCTAGTTGTCCTGACGCTAACCCTAGTTGTCCTGACGCTAACCCTAGTTGTCGTGACGCTAACCCTAGTTGTCCTGACGCTAACCCTAGTTGTCCTGATGCTAACCCTAGTTGTCCTGACGCTAACCCTAGTTGTCCTGACGCTAAGCCTAGTTGTCCTGACGCTAACCCTAGTTGTCCTGACCCTAAACCTAGTTGTCGTGACGCTAACCCTAGTTGTCGTGACGCTAACCCTAGTTGTCCTGACGCTAACCCTAGTTGTCCTGACGCTAACCCTAGTTGTCCTGACGCTAACCCTAGTTGTCCTGACGCTAACCCTAGTTGTCGTGACGCTAACCCTAGATGTCCTGACGCTAATCCTAGTTGTCGTGACGCTAACCCTAGTTGTCCTGACGCTAACCCTAGTTGTCCTGACGCTAACCCTAGTTGTCCTGACGCTAACCCTAGTTGTCCTGACGCTAACCCTAGTTGTCCTGACGCTAACCCTAGTTGTCCTGACTCTAACCCTAGTTGTCCTGACGGTAACCCTAGTTGTCCTGACGCTAACCCTAGTTGTCCTGACGCTAACCCTAGTTGTCGTGACGCTAACCCTAGTTGTCGTGACGCTAACCCTAGTTGTCCTGACGCTAACCCTAGTTGTCCTGACGCTAACCCTAGTTGTCGTGACGCTAAACCTAGTTGTCCTGACGCTAACCCTAGTTGTCCTGACGCTAACCCTAGTTGTCCTGACGCTAACCCTAGTTGTCATGACGCTAACCCTAGTTGTCCTGACGCTAACCCTAGTTGTCGTGACGCTAACCCTAGTTGTCGTGACGCTAACCCTAGTTGTCCTGACGCTAACCCTAGTTGTCCTGACGCTAACCCTAGTTGTCCTGACGCTAACCCTAGTTGTCGTGACTCTAACCCTAGTTGTCCTGACGCTAACCCTAGTTGTCCTGACGCTAACCCTAGTTGTCGTGACGCTAACCCTAGTTGTCGTGACGCTAACCCTAGTTGTCGTGACGCTAACCCTAGTTGTCGTGACGCTAACCCTAGTTGTCCTGACGCTAACCCTACTTGTCCTGACGCTAACCCTAGATGTCCTGACGCTAACCCTACTTGTCCTGACGCTAACCCTAGTTGTCCTGACACTAACCCGAGTTGTCCTGACGCTAACCCTAGTTGTCCTGACGCTAACCCTAGTTGTCCTGACGCTAACCCTAGTTGTCCTGACTCTAACCCTAGTTGTCCTGACGGTAACCCTAGTTGTCCTGACGCTAACCCTAGTTGTCCTGACGCTAACCCTAGTTGTCGTGACGCTAACCCTAGTTGTCGTGACGCTAACCCTAGTTGTCCTGACGCTAACCCTAGTTGTCCTGACGCTAACCCTAGTTGTCGTGACGCTAAACCTAGTTGTCCTGACGCTAACCCTAGTTGTCCTGACGCTAACCCTAGTTGTCCTGACGCTAACCCTAGTTGTCATGACGCTAACCCTAGTTGTCCTGACGCTAACCCTAGTTGTCGTGACGCTAACCCTAGTTGTCGTGACGCTAACCCTAGTTGTCCTGACGCTAACCCTAGTTGTCCTGACGCTAACCCTAGTTGTCCTGACGCTAACCCTAGTTGTCGTGACTCTAACCCTAGTTGTCCTGACGCTAACCCTAGTTGTCCTGACGCTAACCCTAGTTGTCGTGACGCTAACCCTAGTTGTCGTGACGCTAACCCTAGTTGTCGTGACGCTAACCCTAGTTGTCGTGACGCTAACCCTAGTTGTCCTGACGCTAACCCTACTTGTCCTGACGCTAACCCTAGATGTCCTGACGCTAACCCTACTTGTCCTGACGCTAACCCTAGTTGTCCTGACACTAACCCGAGTTGTCCTGACGCTAACCCTAGTTGTCCTGACGCTAACCCTAGTTGTCCTGACGCTAACCCTAGTTGTCCTGACGCTAACCCTAGTTGTCCTGACGCTAACCCTACTTGTCCTGACGCTAACCCTAGATGTCCTGACGCTAACCCTACTTGTCCTGACGCTAACCCTAGTTGTCCTGACGCTAACCCGAGTTGTCCTGACGCTAACCCTAGTTGTCCTGACGCTAACCCTAGTTGTCCTGGCGCTAACCCTAGTTGTCCTGACGCTAACCCTAGTTGTCCTGACGCTAACCCTAGTTGTCCTGACGCTAACCCTAGTTGTCCTGACGCTAACCCTATTTGTCGTGACGCTAACCCTAGTTGTCCTGACGCTAACCCTAGTTGTCCTGACGCTAACCCTAGATGTCCTGACGCTAACCCTACTTGTCCTGACGCTAACCCTAGTTGTCCTGATGCTAACCCTAGTTGTCCTGACGCTAACCCTAGTTGTCCTGACGCTAACCCTAGTTGTCGTGACGCTAACCCTAGTTGTCCTGACGCTAACCCTAGTTGTCCTGACGCTAACCCTAGTTGTCCTGACGCTAACCCTAGTTGTCCTGACGCTAACCCTAGTTATCCTGACGCTAACCCTAGATGTCCTGACGCTAACCCTACTTGTCTTGACGCTAACCCTACTTGTCCTGACGCTAACCCTACTTGTCCTGAAGCTAACCCTACTTGTCCTGACGCTAACCCTAGTTGTCCTGACGCTAACCCTTGTTGTCCTGACGCTAACCCTAGTTGTCCTGACGCTAACCCTACTTGTCCTGACGCTAACCCTAGTTGTCCTGACGCTAACCCTAGTTGTCCTGACGCTAACCCTAGTTGTCCTGACGCTAACCCTAGTTGTCCTGACGCTAACCCTAGTTGTCCTGACGCTAACCCTAGTTGTCCTGATGCTAACCCTAGTTGTCCTGACGCTAACCCTAGTTGTCCTGACGCTAACCCTAGTTGTCGTGACGCTAACCCTAGTTGTCCTGACGCTAACCCTAGTTGTCCTGACGCTAACCCTAGTTGTCCTGACGCTAACCCTAGTTGTCGTGACGCTAACCCTAGTTGTCCTGACGCTAACCCTAGTTGTCCTGACGCTAACCCTAGTTGTCCTGACGCTAACCCTAGTTGTCCTGACGCTAAGCCTAGTTGTCCTGACGCTAACCCTAGTTGTCCTGACCCTAAACCTAGTTGTCGTGACGCTAACCCTAGTTGTCCTGACGCTAACCCTAGTTGTCCTGACGCTAACCCTAGTTGTCCTGACGCTAACCCTAGTTGTCCTGACGCTAACCCTAGTTGTCCTGACGCTAACCCTAGTTGTCGTGACGCTAACCCTAGATGTCCTGACGCTAATCCTAGTTGTCGTGACGCTAACCCTAGTTGTCCTGACGCTAACCCTAGTTTTCCTGACGCTAACCCTAGTTGTCCTGACGCTAACCCTAGTTGTCCTGACGCTAACCCTAGTTGTCCTGATGCTAACCCTAGTTGTCCTGACTCTAACCCTAGTTGTCCTGACGGTAACCCTAGTTGTCCTGACGCTAACCCTAGTTGTCCTGACGCTAACCCTAGTTGTCCTGACGCTAACCCTAGTTGTCGTGACGCTAACCCTAGTTGTCGTGACGCTAACCCTAGTTGTCCTGACGCTAATCCTAGTTGTCCTGACGCTAACCCTAGTTGTCGTGACGCTAAACCTAGTTGTCCTGACGCTAACCCTAGTTGTCCTGACGCTAACCCTAGTTGTCCTGACGCTAACCCTAGTTGTCGTGACGCTAACCCTAGTTGTCGTGACGCTAACCCTAGTTGTCCTGACGCTAACCCTAGTTGTCCTGACGCTAACCCTAGTTGTCCTGACGCTAACCCTAGTTGTCGTGACTCTAACCCTAGTTGTCCTGACGCTAACCCTAGTTGTCCTGACGCTAACCCTAGTTGTCCTGACACTAACCCTAGTTGTCGTGACGCTAACCCTAGTTGTCCTGACGCTAACCCTAGTTGTCCTGACGCTAACCCTACTTGTCCTGACGCTAAACCAAGTTGTCCTGACGCTAACCCTAGATGTCCTGACGCTAACCCTACTTGTCCTGACGCTAACCCTAGTTGTCCTGACACTAACCCGAGTTGTCCTGACGCTAACCCTAGTTGTCCTGACGCTAACCCTAGTTGTCCTGACGCTAACCCTAGTTGTCCTGACGCTAACCCTACTTGTCCTGACGCTAACCCTAGTTGTCCTGACGCTAACCCTAGATGTCCTGACGCTAACCCTACTTGTCCTGATGCTAACCCTAGTTGTCCTGACGCTAACCCGAGTTGTCCTGACGCTAACCCTAGTTGTCCTGACGCTAACCCTAGTTGTCCTGGCGCTAACCCTAGTTGTCCTGACGCTAACCCTAGTTGTCCTGACGCTAACCCTAGTTGTCCTGACGCTAACCCTAGTTGTCCTGACGCTAACCCTAGTTGTCCTGACGCTAACCCTAGTTGTCCTGACGCTAACCCTAGTTGTCCTGACGCTAACCCTAGTTGTCCTGACGCTAACCCTAGATGTCCTGACGCTAACCCTACTTGTCCTGACGCTAACCCTAGTTGTCCTGACGCTAACCCTAGTTGTCCTGACGCTAACCCTAGTTGTCCTGACGCTAACCCTAGTTGTCCTGACGCTAACCCTAGTTGTCCTGACGCTAACCCTAGTTGTCCTGACGCTAACCCTAGTTGTCCTGACGCTAACCCTAGTTGTCCTGACGCTAACCCTAGTTGTCCTGACGCTAACCCTAGTTGTCCTGACGCTAACCCGAGTTGTCCTGACGCTAACCCTAGTTGTCGTGACGCAAACCCTAGTTGTCGTGACGCTAACCCTAGTTGTCCTGACGCTAACCCTAGTTGTCCTGACGCTAACCCTAGTTGTCGTGACGCTAACCCTAGTTGTCGTGACGCTAACCCTAGTTGTCCTGACGCTAACCCTAGTTGTCCTGACGCTAACCCTAGTTGTCCTGACGCTAACCCTAGTTGTCCTGACGCTAACCCTAGTTGTCCTGATGCTAACCCTAGTTGTCGTGACGCTAACCCTAGTTGTCCTGATGCTAACCCTAGTTGTTGTGAGGCTAACCCTAGTTGTCCTGACGCTAACCCTAGTTGTCCTGACGCTAACCCTAGTTGTCCTGATGCTAACCCTAGTTGTCCTGACGCTAACCCTAGTTGTCCTGACGCTAACCCTAGTTGTCCTGACGCTAACCCTAGATGTCCTGACGCTAACCCTACTTGTCCTGACGCTAACCCTAGTTGTCCTGATGCTAACCCTAGTTGTCCTGACGCTAACCCTAGTTGTCCTGACGCTAACCCTAGTTGTCGTGACGCTAACCCTAGTTGTCCTGATGCTAACCCTAGTTGTCCTGACGCTAACCCTAGTTGTCCTGACGCTAACCCTAGTTGTCCTGACGCTAACCCGAGTTGTCCTGACGCTAACCCTAGTTGTCGTGACGCAAACCCTAGTTGTCGTGACGCAAACCCTAGTTGTCGTGACGCTAACCCTAGTTGTCCTGACGCTAACCCTAGTTGTCCTGACGCTAACCCTAGTTGTCGTGACGCTAACCCTAGTTGTCCTGACGCTAACCCTAGTTGTCCTGACGCTAACCCTAGTTGTCCTGACGCTAACCCTAGTTGTCCTGACGCTAACCCTACTTTTCCTGACGCTAACCCTAGTTGTCCTGATGCTAACCCTAGATGTCCTGACGCTAACCCTACTTGTCCTGACGCTAACCCTAGTTGTCCTGACGCTAACCCTAGTTGTCCTGACGCTAACCCGAGTTGTCCTGACGCTAACCCTAGTTGTCCTGACGCTAACCCTAGTTGTCCTGGCGCTAACCCTAGTTGTCCTGACGCTAACCCTAGTTGTCCTGACGCTAACCCTAGTTGTCCTGACGCTAACCCTAGTTGTCCTGACGCTAACCCTAGTTGTCCTGACGCTAACCCTAGTTGTCCTGACGCTAACCCTAGTTGTCGTGACGCTAACCCTAGTTGTCGTGACGCTAACCCTAGTTGTCCTGACGCTAACCCTAGTTGTCGTGACGCTAACCCTAGTTGTCCTGACGCTAACCCTAGTTGTCCTGACGCTAACCCTAGTTGTCCTGACGCTAACCCTAGTTGTCCTGACGCTAACCCTAGTTGTCGTGACGCTAACCCTAGTTGTCCTGACACTAAGCCTAGTTGTCCTGACGCTAACCCTAGTTGTCCTGACGCTAAACCTAGTTGTCGTGACGCTAACCCTAGTTTTCCTGACTCTAACCCTAGTTGTCCTGACGCTAACCCTAGTTGTCCTGACGCTAACCCTAGTTGTCCTGACGCTAACCCTAGTTGTCGTGACGCTAACCCTAGTTGTCCTGACGCTAACCCTAGTTGTCCTGACGCTAAACCTAGTTGTCGTGACGCTAACCCTAGTTGTCCTGACGCTAACCCTAGTTGTCCTGACGCTAACCCTAGTTGTCCTGACGTTAACCCTAGTTGTCGTGAGGCTAACCCTAGTTGTCCTGACGCTAACCCTAGTTGTCGTGACGCTAACCCTAGTTGTCCTGACGCTAACCCTAGTTGTCCCGACGCTAACCCTAGATGTCCTGACGCTAACCCTAGTTGTCCTGACCCTAACCCTAGTTGTCCTGACGCTAACCCTAGTTGTCCTGACTCTATCCCTAGTTGTCCTGACGCTAACCCTAGTTGTCCTGACGCTAACCCTAGTTGTCCTGACGCTAACCCTAGTTGTCGTGACGCTAACCCTAGTTGTCGTGACGCTAACCCTAGTTGTCCTGACGCTAACCCTAGTTGTCCTGACGCTAACCCTAGTTGTCCTGACGCTAACCCTAGTTGTCCTTACGCTAGCCCTAGTTGTCCTGACGCTAACCCTAGTTGTCGTGACGCTAATCCTAGTTGTCCTGACGCTAACCCTAGTTGTCCTGACGCTAACCCTAGTTGTCCTGACGCTAACCCTAGTTGTCGTGACGCTAACCCTAGTTGTCCTGACGCTAACCCTAGTTGTCCTGACGCTAACCCTAGTTGTCGTGACGCTAACCCTAGTTGTCGTGACGCTAACCCTAGTTGTCGTGACGCTAACCCTAGTTGTCGTGACGCTAACCCTAGTTGTCCTGACGCTAACCCTAGTTGTCGTGACGCTAACCCTAGTTGTCCTGACGCTAACCCTAGTTGTCGTGACGCTAACCCTAGTTGTCCTGACGCTAACCCTAGTTGTCCTGACGCTAACCCTAGTTGTTCTGACGCTAACCCTAGTTGTTGTGACGCTAACCCTAGTTGTCCTGACGCTAACCCTAGTTGTGACGCTAACCCTAGTTGTCCTGACGCTAACCCTAGTTGTCCTGACGCTAACCCTAGTTGTCCTGACGCTAACCCTAGTTGTCGTGACGCTAACCCTAGTTGTCCTAACGCTAACCCTAGTTGTCCTGACGCTAACCCTAGTTGTCCTGACGCTAACCCTACTTGTCCTGACGCTAACCCTAGTTGTCGTGACGCTAACCCTAGTTGTCCTGACGCTAACCCTAGTTGTCCTGACTCTAACCCTAGTTGTCCTGACCCTAACAATAGTTGTCCTGACGCTAACCCTAGTTGTCCTGACGCTATCCCTAGTTGTCCTGACGCTAACCCTAGTTGTCCTGACGCTAACCCTAGTTGTCCTGACGCTAACCCTAGTTGTCGTGACGCTAACCCTAGTTGTCCTGACGCTAACCCTAGTTGTTCTGACGCTAACCCTAGTTGTTGTGACGCTAACCCTAGTTGTCCTGACGCTAACCCTAGTTGTGACGCTAACCCTAGTTGTCCTGACGCTAACCCTAGTTGTCCTGACGCTAACCCTAGTTGTCGTGACGCTAACCCTAGTTGTCCTAACGCTAACCCTAGTTGTCCTGACGCTAACCCTACTTGTCCTGACGCTAACCCTAGTTGTCCTGACGCTAACCCTAGTTGTCCTGACGCTAACCCTAGTTGTCCTGACGCTAATCCTAGTTGTCCTTACGCTAACCCTAGTTGTCCTGACGCTAACCCTAGTTGTCCTGACGCTAACCCTAGTTGTCCTGACGCTAACCTGAGTTGTCCTGACGCTAACCCTAGTTGTCCTGACGCTAACCCTAGTTGTCCTGACGCTAACCCTAGTTGTCCTGACGCTAACCCTAGTTGTCGTGACGCTAACCCTAGTTGTCCTGACGCTAACCCTAGTTGTCCTGACGCTAACCCTAGTTGTCCTGACGCTAACCCTAGTTGTCCTGACTCTAACCCTAGTTGTCCTGACGCTAACCCTAGTTTTCCTGACGCTAACCCTAGTTGTCGTGACGCTAACCCTAGTTGTCGTGACGCTAACCCTAGTTGTCGTGACGCTAACCCGATTTGTCCTGACGCTAACCCTAGTTGTCCTGAAGCTAACGCTAGTTGTCGTGATGCTAACCCTAGTTGTCCTGACGCTAACCCTAGTTGTCCTGATGCTAACCCTAGTTGTCGTGACGCTAACCCTAGTTGTCCTGACGCTAACCCGAGTTGTCCTGACGCTAACCCGAGTTGTCCTGACGCTAACCCTAGTTGTCCTGACGCTAACCCTAGTTGTCGTGACGCTAACCCTAGTTGTCCTGACGCTAACCCTAGTTGTCCTGACGCTAACCCTAGTTGTCCTGACGCTAACCCTAGTTGTCGTGACGCTAACCCTAGTTGTCCTGACGCTAACCCGAGTTGTCCTGACGCTAACCCTAGTTGTCCTGACGCTAACCCTAGTTGTCCTGACGCTAACCGTAGTTGTCGTGACGCTAACCCTAGTTGTCGTGACGCTAACCCTAGTTGTCCTGATGCTAACCCTAGTTGTTCTGACACTAAGCCTAGTTGTCCTGACGCTAACCCTAGTTGTCCTGACGCTAAACCTAGTTGTCGTGACGCTAACCCTAGTTGTCCTGAAGCTAACGCTAGTTGTCGTGATGCTAACCCTAGTTGTCCTGACGCTAACCCTAGTTGTCCTGATGCTAACCCTAGTTGTCGTGACGCTAACCCTAGTTGTCCTGACGCTAACCCGAGTTGTCCTGACGCTAACCCTAGTTGTCCTGACGCTAACCCTAGTTGTCCTGACGCTAACCCTAGTTGTCGTGACGCTAACCCTAGTTGTCCTGACGCTAACCCTAGTTGTCCTGACGCTAACCCTAGTTGTCCTGACGCTAACCCTAGTTGTCGTGACGCTAACCCTAGTTGTCCTGACGCTAACCCGAGTTGTCCTGACGCTAACCCTAGTTGTCCTGACGCTAACCCTAGTTGTCCTGACGCTAACCGTAGTTGTCGTGACGCTAACCCTAGTTGTCGTGACGCTAACCCTAGTTGTCCTGATGCTAACCCTAGTTGTTCTGACACTAAGCCTAGTTGTCCTGACGCTAACCCTAGTTGTCCTGACGCTAAACCTAGTTGTCGTGACGCTAACCCTAGTTGTCCTGACGCTATCCCTAGTTGTCCTGACGCTAACCCTAGTTGTCCTGACGCTAACCCTAGTTGTCGTGACGCTAACCCTAGTTGTCCTGACGCTAACCCTAGTTGTCCTGATGCTAACCCTAGTTGTCCTGACTCTAACCCTAGTTGTCCTGACGGTAACACTAGTTGTCCTGACGCTAACCCTAGTTGTCCTGATGCTAACCCTAGTTGTCCTGACGCTAACCCTAGTTGTCGTGACGCTAACCCTAGTTGTCGTGACGCTAACCCTAGTTGTCCTGACGCTAACCCTAGTTGTCCCGACGCTAACCCTAGATGTCCTGACGCTAACCCTAGATGTCCTGACCCTAACCCTAGTTGTCCTGACGCTAACCCTAGTTGTCCTGACTCTATCCCTAGTTGTCCTGACGCTAACCCTAGTTGTCCTGACGCTAACCCTAGTTGTCTTGACGCTAACCCTAGTTGTCGTGACGCTAACCCTAGTTGTCCTGACGCTAACCCTAGTTGTCCTGACGCTAACCCTAGTTGTCCTGACGCTAACCCTAGTTGTCCTGACGCTAACCCTAGTTGTCCTGACGCTAACCCTAGTTGTCCTTACGCTAGCCCTAGTTGTCCTGACGCTAGCCCTAGTTGTCGTGACGCTAATCCTAGTTGTCCTGACGCTAACCCTAGTTGTCGTGACGCTAACCCTAGTTGTCGTGACGCTAACCCTAGTTGTCCTGACGCTAACCCTAGTTGTCGTGACGCTAACCCTAGTTGTCGTGACGCTAACCCTAGTTGTCGTGACGCTAACCCTAGTTGTCCTGACGCTAACCCTAGTTGTCGTGACGCTAACCCTAGTTGTCCTGACGCTAACCCTAGTTGTCGTGACGCTAACCCTAGTTGTCCTGACGCTAACCCTAGTTGTCGTGACGCTAACCCTAGTTGTCCTGACGCTAACCCTAGTTGTCCTGACGCTAACCCTAGTTGTTCTGACGCTAACCCTAGTTGTTGTGACGCTAACCCTAGTTGTCCTGACGCTAACCCTAGTTGTGACGCTAACCCTAGTTGTCCTGACGCTAACCCTAGTTGTCCTGACGCTAACCCTAGTTGTCCTGACGCTAACCCTAGTTGTCGTGACGCTAACCCTAGTTGTCCTAACGCTAACCCTAGTTGTCCTGACGCTAACCCTAGTTGTCCTGACGCTAACCCTACTTGTCCTGACGCTAACCCTAGTTGTCCTGACGCTAACCCTAGTTGTCCTGACGCTAACCCTAGTTGTCCTGACTCTAACCCTAGTTGTCCTGACGCTAACCCTAGTTGTCCTGACGCTAACCCTAGTTGTCGTGACGCTAACCCTAGTTGTCGTGACGCTAACCCTAGTTGTCCTGATGCTAACCCTAGTTGTTCTGACGCTAAGCCTAGTTGTCCTGACGCTAACCCTAGTTGTCCTGACGCTAAACCTAGTTGTCGTGACGCTAACCCTAGTTGTCCTGACGCTATCCCTAGTTGTCCTGACGCTAACCCTAGTTGTCCTGACGCTAACCCTAGTTGTCGTGACGCTAACCCTAGTTGTCCTGACGCTAACCCTAGTTGTCCTGACGCTAACCCTAGTTGTCCTGACGCTAACCCTAGTTGTCCTGACGCTAACCCTAGTTGTCCTGACGCTAACCCTAGTTGTCCTGACGCTAACCCTATTTGTCCTGATGCTAACCCTAGTTGTCGTGACGCTAACCCTAGATGTCCTGACGCTAATCCTAGTTGTCGTGACGCTAACCCTAGTTGTCGTGACGCTAACCCTAGTTGTCCTGACGCTAACCCTAGTTGTCCTGACGCTAACCCTAGTTGTCCTGACGCTAACCCTAGTTGTCCTGATGCTAACCCTAGTTGTCCTGACTCTAACCCTAGTTGTCCTGACGGTAACCCTAGTTGTCCTGACGCTAACCCTAGTTGTCCTGATGCTAACCCTAGTTGTCCTGACGCTAACCCTAGTTGTCGTGACGCTAACCCTAGTTGTCATGACGCTAACCCTAGTTGTCCTGACGCTAACCCTAGTTGTCCCGACGCTAACCCTAGATGTCCTGACGCTAACCCTAGTTGTCCTGACCCTAACCCTAGTTGTCCTGACGCTAACCCTAGTTGTCCTGACTCTATCCCTAGTTGTCCTGACGCTAACCCTAGTTGTCCTGACGCTAACCCTAGTTGTCCTGACGCTAACCCTAGTTGTCGTGACGCTAACCCTAGTTGTCCTGACGCTAACCCTAGTTGTCCTGACGCTAACCCTAGTTGTCCTGACGCTAACCCTAGTTGTCCTGACGCTAACCCTAGTTGTCCTGACGCTAACCCTAGTTGTCCTTACGCTAGCCCTAGTTGTCCTGACGCTAACCCTAGTTGTCGTGACGCTAATCCTAGTTGTCCTGACGCTAACCCTAGTTGTCCTGACGCTAACCCTAGTTGTCGTAACGCTAACCCTAGTTGTCCTGATGCTATCCCTAGTTGTCCTGACGCTAACCCTAGTTGTCGTGACGCTAACCCTAGTTGTCGTGACGCTAACCCTAGTTGTCCTGACGCTAACCCTAGTTGTCGTGACGCTAACCCTAGTTGTCGTGACGCTAACCCTAGTTGTCGTGACGCTAACCCTAGTTGTCCTGACGCTAACCCTAGTTGTCGTGACGCTAACCCTAGTTGTCCTGACGCTAACCCTAGTTGTCCTGACGCTAACCCTAGTTGTCGTGACGCTAACCCTAGTTGTCCTGACGCTAACCCTAGTTGTCGTGACGCTAACCCTAGTTGTCCTGACGCCAACCCTAGTTGTCGTGACGCTAACCCTAGTTGTCCTGACGCTAACCCTAGTTGTCCTGACGCTAACCCTAGTTGTTCTGACGCTAACCCTAGTTGTTGTGACGCTAACCCTAGTTGTCCTGACGCTAACCCTAGTTGTCCTGACGCTAAACCTAGTTGTCGTGACGCTAACCCTAGTTGTCCTGAAGCTAACCCTAGTTGTCCTGACGCTAACCCTAGTTGTCCTGACGCTAACCCTAGTTGTCGTGAGGCTAACCCTAGTTGTCCTGACGCTAACCCTAGTTGTCGTGACGCTAACCCTAGTTGTCCTGACGCTAACCCTAGTTGTCCCGACGCTAACCCTAGATGTCCTGACGCTAACCCTAGTTGTCCTGACCCTAACCCTAGTTGTCCTGACGCTAACCCTAGTTGTCCTGACTCTATCCCTAGTTGTCCTGACGCTAACCCTAGTTGTCCTGACGCTAACCCTAGTTGTCCTGACGCTAACCCTAGTTGTCGTGACGCTAACCCTAGTTGTCCTGACGCTAACCCTAGTTGTCCTGACGCTAACCCTAGTTGTCCTTACGCTAGCCCTAGTTGTCCTGACGCTAACCCTAGTTGTCGTGACGCTAATCCTAGTTGTCCTGACGCTAACCCTAGTTGTCCTGACGCTAACCCTAGTTGTCGTGACGCTAACCCTAGTTGTCCTGACGATAACCCTAGTTGTCCTGACGCTAACCCTAGTTGTCGTGACGCTAACCCTAGTTGTCGTGACGCTAACCCTAGTTGTCCTGACGCTAACCCTAGTTGTCGTGACGCTAACCCTAGTTGTCCTGACGCTAACCCTAGTTGTCGTGACGCTAACCCTAGTTGTCCTGACGCTAACCCTAGTTGTCGTGACGCTAACCCTAGTTGTCCTGACGCTAACCCTAGTTGTCCTGACGCTAACCCTAGTTGTTCTGACGCTAACCCTAGTTGTTGTGACGCTAACCCTAGTTGTCCTGACGCTAACCCTAGTTGTGACGCTAACCCTAGTTGTCCTGACGCTAACCCTAGTTGTCCTGACGCTAACCCTAGTTGTCGTGACGCTAACCCTAGTTGTCGTGACGCTAACCCTAGTTGTCCTAACGCTAACCCTAGTTGTCCTGACGCTAACCCTAGTTGTCCTGACGCTAACCCTACTTGTCCTGACGCTAACCCTAGTTGTCCTGACGCTAACCCTAGTTGTCCTGACGCTAACCCTAGTTGTCCTGACTCTAACCCTAGTTGTCCTGACCCTAACAATAGTTGTCCTGACGCTAACCCTAGTTGTCCTGACGCTAACCCTAGTTGTCCTGACGCTATCCCTAGTTGTCCTGACGCTAACCCTAGTTGTCCTGACGCTAACCCTAGTTGTCCTGACGCTAACCCTAGTTGTCGTGACGCTAACCCTAGTTGTCCTGACGCTAACCCTAGTTGTTCTGACGCTAACCCTAGTTGTTGTGACGCTAACCCTAGTTGTCCTGACGCTAACCCTAGTTGTGACGCTAACCCTAGTTGTCCTGACGCTAACCCTAGTTGTCCTGACGCTAACCCTAGTTGTCGTGACGCTAACCCTAGTTGTCCTAACGCTAACCCTAGTTGTCCTGACGCTAACCCTACTTGTCCTGACGCTAACCCTAGTTGTCCTGACGCTAACCCTAGTTGTCCTGACGCTAACCCTAGTTGTCCTGACGCTAACCCTAGTTGTCCTGACGCTAATCCTAGTTGTCCTTACGCTAACCCTAGTTGTCCTGACGCTAACCCTAGTTGTCCTGACGCTAACCCGAGTTGTCCTGACGCTAACCCGAGTTGTCCTGACGCTAACCCTAGTTGTCGTGACGCTAACCCTAGTTGTCGTGACGCTAACCCTAGTTGTCCTGACGCTAACCCTAGTTGTCCTGACGCTAACCCTAGTTGTCCTGACGCTAACCCTAGTTGTCCTGACGCTAACCCTAGTTGTCCTGACTCTAACCCTAGTTGTCCTGACGCTAACCCTAGTTGTCCTGACGCTAACCCTAGTTGTCGTGACGCTAACCCTAGTTGTCGTGACGCTAACCCTAGTTGTCCTGACGCTAACCCTAGTTGTCGTGACGCTAACCCTAGTTGTCGTGACGCTAACCCTAGTTGTCCTGACGCTAACCCTAGTTGTCCTGACGCTAACCCTATTTGTCCTGATGCTAACCCTAGTTGTCGTGACGCTAACCCTAGATGTCCTGACGCTAATCCTAGTTGTCGTGACGCTAACCCTAGTTGTCCTGACGCTAACCCTAGTTGTCCTGACGCTAACCCTAGTTGTCCTGACGCTAACCCTAGTTGTCCTGACGCTAACCCTAGTTGTCCTGACGCTAACCCTAGTTGTCCTGACTCTAACCCTAGTTGTCCTGACTCTAACCCTAGTTGTCCTGACGGTAACCCTAGTTGTCCTGATGCTAACCCTAGTTGTCCTGACGCTAACCCTAGTTGTCGTGACGCTAACCCTAGTTGTCGTGACGCTAACCCTAGTTGTCGTGACGCTAACCCTAGTTGTCCCGACGCTAACCCTAGATGTCCCGACGCTAACCCTAGTTGTCCTGACCCTAACCCTAGTTGTCCTGACGCTAACCCTAGTTGTCCTGACTCTATCCCTAGTTGTCCTGACGCTAACCCTAATTGTCCTGACGCTAACCCTAATTGTCCTGACGCTAACCCTAATTGTCCTGACGCTAACCCTAGTTGTCCTGACGCTAACCCTAGTTGTCGTGACGCTAACCCTAGTTGTCCTGACGCTAACCCTAGTTGTCCTGACGCTAACCCTAGTTGTCCTGACGCTAACCCTAGTTGTCCTGACGCTAACCCTAGTTGTCCTGACGCTAACCCTAGTTGTCCTGACGCTAACCCTAGTTGTCGTGACGCTAATCCTAGTTGTCGTGACGCTAATCCTAGTTGTCCTGACGCTAACCCTAGTTGTTCTGACGCTAACCCTAGTTGTTGTGACGCTAACCCTAGTTGTCGTGACGCTAACCCTAGTTGTGACGCTAACCCTAGTTGTCCTGACGCTAACCCTAGTTGTCCTGATGCTAACCCTAGTTGTCGTGACGCTAACCCTAGTTGTCCTGACGCTAACCCTAGTTGTTCTGACGCTAACCCTACTTGTCCTGACGCTAACCCTAGTTGTCCTGACGCTAACCCTAGTTGTCCTGACGCTAATCCTAGTTGTCCTTACGCTAACCCTAGTTGTCCTGACGCTAACCCTAGTTGTCCTGACGCTAACCCTAGTTGTCCTGACGCTAACCCGAGTTGTCCTGACGCTAACCCTAGTTGTCCTGACGCTAACCCTAGTTGTCCTGACGCTAACCCTAGTTGTCCTGACGCTAACCCTAGTTGTCGTGACGCTAACCCTAGTTGTCGTGACGCTAACCCTAGTTGTCCTGACGCTAACCCTAGTTGTCCTGACGCTAACCCTAGTTGTCCTGACGCTAACCCTAGTTGTCCTGACGCTAACCCTAGTTGTCCTGACGCTAACCCTAGTTGTCCTGACGCTAACCCTAGTTGTCGTGACCCTAACCCTAGTTGTCGTGACGCTAACCCTAGTTGTCGTGACGCTAACCCTAGTTGTCCTGATGCTAAACCTAGTTGTCGTGACGCTAACCCTAGTTGTCCTGACGCTAACCCTAGTTGTCCTGACGCTAACCCTAGTTGTCCTGACGCTAACACTAGTTGTCCTGACGCTAACACTAGTTGTCGTGACGCTAACCCTAGATGTCCTGACGCTAATCCTAGTTGTCGTGACGCTAACCCTAGTTGTCGTGACGCTAACCCTAGTTGTCGTGACGCTAACCCTAGTTGTCGTGACGCTAACCCTAGTTGTCCTGACGCTAACCCTAGTTGTCGTGACTCTAACCCTAGTTGTCCTGACGCTAACCCTAGTTGTCCTGACGCTAACCCTAGTTGTCCTGACGCTAACCCTAGTTGTCGTGACCCTAACCCTAGTTGTCGTGACGCTAACCCTAGTTGTCGTGACGCTAACCCTAGTTGTCCTGATGCTAACCCTAGTTGTCGTGAAGCTAACCCTAGTTGTCCTGACGCTAACCCTAGTTGTTCTGACGCGAACCCTAGTTGTCCTGGCACTAACCCTAGTTGTCCTGGCGCTAACCCTAGTTGTCCTGGCGCTAACCCTAATTGTCCTGGCGCTAACCCTAGTTGTCCTGGCGCTAACCCTAGTTGTCCTGGCGCTAACCCTAGTTGTCCTGGCGCTAACCCTAATTGTCCTGGCGCTAACCCTAGTTGTCCTGGAGCTAACCCTATTTGTCCTGGCGCTAACCCTAGTTGTAATGGCGCTAACCCTAGTTGTCCTGACGCTAACCCTAGTTGTCCTGACGCTAACCCTAGTTGTCCTGACGCTAACCCTAGTTGTCGTAACGCTAACCCTAGTTGTCGTGACGCTAACCCTAGTTGTCGTGACGCTAACCCTAGTTGTCCTGACGCTAACCCTAGTTGTCCTAACGCTAACCCTAGTTGTCCTGACGCTAACCCTAGTTGTCCTGACGCTAACCCTAGTTGTCCTGATGCTAACCCTAGTTGTCCTGACGCTAACCCTAGTTGTCGTGACGCTAACCCTAGTTGTCGTGACGCTAACCCTAGTTGTCGTGACGCTAACCCTAGTTGTCCTGACGCTAACCCTAGTTGTCCTGACGCTAACCCAAGTTGTCGTGATGCTAACCCTAGTTGTCCTGACGCTAACCCTAGTTGTCCTGACGCTAACCCTAGTTGTCGTGACGCTAACCCTAGTTGTCGTGACGCTAACCCTAGTTGTCCTGACGCTAACACGAGTTGTCCTGACGCTAACCCTAGTTGTCATGACGCTAACCCTAGTTGTCATGACGCTAACCCTAGTTGTCCTGACGCTAACCCTAGTTGTCCTGACGCTAACCCTAGTTGTCCTGACGGTAACCCTAGTTGTCCTGACGCTAACCCTAGTTGTCGTGACGCTAACCCTAGTTGTCGTGACGCTAACCCTAGTTGTCCTGACGCTAACCCTAGTTGTCCTGACGCTAACCCTAGTTGTCGTGACGCTAACCCTAGTTGTCCTGACGCTAACCCTAGTTGTCCTGACGCTAACAGTAGTTGTCCTGACGCTAACCCTAGTTGTCGTGACGCTAACCCTAGTTGTCCTGACGCTAACCCTAGTTGTCCTGACGCTAACCCTAGTTGTGCTGACGCTAACCCTAGTTGTCCTGACGCTAACCCTAGTTGTCCTGACGCTAACCCTAGTTGTCGTGACGCTAACCCTAGTTGTCGTGACGCTAACCCTAGTTGTCGTGACGCTAACCCGAGTTGTCCTGACGCTAACCCTAGTTGTCGTGACGCTAACCCTAGTTGTCGTGACGCTAACCCTAGTTGTCGTGACGCTAACCCTAGTTGTCCTGACGCTAACCTTAGTTGTTCTGACGCTAACCCTAGTTGTTGTGACGCTAACCCTAGTTGTCCTGACGCTAACCCTAGTTGTGACGCTAACCCTAGTTGTCCTGACGCTAACCCTAGTTGTCCTGACGCTAACCCTAGTTGTCGTGACGCTAACCCTAGTTGTCCTGACGCTAACCCTAGTTGTCCTGACGCTAACCCTAGTTGTCCTGACGCTAACCGTACTTGTCCTGACGCTAACCCTAGTTGTCCTGACGCTAACCCTAGTTGTCCTGACGCTAACCCTAGTTGTCCTGACGCTAACCCTAGTTGTCCTGACGCTAACCCTAGTTGTCCTGACGCTAACCCTAGTTGTCGTAACGCTAACCCTAGTTGTCCTGACGCTAACCCTAGTTGTCGTGACGCTAACCCTAGTTGTCGTGACTCTAACCCTAGTTGTCCTGACGCTAACCCTAGTTCTCCTGACGCTAACCCGAGTTGTCCTGACGCTAACCCTAGTTGTCGTGACGCTAACCCTAGTTGTCGTGACGCTAACCCTAGTTGTCCTGACGCTAACCCTAGTTGTCCTGACGCTAACCCTAGTTGTCCTGATGCTAACCCTAGTTGTCCCGACGCTAACCCTAGTTGTCCTGACGCTAACCCTAGTTGTCCTGACGCTAACCCTAGTTGTCCTGACGCTAACCCTAGTTGTCCTGACGCTATCCCTAGTTGTCCTGACGCTAACCCTAGTTGTCCTGACGCTAACCCTAGTTGTCCTGACGCTAACCCTAGTTGTCGTAACGCTAACCCTAGTTGTCCTGACGCTAACCCTAGTTGTCGTGACGCTAACCCTAGTTGTCGTGACTCTAACCCTAGTTGTCCTGACGCTAACCCTAGTTCTCCTGACGCTAACCCGAGTTGTCCTGACGCTAACCCTAGTTGTCGTGACGCTAACCCTAGTTGTCGTGACGCTAACCCTAGTTGTCCTGACGCTAACCCTAGTTGTCCTGACGCTAACCCTAGTTGTCCTGATGCTAACCCTAGTTGTCCCGACGCTAACCCTAGTTGTCGTGACGCTAACCCTAGTTGTCCTGACGCTAACCCTAGTTGTCGTGACGCTAACCCTAGTTGTCCTGACGCTAACCCTAGTTGTTCTGACGCTAACCCTAGTTGTTGTGACGCTAACCCTAGTTGTCCTGACGCTAACCCTAGTTGTGACGCTAACCCTAGTTGTCCTGACGCTAACCCTAGTTGTCCTGACGCTAACCCTAGTTGTCGTGACGCTAACCCTAGTTGTCCTGACGCTAACCCTAGTTGTCCTGATGCTAACCGTACTTGTCCTGACGCTAACCCTAGTTGTCGTGACGCTAACCCTAGTTGTCCTGACGCTAACCCTAGTTGTCCTGACGCTAACCCTAGTTGTCCTGACGCTAACCCTAGTTGTCCTGACGCTAACCCTAGTTGTCGTGACGCTAACCCTAGTTGTCCTGACGCTAACCCTAGTTGTCCTGACGCTAACCCTAGTTGCCTTGACGCTAACCCTAGTTGTCGTGACGCTAACCCTAGGTGTCCTGACGCTAACCCTAGTTGTCGTGACGCTAACCCTAGTTGTCCTGACGCTAACCCTAGTTGTCCTGACGCTAACCCTAGTTGTCCTGACGCTAACCCTAGTTGTCCTGACGCTAACCCTAGTTGTCGTGACGCTAACCCTAGTTGTCCTGACGCTAACCCTAGTTGTCGTGACGCTAACCCTAGTTGTCCTGACGCTAACCCTAGTTGTCGTGACGCTAACCCTAGTTGTCCTGACGCTAATCCTAGTTGTCGTGACACTAACCCTAGTTGTCCTGACGCTAACCCTAGTTGTTCTGACGCTAACCCTAGTTGTTCTGACGCTAACCCTAGTTGTTCTGACGCTAACCCTAGTTGTTGTGACGCTAACCCTAGTTGTCCTGACGCTAACCCTAGTTGTGACGCTAACCCTAGTTGTCCTGACGCTAACCCTAGTTGTCGTGACGCTAACCCTAGTTGTCCTGACGCTAACCCTAGTTGTCCTGACGCTAACCGTACTTGTCCTGACGCTAACCCTAGTTGTCCTGACGCTAACCCTAGTTGTCCTGACGCTAACCCTAGTTGTCCTGACGCTAACCCTAGTTGTCCTGACTCTAACCCTAGTTGTCCTGACGCTAACCCTAGTTGTCCTGACGCTAACCCTAGTTGTCCTGACGCTAACCCTAGTTGTCGTGACGCTAACCCTAGTTGTCCTGACGCTAACCCTAGTTGTCCTGACGCTAACCCGAGTTGTCCTGACGCTAACCCTAGTTGTCGTGACGCTAACCCTAGTTGTCGTGACGCTAACCCTAGTTGTCGTGACGCTAACCCTAGTTGTCCTGACGCTAACCCTAGTTGTCGTGAGGCTAACCCTAGTTGTCCCGAGGCTAACCCTAGTTGTCCTGACGCTAACGCTAGTTGTCCTGACGCTAACCCTAGTTGTCCTGACGCTAACCCTAGTTGTCCTGACGCTAACCCTAGTTGTCCTGACGCTAACCCTAGTTGTCCTGACGCTAACCCTAGTTGTCGTGACGCTAACCCTAGTTGTCGTGACGCTAACCCTAGTTGTCCTGACGCTAACCCTAGTTGTCCTGACGCTAACCCTAGTTGTCCTGACGCTAACCCAAGTTGTCGTGACGCTAACCCTAGTTGTCCTGACGCTAACCCTAGTTGTCCTGACGCTAACCCAAGTTGTCGTGACGCTAACCCTAGTTGTCCTGACGCTAACCCTAGTTGTCCTGACGCTAACCCTAGTTGTCCTGACGCTAACCCTAGTTGTCGTGACGCTAACCCTAGTTGTCGTGACGCTAACCCTAGTTGCCCTGACGCTAACCCTAGTTGCCCTGACGCTAACCCTAGTTGTCGTGACGCTAACCCTAGTTGTCGTGACGCTAACCCTAGGTGTCCTGACGCTAACCCTAGTTGTCCTGACGCTAACCCTAGTTGTCCTGACGCTAACCCTAGTTGTCCTGACGCTAACCCTAGTTGTCCTGACGCTAACCCTAGTTGTCGTGACGCTAACCCTAGTTGTCCTGACGCTAACCCTAGTTGTCCTGACGCTAACCCTAGTTGTCCTGACGCTAACCCTAGTTGTCGTGACGCTAACCCTAGTTGTCGTGACGCTAACCCTAGTTGTCGTGACGCTAACCCTAGTTGTCCTGACGCTAACCCTAGTTGTCCTGACGCTAACCCTAGTTGTCCTGACGCTAACCCTAGTTGTCCTGACGCTAACCCTAGTTGTCCTGACGCTAACCCTAGTTGTCGTGACGCTAACCCTAGTTGTCCTGACGCTAACCCTAGTTGTCGTGACGCTAACTCTAGTTGTCCTGACGCTAACCCTAGTTGTCGTGACGCTAACCCTAGTTGTCCTGACGCTAACCCTAGTTGTTCTGACGCTAACCCTAGTTGTTGTGACGCTAACCCTAGTTGTCCTGACGCTAACCCTAGTTGTCGTGACGCTAACCCTAGTTGTCGTGACGCTAACCCTAGTTGTCCTGACGCTAACCCTAGTTGTCGTGACGCTAACCCTAGTTGTCGTGACGCTAACCCTAGTTGTCGTGACGCTAACCCTAGTTGTCCTGACGCTAACCCTAGTTGTCCTGACGCTAACAGTAGTTGTCCTGACGCTAACCCTAGTTGTCGTGACGCTAACCCTAGTTGTCCTGACGCTAACCCTAGTTGTCCTGACGCTAACCCTAGTTGTGCTGACGCTAACCCTAGTTGTCCTGACGCTAACCCTAGTTGTCCTGACGCTAACCCTAGTTGTCGTGACGCTAACCCTAGTTGTCGTGACGCTAACCCTAGTTGTCGTGACGCTAACCCGAGTTGTCCTGACGCTAACCCTAGTTGTCGTGACGCTAACCCTAGTTGTCGTGACGCTAACCCTAGTTGTCGTGACGCTAACCCTAGTTGTCCTGACGCTAACCTTAGTTGTTCTGACGCTAACCCTAGTTGTTGTGACGCTAACCCTAGTTGTCCTGACGCTAACCCTAGTTGTGACGCTAACCCTAGTTGTCCTGACGCTAACCCTAGTTGTCCTGACGCTAACCCTAGTTGTCGTGACGCTAACCCTAGTTGTCCTGACGCTAACCCTAGTTGTCCTGACGCTAACCCTAGTTGTCCTGACGCTAACCGTACTTGTCCTGACGCTAACCCTAGTTGTCCTGACGCTAACCCTAGTTGTCCTGACGCTAACCCTAGTTGTCCTGACGCTAACCCTAGTTGTCCTGACGCTAACCCTAGTTGTCCTGACGCTAACCCTAGTTGTCGTAACGCTAACCCTAGTTGTCCTGACGCTAACCCTAGTTGTCGTGACGCTAACCCTAGTTGTCGTGACTCTAACCCTAGTTGTCCTGACGCTAACCCTAGTTCTCCTGACGCTAACCCGAGTTGTCCTGACGCTAACCCTAGTTGTCGTGACGCTAACCCTAGTTGTCGTGACGCTAACCCTAGTTGTCCTGACGCTAACCCTAGTTGTCCTGACGCTAACCCTAGTTGTCCTGATGCTAACCCTAGTTGTCCCGACGCTAACCCTAGTTGTCCTGACGCTAACCCTAGTTGTCCTGACGCTAACCCTAGTTGTCCTGACGCTAACCCTAGTTGTCCTGACGCTATCCCTAGTTGTCCTGTCGCTAACCCTAGTTGTCCTGACGCTAACCCTAGTTGTCCTGACGCTAACCCTAGTTGTCGTAACGCTAACCCTAGTTGTCCTGACGCTAACCCTAGTTGTCGTGACGCTAACCCTAGTTGTCGTGACTCTAACCCTAGTTGTCCTGACGCTAACCCTAGTTCTCCTGACGCTAACCCGAGTTGTCCTGACGCTAACCCTAGTTGTCGTGACGCTAACCCTAGTTGTCGTGACGCTAACCCTAGTTGTCCTGACGCTAACCCTAGTTGTCCTGACGCTAACCCTAGTTGTCCTGATGCTAACCCTAGTTGTCCCGACGCTAACCCTAGTTGTCGTGACGCTAACCCTAGTTGTCCTGACGCTAACCCTAGTTGTCGTGACGCTAACCCTAGTTGTCCTGACGCTAACCCTAGTTGTTCTGACGCTAACCCTAGTTGTTGTGACGCTAACCCTAGTTGTCCTGACGCTAACCCTAGTTGTGACGCTAACCCTAGTTGTCCTGACGCTAACCCTAGTTGTCCTGACGCTAACCCTAGTTGTCGTGACGCTAACCCTAGTTGTCCTGACGCTAACCCTAGTTGTCCTGATGCTAACCGTACTTGTCCTGACGCTAACCCTAGTTGTCGTGACGCTAACCCTAGTTGTCCTGACGCTAACCCTAGTTGTCCTGACGCTAACCCTAGTTGTCCTGACGCTAACCCTAGTTGTCCTGACGCTAACCCTAGTTGTCGTGACGCTAACCCTAGTTGTCCTGACGCTAACCCTAGTTGTCCTGACGCTAACCCTAGTTGCCTTGACGCTAACCCTAGTTGTCGTGACGCTAACCCTAGGTGTCCTGACGCTAACCCTAGTTGTCGTGACGCTAACCCTAGTTGTCCTGACGCTAACCCTAGTTGTCCTGACGCTAACCCTAGTTGTCCTGACGCTAACCCTAGTTGTCCTGACGCTAACCCTAGTTGTCGTGACGCTAACCCTAGTTGTCCTGACGCTAACCCTAGTTGTCGTGACGCTAACCCTAGTTGTCCTGACGCTAACCCTAGTTGTCGTGACGCTAACCCTAGTTGTCCTGACGCTAATCCTAGTTGTCGTGACACTAACCCTAGTTGTCCTGACGCTAACCCTAGTTGTTCTGACGCTAACCCTAGTTGTTCTGACGCTAACCCTAGTTGTTCTGACGCTAACCCTAGTTGTTGTGACGCTAACCCTAGTTGTCCTGACGCTAACCCTAGTTGTGACGCTAACCCTAGTTGTCCTGACGCTAACCCTAGTTGTCGTGACGCTAACCCTAGTTGTCCTGACGCTAACCCTAGTTGTCCTGACGCTAACCGTACTTGTCCTGACGCTAACCCTAGTTGTCCTGACGCTAACCCTAGTTGTCCTGACGCTAACCCTAGTTGTCCTGACGCTAACCCTAGTTGTCCTGACTCTAACCCTAGTTGTCCTGACGCTAACCCTAGTTGTCCTGACGCTAACCCTAGTTGTCCTGACGCTAACCCTAGTTGTCGTGACGCTAACCCTAGTTGTCCTGACGCTAACCCTAGTTGTCCTGACGCTAACCCGAGTTGTCCTGACGCTAACCCTAGTTGTCGTGACGCTAACCCTAGTTGTCGTGACGCTAACCCTAGTTGTCGTGACGCTAACCCTAGTTGTCCTGACGCTAACCCTAGTTGTCGTGAGGCTAACCCTAGTTGTCCCGAGGCTAACCCTAGTTGTCCTGACGCTAACGCTAGTTGTCCTGACGCTAACCCTAGTTGTCCTGACGCTAACCCTAGTTGTCCTGACGCTAACCCTAGTTGTCCTGACGCTAACCCTAGTTGTCCTGACGCTAACCCTAGTTGTCGTGACGCTAACCCTAGTTGTCGTGACGCTAACCCTAGTTGTCCTGACGCTAACCCTAGTTGTCCTGACGCTAACCCTAGTTGTCCTGACGCTAACCCAAGTTGTCGTGACGCTAACCCTAGTTGTCCTGACGCTAACCCTAGTTGTCCTGACGCTAACCCAAGTTGTCGTGACGCTAACCCTAGTTGTCCTGACGCTAACCCTAGTTGTCCTGACGCTAACCCTAGTTGTCCTGACGCTAACCCTAGTTGTCGTGACGCTAACCCTAGTTGTCGTGACGCTAACCCTAGTTGCCCTGACGCTAACCCTAGTTGCCCTGACGCTAACCCTAGTTGTCGTGACGCTAACCCTAGTTGTCGTGACGCTAACCCTAGGTGTCCTGACGCTAACCCTAGTTGTCCTGACGCTAACCCTAGTTGTCCTGACGCTAACCCTAGTTGTCCTGACGCTAACCCTAGTTGTCCTGACGCTAACCCTAGTTGTCGTGACGCTAACCCTAGTTGTCCTGACGCTAACCCTAGTTGTCCTGACGCTAACCCTAGTTGTCCTGACGCTAACCCTAGTTGTCGTGACGCTAACCCTAGTTGTCGTGACGCTAACCCTAGTTGTCGTGACGCTAACCCTAGTTGTCCTGACGCTAACCCTAGTTGTCCTGACGCTAACCCTAGTTGTCCTGACGCTAACCCTAGTTGTCCTGACGCTAACCCTAGTTGTCCTGACGCTAACCCTAGTTGTCGTGACGCTAACCCTAGTTGTCCTGACGCTAACCCTAGTTGTCGTGACGCTAACTCTAGTTGTCCTGACGCTAACCCTAGTTGTCGTGACGCTAACCCTAGTTGTCCTGACGCTAACCCTAGTTGTTCTGACGCTAACCCTAGTTGTTGTGACGCTAACCCTAGTTGTCCTGACGCTAACCCTAGTTGTCGTGACGCTAACCCTAGTTGTCGTGACGCTAACCCTAGTTGTCCTGACGCTAACCCTAGTTGCCCTGACGCTAACCCTAGTTGTCGTGATGCTAACCCTAGGTGTCCTGACGCTAACCCTAGTTGTCGTGATTCTAACCCTAGTTGTCGTGACGCTAACCCTAGTTGTCCTGACGCTAACCCTAGTTGTCCTGACGCTAACCCTAGTTGTCCTGACGCTAACCCTAGTTGTCCTGACGCTAACCCTAGTTGTCCTGACGCTAACCCTAGTTGTTTCTGACGCTAACCCTAGTTGTCTTGACGCTAACCCTAGTTGTCCTGAAGCTAACCCTAGTTGTCCTGACGCTAACCCTAGTTGTCCTGACGCTAACCCTAGCTGTCCTGACGCTAACCCTAGCTGTCCTGACGCTAACCCTAGTTGTCCTGACGCTAACCCTAGTTGTCCTGACGCTAACCCTAGTTGTCCTGATGCTAACCCTAGTTGTCCTGACTCTAACCCTAGTTGTCCTGACGCTAACCCAAGTTGTCCTGACGCTAACCCTAGTTGTCCTGACGCTAACCCTAGTTGTCCTGACGCTAACCCTAGTTGTCCTGACGCTAACCCTAGTTGTCCTGACGCTAACCCAAGTTGTCCTGACGCTAACCCTACTTGTCCTGACGCTAACCCTAGTTGTCCTGACGCTAAGCCTACTTGTCCTGACGCTAACCCTAGTTGTCCTGACGCTAACACTAGTTGTCCTGACGCTAACCCTAGTTGTCCTGACGCTAACCCTACTTGTCCTGACGCTAACCCTACTTGTCCTGACGCTAACCCTACTTGTCCTGACGCTAACCCTACTTGTCCTGACGCTAACCCTAGTTGTCCTGACGCTAACCCTACTTGTCCTGACGCTAACCCTACTTGTCCTGACGCTAACCCTAGTTGTCCTGACGCTAACCCTAGTTGTCCTGACGCTAACCCTAGTTGTCCTGACGCTAACCCTAGTTGTCCTGACGCTAAACCTAGTTGTCCTGACGCTAACCCTAGTTGTCCTGACGCTAACCCTAGTTGTCCTGACTTTAACCCTAGTTGTCCTGACGCTAACCCTAGTTGTCCTGACGCTAACCCTAGTTGTCCTGACGCTAACCCTACTTGTCCTGACGCTAACCCAGTTGTCCTGACGCTAACCTTAGTTGTCCTGACGCTAACCCTACTTGTCCTGACGCTAACCCTAGTTGTCCTGACGCTAACCCTACTTGTCCTGACGCTAACCCTAGTTGTCCTGACGCTAACCTTAGTTGTCCTGACGCTAACCCTACTTGTCCTGACGCTAACCCTACTTGTCCTGACGCTAACCCTAGTTGTCCTGACGCTAACCCTAGTTGTCCTGACGCTAACCCTACTTGTCCTGACGCTAACCCTACTTGTCCTGACGCTAACCCTAGTTGTCCTGACGCTAACCCTACTTGTCCTGACGCTAACCCTACTTGTCCTGACGCTAACCCTAGTTGTTCTGACGCTAACCCTACTTGTCCTGACGGTAACCCTAGTTGTCCTGACGCTAACCCTAGTTGTCCTGACGCTAACCCTAGTTGTCCTGACGCTAACCCTAGTTGTCCTGACGCTAACCCTAGTTGTCCTGACGCTAACCGTAGTTGTCCTGACGCTAACCCTAGTTGTCCTGACGCTAACCCTAGTTGAAATGACGCTAACCCTAGTTGTCCTGACGCTAACCCTAGTTGTCCTGACGCTAACCCTACTTGTCCTGACGCCAACCCTACTTGTCGTGACGCTAACCCTACTTGCCCTGACGCTAACCCTAGTTGTCCTGATGCTAACCCTACTTGTCCTGACGTTAACCCTACTTGTCCTGACGCTAACCCTACTTGTCCTGACGCTAACCCTACTTGTCCTGACGCTAACCCTAGTTGTCGTCACGCTAACCCTAGTTGTCCTGACGCTAACCCTACTTGTCCTGACGCTAACCCTAGTTGTCCTGACGCTAACCCTAGTTGTCCTGACGCTAACCCTAGTTGTCCTGACGCTAACCCTACTTGTCCTGACGCTAACCCTAGTTGTCGTCACGCTAACCCTAGTTGTCCTGACGCTAACCCTACTTGTCCTGACGCTAACCCTAGTTGTCCTGACGCTAACCCTAGTTGTCCTGACGCTAACCCTACTTGTCCTGACGCTAACCCTAGTTGTCCTGACGCTAACCCTAGTTGTTCTGATGCTAACCCTAGTTGTCCTGATGGTAACCCTACTTGTCCTGACGCTAACCCTACTTGTCCTGACGCTAACCCTAGTTGTCCTGATGCTAACCCTACTTGTCCTGACGCTAACCCTAGTTGTCCTGACGCTAACCCTAGTTGTCCTGACTCTAACCCTCGTTGTCCTGACGCTAACCCTACTTGTCCTGACGCTAACCCTACTTGTCCTGACGCTAACCCTACTTGTCCTGACGCTAACCCTAGTTGTCCTGACGCTAACCCTAGTTGTCCTGACGCTAACCCTACTTGTCCTGACGCTAACCCTAGTTGTCCTGACGCTAACCCTAGTTGTTCTGATGCTAACCCTAGTTGTCCTGATGGTAACCCTACTTGTCCTGACGCTAACCCTACTTGTCCTGACGCTAACCCTACTTGTCCTGACGCTAACCCTAGTTGTCCTGACGCTAACCCTAGTTGTCCTGACGCTAACCCTAGTTGTCCTGACGCTAACCCTAGTTGTCCTGACGCTAACCCTAGTTGTAATGACGCTAAACCTAGTTGTCCTGACGCTAACCCTAGTTGTCCTGACGCTAACCCTAGTTGTCCTGACGCTAACCCTAGTTGTCCTGACTTTAACCCTAGTTGTCCTGACGCTAACCCTAGTTGTCCTGACGCTAACCCTAGTTGTCCTGACGCTAACCCTAGTTGTCCTGACGCTAACCTTAGTTGTCCTGACGCTAACCCTACTTGTCCTGACGCTAACCCTAGTTGTCCTGACGCCAACCCTACTTGTCGTGACGCTAACCCTACTTGCCCTGACGCTAACCCTAGTTGTCCTGATGCTAACCCTACTTGTCCTGACGTTAACCCTACTTGTCCTGACGCTAACCCTACTTGTCCTGACGCTAACCCTACTTGTCCTGACGCTAACCCTAGTTGTCGTCACGCTAACCCTAGTTGTCCTGACGCTAACCCTACTTGTCCTGACGCTAACCCTAGTTGTCCTGACGCTAACCCTAGTTGTCCTGACGCTAACCCTAGTTGTCCTGACGCTAACCCTACTTGTCCTGACGCTAACCCTAGTTGTCGTCACGCTAACCCTAGTTGTCCTGACGCTAACCCTACTTGTCCTGACGCTAACCCTAGTTGTCCTGACGCTAACCCTAGTTGTCCTGATGCTAACCCTACTTGTCCTGACGCTAACCCTAGTTGTCCTGACGCTAACCCTAGTTGTTCTGATGCTAACCCTAGTTGTCCTGATGGTAACCCTACTTGTCCTGACGCTAACCCTACTTGTCCTGACGCTAACCCTAGTTGTCCTGATGCTAACCCTACTTGTCCTGACGCTAACCCTAGTTGTCCTGACGCTAACCCTAGTTGTCCTGACTCTAACCCTCGTTGTCCTGACGCTAACCCTACTTGTCCTGACGCTAACCCTACTTGTCCTGACGCTAACCCTACTTGTCCTGACGCTAACCCTAGTTGTCCTGACGCTAACCCTAGTTGTCCTGACGCTAACCCTAGTTGTCCTGACGCTAACCCTAGTTGTCCTGACGCTAACCCTAGTTGTTCTGATGCTAACCCTAGTTGTCCTGATGGTAACCCTACTTGTCCTGACGCTAACCCTACTTGTCCTGACGCTAACCCTACTTGTCCTGACGCTAACCCTAGTTGTCCTGACGCTAACCCTAGTTGTCCTGACGCTAACCCTAGTTGTCCTGACGCTAACCCTAGTTGTCCTGACGCTAACCCTAGTTGTAATGACGCTAAACCTAGTTGTCCTGACTCTAACCCTAGTTGTCCTGACGCTAACCCTAGTTGTCCTGACGCTAACCCTAGTTGTCCTGACTTTAACCCTAGTTGTCCTGACGCTAACCCTAGTTGTCCTGACGCTAACCCTACTTGTCCTGACGCTAACCCTACTTGTCCTGACGCTAACCCTACTTGTCCTGACGCTAACCCTAGTTGTCCTGACGCTAACCCTAGTTGTCCTGACGCTAACCCTAGTTGTCCTGACGCTAACCCTAGTTGTAATGACGCTAAACCTAGTTGTCCTGACGCTAACCCTAGTTGTCCTGACGCTAACCCTAGTTGTCCTGACGCTAACCCTAGTTGTCCTGACTTTAACCCTAGTTGTCCTGACGCTAACCCTAGTTGTCCTGACGCTAACCCTAGTTGTCCTGACGCTAACCCTAGTTGTCCTGACGCTAACCTTAGTTGTCCTGACGCTAACCCTACTTGTCCTGACGCTAACCCTAGTTGTCCTGACGCTAACCCTAGTTGTCCTGACTCTAACCCTAGTTGTCCTGACTGTAACCCTAGTTGTCCTGACGCTAACCCTAGTTGTTCTGATGCTAACCCTAGTTGTCCTGATGGTAACCCTACTTGTCCTGACGCTAACCCTAGTTGTCCTGACGCTAACCCTAGATGTCCTGACGCTAACCCTACTTGTCCTGACGCTAACCCTAGTTGTCCTGACACTAACCCGAGTTGTCCTGACGCTAACCCTAGTTGTCCTGACGCTAACCCTATTTGTCGTGACGCTAACCCTAGTTGTCCTGACGCTAACCCTAGTTGTCCTGACGCTAACCCTAGTTGTCCTGACTCTAACCCTAATTGTCCTGACGGTAACCCTAGTTGTCCTGATGCTAACCCTAGTTGTCCTGACGCTAACCCTAGTTGTCGTGACGCTAACCCTAGTTGTCCTGACGCTAACCCTAGTTGTCCTGACGCTAACCCTAGTTGTCGTGACGCTAACCCTAGTTGTCCTGACGCTAACCCTAGATGTCCTGACGCTAACCCTACTTGTCTTGACGCTAACCCTACTTGTCCTGACGCTAACCCTACTTGTCCTGAAGCTAACCCTACTTGTCCTGACGCTAACCCTAGTTGTCCTGACGCTAACCCTTGTTGTCCTGACGCTAACCCTAGTTGTCCTGACGCTAACCCTAGTTGTCCTGACGCTAATCCTAGTTGTCCTGACGCTAACCCTACTTGTCCTGACGCTAACCCTAGTTGTCCTGACGCTAACCCTAGTTGTCCTGATGCTAACCCTAGTTGTCCTGACGCTAACCCTAGTTGTCCTGACGCTAACCCTACTTGTCCTGACGCTAACCCTACTTGTCCTGACGCTAACCCTAGTTGTCCTGACGCTAACCCTAGTTGTCCTGACGCTAACCCTACTTGTCTTGACGCTAACCCTACTTGTCCTGACGCTAACCCTACTTGTCCTGACGCTAACCCTAGTTGTCCTGACGCTAACCCTAGTTGTCCTGACGCTAACCCTAGTTGTCCTGACGCTAATCCTAGTTGTCCTGACGCTAACCCTAGTTGTCCTGACGCTAACCCTAGTTGTCCTGACGCTAACCCTACTTGTCCTGACGCTAACCCAAGTTGTCCTGACGCTAACCCAAGTTGTCCTGACGCTAACCCTAGATGTCCTGACGCTAACCCTAGTTGTCCTGACACTAACCCGAGTTGTCCTGACGCTAACCCTAGTTGTCCTGACGCTAACCCTAGTTGTCCTGACGCTAACCCTAGTTGTCCTGACGCTAACCCTAGTTGTCCTGACACTAACCCGAGTTGTCCTGACGCTAACCCGAGTTGTCCTGACGCTAACCCTAGTTGTCCTGACGCTAACCCTAGTTGTCCTGACGCTAACCCTAGTTGTCCTGACGCTAACCCTAGTTGTCCTGACGCTAACCCTAGTTGTCCTGACGCTAACCCTAGTTGTCCTGACGCTAACCCTATTTGTCGTGACGCTAACCCTAGCTGTCCTGACGCTAACCCTAGTTGTCCTGATGCTAACCCTAGTTGTCCTGACGCTAACCCTAGTTGTCCTGACGCTAATCCTAGTTGTCCTGACGCTAACCCTACTTGTCCTGACGCTAACCCTAGTTGTCCTGACGCTAACCCTAGTTGTCCTGACGCTAACCCTAGTTGTCCTGACGCTAACCCTACTTGTCCTGACGCTAACCCTAGTTGTCCTGACGCTAACCCTAGATGTCCTGACGCTAACCCTAGTTGTCCTGGCGCTAACCCTAGTTGTCCTGACGCTAACCCTAGTTGTCCTGACGCTAACCCTAGTTGTCCTGACGCTAACCGTAGTTGTAGTGACGCTAACCCTAGTTGTCCTGACGCTAACCCTAGTTGTCCTGACGCTAACCCTAGTTGTCCTGACGCTAACCCTAGTTGTCCTGACGCTAACCCTAGTTGTCCTGACGCTAACCCGAGTTGTCCTGACGCTAACCCTAGTTGTCGTGACGCTAACCCTAGTTGTCGTGACGCTAACCCTAGTTGTCCTGACGCTAACCCTAGTTGTCCTGACGCTAACCCTAGTTGTCGTGACGCTAACCCTAGTTGTCGTGACGCTAACCCTAGTTGTCCTGACGCTAACCCTAGTTGTCCTGACGCTAACCCTAGTTGTCCTGACGCTAACCCTAGTTGTCCTGACGCTAACCCTAGTTGTCCTGACGCTAACCCTAGTTGTCCTGACGCTAACCCTACTTGTCTTGACGCTAACCCTACTTGTCCTGACGCTAACCCTAGTTGTCCTGACGCTAACCCTAGTTGTCCTGACGCTAACCCTACTTGTCCTGACGCTAACCCTAGTTGTCCTGACGCTAACCCTAGTTGTCCTGACGCTAACCCTAGTTGTCCTGACGCTAACCCTATTTGTCGTGACGCTAACCCTAGTTGTCCTGACGCTAACCCTAGTTGTCGTGACGCTAACCCTAGTTGTCGTGACGCTAACCCTAGTTGTCGTGACGCTAACCCTAGTTGTCCTGACGCTAACTCTAGTTGTCCTGACGCTAACCCTAGTTGTCCTGACTCTATCCCTAGTTGTCCTGACGCTAACCCTAGTTGTCCTGACGCTAACCCTAGTTGTCGTGACGCTAACCCTAGTTGTCCTGACGCTAACCCTAGTTGTCGTGACGCTAACCCTAGTTGTCCTGACGCTAACCCTAGTTGTCCTGACGCTAACCCTAGTTGTCCTGACGCTAACCCTAGTTGTCCTGACGCTAACCCTAGTTGTCCTGACGCTAACCCTAGTTGTCGTGATGCTAATCCTAGTTGTCCTGACGCTAACCCTAGTTGTCCTGACGCTAACCCTAGTTGTCGTGACGCTAACCCTAGTTGTCCTGACTCTAACCCTAGTTGTCCTGACGCTAACCCTAGTTGTCGTGATGCTAACCCTAGTTGTCGTGACGCTAACCCTAGTTGTCGTGACGCTAACCCTAGTTGTCGTGATGCTAACCCTAGTTGTCCTGACGCTAACCCTAGTTGTCGTGACGCTAACCCTAGTTGTCGTGACGCTAACCCTAGTTGTCCTGACGCTAACCCTAGTTGTCGTGACGCTAACCCTAGTTGTCCTGACGCTAACCCTAGTTGTCCTGACGCTAACCCTAGTTGTTCTGACGCTAACCCTAGTTGTTGTGACGCTAACCCTAGTTGTCCTGACGCTAACCCTACTTGTCCTGACGCTAACCCAAGTTGTCCTGACGCTAACCCAAGTTGTCCTGACGCTAAACCTAGATGTCCTGACGCTAACCCTAGTTGTCCTGACGCTAACCCGAGTTGTCCTGACGCTAACCCTAGTTGTCCTGACGCTAACCCTAGTTGTCCTGACGCTAACCCTAGTTGTCCTGACGCTAACCCTAGTTGTCCTGACGCTAACCCTAGTTGTCCTAACGCTAACCCTATTTGTCGTGACGCTAACCCTAGTTGTCCTGACGCTAACCCTAGTTGTCCTGATGCTAACCCTAGTTGTCCTGACGCTAACCCTAGTTGTCCTGACTCTAACCCTATTTGTCCTGACTCTAACCCTATTTGTCCTGATGGTAACCCTAGTTCTCCTGACGCTAACCCTAGTTGTCGTGACGCTAACCCTAGTTGTCCTGACGCTAACCCTAGTTGTCCTGACGCTAACCCTAGTTGTCGTGACGCTAACCCTAGTTGTCCTGACGCTAACCCTAGATGTCCTGACGCTAACCCTACTTGTCTTGACGCTAACCCTACTTGTCCTGACGCTAACCCTACTTGTACTGAAGCTAACCCTACTTGTCCTGACGCTAACCCTAGTTGTCCTGACGCTAACCCTTGTTGTCCTGATGCTAACCCTAGTTGTCCTGACGCTAACCCTAGTTGTCCTGACGCTAATCCTAGTTGTCCTGACGCTAACCCTACTTGTCCTGACGCTAACCCTAGTTGTCCTGACGCTAACCCTAGTTGTCCTGACGCTAACCCTAGTTGTCCTGACGCTAACCCTAGTTGTCCTGACGCTAACCCTAGATGTCCTGACGCTAACCCTACTTGTCCTGGCGCTAACCCTAGTTGTCCTGACGCTAACCCTAGTTGTCCTGACGCTAACCCTAGTTGTCCTGACGCTAACCGTAGTTGTAGTGACGCTAACCCTAGTTGTCCTGACGCTAACCCTAGTTGTCCTGATGCTCCCTAGTTGTCCTGACGCTAACCCTAGTTGTCCCTGACACTAAACCCTAGTTGTCCTGACGCTAACCCTAGTTGTCCTGACGCTAACCCTAGTTGTCCTGACGCTAACCCTAGTTGTCGTGACGCTAACCCTAGTTGTCGTGACGCTAACCCTAGTTGTCCTGACGCTAACCCTAGTTGTCCTGACGCTAACCCTAGTTGTCCTGACGCTAACCCTAGTTGTCGTGACGCTAACCCTAGTTGTCCTGACGCTAACCCTAGTTGTCCTGACGCTAACCCTAGTTGTCCTGACGCTAACCCTAGTTGTCCTGACGCTAACCCTAGTTGTCCTGACGCTAACCCTACTTGTCTTGACGCTAACCCTACTTGTCCTGACGCTAACCCTAGTTGTCCTGACGCTAACCCTAGTTGTCCTGACGCTAACCCTAGTTGTCCTGATGCTAACCCTAGTTGTCCTGACGCTAACCCTATTTGTCGTGACGCTAACCCTAGTTGTCCTGACGCTAACCCTAGTTGTCGTGACGCTAACCCTAGTTGTCGTGACGCTAACCCTAGTTGTCCTGACGCTAACTCTAGTTGTCCTGACCCTAACCCTAGTTGTCCTGATGCTAACCCTAGTTGTCCTGACTCTATCCCTAGTTGTCCTGACGCTAACCCTAGTTGTCCTGACGCTAACCCTAGTTGTCCTGACGCTAACCCTAGTTGTCGTGACGCTAACCCTAGTTGTCCTGACGCTAACCCTAGTTGTCGTGACGCTAACCCTAGTTGTCGTGACGCTAACCCTAGTTGTCCTGACGCTAACTCTAGTTGTCCTGACCCTAACCCTAGTTGTCCTGACGCTAACCCTAGTTGTCCTGACTCTATCCCTAGTTGTCCTGACGCTAACCCTAGTTGTCCTGACGCTAACCCTAGTTGTCCTGACGCTAACCCTAGTTGTCGTGACGCTAACCCTAGTTGTCCTGACGCTAACCCTAGTTGTCGTGACGCTAACCCTAGTTGTCCTGACGCTAACCCTAGTTGTCCTGACGCTAACCCTAGTTGTCCTGACGCTAACCCTAGTTGTCGTGATGCTAATCCTAGTTGTCCTGACGCTAACCCTAGTTGTCCTGACGCTAACCCTAGTTGTCGTGACGCTAACCCTAGTTGTCCTGACTCTAACCCTAGTTGTCCTGACGCTAACCCTAGTTGTCGTGATGCTAACCCTAGTTGTCGTGACGCTAACCCTAGTTGTCGTGACGCTAACCCTAGTTGTCGTGATGCTAACCCTAGTTGTCCTGACGCTAACCCTAGTTGTCGTGACGCTAACCCTAGTTGTCGTGACGCTAACCCTAGTTGTCCTGACGCTAACCCTAGTTGTCGTGACGCTAACCCTAGTTGTCCTGACGCTAACCCTAGTTGTCCTGACGCTAACCCTAGTTGTTCTGACGCTAACCCTAGTTGTTGTGACGCTAACCCTAGTTGTCGTGACGCTAACCCTAGTTGTCCTGACGCTAACCCTAGTTGTGACGCTAACCCTAGTTGTCCTGATGCTAACCCTAGTTGTCCTGACGCTAACCCTAGTTGTCCTGACGCTAACCCTAGTTGTCCTGACGCTAACCCTAGTTGTCGTGACGCTAACCCTAGTTGTCCTGACGCTAACCCTAGTTGTCCTGACGCTAACCCTACTTGTCCTGACGCTAACCCTAGTTGTCCTGACGCTAACCCTAGTTGTCCTGACGCTAACCCTAGTTGTCCTGACGCTAACCCTAGTTGTCCTGACCCTAACCCTAGTTGTCCTGACGCTAACCCTAGTTGTCCTGACGCTATCCCTAGTTGTCCTGACGCTAACCCTAGTTGTCCTGACGCTAACCCTAGTTGTCGTGTCGCTAACCCTAGTTGTCCTGACGCTAACCCTAGTTCTTGTGACGCTAACCCTAGTTGTCCTGACGCTAACCCTAGTTGTGACGCTAACCCTAGTTGTCCTGACGCTAACCCTAGTTGTCCTGACGCTAACCCTAGTTGTCGTGACGCTAACCCTAGCTGTCCTAACGCTAACCCTAGTTGTCCTGACGCTAACCCTAGTTGTCCTGACGCTAACCCTAGTTGTCCTGACGCTAACCCTAGTTGTCCTGACGCTAACCCTAGTTGTCCTGACTCTAACCCTAGTTGTCCTGACGCTAACCCTAGTTGTCCTGACGCTAACCCTAGTTGTTCTGACGCGAACCCTAGTTGTCCTGGCACTAACCCTAGTTGTCCTGGCGCTAACCCTAGTTGTCCTGGCGCTAACCCTAATTGTCCTGGCGCTAACCCTAGTTGTCCTGGCGCTAACCCTAGTTGTCCTGGCGCTAACCCTAGTTGTCCTGGCGCTAACCCTAATTGTCCTGGCGCTAACCCTAGTTGTCCTGGCGCTAACCCTAGTTGTCCTGGCGCTAACCCTAGTTGTCCTGGCGCTAACCCTAGTTGTAATGGCGCTAACCCTAGTTGTCCTGACGCTAACCCTAGTTGTCCTGACGCTAACCCTAGTTGTCGTAACGCTAACCCTAGTTGTCCTGACGCTAACCCTAGTTGTCGTGACGCTAACCCTAGTTGTCGTGACGCTAACCCTAGTTGTCCTGACGCTAACCCTAGTTGTCCTGACGCTAACCCTAGTTGTCCTGACGCTAACCCTAGTTGTCATGACGCTAACCCTAGTTGTCCTGACGCTAACCCTAGTTGTCCTGACGCTAACCCTAGTTATCCTGACGCTAACCCTAGTTGTCCTGACGCTAACCCTAGTTGTCCTGACGCTAACCCTAGTTGTCCTGACGCTATCCCTAGTTGTCGTGACGCTAACCCTAGTTGTCGTGACGCTAACCCTAGTTGTCCTGACGCTAACCCTAGTTGTCCTAACGCTAACCCTAGTTGTCCTGACGCTAACCCTAGTTGTCCTGACGCTAACCCTAGTTGTCCTGACGCTAACCCTAGTTGTCCTGACGCTAACCCTAGTTGTCGTGACGCTAACCCTAGTTGTCGTGACGCTAACCCTAGTTGTCCTGACGCTAACCCTAGTTGTCCTGACGCTAACCCAAGTTGTCGTGACGCTAACCCTAGTTGTCCTGACGCTAACCCTAGTTGTCCTGACGCTAACCCTAGTTGTCCTGACGCTAACCCTAGTTGTCCTGACGCTAACCCTAGTTGTCGTGACGCTAACCCTAGTTGTCCTGACGCTAACCCTAGTTGTCGTGACGCTAACCCTAGGTGTCCTGACGCTAACCCTAGGTGTCCTGACGCTAACCCTAGTTGTCCTGACGCTAACCCTAGTTGTCCTGACGCTAACCCTAGTTGTCCTGACGCTAACCCTAGTTGTCCAGACGCTAACCCTAGTTGTCCTGACGCTAACCCTAGTTGTCCTGACGCTAACCCTAGTTGTCCTGACGCTAACCCTAGTTGTCCTGATGCTAACCCTAGTTGTCGTGACGCTAACCCTAGTTGTCCTGACGCTAACCCTAGTTGTCCTGACGCTAACACGAGTAGTCCTGACGCTAACCCTAGTTGTCATGACGCTAACCCTAGTTGTCCTGACGCTAACCCTAGTTGTCCTGAGGCTAACCCTAGTTGTCCTGACGGTAACCCTAGTTGTCCTGACGCTAACCCTAGTTGTCCTGACGCTAACCCTAGTTGTCGTGACGCTAACCCTAGTTGTCCTGACGCTAACCCTAGTTGTCCTGACGCTAACCCTAGTTGTCCTGACGCTAACCCTAGTTGTCGTGACGCTAACCCTAGTTGTCCTGACGCTAACCCTAGTTGTCCTGACGCTAACAGTAGTTGTCCTGACGCTAACCCTAGTTGTCGTGACGCTAACCCTAGTTGTCGTGACGCTAACCCTAGTTGTCCTGACGCTAACCCTAGTTGTCCTGACGCTAACCCTAGTTGTCCTGACGCTAACCCTAGTTGTCCTGACGCTAACCCTAGTTGTCGTGACGCTAACCCTAGTTGTCGTGACGCTAACCCTAGTTGTCGTGACGCTAACCCTAGTTGTCGTGACGCTAACCCTAGTTGTCCTGACGGTAACCTTAGTTGTTCTGACGCTAACCCTAGTTGTTGTGACGCTAACCCTAGTTGTCCTGACGCTAACCCTAGTTGTGACGCTAACCCTAGTTGTCCTGACGCTAACCCTAGTTGTCGTGACGCTAACCCTAGTTGTCCTGACGCTAACCCTAGTTGTCCTGATGCTAACCCTAGTTGTCCTGACGCTAACCGTACTTGTCCTGACGCTAACCCTAGTTGTCCTGACGCTAACCCTAGTTGTCCTGACGCTAACCCTAGTTGTCCTGACGCTAACCCTAGTTGTCCTGACGCTAACCCTAGTTGTCCTGACGCTAACTATAGTTGTCCTGACGCTAACCCTAGTTGTCGTAACGCTAACCCTAGTTGTCCTGACGCTAACCCTAGTTGTCGTGACGCTAACCCTAGTTGTCGTGACTCTAACCCTAGTTGTCCTGACGCTAACCCTAGTTGTCCTGACGCTAACCCTAGTTGTCCTGACGCTAACCCTAGTTGTCCTGACGCTAACCCTAGTTGTCGTGACGCTAACCCTATTTGTCGTGACGCTAACCCTAGTTGTCCTGACGCTAACCCTAGTTGTCCTGACGCTAACCCTAGTTGTCCTGATGCTAACCCTAGTTGTCCCGACGCTAACCCTAGTTGTCCTGACGCTAACCCTAGTTGTCCTGACGCTAACCCTAGTTGTCCTGACGCTAACCCTAGTTGTCCTGACGCTATCCCTAGTTGTCCTGACGCTAACCCTAGTTGTCCTGACGCTAACCCTAGTTGTCCTGACGCTAACCCTAGTTGTCCTGACGCTAACCCTAGTTGTCCTGACGCTAACCCTAGTTGTCCTGATGCTAACCCTAGTTGTCCTGACGCTAACCCTAGTTGTCGTGACGCTAACCCTAGTTGTCGTGACGCTAACCCTAGTTGTCCTGACGCTAACCCTAGTTGCCCTGACGCTAACCCTAGTTGTCCTGACGCTAACCCTAGTTGTCCTAACGCTAACCCTAGTTGTCCTGACGCTAACCCTAGTTGTCCTGACGCTAACCCTAGTTGTCCTGACGCTAACCCTAGTTGTCCTGACGCTAACCCTAGTTGTCGTGACGCTAACCCTAGTTGTCCTGACGCTAACCCTAGTTGTCCTGACGCTAACCCTAGTTGTCCTGACGCTAACCCTAGTTGTCCTGACGCTAACCCTAGTTGCCTTGACGCTAACCCTAGTTGTCCTGACGCTAACCCTAGGTGTCCTGACGCTAACCCTAGTTGTCCTGACGCTAACCCTAGTTGTCCTGACGCTAACCCTAGTTGTCCTGACGCTAACCCTAGTTGTCCTGACGCTAACCCTAGTTGTCGTGACGCTAACCCTAGTTGTCGTGACGCTAACCCTAGTTGTCCTGACGCTAACCCTAGTTGTCGTGACGCTAACCCTAGTTGTCCTGACGCTAACCCTAGTTGTCGTGACACTAACCCTAGTTGTCCTGACGCTAACCCTAGTTGTTCTGACGCTAACCCTAGTTGTCGTGACGCTAACCCTAGTTGTCCTGACGCTAACCCTAGTTGTGACGCTAACCCTAGTTGTCCTGACGCTAACCCTAGTTGTCGTGACGCTAACCCTAGTTGTCGTGACGCTAACCCTAGTTGTCGTGACGCTAACCCTAGTTGTCCTGACGCTAACCCGAGTTGTCCTGACGCTAACCCTAGTTGTCGTGACGCTAACCCTAGTTGTCGTGACGCTAACCCTAGTTGTCCTGACGCTAACCCTAGTTGTCCTGACGCTAACCCTAGTTGTCCCGAGGCTAACCCTAGTTGTCCTGACGCTAACGCTAGTTGTCCTGACGCTAACCCTAGTTGTCCTGACGCTAACCCTAGTTGTCCTGACGCTAACCCTAGTTGTCGTGACGCTAACCCTAGTTGTCGTGACGCTAACCCTAGTTGTCCTGACGCTAACCCTAGTTGTCCTGACGCTAACCCTAGTTGTCCTGACGCTAACCCAAGTTGTCGTGACGCTAACCCTAGTTGTCCTGACGCTAACCCTAGTTGTCCTGATGCTAACCCAAGTTGTCGTGACGCTAACCCTAGTTGTCCTGACGCTAACCCTAGTTGTCCTGACGCTAACCCTAGTTGTCCTGACGCTAACCCTAGTTGTCCTGACGCTAACCCTAGTTGTCGTGACGCTAACCCTAGTTGCCCTGACGCTAACCCTAGTTGCCCTGACGCTAACCCTAGTTGTCGTGACGCTAACCCTAGGTGTCCTGACGCTAACCCTAGTTGTCGTGACGCTAACCCTAGTTGTCGTGACGCTAACCCTAGTTGTCCTGACGCTAACCCTAGTTGTCCTGACGCTAACCCTAGTTGTCCTGACGCTAACCCTAGTTGTCGTGACGCTAACCCTAGTTGTCCTGACGCTAACCCTAGTTGTCCTGACGCTAACCCTAGTTGTCCTGACGCTAACCCTAGTTGTCCTGACGCTAACCCTAGTTGTCCTGACGCTAACCCTAGTTGTCCTGACGCTAACCCTAGTTGTCCTGACGCTAACCCTAGTTGTCCTGACGCTAACCCTAGTTGCCTTGACGCTAACCCTAGTTGTCGTGACGCTAACCCTAGGTGTCCTGACGCTAACCCTAGTTGTCGTGACGCTAACCCTAGTTGTCGTGACGCTAACCCTAGTTGTCCTGACGCTAACCCTAGTTGTCCTGACGCTAACCCTAGTTGTCGTGACGCTAACCCTAGTTGTCGTGACGCTAACCCTAGTTGTCGTGACGCTAACCCTAGTTGTCCTGACGCTAACCCTAGTTGTCGTGACGCTAACCCTAGTTGTCCTGACGCTAACCCTAGTTGTCCTGACGCTAACCCTAGTTGTTCTGACGCTAACCCTAGTTGTCGTGACGCTAACCCTAGTTGTCCTGACGCTAACCCTAGTTGTGACGCTAACCCTAGTTGTCCTGACGCTAACCCTAGTTGTCCTGACGCTAACCCTAGTTGTCGTGACGCTAACCCTAGTTGTCCTGACGCTAACCCTAGTTGTCCTGATGCTAACCGTACTTGTCCTGACGCTAACCCTAGTTGTCCTGACGCTAACCCTAGTTGTCCTGACGCTAACCCTAGTTGTCCTGACGCTAACCCTAGTTGTCCTGACGCTAACCCTAGTTGTCCTGACGCTAACCCTAGTTGTCCTGACGCTAACCCTAGTTGTCCTGACGCTAACCCTAGTTGTCGTGACGCTAACCCTAGTTGTCCTGACGCTAACCCTAGTTGTCCTGACGCTAACCCGAGTTGTCCTGACGCTAACCCTAGTTGTCCTGACGCTAACCCTAGTTGTCGTGACGCTAACCCTAGTTGTCGTGACGCTAACCCTAGTTGTCGTGACGCTAACCCTAGTTGTCCTGACGCTAACCCTAGTTGTCCTGACGCTAACCCTAGTTGTCGTGAGGCTAACCCTAGTTGTCCCGAGGCTAACCCTAGTTGTCCTGACGCTAACGCTAGTTGTCCTGACGCTAACCCTAGTTGTCCTGACGCTAACCCTAGTTGTCCTGACGCTAACCCTAGTTGTCCTGACGCTAACCCTAGTTGTCCTGACGCTAACCCTAGTTGTCGTGACGCTAACCCTAGTTGTCCTGACGCTAACCCTAGTTGTCCTGACGCTAACCCTAGTTGTCCTGACGCTAACCCAAGTTGTCGTGACGCTAACCCTAGTTGTCCTGACGCTAACCCTAGTTGTCCTGACGCTAACCCAAGTTGTCGTGACGCTAACCCTAGTTGTCCTGACGCTAACCCTAGTTGTCCTGACGCTAACCCTAGTTGTCCTGACGCTAACCCTAGTTGTCCTGACGCTAACTCTAGTTGTCGTGACGCTAACCCTAGTTGTCCTGACGCTAACCCTAGTTGCCCTGACGCTAACCCTAGTTGTCGTGACGCTAACCCTAGGTGTCCTGACGCTAACCCTAGTTGTCGTGACGCTAACCCTAGTTGTCCTGACGCTAACCCTAGTTGTCCTGACGCTAACCCTAGTTGTCCTGACGCTAACCCTAGTTGTCCTGACGCTAACCCTAGTTGTCGTGACGCTAACCCTAGTTGTCCTGACGCTAACCCTAGTTGTCCTGACGCTAACCCTAGTTGTCCTGACGCTAACCCTAGTTGTCGTGACGCTAACCCTAGTTGTCCTGACGCTAAGCCTAGTTGTTCTGACGCTAACCCTAGTTGTCCTGACGGTAACCCTAGTTGTCCTGACGCTAACCCTAGTTGTCCTGACGCTAACCCTAGTTGTCGTGACGCTAACCCTAGTTGTCCTGACGCTAACCCTAGTTGTCCTGACGCTAACCCTAGTTGTCCTGACGCTAACCCTAGTTATCGTGACGCTAACCCTAGTTGTCCTGACGCTAACCCTAGTTGTCGTGACGCTAACCCTAGTTGTCCTGACGCTAACCCTAGTTGTCGTGACGCTAACCCTAGTTGTCCTGACGCTAACCCTAGTTGTTCTGACGCTAACCCTAGTTGTCCTGACGCTAACCCTAGTTGTGACGCTAACCCTAGTTGTCCTGACGCTAACCCTAGTTGTCCTAACGCTAACCCTAGTTGTCCTGACGCTAACCCTAGTTGTCCTGACGCTAACCCTAGTTGTCCTGATGCTAACCCTAGTTGTCCTGATGCTAACCGTACTTGTCCTGACGCTAACCCTAGTTGTCCTGACTCTAACCCTAGTTGTCCTGACGCTAACCCTAGTTGTCCTGACGCTAACCCTAGTTGTCCTGACGCTAACCCTAGTTGTTCTGATGCTAACCCTAGTTGTCCTGACGCTAACCCTAGTTGACCTGACGCTAACCATAGTTGTCCTGGCGCTAACCCTAGTTGTCCTGACGCTAACCCTAGTTGTCCTGGCGCTAACCCTAGTTGTCCTGGCGCTAACCCTAGTTGTCCTGACGCTAACCCTAGTTGTCCTGACGCAAAACCTAGTTGTCCTGACGCTAACCCTAGCTGTCCTGACGCTAACCCTAGTTGTCCTGACGCTAACCCTAGTTGTCCTGACGCTAACCCTAGCTGTCCTGACGCTAACCCTAGTTGTCCTGACGCTAACCCTAGTTGTCCTGACGCTAACCCTAGTTGTCCTGGCGCTAACCCTAGTTGTCCTGGCGCTAACCCTAGTTGTCCTGACGCTAACCCTAGTTGTTCTGACGCTAACCCTAGTTGTCCTGGCGCTAACCCTAGTTGTCCTGGCGCTAACCCTAGTTGTCCTGACGCTAACCCTAGTTGTCCTGGCGCTAACCCTAGTTGTCCTGGCGCTAACCCTAGTTGTCCTGACGCTAACCCTAGTTGTCGTGACGCTAACCCTAGTTGTCGTGATGCTAACCCTAGTTGTCCTGACGCTAACCCTAGTTGCCCTGACGCTAACCCTAGTTGTCGTGATGCTAACCCTAGGTGTCCTGACGCTAACCCTAGTTGTCGTGATTCTAACCCTAGTTGTCGTGACGCTAACCCTAGTTGTCCTGACGCTAACCCTAGTTGTCCTGACGCTAACCCTAGTTGTCCTGACGCTAACCCTAGTTGTCCTGACGCTAACCCTAGTTGTCCTGACGCTAACCCTAGTTGTTTCTGACGCTAACCCTAGTTGTCTTGACGCTAACCCTAGTTGTCCTGAAGCTAACCCTAGTTGTCCTGACGCTAACCCTAGTTGTCCTGACGCTAACCCTAGCTGTCCTGACGCTAACCCTAGTTGTCCTGACGCTAACCCTAGTTGTCCTGACGCTAACCCTAGTTGTCCTGATGCTAACCCTAGTTGTCCTGACGCTAACCCTAGTTGTCCTGACGCTAACCCAAGTTGTCCTGACGCTAACCCTAGTTGTCCTGATGCTAACCCTAGTTGTCCTGACGCTAACCCTAGTTGTCCTGACGCTAACCCTAGTTGTCCTGACGCTAACCCAAGTTGTCCTGACGCTAACCCTACTTGTCCTGACGCTAACCCTAGTTGTCCTGACGCTAACCCTACTTGTCCTGACGCTAACCCTAGTTGTCCTGACGCTAACACTAGTTGTCCTGACGCTAACCCTAGTTGTCCTGACGCTAACCCTACTTGTCCTGACGCTAACCCTACTTGTCCTGACGCTAACCCTACTTGTCCTGACGCTAACCCTACTTGTCCTGACGCTAACCCTAGTTGTCCTGACGCTAACCCTAGTTGTCCTGACGCTAACCCTAGTTGTCCTGACGCTAACCCTAGTTGTCCTGACGCTAACCCTAGTTGTCCTGACGCTAACCCTAGTTGTAATGACGCTAAACCTAGTTGTCCTGACGCTAACCCTAGTTGTCCTGACGCTAACCCTAGTTGTCCTGACTTTAACCCTAGTTGTCCTGACGCTAACCCTAGTTGTCCTGACGCTAACCCTAGTTGTCCTGACGCTAACCCTACTTGTCCTGACGCTAACCCAGTTGTCCTGACGCTAACCTTAGTTGTCCTGACGCTAACCCTACTTGTCCTGACGCTAACCCTAGTTGTCCTGACGCTAACCCTACTTGTCCTGACGCTAACCCTAGTTGTCCTGACGCTAACCTTAGTTGTCCTGACGCTAACCCTACTTGTCCTGACGCTAACCCTAGTTGTCCTGACGCTAACCCTAGTTGTCCTGACGCTAACCCTACTTGTCCTGACGCTAACCCTACTTGTCCTGACGCTAACCCTAGTTGTTCTGACGCTAACCCTACTTGTCCTGACGCTAACCCTAGTTGTCCTGACGCTAACCCTAGTTGTCCTGACGCTAACACTAGTTGTCCTGACGCTAACCCTAGTTGTCCTGACGCTAACCGTAGTTGTCCTGACGCTAACCCTAGTTGTCCTGACGCTAACCCTAGTTGAAATGACGCTAACCCTAGTTGTCCTGACGCTAACCCTAGTTGTCCTGACGCTAACCCTAGTTGTCCTGACGCTAACCCTAGTTGTCCTGACGCTAACCCTAGTTGTCCTGACGCTAACCCTAGTTGTCCTGACGCTAACCCTAGTTGTTTCTGACGCTAACCCTAGTTGTCTTGACGCTAACCCTAGTTGTCCTGAAGCTAACCCTAGTTGTCCTGACGCTAACCCTAGTTGTCCTGACGCTAACCCTAGCTGTCCTGACGCTAACCCTAGTTGTCCTGACGCTAACCCTAGTTGTCCTGACGCTAACCCTAGTTGTCCTGGCGCTAACCCTAGTTGTCCTGGCGCTAACCCTAGTTGTCCTGACGCTAACCCTAGTTGTTCTGATACTAACCCTAGTTGTCCTGACGCTAACCCTAGTTGACCTGACGCTAACCATAGTTGTCCTGGCGCTAACCCTAGTTGTCCTGACGCTAACCCTAGTTGTCCTGGCGCTAACCCTAGTTGTCCTGGCGCTAACCCTAGTTGTCCTGACGCTAACCCTAGTTGTCCTGACGCTAACCCTAGTTGTCCTGACGCAAAACCTAGTTGTCCTGACGCTAACCCTAGCTGTCCTGACGCTAACCCTAGTTGTCCTGACGCTAACCCTAGTTGTCCTGACGCTAACCCTAGCTGTCCTGACGCTAACCCTAGTTGTCCTGACGCTAACCCTAGTTGTCTTGACATTAACCCTATCTGTCCTGGCGCTAACCCTAGTTGTCCTGGCGCTAACCCTAGTTGTCCTGACGCTAACCCTAGTTGTCCTGACGCTAACCCTAGTTGTCCTGGCGCTAACCCTAGTTGTCCTGACGCTAACCCTAGTTGTCCTGGCGCTAACCCTAGTTGTCCTGGCGCTAACCCTAGTTGTCCTGACGCTAACCCTAGTTGTCGTGACGCTAACCCTAGTTGTCGTGATGCTAACCCTAGTTGTCCTGACGCTAACCCTAGTTGACCTGACGCTAACCCTAGTTGTCGTGATGCTAACCCTAGGTGTCCTGACGCTAACCCTAGTTGTCGTGATTCTAACCCTAGTTGTCGTGACGCTAACCCTAGTTGTCCTGACGCTAACCCTAGTTGTCCTGACGCTAACCCTAGTTGTCCTGACGCTAACCCTAGTTGTCCTGACGCTAACCCTAGTTGTCCTGACGCTAACCCTAGTTGTTTCTGACGCTAACCCTAGTTGTCTTGACGCTAACCCTAGTTGTCCTGAAGCTAACCCTAGTTGTCCTGACGCTAACCCTAGTTGTCCTGACGCTAACCCTAGCTGTCCTGACGCTAACCCTAGTTGTCCTGACGCTAACCCTAGTTGTCCTGACGCTAACCCTAGTTGTCCTGATGCTAACCCTAGTTGTCCTGACGCTAACCCTAGTTGTCCTGACGCTAACCCAAGTTGTCCTGACGCTAACCCTAGTTGTCCTGATGCTAACCCTAGTTGTCCTGACGCTAACCCTAGTTGTCCTGACGCTAACCCAAGTTGTCCTGACGCTAACCCTACTTGTCCTGACGCTAACCCTAGTTGTCCTGACGCTAACCCTACTTGTCCTGACGCTAACCCTAGTTGTCCTGACGCTAACACTAGTTGTCCTGACGCTAACCCTAGTTGTCCTGACGCTAACCCTAGTTGTCCTGACGCTAACCCTACTTGTCCTGACGCTAACCCTACTTGTCCTGACGCTAACCCTACTTGTCCTGACGCTAACCCTAGTTGTCCTGACGCTAACCCTAGTTGTCCTGACGCTAACCCTAGTTGTCCTGACGCTAACCCTAGTTGTCCTGACGCTAACCCTAGTTGTCCTGACGCTAACCCTAGTTGTAATGACGCTAAACCTAGTTGTCCTGACGCTAACCCTAGTTGTCCTGACGCTAACCCTAGTTGTCCTGACTTTAACCCTAGTTGTCCTGACGCTAACCCTAGTTGTCCTGACGCTAACCCTAGTTGTCCTGACGCTAACCCTAGTTGTCCTGACGCTAACCCAGTTGTCCTGACGCTAACCTTAGTTGTCCTGACGCTAACCCTACTTGTCCTGACGCTAACCCTAGTTGTCCTGACGCTAACCCTACTTGTCCTGACGCTAACCCTAGTTGTCCTGACGCTAACCTTAGTTGTCCTGACGCTAACCCTACTTGTCCTGACGCTAACCCTAGTTGTCCTGACGCTAACCCTAGTTGTCCTGACGCTAACCCTACTTGTCCTGACGCTAACCCTACTTGTCCTGACGCTAACCCTAGTTGTTCTGACGCTAACCCTACTTGTCCTGACGCTAACCCTAGTTGTCCTGACGCTAACCCTAGTTGTCCTGACGCTAACACTAGTTGTCCTGACGCTAACCCTAGTTGTCCTGACGCTAACCGTAGTTGTCCTGACGCTAACCCTAGTTGTCCTGACGCTAACCCTAGTTGAAATGACGCTAACCCTAGTTGTCCTGACGCTAACCCTAGTTGTCCTGACGCTAACCCTACTTGTCCTGATGCCAACCCTACTTGTCGTGATGCTAACCCTACTTGCCCTGACGCTAACCCTAGTTGTCCTGATGCTAACCCTAGTTGTCCTGACGCTAACCCTAGTTGTCCTGACGCTAACCCTAGTTGTCCTGACGCTAACCCTAGTTGTCCTGACGCTAACCTTAGTTGTCCTGACGCTAACCCTACTTGTCCTGACGCTAACCCTAGTTGTCCTGACGCTAAACCTACTTGTCCTGACGCTAACCCTAGTTGTCCTGACGCTAACCTTAGTTGTCCTGACGCTAACCCTAGTTGTCCTGACGCTAACCCTAGTTGTCCTGACGCTAACCCTAGTTGTCCTGACGCTAACCCTAGTTGTCCTGACGCTAACCCTAGTTGTCATGACGCTAACCCTAGTTGTCCTGACGCTAACCCTACTTGTCCTGACGCTAACCCTACTTGTCCTGACGCTAACCCTAGTTGTCCTGACGCTAACCCTACTTGTCCTGACGCTAACCCTACTTGTCCTGACGCTAACCCTACTTGTCATGACGCTAACCCTAGTTGTCCTGACGCTAACCCTAGTTGTCCTGAGGCTAACCCTATTTGTCCTGACGCTAACCCTACTTGTCCTGACGCTAACCCTAGTTGTCCTGACGCTAACCCTACTTGTCCTGACGCTAACCCTACTTGTCCTGACGCTAACCCTACTTGTCCTGACGCTAACCCTAGTTGTCCTGACGCTAACCCTAGTTGTCCTGATGCTAACTCTAGTTGTCCTGCCCTAACCCTACTTGTCCTGACGCTAACCCTAGTTGTCCTGACGCTAACCCTAGTTGTCCTGACGCTAACCCTAGTTGTCCTGACGCTAACCGTAGTTGTCGTGACGCTAACCCTAGTTGTCCTGACGCTAACCCTAGTTGTCCTGACGCTAACCCTAGTTGTCCTGACTCTAACCCTAGTTGTCCTGACTGTAACCCTAGTTGTCCTGACGCTAACCCTAGTTGTCCTGACGCTAACCCTAGTTGTCCTGACGCTAACCCTAGTTGTCGTGACGCTAACCCTAGTTGTCCTGACGCTAACCCTAGTTGTCCTGACGCTAACCCTAGTTGTCCTGACGCTAACCCTACTTGTCTTGACGCTAACCCTACTTGTCCTGACGCTAACCCTACTTGTCCTGACGCTAACCCTACTTGTCCTGACGCTAACCCTAGTTGTCCTGACGCTAACCCTAGTTGTCCTGACGCTAACCCTAGTTGTCCTGACGCTAATCCTAGTTGTCCTTACGCTAACCCTAGTTGTCCTGACGCTAACCCTAGTTGTCCTGACGCTAACCCGAGTTGTCCTGACGCTAACCCTAGTTGTCCTGACGCTAACCCTAGTTGTCCTGACGCTAACCCTAGTTGTCGTGACGCTAACCCTAGTTGTCCTGACGCTAACCCTAGTTGTCCTGACGCTAACCCTAGTTGTCCTGACGCTAAACTTAGTTGTCCTGACTCTAACCCTAGTTGTCCTGACGGTAACCCTAGTTGTCCTGACGCTAACCCTAGTTGTCCTGACGCTAACCCTAGTTGTCGTGACGCTAACCCTAGGTGTCCTGACGCTAACCCTAGTTGTCGTGACGCTAACCCTAGTTGTCGTGACGCTAACCCTAGTTGTCCTGACGCTAACCCTAGTTGTCCTGACGCTAACCCTAGTTGTCCTGACGCTAACCCTAGTTGTTCTGACGCTAACCCTAGTTGTCGTGACGCTAACCCTAGTTGTCCTGACGCTAACCCTAGTTGTCGTGACGCTAACCCTAGTTGTCCTGACGCTAACCCTAGTTGTCGTGACGCTAACCCTAGTTGTCCTGACGCTAACCCTAGTTGTCGTGACACTAACCCTAGTTGTCCTGACGCTAACCCTAGTTGTTCTGACGCTAACCCTAGTTGTTGTGACGCTAACCCTAGTTGTCCTGACGCTAACCCTAGTTGTGACGCTAACCCTAGTTGTACTGACGCTAACCCTAGTTGTCCTGACGCTAACCCTAGTTGTCGTGACGCTAACCCTAGTTGTCCTGACGCTAACCCTAGTTGTCCTGATGCTAACCGTACTTGTCCTGACGCTAACCCTAGTTGTCCTGACGCTAACCCTAGTTGTCCTGACGCTAACCCTAGTTGTCCTGACGCTAACCCTAGTTGTCCTGACGCTAACCCTAGTTGTCCTGACGCTAACCCTAGTTGTCCTGACGCTAACCCTATTTGTCGTGACGCTAACCCTAGTTGTCGTGACGCTAACCCTAGTTGTCGTGACGCTAACCCTAGTTGTCCTGACGCTAACCCTAGTTGTCCTGACGCTAACCCTAGTTTTCGTGAGGCTAACCCTAGTTGTCCCGAGGCTAACCCTAGTTGTCCTGACGCTAACGCTAGTTGTCCTGACGCTAACCCTAGTTGTCCTGACGCTAACCCTAGTTGTCCTGACGCTAACCCTAGTTGTCCTGACGCTAACCCTAGTTGTCGTGACGCTAACCCTAGTTGTCGTGACGCTAACCCTAGTTGTCGTGACGCTAACCCTAGTTGTCGTGACGCTAACCCTAGTTGTCGTGACGCTAACCCTAGTTGTCGTGACGCTAACCCTAGTTGTCCTGACGCTAACCCAAGTTGTCGTGACGCTAACCCTAGTTGTCCTGACGCTAACCCTAGTTGTCCTGACGCTAACCCTAGTTGTCCTGACGCTAACCCTAGTTGTCGTGACGCTAACCCTAGTTGTCCTGACGCTAACCCTAGTTGTCGTGACGCTAACCCTAGTTGTCCTGACGCTAACCCTAGTTGTTCTGACGCTAACCCTAGTTGTTGTGACGCTAACCCTAGTTGTCCTGACGCTAACCCTAGTTGTGACGCTAACCCTAGTTGTCCTGACGCTAACCCTAGTTGTCCTAACGCTAACCCTAGTTGTCCTGACGCTAACCATAGTTGTCCTGACGCTAACCCTAGTTGTCCTGATGCTAACCCTAGTTGTCCTGATGCTAACCGTACTTGTCCTGACGCTAACCCTAGTTGTCCTGACTCTAACCCTAGTTGTCCTGACTCTAACCCTAGTTGTCCTGACGCTAACCCTAGTTGTCCTGATACTAACCCTAGTTGTCCTGACGCTAACCCTAGTTGACCTGACGCTAACCATAGTTGTCCTGGCGCTAACCCTAGTTGTCCTGGCGCTAACCCTAGTTGTCCTGGCGCTAACCCTAGTTGTCCTGGCGCTAACCCTAGTTGTCCTGACGCTAACCCTAGTTGTCCTGACGCTAACCCTAGTTGTCCTGACGCAAAACCTAGTTGTCCTGACGCTAACCCTAGCTGTCCTGACGCTAACCCTAGTTGTCCTGACGCTAACCCTAGTTGTCCTGACGCTAACCCTAGCTGTCCTGACGCTAACCCTAGTTGTCCTGACGCTAACCCTAGTTGTCCTGACGCTAACCCTAGTTGTCCTGACATTAACCCTATCTGTCCTGGCGCTAACCCTAGTTGTCCTGGCGCTAACCCTAGTTGTCGTGACGCTAACCCTAGTTGTCCTGACGCTAACCCTAGTTGTCCTGGCGCTAACCCTAGTTGTCCTGACGCTAACCCTAGTTGTCCTGGCGCTAACCCTAGTTGTCCTGGCGCTAACCCTAGTTGTCCTGACGCTAACCCTAGTTGTCCTGACGCTAACCCTAGTTGTCCTGACGCTAACCCTAGTTGTCGTGAGGCTAACCCTAGTTGCCCTGACGCTAACCCTAGTTGTCGTGATGCTAACCCTAGGTGTCCTGACGCTAACCCTAGTTGTCGTGATTCTAACCCTAGTTGTCGTGACGCTAACCCTAGTTGTCCTGACGCTAACCCTAGTTGTCCTGACGCTAACCCTAGTTGTCCTGACGCTAACCCTAGTTGTCCTGACGCTAACCCTAGTTGTCCTGACGCTAACCCTATTTGTTTCTGACGCTAACCCTAGTTGTCTTGACGCTAACCCTAGTTGTCCTGAAGCTAACCCTAGTTGTCCTGACGCTAACCCTAGTTGTCCTGACGCTAACCCTAGTTGTCCTGACGCTAACCCTAGCTGTCCTGACGCTAACCCTAGTTGTCCTGACGCTAACCCTAGTTGTCCTGACGCTAACCCTAGTTGTCCTGATGCTAACCCTAGTTGTCCTGACGCTAACCCTAGTTGTCCTGACGCTAACCCAAGTTGTCCTGACGCTAACCCTAGTTGTCCTGATGCTAACCCTAGTTGTCCTGATGCTAACCCTAGTTGTCCTGACGCTAACCCAAGTTGTCCTGACGCTAACCCTACTTGTCCTGACGCTAACCCTAGTTGTCCTGACGCTAACCCTAGTTGTCGTGACGCTAACCCTAGTTGTCGTGACGCTAACCCGAGTTGTCCTGACGCTAACCCTAGTTGTCCTGACGCTAACCCTAGTTGTCGTGACGCTAACCCTAGTTGTCCTGACGCTAACCCTAGTTGTCCTGATGCTAACCCTAGTTGTCGTGACGCTAACCCTAGTTGTCGTGACGCTAACCCGAGTTGTCCTGACGCTAACCCTAGTTGTCCTGACGCTAACCCTAGTTGTCCTGACGCTAACCCTAGTTGTCGTGACGCTAACCCTAGTTGTCCTGACGCTAACCATAGTTGTCCTGACGCTATCCCTAGTTGTCCTGACGCTAACCCTAGTTGTCGTGACGCTAACCCTAGTTGTCGTGACGCTAACCCTAGTTGTCGTGACGCTAACCCGAGTTGTCGTGACGCTAACCCTAGTTGTCCTGACGCTAACCCTAGTTGTCCTGACGCTAACCCTAGTTGTCCTGACGCTAACCCTAGTTGTCCTGACGCTAACCCTAGTTGTCCTGACGCTAACCCGAGTTGTCCTGACGCTAACCCTAGTTGTCCTGACGCTAACCCTAGTTGTCCTGACGCTAACCCTAGTTGTCGTAACGCTAACCCTAGTTGTCCTGACGCTAACCCTAGTCGTCCTGACGCTAACCATAGTTGTCCTGACGCTAACCCTAGTTGTCCTGACGCTAACCCTAGTTGTCGTGACGCTAACCCTAGTTGTTCTGACGCTAACCCTAGTTGTCGTGACGCTAACCCTAGGTGTCCTGACGCTAACCCTAGTTGTCGAGACGCTAACCCTAGTTGTCCTGACGCTAACCCTAGTTGTCCTGACGCTAACCCTAGTTGTCCTGACGCTAACCCTAGTTGTCCTGACGCTAACCCTAGTTGTCCTGGCGCTAACCCTAGTTGTCCTGACGCTAACCCTAGTTGTCCTGACGCTAACCCTAGTTGTCCTGATGCTAACCCTAGTTGTCCTGACGCTAACCCTAGTTGTCCTGACGCTAACCCTATTTGTCGTGACGCTAACCCTAGTTGTCCTGACGCTAACCCTAGTTGTCCTGACGCTAACCCTAGTTGTCCTGACTCTAACCCTAATTGTCCTGACGGTAACCCTAATTGTCCTGACGCTAACCCTAGTTGTCGTGACGCTAACCCTAGTTGTCGTGACGCTAACCCTAGTTGTCGTGACGCTAACCCTAGTTGTCCTGACGCTAACCCTAGTTGTCGTGACGCTAACCCTAGTTGTCCTGACGCTAACCCTAGATGTCCTGACGCTAACCCTACTTGTCTTGACGCTAACCCTACTTGTCCTGACGCTAACCGTAGTTGTCCTGACGCTAACCGTAGTTGTCCTGACGCTAACCCTAGTTGTCCTGACGCTAACCCTAGTTGAAATGACGCTAACCCTAGTTGTCCTGACGCTAACCCTACTTGTCCTGACGCCAACCCTACTTGTCGTGACGCTAACCCTACTTGTCGTGACGCTAACCCTAGTTGTCCTGATGCTAACCCTACTTGTCCTGACGCTAACCCTACTTGTCCTGACGCTAACCCTACTTGTCCTGACGCTAACCCTACTTGTCCTGACGCTAACCCTACTTGTCCTGACGCTAACCCTAGTTGTCCTGACGCTAACCCTACTTGTCCTGACGCTAACCCTAGTTGTCCTGACGCTAACCCTAGTTGTCCTGACGCTAACCCTAGTTGTCCTGACGCTAACCCTAGTTGTCCTGACGCTAACCCTACTTGTCCTGACGCTAACCCTAGTTGTCGTCACGCTAACCCTAGTTGTCCTGACGCTAACCCTACTTGTCCTGACGCTAACCCTAGTTGTCCTGACGCTAACCCTAGTTGTCCTGACGCTAACCCTACTTGTCCTGACGCTAACCCTAGTTGTCCTGACGCTAACCCTAGTTGTTCTGATGCTAACCCTAGTTGTCCTGACGGTAACCCTACTTGTCCTGACGCTAACCCTACTTGTCCTGACGCTAACCCTAGTTGTCCTGATGCTAACCCTACTTGTCCTGACGCTAACCCTAGTTGTCCTGACGCTAACCCTAGTTGTCCTGACTCTAACCCTCATTGTCCTGACGCTAACCCTAGTTGTCCTGACGCTAACCCTAGTTGTCCTGACGCTAACCCTAGTTGTCCTGACGCTAACCCTACTTGTCCTGACGCTAACCCTACTTGTCCTGACGCTAACCCTACTTGTCCTGACGCTAACCCTAGTTGTCCTGACGCTAACCCTAGTTGTCCTGATGCTAACCCTAGTTGTCCTGACGCTAACCCTAGTTGTCCTGACGCTAACCCTACTTGTCCTGACGCTAACCCTAGTTGTCCTGACGCTAACCCTAGTTGTCATGACGCTAACCCTAGTTGTCCTGACGCTAACCCTACTTGTCCTGACGCTAACCCTACTTGTCCTGACGCTAACCCTACTTGTCCTGACGCTAACCCTAGTTGTCCTGACGCTAACCCTACTTGTCCTGACGCTAACCCTACTTGTCCTGACGCTAACCCTACTTGTCATGACGCTAACCCTAGTTGTCCTGACGCTAACCCTAGTTGTCCTGAGGCTAACCCTATTTGTCCTGACGCTAACCCTAGTTGTCCTGACGCTAACCCTAGTTGTCCTGACGCTAACCCTACTTGTCCTGACGCTAACCCTACTTGTCCTGACGCTAACCCTACTTGTCCTGACGCTAACCCTACTTGTCCTGACGCTAACCCTAGTTGTCCTGACGCTAACCCTAGTTGTCCTGATGCTAACTCTAGTTGTCCTGCCCTAACCCTACTTGTCCTGACGCTAACCCTAGTTGTCCTGACGCTAACCCTAGTTGTCCTGACGCTAACCCTAGTTGTCCTGACGCTAACCCTAGTTGTCGTGACGCTAACCCTAGTTGTCCTGACGCTAACCCTAGTTGTCCTGACGCTAACCCTAGTTGTCCTGACGCTAACCCTAGTTGTCCTGACTCTAACCCTAGTTGTCCTGACTGTAACCCTAGTTGTCCTGACGCTAACCCTAGTTGTCCTGACGCTAACCCTAGTTGTCCTGACGCTAACCCTAGTTGTCGTGACGCTAACCCTAGTTGTCGTGACGCTAACCCTAGTTGTCCTGACGCTAACCCTAGTTGTCCTGACGCTAACCCTAGTTGTCCTGACGCTAACCCTAGTTGTCTTGACGCTAACCCTACTTGTCCTGACGCTAACCCTACTTGTCCTGACGCTAACCCTAGTTGTCCTGACGCTAACCCTAGTTGTCCTGACGCTAATCCTAGTTGTCCTTACGCTAACCCTAGTTGTCCTGACGCTAACCCTAGTTGTCCTGACGCTAACCCTACTTGTCCTGACGCTAACCCAAGTTGTCCTGACGCTAACCCTAGTTGTCGTGACGCTAACCCTAGTTGTCCTGACGCTAACCCTAGTTGTCCTGACGCTAACCCTAGTTGTCCTGACGCTAACCCTAGTTGTCCTGACGCTAACCCTAGTTGTCCTAACGCTAACCCTATTTGTCCTGACGCTAACCCGAGTTGTCCTGACGCTAACCCTAGTTGTCCTGACGCTAACCCTAGTTGTCCTGGCGCTAACCCTAGTTGTCCTGACGCTAACCCTAGTTGTCCTGACGCTAACCCTAGTTGTCCTGACGCTAACCCTAGTTGTCCTGACGCTAACCCTAGTTGTCCTGACGCTAACCCTATTTGTCGTGACGCTAACCCTAGTTGTCCTGACGCTAACCCTAGTTGTCCTGACGCTAACCCTAGTTGTCCTGACGCTAACCCTAGTTGTCCTGACGCTAACCCTAGTTGTCCTGACTCTAACCCTAATTGTCCTGACGGTAACCCTAGTTGTCCTGACGCTAACCCTAGTTGTCCTGACGCTAACCCTAGTTGTCGTGACGCTAACCCTAGTTGTCCTGACGCTAACCCTAGTTGTCCTGACGCTAACCCTAGTTGTCGTGACGCTAACCCTAGTTGTCCTGACGCTAACCCTAGATGTCCTGACGCTAACCCTACTTGTCTTGACGCTAACCCTACTTGTCTTGACGCTAACCCTACTTGTCCTGACGCTAACCCTACTTGTCCTGACGCTAACCCTAGTTGTCCTGACGCTAACCCTTGTTGTCCTGACGCTAACCCTAGTTGTCCTGACGCTAACCCTAGTTGTCCTGACGCTAATCCTAGTTGTCCTGACGCTAACCCTACTTGTCCTGACGCTAACCCTAGTTGTCCTGACGCTAACCCTAGTTGTCCTGACGCTGACCCTAGTTGTCCTGACGCTGACCCTACTTGTCCTGACGCTAACCCTAGTTGTCCTGACGCTAACCCTAGTTGTCCTGACGCTAACCCTAGTTGCCCTGACGCTAACCCTAGTTGTCGTGATGCTAACCCTAGGTGTCCTGACGCTAACCCTAGTTGTCGTGATTCTAACCCTAGTTGTCGTGACGCTAACCCTAGTTGTCCTGACGCTAACCCTAGTTGTCCTGACGCTAACCCTAGTTGTCCTGACGCTAACCCTAGTTGTCCTGACGCTAACCCTAGTTGTCCTGACGCTAACCCTAGTTGTCCTGACGCTAACCCTAGTTGTTTCTGACGCTAACCCTAGTTGTCTTGACGCTAACCCTAGTTGTCCTGAAGCTAACCCTAGTTGTCCTGACGCTAACCCTAGTTGTCCTGACGCTAACCCTAGTTGTCCTGACGCTAACCCTAGTTGTCGTGACGCTAACCCTAGTTGTCCTGACGCTAACCCTAGATGTCCTGACGCTAACCCTACTTGTCTTGACGCTAACCCTACTTGTCCTGACGCTAACCCTACTTGTCCTGAAGCTAACCCTACTTGTCCTGACGCTAACCCTAGTTGTCCTGACGCTAACCCTTGTTGTCCTGACGCTAACCCTAGTTGTCCTGACGCTAACCCTAGTTGTCCTGACGCTAATCCTAGTTGTCCTGACTCTAACCCTACTTGTCCTGACGCTAACCCTAGTTGTCCTGACGCTAACCCTAGTTGTCCTGACGCTAACCCTAGTTGTCCTGACGCTGACCCTACTTGTCCTGACGCTAACCCTAGTTGTCCTGACGCTAACCCTAGTTGTCCTGACGCTAACCCTAGTTGCCCTGACGCTAACCCTAGTTGTCGTGATGCTAACCCTAGGTGTCCTGACGCTAACCGTAGTTGTCGTGATTCTAACCCTAGTTGTCGTGACGCTAACCCTAGTTGTCCTGACGCTAACCCTAGTTGTCCTGACGCTAACCCTAGTTGTCCTGACGCTAACCCTAGTTGTCCTGACGCTAACCCTAGTTGTCCTGACGCTAACCCTAGTTGTTTCTGACGCTAACCCTAGTTGTCTTGACGCTAACCCTAGTTGTCCTGAAGCTAACCCTAGTTGTCCTGACGCTAACCCTAGTTGTCCTGACGCTAACCCTAGTTGTCCTGACGCTAACCCTAGCTGTCCTGACGCCAACCCTAGTTGTCCTGACGCTAACCCTAGTTGTCCTGACGCTAACCCTAGTTGTCCTGATGCTAACCCTAGTTGTCCTGACGCTAACCCTAGTTGTCCTGACGCTAACCCAAGTTGTCCTGACGCTAACCCTAGTTGTCCTGATGCTAACCCTAGTTGTCCTGACGCTAACCCAAGTTGTCCTGATGCTAACCCTACTTGTCTTGACGCTAACCCTACTTGTCCTGACGCTAACCCTACTTGTCCTGACGCTAACCCTAGTTGTCCTGACGCTAACCCTAGTTGTCCTGACGCTAACCCTAGTTGTCCTGACGCTAACCCTAGTTGTCCTGACGCTAACCCTAGTTGTCCTGACGCTAACCCTACTTGTCCTGACGCTAACCCAAGTTGTCCTGACGCTAACCCTACTTGTCCTGACGCTAACCCTAGTTGTCCTGACGCTAACCCGAGTTGTCCTGACGCTAACCCTAGTTGTCCTGACGCTAACCCTAGTTGTCCTGACGCTAACCCTAGTTGTCCTGACGCTAACCCTAGTTGTCCTAACGCTAACCCTATTTGTCGTGACGCTAACCCTAGTTGTCCTGACGCTAACCCTAGTTGTCCTGATGCTAACCCTAGTTGTCCTGACGCTAACCCTAGTTGTCCTGACTCTAACCCTAATTGTCCTGATGGTAACCCTAGTTGTCCTGACGCTAACCCTAGTTGTCCTGACGCTAACCCTAGTTGTCCTGACGCTAACCCTAGTTGTCCTGACGCTAACCCTAGTTGTCCTGACGCTAACCCTAGTTGTCGTGACGCTAACCCTAGTTGTCCTGACGCTAACCCTAGATGTCCTGACGCTAACCCTACTTGTCTTGACGCTAACCCTACTTGTCCTGACGCTAACCCTACTTGTACTGAAGCTAACCCTACTTGTCCTGACGCTAACCCTAGTTGTCCTGACGCTAACCCTTGTTGTCCTGACGCTAACCCTTGTTGTCCTGACGCTAACCCTAGTTGTCCTGACGCTAACCCTAGTTGTCCTGACGCTAATCCTAGTTGTCCTGACGCTAACCCTACTTGTCCTGACGCTAACCCTAGTTGTCCTGACGCTAACCCTAGTTGTCCTGACGCTAACCCTAGTTGTCCTGACGCTAACCCTACTTGTCCTGACGCTAACCCTACTTGTCCTGACGCTAACCCTAGTTGTCCTGACGCTAACCCTAGATGTCCTGACGCTAACCCTACTTGTCCTGGCGCTAACCCTAGTTGTCCTGACGCTAACCCTAGTTGTCCTGACGCTAACCCTAGTTGTCCTGACGCTAACCCTAGTTGTCGTGACGCTAACCCTAGTTGTCCTGACGCTAACCCTAGTTGTCCTGACGCTAACCCTAGTTGTACTGACGCTAACCCTAGTTGTCCTGACGCTAACCCTAGTTGTGCTGACGCTAACCCTAGTTGTCCTGACGCTAACCCTAGTTGTCCTGACGCTAACCCTAGTTGTCCTGACGCTAACCCTAGTTGTCCTGACGCTAACCCTAGTTGTCGTAACGCTAACCCTAGTTGTCCTGACGCTAACCCTAGTTGTCGTGACGCTAACCCTAGTTGTCGTGACTCTAACCCTAGTTGTCCTGACGCTAACCCTAGTTGTCCTGACGCTAACCCGAGTTCTCCTGACGCTAACCCGAGTTGTCCTGACGCTAACCCTAGTTGTCCTGACGCTAACCCTAGTTGTCGTAACGCTAACCCTAGTTGTCCTGACGCTAACCCTAGTTGTCCTGACGCTAACCCAAGTTGTCGTGATGCTAACCCTAGTTGTCCTGACGCTAACCCTAGTTGTCCTGACGCTAACCCTAGTTGTCCTGACGCTAACCCTAGTTGTCGTGACGCTAACCCTAGTTGTCCTGACGCTAACCCTAGTTGTCCTGACGCTAACCCTAGTTGTCCTGACGCTAACCGTAGTTGTCCTGACGCTAACCCTAGTTGTCGTGACGCTAACCCTATTTGTCCTGACGCTAACCCTAGTTGTCCTGACGCTAACCCTAGTTGTGCTGACGCTAACCCTAGTTGTCCTGACGCTAACCCTAGTTGTCCTGACGCTAACCCTAGTTGTCCTGACGCTAACCCTAGTTGTCCTGACGCTAACCCTAGTTGTCGTAACGCTAACCCTAGTTGTCCTGACGCTAACCCTAGTTGTCGTGACGCTAACCCTAGTTGTCGTGACTCTAACCCTAGTTGTCCTGACGCTAACCCTAGTTGTCCTGATGCTAACCCTAGTTCTCCTGACGCTAACCCGAGTTGTCCTGACGCTAACCCTAGTTGTCCTGACGCTAACCCTAGTTGTCGTAACGCTAACCCTAGTTGTCCTGACGCTAACCCTAGTTGTCGTGACGCTAACCCTAGTTTTCGTGACTCTAACCCTAGTTGTCCTGACGCTAACCCTAGTTGTCCTGACGCTAACCCTAGTTCTCCTGACGCTAACCCGAGTTGTCCTGACGCTAACCCTAGTTGTCGTGACGCTAACCCTAGTTGTCGTGACGCTAACCCTAGTTGTCCTGACGCTAACCCTAGTTGTCCTGACGCTAACCCTAGTTGTCCTGACGCTAACCCTAGTTGTCCCGACGCTAACCCTAGTTGTCCCGACGCTAACCCTAGTTGTCCTGACGCTAACCCTAGTTGTCCTGACGCTAACCCTAGTTGTCCTGACGCTATCCCTAGTTGTCCTGACGCTAACCCTAGTTGTCCTGACGCTAACCCTAGTTGTCCTGACGCTAACCCTAGTTGTCCTGACGCTAACCCTAGTTGTCCTGACGCTAACCCTAGTTGTCCTGACGCTAACCCTAGTTGTCGTGACGCTAACCCTAGTTGTCCTGACGCTAACCCTATTTGTCCTGACGCTAACCCTAGTTGTCCTGACGCTAACCCTAGTTGTCCTGACGCTAACCCTAGTTGTCCTGACGCTAACCCTAGTTGTCCTGACGCTAACCCTAGTTGTCCTGACACTAACCCTAGTTGTCCTGGCGCTAACCCTAGTTGTCCTGGTGCTAACCCTAATTGTCCTGGCGCTAACCCTAGTTGTCCTGGCGCTAACCCTAGTTGTCCTGGCGCTAACCCTAGTTGTGCTGACGCTAACCCTAGTTGTCCTGACGCTAACCCTAGTTGTCCTGGCGCTAACCCTAATTGTCCTGGCGCTAACCCTAGTTGTCCTGGCGCTAACCCTAGTTGTCCTGGCGCTAACCCTAGTTGTGCTGACGCTAACCCTAGTTGTCCTGACGCTAACCCTAGTTGTCCTGACGCTAACCCTAGTTGTCCTGACGCTAACCCTAGTTGTCCTGACGCTAACCCTAGTTGTCGTAACGCTAACCCTAGTTGTCCTGACGCTAACCCTAGTTGTCGTGACGCTAACCCTAGTTGTCGTGACTCTAACCCTAGTTGTCCTGACGCTAACCCTAGTTGTCCTGACGCTAACCCTAGTTGTCCTGACGCTAACCCTAGTTCTCCTGACGCTAACCCGAGTTGTCCTGACGCTAACCCTAGTTGTCGTAACGCTAACCCTAGTTGTCCTGACGCTAACCCTAGTTTGTCGTGACGCTAACCCTAGTTGTCGTGACTCTAACCCTAGTTGTCCTGACGCTAACCCTAGTTGTCCTGACGCTAACCCTAGTTGTCCTGACGCTAACCCTAGTTCTCCTGACGCTAACCCGAGTTGTCCTGACGCTAACCCTAGTTGTCGTGACGCTAACCCTAGTTGTCGTGACGCTAACCCTAGTTGTCCTGATGCTAACCCTAGTTGTCCCGACGCTAACCCTAGTTGTCCCGACGCTAACCCTAGTTGTCCTGACGCTAACCCTAGTTGTCCTGACGCTAACCCTAGTTGTCCTGACGCTAACCCTAGTTGTCCTGACGCTATCCCTAGTTGTCCTGACGCTAACCCTAGTTGTCCTGACGCTAACCCTAGTTGTCCTGACGCTAACCCTAGTTGTCCTGACGCTAACCCTAGTTGTCCTGACGCTAACCCTAGTTGTCCTGACGCTAACCCTAGTTGTCCTGACGCTAACCCTAGTTGTCGTGACGCTAACCCTAGTTGTCGTGACGCTAACCCTAGTTGTCCTGACGCTAACCCTAGTTGTCCTGACGCTAACCCTAGTTGTCCTGACGCTAACCCTAGTTGTCCTAACGCTAACCCTAGTTGTCCTGACGCTAACCCTAGTTGTCCTGACGCTAACCCTAGTTGTCCTGACGCTAACCCTAGTTGTCCTGACGCTAACCCTAGTTGTCGTGACGCTAACCCTAGTTGTCGTGACGCTAACCCTAGTTGTCCTGACGCTAACCCTAGTTGTCCTGACGCTAACCCTAGTTGTCCTGACGCTAACCCAAGTTGTCGTGACGCTAACCCTAGTTGTCCTGACGCTAACCCTAGTTGTCCTGACGCTAACCCTAGTTGTCCTGACGCTAACCCTAGTTGTCCTGACGCTAACCCTAGTTGCCCTGACGCTAACCCTAGTTGTCGTGACGCTAACCCTAGTTGTCGTGACGCTAACGCTAGGTGTCCTGACGCTAACCCTAGTTGTCCTGACGCTAACCCTAGTTGTCCTGACGCTAACCCTAGTTGTCCTGACGCTAACCCTAGTTGTCCTGACGCTAACCCTAGTTGTCCTGACGCTAACCCTAGTTGTCCTGACGCTAATCCTAGTTGTCCTGACGCTAACCCTAGTTGTCCTGACGCTAACCCTAGTTGTCCTGACGCTAACCCTATTTGTCCTGACGCTAACCCTAGTTGTCCTGACGCTAACCCTAGTTGTCCTGACGCTAACCCTAGTTGTCCTGACGCTAACCCTAGTTGTCCTGACGCTAACCCTAGTTGTCGTGACGCTAACCCTAGTTGTCCTGACGCTAACCCTAGTTGTCCTGACCCTAACCCTAGTTGTCCTGACTCTATCCCTAGTTGTCCTGACGCTAACCCTAGTTGTCCTGACGCTAACCCTAGTTGTCCTGACGCTAACCCTAGTTGTCGTGACGCTAACCCTAGTTGTCCTGACGCTAACCCTAGTTGTCCTGACGCTAACCCTAGTTGTCCTGACGCTAACCCTAGTTGTCCTTACGCTAGCCCTAGTTGTCCTGACGCTAACCCTAGTTGTCGTGACGCTAATCCTAGTTGTCCTGACGCTAACCCTAGTTGTCCTGACGCTAACCCTAGTTGTCGTGACGCTAACCCTAGTTGTCCTGACGCTAACCCTAGTTGTCGTGACGCTAACCCTAGTTGTCGTGACGCTAACCCTAGTTGTCCTGACGCTAACCCTAGTTGTCCTGACGCTAACCCTAGTTGTCCTGACGCTAACCCTAGTTGTCGTGACGCTAACCCTAGTTGTCCTGACGCTAACCCTAGTTGTCGTGACGCTAACCCTAGTTGTCCTAACGCTAACCCTAGTTGTCCTGACGCTAACCCTAGTTGTTCTGACGCTAACCCTAGTTGTTGTGATGCTATCCCTAGTTGTCCTGACGCTAACCCTAGTTGTGACGCTAACCCTAGTTGTCCTGACGCTAACCCTAGTTGTCCTGACGCTAACCCTAGTTGTCGTGACGCTAACCCTAGTTGTCCTAACGCTAACCCTAGTTGTCCTGACGCTAACCCTAGTTGTCCTGACGCTAACCCTACTTGTCCTGACGCTAACCCTAGTTGTCCTGACGCTAACCCTAGTTGTCCTGACGCTAACCCTAGTTGTCCTGACTCTAACCCTAGTTGTCCTGACCCTAACAGTAGTTGTCCTGACGCTAACCCTAGTTGTCCTGACGCTATCCCTAGTTGTCCTGACGCTAACCCTAGTTGTTCTGACGCTAACCCTAGTTCTCCTGACGCTAACCCTAGTTGTCGTGACGCTAACCCTAGTTGTCCTGACGCTAACCCTAGTTGTTCTGACGCTAACCCTAGTTGTTGTGACGCTAACCCTAGTTGTCCTGACGCTAACCCTAGTTGTGACGCTAACCCTAGTTGTCCTGACGCTAACCCTAGTTGTCCTGACGCTAACCCTAGTTGTCCTGACGCTAACCCTAGTTGTCCTGACGCTAACCCTAGTTGTCCTGACGCTAACCCTAGTTGTCCTGATGCTAAGCCTAGTTGTCCTGACGCTAACCCTAGTTGTCCTGACTCTAACCCTAGTTGTCCTGACGCTAACCCTAGTTGTTCTGACGCGAACCCTAGTTGTCCTGGCACTAACCCTAGTTGTCCTGGCGCTAACCCTAGTTGTCCTGGCGCTAACCCTAATTGTCCTGGCGCTAACCCTAGTTGTCCTGGTGCTAACCCTAGTTGTCCTGGCGCTAACCCTAGTTGTAATGGCGCTAACCCTAGTTGTCCTGGCGCTAACCCTAGTTGTCCTGACGCTAACCCTAGTTGTCCTGACGCTAACCCTAGTTGTCCTAAATCTAACCCTAGTTGTCCTGACGCTAACCCTAGTTGTCCTGACGCTAACCCTAGTTGTCCTGACGCTAACCCTAGTTGTCGTGACGCTAACCCTAGTTGTCCTGACGCTAACCCTAGATGTCCTGACGCTAACCCTACTTGTCTTGACGCTAACCCTACTTGTCCTGACGCTAACCCTACTTGTCCTGAAGCTAACCCTACTTGTCCTGACGCTAACCCTAGTTGTCCTGACGCTAACCCTTGTTGTCCTGACGCTAACCCTAGTTGTCCTGACGCTAACCCTAGTTGTCCTGACGCTAATCCTAGTTGTCCTGACGCTAACCCTACTTGTCCTGACGCTAACCCTAGTTGTCCTGACGCTAACCCTAGTTGTCCTGATGCTAACCCTAGTTGTCCTGACGCTAACCCTAGTTGTCCTGACGCTAACCCTACTTGTCCTGACGCTAACCCTAGTTGTCCTGACGCTAACCCTAGTTGTCCTGACGCTAACCCTAGTTGTCCTGACGCTAACCCTAGTTGTCCTGACGCTAACCCTACTTGTCCTGACGCTAACCCTACTTGTCCTGACGCTAACCCTAGTTGTCCTGACGCTAACCCTAGTTGTCCTGTCGCTAACCATAGTTGTCCTGACGCTAATCCTAGTTGTCCTGACGCTAACCCTAGTTGTCCTGACGCTAACCCTAGTTGTCCTGACGCTAACCCTACTTGTCCTGACGCTAACCCAAGTTGTCCTGACGCTAACCCAAGTTGTCCTGACGCTAACCCTAGATGTCCTGACGCTAACCCTAGTTGTCCTCACGCTAACCCGAGTTGTCCTGACGCTAACCCTAGTTGTCCTGACGCTAACCCTAGTTGTCCTGGCGCTAACCCTAGTTGTCCTGACGCTAACCCTAGTTGTCCTGACGCTAACCCTAGTTGTCCTGACGCTAACCCTAGTTGTCCTGACGCTAACCCTAGTTGTCGTGACGCTAACCCTAGTTGTCCTGACGCTAACCCTAGTTGTCCTGACGCTAACCCTACTTGTCTTGACGCTAACCCTACTTGTCCTGACGCTAACCCTACTTGTCCTGACGCTAACCCTAGTTGTCCTGACGCTAACCCTAGTTGTCCTGACGCTAACCCTAGTTGTCCTGACGCTAACCCTAGTTGTCCTGACGCTAACCCTACTTGTCCTGACGCTAACCCTAGTTGTCCTGACGCTAACCCTAGTTGTCCTGACGCTAACCCTAGATGTCCTGACGCTAACCCTACTTGTCCTGACGCTAACCCTAGTTGTCCTGACACTAACCCGAGTTGTCCTGACGCTAACCCTAGTTGTCCTGACGCTAACCCTAGTTGTCCTGGCGCTAACCCTAGTTGTCCTGACGCTAACCCTAGTTGTCCTGACGCTAACCCTAGTTGTCCTGACGCTAACCCTAGTTGTCCTGACGCTAACCCTAGTTGTCCTGACGCTAACCCTATTTGTCGTGACGCTAACCCTAGTTGTCCTGACGCTAACCCTAGTTGTCCTGACGCTAACCCTAGTTGTCCTGACGCTAACCCTAGTTGTCCTGACGCTAACCCTAGTTGTCCTGACTCTAACCCTAATTGTCCTGACGGTAACCCTAGTTGTCCTGACGCTAACCCTAGTTGTCCTGACGCTAACCCTAGTTGTCGTGACGCTAACCCTAGTTGTCCTGACGCTAACCCTAGTTGTCCTGACGCTAACCCTAGTTGTCGTGACGCTAACCCTAGTTGTCCTGACGCTAACCCTAGATGTCCTGACGCTAACCCTACTTGTCTTGACGCTAACCCTACTTGTCCTGACGCTAACCCTACTTGTCCTGAAGCTAACCCTACTTGTCCTGACGCTAACCCTAGTTGTCCTGACGCTAACCCTTGTTGTCCTGACGCTAACCCTAGTTGTCCTGACGCTAACCCTAGTTGTCCTGACGCTAACCCTAGTTGTCCTGACGCTAACCCTACTTGTCCTGACGCTAACCCTAGTTGTCCTGACGCTAACCCTAGTTGTCCTGACGCTAACCCTAGTTGTCCTGACGCTGACCCTACTTGTCCTGACGCTAACCCTAGTTGTCCTGACGCTAACCCTAGTTGTCCTGACGCTAACCCTAGTTGCCCTGACGCTAACCCTAGTTGTCGTGACGCTAACCCTAGGTGTCCTGACGCTAACCCTAGTTGTCGTGATTCTAACCCTAGTTGTCGTGACGCTAACCCTAGTTGTCCTGACGCTAACCCTAGTTGTCCTGACGCTAACCCTAGTTGTCCTGACGCTAACCCTAGTTGTCCTGACGCTAACCCTAGTTGTCCTGACGCTAACCCTAGTTGTTTCTGACGCTAACCCTAGTTGTCTTGACGCTAACCCTAGTTGTCCTGAAGCTAACCCTAGTTTTCCTGACGCTAACCCTAGTTGTCCTGACGCTAACCCTAGTTGTCCTGACGCTAACCCTAGTTGTCGTGACGCTAACCCTAGTTGTCCTGACGCTAACCCTAGATGTCCTGACGCTAACCCTACTTGTCTTGACGCTAACCCTACTTGTCCTGACGCTAACCCTACTTGTCCTGAAGCTAACCCTACTTGTCCTGACGCTAACCCTAGTTGTCCTGACGCTAACCCTTGTTGTCCTGACGCTAACCCTAGTTGTCCTGACGCTAACCCTAGTTGTCCTGACGCTAATCCTAGTTGTCCTGACTCTAACCCTACTTGTCCTGACGCTAACCCTAGTTGTCCTGACGCTAACCCTAGTTGTCCTGACGCTAACCCTAGTTGTCCTGACGCTGACCCTACTTGTCCTGACGCTAACCCTAGTTGTCCTGACGCTAACCCTAGTTGTCCTGACGCTAACCCTAGTTGCCCTGACGCTAACCCTAGTTGTCGTGATGCTAACCCTAGGTGTCCTGACGCTAACCGTAGTTGTCGTGATTCTAACCCTAGTTGTCGTGACGCTAACCCTAGTTGTCCTGACGCTAACCCTAGTTGTCCTGACGCTAACCCTAGTTGTCCTGACGCTAACCCTAGTTGTCCTGACGCTAACCCTAGTTGTCCTGACGCTAACCCTAGTTGTTTCTGACGCTAACCCTAGTTGTCTTGACGCTAACCCTAGTTGTCCTGAAGCTAACCCTAGTTGTCCTGACGCTAACCCTAGTTGTCCTGACGCTAACCCTAGTTGTCCTGACGCTAACCCTAGCTGTCCTGACGCCAACCCTAGTTGTCCTGACGCTAACCCTAGTTGTCCTGACGCTAACCCTAGTTGTCCTGATGCTAACCCTAGTTGTCCTGACGCTAACCCTAGTTGTCCTGACGCTAACCCAAGTTGTCCTGACGCTAACCCTAGTTGTCCTGATGCTAACCCTAGTTGTCCTGACGCTAACCCAAGTTGTCCTGATGCTAACCCTACTTGTCTTGACGCTAACCCTACTTGTCCTGACGCTAACCCTACTTGTCCTGACGCTAACCCTAGTTGTCCTGACGCTAACCCTAGTTGTCCTGACGCTAATCCTAGTTGTCCTGACGCTAACCCTAGTTGTCCTGACGCTAACCCTAGTTGTCCTGACGCTAACCCTACTTGTCCTGACGCTAACCCAAGTTGTCCTGACGCTAACCCTACTTGTCCTGACGCTAACCCTAGTTGTCCTGACACTAACCCGAGTTGTCCTGACGCTAAACCTAGTTGTCCTGACGCTAACCCTAGTTGTCCTGACGCTAACCCTAGTTGTCCTGACGCTAACCCTAGTTGTCCTGACGCTAACCCTAGTTGTCCTGACGCTAACCCTATTTGTCGTGACGCTAACCCTAGTTGTCCTGACGCTAACCCTAGTTGTCCTGATGCTAACCCTAGTTGTCCTGACGCTAACCCTAGTTGTCCTGACTCTAACCCTAATTGTCCTGATGGTAACCCTAGTTGTCCTGACGCTAACCCTAGTTGTCCTGACGCTAACCCTAGTTGTCCTGACGCTAACCCTAGTTGTCCTGACGCTAACCCTAGTTGTCCTGACGCTAACCCTAGTTGTCGTGACGCTAACCCTAGTTGTCCTGACGCTAACCCTAGATGTCCTGACGCTAACCCTACTTGTCTTGATGCTAACCCTACTTGTCCTGACGCTAACCCTACTTGTACTGAAGCTAACCCTACTTGTCCTGACGCTAACCCTAGTTGTCCTGACGCTAACCCTTGTTGTCCTGACGCTAACCCTTGTTGTCCTGACGCTAACCCTAGTTGTCCTGACGCTAACCCTAGTTGTCCTGACGCTAATCCTAGTTGTCCTGACGCTAACCCTACTTGTCCTGACGCTAACCCTAGTTGTCCTGACGCTAACCCTAGTTGTCCTGACGCTAACCCTAGTTGTCCTGACGCTAACCCTACTTGTCCTGACGCTAACCCTACTTGTCCTGACGCTAACCCTAGTTGTCCTGACGCTAACCCTAGATGTCCTGACGCTAACCCTACTTGTCCTGGCGCTAACCCTAGTTGTCCTGACGCTAACCCTAGTTGTCCTGACGCTAACCCTAGTTGTCCTGACGCTAACCCTAGTTGTCCTGACGCTAACCCTAGTTGTCGTGACGCTAACCCTAGTTGTCCTGACGCTAACCCTAGTTGTCCTGACGCTAACCGTAGTTGTCCTGACGCTAACCCTAGTTGTCGTGACGCTAACCCTAGTTGTCCTGACGCTAACCCTAGTTGTCCTGACGCTAACCCTAGTTGTGCTGACGCTAACCCTAGTTGTCCTGACGCTAACCCTAGTTGTCCTGACGCTAACCCTAGTTGTCCTGACGCTAACCCTAGTTGTCCTGACGCTAACCCTAGTTGTCGTAACGCTAACCCTAGTTGTCCTGACGCTAACCCTAGTTGTCGTAACGCTAACCCTAGTTGTCCTGACGCTAACCCTACTTGTCTTGACGCTAACCCTACTTGTCCTGACGCTAACCCTACTTGTACTGAAGCTAACCCTACTTGTCCTGACGCTAACCCTAGTTGTCCTGACGCTAACCCTTGTTGTCCTGACGCTAACCCTTGTTGTCCTGACGCTAACCCTAGTTGTCCTGACGCTAACCCTAGTTGTCCTGACGCTAATCCTAGTTGTCCTGACGCTAACCCTACTTGTCCTGACGCTAACCCTAGTTGTCCTGACGCTAACCCTAGTTGTCCTGACGCTAACCCTAGTTGTCCTGACGCTAACCCTACTTGTCCTGACGCTAACCCTACTTGTCCTGACGCTAACCCTAGTTGTCCTGACGCTAACCCTAGATGTCCTGACGCTAACCCTACTTGTCCTGGCGCTAACCCTAGTTGTCCTGACGCTAACCCTAGTTGTCCTGACGCTAACCCTAGTTGTCCTGACGCTAACCCTAGTTGTCCTGACGCTAACCCTAGTTGTCGTGACGCTAACCCTAGTTGTCCTGACGCTAACCCTAGTTGTCCTGACGCTAACCCTAGTTGTGCTGACGCTAACCCTAGTTGTCCTGACGCTAACCCTAGTTGTCCTGACGCTAACCCTAGTTGTCCTGACGCTAACCCTAGTTGTCCTGACGCTAACCCTAGTTGTCGTAACGCTAACCCTAGTTGTCCTGACGCTAACCCTAGTTGTCGTGACGCTAACCCTAGTTGTCGTGACTCTAACCCTAGTTGTCCTGACGCTAACCCTAGTTGTCCTGACGCTAACCCTAGTTCTCCTGACGCTAACCCGAGTTGTCCTGACGCGAACCCTAGTTGTCCTGACGCTAACCCTAGTTGTCGTAACGCTAACCCTAGTTGTCCTGACGCTAACCCTAGTTGTCCTGACGCTAACCCAAGTTGTCGTGATGCTAACCCTAGTTGTCCTGACGCTAACCCTAGTTGTCCTGACGCTAACCCTAGTTGTCCTGATGCTAACCCTAGTTGTCGTGACGCTAACCCTAGTTGTCCTGACGCTAACCCTAGTTGTCCTGACGCTAACCCTAGTTGTCCTGACGCTAACCGTAGTTGTCCTGACGCTAACCCTAGTTGTCGTGACGCTAACCCTATTTGTCCTGACGCTAACCCTAGTTGTCCTGACGCTAACCCTAGTTGTGCTGACGCTAACCCTAGTTGTCCTGACGCTAACCCTAGTTGTCCTGACGCTAACCCTAGTTGTCCTGACGCTAACCCTAGTTGTCCTGACGCTAACCCTAGTTGTCGTAACGCTAACCCTAGTTGTCCTGACGCTAACCCTAGTTGTCGTGACGCTAACCCTAGTTGTCGTGACTCTAACCCTAGTTGTCCTGACGCTAACCCTAGTTGTCCTGACGCTAACCCTAGTTCTCCTGACGCTAACCCGAGTTGTCCTGACGCTAACCCTAGTTGTCCTGACGCTAACCCTAGTTGTCGTAACGCTAACCCTAGTTGTCCTGACGCTAACCCTAGTTGTCGTGACGCTAACCCTAGTTGTCGTGACTCTAACCCTAGTTGTCCTGACGCTAACCCTAGTTGTCCTGACGCTAACCCTAGTTCTCCTGACGCTAACCCGAGTTGTCCTGACGCTAACCCTAGTTGTCGTGACGCTAACCCTAGTTGTCGTGACGCTAACCCTAGTTGTCCTGACGCTAACCCTAGTTGTCCTGACGCTAACCCTAGTTGTCCTGATGCTAACCCTAGTTGTCCTGACGCTAACCCTAGTTGTCCTGACGCTAACCCTAGTTGTCCTGACGCTATCCCTAGTTGTCCTGACGCTAACCCTAGTTGTCCTGATGCTAACCCTAGTTGTCCTGACGCTAACCCTAGTTGTCCTGACGCTAACCCTAGTTGTCCTGACGCTAACCCTAGTTGTCCTGATGCTAACCCTAGTTGTCCTGACGCTAACCCTAGTTGTCGTGACGCTAACCCTAGTTGTCGTGACGCTAACCCTAGTTGTCCTGACGCTAACCCTAGTTGTCCTGACGCTAACCCTAGTTGTCCTAACGCTAACCCTAGTTGTCCTGACGCTAATCCTAGTTGTCCTGACGCTAACCCTAGTTGTCGTGACGCTAACCCTAGTTGTCGTGACGCTAACCCTAGTTGTCGTGACGCTAACCCTAGTTGTCGTGACGCTAACCCTAGTTGTCCTAACGCTAACCCTAGTTGTCCTGACGCTAACCCTAGTTGTCCTGACGCTAACCCTACTTGTCCTGACGCTAACCCTAGTTGTCCTGACGCTAACCCTAGTTGTCCTGACGCTAACCCTAGTTGTCCTGACTCTAACCCTAGTTGTCCTGACCCTAACAGTAGTTGTCCTGACGCTAACCCTAGTTGTCCTGACGCTATCCCAAGTTGTCCTGACGCTAACCCTAGTTGTTCTGACGCTAACCCTAGTTCTCCTGACGCTAACCCTAGTTGTCGTGACGCTAACCCTAGTTGTCCTGACGCTAACCCTAGTTGTTCTGACGCTAACCCTAGTTGTTGTGACGCTAACCCTAGTTGTCCTGACGCTAACCCTAGTTGTGACGCTAACCCTAGTTGTCCTGACGCTAACCCTAGTTGTCCTGACGCTAACCCTAGTTGTCCTGACGCTAACCCTACTTGTCCTGATGCTAACCCTAGTTGTCATGACGCTAACCCTAGTTGTCCTGACGCTAAGCCTAGTTGTCCTGACGCTAACCCTAGTTGTCCTGACTCTAACCCTAGTTGTCCTGACGCTAACCCTAGTTGTCCTGACGCTAACCCTAGTTGTTCTGACGCGAACCCTAGTTGTCCTGGCACTAACCCTAGTTGTCCTGGCGCTAACCCTAGTTGTCCTGGTGCTAACCCTAATTGTCCTGGCGCTAACCCTAGTTGTCCTGGCGCTAACCCTAGTTGTCCTGGCGCTAACCCTAGTTGTGCTGACGCTAACCCTAGTTGTCCTGACGCTAACCCTAGTTGTCCTGGCGCTAACCCTAATTGTCCTGGCGCTAACCCTAGTTGTCCTGGCGCTAACCCTAGTTGTCCTGGCGCTAACCCTAGTTGTGCTGACGCTAACCCTAGTTGTCCTGACGCTAACCCTAGTTGTCCTGACGCTAACCCTAGTTGTCCTGACGCTAACCCTAGTTGTCGTAACGCTAACCCTAGTTGTCCTGACGCTAACCCTAGTTGTCGTGACGCTAACCCTAGTTGTCGTGACTCTAACCCTAGTTGTCCTGACGCTAACCCTAGTTGTCCTGACGCTAACCCTAGTTCTCCTGACGCTAACCCGAGTTGTCCTGACGCTAACCCTAGTTGTCCTGACGCTAACCCTAGTTGTCGTAACGCTAACCCTAGTTGTCCTGACACTAACCCTAGTTTGTCGTGACGCTAACCCTAGTTGTCGTGACTCTAACCCTAGTTGTCCTGACGCTAACCCTAGTTGTCCTGACGCTAACCCTAGTTCTCCTGACGCTAACCCGAGTTGTCCTGACGCTAACCCTAGTTGTCGTGACGCTAACCCTAGTTGTCGTGACGCTAACCCTAGTTGTCCTGACGCTAACCCTAGTTGTCCTGATGCTAACCCTAGTTGTCCCGACGCTAACCCTAGTTGTCCTGACGCTAACCCTAGTTGTCCTGACGCTAACCCTAGTTGTCCTGACGCTAACCCTAGTTGTCCTGACGCTATCCCTAGTTGTCCTGACGCTAACCCTAGTTGTCCTGACGCTAACCCTAGTTGTCCTGACGCTAACCCTAGTTGTCCTGACGCTAACCCTAGTTGTCCTGACGCTAACCCTAGTTGTCCTGATGCTAACCCTAGTTGTCCTGACGCTAACCCTAGTTGTCGTGACGCTAACCCTAGTTGTCGTGACGCTAACCCTAGTTGTCCTGACGCTAACCCTAGTTGTCCTGACGCTAACCCTAGTTGTCCTGACGCTAACCCTAGTTGTCCTAACGCTAACCCTAGTTGTCCTGACGCTAACCCTAGTTGTCCTGACGCTAACCCTAGTTGTCCTGACGCTAACCCTAGTTGTCCTGACGCTAACCCTAGTTGTCGTGACGCTAACCCTAGTTGTCGTGACGCTAACCCTAGTTGTCGTGACGCTAACCCTAGTTGTCCTGACGCTAACCCTAGTTGTCCTGACGCTAACCCAAGTTGTCGTGACGCTAACCCTAGTTGTCCTGACGCTAACCCTAGTTGTCCTGACGCTAACCCTAGTTGTCCTGACGCTAACCCTAGTTGTCCTGACGCTAACCCTAGTTGCCCTGACGCTAACCCTAGTTGTCGTGACGCTAACCCTAGTTGTCATGACGCTAACGCTAGGTGTCCTGACGCTAACCCTAGTTGTCCTGACGCTAACCCTAGTTGTCCTGACGCTAACCCTAGTTGTCCTGACGCTAACCCTAGTTGTCCTGACGCTAACCCTAGTTGTCCTGACGCTAATCCTAGTTGTCCTGACGCTAACCCTAGTTGTCCTGACGCTAACCCTAGTTGTCCTGACGCTAACCCTATTTGTCCTGACGCTAACCCTAGTTGTCCTGACGCTAACCCTAGTTGTCCTGACGCTAACCCTAGTTGTCCTGACGCTAACCCTACTTGTCCTGACGCTAACCCTAGTTGTCATGACGCTAACCCTAGTTGTCCTGACGCTAAGCCTAGTTGTCCTGACGCTAACCCTAGTTGTCCTGACTCTAACCCTAGTTGTCCTGACGCTAACCCTAGTTGTCCTGACGCTAACCCTAGTTGTTCTGACGCGAACCCTAGTTGTCCTGGCGCTAACCCTAGTTGTCCTGGCGCTAACCCTAGTTGTCCTGGCGCTAACCCTAATTGTCCTGGCGCTAACCCTAGTTGTCCTGGCGCTAACCCTAGTTGTCCTGGCGCTAACCCTAGTTGTGCTGACGCTAACCCTAGTTGTCCTGACGCTAACCCTAGTTGTCCTGGCGCTAACCCTAATTGTCCTGGCGCTAACCCTAGTTGTCCTGGCGCTAACCCAAGTTGTCGTGACGCTAACCCTAGTTGTCCTGACGCTAACCCTAGTTGTCCTGACGCTAACCCTAGTTGTCCTGACGCTAACCCTAGTTGTCCTGACGCTAACCCTAGTTGCCCTGACGCTAACCCTAGTTGTCGTGACGCTAACCCTAGTTCTCCTGACGCTAACCCGAGTTGTCCTGACGCTAACCCTAGTTGTCCTGACGCTAACCCTAGTTGTCCTGGCGCTAACCCTAATTGTCCTGGCGCTAACCCTAGTTGTCCTGGCGCTAACCCTAGTTGTCCTGGCGCTAACCCTAGTTGTGCTGACGCTAACCCTAGTTGTCCTGACGCTAACCCTAGTTGTCCTGACGCTAACCCTAGTTGTCCTGACGCTAACCCTAGTTGTCCTGACGCTAACCCTAGTTGTCGTAACGCTAACCCTAGTTGTCCTGACGCTAACCCTAGTTGTCGTGACGCTAACCCTAGTTGTCGTGACTCTAACCCTAGTTGTCCTGACGCTAACCCTAGTTGTCCTGACGCTAACCCTAGTTCTCCTGACGCTAACCCGAGTTGTCCTGACGCTAACCCTAGTTGTCCTGACGCTAACCCTAGTTGTCGTAACGCTAACCCTAGTTGTCCTGACGCTAACCCTAGTTTGTCGTGACGCTAACCCTAGTTGTCGTGACTCTAACCCTAGTTGTCCTGACGCTAACCCTAGTTGTCCTGACGCTAACCCTAGTTCTCCTGACGCTAACCCGAGTTGTCCTGACGCTAACCCTAGTTGTCCTGACGCTAACCCTAGTTGTCGTAACGCTAACCCTAGTTGTCCTGACGCTAACCCTAGTTTGTCGTGACGCTAACCCTAGTTGTCGTGACTCTAACCCTAGTTGTCCTGACACTAACCCTAGTTGTCCTGACGCTAACCCTAGTTGTCCTGACGCTAACCCTAGTTGTCCTGACGCTAACCCTAGTTGTCCTGACGCTATCCCTAGTTGTCCTGACGCTAACCCTAGTTGTCCTGACGCTAACCCTAGTTGTCCTGACGCTATCCCTAGTTGTCCTGACGCTAACCCTAGTTGTCCTGACGCTAACCCTAGTTGTCCTAACGCTAACCCTAGTTGTCCTGACGCTAACCCTAGTTGTCCTGACGCTAACCCTAGTTGTCCTGACGCTAACCCTAGTTGTCCTGATGCTAACCCTAGTTGTCCTGACGCTAACCCTAGTTGTCGTGACGCTAACCCTAGTTGTCCTGACGCTAACCCTAGTTGTCCTGACGCTAACCATAGTTGTCCTGACGCTAACCCAAGTTGTCGTGACGCTAACCCTAGTTGTCCTGACGCTAACCCTAGTTGTCCTGACGCTAACCCTAGTTGTCCTGACGCTAACCCTAGTTGTCCTGACGCTAACCCTAGTTGTTGTGACGCTAACCCTAGTTGTCGTGATGCTAACCCTAGTTGTCCTGACGCTAACCCTAGTTGCCCTGACGCTAACCCTAGTTGTCGTGACGCTAACCCTAGGTGTCCTGACGCTAACCCTAGTTGTCGTGACGCGAACCCTAGTTGTCCTGACGCTAACCCTAGTTGTCCTGACGCTAACCCTAGTTGTCCAGACGCTAACCCTAGTTGTCCTGACGCTAACCCTAGTTGTCCTGACGCTAACCCTGGTTGTCCTGACGCTAACCCTAGTTGTCCTGACGCTAACCCTAGTTGTCCTGACGCTAACCCTAGTTGTCCTGACGCTAACCCTAGTTGTCCTGACGCTAACCCTAGTTGTCCTGACGCTAACCCTAGTTGTCCTGACGGTAACCCTAGTTGTCCTGATGCTAACCCTAGTTGTCCTGACGCTAACCCTAGTTGTCCTGACGCTAACCCTAGTTGTCCTGACGCTAACCCTAGTTGTCCTGACGCTAACCCTAGTTGTCCTGACGCTAACCCTAGTTGTCCTGACGCTAACCCTAGTTGTCCTGACGCTAACCCTAGTTGTCGTGACGCTAACCCTAGTTGTCCTGACGCTAACCCTAGTTGTCCTGACGCTAACCCTAGTTGTCGTGACGCTAACCCTAGTTGTCCTGACGCTAACCCTAGTTGTCGTGACGCTAACCCTAGTTGTCCTGACGCTAACCCTAGTTGTCGTGACGCTAACCCTAGTTGTCCTGACGCTAACCCTAGTTGTCGTGACGCTAACCCCAGTTGTCCTGACGCTAACCCTAGTTGTTCTGACGCTAACCCTAGTTGTTGTGACGCTAACCCTAGTTGTCCTGACGCTAACCCTAGTTGTGACGCTAACCCTAGTTGTCCTGACGCTAACCCTAGTTGTCCTGACGCTAACCCTAGTTGTCGTGACGCTAACCCTAGTTGTCCTGACGCTAACCCTAGTTGTCCTGATGCTAACCCTAGTTGTCCTAACGCTAACCCTAGTTGTCCTGACGCTAACCCTAGTTATCCTGACGCTAACCCTAGTTGTCCTGATGCTAACCCTAGTTGTCTTGACGCTAACCCTAGTTGTCGTGACGCTAACCCTAGTTGTCCTGACGCTAACCCTAGTTGTCCTGACGCTAACCCTAGTTGTCCTGACGCTAACCCTAGTTGTTGTGACGCTAACCCTAGTTGTCGTGATGCTAACCCTAGTTGTCGTGATGCTAACCCTAGTTGTCCTGACGCTAACCCTAGTTGTCCTGACGCTAACCCTAGTTGCCTTGACGCTAACCCTAGTTGTCGTGACGCTAACCCTAGGTGTCCTGACGCTAACCCTAGTTGTCGTGACGCTAACCCTAGTTGTCCTGACGCTAACCCTAGTTGTCCTGACGCTAACCCTGGTTGTCGTGACGCTAACCCTAGTTGTCGTGACGCTAACCCTAGTTGTCCTGACGCTAACCCTAGTTGTCCTGACGCTAACCCTAGTTGTCCTGACGCTAACCCTAGTTGTCCTGACGCTAACCCTAGTTGTCCTGACGCTAACCCTAGTTGTCCTGACGCTAACCCTAGTTGTCCTGACGCTAACCCTAGTTGTCCTGACGGTAACCCTAGTTGTCCTGACGCTAACCCTAGTTGTCCTGACGCTAACCCTAGTTGTCGTGACGCTAACCCTAGTTGTCCTGATGCTAACCCTAGTTGTCCTGATGCTAACCCTAGTTGTCCTGACGCTAACCCTAGTTGTCCTGACGCTAACCCTAGTTGTCGTGACGCTAACCCTAGTTGTCCTGACGCTAACCCTAGTTGTCCTGACGCTAACCCTAGTTGTCCTGACGCTAACCCTAGTTGTCCTGACGCTAACCCTAGTTGTCCTGACGCTAACCCTAGTTGTCCTGACGCTAACCCTAGTTGTCGTGACGCTAACCCTAGTTGTCCTGACGCTAACCCTAGTTGTCGTGACGCTAACCCTAGTTGTCCTGACGCTAACCCTAGTTGTCGTGACGCTAACCCTAGTTGTCCTGACGCTAACCCTAGTTGTTCTGACGCTAACCCTAGTTGTTGTGACGCTAACCCTAGTTGTCCTGACGCTAACCCTAGTTGTGACGCTAACCCTAGTTGTCCTGACGCTAACCCTAGTTGTCCTGACGCTAACCCTAGTTGTCGTGACGCTAACCCTAGTTGTCCTGACGCTAACCCTAGTTGTCCTGATGCTAACCCTAGTTGTCCTAACGCTAACCCTAGTTGTCCTGACGCTAACCCTAGTTATCCTGACGCTAACCCTAGTTGTCCTGACGCTAACCCTAGTTGTCCTGACGCTAACCCTAGTTGTCGTGACGCTAACCCTAGTTGTCGTGACGCTAACCCTAGTTGTCCTGACGCTAACCCTAGTTGTCCTGACGCTAACCATAGTTGTCCTGACGCTAACCCTAGTTGTCCTGACGCTATCCCTAGTTGTCCTGACGCTAACCCTAGTTGTCCTGACGCTAACCCTAGTTGTCCTGACGCTAACCCTAGTTGTCCTGACGCTAACCTTAGTTGTCCTGACGCTAACCCGAGTTGTCCTGACGCTAACCCTAGTTGTCGTGACGCTAACCCTAGTTGTCGTGATGCTAACCCTAGTTGTCCTGACGCTAACCCTAGTTGTCCCGACGCTAACCCTAGTTGTCCTGACGCTAACCCTAGTTGTCCTGACGCTAACCCTAGTTGTCCTGACGCTAACCCTAGTTGTCCTGACGCTAACCCTAGTTGTCCTGACGCTATCCCTAGTTGTCCTGACGCTAACCCTAGTTGTCCTGACGCTAACCCTAGTTGTCCTGACGCTATCCCTAGTTGTCCTGACGCTAACCCTAGTTGTCCTGACGCTAACCCTAGTTGTCCTGACGCTAACCCTAGTTGTCGTGACGCTAACCCTAGTTGTCCTGACGCTAACCCTAGTTGTCCTGACGCTAACCCTAGTTGTCCTGACGCTAACCCTAGTTGTCGTGACGCTAACCCTAGTTGTCCTGACGCTAACCCTAGTTGTCGTGACGCTAACCCTAGTTGTCCTGACGCTAACCCTAGTTGTCCTGACGCTAACCCTAGTTGTCCTGACGCTAACCCTAGTTGTCGTGACGCTAACCCTAGTTGTCCTGACGCTAACCCTAGTTGTCGTGACGCTAACCCTAGTTGTCCTGACGCTAACCCTAGTTGTCGTGACGCTAACCCTAGTTGTCCTGACGCTAACCCTAGTTGTCGTGACGCTAACCCTAGTTGTCCTGACGCTAACCCTAGTTGTTCTGACGCTAACCCTAGTTGTTGTGACGCTAACCCTAGTTGTCCTGACGCTAACCCTAGTTGTGACGCTAACCCTAGTTGTCCTGACGCTAACCCTAGTTGTCCTGACGCTAACCCTAGTTGTCGTGACGCTAACCCTAGTTGTCCTGACGCTAACCCTAGTTGTCCTGATGCTAACCCTAGTTGTCCTAACGCTAACCCTAGTTGTCCTGACGCTAACCCTAGTTATCCTGACGCTAACCCTAGTTGTCCTGACGCTAACCCTAGTTGTCCTGACGCTAACCCTAGTTGTCGTGACGCTAACCCTAGTTGTCCTGACGCTAACCCTAGTTGTCCTGACGCTAACCATAGTTGTCCTGACGCTAACCCAAGTTGTCGTGACGCTAACCCTAGTTGTCCTGACGCTAACCCTAGTTGTCCTGATGCTAACCCTAGTTGTCCTGACGCTAACCCTAGTTGTCCTGACGCTAACCCTAGTTGTTGTGACGCTAACCCTAGTTGTTGTGACGCTAACCCTAGTTGTCCTGACGCTAACCCTAGTTGTCCTGACGCTAACCCTAGTTGTCCTGACGCTAACCCTAGTTGCCTTGACGCTAACCCTAGTTGTCGTGACGCTAACCCTAGGTGTCCTGACGCTAACCCTAGTTGTCGTGACGCTAACCCTAGTTGTCCTGACGCTAACCCTAGTTGTCCTGACGCTAACCCTAGTTGTCCTGACGCTAACCCTAGTTGTCGTGACGCTAACCCTAGTTGTCCTGACGCTAACCCTAGTTGTCCTGACGCTAACCATAGTTGTCCTGACGCTAACCCAAGTTGTCGTGACGCTAACCCTAGTTGTCCTGACGCTAACCCTAGTTGTCCTGACGCTAACCCTAGTTGTCCTGACGCTAACCCTAGTTGTCCTGACGCTAACCCTAGTTGTTGTGACGCTAACCCTAGTTGTTGTGATGCTAACCCTAGTTGTCCTGACGCTAACCCTAGTTGTCCTGACGCTAACCCTAGTTGTCCTGACGCTAACCCTAGTTGCCTTGACGCTAACCCTAGTTGTCGTGACGCTAACCCTAGGTGTCCTGACGCTAACCCTAGTTGTCGTGACGCTAACCCTAGTTGTCCTGACGCTAACCCTAGTTGTCCTGACGCTAACCCTAGTTGTCCTGACGCTAACCCTAGTTGTCCTGATGCTAACCCTAGTTGTCCTAACGCTAACCCTAGTTGTCCTGACGCTAACCCTAGTTATCCTGACGCTAACCCTAGTTGTCCTGACGCTAACCCTAGTTGTCCTGACGCTAACCCTAGTTGTCGTGACGCTAACCCTAGTTGTCCTGACGCTAACCCTAGTTGTCCTGACGCTAACCATAGTTGTCCTGACGCTAACCCAAGTTGTCGTGACGCTAACCCTAGTTGTCCTGACGCTAACCCTAGTTGTCCTGACGCTAACCCTAGTTGTCCTGACGCTAACCCTAGTTGTCCTGACGCTAACCCTAGTTGTTGTGACGCTAACCCTAGTTGTTGTGATGCTAACCCTAGTTGTCCTGACGCTAACCCTAGTTGTCCTGACGCTAACCCTAGTTGTCCTGACGCTAACCCTAGTTGTTGTGACGCTAACCCTAGTTGTCCTGACGCTAACCCTAGTTGTGACGCTAACCCTAGTTGTCCTGACGCTAACCCTAGTTGTCCTGACGCTAACCCTAGTTGTCGTGACGCTAACCCTAGTTGTCCTGACGCTAACCCTAGTTGTCCTGATGCTAACCCTAGTTGTCCTAACGCTAACCCTAGTTGTCCTGACGCTAACCCTAGTTATCCTGACGCTAACCCTAGTTGTCCTGACGCTAACCCTAGTTGTCCTGACGCTAACCCTAGTTGTCCTGACGCTAACCCTAGTTGTCGTGACGCTAACCCCAGTTGTCCTGACGCTAACCATAGTTGTCCTGACGCTAACCCAAGTTGTCCTGACGCTAACCCTAGTTGTCCTGACGCTAACCCTAGTTGTCCTGACGCTAACCCTAGTTGTCCTGACGCTAACCCTAGTTGTCCTGACGCTAACCCTAGTTGTTGTGACGCTAACCCTAGTTGTCGTGATGCTAACCCTAGTTGTCGTGACGCTAACCCTAGTTGTCCTGACGCTAACCCTAGTTGTCCTGACGCTAACCCTAGTTGCCTTGACGCTAACCCTAGTTGTCGTGACGCTAACCCTAGGTGTCCTGACGCTAACCCTAGTTGTCGTGACGCTAACCCTAGTTGTCCTGACGCTAACCCTAGTTGTCCTGACGCTAACCCTAGTTGCCTTGACGCTAACCCTAGTTGTCGTGACGCTAACCCTAGGTGTCCTGACGCTAACCCTAGTTGTCGTGACGCTAACCCTAGTTGTCCTGACGCTAACCCTAGTTGTCCTGACGCTAACCTTAGTTGTCCTGACGCTAACCCGAGTTGTCCTGACGCTAACCCTAGTTGTCGTGACGCTAACCCTAGTTGTCGTGATGCTAACCCTAGTTGTCCTGACGCTAACCCTAGTTGTCCCGACGCTAACCCTAGTTGTCCTGACGCTAACCCTAGTTGTCCTGACGCTAACCCTAGTTGTCCTGACGCTAACCCTAGTTGTCCTGACGCTAACCCTAGTTGTCCTGACGCTATCCCTAGTTGTCCTGACGCTAACCCTAGTTGTCCTGACGCTAACCCTAGTTGTCCTGACGCTATCCCTAGTTGTCCTGACGCTAACCCTAGTTGTCCTGACGCTAACCCTAGTTGTCCTGACGCTAACCCTAGTTGTCCTAACGCTAACCCTAGTTGTCCTGACGCTAACCCTAGTTGTCCTGACGCTAACCCTAGTTGTCCTGATGCTAACCCTAGTTGTCCTGACGCTAACCCTAGTTGTCGTGACGCTAGCCCTAGTTGTCCTGACGCTAACCCTAGTTGTCCTGACGCTAACCCTAGTTGTCCTGACGCTAACCCAAGTTGTCGTGACGCTAACCCTAGTTGTCCTGACGCTAACCCTAGTTGTCCTGACGCTAACCCTAGTTGTCCTGACGCTAACCCTAGTTGTCCTGAAGCTAACCCTAGTTGTTGTGACGCTAACCCTAGTTGTCGTGATGCTAACCCTAGTTGTCCTGACGCTAACCCTAGTTGCCCTGACGCTAACCCTAGTTGTCGTGACGCTAACCCTAGGTGTCCTGACGCTAACCCTAGTTGTCGTGACGCGAACCCTAGTTGTCCTGACGCTAACCCTAGTTGTCCTGACGCTAACCCTAGTTGTCCAGACGCTAACCCTAGTTGTCCTGACGCTAACCCTAGTTGTCCTGACGCTAACCCTGGTTGTCGTGACGCTAACCCTAGTTGTCCTGACGCTAACCCTAGTTGTCCTGACGCTAACCCTAGTTGTCCTGACGCTAACCCTAGTTGTCCTGACGCTAACCCTAGTTGTCGTGACGCTAACCCTAGTTGTCGTGACGCTAACCCTAGTTGTCGTGACGCTAACCCTAGTTGTCCTGACGCTAACCCTAGTTGTCCTGACGCTAACCCTAGTTGTCCTGACGCTAACCCTAGTTGTCGTGACGCTAACCCTAGTTGTCCTGACGCTAACCCTAGTTGTCCTGACGCTAACCCTAGTTGTCCTGACGCTAACCCTAGTTGTCGTGACGCTAACCCTAGTTGTCCTGACGCTAACCCTAGTTGTCGTGACGCTAACCCTAGTTGTCCTGACGCTAACCCTAGTTGTCCTGACGCTAACCCTAGTTGTCCTGATGCTAACCCTAGTTGTCGTGACGCTAACCCTAGTTGTCCTGACGCTAACCCTAGTTGTCGTGACGCTAACACTAGTTGTCCTGACACTAACCCTAGTTGTCGTGACGCTAACCCTAGTTGTCCTGACGCTAACCCTAGTTGTCGTGACGCTAACCCTAGTTGTCCTGACGCTAACCCTAGTTGTTCTGACGCTAACCCTAGTTGTTGTGACGCTAACCCTAGTTGTCCTGACGCTAACCCTAGTTGTGACGCTAACCCTAGTTGTCCTGACGCTAACCCTAGTTGTCCTGACGCTAACCCTAGTTGTCGTGACGCTAACCCTAGTTGTCCTGACGCTAACCCTAGTTGTCCTGATGCTAACCCTAGTTGTCCTAACGCTAACCCTAGTTGTCCTGACGCTAACCCTAGTTGTCCTGACGCTAACCCTAGTTGTCCTGATGCTAACCCTAGTTGTCCTGACGCTAACCCTAGTTGTCGTGACGCTAACCCTAGTTGTCCTGACGCTAACCCTAGTTGTCCTGACGCTAACCATAGTTGTCCTGACGCTAACCCAAGTTGTCGTGACGCTAACCCTAGTTGTCCTGACGCTAACCCTAGTTGTCCTGACGCTAACCCTAGTTGTCCTGACGCTAACCCTAGTTGTCCTGACGCTAACCCTAGTTGTTGTGACGCTAACCCTAGTTGTCGTGATGCTAACCCTAGTTGTCCTGACGCTAACCCTAGTTGCCCTGATGCTAACCCTAGTTGTCGTGACGCTAACCCTAGGTGTCCTGACGCTAACCCTATTTGTCGTGACGCGAACCCTAGTTGTCCTGACGCTAACCCTAGTTGTCCTGACGCTAACCCTAGTTGTCCAGACGCTAACCCTAGTTGTCCTGACGCTAACCCTAGTTGTCCTGACGCTAACCCTGGTTGTCGTGACGCTAACCCTTGTTGTCCTGACGCTAACCCTAGTTGTCCTGACGCTAACCCTAGTTGTCCTGACGCTAACCCTAGTTGTCCTGACGCTAACCCTAGTTGTCGTGACGCTAACCCTAGTTGTCGTGACGCTAACCCTAGTTGTCCTGACGCTAACCCTAGTTGTCCTGACGCTAACCCTAGTTGTCGTGACGCTAACCCTAGTTGTCCTGACGCTAACCCTAGTTGTCCTGACGCTAACCCTAGTTGTCGTGACGCTAACCCTAGTTGTCCTGACGCTAACCCTAGTTGTCGTGACGCTAACCCTAGTTGTCCTGACGCTAACCCTAGTTGTCCTGACGCTAACCCTAGTTGTCCTGACGCTAACCCTAGTTGTCGTGACGCTAACCCTAGTTGTCCTGACGCTAACCCTAGTTGTCGTGACGCTAACCCTAGTTGACCTGACGCTAACCCTAGTTGTCGTGACGCTAACCCTAGTTGTCCTGACGCTAACCCTAGTTGTCGTGACGCTAACCCTAGTTGCCCTGACGCTAACCCTAGTTGTTCTGACGCTAACCCTAGTTGTTGTGACGCTAACCCTAGTTGTCCTGACGCTAACCCTAGTTGTGACGCTAACCCTAGTTGTCCTGACGCTAACCCTAGTTGTCCTGACGCTAACCCTAGTTGTCGTGACGCTAACCCTAGTTGTCCTGACGCTAACCCTAGTTGTCCTGATGCTAACCCTAGTTGTCCTGACGCTAACCGTACTTGTCCTGACGCTAACCCTAGTTGTCCTGACGCTAACCCTAGTTGTCCTGACGCTAACCCTAGTTGTCCTGACTCTAACCCTAGTTGTCCTGACGCTAACCCTAGTTGTCCTGACGCTAACCCTAGTTGTCCTGACGCTAACCCTAGTTGTCGTGACGCTAACCCTAGTTGTCCTGACGCTAACCCTAGTTGTCCTGACGCTAACCCTAGTTGTCCTGACGCTAACCCGAGTTGTCCTGACGCTAACCCTAGTTGTCGTGACGCTAACCCTAGTTGTCGTGACGCTAACCCTAGTTGTCCTGAGGCTAACCCTAGTTGTCCCGAGGCTAACCCTAGTTGTCCTGACGCTAACGCTAGTTGTCCTGACGCTAACCCTAGTTGTCCTGACGCTAACCCTAGTTGTCCTGACGCTAACCCTAGTTGTCCTGACGCTAACCCTAGTTGTCCTGACGCTAACCCTAGTTGTCGTGACGCTAACCCTAGTTGTCGTGACGCTAACCCTAGTTGTCCTGACGCTAACCCTAGTTGTCCTGACGCTAACCCTAGTTGTCCTGACGCTAACCCAAGTTGTCGTGACGCTAACCCTAGTTGTCCTGACGCTAACCCTAGTTGTCCTGACGCTAACCCAAGTTGTCGTGACGCTAACCCTAGTTGTCCTGACGCTAACCCTAGTTGTCCTGACGCTAACCCTAGTTGTCCTGACGCTAACCCTAGTTGTCCTGACGCTAACCCTAGTTGTCGTGACGCTAACCCTAGTTGTCCTGATGCTAACCCTAGTTGCCCTGACGCTAACCCTAGTTGTCGTGACGCTAACCCTAGGTGTCCTGACGCTAACCCTAGTTGTCGTGACGCTAACCCTAGTTGTCCTGATGCTAACCCTAGTTGTCCTGACGCTAACCCTAGTTGTCCTGACGCTAACCCTAGTTGTCCTGACGCTAACCCTAGTTGTCGTGACGCTAACCCTAGTTGTCCTGACGCTAACCCTAGTTGTCCTGACGCTAACCCTAGTTGTCCTGACGCTAACCCTAGTTGTCGTGACGCTAACCCTAGTTGTCCTGACGCTAACCCTAGTTGTCCTGACGCTAACCCTAGTTGTCCTGACGGTAACCCTAGTTGTCCTGACGCTAACCCTAGTTGTCCTGACGCTAACCCTAGTTGTCGTGACGCTAACCCTAGTTGTCGTGACGCTAACCCTAGTTGTCCTGAGGCTAACCCTAGTTGTCCCGAGGCTAACCCTAGTTGTCCTGACGCTAACGCTAGTTGTCCTGACGCTAACCCTAGTTGTCCTGACGCTAACCCTAGTTGTCCTGACGCTAACCCTAGTTGTCCTGACGCTAACCCTAGTTGTCGTGACGCTAACCCTAGTTGTCCTGACGCTAACCCTAGTTGTCCTGACGCTAACCCTAGTTGTCCTGACGCTAACCCTAGTTGTCGTGACGCTAACCCTAGTTGTCGTGACGCTAACCCTAGTTGTCCTGAGGCTAACCCTAGTTGTCCCGAGGCTAACCCTAGTTGTCCTGACGCTAACGCTAGTTGTCCTGACGCTAACCCTTGTTGTCCTGACGCTAACCCTAGTTGTCCTGACGCTAACCCTAGTTGTCCTGAGGCTAACCCTAGTTGTCGTGACGCTAACCCTAGTTGTCGTGACGCTAACCCTAGTTGTCCTGACGCTAACCCTAGTTGTCCTGACGCTAACCCTAGTTGTCCTGACGCTAACCCAAGTTGTCGTGACGCTAACCCTAGTTGTCCTGACGCTAACCCTAGTTGTCCTGACGCTAACCCAAGTTGTCGTGACGCTAACCCTAGTTGTCCTGACGCTAACCCTAGTTGTCCTGACGCTAACCCTAGTTGTCCTGACGCTAACCCTAGTTGTCCTGACGCTAACCCTAGTTGTCGTGACGCTAACCCTAGTTGTCCTGATGCTAACCCTAGTTGCCCTGACGCTAACCCTAGTTGTCGTGACGCTAACCCTAGGTGTCCTGACGCTAACCCTAGTTGTCGTGACGCTAACCCTAGTTGTCCTGACGCTAACCCTAGTTGTCCTGACGCTAACCCTAGTTGTCCTGACGCTAACCCTAGTTGTCCTGACGCTAACCCTAGTTGTCGTGACGCTAACCCTAGTTGTCCTGACGCTAACCCTAGTTGTCCTGACGCTAACCCTAGTTGTCCTGACGCTAACCCTAGTTGTCGTGACGCTAACCCTAGTTGTCCTGACGCTAACCCTAGTTGTCCTGACGCTAACCCTAGTTGTCCTGACGGTAACCCTAGTTGTCCTGACGCTAACCCTAGTTGTCCTGACGCTAACCCTAGTTGTCGTGACGCTAACCCTAGTTGTCCTGACGCTAACCCTAGTTGTCCTGACGCTAACCCTAGTTGTCCTGACGCTAACCCTAGTTGTCGTGACGCTAACCCTAGTTGTCCTGACGCTAACCCTAGTTGTCCTGACGCTAACCCTAGTTGTCCTGATGCTAACCCTAGTTGTCCTGACGCTAACCCTAGTTGTCCTGACGCTAACCCTAGTTGTCCTGACGCTAACCCTAGTTGTTGTGACGCTAACCCTAGTTGTCCTGACGCTAACCCTAGTTGTCGTGACGCTAACCCTAGTTGTCCTGACGCTAACCCTAGTTGTCGTGACGCTAACCCTAGTTGTCCTGACGCTAACCCTAGTTGTTCTGACGCTAACGCTAGTTGTTGTGACGCTAACCCTAGTTGTCCTGACGCTAACCCTAGTTGTGACGCTAACCCTAGTTGTCCTGACGCTAACCCTAGTTGTCCTGACGCTAACCCTAGTTGTCCTGATGCTAACCCTAGTTGTCCTGATGCTAACCGTACTTGTCCTGACGCTAACCCTAGTTGTCCTGACTCTAACCCTAGTTGTCCTGACGCTAACCCTAGTTGTCCTGACGCTAACCCTAGTTGTTCTGATACTAACCCTAGTTGTCCTGATGCTAACCCTAGTTGACCTGACGCTAACCATAGTTGTCCTGGCGCTAACCCTAGTTGTCCTGACGCTAACCCTAGTTGTCCTGGCGCTAACCCTAGTTGTCCTGGCACTAACCCTAGTTGTCCTGGCGCTAACCCTAGTTGTCCTGGCGCTAACCCTAGTTGTCCTGGCGCTAACCCTAGTTGTCCTGGCGCTAACCCTAATTGTCCTGGCGCTAACCCTAATTGTCCTGGCGCTAACCCTAGTTGTCCTGGCGCTAACCCTAGTTGTCCTGGCGCTAACCCTAGTTGTCCAGTCGCTAACCCTAGTTGTCCTGACGCTAACCCTAGTTGTCCTGACGCTAACCCTAGTTGTCCTGACGCTAACCCTAGTTGTCCTGACGCTAACCCTAGTTGTCTTGACGCTAACCCTAGTTGTCTTGACGCTAACCCAAGTTGTCGTGACGCTAACCCTAGTTGTCCTGACGCTAACCCTAGTTGTCCTGACACTAACCCTAGTTGTCCTGACGCTAACCCTAGTTGTCCTGACGCTAACCCTAGTTGTCGTGACGCTAACCCTAGTTGTCCTGACGCTAACCCTAGTTGCCCTGACGCTAACCCTAGTTGTCGTGACGCTAACCCTAGGTGTCCTGACGCTAACCCTAGTTGTCGTGACGCTAACCCTAGTTGTCCTGACGCTAACCCTAGTTGTCGTGACGCTAACCCTAGTTGTCCTGACGCTAACCCTAGTTGTCGTGACGCTAACCCTAGTTGTCCTGACGCTAACCCTAGTTGTTCTGACGCTAACCCTAGTTGTTGTGACGCTAACCCTAGTTGTCCTGACGCTAACCCTAGTTGTGACGCTAACCCTAGTTGTCCTGACGCTAACCCTAGTTGTCCTGACGCTAACCCTAGTTGTCGTGACGCTAACCCTAGTTGTCCTGACGCTAACCCTAGTTGTCCTGAAGCTAACCCTAGTTGTCCTGACGCTAACCGTACTTGTCCTGACGCTAACCCTAGTTTTCCTGACGCTAACCCTAGTTGTCCTGACGCTAACCCTAGTTGTCCTGACGCTAACCCTAGTTGTCCTGACTCTAACCCTAGTTGTCCTGACGCTAACCCTAGTTGTCCTGACGCTAACCCTAGTTGTCCTGACGCTAACCCTAGTTGTCGTGACGCTAACCCTAGTTGTCGTGACGCTAACCCTAGTTGTCCTGACGCTAACCCTAGTTGTCCTGACGCTAACCCGAGTTGTCCTGACGCTAACCCTAGTTGTCCTGAGGCTAACCCTAGTTGTCCTGAGGCTAACCCTAGTTGTCCCGAGGCTAACCCTAGTTGTCCTGACGCTAACGCTAGTTGTCCTGACGCTAACCCTAGTTGTCCTGACGCTAACCCTAGTTGTCCTGACGCTAACCCTAGTTGTCGTGACGCTAACCCTAGTTGTCGTGACGCTAACCCTAGTTGTCCTGACGCTAACCCTAGTTGTCCTGACGCTAACCCTAGTTGTCCTTACGCTAACCCAAGTTGTCGTGACGCTAACCCTAGTTGTCCTGACGCTAACCCTAGTTGTCCTGACGCTAACCCAAGTTGTCGTGACGCTAACCCTAATTGTCCTGACGCTAACCCTAGTTGTCCTGACGCTAACCCTAGTTGTCCTGACGCTAACCCTAGTTGTCCTGACGCTAACCCTAGTTGTCCTGACGCTAACCCTAGTTGTCCTGACGCTAACCCTAGTTGCCCTGACGCTAACCCTAGTTGTCGTGACGCAAACCCTAGGTGTCCTGACGCTAACCCTAGTTGTCGTGACGCTAACCCTAGTTGTCCTGACGCTAACCCTAGTTGTCCTGACGCTAACCCTAGTTGTCCTGACGCTAACCCTAGTTGTCCTGACGCTAACCCTAGTTGTCGTGACGCTAACCCTAGTTGTCCTGACGCTAACCCTAGTTGTCCTGACGCTAACCCTAGTTGTCGTGACGCTAACCCTAGTTGTCCTGAAGCTAACCCTAGTTGTCCTGACGCTAACCCTAGTTGTCCTGATGCTAACCCTAGTTGTCCTGACGCTAACCCTAGTTGTCCTGACGCTAACCCTAGTTGTCCTGACGCTAACCCTAGTAGTTGTGACGCTAACCCTAGTTGTCCTGACGCTAACCCTAGTTGTCGTGACGCTAACCCTAGTTGTCCTGACGCTAACCCTAGTTGTCGTGACGCTAACCCTAGTTGTCCTGACGCTAACCCTAGTTGTCGTGACGCTAACCCTAGTTGTCCTGACGCTAACCCTAGTTGTCGTGACGCTAACCCTAGTTGTCCTGACGCTAACCCTAGTTGTTCTGACGCTAACCCTAGTTGTTGTGACGCTAACCCTAGTCGTCCTGACGCTAACCCTAGTTGTGACGCTAACCCTAGTTGTCCTGACGCTAACCCTAGTTGTCCTGACGCTAACCCTAGTTGTCCTGACGCTAACCCTAGTTGTCCTGACGCTAACCCTAGTTGTCCTGATGCTAACCCTAGTTGTCCTGATGCTAACCGTACTTGTCCTGACGCTAACCCTAGTTGTCCTGACTCTAACCCTAGTTGTCCTGACGCTAACCCTAGTTGTCCTGACGCTAACCCTAGTTGTTCTGATGCTAACCCTAGTTGTCCTGACGCTAACATTAGTTGTCCTGACGCTAACCATAGTTGTCCTGGCGCTAACCCTAGTTGTCCTGACGCTAACCCTAGTTGTCCTGGCGCTAACCCTAGTTGTCCTGGCGCTAACCCTAGTTGTCCTGGTGCTAACCCTAGTTGTCCTGGCGCAAACCCTAGTTGTCCTGGCGCTAACCCTAGTTGTCCTGGCGCTAACCCTAGTTGTCCTGGCGCTAACCCTAATTGTCCTGGCGCTAACCCTAATTGTCCTGGCGCTAACCCTAGTTGTCCTGGCGCTAACCCTAGTTGTCCTGGCGCTAACCCTAGTTGTCCAGGCGCTAACCCTAGTTGTCCTGGCGCTAACCCTAGTTGTCCTGGCGCTAACCCTAGTTGTCCTGACGCTAACCCTAGTTGTCCTGACGCTAACCCTAGTTGTCCTGACGCAAAACCTAGTTGTCCTGACGCTAACCCTAGCTGTCCTGACGCTAACCCTAGTTGTCCTGACGCTAACCCTAGTTGTCCTGACGCTAACCCTAGTTGTCCTGACGCTAACCCTAGCTGTCCTGACGCTAACCCTAGTTGTCCTGACGCTAACCCTAGTTGTCCTGACGCTAACCCTAGTTGTCCTGACATTAACCCTAGCTGTCCTGGCGCTAACCCTAGTTGTCTTGGCGCTAACCCTAGTTGTCCTGACGCTAACCCTAGTTGTCCTGACGCTAACCCTAGTTGTCCTGGCGCTAACCCTAGTTGTCCTGACGCTAACCCTAGTTGTCCTGGCACTAACCCTAGTTGTCCTGGCGCTAACCCTAGTTGTCCTGACGCTAACCCTAGTTGTCCTGACGCTAACCCTAGTTGTCGTGACGCTAACCCTAGTTGTCGTGACGCTAACCCTAGTTGTCCTGACGCTAACCCTAGTTGCCCTGACGCTAACCCTAGTTGTCGTGATGCTAACCCTAGGTGTCCTGACGCTAACCCTAGTTGTCGTGATTCTAACCCTAGTTGTCGTGACGCTAACCCTAGTTGTCCTGACGCTAACCCTAGTTGTCCTGACGCTAACCCTAGTTGTTTCTGACGCTAACCCTAGTTGTCCTGAAGCTAACCCTAGTTGTCCTGACGCTAACCCTAGTTGTCCTGACGCTAACCCTAGCTGTCCTGACGCTAACCCTAGTTGTCCTGACGCTAACCCTAGTTGTCCTGACGCTAACCCTAGTTGTCCTGATGCTAACCCTAGTTGTCCTGATGCTAACCCTAGTTGTCCTGACGCTAACCCAAGTTGTCCTGACGCTAACCCTAGTTGTCCTGATGCTAACCCTAGTTGTCCTGACGCTAACCCTAGTTGTCCTGACGCTAACCCAAGTTGTCCTGACGCTAACCCTACTTGTCCTGACGCTAACCCTAGTTGTCCTGACGCTAACCCTACTTGTCCTGACGCTAACCCTACTTGTCCTGACGCTAACTCTAGTTGTCCTGACGCTAACCCTAGTTGTCCTGACGCTAACCCTACTTGTCCTGACGCTAACCCTAGTTGTTCTGACGCTAACCCTAGTTGTCCTGACGCTAACCCTACTTGTCCTGACGCTAACCCTAGTTGTCCTGACGCTAACCCTAGTTGTCCTGACGCTAACACTAGTTGTCCTGACGCTAACCCTAGTTGTCCTGACGCTAACCCTACTTGTCCTGACGCTAACCCTACTTGTCCTGACGCTAACCCTACTTGTCCTGACGCTAACCCTACTTGTCCTGACGCTAACCCTAGTTGTCCTGACGCTAACCCTACTTGTCCTGACGCTAACCCTAGTTGTCCTGACGCTAACCCTAGTTGTCCTGATGCTAACCCTAGTTGTCCTGACGCTAACCCTAGTTGTCCTGACGCTAACCCTAGTTGTAATGACGCTAAACCTAGTTGTCCTGACGCTAACCCTAGTTGTCCTGACGCTAACCCTAGTTGTCCTGACTTTAACCCTAGTTGTCCTGACGCTAACCCTAGTTGTCCTGACGCTAACCCTACTTGTCCTGACGCTAACCCAGTTGTCCTGACGCTAACCTTAGTTGTCCTGACGCTAACCCTACTTGTCCTGACGCTAACCCTAGTTGTCCTGACGCTAACCTTACTTGTCCTGACGCTAACCCTAGTTGTCCTGACGCTAACCTTAGTTGTCCTGACGCTAACCCTACTTGTCCTGACGCTAACCCTAGTTGTCCTGACGCTAACCCTAGTTGTCCTGACGCTAACCCTACTTGTCATGACGCTAACCCTACTTGTCCTGACGCTAACCCTAGTTGTCCTGACGCTAACCCTACTTGTCCTGACGCTAACCCTACTTGTCCTGACGCTAACCCTACTTGTCCTGACGCTAACCCTACTTGTCCTGACGCTAACCCTAGTTGTCCTGACGCTAACCCTACTTGTCCTGACGCTAACCCTACTTGTCCTGACGCTAACCCTAGTTGTTCTGACGCTAACCCTAGTTGTCCTGACGCTAACCTTAGTTGTCCTGACGCTAACCCTACTTGTCCTGACGCTAACCCTATTTGTCCTGACGCTAACCCTACTTGTCCTGACGCTAACCCTAGTTGTCCTGACGCTAACCTTAGTTGTCCTGACGCTAACCCTACTTGTCCTGACGCTAACCCTAGTTGTCCTGACGCTAACCCTAGTTGTCCTGACGCTAACCCTACTTGTCATGACGCTAACCCTACTTGTCCTGACGCTAACCCTAGTTGTCCTGACGCTAACCCTAGTTGTCCTGACGATAACCCTACTTGTCCTGACGCTAACCCTACTTGTCCTGACGCTAACCCTACTTGTCCTGACGCTAACCCTAGTTGTCCTGACGCTAACCCTACTTGTCCTGACGCTAACCCTACTTGTCCTGACGCTAACCCTAGTTGTTCTGACGCTAACCCTAGTTGTCCTGACGCTAACCCTACTTGTCCTGACGCTAACCCTAGTTGTCCTGACGCTAACCCTAGTTGTCCTGACGCTAACACTAGTTGTCCTGACGCTAACCATAGTTGTCCTGACGCTAACCCTAGTTGTCCTGACGCTAACCCTAGTTGAAATGACGCTAACCCTAGTTGTCCTGACGCTAACCCTACTTGTCCTGACGCCAACCCTACTTGTCGTGACGCTAACCCTACTTGCCCTGACACTAACCCTAGTTGTCCTGATGCTAACCCTACTTGTCCTAACGCTAACCCTACTTGTCCTGATGCTAACCCTACTTGTCCTGACGCTAACCCTACTTGTCCTGACGCTAACCATAGTTGTCGTCACGCTAACCCTAGTTGTCCTGACGCTAACCCTACTTGTCCTGACGCTAACCCTAGTTGTCCTGACGCTAACCCTACTTGTCCTGACGCTAACCCTAGTTGTCGTCACGCTAACCCTAGTTGTCCTGACGCTAACCCTACTTGTCCTGACGCTAACCCCAGTTGTCCTGACGCTAACCCTAGTTGTCCTGACGCTAACCTTAGTTGTCCTGACGCTAACCCTAGTTGTCCTGACGCTAACCCTAGTTGTAATGACGCTAAACCTAGTTGTCCTGACGCTAACCCTAGTTGTCCTGACGCTAACCCTAGTTGTCCTGACGCTAACCCTAGTTGTCCTGACTTTAACCCTAGTTGTCCTGACTCTAACCCTAGTTGTCCTGACGCTAACCCTAGTTGTCCTGACGCTAACCCTAGTTGTCCTGACGCTAACCCTAGTTGTCCTGACGCTAACCTTAGTTGTCCTGACGCTAACCCTAGTTGTCCTGACGCTAACCCTAGTTGTCCTGACGCTAAACCTACTTGTCCTGACGCTAACCCTAGTTGTCCTGACGCTAACCTTAGTTGTCCTGACGCTAACCCTAGTTGTCCTGACGCTAACCCTAGTTGTCCTGACGCTAACCCTACTTGTCCTGACGCTAACCCTACTTGTCCTGACGCTAACCCTAGTTGTCCTGACGCTAACCCTAGTTGTCATGACGCTAACCCTAGTTGTCCTGACGCTAACCCTACTTGTCCTGACGCTAACCCTAGTTGTCCTGACGCTAACCCTAGTTGTCCTGACGCTAACCCTAGTTGTCCTGACGCTAACCCTACTTGTCCTGACGCTAACCCTACTTGTCCTGACGCTAACCCTAGTTGTCCTGACGCTAACCCTAGTTGTCCTGAGGCTAACCCTATTTGTCCTGACGCTAACCCTAGTTGTCCTGACGCTAACCCTACTTGTCCTGATGCTAACCCTACTTGTCCTGACGCTAACCCTACTTGTCCTGACGCTAACCCTAGTTGTCCTGACGCTAACCCTAGTTGTCCTGATGCTAACTCTAGTTGTCCTGCCCTAACCCTACTTGTCCTGACGCTAACCCTAGTTGTCCTGACGCTAACCCTAGTTGTCCTGACGCTAACCCTACTTGTCCTGACGCTAACCCTAGTTGTCCTGACGCTAACCCTACTTGTCCTGACGCTAACCCTGCTTGTCCTGACGCTAACCCTACTTTTCCTGACGCTAACCCTAGTTGTCCTGAAGCTAACCCTAGTTGTCCTGACGCTAACCCTAGTTGTCCTGACCCTAACCCTAGTTGTCCTGACCCTAACCCTAGTTGTCCTGATGCTAACCCTAGTTGTCCTGACGCTAACCCTAGTTGTCCTGACGCTAACCCTAGTTGTCCTGATGATAACCCTAGTTGTCCTGACGCTAACCCTAGTTGTCCTGACGCTAACCCTAGTTGTCCTGACGCTAACCCTAGTTGTCCTGATGGTAACCCTAGTTGTCCTGACTCTAACCCTAGTTGTCCTGATGCTAACCCTAGTTGTCCTGACGCTAACCCTAGTTGTCCTGACGATAACCCTAGTTGACCTGACGCTAACCCTAGTTGTCCTGACGCTAACCCTACTTGTCCTGATGCTAACCCTACTTGTCCTGATGCTAACCCTAGTTGTCCTGACGCTAACCCTACTTGTCCTGACGCTAACCCTAGTTGTCCTGACGCTAACCCTAGTTGTCCTGACGCTAACCCTACTTGTCCTGATGCTAACCCTAGTTGTCCTGAAGCTAACCCTAGTTGTCCTGACGCTAACCCTACTTGTCCTGACGCTAACCCTAGTTGTCCTGACGCTAACCCTACTTGTCCTGACGCTAACCCTAGTTGTCCTGACGCTAACCCTACTTGTCCTGACGCTAACCCTAGTTGTCCTGACGCTAACCCTAGATGTCCTGACGCTAACCCTAGTTGTCCTGACGCTAACCCTAGCTGTCCTGACGCTAACCCTAGTTGTCCTGACGCTAACCCTAGTTGTCCTGATGCTAACCCTAGTTGCCCTGACGCTAACCCTAGTTGTCCTGACGCTAACCCTACTTGTCCTGAAGCTAACCCTACTTGTCCTGACGCTAACCCTACTTGTCCTGACGCTAACCCTACTTGTCCTGACGCTAACCCTAGTTGTCCTGACGCTAACCCTAGTTGTCCTGACGCTAACCCTAGTTGTCCTGATGCTAACCCTAGTTGTCCTGACGCTAACCCTAGTTGTCCTGACGCTAACCCTAGTTGTCCTGACGCTAACCCTAGTTGTCCTGACGCTAACCCTAGTTGTCCTGACGCTAACCCTACTTGTCCTGACGCTTACTCTACTTGTCCTGACGCTAACCCTAGTTTTCCTGACGCTAACCCTAGTTTTCCTGACGCTAACCCTAGTTGTCCTGACGCTAACCCTACTTGTCCTGACGCTAACCCTAGTTGTCCTGACGCTAACCCTAGTTGTCCTGACGCTAACATTACTTGTCCTGACGCTAACCCTAGTTGTCCTGACGCTAACCCTAGTTGTCCTGACGCTAACCCTACTTGTCCTGACGCTAACCCTAGTTGTCCTGACGCTAACCCTAGTTATCCTGACGCTAACCCTTGTTGTCCTGACGCTAACCCTAGTTGTCCTGACGCTAACCCTACTTGTCCTGACGCTAACCCTAGTTGCCCTGACGCTAACCCTAGTTGTCCTGACGCTAACCCTAGTTGTCCTGACGCTAACCCTAGTTGTCCTGACCCTAACCCTAGTTGTCCTGACGCTAACCCTAGTTGTCCTGACGCTAACCCTAGTTGTCCTGACGCTAACCCAACTTGTCCTGACGCTAACCCTAGTTGTCCTGACGCTAACCCTAGTTGTCCTGACGCTAACCGTAGTTGTCCTGACGCTAACCCTACTTGTCCTGACGCTAACCCTACTTGTCCTGACGCTAACCCTACTTGTTCTGACGCTAACACTACTTGTCCTGACGCTAACCCTAGTTGTCCTGATGCTAACCCTAGTTGTCCTGACGCTAACCCTATTTGTCCTGACGCTAACCCTAGTTGTCCTGACGCTAACCCTAGTTGTCCTGACTCTAACCCTAGTTGTCCTGATGCTAACCCTAGTTGTCCTGATGCTAACCCTAGTTGTCCTGACGCTAACCCTAGTTGTCCTGACGCTAATCCTAGTTTTCCTGACGCTAACCCTAGTTGTCCTGACGCTAACCCTACTTGTCCTGACGCTAACCCTAGTTGTCCTGACGCTAACCCTACTTATCCTGACGCTAACCCTAGTTGTCCTGACGCTAACCCTAGTTGTCCTGACGCTAACCCTACTTGTCCTGACGCTAACCCGAGTTGTCCTGACGCTAACCCTAGTTGTCCTGACGCTAACCCTAGTTGTCCTGATGCTAACCCTAGTTATCCTGACGCTAACCCTAGTTGTCCTGACGCTAACCCTAGTTGTCCTGACGCTAACCCTAGTTGTCCTGACGCTAACCCTAGATGTCCTGACGCTAACCCTACTTGTCCTGACGCTAACCCTGGTTGTCCTGACGCTAACCCTACTTGTCCTGACGCTAACCCTAGTTGTCCTGACGCTAACCCTAGTTGTCCTGACGCTAACCCTAGTTGTCCTGACGCTAACCCTAGTTGTCCTGAAGCTAACACTAGTTGTCCTGACGCTAACCCTAGTTGTCCTGACGCTAACCCTAGTTGTCCTGACGCTAAACCTACTTGTCCTGACGCTAACCCTAGTTGTCCTGATGCTAACCCTAGTTGTCCTGACGCTAACCCTAGTTGTCCTGAAACTAACCCTAGTTGTCCTGACGCTAACCCTATGTGTCCAGACGCTAACCCTAATTGTCCTGACGCTAACCCTAGTTGTCCTGACGCTAACCCTAGTTGTCCTGACGCTAACCCTAGTTGTCCTGACGCTAACCCTAGTTGTCGTGACGCTAACCCTAGTTGTCCTGACGCTAACCCTAGTTGCCCTGACGCTAACCCTAGTTGTCGTGACGCAAACCATAGGTGTCCTGACGCTAACCCTAGTTGTCGTGACGCTAACCCTAGTTGTCCTGACGCTAACCCTAGTTGTCCTGACGCTAACCCTAGTTGTCCTGACGCTAACCCTAGTTGTCCTGACGCTAACCCTAGTTGTCGTGACGCTAACCCTAGTTGTCGTGACGCTAACCCTAGTTGTCCTGACGCTAACCCTAGTTGTCGTGACGCTAACCCTAGTTGTCCTGAAGCTAACCCTAGTTGTCCTGACGCTAACCCTAGTTGTCCTGACGCTAACCCTAGTTGTCCTGATGCTAACCCTAGTTGTCCTGACGCTAACCCTAGTTGTCCTGACGCTAACCCTAGTTGTTGTGACGCTAACCCTAGTTGTCCTGACGCTAACCCTAGTTGTCGTGACGCTAACCCTAGTTGTCCTGACGCTAACCCTAGTTGTCGTGACGCTAACCCTAGTTGTCCTGACGCTAACCCTAGTTGTTCTGACGCTAACCCTAGTTGTTGTGACGCTAACCCTAGTTGTCCTGACGCTAACCCTAGTTGTGACGCTAACCCTAGTTGTCCCGACGCTAACCCTAGTTGTCCTGACGCTAACCCTAGTTGTCCTGACGCTAACCCTAGTTGTCCTGACGCTAACCCTAGTTGTCCTGATGCTAACCCTAGTTGTCCTGATGCTAACCGTACTTGTCCTGACGCTAACCCTAGTTGTCCTGACTCTAACCCTAGTTGTCCTGACGCTAACCCTAGTTGTCCTGACGCTAACCCTAGTTGTTCTGATACTAACCCTAGTTGTCCTGACGCTAACCCTAGTTGACCTGACGCTAACCATAGTTGTCCTGGCGCTAACCCTAGTTGTCCTGACGCTAACCCTAGTTGTCCTGGCGCTAACCCTAGTTGTCCTGGCACTAACCCTAGATGTCCTGGCGCTAACCCTAGTTGTCCTGGCGCTAACCCTAGTTGTCCTGGCACTAACCCTAGTTGTCCTGGCGCTAACCCTAATTGTCCTGGCGCTAACCCTAATTGTCCTGGCGCTAACCCTAGTTGTCCTGGCGCTAACCCTAGTTGTCCTGGCGCTAACCCTAGTTGTCCAGGCGCTAACCCTAGTTGTCCTGGCGCTAACCCTAGTTGTCCTGGCGCTAACCCTAGTTGTCCTGACGCTAACCCTAGTTGTCCTGACGCTAACCCTAGTTGTCCTGATGCAAAACCTAGTTGTCCTGACGCTAACCCTAGCTGTCCTGACGCTAACCCTAGTTGTCCTGACGCTAACCCTAGTTGTCCTGACGCTAACCCTAGTTGTCCTGACGCTAACCCTAGCTGTCCTGACGCTAACCCTAGTTGTCCTGACGCTAACCCTAGTTGTCCTGACGCTAACCCTAGTTGTCCTGACATTAACCCTAGCTGTCCTGGCGCTAACGCTAGTTGTCCTGACGCTAACCCTAGTTGTCCTGACGCTAACCCTAGTTGTCCTGGCGCTAACCCTAGTTGTCCTGACGCTAACCCTAGTTGTCCTGGCGCTAACCCTAGTTGTCCTGGCGCTAACCCTAGTTGTCCTGACGCTAACCCTAGTTGTCCTGACGCTAACCCTAGTTGTCGTGACGCTAACCCTAGTTGTCGTGACGCTAACCCTAGTTGTCCTGACGCTAACCCTAGTTGCCCTGACGCTAACCCTAGTTGTCGTGATGCTAACCCTAGGTGTCCTGACGCTAACCCTAGTTGTCGTGATTCTAACCCTAGTTGTCGTGACGCTAACCCTAGTTGTCCTGACGCTAACCCTAGTTGTCCTGACGCTAACCCTAGTTGTCCTGACGCTAACCCTAGTTGTCCTGACGCTAACCCTAGTTGTTTCTGACGCTAACCCTAGTTGTCTTGACGCTAACCCTAGTTGTCCTGAAGCTAACCCTAGTTGTACTGACGCTAACCCTAGTTGTCCTGACGCTAACCCTAGTTGTCCTGACGCTAACCCTAGCTGTCCTGACGCTAACCCTAGTTGTCCTGACGCTAACCCTAGTTGTCCTGACGCTAACCCTAGTTGTCCTGATGCTAACCCTAGTTGTCCTGATGCTAACCCTAGTTGTCCTGACGCTAACCCAAGTTGTCCTGACGCTAACCCTAGTTGTCCTGATGCTAACCCTAGTTGTCCTGAAGCTAACACTAGTTGTCCTGACGCTAACCCTAGTTGTCCTGACGCTAACCCTAGTTGTCCTGACGCTAAACCTACTTGTCCTGACGCTAACCCTAGTTGTCCTGATGCTAACCCTAGTTGTCCTGACGCTAACCCTACTTGTCCTGACGCTAACCCTAGTTGTCCTGACGCTAACCCTAGTTGTCCTGACGCTAACCCTAGTTGTCCTGAAACTAACCCTAGTTGTCCTGACGCTAACCCTGTGTCCAGACGCTAACCCTAATTGTCCTGACGCTAACCCTAGTTGTCCTGACGCTAACCCTAGTTGTCCTGACGCTAACCCTAGTTGTCCTGACGCTAACCCTAGTTGTCCTGACGCTAACCCTAGTTGTCGTGACGCTAACCCTAGTTGTCCTGAAGCTAACCCTAGTTGTCCTGAAGCTAACCCTAGTTGTCCTGACGCTAACCCTAGTTGTCCTGACGCTAACCCTAGTTGTCCTGATGCTAACCCTAGTTGTCCTGACGCTAACCCTAGTTGTCCTGACGCTAACCCTAGTTGTCCTGACGCTAACCCTAGTTGTTGTGACGCTAACCCTAGTTGTCCTGACGCTAACCCTAGTTGTCGTGACGCTAACCCTAGTTGTCCTGACGCTAACCCTAGTTGTCGTGACGCTAACCCTAGTTGTCCTGACGCTAATCCTAGTTGTTCTGACGCTAACCCTAGTTGTTGTGACGCTAACCCTAGTTGTCCTGACGCTAACCCTAGTTGTGACGCTAACCCTAGTTGTCCCGACGCTAACCCTAGTTGTCCTGACGCTAACCCTAGTTGTCCTGACGCTAACCCTAGTTGTCCTGACGCTAACCCTAGTTGTCCTGATGCTAACCCTAGTTGTCCTGATGCTAACCGTACTTGTCCTGACGCTAACCCTAGTTGTCCTGACTCTAACCCTAGTTGTCCTGACGCTAACCCTAGTTGTCCTGACGCTAACCCTAGTTGTTCTGATACTAACCCTAGTTGTCCTGACGCTAACCCTAGTTGACCTGACGCTAACCATAGTTGTCCTGGCGCTAACCCTAGTTGTCCTGACGCTAACCCTAGTTGTCCTGGCGCTAACCCTAGTTGTCCTGGCACTAACCCTAGTTGTCCTGGCGCTAACCCTAGTTGTCCTGGCGCTAACCCTAGTTGTCCTGGCGCTAACCCTAGTTGTCCTGGCGCTAACCCTAATTGTCCTGGCGCTAACCCTAATTGTCCTGGCGCTAACCCTAGTTGTCCTGGCGCTAACCCTAGTTGTCCTGGCGCTAACCCTAGTTGTCCAGGCGCTAACCCTAGTTGTCCTGGCGCTAACCCTAGTTGTCCTGGCGCTAACCCTAGTTGTCCTGACGCTAACCCTAGTTGTCCTGACGCTAACCCTAGTTGTCCTGACGCAAAACCTAGTTGTCCTGACGCTAACCCTAGCTGTCCTGACGCTAACCCTAGTTGTCCTGACGCTAACCCTAGTTGTCCTGACGCTAACCCTAGCTGTCCTGACGCTAACCCTAGTTGTCCTGACGCTAACCCTAGTTGTCCTGACGCTAACCCTAGTTGTCCTGACATTAACCCTAGCTGTCCTGGCGCTAACCCTAGTTGTCCTGGCGCTAACCCTAGTTGTCCTGACGCTAACCCTAGTTGTCCTGACGCTAACCCTAGTTGTCCTGGCGCTAACCCTAGTTGTCCTGACGCTAACCCTAGTTGTCCTGGCGCTAACCCTAGTTGTCCTGGCGCTAACCCTAGTTGTCCTGACGCTAACCCTAGTTGTCCTGACGCTAACCCTAGTTGTCGTGACGCTAACCCTAGTTGTCGTGACGCTAACCCTAGTTGTCCTGACGCTAACCCTAGTTGCCCTGACGCTAACCCTAGTTGTCGTGATGCTAACCCTAGGTGTCCTGACGCTAACCCTAGTTGTCGTGATTCTAACCCTAGTTGTCGTGACGCTAACCCTAGTTGTCCTGACGCTAACCCTAGTTGTCCTGACGCTAACCCTAGTTGTCCTGACGCTAACCCTAGTTGTCCTGACGCTAACCCTAGTTGTTTCTGACGCTAACCCTAGTTGTCTTGACGCTAACCCTAGTTGTCCTGAAGCTAACCCTAGTTGTACTGACGCTAACCCTAGTTGTCCTGACGCTAACCCTAGTTGTCCTGACGCTAACCCTAGCTGTCCTGACGCTAACCCTAGTTGTCCTGACGCTAACCCTAGTTGTCCTGACGCTAACCCTAGTTGTCCTGATGCTAACCCTAGTTGTCCTGATGCTAACCCTAGTTGTCCTGACGCTAACCCAAGTTGTCCTGACGCTAACCCTAGTTGTCCTGATGCTAACCCTAGTTGTCCTGACGCTAACCCTAGTTGTCCTGACGCTAACCCAAGTTGTCCTGACGCTAACCCTACTTGTCCTGACGCTAACCCTAGTTGTCCTGACGCTAACCCTACTTGTCCTGACGCTAACCCTACTTGTCCTGACGCTAACTCTAGTTGTCCTGACGCTAACCCTAGTTGTCCTGACGCTAACCCTACTTGTCCTGACGCTAACCCTACTTGTCCTGACGCTAACCCTAGTTGTTCTGACGCTAACCCTAGTTGTCCTGACGCTAACCCTACTTGTCCTGACGCTAACCCTAGTTGTCCTGACGCTAACCCTAGTTGTCCTGACGCTAACACTAGTTGTCCTGACGCTAACCCTAGTTGTCCTGACGCTAACCCTACTTGTCCTGACGCTAACCCTACTTGTCCTGACGCTAACCCTACTTGTCCTGACGCTAACCCTACTTGTCCTGACGCTAACCCTAGTTGTCCTGACGCTAACCCTACTTGTCCTGACGCTAACCCTAGTTGTCCTGACGCTAACCCTAGTTGTCCTGATGCTAACCCTAGTTGTCCTGATGCTAACCCTAGTTGTCGTGACGCTAACCCTAGTTGTCCTGATGCTAACCCTAGTTGTCGTGACGCTAACCCTAGTTGTCCTGACGCTAACCATAGTTGTAATGACGCTAAACCTAGTTGTCCTGACGCTAACCCTAGTTGTCCTGACGCTAACCCTAGTTGTCCTGACTTTAACCCTAGTTGTCCTGACGCTAACCCTAGTTGTCCTGACGCTAACCCTAGTTGTCCTGACGCTAACCCTACTTATCCTGACGCTAACCCAGTTGTCCTGACGCTAACCTTAGTTGTCCTGACGCTAACCCTACTTGTCCTGACGCTAACCCTAGTTGTCCTGACGCTAACCCTACTTGTCCTGACGCTAACCCTAGTTGTCCTGACGCTAACCTTAGTTGTCCTGACGCTAACCCTACTTGTCCTGACGCTAACCCTAGTTGTCCTGACGCTAACCCTAGTTGTCCTGACGCTAACCCTACTTGTCATGACGCTAACCCTACTTGTCCTGACGCTAACCCTACTTGTCCTGACGCTAACCCTACTTGTCCTGACGCTAACCCTAGTTGTTCTGACGCTAACCCTAGTTGTCCTGACGCTAACCCTACTTGTCCTGACGCTAACCCTAGTTGTCCTGACGCTAACCCTAGTTGTCCTGACGCTAACACTAGTTGTCCTGACGCTAACCATAGTTGTCCTGACGCTAACCCTAGTTGTCCTGACGCTAACCCTAGTTGAAATGACGCTAACCCTAGTTGTCCTGACGCTAACCCTACTTGTCCTGACGCCAACCCTACTTGTCGTGACGCTAACCCTACTTGCCCTGACGCTAACCCTAGTTGTCCTGATGCTAACCCTACTTGTCCTGACGCTAACCCTACTTGTCCTGACGCTAACCCTACTTGTCCTGACGCTAACCCTACTTGTCCTGACGCTAACCATAGTTGTCGTCACGCTAACCCTAGTTGTCCTGACGCTAACCCTAGTTGTCCTGACGCTAACCCTAGTTGTCCTGACGCTAACCCTAGTTGTCCTGACGCTAACCCTACTTGTCCTGACGCTAACCCTAGTTGTCGTCACGCTAACCCTAGTTGTCCTGACGCTAACCCTACTTGTCCTGACGCTAACCCCAGTTGTCCTGACGCTAACCCTAGTTGTCCTGACGCTAACCCTACTTGTCCTGACGCTAACCCTAGTTGTCCTGACGCTAACCCTAGTTGTTCTGATGCTAACCCTAGTTGTCCTGACGCTAACCCTACTTGTCCTGACGCTAACCCTACTTGTCCTGACGCTAACCCTAGTTGTCCTGATGCTAAACCTACTTGTCCTGACGCTAACCCTAGTTGTCCTGACGCTAACCCTAGTTGTCCTGACGCTAACCCTAGTTGTCCTGACGCTAACCCTAGTTGTCCTGACGCTAACCCTAGTTGTCCTGACGCTAACCCTACTTGTCCTGACGCTAACCCTACTTGTCCTGACGCTAACCCTACTTGTCCTGACGCTAACCCTAGTTGTCCTGACGCTAACCCTAGTTGTCCTGATGCTAACCCTAGTTGTCCTGACGCTAACCCTAGTTGTAATGACGCTAAACCTAGTTGTCCTGACGCTAACCCTAGTTGTCCTGACGCTAACCCTAGTTGTCCTGATGCTAACCCTAGTTGTCCTGACTTTAACCCTAGTTGTCCTGACTCTAACCCTAGTTGTCCTGACGCTAACCCTAGTTGTCCTGACGCTAACCCTAGTTGTCCTGACGCTAACCCTAGTTGTCCTGACGCTAACCTTAGTTGTCCTGACGCTAACCCTACTTGTCCTGACGCTAACCCTAGTTGTCCTGACGCTAACCCTAGTTGTCCTGACGCTAACCTTAGTTGTCCTGACGCTAACCCTAGTTGTCCTGACGCTAACCCTAGTTGTCCTGACGCTAACCCTACTTGTCCTGACGCTAACCCTACTTGTCCTGACGCTAACCCTAGTTGTCCTGACGCTAACCCTAGTTGTCATGACGCTAACCCTAGTTGTCCTGACGCTAACCCTACTTGTCCTGACGCTAACCCTACTTGTCCTGACGCTAACCCTACTTGTCCTGACGCTAACCCTAGTTGTCCTGACGCTAACCCTACTTGTCCTGACGCTAACCCTACTTGTCCTGACGCTAACCCTAGTTGTCCTGACGCTAACCCTAGTTGTCCTGAGGCTAACCCTATTTGTCCTGACGCTAACCCTAGTTGTCCTGACGCTAACCCTACTTGTCCTGATGCTAACCCTAGTTGTCCTGACGCTAACCCTACTTGTCCTGACGCTAACCCTACTTGTCCTGACGCTAACCCTAGTTGTCCTGACGCTAACCCTAGTTGTCCTGATGCTAACTCTAGTTGTCCTGCCCTAACCCTACTTGTCCTGACGCTAACCCTAGTTGTCCTGACGCTAACCCTAGTTGTCCTGACGCTAACCCTACTTGTCCTGACGCTAACCCTAGTTGTCCTGACGCTAACCCTACTTGTCCTGACGCTAACCCTGCTTGTCCTGACGCTAACCCTACTTTTCCTGACGCTAACCCTAGTTGTCCTGACGCTAACCCTAGTTGTCCTGACGCTAACCCTAGTTGTCCTGACGCTAACCCTAGTTGTCCTGATGGTAACCCTAGTTGTCCTGACTCTAACCCTAGTTGTCCTGACGCTAACCCTAGTTGTCCTGACGCTAACCCTAGTTGTCCTGACGCTAACCCTAGTTGACCTGACGCTAACCCTAGTTGTCCTGACGCTAACCCTACTTGTCCTGATGCTAACCCTACTTGTCCTGATGCTAACCCTAGTTGTCCTGACGCTAACCCTACTTGTCCTGACGCTAACCCTAGTTGTCCTGACGCTAACCCTAGTTGTCCTGACGCTAACCCTACTTGTCCTGATGCTAACCCTAGTTGTCCTGAAGCTAACCCTAGTTGTTCTGACGCTAACCCTAGTTGTCCTGACGCTAACCCTAGTTGTCCTGACGCTAACCCTACTTGTCCTGACGCTAACCCTAGTTGTCCTGACGCTAACCCTACTTGTCCTGACGCTAACCCTAGTTGTCCTGACGCTAACCCTAGTTGTCCTGACGCTAACCCTAGTTGTCCTGACGCTAACCCTAGCTGTCCTGACGCTAACCCTAGTTGTCCTGACGCTAACCCTAGTTGTCCTGACGCTAACCCTAGTTGACCTGACGCTAACCCTAGTTGTCCTGACGCTAACCCTACTTGTCCTGATGCTAACCCTACTTGTCCTGATGCTAACCCTAGTTGTCCTGACGCTAACCCTACTTGTCCTGACGCTAACCCTAGTTGTCCTGACGCTAACCCTAGTTGTCCTGACGCTAACCCTACTTGTCCTGATGCTAACCCTAGTTGTCCTGAAGCTAACCCTAGTTGTCCTGACGCTAACCCTAGTTGTCCTGACGCTAACCCTAGTTGTCCTGACGCTAACCCTACTTGTCCTGACGCTAACCCTAGTTGTCCTGACGCTAACCCTACTTGTCCTGACGCTAACCCTAGTTGTCCTGACGCTAACCCTAGTTGTCCTGACGCTAACCCTAGTTGTCCTGACGCTAACCCTAGCTGTCCTGACGCTAACCCTAGTTGTCCTGACGCTAACCCTAGTTGTCCTGACGCTAACCCTAGTTGCCCTGACGCTAACCCTAGTTGTCCTGACGCTAACCCTACTTGTCCTGAAGCTAACCCTACTTGTCCTGACGCTAACCCTACTTGTCCTGACGCTAACCCTACTTGTCCTGACGCTAACCCTAGTTGTCCTGACGCTAACCCTAGTTGTCCTGACGCTAACCCTAGTTGTCCTGATGCTAACCCTAGTTGTCCTGACGCTAACCCTAGTTGTCCTGACGCTAACCCTAGTTGTCCTGACGCTAACCCTAGTTATCCTGACGCTAACCCTACTTGTCCTGACGCTAACCCTACTTGTCCTGACGCTTACTCTACTTGTCCTGACGCTAACCCTAGTTTTCCTGACGCTAACCCTAGTTGTCCTGACGCTAACCCTAGTTGTCCTGACGCTAACCCTAGTTGTCCTGACGCTAACCCTAGTTGTCCTGACGCTAACCCTAGTTGTCCTGACGCTAACATTACTTGTCCTGACGCTAACCCTAGTTGTCCTGACGCTAACCCTAGTTGTCCTGACGCTAACCCTACTTGTCCTGACGCTAACCCTAGTTGTCCTGACGCTAACCCTAGTTATCCTGACGCTAACCCTTGTTGTCCTGACGCTAACCCTAGTTGTCCTGACGCTAACCCTACTTGTCCTGACGCTAACCCTAGTTGCCCTGACGCTAACCCTAGTTGTCCTGACGCTAACCCTAGTTGTCCTGACCCTAACCCTAGTTGTCCTGACGCTAACCCTACTTGTCCTGACGCTAACCCTAGTTGTCCTGACGCTAACCCTAGTTGTCCTGACGCTAACCCAACTTGTCCTGACGCTAACCCTAGTTGTCCTGACGCTAACCCTAGTTGTCCTGACGCTAACCGTAGTTGTCCTGACGCTAACCCTACTTGTCCTGACGCTAACCCTACTTGTCCTGACGCTAACCCTACTTGTTCTGACGCTAAACCTACTTGTCCTGACGCTAACCCTAGTTGTCCTGACGCTAACCCTAGTTGTCCTGACGCTAACCCTATTTGTCCTGACGCTAACCCTAGTTGTCCTGACGCTAACCCTAGTTGTCCTGACTCTAACCCTAGTTGTCCTGATGCTAACCCTAGTTGTCCTGATGCTAACCCTAGTTGTCCTGACGCTAACCCTAGTTGTCCTGACGCTAATCCTAGTTGTCCTGACGCTAACCCTAGTTGTCCTGACGCTAACCCTACTTGTCCTGACGCTAACCCTAGTTGTCCTGACGCTAACCCTACTTATCCTGACGCTAACCCTAGTTGTCCTGACGCTAACCCTAGTTGTCCTGACGCTAACCCTACTTGTCCTGACGCTAACCCGAGTTGTCCTGACGCTAACCCTAGTTGTCCTGACGCTAACCCTAGTTGTCCTGATGCTAACCCTAGTTATCCTGACGCTAACCCTAGTTGTCCTGACGCTAACCCTAGTTGTCCTGACGCTAACCCTAGTTGTCCTGACGCTAACCCTACATGTCCTGACGCTAACCCTACTTGTCCTGACGCTAACCCTGGTTGTCCTGACGCTAACCCTACTTGTCCTGACGTTAACCCTAGTTGTCCTGACGCTAACCCTAGTTGTCCTGACGCTAACCCTAGTTGTCCTGACGCTAACCCTAGTTGTCCTGAAGCTAACACTAGTTGTCCTGACGCTAACCCTAGTTGTCCTGACGCTAACCCTAGTTGTCCTGACGCTAAACCTACTTGTCCTGACGCTAACCCTAGTTGTCCTGATGCTAACCCTACTTGTCCTGACGCTAACCCTAGTTGTCCTGACGCTAACCCTAGTTGTCCTGACGCTAACCCTAGTTGTCCTGAAACTAACCCTAGTTGTCCTGACGCTAACCCTATGTGTCCAGTCGCTAACCCTAGTTGTCCTGACGCTAACCCTAGTTGTCCTGACGCTAACCCTAGTTGTCCTAACGCTAACCCTAGTTGTCCTGACGCTAACCCTAGTTGTCCTGACGCTAACCCTACTTGTCCTGACGCTAACCCTAGTTGTCCTGACGCTAACCCTAGTTGTCCTGACGCTAACCCTACTTGTCCTGACTCTAACCCTAGTTGTCCTGACGCTACCCCTACTTATCCTGACGCTAACCCTTGTTGTCCTGATGCTAACCCTAGTTGTCCTGACGCTAACCCTACTTGTCCTGACGCTAACACGAGTTGTCCTGACGCTAACCCTACTTGTCCTGACGCTAACCCTAGTTGTCCTGATGCTAACCCTAGTTGTCCTGACGCTAACCCTACTTGTCCTGACGCTAACCCTAGTTGTCCTGACGCTAACCCTAGTTGTCCTGACGCTAACCCTAGTTGTCCTGACGCTAACCCTACTTGTCCTGACGCTAACCCTAGTTGTCCTGACGCTAACCCTAGTTGTCCTGACGCTAACACTACTTGTCCTGACGCTAACCCTAGTTGTCCTGACGCTAACCCTAGTCGTCCTGACGCTAACCCTAGTTGTCCTGATGCTAACCCTAGTTGTCCTGACGCTAACCCTACTTATAATGTTGCTAACCCTACTTGTCCTGACGCTAACCCTACTTGTCCTGACGCTAACCCTACTTGTCCTGACGCTAACCCTAGTTGTCCTGACTCTAACCCTAGTTGTCCTGACGCTAACCCTAGTTGTCCTGACGCTATCCCTAGTTGTCCTGACGCTAACCCTATGTGTCCTGACGCTAACCCTAGTTGTCCTGACGCTAACTCTAGTTGTCCTGACGCTAACCCTAGTTGTCCTGACGCTAACCCTAGTTGTCCTGACGCTAACCCTACTTGTCCTGACTCTAACCCTAGTTGTCCTGACGCTAACCCTACTTATCCTGACGCTAACCCTTGTTGTCCTGACGCTAACCCTAGTTGTCCTGACGCTAACCCTACTTGTCCTGACGCTAACACGAGTTGTCCTGACGCTAACCCTAGTTGTCCTGACGCTAACCCTAGTTGTCCTGACGCTAACCCTAGTTATCCTGACGCTAACCCTAGTTGTCCTGACGCTAACCCTAGTTGTCCTGACGCTAACCCTAGTGGTCCTGACGCTAACACGAGTTGTCCTGACGCTAACACGAGTTGTCCTGACGCTAACCCTAGTTGTCCTGACGCTAACCCTAGTTGTCCTGACGCTAACCCTAGTTGTCCTGACGCTAACCCTAGTTGTCCTGACGCTAACCCTAGTTGTCCTGACGCTAACCCTAGTTGTCCTGACGCTAACCCTAGTTGTCCTGATGCTAACCCTACTTGTCCTGACGCTAACCCTAGTTGTCCTGATGCTAACCCTAGTTGTCCTGACGCTAACCCTACTTGTCCTGACGCTAACCCTAGTTGTCCTGACGCTAACCCTAGTTGTCCTGACGCTAACCCTAGTTGTCCTGACGCTAACCCTAGTTGTCCTGACGCTAACCCTAGTTGTCCTGACGCTAACCCTGCTTGTCCTGACGCTAACCCTACTTGTCCTGACGCTAACCCTAGTTGTCCTGACGCTAACCCTAGTTGTCCTGACGCTAACCATAGTTGTCCTGACGCAACCCTAGTTGTCCTGACGCTAACCCTAGTTGTCCTGACGCTAACCCTAGTTGTCCTGACGCTAACCCTAGCTGTCCTGACGCTAACCCTAGTCGTCCTGACGCTAACCCTAGATGTCCTGATGCTAACCCTAGTTGTCCTGACGCTAACCCTACTTATAATGACGCTAACCCTACTTGTCCTGACGCTAACCCTACTTGTCCTGACTCTAACCCTACTTGTCCTGACGCTAACCCTAGTTGTCCTGACTCTAACCCTAGTTGTCCTGACGCTAACCCTAGTTGTCCTGACGCTAACCCTAGTTGTCCTGACGCTAACCCTAGTTGTCCTGACGCTAACCCTAGTTGTCCTGACGCTAACCCTAGTTGTCCTGACGCTAACCCTAGTTGTCCTGACGCTAACCCTAGTTGTCCTGACGCTAACCCTAGTTGTCCTAACGCTAACCCTAGTTGTCCTGACGCTAACCCTAGTTGTCCTGACGCTAACCCTACTTGTCCTGATGCTAACCCTAGTTGTCCTGACGCTAACCCTAGTTGTCCTGACGCTAACCCTACTTGTCCTGACGCTAACCCTAGTTGTCCTGACGCTAACCCTACTTGTCCTGACGCTAACTCTAGTTGTCCTGACGCTAACCCTAGTTGTCCTGACGCCAACCATACTTGTCCTAACGCTAACCCTAGTTGTCCTGACGCTAACCCTAGTTGTCCTGACGCTAACCCTAGTTGTCCTGACGCTAACCCTAGTTGTCCTGACGCTAACCCTAGTTGTCCTGACGCTAACACTAGTTGTCCTGACGCTTAACCTAGTTGTCCTGACGCTAACCCTAGTTGTCCTGACGCTAACCCTAGTTGTCCTGACGCTAACCCTAGTTGTCCTGACGCTAACCCTACTTGTCCTGACGCTAACCCTACTTGTCCTGACGCTAACCCTACTTGTCCTGACGCTAACTCTACTTATCCTGACGCTAACCCTAGTTTTTCTGACGCTAACCCTAGTTGTCCTGACACTAACCCTACTTGTCCTGACGCTAACCCTAGTTGTCCTGACGCTAACCCTACTTGTCCTGACGCTAACCCTACTTGTCCTGATGCTAACCCTACTTGTCCTGACGCTAACCCTACTTGTCCTGACGCTAACCCTACTTCTCCTGATGCTAACCCTAGTTGTCCTGACGCTAACCCTAGTTGTCCTGACGCTAACCCTAGTTGTCCTGATGCTAACCCTAGTTGTCCTGACGCTAACCCTACTTGTCCTGACGCTAACCCTAGTTGCCCTGACGCTAACCGTAGTTGTCCTGACGCTAACCCTAGTTGTCCTGACGCTAACCCTACTTGTCCTGACGCTAACCCTAGTTGTCCTGACGCTAACCCTACTTGTCCTGACGCTAACCCTAGTTGTCCTGACGCTAACCCTAGTTGTCCTGACGCTAACCCTAGTTGTCCTGACGCTAACCCTACTTGTCCTGACGCTAACCCTACTTGTCCTGACGCTAACCCTAGTTGTCCTGACGCTAACCCTAGTTGTCCTGACGTTAACCCTATTTGTCCTGACGCTAACCCTACTTGTCCTGACGCTAACCCTACTTGTCCTGACGCTAACCCTAGTTGTCCTGACGCTAACCCTAGTTGTCCTGACGCTAACCCTAGTTGTCCTGACGCTAACCCTACTTGTCCTGACGCTAACCCTACTTGTCCTGACGCTAACCCTAGTTGTCCTGACGCTAACCCTAGTTGTCCTGACGTTAACCCTATTTGTCCTGACGCTAACCCTAGTTGTCCTGACGCTAACCCTAGTTGTTCTGACGCTAACCCTAGTTGTCCTGACGCTAACCCTAGATGTCCTGATGCTAACCCTAGTTGTCCTGACGCTAACCCTAGTTGTCCTGACGCTAACCCTAGTTGTCCTGACGCTAACCCTACTTGTCCTGACGCTAACCCTAGTTGTCCTGACGCTAACCCTACTTATCCTGACGCTAACTCTAGTTGTCCTGACGCTAACAATAGTTGTCCTGACGCTAACCCTACTTGTCCTGACGCTAACCCTAGTTGTCCTGACGCTAACCCTAGTTATCCTGACGCTAACCCTACTTGTCCTGATGCTAACCCTACTTGTTCTGACGCTAACCCTACTTGTCCTGACGCTAACCCTAGTTGTCCTGACGCTAACCCTAGTTGTCCTGACGCTAACCCTAGTTGTCCTGCCGCTAACCCTAGTTGTCCTGATGCTAACCCTACTTGTCCTGACTCTAACCCTAGTTGTCCTGACGCTAACCCTAGTTGTCCTGATGCTAACCCTATTTGTCCTGACGCTAACCCTAGTTGTCCTGACGCTAACCGTAGCTGTCCTGACGCTAACCCTAGTCGTCCTGACGCTAACCCTAGTTGTCCTGATGCTAACCCTAGTTGTCCTGACGCTAACCCTAGTTGTCCTGATGCTAACCCTACTTGTAATGACGCTAACCCTCCTTGTCCTGACGCTAACCCTAGTTGTCCTGACGCTAACCCTAGTTGTCCTGACGCTAACTCTAGTTGTCCTGACGCTAACCCTAGTTGTCCTGACGCTAACCCTAGTTGTCCTGACGCTAACCCTAGTGGTCCTGACGCTAACCCTAGTTGTCCTGACGCTAACCCTAGTTGTCCTGACGCTAACCCTAGTTGTCCTGACGCTAAACCTATGTGTCCTGACGCTAACCCTAGTTGTCCTGACGCTAACCCTATTTGTCCTGACGCTAACCCTAGTTGTCCTGACGCTAACCCTAGTTGTCCTGACGCTAACCCTAGTTGTCCTGACGCTAACCCTACTTGTCCTGATGCTAAACCTAGTTGTCCTGACGCTAACCCTAGTTGTCCTGACGCTAACCCTAGTTGTCCTGACGCTAACCCTACTTGTCCTGACGCTAACCCTAGTTGTCCTGACGCTAACCCTAGATGTCCTTACGCTAACCCTAGTTGTATTGACGCTAACCCTAGTTGTCCTGACGCTAACCCTACTTGTCCTGACGCTAACCCTAGTTGTCCTGACGCTAACCCTAGTTGTCCTGACGCTAACCCTACTTGTCCTGACGCTAACCCTACTTGTCCTGACGCTAACCCTAGTTGTCCTGACGCTAACCCTAGTTGTCCTGATGCTAACCCTAGTTGTCCTGACACTAACCCTAGTTGTCCTGACGCTAACCCTAGTTGTCCTGACGCTAGCCCTACTTGTCCTGACGCTAACCCTAGTTGTCCTGATGCTAACCCTACTTGTCCTGATGCTAACCCTAGTTGTCCTGATGCTAACCCTAGTTGTCCTGACGCTAACCCTACTTGTCCTGGCACTAACCCTAGTTGTCCTGACGCTAACCCTAGTTGTCCTGACGCTAACCCTAGTTGTCCTGACGCTAACCCTACTTGTCCTGACGCTAACCCTACTTGTCCTGACGCTAACCCTAGTTGTCCTGACGCTAACCCTAGTTGTCCTGACGCTAACCCTAGTTGTCCTGACGCTAACACTACTTGTCCTGACGCTAACCCTAGTTGTCCTGATGCTAACCCTAGTTGTCCTGACGCTAACCCTAGTTGTCCTGACGCTAACCCTAGTTGTCCTGACGCTAACCCTAGTTGTCCTGATGCTAACCCTACTTGTCCTGACGCTAACCCTAGTTGTCCTGATGCTAACCCTAGTTGTCCTGACGCTAACCCTACTTGTCCTGACGCTAACCCTAGTTGTCCTGACGCTAACCCTAGTTGTCCTGACGCTAACCCTAGTTGTCCTGACGCTAACCCTAGTTGTCCTGACGCTAACCCTAGTTGTCCTGACGCTAACCCTGCTTGTCCTGACGCTAACCCTACTTGTCCTGACGCTAACCCTAGTTGTCCTGACGCTAACCCTAGTTGTCCTGACGCTAACCATAGTTGTCCTGACGCAACCCTAGTTGTCCTGACGCTAACCCTAGTTGTCCTGACGCTAACCCTAGTTGTCCTGACGCTAACCCTAGCTGTCCTGACGCTAACCCTAGTCGTCCTGACGCTAACCCTAGATGTCCTGATGCTAACCCTAGTTGTCCTGACGCTAACCCTACTTATAATGACGCTAACCCTACTTGTCCTGACGCTAACCCTACTTGTCCTGACTCTAACCCTACTTGTCCTGACGCTAACCCTAGTTGTCCTGACTCTAACCCTAGTTGTCCTGACGCTAACCCTAGTTGTCCTGACGCTAACCCTAGTTGTCCTGACGCTAACCCTAGTTGTCCTGACGCTAACCCTAGTTGTCCTGACGCTAACCCTAGTTGTCCTGACGCTAACCCTAGTTGTCCTGACGCTAACCCTAGTTGTCCTGACGCTAACCCTAGTTGTCCTAACGCTAACCCTAGTTGTCCTGACGCTAACCCTAGTTGTCCTGACGCTAACCCTACTTGTCCTGATGCTAACCCTAGTTGTCCTGACGCTAACCCTAGTTGTCCTGACGCTAACCCTACTTGTCCTGACGCTAACCCTAGTTGTCCTGACGCTAACCCTACTTGTCCTGACGCTAACTCTAGTTGTCCTGACGCTAACCCTAGTTGTCCTGACGCCAACCATACTTGTCCTAACGCTAACCCTAGTTGTACTGACGCTAACCCTAGTTGTCCTGACGCTAACCCTAGTTGTCCTGACGCTAACCCTAGTTGTCCTGACGCTAACCCTAGTTGTCCTGACGCTAACACTAGTTGTCCTGACGCTTAACCTAGTTGTCCTGACGCTAACCCTAGTTGTCCTGACGCTAACCCTAGTTGTCCTGACGCTAACCCTAGTTGTCCTGACGCTAACCCTACTTGTCCTGACGCTAACCCTACTTGTCCTGACGCTAACCCTACTTGTCCTGACGCTAACTCTACTTATCCTGACGCTAACCCTAGTTTTTCTGACGCTAACCCTAGTTGTCCTGACACTAACCCTACTTGTCCTGACGCTAACCCTAGTTGTCCTGACGCTAACCCTACTTGTCCTGACGCTAACCCTACTTGTCCTGACGCTAACCCTACTTGTCCTGACGCTAACCCTACTTGTCCTGACGCTAACCCTACTTCTCCTGATGCTAACCCTAGTTGTCCTGACGCTAACCCTAGTTGTCCTGACGCTAACCCTAGTTGTCCTGATGCTAACCCTAGTTGTCCTGACGCTAACCCTACTTGTCCTGACGCTAACCCTAGTTGCCCTGACGCTAACCGTAGTTGTCCTGACGCTAACCCTAGTTGTCCTGACGCTAACCCTACTTGTCCTGACGCTAACCCTAGTTGTCCTGACGCTAACCCTACTTGTCCTGACGCTAACCCTAGTTGTCCTGACGCTAACCCTAGTTGTCCTGACGCTAACCCTAGTTGTCCTGACGCTAACCCTACTTGTCCTGACGCTAACCCTACTTGTCCTGACGCTAACCCTAGTTGTCCTGACGCTAACCCTAGTTGTCCTGACGCTAACTCTACTTGTCCTGACGCTAACCCTGGTTGTCCTGACACTAACCCTACTTGTCCTGACGCTAACCCTAGTTGTATTGACGCTAACCCTAGTTGTCCTGACGCTAACCCTACTTGTCCTGACGCTAACCCTAGTTGTCCTGACGCTAACCCTAGTTGTCCTGACGCTAACCCTACTTGTCCTGACGCTAACCCTACTTGTCCTGACGCTAACCCTAGTTGTCCTGACGCTAACCCTAGTTGTCCTGATGCTAACCCTAGTTGTCCTGACACTAACCCTAGTTGTCCTGACGCTAACCCTAGTTGTCCTGACGCTAGCCCTACTTGTCCTGACGCTAACCCTAGTTGTCCTGATGCTAACCCTACTTGTCCTGATGCTAACCCTAGTTGTCCTGATGCTAACCCTAGTTGTCCTGACGCTAACCCTACTTGTCCTGGCACTAACCCTAGTTGTCCTGACGCTAACCCTAGTTGTCCTGACGCTAACCCTAGTTGTCCTGACGCTAACCCTACTTGTCCTGACGCTAACCCTACTTGTCCTGACGCTAACCCTAGTTGTCCTGACGCTAACCCTAGTTGTCCTGACGCTAACCCTAGTTGTCCTGACGCTAACACTACTTGTCCTGACGCTAACCCTAGTTGTCCTGATGCTAACCCTAGTTGTCCTGATGCTATCCCTACTTGTCCTGACGCTAACCCTACTTGTCCTGACGCTAACCCTAGTTGTCCTGACGCAACCCTAGTTGTCCTGACGCTAACCCTAGTTGTCCTGACGCTAACCCTAGCTGTCCTGACGCTAACCCTAGTCGTCCTGACGCTAACCCTAGATGTCCTGACGCTAACCCTAGTTGTCCTGACGCTAACCCTACTTATAATGACGCTAACCCTACTTGTCCTGACGCTAACCCTAGTTGTCCTGACGCTAACCCTAGTTGTCCTGACGCTAACCCTAGCTGTCATGACGCTAACCCTAGTTGTCCTGACGCTTAACCTAGTTGTCCTGACGCTAACCCTAGTTGTCCTGACGCTAACCCTAGTTGTCCTGACGCTAACCCTAGTTGTCCTGACGCTAACCCTACTTATCCTGACGCTAACCCTAGTTGTCCTGACGCTAACCCTAGTTGTCCTGACGCTAACCCTAGTTGTCCTGACGCTAACCCTACTTGTCCTGACGCTAACCCTACTTGTCCTGACGCTAACCCTACTTGTCCTGACGCTAACCCTAGTTGTCCTGACGCTAAACCTACTTCTCCTGATGCTAACCCTAGTTGTCCTGACGCTAACCCTAGTTGTCCTGACGCTAACCCTACTTGTCCTGACGCTAACCCTACTTGTCCTGACGCTAACCCTACTTGTCCTGACGCTAACCCTAGTTGTCCTGACGTTAACCCTATTTGTCCTGACGCTAACCCTAGTTGTCCTGACGCTAACCCTAGTTGTTCTGACGCTAACCCTAGTTGTCCTGACGCTAACCCTAGATGTCCTGATGCTAACCCTAGTTGTCCTGACGCTAACCCTAGTTGTCCTGACGCTAACCCTACTTGTCCTGACGCTAACCCTAGTTGTCCTGACGCTAACCCTAGTTGTCCTGACGCTAACCCTACTTGTCCTGACGCTAACCCTAGTTGTCCTGACGCTAACCCTACTTATCCTGACGCTAACCCTAGTTGTCCTGACGCTAACAATAGTTGTCCTGACGCTAACCCTACTTGTCCTGACGCTAACCCTAGTTGTCCTGACGCTAACCCTAGTTATTCTGACGCTAACCCTAGTTGTCCTGACGCTAACCCTAGTTGTCCTGACGCTAACCCTAGTTGTCCTGACGCTAACCCTAGTTGTCCTGACGCTAACCCTAGATGTCCTGACGCTAACTCTACTTGTCCTGACGCTAACCCTGGTTGTCCTGACACTAACCCTACTTGTCCTGACGCTAACCCTAGTTGTCCTGACGCTAACCCTAGTTGTCCTGACGCTAACCCTAGTTGTCCTGACGCTAACCCTAGTTGTCCTGACGCTAACCCTACTTGTCCTGACGCTAACCCTAGTTGTCCTGAAGCTAACCCTAGTTGTCCTGACGCTAACCCTACTTATCCTGACGCTAACCCTAGTTGTCCTGACGCTAACCCTAGTTGTCCTGACGCTAACCATACTTGTCCTGATGCTAACCCTACTTGTCCTGACGCTAACCCTACTTGTCCTGACGCTAACTCTAGTTGTCCTGACGCTAACCCTAGTTGTCCTGACGCTAACCCTAGTTGTCCTGACGCTAACACTACTTGTCCTGACGCTAACCCTAGTTGTCCTGACGCTAACCCTAGTTGTCCTGATGCTGACCCTACTTGTCCTGACGCTAACCCTAGTTGTCCTGACGCTAACCCTAGTTGTCCTGATGCTAACCCTAGTTGTCCTGACGCTAACCCTAGTTATCCTGACGCTAGCCCTAGCTGTCCTGACGCTAACCCTAGTCGTCCTGACGCTAACCCTAGTTGTCCTGACGCTAACCCTAGTTGTCCTGACGCTAACCCTAGTTGTCCTGACGCTAACCCTAGTTATCCTGACGCTAACCCTAGTTGTCCTGACGCTAACCCTAGTTGTCCTGACGCTAACCCTAGATGTCCTGACGCTAACCCTACTTGTCCTGACGCTAACCCTAGTTGTCCTGATGCTATCCCTACTTGTCCTGAGGCTAACCCTAGTTGTCCTGACGCTAACCCTAGTTGTCCTGATGCTATCCCTACTTGTCCTGACGCTAACCCTACTTGTCCTGACGCTAACCCTAGTTGTCCTGACGCTAACCCTAGTTGTCCTGACGCTAACCCTACTTGTCCTGACGCTAACCCTAGTTGTCCTGACGCTAACCCTAGTTGTCCTGACGCTAACTCTAGTTGTCCTGACGCTAACCCTAGTTGTCCTGACGCTAACCATACTTGTCCTAACGCTAACCCTAGTTGTCCTGACGCTAACCCTAGTTGTCCTGACGCTAACCCTAGTTGTCCTGACGCTAACCCTAGTTGTCATGACGCTAACCCTAGTTGTCCTGACGCTTAACCTAGTTGTCCTGACGCTAACCCTAGTTGTCCTGACGCTAACCCTAGTTGTCCTGACGCTAACCCTAGTTGTCCTGACGCTAACCCTACTTGTCCTGACGCTAACCCTACTTGTCCTGACGCTAACCCTACCTGTCCTGACGCTAACTCTACTTGTCCTGACGCTAACCCTAGTTTTTCTGACGCTAACCCTAGTTGTCCTGACGCTAAACCTACTTGTCCTGACGCTAACCCTAGTTGTCCTGACGCTAACCCTAGTTGTCCTGACGTTAACCCTATTTGTCCTGACGCTAACCCTAGTTGTCCTGACGCTAACCCTAGTTGTCCTGACGCTAACCCTAGTTGTCCTGATGCTGACCCTACTTGTCCTGACGCTAACCCTAGTTGTCCTGACGCTAACCCTAGTTGTCCTGATGCTAACCCTAGTTGTCCTGACGCTAACCCTAGTTATCCTGACGCTAGCCCTAGCTGTCCTGACGCTAACCCTAGTCGTCCTGACGCTAACCCTAGTTGTCCTGACGCTAACCCTAGTTGTCCTGACGCTAACCCTAGTTGTCCTGACGCTAACCCTAGTTATCCTGACGCTAACCCTAGTTGTCCTGACGCTAACCCTAGTTGTCCTGACGCTAACCCTAGATGTCCTGACGCTAACCCTACTTGTCCTGACGCTAACCCTAGTTGTCCTGATGCTATCCCTACTTGTCCTGAGGCTAACCCTAGTTGTCCTGACGCTAACCCTAGTTGTCCTGATGCTATCCCTACTTGTCCTGACGCTAACCCTACTTGTCCTGACGCTAACCCTAGTTGTCCTGACGCTAACCCTAGTTGTCCTGACGCTAACCCTACTTGTCCTGACGCTAACCCTAGTTGTCCTGACGCTAACCCTAGTTGTCCTGACGCTAACTCTAGTTGTCCTGACGCTAACCCTAGTTGTCCTGACGCTAACCATACTTGTCCTAACGCTAACCCTAGTTGTCCTGACGCTAACCCTAGTTGTCCTGACGCTAACCCTAGTTGTCCTGACGCTAACCCTAGTTGTCATGACGCTAACCCTAGTTGTCCTGACGCTTAACCTAGTTGTCCTGACGCTAACCCTAGTTGTCCTGACGCTAACCCTAGTTGTCCTGACGCTAACCCTAGTTGTCCTGACGCTAACCCTACTTGTCCTGACGCTAACCCTACTTGTCCTGACGCTAACCCTACCTGTCCTGACGCTAACTCTACTTGTCCTGACGCTAACCCTAGTTTTTCTGACGCTAACCCTAGTTGTCCTGACGCTAAACCTACTTGTCCTGACGCTAACCCTAGTTGTCCTGACGCTAACCCTAGTTGTCCTGACGTTAACCCTATTTGTCCTGACGCTAACCCTAGTTGTCCTGACGCTAACCCTAGTTGTCCTGACGCTAACCCTAGTTGTTCTGACGCTAACCCTAGATGTCCTGACGCTAACCCTTGTTGTCCTGACGCTAACCCTAGTTGTCCTGACGCTAACAATAGTTGTCCTGACGCTAACCCTACTTGTCCTGACGCTAACCCTAGTTGTCCTGACGCTAACCCTAGTTATCCTGACGCTAACCCTAGTTGTCCTGATGCTAACCCTAGTTGTCCTGACGCTAACCCTAGTTGTCCTGACGCTAACCCTAGATGTCCTGACGCTAACTCTACTTGTCCTGACGCTAACCCTGGCTGTCCTGACACTAACCCTACTTGTCCTGACGCTAACCCTAGTTGTCCTGACGCTAACCCTAGTTGTCCTGACGCTAACCCTAGTTGTCCTGATGCTAACCCTAGTTGTCCTGACGCTAACCCTAGTTGTCCTGACGCTAACCCTAGTTGTCCTGACGCTAACCCTAGTTGTCCTGACGCTAACCCTAGTTGTCCTGACGCTAACCCTAGTTGTCCTGACGCTAACCCTAGTTGTCCTGATGCTAACCCTAGTTGTCCTGACGCTAACCCTAGTTATCCTGACGCTAGCCCTAGCTGTCCTGACGCTAACCCTAGTCGTCCTGACGCTAACCCTAGTTGTCCTGACGCTAACCCTAGTTGTCCTGACGCTAACCCTAGTTGTCCTGACGCTAACCCTAGTTATCCTGACGCTAACCCTAGTTGTCCTGACGCTAACCCTAGTTGTCCTGACGCTAACCCTAGATGTCCTGACGCTAACCCTACTTGTCCTGACGCTAACCCTAGTTGTCCTGATGCTAACCCTACTTGTCCTGAGGCTAACCCTAGTTGTCCTGACGCTAACCCTAGTTGTCCTGATGCTATCCCTACTTGTCCTGACGCTAACCCTACTTGTCCTGACGCTAACCCTAGTTGTCCTGACGCTAACCCTAGTTGTCCTGACGCTAACCCTACTTGTCCTGACGCTAACCCTAGTTGTCCTGACGCTAACCCTACTTGTCCTGACGCTAACTCTAGTTGTCCTGACGCTAACCCTAGTTGTCCTGACGCTAACCCTAGTTGTCCTGACGCTAACCATACTTGTCCTAACGCTAACCCTAGTTGTCCTGACGCTAACCCTAGTTGTCCTGACGCTAACCCTAGTTGTCCTGACGCTAACCCTAGTTGTCATGACGCTAACCCTAGTTGTCCTGACGCTTAACCTAGTTGTCCTGACGCTAACCCTAGTTGTCCTGACGCTAACCCTAGTTGTCCTGACGCTAACCCTAGTTGTCCTGACGCTAACCCTACTTGTCCTGACGCTAACCCTACTTGTCCTGACGCTAACCCTACCTGTCCTGACGCTAACTCTACTTGTCCTGACGCTAACCCTAGTTTTTCTGACGCTAACCCTAGTTGTCCTGACGCTAAACCTACTTGTCCTGACGCTAACCCTAGTTGTCCTGACGTTAACCCTATTTGTCCTGACGCTAACCCTAGTTGTCCTGACGCTAACCCTAGTTGTCCTGACGCTAACCCTAGTTGTTCTGACGCTAACCCTAGATGTCCTGACGCTAACCCTTGTTGTCCTGACGCTAACCCTAGTTGTCCTGACGCTAACAATAGTTGTCCTGACGCTAACCCTACTTGTCCTGACGCTAACCCTAGTTGTCCTGACGCTAACCCTAGTTATCCTGACGCTAACCCTAGTTGTCCTGATGCTAACCCTAGTTGTCCTGACGCTAACCCTAGTTGTCCTGACGCTAACCCTAGATGTCCTGACGCTAACTCTACTTGTCCTGACGCTAACCCTGGCTGTCCTGACACTAACCCTACTTGTCCTGACGCTAACCCTAGTTGTCCTGACGCTAACCCTAGTTGTCCTGATGCTAACCCTAGTTGTCCTGACGCTAACCCTAGTTGTCCTGACGCTAACCCTAGTTGTCCTGACGCTAACCCTACTTGTCCTGACGCTAACCCTAGTTGTCCTGAAGATAACCCTAGTTGTCCTGACGCTAACCCTACTTATCCTGACGCTAACCCTAGTTGTCCTGACGCTAACCCTATTTGTCCTGACGCTAACCCTACTTGTCCTGACGCTAACCCTAGTTGTCCTGACGCTAACCCTAGTTGTCCTGACGCTAACCCTAGTTGTCCTGACGCTAACACTACTTGTCCTGACGCTAACCCTAGTTGTCCTGACGCTAACCCTAGTTGTCCTGACGCTAACCCTAGTTGTCCTGACGCTAACCCTAGATGTCCTGACGCTAACCCTACTTGTCCTGACGCTAACCCTAGTTGTCCTGATGCTAACCCTACTTGTCCTGACGCTAACCCTAGTTGTCCTGACGCTAACCCTAGTTGTCCTGACACTAACCCTACTTGTCCTGACGCTAACCCTACTTGTTCTGATGCTAACCCTACTTGTCCTGACGCTAACCCTAGTTGTCCTGACGCTAACCCTAGTTGTCCTGACGCTAACCCTAGTTGTCCTGACGCTAACACCACTTGTTCTGACGCTAACCCTAGTTGTCCTGACGCTAACCCTAGTTGTCCTGATGCTAACCATACTTGTCCTAACGCTAACCCTAGTTGTCCTGACGCTAACCCTAGTTGTCCTGACGCTAACCCTAGTTGTCCTGACGCTAACCCTAGTTGTCATGACGCTAACCCTAGTTGTCCTGACGCTTAACCTAGTTGTCCTGACGCTAACCCTAGTTGTCCTGACGCTAACCCTAGTTGTCCTGACGCTAACCCTAGTTGTCCTGACGCTAACCCTACTTGTCCTGACGCTAACCCTACTTGTCCTGACGCTAACCCTACCTGTCCTGACGCTAACTCTACTTGTCCTGACGCTAACCCTAGTTTTTCTGACGCTAACCCTAGTTGTCCTGACGCTAAACCTACTTGTCCTGACGCTAACCCTAGTTGTCCTGACGCTAACCCTAGTTGTCCTGACGTTAACCCTATTTGTCCTGACGCTAACCCTAGTTGTCCTGACGCTAACCCTAGTTGTCCTGACGCTAACCCTAGTTGTTCTGACGCTAACCCTAGATGTCCTGACGCTAACCCTTGTTGTCCTGACGCTAACCCTAGTTGTCCTGACGCTAACAATAGTTGTCCTGACGCTAACCCTACTTGTCCTGACGCTAACCCTAGTTGTCCTGACGCTAACCCTAGTTATCCTGACGCTAACCCTAGTTGTCCTGATGCTAACCCTAGTTGTCCTGACGCTAACCCTAGTTGTCCTGACGCTAACCCTAGATGTCCTGACGCTAACTCTACTTGTCCTGACGCTAACCCTGGCTGTCCTGACACTAACCCTACTTGTCCTGACGCTAACCCTAGTTGTCCTGACGCTAACCCTAGTTGTCCTGACGCTAACCCTAGTTGTCCTGATGCTAACCCTAGTTGTCCTGACGCTAACCCTAGTTGTCCTGACGCTAACCCTAGTTGTCCTGACGCTAACCCTAGTTGTCCTGACGCTAACCCTAGTTGTCCTGACGCTAACCCTAGTTGTCCTGACGCTAACCCTAGTTGTCCTGACGCTAACCCTAGTTGTCCTGACGCTAACCCTAGTTATCCTGACGCTAGCCCTAGCTGTCCTGACGCTAACCCTAGTCGTCCTGACGCTAACCCTAGTTGTCCTGACGCTAACCCTAGTTGTCCTGACGCTAACCCTAGTTGTCCTGACGCTAACCCTAGTTATCCTGACGCTAACCCTAGTTGTCCTGACGCTAACCCTAGTTGTCCTGACGCTAACCCTAGATGTCCTGACGCTAACCCTACTTGTCCTGACGCTAACCCTAGTTGTCCTGATGCTAACCCTACTTGTCCTGAGGCTAACCCTAGTTGTCCTGACGCTAACCCTAGTTGTCCTGATGCTATCCCTACTTGTCCTGACGCTAACCCTACTTGTCCTGACGCTAACCCTAGTTGTCCTGACGCTAACCCTAGTTGTCCTGACGCTAACCCTACTTGTCCTGACGCTAACCCTAGTTGTCCTGACGCTAACCCTACTTGTCCTGACGCTAACTCTAGTTGTCCTGACGCTAACCCTAGTTGTCCTGACGCTAACCATACTTGTCCTAACGCTAACCCTAGTTGTCCTGACGCTAACCCTAGTTGTCCTGACGCTAACCCTAGTTGTCCTGACGCTAACCCTAGTTGTCCTGACGCTAACCCTAGTTGTCCTGACGCTTAACCTAGTTGTCCTGACGCTAACCCTAGTTGTCCTGACGCTAACCCTAGTTGTCCTGACGCTAACCCTAGTTGTCCTGACGCTAACCCTACTTGTCCTGACGCTAACCCTACTTGTCCTGACGCTAACCCTACCTGTCCTGACGCTAACTCTACTTGTCCTGACGCTAACCCTAGTTTTTCTGACGCTAACCCTAGTTGTCCTGACGCTAAACCTACTTGTCCTGACGCTAACCCTAGTTGTCCTGACGCTAACCCTAGTTGTCCTGACGTTAACCCTATTTGTCCTGACGCTAACCCTAGTTGTCCTGACGCTAACCCTAGTTGTCCTGACGCTAACCCTAGTTGTTCTGACGCTAACCCTAGATGTCCTGACGCTAACCCTTGTTGTCCTGACGCTAACCCTAGTTGTCCTGACGCTAACAATAGTTGTCCTGACGCTAACCCTACTTGTCCTGACGCTAACCCTAGTTGTCCTGACGCTAACCCTAGTTATCCTGACGCTAACCCTAGTTGTCCTGATGCTAACCCTAGTTGTCCTGACGCTAACCCTAGTTGTCCTGACGCTAACCCTAGATGTCCTGACGCTAACTCTACTTGTCCTGACGCTAACCCTGGCTGTCCTGACACTAACCCTACTTGTCCTGACGCTAACCCTAGTTGTCCTGACGCTAACCCTAGTTGTCCTGACGCTAACCCTAGTTGTCCTGATGCTAACCCTAGTTGTCCTGACGCTAACCCTAGTTGTCCTGACGCTAACCCTAGTTGTCCTGACGCTAACCCTACTTGTCCTGACGCTAACCCTAGTTGTCCTGAAGATAACCCTAGTTGTCCTGACGCTAACCCTACTTATCCTGACGCTAACCCTAGTTGTCCTGACGCTAACCCTATTTGTCCTGACGCTAACCCTACTTGTCCTGACGCTAACCCTAGTTGTCCTGACGCTAACCCTAGTTGTCCTGACGCTAACCCTAGTTGTCCTGACGCTAACACTACTTGTCCTGACGCTAACCCTAGTTGTCCTGACGCTAACCCTAGTTGTCCTGACGCTAACCCTAGTTGTCCTGACGCTAACCCTAGATGTCCTGACGCTAACCCTACTTGTCCTGACGCTAACCCTAGTTGTCCTGATGCTAACCCTACTTGTCCTGACGCTAACCCTAGTTGTCCTGACGCTAACCCTAGTTGTCCTGACACTAACCCTACTTGTCCTGACGCTAACCCTACTTGTTCTGATGCTAACCCTACTTGTCCTGACGCTAACCCTAGTTGTCCTGACGCTAACCCTAGTTGTCCTGACGCTAACCCTAGTTGTCCTGACGCTAACACCACTTGTCCTGACGCTAACCCTAGTTGTCCTGACGCTAACCCTAGTTGTCCTGATGCTAACCCTACTTGTCCTGACGCTAACCCTAGTTGTCCTGACGCTAACCCTAGTTGTCCTGATGCTTACCCTATTTGTCCTGACGCTAACCCTAGTTGTCCTGACGCTATCCCTAGCTGTCCTGACGCTAACCCTAGTCGTCCTGACGCTAACCCTAGTTGTCCTGACGCTAACCCTAGTTGTCCTGACGCTAACCCTAGTTGTCCTGATGCTAACCCTACTTGTAATGACGCTAACCCTACTTGTCCTGACGCTAACCCTAGTTGTCCTGACGCTAACCCTAGTTGTCCTGACGCTAACTCTAGTTGTCCTGACGCTAACCCTAGTTGTCCTGACGCTAACCCTAGTTGTCCTGACGCTAACCCTAGTGGTCCTTACGCTAACCCTAGTTGTCCTGACGCTAACCCTAGTTGTCCTGATGCTAGCCCTAGTTGTCCTGACGCTAAACCTATGTGTCCTGACGCTAACCCTAGTTGTCCTGACGCTAACCCTAGTTGTCCTGACGCTAACCCTAGTTGCCCTAACGCTAACCCTAGTTGTCCTGACGCTAACCCTAGTTGTCCTGACGCTAACCCTAGTTGTCCTGACGCTAACCCTAGATGTCCTTACTCTAACCCTAGTTGTCCTGACGCTAACCCTAGTTGTCCTGACGCTAACCCTACTTGTCCTGACGCTAACTCTACTTGTCCTGACGCTAACCCTAGTTGTCCTGACGCTAACCCTAGTTGTCCTGACGCTAACCCTAGTTGTCCTGACGCTAACCCTAGTTGTCCTGACGCTAACCCTAGTTGTCCTAACGCTAACCCTAGTTGTCCTGACGCTAACCCTAGTTGTCCTGACGCTAACCCTACTTGTCCTGATGCTAACCCTAGTTGTCCTGACGCTAAAACTAGTTGTCCTGACGCTAACCCTACTTGTCCTGACGCTAACCCTAGTTGTCCTGACGCTAACCCTACTTGTCCTGACGCTAACTCTAGTTGTCCTGACGCTAACCCTAGTTGTCCTGACGCCAACCATACTTGTCCTAACGCTAACCCTAGTTGTCCTGACGCTAACCCTAGTTGTCCTGACGCTAACCCTAGTTGTCCTGACGCTAACCCTAGTTGTCCTGACGCTAACACTAGTTGTCCTGACGCTTAACCTAGTTGTCCTGACGCTAACCCTAGTTGTCCTGACGCTAACCCTAGTTGTCCTGACGCTAACCCTAGTTGTCCTGACGCTAACCCTACTTGTCCTGACGCTAACCCTACTTGTCCTGACGCTAACCCTACTTGTCCTGACGCTAACTCTACTTATCCTGACGCTAACCCTAGTTTTTCTGACGCTAACCCTAGTTGTCCTGACACTAACCCTACTTGTCCTGACGCTAACCCTAGTTGTCCTGACGCTAACCCTACTTGTCCTGACGCTAACCCTACTTGTCCTGACGCTAACCCTACTTGTCCTGACGCTAACCCTACTTGTCCTGACGCTAACCCTACTTCTCCTGATGCTAACCCTAGTTGTCCTGACGCTAACCCTAGTTGTCCTGACGCTAACCCTAGTTGTCCTGATGCTAACCCTAGTTGTCCTGACGCTAACCCTACTTGTCCTGACGCTAACCCTAGTTGCCCTGACGCTAACCGTAGTTGTCCTGACGCTAACCCTAGTTGTCCTGACGCTAACCCTACTTGTCCTGACGCTAACCCTAGTTGTCCTGACGCTAACCCTACTTGTCCTGACGCTAACCCTAGTTGTCCTGACGCTAACCCTAGTTGTCCTGACGCTAACCCTAGTTGTCCTGACGCTAACCCTACTTGTCCTGACGCTAACCCTACTTGTCCTGACGCTAACCCTAGTTGTCCTGACGCTAACCCTAGTTGTCCTGACGTTAACCCTATTTGTCCTGACGCTAACCCTACTTGTCCTGACGCTAACCCTACTTGTCCTGACGCTAACCCTAGTTGTCCTGACGCTAACCCTAGTTGTCCTGACGCTAACCCTAGTTGTCCTGACGCTAACCCTACTTGTCCTGACGCTAACCCTACTTGTCCTGACGCTAACCCTAGTTGTCCTGACGCTAACCCTAGTTGTCCTGACGTTAACCCTATTTGTCCTGACGCTAACCCTAGTTGTCCTGACGCTAACCCTAGTTGTTCTGACGCTAACCCTAGTTGTCCTGACGCTAACCCTAGATGTCCTGATGCTAACCCTAGTTGTCCTGACGCTAACCCTAGTTGTCCTGACGCTAACCCTACTTGTCCTGACGCTAACCCTACTTGTCCTGACGCTAACCCTAGTTGTCCTGACGCTAACCCTACTTGTCCTGACGCTAACCCTAGTTGTCCTGACGCTAACCCTACTTATCCTGACGCTAACCCTAGTTGTCCTGACGCTAACAATAGTTGTCCTGACGCTAACCCTACTTGTCCTGACGCTAACCCTAGTTGTCCTGACGCTAACCCTAGTTATCCTGACGCTAACCCTAGTTGTCCTGAAGCTAACCCTAGTTGTCCTGACGCTAACCCTAGTTGTCCTGACGCTAACCCTAGTTGTCCTGACGCTAACCCTAGATGTCCTGATGCTAACTCTACATGTCCTGACGCTAACCCTGGTTGTCCTGACACTAACCCTACTTGTCCTGACGCTAACCCTAGTTGTCCTGACGCTAACCCTAGTTGTCCTGACGCTAACCCTAGTTGTCCTGACGCTAACCCTAGTTGTCCTGACGCTAACCCTAGTTGTCCTGACGCTAACCCTACTTGTCCTGACGCTAACCCTAGTTGTCCTGACGCTCACCCTAGATGTCCTGACGCTAACCCTACTTGTCCTGACGATAACCCTAGTTGTCCTGACGCTATCCCTACTTGTCCTGACGCTAACCCTAGTTGTCCTGACGCTAACCCTAGTTGTCCTGACGCTAACCCTACTTGTCCTGACGCTAACCCTACTTGTTCTGACGCTAACCCTACTTGTCCTGACGCTAACCCTAGTTGTCCTGACGCTAACCCTAGTTGTCCTGACGCTAACCCTAGTTGTCCTGCCGCTAACCCTAGTTGTCCTGATGCTAACCCTACTTGTCCTGACTCTAACCCTAGTTGTCCTGACGCTAACCCTAGTTGTCCTGATGCTAACCCTATTTGTCCTGACGCTAACCCTAGTTGTCCTGACGCTAACCCTAGTTGTCCTGACGCTAACCCTACTTGTCCTGACGCTAACCCTAGTTGTCCTGACGCTAACCCTAGATGTCCTTACGCTAACCCTAGTTGTATTGACGCTAACCCTAGTTGTCCTGACGCTAACCCTACTTGTCCTGACGCTAACCCTAGTTGTCCTGACGCTAACCCTAGTTGTCCTGACGCTAACCCTACTTGTCCTGACGCTAACCCTACTTGTCCTGACGCTAACCCTAGTTGTCCTGACGCTAACCCTAGTTGTCCTGATGCTAACCCTAGTTGTCCTGACACTAACCCTAGTTGTCCTGACGCTAACCCTAGTTGTCCTGACGCTAGCCCTACTTGTCCTGACGCTAACCCTAGTTGTCCTGACGCTAACCCTACTTGTCCTGATGCTAACCCTAGTTGTCCTGATGCTAACCCTAGTTGTCCTGACGCTAACCCTACTTGTCCTGGCACTAACCCTAGTTGTCCTGACGCTAACCCTAGTTGTCCTGACGCTAACCCTAGTTGTCCTGACGCTAACCCTACTTGTCCTGACGCTAACCCTACTTGTCCTGACGCTAACCCTAGTTGTCCTGACGCTAACCCTAGTTGTCCTGACGCTAACCCTAGTTGTCCTGACGCTAACACTACTTGTCCTGACGCTAACCCTAGTTGTCCTGACGCTAACCCTAGTTGTCCTGATGCTAACCCTACTTGTCCTGACGCTAACCCTACTTGTCCTGACGCTAACCCTAGTTGTCCTGACGCAACCCTAGTTGTCCTGACGCTAACCCTAGTTGTCCTGACGCTAACCCTAGCTGTCCTGACGCTAACCCTAGTCGTCCTGACGCTAACCCTAGATGTCCTGACGCTAACCCTAGTTGTCCTGACGCTAACCCTACTTATAATGACGCTAACCCTACTTGTCCTGACGCTAACCCTAGTTGTCCTGACGCTAACCCTAGTTGTCCTGACGCTAACCCTAGTTGTCATGACGCTAACCCTAGTTGTCCTGACGCTTAACCTAGTTGTCCTGACGCTAACCCTAGTTGTCCTGACGCTAACCCTAGTTGTCCTGACGCTAACCCTAGTTGTCCTGACGCTAACCCTACTTATCCTGACGCTAACCCTAGTTGTCCTGACGCTAACCCTAGTTGTCCTGACGCTAACCCTAGTTGTCCTGACGCTAACCCTACTTGTCCTGACGCTAACCCTACTTGTCCTGACGCTAACCCTACTTGTCCTGACGCTAACCCTAGTTGTCCTGACGCTAAACCTACTTCTCCTGATGCTAACCCTAGTTGTCCTGACGCTAACCCTAGTTGTCCTGACGCTAACCCTACTTGTCCTGACGCTAACCCTACTTGTCCTGACGCTAACCCTACTTGTCCTGACGCTAACCCTAGTTGTCCTGACGTTAACCCTATTTGTCCTGACGCTAACCCTAGTTGTCCTGACGCTAACCCTAGTTGTTCTGACGCTAACCCTAGTTGTCCTGACGCTAACCCTAGATGTCCTGATGCTAACCCTAGTTGTCCTGACGCTAACCCTAGTTGTCCTGACGCTAACCCTACTTGTCCTGACGCTAACCCTAGTTGTCCTGACGCTAACCCTAGTTGTCCTGACGCTAACCCTACTTGTCCTGACGCTAACCCTAGTTGTCCTGACGCTAACCCTAGTTGTCCTGACGCTAACCCTAGTTGTCCTGACGCTAACCCTACTTGTCCTGACGCTAACCCTACTTGTTCTGACGCTAACCCTACTTGTCCTGACGCTAATCCTAGTTGTCCTGACGCTAACCCTAGTTGTCCTGACGCTAACCCTAGTTGTCCTGACGCTAACCCCACTTGTCCTGACGCTAACCCCACTTGTCCTGACGCTAACCCTAGTTGTCCTGACGCTAACCCTAGTTGTCCTGACGCTAACCCTACTTGTCCTGACGCTAACCCTAGTTGTCCTGACGCTAACCCTAGTTGTCCTGATGCTTACCCTATTTGTCCTGACGCTAACCCTAGCTGTCCTGACGCTATCCCTAGCTGTCCTGACGCTAACCCTAGTCGTCCTGACGCTAACCCTAGTTGTCCTGACGCTAACCCTAGTTGTCCTGACGCTAACCCTAGTTGTCCTGATGCTAACCCTACTTGTAATGACGCTAACCCTACTTGTCCTGACGCTAACCCTAGTTGTCCTGACGCTAACCCTAGTTGTCCTGACGCTAACTCTAGTTGTCCTGACGCTAACCCTAGTTGTCCTGACGCTAACCCTAGTGGTCTTGACGCTAACCCTAGTTGTCCTGACGCTAACCCTAGTTGTCCTGACGCTAACCCTAGTTGTCCTGACGCTAAACCTATGTGTCCTGACGCTAACGCTAGTTGTCCTGACGCTAACCCTAGTTGTCCTGACGCTAACCCTAGTTGTCCTAACGCTAACCCTAGTTGTCCTGACGCTAACCCTAGTTGTCCTGACGCTAACCCTACTTGTCCTGACGCTAAACCTAGTTGTCCTGACGCTAACCCTAGTTGTCCTGACGCTAACCCTAGTTGTCCTGACGCTAACCCTACTTGTCCTGACGCTAACCCTAGTTGTCCTGACGCTAACCCTAGATGTCCTTACGCTAACCCTAGTTGTCCTGACGCTAACCCTAGTTGTCCTGACGCTAACCCTACTTATCCTGACGCTAACTCTACTTGTCCTGACGCTAACCCTAGTTGTCCTGACGCTAACCCTAGTTGTCCTGACGCTAACCCTACTTGTCCTGACGCTAACCCTACTTGTCCTGACGCTAACCCTAGTTGTCCTGACGCTAACCCTAGTTGTCCTGATGCTAACCCTAGTTGTCCTGACACTAACCCTAGTTGTCCTGACGCTAACCCTAGTTGTCCTGACGCTAACCCTAGTTGTCCTGACGCTAACCCTAGTTGTCCTGATGCTAACCCTACTTGTCCTGACGCTAACCCTAGTTGTCCTGATGCTAACCCTAGTTGTCCTGACGCTAACCCTACTTGTCCTGACGCTAACCCTAGTTGTCCTGACGCTAACCCTAGTTGTCCTGACGCTAACCCTAGTTGTCCTGACGCTAACCCTAGTTGTCCTGACGCTAACCCTAGTTGTCCTGACGCTAACCCTACTTGTCCTGACGCTAACCCTACTTGTCCTGACGCTAACCCTAGTTGTCCTGAAGCTAACCCTACTTGTCCTGACGCTAACCCTAGTTGTCCTGACGCTAACACTACTTGTCCTGACGCTAACCCTAGTTGTCCTGATGCTAACCCTAGATGTCCTGACGCTAACCCTAGTTGTCCTGACGCTAACCCTAGTTGTCCTGACGCTAACCCTAGTTGTCCTGACGCTAACACTACTTGTCCTGACGCTAACCCTAGTCGTCCTGACGCTAACCCTAGATGTCCTGACGCTAACCCTAGTTGTCCTGACGCTAACCCTACTTATAATGATGCTAACCCTACTTGTCCTGACGCTAACCCTACTTGTCCTGACGCTAACCCTAGTTGTCCTGACGCTAACCCTAGTTGTCCTGACGCTAACACTACTTGTCCTGACGCTAACCCTAGTTGTCCTGACGCTAACCCTAGTTGTCCTGATGCTAACCCTAGTTGTCCTGACGCTAACCCTAGTTGTCCTGACGCTAACACTACTTGTCCTGACGCTAACCCTAGTTGTCCTGACGCTAACCCTAGTTGTCCTGACGCTAACCCTACTTGTCCTGACGCTAACCCTACTTGTCCTGACGCTAACCCTAGTTGTCCTGACGCTAACCCTAGTTGTCCTGACGTTAACCCTATTTGTCCTGACGCTAACCCTAGTTGTCCTGACGCTAACCCTAGTTGTTCTGACGCTAACCCTAGTTGTCCTGACGCTAACCCTAGATGTCCTGATGCTAACCCTAGTTGTCCTGACGCTAACCCTAGTTGTCCTGACGCTAACCCTACTTGTCCTGACGCTAACCCTACTTGTCCTGACGCTAACCCTAGTTGTCCTGACGCTAACCCTACTTGTCCTGACGCTAACCCTAGTTGTCCTGACGCTAACCCTACTTATCCTGACGCTAACCCTAGTTGTCCTGACGCTAACAATAGTTGTCCTGACGCTAACCCTACTTGTCCTGACGCTAACCCTAGTTGTCCTGACGCTAACCCTAGTTATCCTGACGCTAACCCTAGTTGTCCTGAAGCTAACCCTAGTTGTCCTGACGCTAACCCTAGTTGTCCTGACGCTAACCCTAGTTGTCCTGACGCTAACCCTAGATGTCCTGATGCTAACTCTACATGTCCTGACGCTAACCCTGGTTGTCCTGACACTAACCCTACTTGTCCTGACGCTAACCCTAGTTGTCCTGACGCTAACCCTAGTTGTCCTGACGCTAACCCTAGTTGTCCTGACGCTAACCCTAGTTGTCCTGACGCTAACCCTAGTTGTCCTGACGCTAACCCTACTTGTCCTGACGCTAACCCTAGTTGTCCTGACGCTCACCCTAGATGTCCTGACGCTAACCCTACTTGTCCTGACGATAACCCTAGTTGTCCTGACGCTATCCCTACTTGTCCTGACGCTAACCCTAGTTGTCCTGACGCTAACCCTAGTTGTCCTGACGCTAACCCTACTTGTCCTGACGCTAACCCTACTTGTTCTGACGCTAACCCTACTTGTCCTGACGCTAACCCTAGTTGTCCTGACGCTAACCCTAGTTGTCCTGACGCTAACCCTAGTTGTCCTGCCGCTAACCCTAGTTGTCCTGATGCTAACCCTACTTGTCCTGACTCTAACCCTAGTTGTCCTGACGCTAACCCTAGTTGTCCTGATGCTAACCCTATTTGTCCTGACGCTAACCCTAGTTGTCCTGACGCTAACCCTAGTTGTCCTGACGCTAACCCTACTTGTCCTGACGCTAACCCTAGTTGTCCTGACGCTAACCCTAGATGTCCTTACGCTAACCCTAGTTGTATTGACGCTAACCCTAGTTGTCCTGACGCTAACCCTACTTGTCCTGACGCTAACCCTAGTTGTCCTGACGCTAACCCTAGTTGTCCTGACGCTAACCCTACTTGTCCTGACGCTAACCCTACTTGTCCTGACGCTAACCCTAGTTGTCCTGACGCTAACCCTAGTTGTCCTGATGCTAACCCTAGTTGTCCTGACACTAACCCTAGTTGTCCTGACGCTAACCCTAGTTGTCCTGACGCTAGCCCTACTTGTCCTGACGCTAACCCTAGTTGTCCTGACGCTAACCCTACTTGTCCTGATGCTAACCCTAGTTGTCCTGATGCTAACCCTAGTTGTCCTGACGCTAACCCTACTTGTCCTGGCACTAACCCTAGTTGTCCTGACGCTAACCCTAGTTGTCCTGACGCTAACCCTAGTTGTCCTGACGCTAACCCTACTTGTCCTGACGCTAACCCTACTTGTCCTGACGCTAACCCTAGTTGTCCTGACGCTAACCCTAGTTGTCCTGACGCTAACCCTAGTTGTCCTGACGCTAACACTACTTGTCCTGACGCTAACCCTAGTTGTCCTGACGCTAACCCTAGTTGTCCTGATGCTAACCCTACTTGTCCTGACGCTAACCCTACTTGTCCTGACGCTAACCCTAGTTGTCCTGACGCAACCCTAGTTGTCCTGACGCTAACCCTAGTTGTCCTGACGCTAACCCTAGCTGTCCTGACGCTAACCCTAGTCGTCCTGACGCTAACCCTAGATGTCCTGACGCTAACCCTAGTTGTCCTGACGCTAACCCTACTTATAATGACGCTAACCCTACTTGTCCTGACGCTAACCCTAGTTGTCCTGACGCTAACCCTAGTTGTCCTGACGCTAACCCTAGTTGTCATGACGCTAACCCTAGTTGTCCTGACGCTTAACCTAGTTGTCCTGACGCTAACCCTAGTTGTCCTGACGCTAACCCTAGTTGTCCTGACGCTAACCCTAGTTGTCCTGACGCTAACCCTACTTATCCTGACGCTAACCCTAGTTGTCCTGACGCTAACCCTAGTTGTCCTGACGCTAACCCTAGTTGTCCTGACGCTAACCCTACTTGTCCTGACGCTAACCCTACTTGTCCTGACGCTAACCCTACTTGTCCTGACGCTAACCCTAGTTGTCCTGACGCTAAACCTACTTCTCCTGATGCTAACCCTAGTTGTCCTGACGCTAACCCTAGTTGTCCTGACGCTAACCCTACTTGTCCTGACGCTAACCCTACTTGTCCTGACGCTAACCCTACTTGTCCTGACGCTAACCCTAGTTGTCCTGACGTTAACCCTATTTGTCCTGACGCTAACCCTAGTTGTCCTGACGCTAACCCTAGTTGTTCTGACGCTAACCCTAGTTGTCCTGACGCTAACCCTAGATGTCCTGATGCTAACCCTAGTTGTCCTGACGCTAACCCTAGTTGTCCTGACGCTAACCCTACTTGTCCTGACGCTAACCCTAGTTGTCCTGACGCTAACCCTAGTTGTCCTGACGCTAACCCTACTTGTCCTGACGCTAACCCTAGTTGTCCTGACGCTAACCCTAGTTGTCCTGACGCTAACCCTAGTTGTCCTGACGCTAACCCTACTTGTCCTGACGCTAACCCTACTTGTTCTGACGCTAACCCTACTTGTCCTGACGCTAATCCTAGTTGTCCTGACGCTAACCCTAGTTGTCCTGACGCTAACCCTAGTTGTCCTGACGCTAACCCCACTTGTCCTGACGCTAACCCCACTTGTCCTGACGCTAACCCTAGTTGTCCTGACGCTAACCCTAGTTGTCCTGACGCTAACCCTACTTGTCCTGACGCTAACCCTAGTTGTCCTGACGCTAACCCTAGTTGTCCTGATGCTTACCCTATTTGTCCTGACGCTAACCCTAGCTGTCCTGACGCTATCCCTAGCTGTCCTGACGCTAACCCTAGTCGTCCTGACGCTAACCCTAGTTGTCCTGACGCTAACCCTAGTTGTCCTGACGCTAACCCTAGTTGTCCTGATGCTAACCCTACTTGTAATGACGCTAACCCTACTTGTCCTGACGCTAACCCTAGTTGTCCTGACGCTAACCCTAGTTGTCCTGACGCTAACTCTAGTTGTCCTGACGCTAACCCTAGTTGTCCTGACGCTAACCCTAGTGGTCTTGACGCTAACCCTAGTTGTCCTGACGCTAACCCTAGTTGTCCTGACGCTAACCCTAGTTGTCCTGACGCTAAACCTATGTGTCCTGACGCTAACGCTAGTTGTCCTGACGCTAACCCTAGTTGTCCTGACGCTAACCCTAGTTGTCCTAACGCTAACCCTAGTTGTCCTGACGCTAACCCTAGTTGTCCTGACGCTAACCCTACTTGTCCTGACGCTAAACCTAGTTGTCCTGACGCTAACCCTAGTTGTCCTGACGCTAACCCTAGTTGTCCTGACGCTAACCCTACTTGTCCTGACGCTAACCCTAGTTGTCCTGACGCTAACCCTAGATGTCCTTACGCTAACCCTAGTTGTCCTGACGCTAACCCTAGTTGTCCTGACGCTAACCCTACTTATCCTGACGCTAACTCTACTTGTCCTGACGCTAACCCTAGTTGTCCTGACGCTAACCCTAGTTGTCCTGACGCTAACCCTACTTGTCCTGACGCTAACCCTACTTGTCCTGACGCTAACCCTAGTTGTCCTGACGCTAACCCTAGTTGTCCTGATGCTAACCCTAGTTGTCCTGACACTAACCCTAGTTGTCCTGACGCTAACCCTAGTTGTCCTGACGCTAACCCTAGTTGTCCTGACGCTAACCCTAGTTGTCCTGATGCTAACCCTACTTGTCCTGACGCTAACCCTAGTTGTCCTGATGCTAACCCTAGTTGTCCTGACGCTAACCCTACTTGTCCTGACGCTAACCCTAGTTGTCCTGACGCTAACCCTAGTTGTCCTGACGCTAACCCTAGTTGTCCTGACGCTAACCCTAGTTGTCCTGACGCTAACCCTAGTTGTCCTGACGCTAACCCTACTTGTCCTGACGCTAACCCTACTTGTCCTGACGCTAACCCTAGTTGTCCTGAAGCTAACCCTACTTGTCCTGACGCTAACCCTAGTTGTCCTGACGCTAACACTACTTGTCCTGACGCTAACCCTAGTTGTCCTGATGCTAACCCTAGATGTCCTGACGCTAACCCTAGTTGTCCTGACGCTAACCCTAGTTGTCCTGACGCTAACCCTAGTTGTCCTGACGCTAACACTACTTGTCCTGACGCTAACCCTAGTCGTCCTGACGCTAACCCTAGATGTCCTGACGCTAACCCTAGTTGTCCTGACGCTAACCCTACTTATAATGATGCTAACCCTACTTGTCCTGACGCTAACCCTACTTGTCCTGACGCTAACCCTAGTTGTCCTGACGCTAACCCTAGTTGTCCTGACGCTAACACTACTTGTCCTGACGCTAACCCTAGTTGTCCTGACGCTAACCCTAGTTGTCCTGATGCTAACCCTAGTTGTCCTGACGCTAACCCTAGTTGTCCTGACGCTAACACTACTTGTCCTGACGCTAACCCTAGTTGTCCTGACGCTAACCCTAGTTGTCCTGATGCTGACCCTACTTGTCCTGACGCTAACCCTAGTTGTCCTGACGCTAACCCTAGTTGTCCTGATGCTAACCCTAGTTGTACTGACGCTAACCCTAGTTATCCTGACGCTAGCCCTAGCTGTCCTGACGCTAACCCTAGTCGTCCTGACGCTGACCCTAGTTGTCCTGACGCTAACCCTAGTTGTCCTGACGCTAACCCTAGTTGTCCTGACGCTAACCCTAGTTATCCTGACGCTAACCCTAGTTGTCCTGACGCTAACCCTAGTTGTCCTGACGCTAACCCTAGTTGTCCTGACGCTAACCCTAGATGTCCTGATGCTAACCCTACTTGTCCTGACGCTAACCCTAGTTGTCCTGATGCTAACCCTACTTGTCCTGACGCTAACCCTAGTTGTCCTGACGCTAACCCTAGTTGTCCTGACGCTACCCTACTTGTCCTGACGCTAACCCTACTTGTTCTGACGCTAACCCTACTTGTCCTGACGCTAACCCTAGTTGTCCTGACGCTAACCCTAGTTGTCCTGACGCTAACCCTAGTTGTCCTGACGCTAACCCTAGTTGTCCTGACGCTAACACTACTTGTCCTGACGCTATCCCTAGTTGTCCTGACGCTAACCCTAGTTGTCCTGATGCTAACCCTACTTGTCCTGACGCTAACCCTAGTTGTCCTGACGCTAACCCTAGTTGTCCTGATGCTAACCCTATTTGTCCTGACGCTAACCCTACTTGTCCTGACGCTAACCCTACTTGTCCTGACGCTAACCCTAGTTGTCCTGACGCTAACCCTAGTTGTCCTGACGCTAACACTACTTGTCCTGACGCTAACCCTAGTTGTCCTGACGCTAACCCTAGTTGTCCTGATGCTGACCCTACTTGTCCTGACGCTAACCCTAGTTGTCCTGACGCTAACCCTAGTTGTCCTGATGCTAACCCTAGTTGTACTGACGCTAACCCTAGTTATCCTGACGCTAGCCCTAGCTGTCCTGACGCTAACCCTAGTCGTCCTGACGCTGACCCTAGTTGTCCTGACGCTAACCCTAGTTGTCCTGACGCTAACCCTAGTTGTCATGACGCTAACCCTAGTTATCCTGACGCTAACCCTAGTTGTCCTGACGCTAACCCTAGTTGTCCTGACGCTAACCCTAGTTGTCCTGACGCTAACCCTAGTTGTCCTGACGCTAACCCTAGATGTCCTGACGCTAACCCTACTTGTCCTGACGCTAACCCTAGTTGTCCTGATGCTAACCCTAGTTGTCCTGACGCTAACCCTAGTTGTCCTGACGCTAACCCTAGTTGTCCTGACACTAACCCTACTTGTCCTGACGCTAACCCTACTTGTTCTGATGCTAACCCTACTTGTCCTGACGCCAACCCTAGTTGTCCTGACGCTAACCCTAGTTGTCCTGACGCTAACCCTAGTTGTCCTGACGCTAACACCACTTGTCCTGACGCTAACCCTAGTTGTCCTGACGCTAACCCTAGTTGTCCTGATGCTAACCCTACTTGTCCTGACGCTAACCCTAGTTGTCCTGACGCTAACCCTAGTTGTCCTGATGCTTACCCTATTTGTCCTGACGCTAACCCTAGTTGTCCTGACGCTATCCCTAGCTGTCCTGACGCTAACCCTAGTCGTCCTGACGCTAACCCTAGTTGTCCTGACGCTAACCCTAGTTGTCCTGACGCTAACCCTAGTTGTCCTGACGCTAACCCTACTTGTAATGACGCTAACCCTACTTGTCCTGACGCTAACCCTAGTTGTCCTGACGCTAACCCTAGTTGTCCTGACGCTAACTCTAGTTGTCCTGACGCTAACCCTAGTTGTCCTGACGCTAACCCTAGTTGTCCTGACGCTAACCCTAGTGGTCCTTACGCTAACCCTAGTTGTCCTGACGCTAACCCTAGTTGTCCTGATGCTAGCCCTAGTTGTCCTGACGCTAAACCTATGTGTCCTGACGCTAACCCTAGTTGTCCTGACGCTAACCCTAGTTGTCCTGACGCTAACCCTAGTTGTCCTAACGCTAACCCTAGTTGTCCTGACGCTAACCCTAGTTGTCCTGACGCTAACCCTACTTGTCCTGACGCTAAACCTAGTTGTCCTGACGCTAACCCTAGTTGTCCTGACGCTAACCCTAGTTGTCCTGACGCTAACCCTACTTGTCCTGACGCTAACCCTAGTTGTCCTGACGCTAACCCTAGATGTCCTTACTCTAACCCTAGTTGTCCTGACGCTAACCCTAGTTGTCCTGACGCTAACCCTACTTGTCCTGACGCTAACTCTACTTGTCCTGACGCTAACCCTAGTTGTCCTGACGCTAACCCTAGTTGTCCTGACGCTAACCCTACTTGTCCTGACGCTAACCCTACTTGTCCTGACGCTAACCCTAGTTGTCCTGACGCTAACCCTAGTTGTCCTGATGCTAACCCTAGTTGTCCTGACACTAACCCTAGTTGTCCTGACGCTAACCCTAGTTGTCCTGACGCTAACCCTACTTGTCCTGACGCTAACCCTAGTTGTCCTGATGCTAACCCTACTTGTCCTGACGCTAACCCTAGTTGTCCTGATGCTAACCCTAGTTGTCCTGATGCTAACCCTAGTTGTCCTGACGCTAACCCTAGTTGTCCTGACGCTAACCCTAGTTGTCCTGACGCTAACCCTAGTTGTCCTGACGCTAACCCTACTTGTCCTGACGCTAACCCTACTTGTCCTGACGCTAACCCTACTTGTCCTGACGCTAACCCTAGTTGTCCTGAAGCTAACCCTACTTGTCCTGACGCTAACCCTAGTTGTCCTGACGCTAACACTACTTGTCCTGACGCTAACCCTAGTTGTCCTGATGCTAACCCTAGATGTCCTGACGCTAACCCTAGTTGTCCTGACGCTAACCCTAGTTGTCCTGACGCTAACCCTAGTTGTCCTGACGCTAACACTACTTGTCCTGACGCTAACCCTAGTCGTCCTGACGCTAACCCTAGATGTCCTGACGCTAACCCTAGTTGTCCTGACGCTAACCCTACTTATAATGATGCTAACCCTACTTGTCCTGACGCTAACCCTACTTGTCCTGACGCTAACCCTACTTGTCCTGACGCTAACCCTAGTTGTCCTGACTCTAACCCTAGTTGTCCTGACGCTAACCCTAGTTGTCCTGACGCTAACCCTAGTTGTCCTGACGCTAACCCTAGTTGTCCTGACGCTAACCCTATGTGTCCTGACGCTAACCCTAGTTGTCCTGACGCTAACCCTAGTTGTCCTGACGCTAACCCTAGTTGTCCTGACGCTAACCCTAGTTGTCCTGACGCTAACCCTAGTTGTCCTGACGCTAACCCTAGTTGTCCTGACGCTAACCCTAGTTGTCCTGACGCTAACCCTACTTGTCCTGACGCTAACCCTACTTGTCCTGACGCTAACCCTAGTTGTCCTGACGCTAACCCTAGTTGTCCTGACGCTAACCCTACTTGTCCTGACGCTAACCCTACTTGTCCTGACGCTAACTCTAGTTGTCCTGACGCTAACCCTAGTTGTCCTGACGCTAACCATACTTGTCCTAACGCTAACCCTAGTTGTCCTGACGCTAACCCTAGTTGTCCTGGCGCTAACCATAGTTGTCCTGGCGCTAACCCTAGTTGTCCTGACGCTAACCCTAGTTGTCCTGACGCTAACCCTAGTTGTCCTGACGCTAACCCTAGTTGTCCTGACGCTAACCCTAGTTGTCGTGACGCTAACCCTAGTTGTCCTGACGCTAACCCTAGTTGTCCTGAAGCTAACCCTAGTTGTCCTGACGCTAACCCTAGTTGTCCTGACGCTAACCCTAGTTGTCCTGACGCTAACCCTAGTTGTCCTGGCGCTAACCATAGTTGTCCTGGCGCTAACCCTAGTTGTCCTGACGCTAACCCTAGTTGTCCTGACGCTAACCCTAGTTGTCCTGACGCTAACCCTAGTTGTCGTGATGCTAACCCTAGTTGTCCTGACGCTAACCCTAGTTGTCCTGACGCTAACCCTAGTTGTCCTGATGCTAACCCTAGTTGTCCTGACGCTAACCCTACTTGTCCTGACGCTAACCCTAGTTGTCCTGGCGCTAACCCTAGTTGTCCTGGCGCTAACCCTAGTTGTCCTGGCGCTAACCCAAGTTGTCGTGACGCTAACCCTAGTTGTCCTGACGCTAACCCTAGTTGTCCTGACGCTAACCCTAGTTGTCCTGACGCTAACCCTAGTTGTCCTGACGCTAACCCTAGTTGTCCTGGCGCTAACCCTAGTTGTCCTGGCGCTAACCCTAGTTGTCCTGGCGCTAACCCTAGTTGTCCTGACGCTAACCCTAGTTGTCCTGACGGTAACCCTAGTTATCCTGACGCTAACCCTAGTTGTCCTGACGCTAACCCTAGTTGTCCTGACGCTAACCCTAGTTGTCGTGATGCTAACCCTAGTTGTCGTGACGCTAACCCTAGTTGTACTGACGCTGACCCTAGTTGTCCTGACGCTAACCCTAGTTGTCCTGACGCTAACCCTAGTTGTCCTGACGCTAACCCTAGTTGTCCTGACGCTAACCCTAGTTGTCGTGACGCTAACCCTAGTTGTCCTGACGCTAACCCTAGTTGTCCTGATGCTAACCCTAGTTGTCCTGACGCTAACCCTAGTTGTCCTGACGCTAACCCTAGTTGTCCTGACGCTAACCCTAGTTGTCCTGACGCTAACCCTAGTTGTCGTGACGCTAACACTATTTGTCCTGATGCTAACCCTAGTTGTCCTGACGCTAACCCTAGTTGTCGTGACGCTAACCCTAGTTGTCCTGACGCTAACCCTAGTTGTCCTGACGCTAACCCTAGTTGTCCTGACGCTAACCCTAGTTGTCCTGACGCTAACCCTAGCTGTCCTGACGCTAACCCTAGTTGTCCTGATGCTAACCCTAGTTGTCCTGACGCTAACCCTAGTTGTCCTGACGCTAACCCTAGCTGTCCTGGCGCTAACCCTAGTTGTCCTGACGCTAACCCTAGTTGTCCTGACGCTAACCCTAGTTGTCCTGGCGCTAACCCTAGATGTCCTGGCGCTAACCCTAGTTGTCCTGACGCTAACCCTAGTTGTCCTGGCGCTAACCCTAGTTGTCCTGGCGCTAACCCTAGTTGTCCTGGCGCTAACCCTAGTTGTCCTGGCGCTAACCCTAGTTGTCCTGGCTCTAACCCTAGTTGTCCTGGTGCTAACCCTAGTTGTCCTGGCGCTAACCCTAGTTGTCCTGACGCTAACCCTAGTTGTCCTGGCGCTAACCCTAGTTGTCCTGGCGCTAACCATAGTTGTCCTGGCGCTAACCCTAGTTGTCCTGACGCTAACCCTAGTTGTCCTGACGCTAACCCTAGTTGTCCTGACGCTAACCCTAGTTGTCCTGGAGCTAACCCTAGTTGTCCTGGCGCTAACCCTAGTTGTCCTGGCGCTAAACCTAGTTGTCCTGGCGCTAACCCTAGTTGTCCTGGCGCTAACCCTAGTTGTAATGGCGCTAACCCTAGTTGTCCTGGCGCTAACCCTAGTTGTCCTGACGCTAACCCGAGTTGTCCTGACGTTAACCCGAGTTGTCCTGACGCTAACCCGAGTTGTCCTGACGCTAACCGAGTTGTCCTGACGCTAACCCTAGTTGTCCTGACGCTAACCCTAGTTGTCCTGACGCTAACCCGATTTGTCCTGACGCTAACCCTACTTGTCCTGACGCTAACCCTAGTTGTCCTGACGCTAACCCTAGTTGTCCTGACGCTAACCCTAGTTGTCCTGACGCTAACCCTAGTTGTCCTGACGCTAACCCTAGTTGTCCTGACTCTAACCCTAGTTGTCCTGACGCTAACCCTAGTTGTCCTGACGCTAACCCTAGTTGTCCTGACGCTAACCCTAGTTGTCCTGACGCTAACCCTAGTTGTCGTGACGCTAACCCTATTTGTCCTGACGCTAACCCTAGTTGTCCTGACGCTAACCCTAGTTGTCCTGACGCTAACCCTAGTTGTCGTGACGCTAACCCTAGTTGTCCTGACGCTAACCCTAGTTGTCCTGACGCTAACCCTAGTTGTCCTGACGCTAACCCTAGCTGTCCTGACGCTAACCCTAGTTGTCCTGACGCTAACCCTAGTTGTCCTGACGCTAACCCTAGTTGTCCTGACGCTAACCCTAGCTGTCCTGGCGCTAACCCTAGTTGTCCTGACGCTAACCCTAGTTGTCCTGACGCTAACCCTAGTTGTCCTGGCGCTAACCCTAGATGTCCTGGCGCTAACCCTAGTTGTCCTGACGCTAACCCTAGTTGTCCTGGCGCTAACCCTAGTTGTCCTGGCGCTAACCCTAGTTGTCCTAGCGCTAACCCTAGTTGTCCTGGCGCTAACCCTAGTTGTCCTGGCTCTAACCCTAGTTGTCCTGGTGCTAACCCTAGTTGTCCTGGCGCTAACCCTAGTTGTCCTGACGCTAACCCTAGTTGTCCTGGCGCTAACCCTAGTTGTCCTGGCGCTAACCATAGTTGTCCTGGCACTAACCCTAGTTGTCCTGACGCTAACCCTAGTTGTCCTGACGCTAACCCTAGTTGTCCTGACGCTAACCCTAGTTGTCCTGGAGCTAACCCTAGTTGTCCTGGCGCTAACCCTAGTTGTCCTGGCGCTAAACCTAGTTGTCCTGGCGCTAACCCTAGTTGTCCTGGCGCTAACCCTAGTTGTAATGGCGCTAACCCTAGTTGTCCTGGCGCTAACCCTAGTTGTCCTGACGCTAACCCGAGTTGTCCTGACGTTAACCCGAGTTGTCCTGACGCTAACCCGAGTTGTCCTGACGCTAACCGAGTTGTCCTGACGCTAACCCTAGTTGTCCTGACGCTAACCCTAGTTGTCCTGACGCTAACCCGATTTGTCCTGACGCTAACCCTACTTGTCCTGACGCTAACCCTAGTTGTCCTGACGCTAACCCTAGTTGTCCTGACGCTAACCCTAGTTGTCCTGACGCTAACCCTAGTTGTCCTGACGCTAACCCTAGTTGTCCTGACTCTAACCCTAGTTGTCCTGACGCTAACCCTAGTTGTCCTGACGCTAACCCTAGTTGTCCTGACGCTAACCCTAGTTGTCCTGACGCTAACCCTAGTTGTCGTGACGCTAACCCTATTTGTCCTGACGCTAACCCTAGTTGTCCTGACGCTAACCCTAGTTGTCGTGACGCTAACCCTAGTTGTCCTGACGCTAACCCTAGTTGTCCTGACGCTAACCCTAGTTGTCCTGACGCTAACCCTAGTTGTCCTGACGCTAACCCTAGCTGTCCTGACGCTAACCCTAGTTGTCCTGACGCTAACCCTAGTTGTCCTGACGCTAACCCTAGTTGTCCTGACGCTAACCCTAGCTGTCCTGGCGCTAACCCTAGCTGTCCTGACGCTAACCCTAGTTGTCCTGACGCTAACCCTAGTTGTCCTGGCGCTAACCCTAGATGTCCTGGCGCTAACCCTAGTTGTCCTGACGCTAACCCTAGTTGTCCTGGCGCTAACCCTAGTTGTCCTGGCGCTAACCCTAGTTGTCCTGGCGCTAACCCTAGTTGTCCTGGCGCTAACCCTAGTTGTCCTGGCTCTAACCCTAGTTGTCCTGGTGCTAACCCTAGTTGTCCTGGCGCTAACCCTAGTTGTCCTGACGCTAACCCTAGTTGTCCTGGCGCTAACCCTAGTTCTCCTGGCGCTAACCATAGTTGTCCTGGCGCTAACCCTAGTTGTCCTGACGCTAACCCTAGTTGTCCTGACGCTAACCCTAGTTGTCCTGACGCTAACCCTAGTTGTCCTGACGCTAACCCTAGTTGTCGTGACGCTAACCCTAGTTGTCCTGACGCTAACCCTAGTTGTCCTGAAGCTAACCCTAGTTGTCCTGACGCTAACCCTAGTTGTCCTGACGCTAACCCTAGTTGTCCTGACGCTAACCCTAGTTGTCCTGGCTCTAACCATAGTTGTCCTGACGCTAACCCTAGTTGTCCTGACGCTAACCCTAGTTGTCCTGACGCTAACCCTAGTTGTCGTGATGCTAACCCTAGTTGTCGTGATGCTAACCCTAGTTGTCCTGACGCTAACCCTAGTTGTCCTGATGCTAACCCTAGTTGTCCTGACGCTAACCCTACTTGTCCTGACGCTAACCCTACTTGTCCTGACGCTAACCCTAGTTGTCCTGGCGCTAACCCTAGTTGTCCTGGCGCTAACCCTAGTTGTCCTGGCGCTAACCCAAGTTGTCGTGACGCTAACCCTAGTTGTCCTGACGCTAACCCTAGTTATCCTGACGCTAACCCTAGTTGTCCTGACGCTAACCCTAGTTGTCCTGACGCTAACCCTAGTTGTCCTGACGCTAACCCTAGTTGTCCTGGCGCTAACCCTAGTTGTCCTGGCGCTAACCCTAGTTGTCCTGGCGCTAACCCTAGTTGTCCTGACGCTAACCCTAGTTGTCCTGACGGTAACCCTAGTTGTCCTGACGCTAACCCTAGTTGTCCTGACGCTAACCCTAGTTGTCCTGACGCTAACCCTAGTTGTCGTGATGCTAACCCTAGTTGTCGTGACGCTAACCCTAGTTGTACTGACGCTGACCCTAGTTGTCCTGACGCTAACCCTAGTTGTCCTGACGCTAACCCTAGTTGTCCTGACGCTAACCCTAGTTATCCTGATGCTAACCCTAGTTGTCGTGACGCTAACCCTAGTTGTCCTGACGCTAACCCTAGTTGTCCTGACGCTAACCCTAGTTGTCCTGACGCTAACCCTAGTTGTCCTGACGCTAACCCTAGTTGTCCTGACGCTAACCCTAGTTGTCCTGACGCTAACCCTAGTTGTCCTGACGCTAACCCTATTTGTCCTGACGCTAACCCTAGTTGTCCTGACGCTAACCCTAGTTGTCGTGACGCTAACCCTAGTTGTCGTGACGCTAACCCTAGTTGTCCTGACGCTAACCCTAGTTGTCCTGACGCTAACCCTAGTTGTCCTGACGCTAACCCTAGCTGTCCTGACGCTAACCCTAGTTGTCCTGATGCTAACCCTAGTTGTCCTGACGCTAACCCTAGCTGTCCTGGCGCTAACCCTAGTTGTCCTGACGCTAACCCTAGTTGTCCTGACGCTAACCCTAGTTGTCCTGAAGCTAACCCTAGTTGTCATGACGCTAACCCTAGTTGTCCTGACGCTAACCCTAGTTGTCCTGACGCTAACCCTAGTTGTCCTGACGCTAACCCTAGTTGTCCTGACTTTAACCCTAGTTGTCCTGACGCTAACCCTAGTTGTCCTGACGCTAACCCTAGTTGTCCTGACGCTAACCCTAGTTGTCCTGACGCTGACCCTAGTTGTCCTGACGCTAACCCTAGTTGTCCTGACGCTAACCCTAGTTGTCCTGACGCTAACCCTACTTGTCCTGACGCTAACCCTAGTTGTCCTGACGCTAACCCTAGTTGTCCTGACGCTAACCCTACTTGTCCTGATGCTAACCCTAGTTGTCCTGACGCTAACCCTAGTTGTCCTGACGCTAACCCTACTTGTCCTGACGCTAACCCTAGTTGTCCTGACGCTAACCCTAGTTGTCCTGACGCTAACCCTAGTTGTCCTGACGCTAACCCTAGTTGTCCTGACGCTAACCCTAGTTGTCCTGACGCTAACCCTACTTGTCCTGACGCTAACCCTACTTGTCCTGACGCTAACCCTAGTTGTCCTGACGCTAACCCTAGTTGTCCTGACGCTAACCCTAGTTGTCCTGACGCTAACCCTACTTGTCCTGACGCTAACCCTACTTGTCCTGACGCTAACCCTAGTTGTCCTGACGCTAACCCTAGTTGTCCTGAGGCTAACCCTAGTTGTCCTGACGCTAACCCTACTTGTCCTGACGCTAACCCTACTTGTCCTGACGCTAACCCTACTTGTCCTGACGCTAACCTTAGTTGTCCTGACGCTAACCATAGTTGTCCTGACGCTAACCCTACTTGTCCTGACGCTAACCCTACTTGTCCTGACGCTAACCCTAGTTGTCCTGAAGATAACCCTAGTTGTCCTGACGCTAACCCTAGTTGTCCTGACGCTAAGCCTAGTTGTCCTGACGCTAACCCTACTTGTCCTGACGCTAACCCTAGTTGTCCTGATGCTAACCCTAGTTGTCCTGACGCTAACCCTACTTGTCCTGACGCTAACCCTTCTTGTCCTGACGCTAACCCTAGTTGTCCTGACGCTAACCCTAGTTGTCCTGACGCTAACCCTAGTTGTCCTGATGCTAACCCTACTTGTCCTGACGCTAACCCTAGTTGTCCTGACGCTAACCCTAGTTGTCCTGACGCTAACCCTACTTGTCCTGACGCTAACCCTACTTGTCCTGACGCTAACCCTACTTGTCCTGACGCTAACCCTAGTTGTCCTGACGCTAACCCTAGTTGTCCTGACGCTAACCCTAGTTGTCCTGACGCTAACCCTACTTGTCCTGACGCTAACCCTACTTGTCCTGACGCTAACCTTAGTTGTCCTGACGCTAACCATAGTTGTCCTGACGCTAACCCTACTTGTCCTGACGCTAACCCTACTTGTCCTGACGCTAACCCTAGTTGTCCTGACGCTAACCCTAGTTGTCCTGACGCTAACCCTAGTTGTCCTGAAGCTAACCCTAGTTGTCCTGACGCTAACCCTACTTGTCCTGACGCTAACCCTACTTGTCCTGACGCTAACCTTAGCTGTCCTGACGCTAACCATAGTTGTCCTGACGCTAACCCTACTTGTCCTGACGCTAACCCTACTTGTCCTGACGCTAACCCTAGTTGTAATGAAGCTAACCCTAGTTGTCCTGACGCTAATCATAGTTGTCCTGACGCTAAGCCTAGTTGTCCTGACGCTAACCCTACTTGTCCTGACGCTAACCCTAGTTGTCCTGATGCTAACCCTAGTTGTCCTGACGCTAACCCTACTTGTCCTGACGCTAACCCTTCTTGTCCTGACGCTAACCCTAGTTGTCCTGACGCTAACCCTAGTTGTCCTGACGCTAACCCTACTTGTCCTGACGCTAACCCTAGTTGTCCTGACGCTAACCCTAGTTGTCCTGACGCTAACCCTACTTGTCCTGACGCTAACCCTACTTGTCCTGACGCTAACCCTAGTTGTCCTGAAGCTAACCCTAGTTGTCCTGACGCTAACCCTACTTGTCCTGACGCTAACCCTAGTTGTCCTGACGCTAACCCTACTTGTCCTGACGCTAACCCTAGTTGTCCTGACGCTAACCCTTCTTGTCCTGACGCTAACCCTAGTTGTCCTGACGCTAACCCTAGTTGTCCTGACGCTAACCCTAGTTGTCCTGACGCTAACCCTAGTTGTCCTGACGCTAACCCTACTTGTCCTGACGCTAACCCTAGTTGTCCTGACGCTAACCCTAGTTGTCCTGACGCTAACCCCAGTTGTCCTGACGCTAAACCTAGTTGTCCTGACGCTAACCCTACTTGTCCTGATGCTAACCCTAGTTGTCCTGACGCTAACCCTAGTTGTCCTGATGCTAACCCTACTTGTCCTGATGCTAACCCTAGTTGTCCTGACGCTAACCCTAGTTGTCCTGACGCTAACCCTACTTGTCCTGACGCTAACCCTAGTTGTCCTGACGCTAACCCTACTTGTCCTGACGCTAACCCTAGTTGTCCTGACGCTAACCCTACTTGTCCTGATGCTAACCCTAGTTGTCCTGACGCTAACCCTAGTTGTCCTGACGCTAACCCTAGTTGTCCTGACGCTAACCCTTCTTGTCCTGACGCTCACCCTAGTTGTCCTGACGCTAACCCTAGTTGTCCTGACGCTAACCCTAGCTGTCCTGACGCTAACCCTACTTGTCCTGACGCTAACCCTAGTTGTCCTGACGCTAACTTTAGTTGTCCTGACGCTAACCCTACTTGTCCTGACGCTAACCCTACTTGTCCTGACGCTAACCCTAGTTGTCCTGACGCTAACCCTAGTTGTCCTGATGCTAACCCTACTTGTCCTGACGCTAACCCTAGTTGTCCTGACGCTAACCCTAGTTGTCCTGACGCTAACCCTACTTGTCCTGACGCTAACCCTAGTTGTCCTGATGCTAACCCTAGTTGTCCTGACGCTAACCCTAGTTGTCCTGATGCTAACCCTACTTGTCCTGACGCTAACCCTAGTGGTCCTGACGCTAACCCTAGTTGTCCTGACGCTAACCCTACTTGTCCTAATGCTAACCCTAGTTGTCCTGAAGCTAACCCTAGTTGTCCTGATGCTAACCCTAGTTGTCCTGACGCTAACCCTAGTTGTCCTGACGCTGACCCTAGTTGTCCTGACGCTAACCCTAGTTGTCCTGACGCTAACCCTAGTTGTCCTGACGCTAACCCTACTTGTTCTGACGCTAACCCTAGTTGTCCTGACGCTAACCCTAGTTGTCCTGACGCTAACCCTTCTTGTCCTGACGCTAACCCTAATTGTCCTGACGCTAACCCTAGTTGTCCTGACGCTAACCCTAGTTGTCCTGACGCTAACCCTAGTTGTCCTGACGCTAACCCTAGTTATCGTGACCCTAACCCTAGTTGTCGTGACCCTAACCCTAGTTGTCCTGATGGTAACCCTAGTTGTCCTGACGCTAACCCTAGTTGTCCTGACGCTAACCCTAGTTGTCCTGACGCTAACCCTAGTTGTCCTGATGCTAACTCTAGTTGTCCTGACTTTAACCCTAGTTGTCCTGACGCTAACCCTAGTTGTCCTGACGCTAACCCTAGTTGTCCTGACGCTAACCCTAGTTGTCCTGACGCTGACCCTAGTTGTCCTGACGCTAACCCTAGTTGTCCTGACGCTAACCCTAGTTGTCCTGACGCTAACCCTACTTGTCCTGACGCTAACCCTAGTTGTCCTGACGCTAACCCTAGTTGTCCTGACGCTAACCCTAGTTGTCCTGACGCTAACCCTACTTGTCCTGACGCTAACCCTAGTTGTCCTGACGCTAACCCTAGTTGTCCTGACGCTAACCCTAGTTGTCCTGACGCTAACCCTAGTTGTCCTGACGCTAACCCTTCTTGTCCTGACGCTAACCCTAGTTGTCCTGACGCTAACCCTAGTTGTCCTGACGCTAACCCTACTTGTCCTGACGCTAACCCTAGTTGTCCTGACGCTAACCCTAGTTGTCCTGACGCTAACCCTAGTTGTCCTGACGCTAACCCTAGTTGTCCTGACTCTAACCCTAGTTGTCCTGAGGCTAACCCTAGTTGTCCTGACGCTAACCTTACTTGTCCTGACGCTAACCCTACTTGTCCTGACGCTAACCCTACTTGTCCTGACGCTAACCTTAGTTGTCCTGACGCTAACCATAGTTGTCCTGACGCTAACTCTACTTGTCCTGACGCTAACCCTACTTGTCCTGACGCTAACCCTAGTTGTCCTGAAGCTAACCCTAGTTGTCCTGACGCTAACCCTAGTTGTCCTGACGCTAAGCCTAGTTGTCCTGACGCTAACCCTACTTGTCCTGACGCTAACCCTACTTGTCCTGACGCTAACCCTAGTTGTCCTGATGCTAACCCTACTTGTCCTGACGCTAACCCTTCTTGTCCTGACGCTAAACCTAGTTGTCCTGACGCTAACCCTAGTTGTCCTGACGCTAACCCTAGTTGTCCTGACGCTAACCCTAGTTGTCCTGACTCTAACCCTAGTTGTCCTGACGCTAACCCTAGTTGTCCTGACGCTAACCCTAGTTGTCCTGACGCTAACCCTACTTGTCCTGACGCTAACCCTAGTTGTCCTGACGCTAACCCTAGTTGTCCTGACGCTAACCCTAGTTGTCCTGACGCTAACCCTAGTTGTCCTGACGCTAACCCTACTTGTCCTGACGCTAACCCTACTTGTCCTGACGCTAACCCTACTTGTCCTGACGCTAACCCTACTTGTCCTGACGCTAACCCTACTTGTCCTGACGCTAACCCTACTTGTCCTGACGCTAACCCTAGTTGTCCTGAAGCTAACCCTAGTTGTCCTGACGCTAACCCTAGTTGTCCTGACGCTAAGCCTAGCTGTCCTGACGCTAACCCTACTTGTCCTGACGCTAACCCTAGTTTTCCTGATGCTAACCCTAGTTGTCCTGACGCTAACCCTACTTGTCCTGACGCTAACCCTACTTGTCCTGACGCTAACCCTACTTGTCCTGACGCTAACCTTAGTTGTCCTGACGCTAACCATAGTTGTCCTGACGCTAACTCTACTTGTCCTGACGCTAACCCTACTTGTCCTGACGCTAACCCTAGTTGTCCTGAAGCTAACCCTAGTTGTCCTGACGCTAACCCTAGTTGTCCTGACGCTAAGCCTAGTTGTCCTGACGCTAACCCTACTTGTCCTGACGCTAACCCTAGTTGTCCTGACGCTAACCCTAGTTGTCCTGACGCTAACCCTACTTGTCCTGACGCTAACCCTTCTTGTCCTGACGCTAAACCTAGTTGTCCTGACGCTAACCCTAGTTGTCCTGACGCTAACCCTAGTTGTCCTGACGCTAACCCTACTTGTCCTGACTCTAACCCTAGTTGTCCTGACGCTAACCCTAGTTGTCCTGACGCTAACCCTACTTGTCCTGACGCTAACCCTAGTTGTCCTGACGCTAACCCTAGTTGTCCTGACGCTAACCCTAGTTGTCCTGACGCTAACCCTACTTGTCCTGACGCTAACCCTACTTGTCCTGACGCTAACCTTAGTTGTCCTGACGCTAACCATAGTTGTCCTGACGCTAACCCTACTTGTCCTGACGCTAACCCTACTTGTCCTGACGCTAACCCTACTTGTCCTGACGCTAACCCTAGTTGTCCTGAAGCTAACCCTAGTTGTCCTGACGCTAACCCTAGTTGTCCTGACGCTAAGCCTAGCTGTCCTGACGCTAACCCTACTTGTCCTGACGCTAACCCTAGTTTTCCTGATGCTAACCCTAGTTGTCCTGACGCTAACCCTACTTGTCCTGATTCTAACCCTAGTTGTCCTGATGCTAACCCTAGTTGTCCTGACGCTAACCCTAGTTGTCCTGACGCTAACCCTAGTTGTCCTGACGCTAACCCTAGTTGTCCTGACGCTAACCCTAGTTGTCCTGACTCTAACCCTAGTTGTCCTGATGCTAACCCTAGTTGTCCTGATGCTAACCCTAGTTGTCCTGACGCTAACCCTAGTTGTCCTGACGCTAACCCTAGTTGTCCTGACGCTAACCCTACTTGTCCTGACGCTAACCCTACTTGTCCTGACGCTAACCCTTGTTGTCCTGACGCTAACCCTAGTTGTCCTGACGCTAACCCTACTTGTCCTGACGCTAACCCTAGTTGTCCTGACGCTAACCCTAGTTGTCCTGACGCTAACCCTAGTTGTCCTGAAGCTAACCCTAGTTGTCCTGACGCTAACCCTAGTTGTCCTGACGCTAAGCCTAGTTGTCCTGACGCTAACCCTACTTGTCCTGACGCTAACCCTAGTTGTCCTGATGCTAACCCTAGTTGTCCTGACGCTAACCCTACTTGTCCTGACGCTAACCCTAGTTGTCCTGACGCTAACCCTAGTTGTCCTGACGCTAACCCTAGTCGTCCTGACGCTAACCCTACTTGTCCTGACGCTAACCCTAGTTGTCCTGACTCTAACCATAGTTGTCCTGACGCTAACCCTAGTTGTCCTGACGCTAACCCTAGTTGTCCTGACGCTAACCCTACTTGTCCTGACGCTAACCCTACTTGTACTGACGCTAACCCTACTTGTCCTGACGCTAACCCTAGTTGTCCTGACGCTAACCCTAGTTGTCCTGACGCTGACCCTAGTTGTCCTGACGCTGACCCTAGTTGTCCTGACGCTAACCCTAGTTGTCCTGACGCTAACCCTACTTGTCCTGATGCTAACCCTAGTTGTCCTGACGCTAACCCTAGTTGTCCTGACGCTAACCCTAGTTGTCCTGACGCTAACCCTACTTGTCCTGACGCTAACCCTAGTTGTCCTGACGCTAACCCTACTTGTCCTGACGCTAACCCTAGTTGTCCTGACGCTAACCCTAGTTGTCCTGACGCTAACCCTAGTTGTCCTGACGCTAACCCTTCTTGTCCTGACGCTAACCCTAGTTGTCCTGACGCTAACCCTAGTTGTCCTGACGCTAACCCTAGTTGTCCTGACGCTAACCCTAGTTGTCCTGACGCTAACCCTAGTTGTCCTGACGGTAACCCTAGTTGTCCTGACGCTAACCCTACTTGTCCTGACGCTAACCCTAGTTGTCCTGACGCTAACCCTAGTTGTCCTGACTCTAACCCTAGTTGTCCTGAAGCTAACCCTAGTTGTCCTGACGCTAACCCTACTTGTCCTGACGCTAACCCTACTTGTCCTGACGCTAACCTTAGCTGTCCTGACGCTAACCATAGTTGTCCTGACGCTAACCATACTTGTCCTGACGCTAACCCTACTTGTCCTGACGCTAACCCTAGTTGTAATGAAGCTAACCCTAGTTGTCCTGACGCTAATCATAGTTGTCCTGACGCTAAGCCTAGTTGTCCTGACGCTAACCCTACTTGTCCTGACGCTAACCCTAGTTGTCCTGATGCTAACCCTAGTTGTCCTGACGCTAACCCTACTTGTCCTGACGCTAACCCTTCTTGTCCTGACGCTAACCCTAGTTGTCCTGACGCTAACCCTAGTTGTCCTGACGCTAACCCTAGTTGTCCTGACGCTAACCCTAGTTGTCCTGACGCTAACCCTAGTTGTCCTGACGCTAACCCTACTTGTCCTGACGCTAACCCTACTTGTCCTGACGCTAACCCTAGTTGTCCTGACGCTAACCCTAGTTGTCCTGATGCTAACCCTAGTTGTCCTGACGCTAACCCTACTTGTCCTGACGCTAACCCTACTTGTCCTGACGCTAACCCTACTTGTCCTGACGCTAACCTTAGTTGTCCTGACGCTAACCATAGTTGTCTTGACGCTAACCCTACTTGTCCTGACGCTAACCCTACTTGTCCTGACGCTAACCCTACTTGTCCTGACGCTAACCCTAGTTGTCCTGAAGCTAACCCTAGTTGTCCTGACGCTAACCCTAGTTGTCCTGACGCTAAGCCTAGTTGTCCTGACGCTAACCCTAGTTGTCCTGATGCTAACCCTAGTTGTCCTGACGCTAACCCTACTTGTCCTGACGCTAACCCTTCTTGTCCTGACGCTAACCCTAGTTGTCCTGACGCTAACCCTAGTTGTCCTGACGCTAACCCTAGTTGTCCTGACGCTAACCCTACTTGTCCTGACGCTAACCCTAGTTGTCCTGACGCTAACCCTAGTTGTCCTGACGCTAACCCTACTTGTCCTGACGCTAACCCTACTTGTCCTGACGCTAACCCTAGTTGTCCTGACGCTAACCCTAGTTGTCCTGATGCTAACCCTAGTTGTCCTGACGCTAACCCTAGTTGTCCTGACGCTAACCCTACTTGTCCTGACGCTAACCTTAGTTGTCCTGACGCTAACCATAGTTGTCCTGACGCTAACCCTACTTGTCCTGACGCTAACCCTACTTGTCCTGACGCTAACCCTAGTTGTCCTGAAGCTAACCCTAGTTGTCCTGACGCTAACCCTAGTAGTCCTGACGCTAAGCCTAGCTGTCCTGACGCTAACCCTACTTGTCCTGACGCTAACCCTAGTTGTCCTGATGCTAACCCTAGTTGTCCTGACGCTAACCATAGTTGTCCTGACGCTAACCCTACTTGTCCTGACGCTAACCCTACTTGTCCTGACGCTAACCCTAGTTGTCCTGAAGCTAACCCTAGTTGTCCTGACGCTAACCCTAGTAGTCCTGACGCTAAGCCTAGCTGTCCTGACGCTAACCCTACTTGTCCTGACGCTAACCCTAGTTGTCCTGATGCTAACCCTAGTTGTCCTGACGCTAACCCTACTTGTCCTGACGCTAACCCTAGTTGTCCTGATGCTAACCCTAGTTGTCCTGACGCTAACCCTACTTGTCCTGACGCTAACCCTTCTTGTCCTGACGCTAACCCTAGTTGTCCTGACGCTAACCCTAGTTGTCCTGACGCTAACCCTAGTTGTCCTGACGCTAACCCTACTTGTCCTGACGCTAACCCTAGTTGTCCTGACGCTAACCCTAGTTGTCCTGACGCTAACCCTACTTGTCCTGACGCTAACCCTACTTGTCCTGACGCTAACCCTACTTGTCCTGACGCTAACCCTAGTTGTCCTGAAGCTAACCCTAGTTGTCCTGACGCTAACCCTAGTAGTCCTGACGCTAAGCCTAGCTGTCCTGACGCTAACCCTACTTGTCCTGACGCTAACCCTAGTTGTCCTGATGCTAACCCTAGTTGTCCTGACGCTAACCCTACTTGTCCTGACGCTAACCCTAGTTGTCCTGATGCTAACCCTAGTTGTCCTGACGCTAACCCTAGTTGTCCTGACGCTAACCCTAGTTGTCCTGACGCTAACCCTAGTTGTCCTGACTCTAACCCTAGTTGTCCTGATGCTAAACCTAGTTGTCCTGATGCTAACCCTAGTTGTCCTGACGCTAACCCTAGTTGTCCTGACGCTAACCCTAGTTGTCCTGACGCTAACCCTACTTGTCCTGACGCTAACCCTACTTGTCCTGACGCTAACCCTAGTTGTCCTGACGCTAACCCTAGTTGTCCTGAAGCTAACCCTAGTTGTCCTGATGCTAACCCTAGTTGTCCTGACGCTAAGCCTAGTTGTCCTGACGCTAACCCTACTTGTCCTGACGCTAACCCTAGTTGTCCTGATGCTAACCCTACTTGTCCTGACGCTAACCCTAGTTTTCCTGATGCTAACCCTAGTTGTCCTGACGCTAACCCTAGTTGTCCTGACGCTAACCCTAGTCGTCCTGACGCTAACCCTACTTGTCCTGACGCTAACCCTAGTTGTCCTGACGCTAACCATAGTTGTCCTGACGCTAACCCTAGTTGTCCTGACGCTAACCCTACTTGTCCTGACTCTAACCCTACTTGTCCTGACGCTAACCCTACTTGTACTGACGCTAACCCTACTTGTCCTGACGCTAACCCTAGTTGTCCTGACGCTAACCCTAGTTGTCCTGACGCTGACCCTAGTTGTCCTGACGCTGACCCTAGTTGTCCTGACGCTAACCCTAGTTGTCCTGACGCTAACCCTACTTGTCCTGACGCTAACCCTAGTTGTCCTGACGCTAACCCTAGTTGTCCTGACGCTAACCCTAGTTGTCCTGACGCTAACCCTACTTGTCCTGACGCTAACCCTAGTTGTCCTGACGCTAACCCTAGTTGTCCTGACGCTAACCCTAGTTGTCCTGACGCTAACCCTACTTGTCCTGACGCTAACCCTAGTTGTCCTGACGCTAACCCTAGTTGTCCTGACGCTAACCCTACTTGTCCTGACGCTAACCATAGTTGTCCTGACGCTAACCCTACATGTCCTGACGCTAACCCTACTTGTCCTGACGCTAACCCTAGTTGTCCTGAAGCTAACCCTAGTTGTCCTGACGCTAACCCTAGTTGTCCTGACGCTAAGCCTAGTTGTCCTGACGCTAACCCTACTTGTCCTGACGCTAACCCTAGTTGTCCTGATGCTAACCCTAGTTGTCCTGACGCTAACCCTACTTGTCCTGGCGCTAACCCTAGTTGTCCTGATGCTAACCCTAGTTGTCCTGACGCTAACCCTAGTTGTCCTGACGCTAACCCTAGTTGTCCTGAAGCTAACCCTACTTGTCCTGACGCTAACCCTAGTTGTCCTGACGCTAACCCTAGTTGTCCTGACGCTAACCCTAGTTGTCCTGATGCTAACCCTACTTGTCCTGACGCTAACCCTAGTGGTCCTGACGCTAACCCTAGTTGTCCTGACGCTAACCCTACTTGTCCTAATGCTAACCCTAGTTGTCCTGAAGCTAACCCTAGTTGTCCTGACGCTAACCCTAGTTGTCCTGACGCTGACCCTAGTTGTAATGACGCTAACCCTAGTTGTCCTGACGCTAACCCTAGTTGTCCTGACGCTAACCCTACTTGTTCTGACGCTAACCCTAGTTGTCCTGACGCTAACCCTAGTTGTCCTGACGCTAACCCTTCTTGTCCTGACGCTAACCCTAATTGTCCTGACGCTAACCCTAGTTGTCCTGACGCTAACCCTAGTTGTCCTGACGCTAACCCTAGTTGTCCTGACGCTAACCCTAGTTATCGTGACGCTAACCCTATTTGTCCTGATGGTAACCCTAGTTGTCCTGACGCTAACCCTAGTTGTCCTGACGCTAACCCTAGTTGTCCTGACGCTAACCCTAGTTGTCCTGACGCTAACCCTAGTTGTAATGACGCTAACCCTAGTTGTCCTGACGCTAACCCTAGTTGTCCTGACGCTAACCCTAGTTGTCCTGACGATAACTGTAGTTGTCCTGACGCTATCCTTAGTTGTCTTGACGCTAACCCTAGTTGTCCTGACGCTAACCCTAGTTGTCCTGACGCTAACCCTAGTTGTCCTGACGCTAACCCTACTTGTCCAGACGCTAACCCTAGTTGTCCTGACGCTAACCCTAGTTGTCCTGACGCTAACCCTAGTTGTCCTGACGCTAACCCGAGTTGTCCTGACGCTAACCCTAGTTGTAATGACGCTAACCCTAGTTGTCCTGACGCTAACCCTAGTTGTCCTGACGCTAACCCTAGTTGTCCTGACGATAACTGTAGTTGTCCTGACGCTATCCTTAGTTGTCTTGACGCTAACCCTAGTTGTCCTGACGCTAACCCTAGTTGTCCTGACGCTAACCCTAGTTGTCCTGACGCTAACCCTACTTGTCCTGACGCTAACCCTAGTTGTCCTGACGCTAACCCTAGTTGTCCTGATGCTAACCCTAGTTGTCCTGACGCTAACCCTACTTGTCCTGACGCTAACCCTAGTTGTCCTGACGCTAACCCTAGTTGTCCTGACGCTAACCCTACTTGTCCTGATGCTAACCCTACTTGTCCTGACGCTAACCCTACTTGTCCTGACGCTAACCGTACTTGTCCTGACGCTAACCCTAGTTGTCCTGATGCTAACCCTAGTTGTCCTGACGCTAACCCTAGTTGTCCTGACGCTAACCCTAGTTGTCCTGACTCTAACCCTAGTTGTCCTGACGCTAACCCTAGTTGTCCTGATGCTAACCCTAGTTGTCCTGACGCTAACCCTAGTTGTCCTGACGCTAACCCTAGTTGTCCTGACGCTAACCCTAGTTGTCCTGACGCTAACCCTACTTGTCCTGACGCTAACCCTACTTGTCCTGACGCTAACCCTAGTTGTCCTGACGCTAACCCTAGTTGTCCTGACTCTAACCCTTCTTGTCCTGACGCTAACCCTAGTTGTCCTGACGCTAACCCTACTTGTCCTGACGCTAACCCTAGTTGTCCTGACGCTAACCCTAGTTGTCCTGACTCTAACCCTTCTTGTCCTGACGCTAACCCTAGTTGTCCTGACGCTAACCCTACTTGTCCTGACGCTAACCCTAGTTGTCCTGACGCTAACCCTACTTGTCCTGACGCTAACCCTACTTGTCCTGACGCTAACCCTAGTTGTACTGACGCTAATCCTAGTTGTCCTGACGCTAACCCTAGTTGTCCTGATGCTAACCCTAGTTGTCCTGATGCTAACCCTAGTTGTCCTGACGCTAACCCTAGTTGTCCTGACGCTAACCCTACTTATCCTGACGCTAACCCTACTTGTCCTGACGCTAACCCTACTTGTCCTGATGCTAACCCTACTTGTCCTGACGCTAACCCTTTTTGTCCTGACGCTAACCCTAGTTGTCCTGACGCTAACCCTAGTTGTCCTGACTCTAACCCTAGTTGTCCTGACGCTAACCCTAGTTGTCCTGACGCTAACCCTAGTTGTCCTGACGCTAACCCTAGTTGTCCTGAAGCTAACCCTAGTTGTCCTGACGCTAACCCTAGTTGTCCTGACGCTAAGCCTAGTTGTCCTGACGCTAACCCTACTTGTCCTGACGCTAACCCTAGTTGTCCTGATGCTAACCCTAGTTGTCCTGACGCTAACCCTACTTGTCCTGATGCTAACCCTAGTTGTCCTGATGCTAACCCTAGTTGTCCTGACGCTAACCCTAGTTGTCCTGACGCTAACCCTAGTCGTCCTGACGCTAACCCTAGTCGTCCTGACGCTAACCCTACTTGTCCTGACGCTAACCCTAGTTGTCCTGACGCTAGCCCTAGTTGTCCTGACGCTAACCCTAGTTGTTCTGACGCTAACCCTAGTTGTCCTGACGCTAACCCTACTTGTACTGACGCTAACCCTACTTGTCCTGACGCTAACCCTACTTGTCCTGATGCTAACCCTACTTGTCCTGACTTTAACCCTAGTTGTCCTGATGCTAACCCTAGTTGTCCTGACGCTAACCCTAGTTGTCCTGACGCTAACCCTAGTTGTCCTGACGCTAACCCTAGTTGTCCTGACGCTAACCCTACTTGTCCTGACGCTAACCCTAGTTGTCCTGATGCTAACCCTAGTTGTCCTGACGCTAACCCTACTTGTCCTGACGCTAACCCTAGTTGTCCTGATGCTAACCCTAGTTGTCCTGATGCTAACCCTAGTTGTCCTGACGCTAACCCTACTTGTCCAGACGCTAACCCTAGTTGTCCTGACGCTAACCCTAGTTGTCCTGACGCTAACCCGAGTTGTCCTGACGCTAACCCTAGTTGTAATGACGCTAACCCTAGTTGTCCTGACGCTAACCCTAGTTGTCCTGACGCTAACCCTAGTTGTCCTGACGATAACTGTAGTTGTCCTGACGCTATCCTTAGTTGTCTTGACGCTAACCCTAGTTGTCCTGACGCTAACCCTAGTTGTCCTGACGCTAACCCTAGTTGTCCTGACGCTAACCCTACTTGTCCTGACGCTAACCCTAGTTGTCCTGACGCTAACCCTAGTTGTCCTGATGCTAACCCTAGTTGTCCTGACGCTAACCCTACTTGTCCTGACGCTAACCCTAGTTGTCCTGACGCTAACCCTAGTTGTCCTGACGCTAACCCTACTTGTCCTGATGCTAACCCTACTTGTCCTGACGCTAACCCTACTTGTCCTGACGCTAACCGTACTTGTCCTGACGCTAACCCTAGTTGTCCTGATGCTAACCCTAGTTGTCCTGACGCTAACCCTAGTTGTCCTGACACTGACCCTAGTTGTCCTGACTCTAACCCTAGTTGTCCTGACGCTAACCCTAGTTGTCCTGATGCTAACCCTAGTTGTCCTGACGCTAACCCTAGTTGTCCTGACGCTAACCCTAGTTGTCCTGACGCTAACCCTAGTTGTCCTGACGCTAACCCTACTTGTCCTGACGCTAACCCTACTTGTCCTGACGCTAACCCTAGTTGTCCTGACGCTAACCCTAGTTGTCCTGACGCTAACCCTAGTTGTCCTGACTCTAACCCTTCTTGTCCTGACGCTAACCCTATTTGTCCTGACGCTAACCCTACTTGTCCTGACGCTAACCCTAGTTGTCCTGACGCTAACCCTAGTTGTCCTGACTCTAACCCTTCTTGTCCTGACGCTAACCCTAGTTGTCCTGACGCTAACCCTACTTGTCCTGACGCTAACCCTAGTTGTCCTGACGCTAACCCTAGTTGTCCTGATGCTAACCCTACTTGTCCTGATGCTAACCCTAGTTGTACTGACGCTAACCCTAGTTGTCCTGACGCTAACCCTAGTTGTCCTGATGCTAACCCTAGTTGTCCTGATGCTAACCCTAGTTGTCCTGACGCTAACCCTAGTTGTACTGACGCTAACCCTACTTGTCCTGACGCTAACCCTACTTGTCCTGACGCTAACCCTACTTGTCCTGATGCTAACCCTACTTGTCCTGACGCTAACCCTTTTTGTCCTGACGCTAACCCTAGTTGTCCTGACGCTAACCCTAGTTGTCCTGACTCTAACCCTAGTTGTCCTGACGCTAACCCTAGTTGTCCTGACGCTAACCCTAGTTGTCCTGACGCTAACCCTAGTTGTCCTGAAGCTAACCCTAGTTGTCCTGACGCTAACCCTAGTTGTCCTGACGCTAAGCCTAGTTGTCCTGACGCTAACCCTACTTGTCCTGACGCTAACCCTAGTTGTCCTGATGCTAACCCTAGTTGTCCTGACGCTAACCCTACTTGTCCTGACGCTAACCCTAGTTGTCCTGATGCTAACCCTAGTTGTCCTGACGCTAACCCTAGTTGTCCTGACGCTAACCCTAGTCGTCCTGACGCTAACCCTAGTCGTCCTGACGCTAACCCTACTTGTCCTGACGCTAACCCTAGTTGTCCTGACGCTAGCCCTAGTTGTCCTGACGCTAACCCTAGTTGTTCTGATGCTAACCCTAGTTGTCCTGACGCTAACCCTACTTGTACTGACGCTAACCCTACTTGTCCTGACGCTAACCCTACTTGTCCTGATGCTAACCCTACTTGTCCTGACTTTAACCCTAGTTGTCCTGATGCTAACCCTAGTTGTCCTGACGCTAACCCTAGTTGTCCTGACGCTAACCCTAGTTGTCCTGACGCTAACCCTAGTTGTCCTGACGCTAACCCTAGTTGTCCTGACGCTAACCCTAGTTGTCCTGACGCTAACCCTACTTGTCCTGACGCTAACCCTAGTTGTCCTGACGCTAACCCTACTTGTCCTGACGCTAACCCTAGTTGTCCTGACGCTAACCCTAGTTGTCCTGACGCTAACCCTACTTGTCCTGACGCTAACCCTAGTTGTCCTGACTCTAACCCTAGTTGTCCTGACGCTAACCCTAGTTGTCCTGATGCTAACCCTAGTTGTTCTGACGCTAACCCTAGTTGTCCTGACGCTAATCCTAGCTGTCCTGACGTTAACCCTACTTGTCCTGACGCTAACCCTACTTGTCCTGATGCTAACCCTAGTTGTCCTGACGCTAACCCTAGTTGTCCTGACGCTAACCCTACTTGTCCTGACGCTAACCCTAGTTGTCCTGACGCTAACCCTAGTTGTCCTGAAGCTAACCCTAGTTGTCCTGACGCTAACCCTAGTCGTCCTGACGCTAACCGTACTTGTCCTGACGCTAACCCTAGTTGTCCTGACGCTAACCCTAGTTGTCCTGATGCTAACCCTAGTTGTCCTTACACTAACCCTACTTGTCCTGACGCTAACCCTACTTGTACTGACGCTAACCCTACTTGTCCTGACGCTAACCCTACTTGTCCTGACGCTAACCCTACTTGTCCTGACGCTAACCCTACTTGTCCTGACGCTAACCCTAGTTGTCCTGTCGCTAACCCTAGTTGTAATGACGCTAAACCTAGTTGTCCTGACGCTAACCCTAGTTGTCCTGACGCTAACCCTAGTTGTCCTGACGCTAACCCTAGTTGTCCTGACGGTAACCCTAGTTGTCCTGACGCTAACCCTAGTTGTCCTGACGCTAACCCTAGTTGTCCTGACGCTAACTCTAGTTGTCCTGACGCTAACCCTAGTTGTCCTGACTTTAACCCTAGTTGTCCTGACGCTAAACCTAGTTGTCCTGACGCTAACCCTAGTTGTCCTGACGCTAACCCTAGTTGTCCTGACGCTAACCCTACTTGTCCTGACGCTAACCCTAGTTGTCCTGACGCTAACCCTAGTTGTCCTGATGCTAACCCTACTTGTCCTGACGCTAACCCTAGTTGTCCTGACGCTAACCCTAGTTGTCCTGACGCTAACCCTAGTTGTCCTGACGCTAACCCTAGTTGCCCTGACGCTAACCCTAGTTGTCCTGACTCTAACCCTTCTTGTCCTGACGCTAACCCTAGTTGTCCTGACGCTAACCCTAGTTGTCCTGACGCTAACCCTATTTGTCCTGATGCTAACCCTTGTTGTCCTGACGCTAACCCTACTTGTCCTGATGCTAACCCTTGTTGTCCTGACGCTAACCCTAGTTGTCCTGACGCTAACCCTAGTTGTCCTGACGCTAACCCTACTTGTCCTGACGCTAACCCTAGTTGTCCTGACGCTAACCCTAGTTGTCCTGACGCTAACCCTAGTTGTCCTGATGCTAACCCTAGTTGTCCTGACGCTAACCCTACTTGTCCTGACGCTAACCCTACTTGTCCTGATGCTAACCCTACTTGTCCTGACGCTAACCCTAGTTGTCCTGACGCTAACCCTAGTTGTCCTGACGCTAACCCTACTTGTCCTGACGCTAACCCTACTTGTCCTGACGCTAACCCTAGTTGTCCTGACGCTAACCCTAGTTGTCCTGACGCTAACCCTAGTTGTCCTGACGCTAACCCTAGTTGTCCTGACGGTAACCCTAGTTGTCCTGACGCTAACCCTAGTTGTCCTGACGCTAACCCTAGTTGTCCTGATGCTAACTCTAGTTGTCCTGATGCTAACCCTAGTTGTCCTGACTTTAACCCTAGTTGTCCTGATGCTAACCCTAGTTGTCCTGACGCTAACCCTAGTTGTCCTGACGCTAACCCTAGTTGTCCTGACGCTAACCCTAGTTGTCCTGAAGCTAACCCTACTTGTCCTGACGCTAACCCTAGTTGTCCTGACGCTAACCCTAGTTGTCCTGACGCTAAACCTAGTTGTCCTGATGCTAACCCTACTTGTCCTGACGCTAAACCTAGTTGTCCTGACGCTAACCCTAGTTGTCCTGACGCTAACCCTACTTGTCCTGACGCTAACCCTAGTTGTCCTGACGCTAACCCTACTTTTCCTGACGCTAACCCTAGTTGTCCTGACGCTAACCCTAGTTGTCCTGACGCTAACCCTAGTTGTCCTGACGCTAACCCTTCTTGTCCTGATGCTAACCCTAGTTGTCCTGACGCTAACCCTAGATGTCCTGACGCTAACCCTATTTGTCCTGACGCTAACCCTACTTGTCCTGACGCTAACCCTAGTTGTCCTGACGCTAACCCTAGTTGTCCTAACGCTAACCCTAGTTGTCCTGACGCTAACCCTACTTGTCCTGACGCTAACCCTACTTGTCCTGACGCTAACTCTAGTTGTACTGACGCTAACCCTAGTTGTCCTGACGCTAACCCTTGTTGTCCTGACGCTAACCCTAGTTGTCCTGATGCTAACACTAGTTGTCCTGACGCTAACCCTACTTGTCCTGATGCTAACCCTACTTGTCCTGACGCTAACCCTATTTGTCCTGACGCTAACCCTATTTGTCCTGACGCTAACCCTAGTTGTCCTGACGCTAACCCTAGTTGTCCTGACGCTAACCCTACTTGTCCTGACGCTAACCCTAGTTGTCCTGACGCTAACCCTAGTTGTCCTGAAGCTAACCCTAGTTGTCCTGACGCTAACCCTAGTTGTCCTGACGCTAAGCCTAGTTGTCCTGACGCTAACCCTACTTGTCCTGACGCTAACCCTAGTTGTCCTGATGCTAACCCTAGTTGTCCTGACGCTAACCCTACTTGTCCTGACGCTAACCCTAGTTGTAATGATGCTAACCCTAGTTGTCCTGACGCTAACCCTAGTTGTCCTGACGCTAACCCTACTTGTCCTGACGCTAACCCTAGTTGTCCTGACGCTAACCCTAATTGTCCTGACGCTAACCCTAGTTGTCCTGATGCTAACCCTAGTTGTCCTAACGATAACCCTACTTGTCCTCACGCTAACCCTACTTGTCCTGACGCTAACCCTACTTGTCCTGACTCTAACCCTAGTTGTCCTGACGCTAACCCTAGTTGTCCTGACGCTAACCCTAGTTGTCCTGACGCTAACCCTAGTTGTCCTGACGCTAACCTTAGTTGTAATAACGCTAACCCTAGTTGTCCTGACGCTAACCCTAGTTGTCCTGACTTTAACCCTAGTTGTCCTGACGCTAACCCTAGTTGTCCTGACGCTAACCCTAGTTGTCCTGACTTTAACCCTAGTTGTCCTGATGCTAACCCTAGTTGTCCTGACGCTAACCCTAGTTGTCCTGACGCTAACCCTAGTTGTCCTGACGCTAACCCTAGTTGTCCTGAAGCTAACCCTACTTGTCCTGACGCTAACCCTAGTTGTCCTGACGCTAACCCTAGTTGTCCTGACGCTAAACCTAGTTGTCCTGATGCTAACCCTACTTGTCCTGACGCTAACCCTAGTTGTCCTGACGCTAACCCTAGTTGTCCTGACGCTAACCCTACTTGTCCTGACGCTAACCCTAGTTGTCCTGACGCTAACCCTGCTTTTCCTGATGCTAACCCTAGTTGTCCTGACGCTAACCCTAGTTGTCCTGACGCTAACCCTTGTTGTCCTGACGCTAACCCTAGTTGTCCTGACGCTAACCCTTCTTGTCCTGACGCTAACCCTACTTGTCCTGACGCTAACCCTAGTTGTCCTGACGCTAACCCTAGTTGTCCTGACGCTAACCCTACTTGTCCTGACGCTAACCCTACTTGTCCTGACGCTAACCCTACTTGTCCTGACGCTAACCCTAGTTGTACTGACGCTAACCCTAGTTGTCCTGACGCTAACCCTAGTTGTCCTGACGCTAACCCTTTTTGTCCTGACGCTAACCCTTGTTGTCCTGACGCTAACCCTAGTTGTCCTGATGCTAACCCTAGTTGTCCTGACGCTAACCCTAGTTGTCCTGACGCTAACATTACTTGTCCTGACGCTAACCCTACTTGTCCTGACGCTAACCCTACTTGTCCTGACGCTAACCCTACTTGTCCTGATGCTAACCCTAGTTGTCCTGACGCTAACCCTAGTTGTCCTGACGCTAACCCTAGTTGTCCTGACGCTAACCCTACTTGTCCTGACGCTAACCCTAGTTGTCCTGACGCTAACCCTAGTTGTCCTGACGCTAACCCTAGTTGTCCTGACTCTAACCCTAGTTGTCCTGACGCTAACCCTAGTTGTCCTGACGATAACACTAGTTGTCCTGACGCTAACCCTAGTTGTCCTGACGCTAACCCTAGTTGTCCTGACGCTAACCCTACTTGTACTGACGCTAACCCTACTTGTCCTGACGCTAACCCTACTTGTCCTGACGCTAACTCTAGTTGTCCTGACGCTAACCCTAGTTGTCCTGACGCTAACCCTACTTGTCCTGACGCTAACCCTAGCTGTCCTGATGCTAACCCTAGTTGTCCTGAAGCTAACCCTAGTTGTCCTGACGCTAACCCTAGTTGTCCTGATGCTAAGCCTAGTTGTCCTGACGCTAACCCTACTTGTCCTGACGCTAACCCTAGTTGTCCTGATGCTAACCCTAGTTGTCCTGACGCTAACCCTACTTGTCCTGACGTAAACCCTAGTTGTCCTGACGCTAACCCTAGTTGTCCTGACGCTAACCCTAGTTGTCCTGACGCTAACCCTACTTGTCCTGACGCTAACCCTAGTTGTCCTGACGCTAACCCTAGTTGTCCTGACGCTAACCCTAGTTGTCCTGACGCTAACCCTAGTTGTCCTGACTCTAACCCTAGTTGTCCTGACGCTAACCCTAGTTGTCCTGACGCTAACCCTAGTTGTCCTGACGCTAACCCTAGTTGTCCTGATGCTAACCCTAGTTGTCCTGACGCTAACCCTACTTGTACTGACGCTAACCCTACTTGTCCTGACGCTAACCCTACTTGTCCTGACGCTAACTCTAGTTGTCCTGACGCTAACCCTAGTTGTCCTGACGCTAACCCTACTTGTCCTGACGCTAACCCTAGTTGTCCTGATGCTAACCCTAGTTGTCCTGAAGCTAACCCTAGTTGTCCTGACGCTAACCCTAGTTGTCCTGACGCTAAGCCTAGTTGTCCTGACGCTAACCCTACTTGTCCTGACGCTAACCCTAGTTGTCCTGATGCTAACCCTAGTTGTCCTGACGCTAAACCTACTTGTCCTGATGCTAACCCTTGTTGTCCTGACGCTAACCCTACTTGTCCTGACGCTAACCCTAGTTGTCCTGACGCTAACCCTACTTGTCCTGACGCTAACCCTAGTTGTCCTGACGCTAACCCTAGTTGTCCTGACGCTAACCCTAGTTGTCCTGATGCTAACCCTAGTTGTCCTGACGCTAACCCTACTTGTCCTGACGCTAACCCTACTTGTCCTGACGCTAACCCTACTTGTCCTGACGCTAACCCTACTTGTCCTGACGCTAACCCTACTTGTCCTGACGCTAACCCTACTTGTCCTGACGCTAACCCTAGTTGTCCTGACGCTAACCCTAGTTGTCCTGACGCTAACCCTAGTTGTCCTGACGCTAACCCTAGTTGTCCTGACGCTAACCCTAGTTGTCCTGACGCTAACCCTAGTTGTCCTGACGCTAACCCTAGTTGTCCTGACGGTAACCCTAGTTGTCCTGACGCTAACCCTAGTTGTCCTGACGCTAACCCTAGTTGTCCTGATGCTAACTCTAGTTGTCCTGATGCTAACCCTAGTTGTCCTGACTTTAACCCTAGTTGTCCTGATGCTAACCCTAGTTGTCCTGACGCTAACCCTAGTTGTCCTGACGCTAACCCTAGTTGTCCTGACGCTAACCCTAGTTGTCCTGAAGCTAACCCTACTTGTCCTGACGCTAACCCTAGTTGTCCTGACGCTAACCCTAGTTGTCCTGACGCTAAACCTAGTTGTCCTGATGCTAACCCTACTTGTCCTGACGCTAAACCTAGTTGTCCTGACGCTAACCCTAGTTGTCCTGACGCTAACCCTACTTGTCCTGACGCTAACCCTAGTTGTCCTGACGCTAACCCTACTTTTCCTGACGCTAACCCTAGTTGTCCTGACGCTAACCCTAGTTGTCCTGACGCTAACCCTAGTTGTCCTGACGCTAACCCTTCTTGTCCTGATGCTAACCCTAGTTGTCCTGACGCTAACCCTAGATGTCCTGACGCTAACCCTATTTGTCCTGACGCTAACCCTACTTGTCCTGACGCTAACCCTAGTTGTCCTGACGCTAACCCTAGTTGTCCTAACGCTAACCCTAGTTGTCCTGACGCTAACCCTACTTGTCCTGACGCTAACCCTACTTGTCCTGACGCTAACTCTAGTTGTACTGACGCTAACCCTAGTTGTCCTGACGCTAACCCTTGTTGTCCTGACGCTAACCCTAGTTGTCCTGATGCTAACACTAGTTGTCCTGACGCTAACCCTAGTTGTCCTGACGCTAACCCTAGTTGTCCTGACGCTAACCCTAGTTGTCCTGACGCTAACCCTACTTGTCCTGACGCTAACCCTAGTTGTCCTGACGCTAACCCTAGTTGTCCTGAAGCTAACCCTAGTTGTCCTGACGCTAACCCTAGTTGTCCTGACGCTAAGCCTAGTTGTCCTGACGCTAACCCTACTTGTCCTGACGCTAACCCTAGTTGTCCTGACGCTAACCCTAGTTGTCCTGACGCTAACCCTACTTGTCCTGACGCTAACCCTAGTTGTAATGATGCTAACCCTAGTTGTCCTGACGCTAACCCTAGTTGTCCTGACGCTAACCCTACTTGTCCTGACGCTAACCCTAGTTGTCCTGACGCTAACCCTAATTGTCCTGACGCTAACCCTAGTTGTCCTGATGCTAACCCTAGTTGTCCTAACGCTAACCCTACTTGTCCTCACGCTAACCCTACTTGTCCTGACGCTAACCCTACTTGTCCTGACTCTAACCCTAGTTGTCCTGACGCTAACCCTAGTTGTCCTGACGCTAACCCTAGTTGTCCTGACGCTAACCCTAGTTGTCCTGACGCTAACCTTAGTTGTAATAACGCTAACCCTAGTTGTCCTGACGCTAACCCTAGTTGTCCTGACTTTAACCCTAGTTGTCCTGACTCTAACCCTAGTTGTCCTGACGCTAACCCTAGTTGTCCTGACGCTAACCCTAGTTGTCCTGACGCTAACCCTACTTGTCCTGACGCTAACCCTAGTTGTCCTGACGCTAACCCTAGTTGTCCTGACGCTAAACCTAGTTGTCCTGATGCTAACCCTACTTGTCCTGACGCTAACCCTAGTTGTCCTGACGCTAACCCTAGTTGTCCTGACGCTAACCCTACTTGTCCTGACGCTAACCCTAGTTGTCCTGACGCTAACCCTACTTTTCCTGACGCTAACCCTAGTTGTCCTGACGCTAACCCTAGTTGTCCTGACGCTAACCCTAGTTGTCCTGATGCTAACCCTAGTTGTCCAGACGCTAAAACTACTTGTCCTGACGCTAACCCTACTTGTCCTGACGCTAACCCTAGTTGTCCTGACGCTAAACCTAGTTGTCCTGATGCTAACCCTACTTGTCCTGACGCTAACCCTAGTTGTCCTGACGCTAACCCTAGTTGTCCTGACGCTAACCCTACTTGTCCTGACGCTAACCCTAGTTGTCCTGACGCTAACCCTACTTTTCCTGACGCTAACCCTAGTTGTCCTGACGCTAACCCTAGTTGTCCTGACGCTAACCCTTCTTGTCCTGACGCTAACCCTAGTTGTCCTGACGCTAACCCTAGTTGTCCTGACGCTAACCCTATTTGTCCTGACGCTAACCCTACTTGTCCTGACGCTAACCCTAGTTGTCCTGACGCTAACCCTAGTTGTCCTGACGCTAACCCTACTTGTCCTGACGCTAACCCTACTTGTCCTGACGCTAACCCTAGTTGTACTGACGCTAACCCTAGTTGTCCTGACGCTAACCCTAGTTGTCCTGACGCTAACCCTTGTTGTCCTGATGCTAACCCTAGTTGTCCTGATGCTAACCCTAGTTGTCCTGACGCTAACCCTATTTGTCCTGATGCTAACATTACTTGTCCTGACGCTAACCCTACTTGTCCTGACGCTAACCCTACTTGTCCTGACGCTAACCCTACTTGTCCTGATGCTAACCCTAGTTGTCCTGACGCTAACCCTAGTTGTCCTGACGCTAACCCTAGTTGTCCTGGCGCTAACCCTACTTGTCCTGACGCTAACCCTAGTTGTCCTGACGCTAACCCTAGTTGTCCTGAAGCTAACCCTAGTTGTCCTGACGCTAACCCTAGTTGTCCTGACGCTAAGCCTAGTTGTCCTGACGCTAACCCTACTTGTCCTGACGCTAACCCTAGTTGTCCTGATGCTAACTCTAGTTGTCCTGACGCTAACCCTACTTGTCCTGACGCTAACCCTAGTTGTCCTGATGCTAACTCTAGTTGTCCTGACGCTAACCGTACTTGTCCTGACGCTAACCCTAGTTGTCCTGATGCTAACCCTAGTTGTCCTGACGCTAACCCTAGTTGTCTTGACGCTAACCCTAGTTGTCCTGACGCTAACCCTACTTGTCCTGACGCTAACCCTAGTTGTCCTGACGCTAACCCTAGTTGTCCTGACGCTAACCCTAGTTGTCCTGATGCTAACCCTAGTTGTCCTGACGCTAACCCTACTTGTCCTGACGCTAACCCTACTTGTCCTGATGCTAACCCTACTTGTCCTGACTCTAACCCTAGTTGTCCTGACGCTAACCCTAGTTGTCCTGACGCTAACCCTAGTTGTAATGACGCTAAACCTAGTTGTCCTGACGCTAACCCTAGTTGTCCTGACGCTAACCCTAGTTGTCCTGACGCTAACCCTAGTTGTCCTGACGGTAACCCTAGTTGTCCTGACGCTAACCCTAGTTGTCCTGACGCTAACCCTAGTTGTCCTGACGCTAACTCTAGTTGTCCTGACGCTAACCCTAGTTGTCCTGACTTTAACCCTAGTTGTCCTGACGCTAACCCTAGTTGTCCTGACGCTAACCCTAGTTGTCCTGACGCTAACCCTACTTGTCCTGACGCTAACCCTAGTTGTCCTGACGCTAACCCTAGTTGTCCTGACGCTAAACCTAGTTGTCCTGATGCTAACCCTACTTGTCCTGACGCTAACCCTAGTTGTCCTGACGCTAACCCTAGTTGTCCTGACGCTAACCCTACTTGTCCTGACGCTAACCCTATTTGTCCTGACGCTAACAGTACTTTTCCTGACGCTAACCCTAGTTGTCCTGACGCTAACCCTAGTTGTACTGACGCTAACCCTAGCTGTCCTGACGCTAACCCTTCTTGTCCTGACGCTAACCCTAGTTGTCCTGACGCTAACCCTAGTTGTCCTGACGCTAACCCTTCTTGTCCTGATGCTAACCCTACTTGTCCTGACGCTAACCCTAGTTGTCCTGACGCTAACCCTAGTTGTCCTGATGCTAACCCTACTTGTCCTGACGCTAACCCTACTTGTCCTGACGCTAACCCTAGTTGTACTGACGCTAACCCTAGTTGTCCTGACGCTAACCCTAGTTGTCCTGACGCTAACCCTTGTTGTCCTGACGCTAACCCTAGTTGTCCTGATGCTAACCCTAGTTGTCCTGACGCTAACCCTAGTTGTCCTGACGCTAACATTACTTGTCCTGACGCTAACCCTACTTGTCCTGACGCTAACCCTACTTGTCCTGACGCTAACCCTACTTGTCCTGATGCTAACCCTAGTTGTCCTGACGCTAACCCTAGTTGTCCTGACGCTAACCCTAGTTGTCCTGACGCTAACCCTAGTTGTCCTGACGCTAACCCTAGTTGTCCTGACGCTAACCCTAGTTGTCCTGACTCTAAACCTAGTTGTCCTGACGCTAACCCTAGTTGTCCTGACGCTAACCCTAGTTGTCCTGATGCTAACCCTACTTGTCCTGACGCTAACCCTAGTTGTCCTGACGCTAACCCTAGTTGTCCTGACGCTAACCCTACTTGTCCTGACGCTAACACTAGTTGTCCTGACGCTAACCCTAGTTGTCCTGATGCTAACCCTACTTGTCCTGACGCTAACCCTAGTTGTCCTGACGCTAACCCTAGTTGTCCTGATGCTAACCCTACTTGTCCTGACGCTAACCCTAGTTGTCCTGACGCTAACCCTACTTGTCCTGACGCTAACCCTAGCTGTCCTGACGCTAACCCTAGTTGTCCTGATGCTAACCCTAGTTGTCCTGACGCTAACCCTAGTTGTCCTGACGCTAACCCTAGTTGTCCTGATGCTAACCCTACTTGTCCTGACGCTAACCCTAGTTGTCCTGACGCTAACCCTACTTGTCCTGACGCTAACCCTTGTTGTCCTGACGCTAACCCTAGTTGTCCTGATGCTAACCCTAGTTGTCCTGACGCTAACCCTAGTTGTCCTGACTCTAACCCTAGCTGTCCTGACGCTAACCCTAGTTGTCCTGACGCTAACCCTAGTTGTCCTGACGCTAACCCTAGTTGTCCTGACGCTAACCCTAGTTGTCCTGACGCTAACGCTACTTGTCCTGACGCTAACCCTACTTGTCCTGACGCTAACCCTAGTTGTCCTGACGCTAACCCTAGTTGTCCTGACGCTAACCCTAGTTGTCCTGACGCTAACCTTAGTTGTACTGACGCTAACCTTAGTTGTCCTGACGCTAACCCTAGTTGTCCTCATGCTAACCCTAGTTGTCCTGATGCTAACCCTAGTTGTCCTGACGCTAACCCTACTTGTCCTGACGCTAACCCTACTTGTCCTGACGCTAACTCTACTTGTCCTGACGCTAACCCTAGTTGTCCTGATGCTAACCCTAGTTGTCCTGACGCTAACCCTAGTTGTCCTGATGCTAACCCTAGTTTTCCTGATGCTAACCCTACTTGTCCTGACGCTAACCGTAGTTGTCCTGACGCTAACCCTAGTTGTCCTGACGCTAACCCTAGTTGTCCTGATGCTAACCCTACTTGTCCTGACGCTAACCCTAGTTGTCCTGACGCTAACCCTAGTTGTCCTGACGCTAACCCTACTTGTCCTGACGCTAACCCTAGTTGTCCTGACGCTAACCCTAGTTGTACTGACGCTAACCCTAGTTGTCCTGACGCTAACCCTAGTTGTCCTCATGCTAACCCTAGTTGTCCTGACGCTAACCCTAGTTGTCCTGACGCTAACCCTACTTGTCCTGACGCTAACCCTACTTGTCCTGACGCTAACTCTACTTGTCCTGACGCTAACCCTAGTTGTCCTGATGCTAACCCTAGTTGTCCTGACGCTAACCCTAGTTGTCCTGACGCTAACCCTACTTGTCCTGACGCTAACCCTAGTTGTCCTGATGCTAACCCTACTTGTCCTGATGCTAACCCTACTTGTCCTGACGCTAACCCTAGTTGTACTGACGCTAACCCTAGTTGTCCTGACGCTAACCCTAGTTGTCCTGACGCTAACCCTTGTCCTGACGCTAACCCTAGTTGTCCTGACGCTAACCCTAGTTGTCCTGACGCTAACATTACTTGTCCTGACGCTAACCCTACTTGTCCTGACGCTAACCCTTGTTGTCCTGACGCTAACCCTAGTTGTCCTGATGCTAAACCTAGTTGTCCTGACGCTAACCCTAGTTGTCCTGACGCTAACATTACTTGTCCTGACGCTAACCCTACTTGTCCTGACGCTAACCCTACTTGTCCTGACGCTAACCCTACTTGTCCTGATGCTAACCCTAGTTGTCCTGACGCTAACCCTAGTTGTCCTGACGCTAACCCTAGTTGTCCTGACGCTAACCCTAGTTGTCCTGACTCTAACCCTAGTTGTCCTGACGCTAACCCTAGTTGTCCTGACGCTAACCCTAGTTGTCCTGATGCTAACCCTACTTGTCCTGACGCTAACCCTAGTTGTCCTGACGCTAACCCTAGTTGTCCTGACGCTAACCCTAGTTGTCCTGACGCTAACCCTAGTTGTCCTGACGCTAACCCTAGTTGTCCTGACGCTAACCCTTCTTGTCCTGACGCTAACCCTAGTTGTCCTGACGCTAACTCTAGTTGTCCTGACGCTAACCCTTCTTGTCCTGATGCTAACTCTACTTGTCCTGACGCTAACCCTAGTTGTCCTGACGCTAACCCTAGTTGTCCTGACGCTAACCCTAGTTGTCCTGACGCTAACCCTTCTTGTCCTGATGCTAACCCTACTTGTCCTGACGCTAACCCTAGTTGTCCTGACGCTAACCCTAGTTGTCCTGATGCTAACCCTACTTGTCCTGACGCTAACCCTACTTGTCCTGACGCTAACCCTAGTTGTACTGACGCTAACCCTAGTTGTCCTGACGCTAACCCTAGTTGTCCTGACGCTAACCCTTGTTGTCCTGACGCTAACCCTAGTTGTCCTGATGCTAACGCTAGTTGTCCTGACGCTAACCCTAGTTGTCCTGACGCTAACATTACTTGTCCTGACGCTAACCCTACTTGTCCTGACGCTAACCCTACTTGTCCTGACGCTAACCCTACTTGTCCTGATGCTAACCCTAGTTGTCCTGACGCTAACCCTAGTTGTCCTGACGCTAACCCTAGTTGTCCTGACGCTAACCCTAGTTGTCCTGACGCTAACCCTAGTTGTCCTGACGCTAACCCTAGTTGTCCTGACTCTAACCCTAGTTGTCCTGACGCTAACCCTAGTTGTCCTGACGCTAACCCTAGTTGTCCTGATGCTAACCCTACTTGTCCTGACGCTAACCCTAGTTGTCCTGACGCTAACCCTAGTTGTCCTGACGCTAACCCTACTTGTCCTGACGCTAACCGTAGTTGTCCTGACGCTAACCCTAGTTGTCCTGACGCTAACCCTACTTGTCCTGACGCTAACCCTAGTTGTCCTGACGCTAACCCTAGTTGTCCTGACGCTAACCCTAGTTGTCCTGATGCTAACCCAACTTGTCCTGACGCTAACCCTAGTTGTCCTGACGCTAACCCTAGTTGTCCTGACGCTAACCCTACTTGTCCTGACGCTAACCCTAGTTGTCCTGACGCTAACCCTAGTTGTACTGACGCTAACCCTAGTTGTCCTGACGCTAACCCTAGTTGTCCTCATGCTAACCCTAGTTGTCCTGACGCTAACCCTAGTTGTCCTGACGCTAACCCTACTTGTCCTGACGCTAACCCTACTTGTCCTGACGCTAACTCTACTTGTCCTGACGCTAACCCTAGTTGTCCTGATGCTAACCCTAGTTGTCCTGACGCTAACCCTAGTTGTCCTGACGCTAACCCTACTTGTCCTGACGCTAACCCTAGTTGTCCTGATGCTAACCCTACTTGTCCTGATGCTAACCCTACTTGTCCTGACGCTAACCCTAGTTGTACTGACGCTAACCCTAGTTGTCCTGACGCTAACCCTAGTTGTCCTGACGCTAACCCTTGTCCTGACGCTAACCCTAGTTGTCCTGACGCTAACCCTAGTTGTCCTGACGCTAACATTACTTGTCCTGACGCTAACCCTACTTGTCCTGACGCTAACCCTTGTTGTCCTGACGCTAACCCTAGTTGTCCTGATGCTAAACCTAGTTGTCCTGACGCTAACCCTAGTTGTCCTGACGCTAACATTACTTGTCCTGACGCTAACCCTACTTGTCCTGACGCTAACCCTACTTGTCCTGACGCTAACCCTACTTGTCCTGATGCTAACCCTAGTTGTCCTGACGCTAACCCTAGTTGTCCTGACGCTAACCCTAGTTGTCCTGACGCTAACCCTAGTTGTCCTGACTCTAACCCTAGTTGTCCTGACGCTAACCCTAGTTGTCCTGACGCTAACCCTAGTTGTCCTGATGCTAACCCTACTTGTCCTGACGCTAACCCTAGTTGTCCTGACGCTAACCCTAGTTGTCCTGACGCTAACCCTAGTTGTCCTGACGCTAACCCTAGTTGTCCTGACGCTAACCCTAGTTGTCCTGACGCTAACCCTTCTTGTCCTGACGCTAACCCTAGTTGTCCTGACGCTAACCCTAGTTGTCCTGACGCTAACCCTTCTTGTCCTGATGCTAACTCTACTTGTCCTGACGCTAACCCTAGTTGTCCTGACGCTAACCCTAGTTGTCCTGACGCTAACCCTAGTTGTCCTGACGCTAACCCTTCTTGTCCTGACGCTAACCCTACTTGTCCTGACGCTAACCCTAGTTGTCCTGACGCTAACCCTAGTTGTCCTGATGCTAACCCTACTTGTCCTGACGCTAACCCTACTTGTCCTGACGCTAACCCTAGTTGTACTGACGCTAACCCTAGTTGTCCTGACGCTAACCCTAGTTGTCCTGACGCTAACCCTTGTTGTCCTGACGCTAACCCTAGTTGTCCTGATGCTAACGCTAGTTGTCCTGACGCTAACCCTAGTTGTCCTGACGCTAACATTACTTGTCCTGACGCTAACCCTACTTGTCCTGACGCTAACCCTACTTGTCCTGACGCTAACCCTACTTGTCCTGATGCTAACCCTAGTTGTCCTGACGCTAACCCTAGTTGTCCTGACGCTAACCCTAGTTGTCCTGACGCTAACCCTAGTTGTCCTGACGCTAACCCTAGTTGTCCTGACGCTAACCCTAGTTGTCCTGACTCTAACCCTAGTTGTCCTGACGCTAACCCTAGTTGTCCTGACGCTAACCCTAGTTGTCCTGATGCTAACCCTACTTGTCCTGACGCTAACCCTAGTTGTCCTGACGCTAACCCTAGTTGTCCTGACGCTAACCCTACTTGTCCTGACGCTAACCGTAGTTGTCCTGACGCTAACCCTAGTTGTCCTGACGCTAACCCTACTTGTCCTGACGCTAACCCTAGTTGTCCTGACGCTAACCCTAGTTGTCCTGACGCTAACCCTAGTTGTCCTGACGCTAACCCTAGCTGTCCTGACGCTAACCCTAGTTGTCCTGACGCTAACCCTAGTTGTCCTGACGCTAACCCTAGTTGTCCTGACGCTAACCCTAGTTGTCCTGACGCTAACCCTACTTGTCCTGACGCTAACCCTACTTGTCCTGACGCTAACCCTAGTTGTCCTGACGCTAACCCTAGTTGTCCTGACGCTAACCCTAGTTGTCCTGACGCTAACCTTAGTTGTACTGACGCTAACCCTAGTTGTCCTGACGCTAACCCTAGTTGTCCTCATGCTAACCCTAGTTGTCCTGATGCTAACCCTAGTTGTCCTGACGCTAACCCTACTTGTCCTGACGCTAACCCTACTTGTACTGACGCTAACTCTACTTGTCCTGACGCTAACCCTAGTTGTCCTGATGCTAACCCTAGTTGTCCTGACGCTAACCCTAGTTGTCCTGACGCTAACCCTAGTTGTCCTGACGCTAACCCTACTTGTCCTGACGCTAACCGTAGTTGTCCTGACGCTAACCCTAGTTGTCCTGACGCTAACCGTAGTTGTCCTGATGCTAACCCTACTTGTCCTGACGCTAACCCTAGTTGTCCTGACGCTTACCCTAGTTGTCCTGACGCTAACCCTACTTGTCCTGACGCTAACCCTAGTTGTCCTGACGCTAACCCTAGTTGTACTGACGCTAACCCTAGTTGTCCTGACGCTAACCCTAGTTGTCCTCATGCTAACCCTAGTTGTCCTGACGCTAACCCTAGTTGTCCTGACGCTAACCCTACTTGTCCTGACGCTAACCCTACTTGTCCTGACGCTAACTCTACTTGTCCTGACGCTAACCCTAGTTGTCCTGATGCTAACCCTAGTTATCCTGACGCTAACCCTAGTTGTCCTGACGCTAACCCTACTTGTCCTGACGCTAACCCTAGTTGTCCTGATGCTAACCCTACTTGTCCTGATGCTAACCCTACTTGTCCTGACGCTAACCCTAGTTGTACTGACGCTAACCCTAGTTGTCCTGACGCTAACCCTAGTTGTCCTGACGCTAACCCTTGTCCTGACGCTAACCCTAGTTGTCCTGATGCTAACCCTAGTTGTCCTGACGCTAACCCTAGTTGTCCTGACGCTAACATTACTTGTCCTGACGCTAACCCTACTTGTCCTGACGCTAACCCTTGTTGTCCTGACGCTAACCCTAGTTGTCCTGATGCTAACCCTAGTTGTCCTGACGCTAACCCTAGTTGTCCTGACGCTAACATTACTTGTCCTGACGCTAACCCTACTTGTCCTGACGCTAACCCTACTTGTCCTGATGCTAACCCTAGTTGTCCTGACGCTAACCCTAGTTGTCCTGACGCTAACCCTAGTTGTCCTGACGCTAACCCTAGTTGTCCTGACGCTAACCCTAGTTGTCCTGACTCTAACCCTAGTTGTCCTGACGCTAACCCTAGTTGTCCTGACGCTAACCCTAGTTGTCCTGATGCTAACCCTACTTGTCCTGACGCTAACCCTAGTTGTCCTGACGCTAACCCTAGTTGTCCTGACGCTAACCCTACTTGTCCTGACGCTAACCCTAGTTGTCCTGACGCTAACCCTAGTTGTCCTGACGCTAACCTTAGTTGTCCTGACGCTAACCTTACTTGTCCTGACGCTAACCCTAGTTGTCCTGACGCTAACCCTAGTTGTCCTGACGCTAACCCTACTTGTCCTGACGCTAACCCTAGTTGTCCTGACGCTAACCCTACTTGTCCTGACGCTAACCCTAGTTGTCCTGACGCTAACCCTAGTTGTCCTGACGCTAACCCTAGTTGTCCTGACGCTAACCCTAGTTGTCCTGATGCTAACCCTACTTGTCCTGACGCTAACCCTAGTTGTCCTGACGCTAACCCTAGTTGTCCTGACGCTAACCCTAGTTGTCCTGACGCTAACCCTAGTTGTCCTGACGCTAACCCTAGTTGTCCTGACGCTAACCCTAGTTGTCCTCATGCTAACCCTAGTTGTCCTGACGCTAACCCTACTTGTCCTGACGCTAACCCTACTTGTCCTGACGCTAACCCTACTTGTCCTGACGCTAACCCTACTTGTCCTGACGCTAACCCTAGTTGTCCTGACGCTAACCCTAGTTGTCCTGACGCTAACCCTAGTTGTCCTGACGCTAACCCTAGTTGTACTGACGCTAACCCTACTTGTCCTGACGCTAACCCTACTTGTCCTGATGCTAACCCTAGTTGTCCTGACGCTAACCCTAGTTGTCCTGACGCTAACCCTAGTTGTCCTGACGCTAACCCTAGTTGTCCTGACGCTAACCCTAGTTGTCCTGACGCTAACCCTAGTTGTCCTGACTCTAACCCTAGTTGTCCTGACGCTAACCCTAGTTGTCCTGACGCTAACCCTAGTTGTCCTGATGCTAACCCTACTTGTCCTGACGCTAACCCTAGTTGTCCTGACGCTAACCCTAGTTGTCCTGACGCTAACCCTACTTGTCCTGACGCTAACCGTAGTTGTCCTGACGCTAACCCTAGTTGTCCTGACGCTAACCCTACTTGTCCTGACGCTAACCCTAGTTGTCCTGACGCTAACCCTAGTTGTCCTGACGCTAACCCTAGTTGTCCTGACTCTAACCCTAGCTGTCCTGACGCTAACCCTAGTTGTCCTGACGCTAACCCTAGTTGTCCTGACGCTAACCCTAGTTGTCCTGACGCTAACCCTAGTTGTCCTGACGCTAACCCTACTTGTCCTGACGCTAACCCTACTTGTCCTGACGCTAACCCTAGTTGTCCTGACGCTAACCCTAGTTGTCCTGACGCTAACCCTAGTTGTCCTGACGCTAACCTTAGTTGTACTGACGCTAACCCTAGTTGTCCTGACGCTAACCCTAGTTGTCCTCATGCTAACCCTAGTTGTCCTGACGCTAACCCTAGTTGTCCTGACGCTAACCCTACTTGTCCTGACGCTAACCCTACTTGTCCTGACGCTAACTCTACTTGTCCTGACGCTAACCCTAGTTGTCCTGATGCTAACCCTAGTTGTCCTGACGCTAACCCTAGTTGTCCTGACGCTAACCCTAGTTGTCCTGACGCTAACCCTACTTGTCCTGACGCTAACCGTAGTTGTCCTGACGCTAACCCTAGTTGTCCTGACGCTAACCCTAGTTGTCCTGATGCTAACCCTACTTGTCCTGACGCTAACCCTAGTTGTCCTGACGCTAACCCTAGTTGTCCTGACGCTAACCCTACTTGTCCTGACGCTAACCCTAGTTGTCCTGACGCTAACCCTAGTTGTACTGACGCTAACCCTAGTTGTCCTGACGCTAACCCTAGTTGTCCTCATGCTAACCCTAGTTGTCCTGACGCTAACCCTAGTTGTCCTGACGCTAACCCTACTTGTCCTGATGCTAACCCTACTTGTCCTGACGCTAACTCTACTTGTCCTGACGCTAACCCTAGTTGTCCTGATGCTAACCCTAGTTATCCTGACGCTAACCCTAGTTGTCCTGACGCTAACCCTACTTGTCCTGACGCTAACCCTAGTTGTCCTGATGCTAACCCTACTTGTCCTGATGCTAACCCTACTTGTCCTGACGCTAACCCTAGTTGTACTGACGCTAACCCTAGTTGTCCTGACGCTAACCCTAGTTGTCCTGACGCTAACCCTTGTCCTGATGCTAACCCTAGTTGTCCTGATGCTAACCCTAGTTGTCCTGACGCTAACCCTAGTTGTCCTGACGCTAACATTACTTGTCCTGACGCTAACCCTACTTGTCCTGATGCTAACCCTTGTTGTCCTGACGCTAACCCTAGTTGTCCTGATGCTAACCCTAGTTGTCCTGACGCTAACCCTAGTTGTCCTGACGCTAACATTACTTGTCCTGACGCTAACCCTACTTGTCCTGACGCTAACCCTACTTGTCCTGACGCTAACCCTACTTGTCCTGATGCTAACCCTAGTTGTCCTGACGCTAACCCTAGTTGTCCTGACGCTAACTCTAGTTGTCCTGACGCTAACCCTAGTTGTCCTGACGCTAACCCTAGTTGTCCTGACGCTAACCCTAGTTGTCCTGACTCTAACCCTAGTTGTCCTGACGCTAACCCTAGTTGTCCTGACGCTAACCCTAGTTGTCCTGATGCTAACCCTACTTGTCCTGACGCTAACCCTAGTTGTCCTGACGCTAACCCTAGTTGTCCTGACGCTAACCCTACTTGTCCTGACGCTAACCCTAGTTGTCCTGACGCTAACCCTAGTTGTCCTGACGCTAACCTTAGTTGTCCTGACGCTAACCTTACTTGTCCTGACGCTAACCCTAGTTGTCCTGACGCTAACCCTAGTTGTCCTGACGCTAACCCTAGTTGTCCTGACGCTAACCCTACTTGTCCTGACGCTAACCCTAGTTGTCCTGACGCTAACCCTACTTGTCCTGACGCTAACCCTAGTTGTCCTGACGCTAACCCTAGTTGTCCTGACGCTAACCCTAGTTGTCCTGACGCTAACCCTAGTTGTCCTGACGCTAACCCTACTTGTCCTGACGCTAACCCTAGTTGTCCTGACGCTAACCCTAGTTGTCCTGACGCTAACCCTAGTTGTCCTGACGCTAACCTTAGTTGTACTGACGCTAACCCTAGTTGTCCTGACGCTAACCCTAGTTGTCCTGATGCTAACCCTAGTTGTCCTGATGCTAACCCTAGTTGTCCTGACGCTAAACCTACTTGTCCTGACGCTAACCCTACTTGTCCTGACGCTAACTCTACTTGTCCTGACGCTAACCCTAGTTGTCCTGATGCTAACCCTAGTTGTCCTGACGCTAACCCTAGTTGTCCTGACGCTAACCCTAGTTGTCCTGACGCTAACCCTACTTGTCCTGACGCTAACCGTAGTTGTCCTGACGCTAACCCTAGTTGTCCTGACGCTAACCCTAGTTGTCCTGATGCTAACCCTACTTGTCCTGACGCTAACCCTAGTTGTCCTGACGCTAACCCTAGTTGTCCTGACGCTAACCCTACTTGTCCTGACGCTAACCCTAGTTGTCCTGACGCTAACCCTAGTTGTACTGACGCTAACGCTAGTTGTCCTGACGCTAACCCTAGTTGTCCTCATGCTAACCCTAGTTGTCCTGACGCTAACCCTAGTTGTCCTGACGCTAACCCTACTTGTCCTGATGCTAACCCTACTTGTCCTGACGCTAACTCTACTTGTCCTGACGCTAACCCTAGTTGTCCTGATGCTAACCCTAGTTATCCTGACGCTAACCCTAGTTGTCCTGATGCTAACCCTACTTGTCCTGATGCTAACCCTACTTGTCCTGACGCTAACCCTAGTTGTACTGACGCTAACCCTAGTTGTCCTGACGCTAACCCTAGTTGTCCTGACGCTAACCCTTGTCCTGACGCTAACCCTAGTTGTCCTGATGCTAACCCTAGTTGTCCTGACGCTAACCCTAGTTGTCCTGACGCTAACATTACTTGTCCTGACGCTAACCCTACTTGTCCTGATGCTAACCCTTGTTGTCCTGACGCTAACCCTAGTTGTCCTGATGCTAACCCTAGTTGTCCTGACGCTAACCCTAGTTGTCCTGACGCTAACATTACTTGTCCTGACGCTAACCCTACTTGTCCTGACGCTAACCCTACTTGTCCTGACGCTAACCCTACTTGTCCTGATGCTAACCCTAGTTGTCCTGACGCTAACCCTAGTTGTCCTGACGCTAACTCTAGTTGTCCTGACGCTAACCCTAGTTGTCCTGACGCTAACCCTAGTTGTCCTGACGCTAACCCTAGTTGTCCTGACTCTAACCCTAGTTGTCCTGACGCTAACCCTAGTTGTCCTGACGCTAACCCTAGTTGTCCTGATGCTAACCCTACTTGTCCTGACGCTAACCCTAGTTGTCCTGACGCTAACCCTAGTTGTCCTGACGCTAACCTTAGTTGTCCTGACGCTAACCTTACTTGTCCTGACGCTAACCCTAGTTGTCCTGACGCTAACCCTAGTTGTCCTGACGCTAACCCTACTTGTCCTGACGCTAACCCTAGTTGTCCTGACGCTAACCCTACTTGTCCTGACACTAACCCTAGTTGTCCTGACGCTAACCCTAGTTGTCCTGACGCTAACCCTAGTTGTCCTGACGCTAACCCTAGTTGTCCTGATGCTAACCCTACTTGTCCTGACGCTAACCCTAGTTGTCCTGACGCTAACCCTAGTTGTCCTGACGCTAACCCTAGTTGTCCTGACGCTAACCCTAGTTGTCCTGACGCTAACCCTAGTTGTCCTCATGCTAACCCTAGTTGTCCTGACGCTAACCCTAGTTGTCCTGACGCTAACCCTAGTTGTCCTCATGCTAACCCTAGTTGTCCTGACGCTAACCCTAGTTGTCCTGACGCTAACCCTAGTTGTCCTGACGCTAACCCTACTTGTCCTGACGCTAACCCTACTTGTCCTGACGCTAACCCTAGTTGTCCTGACGCTAACCCTAGTTGTCCTGACGCTAACCCTAGTTGTCCTGACGCTAACCCTAGTTGTACTGACGCTAACCCTAGTTGTCCTGACGCTAACCCTAGTTGTCCTCATGCTAACCCTAGTTGTCCTGACGCTAACCCTAGTTGTCCTGACGCTAACCCTAGTTGTCCTGACGCTAACCCTAGTTGTCCTGACGCTAACCCTAGTTCTCCTGACGCTAACCCTAGTTGTCCTGACGCTAACCCTAGTTGTCCTCATGCTAACCCTAGTTGTCCTGACGCTAACCCTAGTTGTCCTGACGCTAACCCTACTTGTCCTGACGCTAACCCTACTTGTCCTGACGCTAACCCTACTTGTCCTGAAGCTAACCCTAGTTGTCCTGACGCTAACCCTAGTTGTCCTGACGCTAACCCTAGTTGTCCTGACGCTAACCCTAGTTGTACTGACGCTAACCCTAGTTGTCCTGACGCTAACCCTAGTTGTCCTCATGCTAACCCTAGTTGTCCTGACGCTAACCCTAGTTGTCCTGACGCTAACCCTAGTTGTCCTGACGCTAACCCTACTTGTCCTGACGCTAACTCTACTTGTCCTGACGCTAACCCTAGTTGTCCTGATGCTAACCCTAGTTGTCCTGACGCTAACCCTAGTTGTCCTGACGCTAACCCTAGTTGTCCTGACGCTAACCCTACTTGTCCTGACGCTAACCGTAGTTGTCCTGACGCTAACCCTAGTTGTCCTGACGCTAACCCTAGTTGTCCTGATGCTAACCCTACTTGTCCTGACGCTAACCCTAGTTGTCCTGACGCTAACCCTAGTTGTCCTGACGCTAACCCTACTTGTCCTGATGCTAACCCTAGTTGTCCTGACGCTAACCCTAGTTGTACTGACGCTAACCCTAGTTGTCCTGAAGCTAACCCTAGTTGTCCTGACGCTAACCCTAGTTGTCCTGACGCTAACCCTAGTTGTCCTGACGCTAACCCTACTTGTCCTGACGCTAACCCTACTTGTCCTGACGCTAACTCTACTTGTCCTGACGCTAACCCTAGTTGTCCTGATGCTAACCCTAGTTGTCCTGACGCTAACCCTAGTTGTCCTGACGCTAACCCTAGTTGTCCTGACGCTAACCCTAGTTGTCCTGACGCTAACCGTAGTTGTCCTGACGCTAACCCTAGTTGTCCTGACGCTAACCCTAGTTGTCCTGACGCTAACCCTACTTGTCCTGACGCTAACCCTAGTTGTCCTGACGCTAACCCTAGTTGTCCTGACGCTAACCCTAGTTGTCCTGACGCTAACCCTACTTGTCCTGACGCTAACCCTACTTGTCCTGACGCTAACCCTAGTTGTCCTGACGCTAACCCTAGTTGTCCTGACGCTAACCCTAGTTGTCCTGACGCTAACCTTAGTTGTACTGACGCTAACCCTAGTTGTCCTGACGCTAACCCTAGTTGTCCTCATGCTAACCCTAGTTGTCCTGATGCTAACCCTAGTTGTCCTGACGCTAACCCTACTTGTCCTGACGCTAACCCTACTTGTCCTGACGCTAACTCTACTTGTCCTGACGCTAACCCTAGTTGTCCTGATGCTAACCCTAGTTGTCCTGACGCTAACCCTAGTTGTCCTGACGCTAACCCTAGTTGTCCTGACGCTAACCCTAGTTGTCCTGACGCTAACCCTAGTTGTCCTGACGCTAACCCTAGTTGTCCTGACGCTAACCCTAGTTGTCCTGACGCTAACCCTAGTTGTCCTGATGCTAACCCTACTTGTCCTGACGCTAACCGTAGTTGTCCTGACGCTAACCGTAGTTGTCCTGACGCTAACCCTAGTTGTCCTGACGCTAACCCTAGTTGTCCTGACGCTAACCCTAGTTGTCCTGACGCTAACCCTAGTTGTCCTGACTCTAACCCTAGCTGTCCTGACGCTAACCCTAGTTGTCCTGACGCTAACCCTACTTGTCCTGACGCTAACCCTAGTTGTCCTGACGCTAACCCTAGTTGTCCTGACGCTAACCTTAGTTGTCCTGACGCTAACCTTACTTGTCCTGACGCTAACCCTAGTTGTCCTGACGCTAACCCTAGTTGTCCTGACGCTAACCCTACTTGTCCTGACGCTAACCCTAGTTGTCCTGACGCTAACCCTACTTGTCCTGACACTAACCCTAGTTGTCCTGACGCTAACCCTAGTTGTCCTGACGCTAACCCTAGTTGTCCTGACGCTAACCCTAGTTGTCCTGATGCTAACCCTACTTGTCCTGACGCTAACCCTAGTTGTCCTGACGCTAACCCTAGTTGTCCTGACGCTAACCCTAGTTGTCCTGACGCTAACCCTAGTTGTCCTGACGCTAACCCTAGTTGTCCTCATGCTAACCCTAGTTGTCCTGACGCTAACCCTAGTTGTCCTGACGCTAACCCTAGTTGTCCTGACGCTAACCCTAGTTGTCCTGACGCTAACCCTAGTTGTCCTGACGCTAACCCTAGTTGTCCTGATGCTAACCCTACTTGTCCTGACGCTAACCGTAGTTGTCCTGACGCTAACCGTAGTTGTCCTGACGCTAACCGTAGTTGTCCTGACGCTAACCCTAGTTGTCCTGACGCTAACCCTAGTTGTCCTGACGCTAACCCTAGTTGTCCTGACGCTAACCCTAGTTGTCCTGACTCTAACCCTAGCTGTCCTGACGCTAACCCTAGTTGTCCTGACGCTAACCCTAGTTGTCCTGACGCTAACCCTAGTTGTCCTGATGCTAACCCTACTTGTCCTGACGCTAACCGTAGTTGTCCTGACGCTAACCGTAGTTGTCCTGACGCTAACCCTAGTTGTCCTGACGCTAACCCTAGTTGTCCTGACGCTAACCCTAGTTGTCCTGACGCTAACCCTAGTTGTCCTGACTCTAACCCTAGCTGTCCTGACGCTAACCCTAGTTGTCCTGACGCTAACCCTACTTGTCCTGACGCTAACCCTAGTTGTCCTGACGCTAACCCTAGTTGTCCTGACGCTAACCTTAGTTGTCCTGACGCTAACCTTACTTGTCCTGACGCTAACCCTAGTTGTCCTGACGCTAACCCTAGTTGTCCTGACGCTAACCCTACTTGTCCTGACGCTAACCCTAGTTGTCCTGACGCTAACCCTACTTGTCCTGACACTAACCCTAGTTGTCCTGACGCTAACCCTAGTTGTCCTGACGCTAACCCTAGTTGTCCTGACGCTAACCCTAGTTGTCCTGATGCTAACCCTACTTGTCCTGACGCTAACCCTAGTTGTCCTGACGCTAACCCTAGTTGTCCTGACGCTAACCCTAGTTGTCCTGACGCTAACCCTAGTTGTCCTGACGCTAACCCTAGTTGTCCTCATGCTAACCCTAGTTGTCCTGACGCTAACCCTAGTTGTCCTGACGCTAACCCTAGTTGTCCTCATGCTAACCCTAGTTGTCCTGACGCTAACCCTAGTTGTCCTGACGCTAACCCTACTTGTCCTGACGCTAACCCTACTTGTCCTGACGCTAACCCTAGTTGTCCTGACGCTAACCCTAGTTGTCCTGACGCTAACCCTAGTTGTCCTGACGCTAACCCTAGTTGTACTGACGCTAACCCTAGTTGTCCTGACGCTAACCCTAGTTGTCCTCATGCTAACCCTAGTTGTCCTGACGCTAACCCTAGTTGTCCTGACGCTAACCCTAGTTGTCCTGACGCTAACCCTAGTTGTCCTGACGCTAACCCTAGTTCTCCTGACGCTAACCCTAGTTGTCCTGACGCTAACCCTAGTTGTCCTCATGCTAACCCTAGTTGTCCTGACGCTAACCCTAGTTGTCCTGACGCTAACCCTACTTGTCCTGACGCTAACCCTACTTGTCCTGACGCTAACCCTACTTGTCCTGAAGCTAACCCTAGTTGTCCTGACGCTAACCCTAGTTGTCCTGACGCTAACCCTAGTTGTCCTGACGCTAACCCTAGTTGTACTGACGCTAACCCTAGTTGTCCTGACGCTAACCCTAGTTGTCCTCATGCTAACCCTAGTTGTCCTGACGCTAACCCTAGTTGTCCTGACGCTAACCCTAGTTGTCCTGACGCTAACCCTACTTGTCCTGACGCTAACTCTACTTGTCCTGACGCTAACCCTAGTTGTCCTGATGCTAACCCTAGTTGTCCTGACGCTAACCCTAGTTGTCCTGACGCTAACCCTAGTTGTCCTGACGCTAACCCTACTTGTCCTGACGCTAACCGTAGTTGTCCTGACGCTAACCGTAGTTGTCCTGACGCTAACCCTAGTTGTCCTGACGCTAACCCTAGTTGTCCTGACGCTAACCCTAGTTGTCCTGACGCTAACCCTAGTTGTCCTGACGCTAACCCTACTTGTCCTGATGCTAACCCTAGTTGTCCTGACGCTAACCCTAGTTGTACTGACGCTAACCCTAGTTGTACTGAAGCTAACCCTAGTTGTCCTCATGCTAACCCTAGTTGTCCTGACGCTAACCCTAGTTGTCCTGACGCTAACCCTACTTGTCCTGACGCTAACCCTACTTGTCCTGACGCTAACTCTACTTGTCCTGACGCTAACCCTAGTTGTCCTGATGCTAACCCTAGTTGTCCTGACGCTAACCCTAGTTGTCCTGACGCTAACCCTAGTTGTCCTGACGCTAACCCTACTTGTCCTGACGCTAACCGTAGTTGTCCTGACGCTAACCCTAGTTGTCCTGACGCTAACCCTAGTTGTCCTGACGCTAACCCTACTTGTCCTGACGCTAACCCTAGTTGTCCTGACGCTAACCCTAGTTGTCCTGACGCTAACCCTAGTTGTCCTGACGCTAACCCTACTTGTCCTGACGCTAACCCTACTTGTCCTGACGCTAACCCTAGTTGTCCTGACGCTAACCCTAGTTGTCCTGACGCTAACCCTAGTTGTCCTGACGCTAACCTTAGTTGTACTGACGCTAACCCTAGTTGTCCTGACGCTAACCCTAGTTGTCCTCATGCTAACCCTAGTTGTCCTGATGCTAACCCTAGTTGTCCTGACGCTAACCCTACTTGTCCTGACGCTAACCCTACTTGTCCTGACGCTAACTCTACTTGTCCTGACGCTAACCCTAGTTGTCCTGATGCTAACCCTAGTTGTCCTGACGCTAACCCTAGTTGTCCTGACGCTAACCCTAGTTGTCCTGACGCTAACCCTAGTTGTCCTGACGCTAACCCTAGTTGTCCTGACGCTAACCCTAGTTGTCCTGACGCTAACCCTAGTTGTCCTGACGCTAACCCTAGTTGTCCTGATGCTAACCCTACTTGTCCTGACGCTAACCGTAGTTGTCCTGACGCTAACCCTAGTTGTCCTGACGCTAACCCTACTTGTCCTGACGCTAACCCTAGTTGTCCTGACGCTAACCCTAGTTGTCCTGACGCTAACCCTAGTTGTCCTGACTCTAACCCTAGCTGTCCTGACGCTAACCCTAGTTGTCCTGACGCTAACCCTAGTTGTCCTGACGCTAACCCTAGTTGTCCTGACGCTAACCCTACTTGTCCTGACGCTAACCCTACTTGTCCTGACGCTAACCCTAGTTGTCCTGACGCTAACCCTAGTTGTCCTGACGCTAACCCTAGTTGTCCTGACGCTAACCTTAGTTGTACTGACGCTAACCCTAGTTGTCCTGACGCTAACCCTAGTTGTCCTCATGCTAACCCTAGTTGTCCTGATGCTAACCCTAGTTGTCCTGACGCTAACCCTACTTGTCCTGACGCTAACCCTACTTGTCCTGACGCTAACTCTACTTGTCCTGACGCTAACCCTAGTTGTCCTGATGCTAACCCTAGTTGTCCTGACGCTAACCCTAGTTGTCCTGACGCTAACCCTAGTTGTCCTGACGCTAACCCTACTTGTCCTGACGCTAACCGTAGTTGTCCTGACGCTAACCCTAGTTGTCCTGACGCTAACCCTAGTTGTCCTGATGCTAACCCTACTTGTCCTGACGCTAACCCTAGTTGTCCTGACGCTAACCCTAGTTGTCCTGACGCTAACCCTAGTTGTCCTGACGCTAACCCTACTTGTCCTGACGCTAACCCTAGTTGTACTGACGCTAACCCTAGTTGTCCTGACGCTAACCCTAGTTGTCCTCATGCTAACCCTAGTTGTCCTGACGCTAACCCTAGTTGTCCTGACGCTAACCCTACTTGTCCTGATGCTAACCCTACTTGTCCTGACGCTAACTCTACTTGTCCTGACGCTAACCCTAGTTGTCCTGATGCTAACCCTAGTTATCCTGACGCTAACCCTAGTTGTCCTGACGCTAACCCTACTTGTCCTGACGCTAACCCTAGTTGTCCTGATGCTAACCCTAGTTGTCCTGACGCTAACCCTACTTGTCCTGACGCTAACCCTACTTGTCCTGACGCTAACCCTAGTTGTCCTGACGCTAACCCTAGTTGTCCTGACGCTAACCCTAGTTGTCCTGACGCTAACCCTTCTTGTCCTGACGCTAACCCTAGTTGTCCTGACGCTAACCCTAGTTGTCCTGACGCTAACCCTAGTTGTCCTGACGCTAACCCTACTTGTCCTGACGCTAACCCTACTTGTCCTGACGCTAACCCTAGTTGTACTGACGCTAACCCTAGTTGTCCTGACGCTAACCCTAGTTGTCCTGACGCTAACCCTTGTCCTGACACTAACCCTAGTTGTCCTGATGCTAACCCTAGTTGTCCTGACGCTAACCCTAGTTGTCCTGACGCTAACATTACTTGTCCTGACGCTAACCCTACTTGTCCTGACGCTAACCCTTGTTGTCCTGACGCTAACCCTAGTTGTCCTGATGCTAACCCTAGTTGTCCTGATGCTAACCCTAGTTGTCCTGACGCTAACATTACTTGTCCTGACGCTAACCCTACTTGTCCTGACGCTAACCCTACTTGTCCTGACGCTAACCCTACTTGTCCTGACTCTAACCCTAGTTGTCCTGACGCTAACCCTAGTTGTCCTGACGCTAACCCTAGTTGTCCTGACGCTAACACTACTTGTCCTGATGCTAACCCTAGTTGTCCTGACGCTAACCCTAGTTGTCCTGACGCTAACCCTAGTTGTCCTGACGCTAACCCTACTTGTCCTGACGCTAACCCTACTTGTCCTGACGCTAACCCTAGTTGTCCTGACGCTAACCCTAGTTGTCCTGACGCTAACCCTACTTGTCCTGACGCTAACCCTAGTTGTCCTGATGCTAACCCTACTTGTCCTGACGCTAACCCTAGTTGTCCTGACGCTAACCCTACTTGTCCTGACGCTAACCCTACTTGTCCTGACGCTAACCATACTTGTCCTGACGCTAACCCTAGTTGTCCTGACGCTAACCCTAGTTGTCCTGACGCTAACCCTAGTTGTCCTGACGCTAACCCTTCTTGTCCTGACGCTAACCCTAGTTGTCCTGACGCTAACCCTAGTTGTCCTGACGCTAACCCTACTTGTCCTGACGCTAACCCTACTTGTCCTGACGCTAACCCTAGTTGTACTGACGCTAACCCTAGTTGTCCTGACGCTAACCCTAGTTGTCCTGACGCTAACCCTTGTCCTGACGCTAACCCTAGTTGTCCTGACGCTAACCCTAGTTGTCCTGACGCTAACCCTTCTTGTCCTGACGCTAACCCTAGTTGTCCTGACGCTAACCCTAGTTGTCCTGACGCTAACCCTAGTTGTCCTGACGCTAACCCTACTTGTCCTGACGCTAACCCTACTTGTCCTGACGCTAACCCTAGTTGTACTGACGCTAACCCTACTTGTCCTGACGCTAACCCTTGTTGTCCTGACGCTAACCCTAGTTGTCCTGATGCTAACCCTAGTTGTCCTGACGCTAACCCTAGTTGTCCTGACGCTAACATTACTTGTCCTGACGCTAACCCTACTTGTCCTGACGCTAACCCTACTTGTCCTGACGCTATCCCTACTTGTCCTGATGCTAACCCTAGTTGTCCTGATGCTAACCCTAGTTGTCCTGACGCTAACCCTAGTTGTCCTGACGCTAACCCTAGTTGTCCTGACGCTAACCCTAGTTGTCCTGACTCTAACCCTAGTTGTCCTGACGCTAACCCTAGTTGTCCTGACGCTAACCCTAGTTGTCCTGATGCTAACCCTACTTGTCCTGACGCTAACCCTAGTTGTCCTGACGCTAACCCTAGTTGTCCTGACGCTAACCCTACTTGTCCTGACGCTAACCCTAGTTGTCCTGACGCTAACCCTAGTTGTCCTGACGCTAACCCTAGTTGTCCTGACGCTAACCCTACTTGTCCTGACGCTAACCCTAGTTGTCCTGACGCTAACCCTAGTTGTCCTGACGCTAACCCTAGTTGTCCTGACGCTAACCCTAGTTGTCCTGACGCTAACCCTACTTGTCCTGACGCTAACCCTAGTTGTCCTGACGCTAACCCTAGTTGTCCTGACGCTAACCCTAGTTGTCCTGACGCTAACCCTAGTTGTCCTGACGCTAACCCTAGTTGTCCTGACGCTAACCCTTCTTGTCCTGACGCTAACCCTAGTTGTCCTGACGCTAACCCTACTTGTCCTGACGCTAACCCTACTTGTCCTGACGCTAACCCTAGTTGTACTGACGCTAACCCTAGTTGTCCTGACGCTAACCCTAGTTGTCCTGACGCTAACCCTTGTCCTGACGCTAACCCTAGTTGTCCTGATGCTAACGCTAGTTGTCCTGACGCTAACCCTAGTTGTCCTGACGCTAACATTACTTGTCCTGACGCTAACCCTACTTGTCCTGACGCTAACCCTTGTTGTCCTGACGCTAACCCTAGTTGTCCTGATGCTAACCCTAGTTGTCCTGACGCTAACCCTAGTTGCCCTGACGCTAACCCTAGTTGCCCTGACGCTAACCCTACTTGTCCTGACGCTAACCCTAGTTGTCCTGACGCTAACCCTAGTTGTCCTGACGCTAACCCTTGTCCTGACGCTAACCCTAGTTGTCCTGACGCTAACCCTAGTTGTCCTGACGCTAACCCTTCTTGTCCTGACGCTAACCCTAGTTGTCCTGACGCTAACCCTAGTTGTCCTGACGCTAACCCTAGTTGTCCTGACGCTAACCCTAGTTGTCCTGACGCTAACCCTACTTGTCCTGACGCTAACCCTAGTTGTCCTGACGCTAACCCTACTTGTCCTGACGCTAACCCTTGTTGTCCTGACGCTAACCCTAGTTGTCCTGATGCTAACCCTAGTTGTCCTGACGCTAACCCTAGTTGTCCTGACGCTAACATTACTTGTCCTGACGCTAACCCTACTTGTCCTGACGCTAGCCCTACTTGTCCTGACGCTAACCCTACTTGTCCTGATGCTAACCCTAGTTGTCCTGACGCTAACCCTAGTTGTCCTGATGCTAACCCTAGTTGTACTGACGCTAACCCTAGTTGTCCTGACGCTAACCCTAGTTGTCCTGACGCTAACCCTAGTTGTCCTGACTCTAACCCTAGTTGTCCTGACGCTAACCCTAGTTGTCCTGACGCTAACCCTAGTTGTCCTGATGCTAACCCTACTTGTCCTGACGCTAACCCTACTTGTCCTGACGCTAACCCTAGTTGTCCTGACGCTAACCCTACTTGTCCTGACGCTAACCCTAGTTGTCCTGACGCTAACCCTAGTTGTCCTGACGCTAACCCTAGTTGTCCTGACGCTAACCCTACTTGTCCTGACGCTAACCCTAGTTGTCCTGACGCTAACCCTACTTGTCCTGACGCTAACCCTAGTTGTCCTGACGCTAACCCTAGTTGTCCTGACGCTAACCCTACTTGTCCTGACGCTAACCCTAGTTGTCCTGACGCTAACCCTACTTGTCCTGACGCTAACCCTAGTTGTCCTGACGCTAACCCTAGTTGTCCTGACGCTAACCCTAGTTGTCCTGACGCTAACCCTTCTTGTCCTGACGCTAACCCTAGTTGTCCTGACGCTAACCCTACTTGTCCTGACGCTAACCCTACTTGTCCTGACGCTAACCCTAGTTGTACTGACGCTAACCCTACTTGTCCTGACGCTAACCCTAGTTGTCCTGAGGCTAACCCTTGTCCTGACGCTAACCCTAGTTGTCCTGATGCTAACGCTAGTTGTCCTGATGCTAACGCTAGTTGTCCTGACGCTAACCCTAGTTGTCCTGACGCTAACATTACTTGTCCTGACGCTAACCCTACTTGTCCTGACGCTAACCCTTGTTGTCCTGACGCTAACCCTAGTTGTCCTGATGCTAACCCTAGTTGTCCTGACGCTAACCCTAGTTGTCCTGACGCTAACATTACTTGTCCTGACGCTAACCCTACTTGTCCTGACGCTAACCCTACTTGTCCTGACGCTAACCCTACTTGTCCTGATGCTAACCCTAGTTGTCCTGACGCTAACCCTAGTTGTCCTGACGCTAACCCTAGTTGTCCTGACGCTAACCCTAGTTGTCCTGACGCTAACCCTAGTTGTCCTGACTCTAACCCTAGTTGTCCTGACGCTAACCCTAGTTGTCCTGACGCTAACCCTAGTTGTCCTGATGCTAACCCTACTTGTCCTGCCGCTAACCCTAGTTGCCCTGACGCTAACCCTAGTTGTCCTGACGCTAACCCTACTTGTCCTGACGCTAACCCTACTTGTCCTGACGCTAACCCTACTTGTCCTGACGCGAACCCTAGTTGTCCTCACGCTAACCCTAGTTGTCCTCATGCTAACCCAAGTTGTCCTGACGCTAACCCTAGTTGTCCTGACGCTAACCCTACTTGTCCTGACGCTAACCCTACTTGTCCTGACGCTAACTCTACTTGTCCTGACGCTAACCCTAGTTGTCCTGATGCTAACCCTAGTTGTCCTGACGCTAACCCTAGTTGTCCTGACGCTAACCCTAGTTGTCCTGACGCTAACCCTACTTGTCCTGACGCTAACCGTAGTTGTCCTGACGCTAACCCTAGTTGTCCTGACGCTAACCCTAGTTGTCCTGATGCTGACCCTACTTGTCCTGACGCTAACCCTAGTTGTCCTGACGCTAACCCTAGTTGTCCTGACGCTAACCCTACTTGTCCTGACGCTAACCCTAGTTGTCCTGACGCTAACCCTAGTTGTACTGACGCTAACCCTAGTTGTCCTGACGCTAACCCTAGTTGTCCTCATGCTAACCCTAGTTGTCCTGACGCTAACCCTAGTTGTCCTGACGCTAACCCTACTTGTCCTGACGCTAACCCTACTTGTCCTGACGCTAACTCTACTTGTCCTGACGCTAACCCTAGTTGTCCTGATGCTAACCCTAGTTGTCCTGACGCTAACCCTAGTTGTCCTGACGCTAACCCTAGTTGTCCTGACGCTAACCCTACTTGTCCTGACGCTAACCGTAGTTGTCCTGACGCTAACCCTAGTTGTCCTGACGCTAACCCTAGTTGTCCTGACGCTAACCCTACTTGTCCTGACGCTAACCCTAGTTGTCCTGACGCTAACCCTAGTTGTCCTGACGCTAACCCTACTTGTCCTGACGCTAACCCTAGTTGTCCTGACGCTAACCCTAGTTGTCCTGACGCTAACCCTACTTGTCCTGACGCTAACCCTACTTGTCCTGACGCTAACCCTAGTTGTCCTGACGCTAACCCTAGTTGTCCTGACGCTAACCCTAGTTGTCCTGACGCTAACCCTTCTTGTCCTGACGCTAACCCTAGTTGTCCTGACGCTAACCCTAGTTGTCCTGACGCTAACCCTACTTGTCCTGACGCTAACCCTACTTGTCCTGACGCTAACCCTAGTTGTCCTGACGCTAACCCTAGTTGTACTGACGCTAACCCTAGTTGTCCTGACGCTAACCCTAGTTGTCCTGACGCTAACCCTTGTCCTGACGCTAACCCTAGTTGTCCTGATGCTAACCCTAGTTGTCCTGACGCTAACATTACTTGTCCTGACGCTAACCCTACTTGTCCTGACGCTAACCCTTGTTGTCCTGACGCTAACCCTAGTTGTCCTGATGCTAACCCTAGTTGTCCTGACGCTAACCCTAGTTGTCCTGACGCTAACATTACTTGTCCTGACGCTAACCCTACTTGTCCTGACGCTAACCCTACTTGTCCTGATGCTAACCCTTGTTGTCCTGACGCTAACCCTAGTTGTCCTGACGCTAACCCTAGTTGTCCTGACGCTAACCCTAGTTGTCCTGACGCTAACCCTAGTTGTCCTGACGCTAACCCTAGTTGTCCTGACGCTAACCCTAGTTGTCCTGACGCTAACCCTAGTTGTCCTAACGCTAACCCTACTTGTCCTGACGCTAACCCTACTTGTCCTGACGCTAACCCTAGTTGTCCTGACGCTAACCCTAGTTGTCCTGACGCTAACCCTAGTTGTTCTGACGCTAACCCTAGTTGTCCTGACGCTAACCCTTCTTGTCCTGACGCTAACCCTAGTTGTCCTGATGCTAACCCTAGTTGTCCTGACGCTAACCCTACTTGTCCTGACGCTAACCCTACTTGTCCTGACGCTAACCCTAGTTGTACTGACGCTAACCCTAGTTGTCCTGACGCTAACCCTTGTCCTGACGCTAACCCTAGTTGTCCTGATGCTAACCCTAGTTGTCCTGACGCTAACCCTAGTTGTCCTGACGCTAACATTACTTGTCCTGACGCTAACCCTACTTGTCCTGACGCTAACCCTTGTTGTCCTGACGCTAACCCTAGTTGTCCTGATGCTAACCCTAGTTGTCCTGACGCTAACCCTAGTTGTCCTGACGCTAACCCTAGTTGTCCTGACGCTAACCCTTCTTGTCCTGACGCTAACCCTAGTTGTCCTCATGCTAACCCTAGTTGTCCTGACGCTAACCCTACTTGTCCTGACGCTAACCCTACTTGTCCTGACGCTAACTCTACTTGTCCTGACGCTAACCCTAGTTGTCCTGATGCTAACCCTAGTTGTCCTGACGCTAACCCTAGTTGTCCTGACGCTAACCCTAGTTGTCCTGACGCTAACCCTACTTGTCCTGACGCTAACCGTAGTTGTCCTGACGCTAACCCTAGTTGTCCTGACGCTAACCCTAGTTGTCCTGACGCTAACCCTACTTGTCCTGACGCTAACCCTAGTTGTCCTGACGCTAACCCTAGTTGTCCTGACGCTAACCCTACTTGTCCTGACGCTAACCCTAGTTGTCCTGACGCTAACCCTAGTTGTCCTGACGCTAACCCTACTTGTCCTGACGCTAACCCTACTTGTCCTGACGCTAACCCTAGTTGTCCTGACGCTAACCCTAGTTGTCCTGACGCTAACCCTAGTTGTCCTGACGCTAACCCTTCTTGTCCTGACGCTAACCCTAGTTGTCCTGACGCTAACCCTAGTTGTCCTGACGCTAACCCTAGTTGTCCTGACGCTAACCCTACTTGTCCTGACGCTAACCCTACTTGTCCTGACGCTAACCCTAGTTGTACTGACGCTAACCCTAGTTGTCCTGACGCTAACCCTTGTCCTGACGCTAACCCTAGTTGTCCTGATGCTAACCCTAGTTGTCCTGACGCTAACCCTAGTTGTCCTGACGCTAACATTACTTGTCCTGACGCTAACCCTACTTGTCCTGACGCTAACCCTTGTTGTCCTGACGCTAACCCTAGTTGTCCTGATGCTAACCCTAGTTGTCCTGACGCTAACCCTAGTTGTCCTGACGCTAACATTACTTGTCCTGACGCTAACCCTACTTGTCCTGACGCTAACCCTACTTGTCCTGATGCTAACCCTTGTTGTCCTGACGCTAACCCTAGTTGTCCTGACGCTAACCCTAGTTGTCCTGACGCTAACCCTAGTTGTCCTGACGCTAACCCTACTTGTCCTGACGCTAACCCTAGTTGTCCTGACGCTAACCCTAGTTGTCCTGACGCTAACCCTAGTTGTCCTGACGCTAACCCTACTTGTCCTGACGCTAACCCTACTTGTCCTGACGCTAACCCTAGTTGTCCTGACGCTAACCCTAGTTGTCCTGACGCTAACCCTACTTGTCCTGACGCTAACCCTAGTTGTCCTGATGCTAACCCTACTTGTCCTGACGCTAACCCTAGTTGTCCTGACGCTAACCCTACTTGTCCTGACGCTAATCCTACTTGTCCTGACGCTAACCCTACTTGTCCTGACGCTAACCCTAGTTGTCCTGACGCTAACCCTAGTTGTCCTGACGCTAACCCTAGTTGTCCTGACGCTAACCCTTCTTGTCCTGACGCTAACCCTAGTTGTCCTGATGCTAACCCTAGTTGTCCTGACGCTAACCCTACTTGTCCTGACGCTAACCCTACTTGTCCTGACGCTAACCCTAGTTGTACTGACGCTAACCCTAGTTGTCCTGACGCTAACCCTTGTCCTGACGCTAACCCTAGTTGTCCTGATGCTAACCCTAGTTGTCCTGACGCTAACCCTAGTTGTCCTGACGCTAACATTACTTGTCCTGACGCTAACCCTACTTGTCCTGACGCTAACCCTTGTTTTCCTGACGCTAACCCTAGTTGTCCTGATGCTAACCCTAGTTGTCCTGACGCTAACCCTAGTTGTCCTGACGCTAACATTACTTGTCCTGACGCTAACCCTACTTGTCCTGACGCTAACCCTACTTGTCGTGACGCTAACCCTACTTGTCCTGATGCTAACCCTAGTTGTCCTGACGCTAACCCTAGTTGTCCTGACGCTAACCCTAGTTGTCCTGACGCTAACCCTAGTTGTCCTGACGCTAACCCTAGTTGTCCTGACTCTAACCCTAGTTGTCCTGACGCTAACCCTAGTTGTCCTGACGCTAACCCTAGTTGTCCTGATGCTAACCCTACTTGTCCTGACGCTAACCCTACTTGTCCTGACGCTAACCCTAGTTGTCCTGACGCTAACCCTACTTGTCCTGACGCTAACCCTAGTTGTCCTGACGCTAACCCTAGTTGTCCTGACGCTAACCCTAGTTGTCCTGACGCTAACCCTACTTGTCCTGACGCTAACCCTAGTTGTCCTGACGCTAACCCTAGTTGTCCTGACGCTAACCCTAGTTGTCCTGACGCTAACCCTAGTTGTCCTGACGCTAACCCTAGTTGTCCTGACGCTAACCCTACTTGTCCTGACGCTAACCCTAGTTGTCCTGACGCTAACCCTAGTTGTCCTGACGCTAACCCTAGTTGTCCTGACGCTAACCCTTCTTGTCCTGACGCTAACCCTAGTTGTCCTGACGCTAACCCTAGTTGTCCTGACGCTAACCCTACTTGTCCTGACGCTAACGCTACTTGTCCTGACGCTAACCCTAGTTGTACTGACGCTAACCCTAGTTGTCCTGACGCTAACCCTAGTTGTCCTGACGCTAACCCTTGTCCTGACGCTAACCCTAGTTGTCCTGATGCTAACGCTAGTTGTCCTGACGCTAACCCTAGTTGTCCTGACGCTAACATTACTTGTCCTGACGCTAACCCTACTTGTCCTGACGCTAACCGTTGTTGTCCTGACGCTAACCCTAGTTGTCCTGATGCTAACCCTAGTTGTCCTGACGCTAACCCTAGTTGTCCTGACGCTAACATTACTTGTCCTGACGCTAACCCTACTTGTCCTGACGCTAACCCTACTTGTCCTGACGCTAACCCTACTTGTCCTGATGCTAACCCTAGTTGTCCTGACGCTAACCCTAGTTGTCCTGACGCTAACCCTAGTTGTCCTGACGCTAACCCTAGTTGTCCTGACGCTAACCCTAGTTGTCCTGACGCTAACCCTAGTTGTCCTGACTCTAACCCTAGTTGTCCTGACGCTAACCCTAGTTGTCCTGACGCTAACCCTTGTTGTCCTGATGCTAACCCTACTTGTCCTGCCGCTAACCCTAGTTGTCCTGACGCTAACCCTAGTTGTCCTGACGCTATCCCTAGTTGTCCTGACGCTAACCCTACTTGTCCTGACGCTAACATTACTTGTCCTGACGCTAACCCTACTTGTCCTGACGCTAACCCTAGTTGTCCTGACGCTAACCCTAGTTGTCGTGACGCTAACCCTAGTTTTCCTGATGCTATCCCTAGTTGTCCTGACGCTATCCCTAGTTGTCCTGACGCTAACATTACTTGTCCTGACGCTAACCCTACTTGTCCTGACGCTAACCCTACTTGTCCTGACGCTAACATTACTTGTCCTAACGCTAACCCTACTTGTCCTGACGCTAACCCTAGTTGTCCTGACGCTAACCCTAGTTGTCCTGACGCTAACCCTACTTGTCCTGACGCTAACCCTAGTTGTCCTGACGCTAACCCTACTTGTCCTGACGCTAACCCTAGTTGTCCTGACGCTAACCCTAGTTGTCCTGACGCTAACCCTAGTTGTCCTGACGCTAACCCTAGTTGTCCTGATGCTAACCCTACTTGTCCTGACGCTAACCCTACTTGTCCTGACGCTAACCCTACTTGTCCTGACGCTAACCCTAGTTGTCCTGACGCTAACCCTAGTTGTACTGACGCTAACCCTAGTTGTCCTGACGCTAACCCTAGTTGTCCTCATGCTAACCCTAGTTGTCCTGATGCTAACCCTAGTTGTCCTGACGCTAACCCTACTTGTCCTGACGCTAACCCTACTTGTCCTGACGCTAACTCTACTTGTCCTGACGCTAACCCTAGTTGTCCTGACGCTAACCCTAGTTGTCCTGACGCTAACCCTAGTTGTCCTGATGCTAACCCTACTTGTCCTGACGCTAACCCTAGTTGTCCTGACGCTAACCCTAGTTGTCCTGACGCTAACCCTAGTTGTCCTGACGCTAACCCTTGTTGTCCTGACGCTAACCCTAGTTGTCCTGATGCTATCCCTAGTTGTCCTGACGCTAACCCTAGTAGTCCTGACGCTAACATTACTTGTCCTGACGCTAACCCTACTTGTCCTGACGCTAACCCTACTTGTCCTGACGCTAACCCTACTTGTCCTGACGCTAACCCTAGTTGTCCTGACGCTAACCCTAGTTGTCCTGACGCTAACCCTAGTTGTCCTGACGCTAACCCTAGTTGTCCTGACTCTAACCCTAGTTGTCCTGACGCTAACCCTAGTTGTCCTGATGCTAACCCTACTTGTCCTGACGCTAACCCTAGTTGTCCTGACGCTAACCCTAGTTGTCCTGACGCTAACCCTACTTGTCCTGACGCTAACCGTAGTTGTCCTGACGCTAACCCTAGTTGTCCTGACGCTAACCCTACTTGTCCTGACGCTAACCCTAGTTGTCCTGACGCTAACCCTAGTTGTCGTGACGCTAACCCTAGTTTTCCTGATGCTATCCCTAGTTGTCCTGACGCTAACCCTAGTTGTCCTGACGCTAACATTACTTGTCCTGACGCTAACCCTACTTGTCCTGACGCTAACCCTACTTGTCCTGACGCTAACCCTACTTGTCCTGACGCTAACCCTAGTTGTCCTGACGCTAACCCTAGTTATCCTGACGCTAACCCTAGTTGTCCTGACGCTAACCCTAGTTGTCCTGACTCTAACCCTAGTTGTCCTGACGCTAACCCTAGTTGTCCTGATGCTAACCCTACTTGTCCTGACGCTAACCCTAGTTGTCCTGACGCTAACCCTAGTTGTCCTGACGCTAACCCTAGCTGTCCTGACGCTAACCCTAGTTGTCCTGACGCTAACCCTACTTGTCCTGACGCTAACCGTAGTTGTCCTGACGCTAACCCTAGTTGTCCTGACGCTAACCCTACTTGTCCTGACGCTAACCCTAGTTGTCCTGACGCTAACCCTAGTTGTCCTGACGCTAACCCTAGTTGTCGTGACGCTAACCCTAGTTGTCCTGACGCTAACCCTAGTTGCCCTGACGCTAACCCTAGTTGTCCTGACGCTAACCCTAGTTGTCGTGACGCTAACCCTAGTTGTCGTGACGCTAACCCTAGTTGTCGTGACGCTAACCCTAGTTGTCCTGACGCTAACCCTTGTTGTCCTGACGCTAACCCTAGTTGTCCTGATGCTATCCCTAGTTGTCCTGACGCTAACCCTAGTAGTCCTGACGCTAACATTACTTGTCCTGACGCTAACCCTACTTGTCCTGACGCTAACCCTACTTGTCCTGACGCTAACCCTACTTGTCCTGACGCTAACCCTAGTTGTCCTGACGCTAACCCTAGTTGTCCTGACGCTAACCCTAGTTGTCCTGACGCTAACCCTAGTTGTCCTGACTCTAACCCTAGTTGTCCTGACGCTAACCCTAGTTGTCCTGATGCTAACCCTACTTGTCCTGACGCTAACCCTAGTTGTCCTGACGCTAACCCTAGTTGTCCTGACGCTAACCCTACTTGTCCTGACGCTAACCGTAGTTGTCCTGACGCTAACCCTAGTTGTCCTGACGCTAACCCTACTTGTCCTGACGCTAACCCTAGTTGTCCTGACGCTAACCCTAGTTGTCGTGACGCTAACCCTAGTTTTCCTGATGCTATCCCTAGTTGTCCTGACGCTAACCCTAGTTGTCCTGACGCTAACATTACTTGTCCTGACGCTAACCCTACTTGTCCTGACGCTAACCCTACTTGTCCTGACGCTAACCCTACTTGTCCTGACGCTAACCCTAGTTGTCCTGACGCTAACCCTAGTTATCCTGACGCTAACCCTAGTTGTCCTGACGCTAACCCTAGTTGTCCTGACTCTAACCCTAGTTGTCCTGACGCTAACCCTAGTTGTCCTGATGCTAACCCTACTTGTCCTGACGCTAACCCTAGTTGTCCTGACGCTAACCCTAGTTGTCCTGACGCTAACCCTAGCTGTCCTGACGCTAACCCTAGTTGTCCTGACGCTAACCCTACTTGTCCTGACGCTAACCGTAGTTGTCCTGACGCTAACCCTAGTTGTCCTGACGCTAACCCTACTTGTCCTGACGCTAACCCTAGTTGTCCTGACGCTAACCCTAGTTGTCCTGACGCTAACCCTAGTTGTCGTGACGCTAACCCTAGTTGTCCTGACGCTAACCCTAGTTGCCCTGACGCTAACCCTAGTTGTCCTGACGCTAACCCTAGTTGTCGTGACGCTAACCCTAGTTGTCGTGACGCTAACCCTAGTTGTCGTGACGCTAACCCTAGTTGTCCTGATGCTAACCCTAGTTGTCCTGACGCTAACCCTAGTTGTCGTGACGCTAACCCTAGTTGTCCTGACGCTAACCCTAGTTGTCCTGACGCTAACCCTAGTTGTCCTGACGCTAACCCTAGTTGTCCTGACGCTAACCCTAGTTGTCCTGACGCTAACCCTAGTTGTCCTGACGCTAACCCTAGTTGTCCTGCTGCTAACCCTACTTGTCCTGACGCTAACCCTAGTTGTCCTGACGCTAACCCTAGTTGTCCTGACGCTAACCCTAGTTGTCCTGACGCTAACCCTAGTTGTCCTGACGCTAACCCTAGTTGTCCTGACTCTAACCCTAGTTGTCCTGATGCTAACCCTACTTGTCCTGACGCTAACCCTAGTTGTCCTGACGCTAACCCTACTTGTCCTGACGCTAACCCTACTTGTCCTGACGCTAAGCCTAGTTGTCCTGACGCTAACCCTAGTTGTACTGACGCTAACCCTAGTTGTCCTGACGCTAACCCTAGTTGTCCTCATGCTAACCCTAGTTGTCCTGATGCTAACCCTAGTTGTCGTGACGCTAACCCTAGTTGTCCTGATGCTAACCCTAGTTGTCCTGACGCTAACCCTAGTTGTCCTGACGCTAACCCTAGTTGTCCTGATGCTAACCCTAGTTGTCCTGACGCTAACCCTAGTTGTCCTGACGCTAACCCTAGTTGTCCTGACGCTAACCCTAGTTGTCGTGACGCTAACCCTAGTTGTCCTGACGCTAACCCTAGTTGTCCTGACGCTAACCCTAGTTGTCCTGCTGCTAACCCTACTTGTCCTGACGCTAACCCTAGTTGTCCTGACGCTAACCCTAGTTGTCCTGACGCTAACCCTAGTTGTCCTGACGCTAACCCTAGTTGTCCTGACACTAACCCTAGTTGTCCTGATGCTAACCCTACTTGTCCTGACGCTAACCCTAGTTGTCCTGACGCTAACCCTACTTGTCCTGACACTAACCCTACTTGTCCTGACGCTAAGCCTAGTTGTCCTGACGCTAACCCTAGTTGTACTGACGCTAACCCTAGTTGTCCTGACGCTAACCCTAGTTGTCCTCATGCTAACCCTAGTTGTCCTGATGCTAACCCTAGTTGTCCTGACGCTAACCCTACTTGTCCTGACGCTAACCCTACTTGTCCTGACGCTAACTCTACTTGTCCTGACGCTAACCCTAGTTGTCCTGATGCTAACCCTGGTTGTCCTGACGCTAACCCTAGTTGTCCTGATGCTAACCCTACTTGTCCTGACGCTAACCCTAGTTGTCCTGACGCTAACCCTAGTTGTCCCCACGCTAACCCTAGTTGTCCTGACGCTAACCCTTGTTGTCCTGACGCTAACCCTACTTGTCCTGACGCTAACCCTAGTTGTCCTGACGCTAACCCTAGTTGTCCTGACGCTAACCCTAGTTGTCCTGACGCTAACCCTAGTTGTCGTGACGCTAACCCTAGTTGCCCTGACCCTAACCCTAGTTGTCGTGACGCTAACCCTAGTTGTCCTGACGCTAACCCTAGTTGTCGTGACGCTAACCCTAGTTGTCGTGACGCTAACCCTAGTTGTCGTGACGCTAACCCTAGTTGTCCTGATGCTAACCCTAGTTGTCCTGACGCTAACCCTAGTTGTCCTGACGCTAACCCTAGTTGTCCTGACGCTAACCCTAGTTGTCGTGACGCTAACCCTAGTTGTCCTGACGCTAACCCTAGTTGTCCTGCTGCTAACCCTACTTGTCCTGACGCTAACCCTAGTTGTCCTGACGCTAACCCTAGTTGTCCTGACGCTAACCCTAGTTGTCCTGACGCTAACCCTAGTTGTCCTGACTCTAACCCTAGTTGTCCTGACGCTAACCCTAGTTGTCCTGACGCTAACCCTAGTTGTCCTGACGCTAACCCTAGTTGTTCTGACGCTAACCCTAGTTGTCCTGGCGCTAACACTAGTTGTCCTGGCGATAACCCTAGTTGTCCTGGCGCTAACCCTAGTTGTCCTGGCGCTAACCCTAGTTGTCCTGGCGCTAATCCTAGTTGTCCTGGCGCTAACCCTAATTGTCCTGGCGCTAACCCTAGTTGTCCTGGCGCTAACCCTAGTTGTCCTGGCGCTAACCCTAGTTGTCCTGACGCTAACATTACTTGTCCTGACGCTAACCCTACTTGTCCTGACGCTAACCCTACTTGTCCTGACGCTAACCCTACTTGTCCTGATGCTAACCCTAGTTGTCCTGACGCTAACCCTAGTTGTCCTGACGCTAACCCTAGTTGTCCTGACGCTAACCCTAGTTGTCCTGACGCTAACCCTAGTTGTCCTGACTCTAACCCTAGTTGTCCTGACGCTAACCCTAGTTGTCCTGACGCTAACCCTAGTTGTCCTGACGCTAACCCTAGTTGTCCTGATGCTAACCCTACTTGTCCTGACGCTAACCCTACTTGTCCTGACGCTAACCCTAGTTGTCCTGACGCTAACCCTACTTGTCCTGACGCTAACCCTAGTTGTCCTGACGCTAACCCTAGTTGTCCTGACGCTAACCCTAGTTGTCCTGACGCTAACCCTACTTGTCCTGACGCTAACCCTAGTTGTCCTGACGCTAACCCTAGTTGTCCTGACGCTAACCCTAGTTGTCCTGACGCTAACCCTACTTGTCCTGACGCTAACCCTACTTGTCCTGACGCTAACCCTAGTTGTCCTGACGCTAACCCTAGTTGTCCTGACGCTAACCCTAGTTGTCCTGACGCTAACCCTACTTGTCCTGACGCTAACCCTAGTTGTCCTGACGCTAACCCTAGTTGTCCTGACGCTAACCCTAGTTGTCCTGACTCTAACCCTAGTTGTCCTGACGCTAACCCTAGTTGTCCTGACGCTAACCCTAGTTGTCCTGACGCTAACCCTAGTTGTTCTGACGCTAACCCTAGTTGTCCTGGCGCTAACACTAGTTGTCCTGGCGATAACCCTAGTTGTCCTGGCGCTAACCCTAGTTGTCCTGGCGCTAACCCTAGTTGTCCTGGCGCTAATCCTAGTTGTCCTGGCGCTAACCCTAATTGTCCTGGCGCTAACCCTAGTTGTCCTGGCGCTAACCCTAGTTGTCCTGGCGCTAACCCTAGTTGTCCTGACGCTAACATTACTTGTCCTGACGCTAACCCTACTTGTCCTGACGCTAACCCTACTTGTCCTGACGCTAACCCTACTTGTCCTGATGCTAACCCTAGTTGTCCTGACGCTAACCCTAGTTGTCCTGACGCTAACCCTAGTTGTCCTGACGCTAACCCTAGTTGTCCTGACGCTAACCCTAGTTGTCCTGACTCTAACCCTAGTTGTCCTGACGCTAACCCTAGTTGTCCTGACGCTAACCCTAGTTGTCCTGACGCTAACCCTAGTTGTCCTGATGCTAACCCTACTTGTCCTGACGCTAACCCTACTTGTCCTGACGCTAACCCTAGTTGTCCTGACGCTAACCCTACTTGTCCTGACGCTAACCCTAGTTGTCCTGACGCTAACCCTAGTTGTCCTGACGCTAACCCTAGTTGTCCTGACGCTAACCCTACTTGTCCTGACGCTAACCCTAGTTGTCCTGACGCTAACCCTAGTTGTCCTGACGCTAACCCTAGTTGTCCTGACGCTAACCCTACTTGTCCTGACGCTAACCCTAGTTGTCCTGACGCTAACCCTAGTTGTCCTGACGCTAACCCTAGTTGTCCTGACGCTAACCCTTCTTGTCCTGACGCTAACCCTAGTTGTCCTGACGCTAACCCTAGTTGTCCTGACGCTAACCCTAGTTGTCCTGACGCTAACCCTACTTGTCCTGACGCTAACCCTACTTGTCCTGACGCTAACCCTAGTTGTACTGACGCTAACCCTAGTTGTCCTGACGCTAACCCTAGTTGTCCTGACGCTAACCCTTGTCCTGACGCTAACCCTAGTTGTCCTGATGCTAACGCTAGTTGTCCTGACGCTAACCCTAGTTGTCCTGACGCTAACCCTTCTTGTCCTGACGCTAACCCTAGTTGTCCTGACGCTAACCCTAGTTGTCCTGACACTAACCCTACTTGTCCTGACGCTAACCCTAGTTGTCCTGACGCTAACCCTACTTGTTCTGACGCTAACCCTAGTTGTCCTGACGCTAACCCTAGTTGTCCTGACGCTAACCCTAGTTGTCCTGACGCTAACCCTTCTTGTCCTGACGCTAACCCTAATTGTCCTGACTCCAACCCTAGTTGTCCTGACGCTAACCCTAGTTGTCCTGACGCTAACCCTAGTTGTCCTGACGCTAAGCCTAGTTATCCTGACGCTAACCCTAGTTGTCCTGATGGTAACCCTAGTTGTCCTGACGCTAACCCTAGTTGTCCTGACGCTAACCCTACTTGTCCTGACGCTAACCCTAGTTGTCCTGACGCTAACCCTACTTGTCCTGACGCTAACCCTAGTTGTCCTGACGCTAACCCTAGTTGTCCTGACGCTAACCCTAGTTGTCCTGACACTAACCCTAGTTGTCCTGATGCTAACCCTACTTGTCCTGACGCTAACCCTAGTTGTCCTGACGCTAACCCTACTTGTCCTGACACTAACCCTACTTGTCCTGACGCTAAGCCTAGTTGTCCTGACGCTAACCCTAGTTGTACTGACGCTAACCCTAGTTGTCCTGACGCTAACCCTAGTTGTCCTCATGCTAACCCTAGTTGTCCTGATGCTAACCCTAGTTGTCCTGACGCTAACCCTACTTGTCCTGACGCTAACCCTACTTGTCCTGACGCTAACTCTACTTGTCCTGACGCTAACCCTAGTTGTCCTGATGCTAACCCTGGTTGTCCTGACGCTAACCCTAGTTGTCCTGATGCTAACCCTACTTGTCCTGACGCTAACCCTAGTTGTCCTGACGCTAACCCTAGTTGTCCTGACGCTAACCCTAGTTGTCCTGACGCTAACCCTTGTTGTCCTGACGCTAACCCTAGTTGTCCTGATGCTATCCCTAGTTGTCCTGACGCTAACCCTAGTTGTCCTGACGCTAACATTACTTGTCCTGACGCTAACCCTACTTGTCCTGACGCTAACCCTACTTGTCCTGACGCTAACCCTAGTTGTCCTGACGCTAACCCTAGTTGTCCTGACGCTAACCCTAGTTGTCCTGACGCTAACCCTAGTTGTCCTGACGCTAACCCTAGTTGTCCTGACTCTAACCCTAGTTGTCCTGACTCTAACCCTAGTTGTCCTGACGCTAACCCTAGTTGTCCTGATGCTAACCCTACTTGTCCTGACGCTAACCCTAGTTGTCCTGACGCTAACCCTAGTTGTCCTGACGCTAACCCTAGTTGTCCTGACGCTAACCCTACTTGTCCTGACGCTAACCGTAGTTGTCCTGACGCTAACCCTAGTTATCCTGACGCTAACCCTACTTGTCCTGACGCTAACCCTAGTTGTCCTGACGCTAACCCTAGTTGTCCTGACGCTAACCCTAGTTGTCGTGACGCTAACCCTAGTTGTCCTGACGCTAACCCTAGTTGCCCTGACCCTAACCCTAGTTGTCGTGACGCTAACCCTAGTTGTCCTGACGCTAACCCTAGTTGTCGTGACGCTAACCCTAGTTGTCGTGACGCTAACCCTAGTTGTCGTGACGCTAACCCTAGTTGTCCTGATGCTAACCCTAGTTGTCCTGATGCTAACCCTAGTTGTCCTGACGCTAACCCTAGTTGTCGTGACGCTAACCCTAGTTGTCCTGACGCTAACCCTAGTTGTCCTGACGCTATCCCTAGTTGTCCTGACGCTAACCCTAGTTGTCCTGACGCTAACCCTAGTTGTCGTGACGCTAACCCTAGTTGTCCTGACGCTAACCCTAGTTGTCCTGACGCTAGCCCTAGTTGTCCTGACGCTAACCCTAGTTTTCCTGACGCTAACCCTAGTTGTCCTGACGCTAACCCTAGTTGTCCTGACGCTAACCCTAGTTGTCCTGACGCTAACCCTAGTTGTCCTGACGCTAACCCTAGTTGTCCTGACGCTAACCCTAGTTGTCCTGACTCTAACCCTAGTTGTCCTGACGCTAACCCTAGTTGTCCTGACGCTAACCCTAGTTGTTCGGACGCTAACCCTAGTTGTCCTGACGCTAACCCTAGTTGTTCTGACGCTAACCCTAGTTGTCCTGGCGCTAACACTAGTTGTCCTGGCGATAACCCTAGTTGTCCTGGCGCTAACCCTAGTTGTCCTGGCGCTAACCCTAGTTGTCCTGGCGCTAATCCTAGTTGTCCTGGCGCTAACCCTAATTGTCCTGGCGCTAACCCTAGTTGTCCTGGCGCTAACCCTAGTTGTCCTGGCGCTAACCCTAGTTGTCCTGGCGCTAATCCTAGATGTCCTGACGCTAACCCTAGTTGTCCTGACGCTAACCCTAGTTGTCCTAACGCTAACCCTAGTTGTCCTGACGCTAACCCTAGTTGTAATGACGCTAAACCTAGTTGTCCTGACGCTAACCCTAGTTGTCCTGACGCTAACCCTACTTGTCCTGACGCTAACCCTAGTTGTCCTGACGCTAACCCTAGTTGTCCTGACGCTAACCCTAGTTGTCCTGAAGCTAACCCTAGTTGTCCTGACGCTAACCCTAGTTGTCCTGGCGCTAACCCTAGTTGTCCTGGCGCTAATCCTAGTTGTCCTGACGCTAACCCTAGTTGTCCTGACGCTAACCCTAGTTGTCCTGACGCTAACCCTAGTTGTCCTGACGCTAACCCTAGTTGTAATGACGCTAAACCTAGTTGTCCTGACGCTAACCCTAGTTGTCCTGACGCTAACCCTAGTTGTCATGACGCTAACCCTAGTTGTCCTGACGCTAACCCTACTTAACCTGACGCTAACCCTAGTTGTCCTGACGCTAACCCTAGTTTTCCTGACGCTAACCCTAGTTGTCCTGACGCTAACCCTAGTTGTCCTGACGCTAACCCTAGTTGTCCTGACGCTAAACCTACTTGTCCTGACGCTAACCCTAGTTGTCCTGACGCTAACCCTACTTGTCCTGAAGCTAACCCTAGTTGTCCTGACGCTAACCCTAGTTGTCCTGATGCTAAGCCTAGTTGTCCTGACGCTAACTCTACTTGTCCTGAGGCTAACCCTAGTTGTCCTGATGCTAACTCTAGTTGTCCTGACGCTAACCGTACTTGTCCTGACGCTAACCCTAGTTGTCCTGATGCTAACCCTAGTTGTCCTGACGCTAACCCTAGTTGTCCTGACGCTAACCCTAGTTGTCCTGACGCTAACCCTAGTTGTACTGACGCTAATCCTAGTTGTCCTGGCGCTAACCCGAGTTGTCCTCACGCTAACCCTAGTTGTCCTGACGCTAAACCTAGTTGTCCTGACGCTAACCCTAGTTGTCCTGACGCTAACCCTAGTTGTCCTGACGCTAGCCCTAGTTGTCCTGACGCTAACCCTAGTTGTCCTGACGCTAACCCTAGTTGTAATGACGCTAACCCTAGTTGTCCTGACGCTAACCCTAGTTGTCCTGACGCTAACCCTACTTGTCCTGACGCTAACCCTACTTGTCCTGACGCTAACCCTAGTTGTCCTGACGCTAACCCTACTTGTCCTGACGCTAACCCTACTTGTCCTGACGCTAACCCTAGTTGTTCTGACGCTAACCCTAGTTGTCCTGACGCTAACCCTACTTGTCCTGACGCTAACCCTAGTTGTCCTGACGCTAACCCTAGTTGTCCTGACGCTAACCCTAGTTGTCCTGACGCTAACCCTAGTTGTCCTGACGCTAACAGTAATTGTCCTGACGCTAACCCTAGTTGTCCTGACGCTAACCCTAGTTGTTCTGACGCTAACCCTAGTTGTCCTGACGCTAACCCTAGTTGTCCTGGAGCTAACCCTAGTTGTCCTGGAGCTAACCCTAGTTGTCCTGGCGCTAACCCTAGTTGTCCTCTCGCTAACCCTAGTTGTCCTGGCGCTAACCCTAGTTGTCCTGGCACTAACCCTAGTTGTCCTGGCGCTAACCCTAGTTGTCCTGGCGCTAACCCTAATTGTCCTGGCGCTAACCCTAGTTGTCCTGGCGCTAACCCTAGTTGTCCTGGCGCTAACCCTAGTTGTCCTGGCGCTAACCCTAGTTGTAATGGCGCTAACCCTAGTTGTCCTGACTCTAACCCTAGTTGTCCTGACGCTAACCCTAGTTGTCCTGAAGCTAACCCTAGTTGTCCTGACGCTAACCCTAGTTGTCCTGGCGCTAACCCTAGTTGTCCTGGCGCTAATCCTAGTTGTCCTGACGCTAACCCTAGTTGTCCTGACGCTAACCCTAGTTGTCCTGACGCTAACCCTAGTTGTCCTGACGCTAACCCTAGTTGTAATGACGCTAAACCTAGTTGTCCTGACGCTAACCCTAGTTGTCCTGACGCTAACCCTAGTTGTCATGACGCTAACCCTAGTTCTCCTGACGCTAACCCTACTTAACCTGACGCTAACCCTAGTTGTCCTGACGCTAACCCTAGTTTTCCTGACGCTAACCCTAGTTGTCCTGACGCTAACCCTAGTTGTCCTGACGCTAACCCTAGTTGTCCTGACGCTAAACCTACTTGTCCTGACGCTAACCCTAGTTGTCCTGACGCTAACCCTAGTTGTCCTGAAGCTAACCCTAGTTGTCCTGACGCTAACCCTAGTTGTCCTGACGCTAAGCCTAGTTGTCCTGACGCTAACCCTACTTGTCCTGAGGCTAACCCTAGTTGTCCTGATGCTAACTCTAGTTGTCCTGACGCTAACAGTACTTGTCCTGACGCTAACCCTAGTTGTCCTGATGCTAACCCTAGTTGTCCTGACGCTAACCCTAGTTGTCCTGACGCTAACCCTAGTTGTCCTGACGCTAACCCTAGTTGTACTGACGCTAATCCTAGTTGTCCTGGCGCTAACCCGAGTTGTCCTCACGCTAACCCTAGTTGTCCTGACGCTAAACCTAGTTGTCCTGACGCTAACCCTAGTTGTCCTGACGCTAACCCTAGTTGTCCTGACGCTAGCCCTAGTTGTCCTGACGCTAACCCTAGTTGTCCTGACGCTAACCCTAGTTGTAATGACGCTAACCCTAGTTGTCCTGACGCTAACCCTAGTTGTCCTGACGCTAACCCTAGTTGTTCTGACGCTAACCCTAGTTGTCCTGACGCTAACCCTACTTGTCCTGACGCTAACCCTAGTTGTCCTGACGCTAACCCTAGTTGTCTTGACGCTAACCCTAATTGTCCTGACGCTAACCCTAGTTGTCCTGACGCTAACCCTAGTTGTTCTGACGCTAACCCTAGTTGTCCTCACGCTAACCCTAGTTGTCCTGGAGCTAACCCTAGTTGTCCTGGCGCTAACCCTAGTTGTCCTGGCGCTAACCCTAGTTGTCCTCTCGCTAACCCTAGTTGTCCTGGCGCTAACCCTAGTTGTCCTGGCACTAACCCTAGTTGTCCTGGCGCTAACCCTAGTTGTCCTGGCGCTAACCCTATTTGTCCTGGTGCTAACCCTAGTTGTCCTGGCGCTAACCCTAGTTGTCCTGGCGCTAACCCTAGTTGTCCTGGCGCTAACCCTAGTTGTCCTGGCGCTAACCCTAGTTGTAATGGCGCTAACCCTAGTTGTCCTGACTCTAACCCTAGTTGTCCTGACGCTAACCCTAGTTGTCCTGATGCTAACCCTACTTGTCCTGACGCTAACCCTAGTTGTCATGACGCTAACCCTAGTTGTCCTGACTCTAACCCTAGTTGTCCTGACGCTAACATTACTTGTCCTGACGCTAACCCTACTTGTCCTGACGCTAACCCTACTTGTCCTGACGCTAACCCTACTTGTCCTGACGCTAACCCTACTTGTCCTGACGCTAACCCTAGTTGTCCTGACGCTAACCCTAGTTGTCCTGACGCTAACCCTAGTTGTCCTGACGCTAACCCTAATTGTCCTGACGCTAACCCTAGTTGTCCTGACGCTAACCCTAGTTGTTCTGACGCTAACCCTAGTTGTCCTGACGCTAACCCTAGTTGTCCTGGAGCTAACCCTAGTTGTCCTGGCGCTAACCCTAGTTGTCCTGGCGCTAACCCTAGTTGTCCTCTCGCTAACCCTAGTTGTCCTGGCGCTAACCCTAGTTGTCCTGGCACTAACCCTAGTTGTCCTGGCGCTAACCCTAGTTGTCCTGGCGCTAACCCTAATTGTCCTGGCGCTAACCCTAGTTGTCCTGGCGCTAACCCTAGTTGTCCTGGCGCTAACCCTAGTTGTCCTGGCGCTAACCCTAGTTGTCCTGGCGCTAACCCTAGTTGTAATGGCGCTAACCCTAGTTGTCCTGACTCTAACCCTAGTTGTCCTGACGCTAACCCTAGTTGTCCTGAAGCTAACCCTAGTTGTCCTGACGCTAACCCTAGTTGTCCTGGCGCTAACCCTAGTTGTCCTGGCGCTAATCCTAGTTGTCCTGACGCTAACCCTAGTTGTCCTGACGCTAACCCTAGTTGTCCTGACGCTAACCCTAGTTGTCCTGACGCTAACCCTAGTTGTAATGACGCTAAACCTAGTTGTCCTGACGCTAACCCTAGTTGTCCTGACGCTAACCCTAGTTGTCATGACGCTAACCCTAGTTCTCCTGACGCTAACCCTACTTAACCTGACGCTAACCCTAGTTGTCCTGACGCTAACCCTAGTTTTCCTGACGCTAACCCTAGTTGTCCTGACGCTAACCCTAGTTGTCCTGACGCTAACCCTAGTTGTCCTGACGCTAAACCTACTTGTCCTGACGCTAACCCTAGTTGTCCTGACGCTAACCCTACTTAACCTGACGCTAACCCTAGTTGTCCTGACGCTAACCCTAGTTTTCCTGACGCTAACCCTAGTTGTCCTGACGCTAACCCTAGTTTTCCTGACGCTAACCCTAGTTGTCCTGACGCTAACCCTAGTTGTCCTGACGCTAACCCTAGTTGTCCTGACGCTAAACCTACTTGTCCTGACGCTAACCCTAGTTGTCCTGAAGCTAACCCTAGTTGTCCTGACGCTAACCCTAGTTGTCCTGATGCTAAGCCTAGTTGTCCTGACGCTAACCCTACTTGTCCTGAGGCTAACCCTAGTTGTCCTGATGCTAACTCTAGTTGTCCTGACGCTAACCGTACTTGTCCTGACGCTAACCCTAGTTGTCCTGATGCTAACCCTAGTTGTCCTGACGCTAACCCTAGTTGTCCTGACGCTAACCCTAGTTGTCCTGACGCTAACCCTAGTTGTACTGACGCTAATCCTAGTTGTCCTGGCGCTAACCCGAGTTGTCCTCACGCTAACCCTAGTTGTCCTGACGCTAAACCTAGTTGTCCTGACGCTAACCCTAGTTGTCCTGACGCTAACCCTAGTTGTCCTGACGCTAGCCCTAGTTGTCCTGACGCTAACCCTAGTTGTCCTGACGCTAACCCTAGTTGTAATGACGCTAACCCTAGTTGTCCTGACGCTAACCCTAGTTGTCCTGACGCTAACCCTACTTGTCCTGACGCTAACCCTAGTTGTTCTGACGCTAACCCTAGTTGTCCTGACGCTAACCCTAGTTGTCCTGGAGCTAACCCTAGTTGTAATGGCGCTAACCCTAGTTGTCCTGACTCTAACCCTAGTTGTCCTCTCGCTAACCCTAGTTGTCCTGGCGCTAACCCTAGTTGTCCTGGCACTAACCCTAGTTGTCCTGGCGCTAACCCTAGTTGTCCTGGCGCTAACCCTAATTGTCCTGGCGCTAACCCTAGTTGTCCTGGCGCTAACCCTAGTTGTCCTGGCGCTAACCCTAGTTGTCCTGGCGCTAACCCTAGTTGTCCTGGCGCTAACCCTAGTTGTAATGGCGCTAACCCTAGTTGTCCTGACTCTAACCCTAGTTGTCCTGACGCTAACCCTAGTTGTCCTGAAGCTAACCCTAGTTGTCCTGACGCTAACCCTAGTTGTCCTGGCGCTAACCCTAGTTGTCCTGGCGCTAATCCTAGTTGTCCTGACGCTAACCCTAGTTGTCCTGACGCTAACCCTAGTTGTCCTGACGCTAACCCTAGTTGTCCTGACGCTAACCCTAGTTGTAATGACGCTAAACCTAGTTGTCCTGACGCTAACCCTAGTTGTCCTGACGCTAACCCTAGTTGTCATGACGCTAACCCTAGTTCTCCTGACGCTAACCCTACTTAACCTGACGCTAACCCTAGTTGTCCTGACGCTAACCCTAGTTTTCCTGACGCTAACCCTAGTTGTCCTGACGCTAACCCTAGTTGTCCTGACGCTAACCCTAGTTGTCCTGACGCTAAACCTACTTGTCCTGACGCTAACCCTAGTTGTCCTGACGCTAACCCTAGTTGTCCTGAAGCTAACCCTAGTTGTCCTGACGCTAACCCTAGTTGTCCTGACGCTAAGCCTAGTTGTCCTGACGCTAACCCTACTTGTCCTGAGGCTAACCCTAGTTGTCCTGATGCTAACTCTAGTTGTCCTGACGCTAACCGTACTTGTCCTGACGCTAACCCTAGTTGTCCTGATGCTAACCCTAGTTGTCCTGACGCTAACCCTAGTTGTCCTGACGCTAACCCTAGTTGTCCTGACGCTAACCCTAGTTGTACTGACGCTAATCCTAGTTGTCCTGGCGCTAACCCGAGTTGTCCTCACGCTAACCCTAGTTGTCCTGACGCTAAACCTAGTTGTCCTGACGCTAACCCTAGTTGTCCTGACGCTAACCCTAGTTGTCCTGACGCTAGCCCTAGTTGTCCTGACGCTAACCCTAGTTGTCCTGACGCTAACCCTAGTTGTCCTGACGCTAACCCTAGTTGTCCTGACGCTAACCCTACTTGTCCTGACGCTAACCCTACTTGTCCTGACGCTAACCCTAGTTGTCCTGACGCTAACCCTAGTTGTCCTGACGCTAACCCTAGTTGTCCTGACGCTAACCCTAATTGTCCTGACGCTAACCCTAGTTGTCCTGACGCTAACCCTAGTTGTTCTGACGCTAACCCTAGTTGTCCTGACGCTAACCCTAGTTGTCCTGGAGCTAACCCTAGTTGTCCTGGCGCTAACCCTAGTTGTCCTGGCGCTAACCCTAGTTGTCCTCTCGCTAACCCTAGTTGTCCTGGCGCTAACCCTAGTTGTCCTGGCACTAACCCTAGTTGTCCTGGCGCTAACCCTAGTTGTCCTGGCGCTAACCCTAATTGTCCTGGCGCTAACCCTAGTTGTCCTGGCGCTAACCCTAGTTGTCCTGGCGCTAACCCTAGTTGTCCTGGCGCTAACCCTAGTTGTCCTGGCGCTAACCCTAGTTGTAATGGCGCTAACCCTAGTTGTCCTGACTCTAACCCTAGTTGTCCTGACGCTAACCCTAGTTGTCCTGAAGCTAACCCTAGTTGTCCTGACGCTAACCCTAGTTGTCCTGGCGCTAACCCTAGTTGTCCTGGCGCTAATCCTAGTTGTCCTGACGCTAACCCTAGTTGTCCTGACGCTAACCCTAGTTGTCCTGACGCTAACCCTAGTTGTCCTGACGCTAACCCTAGTTGTAATGACGCTAAACCTAGTTGTCCTGACGCTAACCCTAGTTGTCCTGACGCTAACCCTAGTTGTCATGACGCTAACCCTAGTTCTCCTGACGCTAACCCTACTTAACCTGACGCTAACCCTAGTTGTCCTGACGCTAACCCTAGTTGTCCTGACGCTAACCCTAGTTGTCCTGACGCTAAACCTACTTGTCCTGACGCTAACCCTAGTTGTCCTGACGCTAACCCTAGTTGTCCTGAAGCTAACCCTAGTTGTCCTGACGCTAACCCTAGTTGTCCTGACGCTAAGCCTAGTTGTCCTGACGCTAACCCTACTTGTCCTGAGGCTAACCCTAGTTGTCCTGATGCTAACTCTAGTTGTCCTGACGCTAACCGTACTTGTCCTGACGCTAACCCTAGTTGTCCTGATGCTAACCCTAGTTGTCCTGACGCTAACCCTAGTTGTCCTGACGCTAACCCTAGTTGTCCTGACGCTAACCCTAGTTGTACTGACGCTAATCCTAGTTGTCCTGGCGCTAACCCGAGTTGTCCTCACGCTAACCCTAGTTGTCCTGACGCTAAACCTAGTTGTCCTGACGCTAACCCTAGTTGTCCTGACGCTAACCCTAGTTGTCCTGACGCTAGCCCTAGTTGTCCTGACGCTAACCCTAGTTGTCCTGACGCTAACCCTAGTTGTCCTGACGCTAACCCTACTTGTCCTGACGCTAACCCTACTTGTCCTGACGCTAACCCTAGTTGTCCTGACGCTAACCCTAGTTGTCCTGACGCTAACCCTAGTTGTCCTGACGCTAACCCTAGTTGTCCTGACGCTAACCCTAATTGTCCTGACGCTAACCCTAGTTGTCCTGACGCTAACCCTAGTTGTTCTGACGCTAACCCTAGTTGTCCTGACGCTAACCCTAGTTGTCCTGGAGCTAACCCTAGTTGTCCTGGCGCTAACCCTAGTTGTCCTGGCGCTAACCCTAGTTGTCCTCTCGCTAACCCTAGTTGTCCTGGCGCTAACCCTAGTTGTCCTGGCACTAACCCTAGTTGTCCTGGCGCTAACCCTAGTTGTCCTGGCGCTAACCCTAATTGTCCTGGCGCTAACCCTAGTTGTCCTGGCGCTAACCCTAGTTGTCCTGGCGCTAACCCTAGTTGTCCTGGCGCTAACCCTAGTTGTCCTGGCGCTAACCCTAGTTGTAATGGCGCTAACCCTAGTTGTCCTGACTCTAACCCTAGTTGTCCTGACGCTAACCCTAGTTGTCCTGAAGCTAACCCTAGTTGTCCTGACGCTAACCCTAGTTGTCCTGGCGCTAACCCTAGTTGTCCTGGCGCTAATCCTAGTTGTCCTGACGCTAACCCTAGTTGTCCTGACGCTAACCCTAGTTGTCCTGACGCTAACCCTAGTTGTCCTGACGCTAACCCTAGTTGTAATGACGCTAAACCTAGTTGTCCTGACGCTAACCCTAGTTGTCCTGACGCTAACCCTAGTTGTCATGACGCTAACCCTAGTTCTCCTGACGCTAACCCTACTTAACCTGACGCTAACCCTAGTTGTCCTGACGCTAACCCTAGTTGTCCTGACGCTAACCCTAGTTGTCCTGACGCTAAACCTACTTGTCCTGACGCTAACCCTAGTTGTCCTGACGCTAACCCTAGTTGTCCTGAAGCTAACCCTAGTTGTCCTGACGCTAACCCTAGTTGTCCTGACGCTAAGCCTAGTTGTCCTGACGCTAACCCTACTTGTCCTGAGGCTAACCCTAGTTGTCCTGATGCTAACTCTAGTTGTCCTGACGCTAACCGTACTTGTCCTGACGCTAACCCTAGTTGTCCTGATGCTAACCCTAGTTGTCCTGACGCTAACCCTAGTTGTCCTGACGCTAACCCTAGTTGTCCTGACGCTAACCCTAGTTGTACTGACGCTAATCCTAGTTGTCCTGGCGCTAACCCGAGTTGTCCTCACGCTAACCCTAGTTGTCCTGACGCTAAACCTAGTTGTCCTGACGCTAACCCTAGTTGTCCTGACGCTAACCCTAGTTGTCCTGACGCTAGCCCTAGTTGTCCTGACGCTAACCCTAGTTGTCCTGACGCTAACCCTAGTTGTAATGACGCTAACCCTAGTTGTCCTGACGCTAACCCTAGTTGTCCTGGCGCTAACCCTAATTGTCCTGGCGCTAACCCTAGTTGTCCTGGCGCTAACCCTAGTTGTCCTGGCGCTAACCCTAGTTGTCCTGGCGCTAACCCTAGTTGTCCTGGCGCTAACCCTAGTTGTAATGGCGCTAACCCTAGTTGTCCTGACTCTAACCCTAGTTGTCCTGACGCTAACCCTAGTTGTCCTGAAGCTAACCCTAGTTGTCCTGACGCTAACCCTAGTTGTCCTGGCGCTAACCCTAGTTGTCCTGGCGCTAATCCTAGTTGTCCTGACGCTAACCCTAGTTGTCCTGACGCTAACCCTAGTTGTCCTGACGCTAACCCTAGTTGTCCTGACGCTAACCCTAGTTGTAATGACGCTAAACCTAGTTGTCCTGACGCTAACCCTAGTTGTCCTGACGCTAACCCTAGTTGTCATGACGCTAACCCTAGTTCTCCTGACGCTAACCCTACTTAACCTGACGCTAACCCTAGTTGTCCTGACGCTAACCCTAGTTGTCCTGACGCTAACCCTAGTTGTCCTGACGCTAAACCTACTTGTCCTGACGCTAACCCTAGTTGTCCTGACGCTAACCCTAGTTGTCCTGAAGCTAACCCTAGTTGTCCTGACGCTAACCCTAGTTGTCCTGACGCTAAGCCTAGTTGTCCTGACGCTAACCCTACTTGTCCTGAGGCTAACCCTAGTTGTCCTGATGCTAACTCTAGTTGTCCTGACGCTAACCGTACTTGTCCTGACGCTAACCCTAGTTGTCCTGATGCTAACCCTAGTTGTCCTGACGCTAACCCTAGTTGTCCTGACGCTAACCCTAGTTGTCCTGACGCTAACCCTAGTTGTACTGACGCTAATCCTAGTTGTCCTGGCGCTAACCCGAGTTGTCCTCACGCTAACCCTAGTTGTCCTGACGCTAAACCTAGTTGTCCTGACGCTAACCCTAGTTGTCCTGACGCTAACCCTAGTTGTCCTGACGCTAGCCCTAGTTGTCCTGACGCTAACCCTAGTTGTCCTGACGCTAACCCTAGTTGTAATGACGCTAACCCTAGTTGTCCTGACGCTAACCCTAGTTGTCCTGACGCTAACCCTACTTGTCCTGACGCTAACCCTACTTGTCCTGACGCTAACCCTACTTGTCCTGACGCTAACCCTAGTTGTCCTGACGCTAACCCTACTTGTCCTGACGCTAACCCTACTTGTCCTGACGCTAACCCTAGTTGTTCTGACGCTAACCCTAGTTGTCCTGACGCTAACCCTACTTGTCCTGACGCTAACCCTAGTTGTCCTGACGCTAACCCTAGTTGTCCTGACGCTAACCCTAATTGTCCTGACGCTAACCCTAGTTGTCCTGTCGCTAACCCTAGTTGTTCTGACGCTAACCCTAGTTGTCCTGACGCTAACCCTAGTTGTCCTGGAGCTAACCCTAGTTGTCCTGGCGCTAACCCTAGTTGTCCTGGCGCTAACCCTAGTTGTCCTCTCGCTAACCCTAGTTGTCCTGGCGCTAACCCTAGTTGTCCTGGCGCTAACCCTAGTTGTCCTGGCGCTAACCCTAGTTGTCCTGGCGCTAACCCTAGTTGTCCTGGCGCTAACCCTAGTTGTCCTGGCGCTAACCCTAGTTGTCCTGGCGCTAACCCTAGTTGTCCTGGCGCTAACCCTAGTTGTCCTGGCTCTAACCCTAGTTGTCCTGACGCTAACCCTAGTTGTCCTGATGCTAACCCTACTTGTCCTGACGCTAACCCTAGTTGTCCTGACGCTAACCCTAGTTGTCCTGACTCTAACCCTAGTTGTCCTGACGCTAACATTACTTGTCCTGACGCTAACCCTACTTGTCCTGACGCTAACCCTACTTGTCCTGACGCTAACCCTACTTGTCCTGACGCTAACCCTAGTTGTCCTGACGCTAACCCTAGTTGTCCTGACGCTAACCCTAGTTGTCCTGACGCTAACACTAGTTGTCCTGACGCTAACCCTAGTTGTCCTGACTCTAACCCTAGTTGTCCTGACGCTAACCCTAGTTGTCCTGACTCTAACCCTAGTTGTCCTGACGCTAACATTACTTGTCCTGACGCTAACCCTACTTGTCCTGACGCTAACCCTACTTGTCCTGACGCTAACCCTACTTGTCCTGACGCTAACCCTACTTGTCCTGACGCTAACCCTAGTTGTCCTGACGCTAACCCTAGTTGTCCTGACGCTAACCCTAGTTGTCCTGACGCTAACACTAGTTGTCCTGACGCTAACCCTAGTTGTCCTGACTCTAACCCTAGTTGTCCTGACGCTAACCCTAGTTGTCCTGACGCTAACCCTAGTTGTCCTGATGCTAACCCTACTTGTCCTGCCGCTAACCCTAGTTGTCCTGACGCTAACCCTAGTTGTCCTGACGCTAACCCTACTTGTCCTGACGCTAACCCTACTTGTCCTGACGCTAACCCTACTTGTCCTGACGCTAACCCTAGTTGTCCTGACGCTAACCCTAGTTGTCCTGACGCTAACCCTACTTGTCCTGACGCTAACCCTAGTTGTCCTGACGCTAACCCTACTTGTCCTGACGCTAACCCTAGTTGTCCTGACGCTAACCCTAGTTGTCCTGACGCTAACCCTAGTTGTCCTGACGCTAACCCTAGTTGTCCTGATGCTAACCCTACTTGTCCTGACGCTAACCCTAGTTGTCCTGACGCTAACCCTACTTGTCCTGACGCTAACCCTACTTGTCCTGACGCTAACCCTAGTTGTCCTGACGCTAACCCTAGTTGTACTGACGCTAACCCTAGTTGTCCTGACGCTAACCCTAGTTGTCCTCATGCTAACCCTAGTTGTCCTGACGCTAACCCTAGTTGTCCTGACGCTAACCCTACTTGTCCTGACGCTAACCCTACTTGTCCTGACGCTAACTCTACTTGTCCTGACGCTAACCCTAGTTGTCCTGATGCTAACCCTAGTTGTCCTGACGCTAACCCTAGTTGTCCTGATGCTAACCCTACTTGTCCTGACGCTAACCCTAGTTGTCCTGACGCTAACCCTAGTTGTCCTGACGCTAACCCTTGTTGTCCTGACGCTAACCCTAGTTGTCCTGAAGCTAACCCTAGTTGTCCTGATGCTAACCCTAGTTGTCCTGACGCTAACCCTAGTTGTCCTGATGCTAACCCTACTTGTCCTGGCGCTAACCCTAGTTGTAATGGCGCTAACCCTAGTTGTCCTGACTCTAACCCTAGTTGTCCTGATGCTAACCCTAGTTGTCCTGAAGCTAACCCTAGTTGTCCTGACGCTAACCCTAGTTGTCCTGGCGCTAACCCTAGTTGTCCTGGCGCTAATCCTAGTTGTCCTGACGCTAACCCTAGTTGTCCTGACGCTAACCCTAGTTGTCCTGACGCTAACCCTAGTTGTCCTGACGCTAACCCTAGTTGTAATGACGCTAAACCTAGTTGTCCTGACGCTAACCCTAGTTGTCCTGACGCTAACCCTAGTTGTCATGACGCTAACCCTAGTTCTCCTGACGCTAACCCTACTTAACCTGACGCTAACCCTAGTTGTCCTGACGCTAACCCTAGTTTTCCTGACGCTAACCCTAGTTGTCCTGACGCTAACCCTAGTTGTCCTGACGCTAACCCTAGTTGTCCTGACGCTAAACCTACTTGTCCTGACGCTAACCCTAGTTGTCCTGACGCTAACCCTAGTTGTCCTGAAGCTAACCCTAGTTGTCCTGACGCTAACCCTAGTTGTCCTGACGCTAAGCCTAGTTGTCCTGACGCTAACCCTACTTGTCCTGAGGCTAACCCTAGTTGTCCTGATGCTAACTCTAGTTGTCCTGACGCTAACCGTACTTGTCCTGACGCTAACCCTAGTTGTCCTGATGCTAACCCTAGTTGTCCTGACGCTAACCCTAGTTGTCCTGACGCTAACCCTTGTTGTCCTGACGCTAACCCTAGTTGTACTGACGCTAATCCTAGTTGTCCTGGCGCTAACCCGAGTTGTCCTCACGCTAACCCTAGTTGTCCTGACGCTAAACCTAGTTGTCCTGACGCTAACCCTAGTTGTCCTGACGCTAACCCTAGTTGTCCTGACGCTAGCCCTAGTTGTCCTGACGCTAACCCTAGTTGTCCTGACGCTAACCCTAGTTGTAATGACGCTAACCCTAGTTGTCCTGACGCTAACCCTAGTTGTCCTGACGCTAACCCTACTTGTCCTGACGCTAACCCTACTTGTCCTGACGCTAACCCTACTTGTCCTGACGCTAACCCTAGTTGTCCTGACGCTAACCCTACTTGTCCTGACGCTAACCCTACTTGTCCTGACGCTAACCCTAGTTGTTCTGACGCTAAACCTAGTTGTCCTGACGCTAACCCTACTTGTCCTGACGCTAACCCTAGTTGTCCTGACGCTAACCCTAGTTGTCCTGACGCTAACCCTAATTGTCCTGACGCTAACCCTAGTTGTCCTGACGCTAACCCTAGTTGTTCTGACGCTAACCCTAGTTGTCCTGACGCTAACCCTAGTTGTCCTGGAGCTAACCCTAGTTGTCCTGGCGCTAACCCTAGTTGTCCTGGCGCTAACCCTAGTTGTCCTCTCGCTAACCCTAGTTGTCCTGGCGCTAACCCTAGTTGTCCTGGCACTAACCCTAGTTGTCCTGGCGCTAACCCTAGTTGTCCTGGCGCTAACCCTATTTGTCCTGGCGCTAACCCTAGTTGTCCTGGCGCTAACCCTAGTTGTCCTGGCGCTAACCCTAGTTGTCCTGGCGCTAACCCTAGTTGTCCTGGCGCTAACCCTAGTTGTAATGGCGCTAACCCTAGTTGTCCTGACTCTAACCCTAGTTGTCCTGACGCTAACCCTAGTTGTCCTGATGCTAACCCTACTTGTCCTGACGCTAACCTTAGTTGTCCTGACGCTAACCCTAGTTGTCCTGACTCTAACCCTAGTTGTCCTGACGCTAACATTACTTGTCCTGACGCTAACCCTACTTGTCCTGACGCTAACCCTACTTGTCCTGACGCTAACCCTACTTGTCCTGACGCTAACCCTAGTTGTCCTGACGCTAACCCTAGTTGTCCTGACGCTAACCCTAGTTGTCCTGACGCTAACACTAGTTGTCCTGACGCTAACCCTAGTTGTCCTGACTCTAACCCTAGTTGTCCTGACGCTAACCCTAGTTGTCCTGACGCTAACCCTAGTTGTCCTGATGCTAACCCTACTTGTCCTGCCGCTAACCCTAGTTGTCCTGACGCTAACCCTAGTTGTCCTGACGCTAACCCTACTTGTCCTGACGCTAACCCTACTTGTCCTGACGCTAACCCTACTTGTCCTGACGCTAACCCTAGTTGTCCTGACGCTAACCCTAGTTGTCCTGACGCTAACCCTACTTGTCCTGACGCTAACCCTAGTTGTCCTGACGCTAACCCTACTTGTCCTGACGCTAACCCTAGTTGTCCTGACGCTAACCCTAGTTGTCCTGACGCTAACCCTAGTTGTCCTGACGCTAACCCTAGTTGTCCTGATGCTAACCCTACTTGTCCTGACGCTAACCCTACTTGTCCTGACGCTAACCCTACTTGTCCTGACGCTAACCCTACTTGTCCTGACGCTAACCCTAGTTGTCCTGACGCTAACCCTAGTTGTACTGACGCTAACCCTAGTTGTCCTGACGCTAACCCTAGTTGTCCTCATGCTAACCCTAGTTGTCCTGACGCTAACCCTAGTTGTCCTGACGCTAACCCTACTTGTCCTGACGCTAACCCTACTTGTCCTGACGCTAACTCTACTTGTCCTGACGCTAACCCTAGTTGTCCTGATGCTAACCCTAGTTGTCCTGACGCTAACCCTAGTTGTCCTGATGCTAACCCTACTTGTCCTGACGCTAACCCTAGTTGTCCTGACGCTAACCCTAGTTGTCCTGACGCTAACCCTTGTTGTCCTGACGCTAACCCTAGTTGTCCTGACGCTATCCCTAGTTGTCCTGACGCTAACCCTAGTTGTCCTGACGCTAACATTACTTGTCCTGACGCTAACCCTACTTGTCCTGATGCTAACCCTACTTGTCCTGACGCTAACCCTACTTCTCCTGACGCTAACCCTAGTTGTCCTGGCGCTAACCCTAGTTGTCCTGGCGCTAACCCTAATTGTCCTGGCGCTAACCCTAGTTGTCCTGGCGCTAACCCTAGTTGTCCTGGCGCTAACCCTAGTTGTCCTGGCGCTAACCCTAGTTGTCCTGGTGCTAACCCTAGTTGTAATGGCGCTAACCCTAGTTGTCCTGACTCTAACCCTAGTTGTCCTGACGCTAACCCTAGTTGTCCTGATGCTAACCCTACTTGTCCTGACGCTAACCCTAGTTGTCCTGACGCTAACCCTAGTTGTCCTGACGCTAACCCTAGTTGTCCTGACGCTAACATTACTTGTCCTGACGCTAACCCTACTTGTCCTGACGCTAACCCTACTTGTCCTGACGCTAACCCTACTTGTCCTGATGCTAACCCTAGTTGTCCTGACGCTAACCCTAGTTGTCCTGACGCTAACCCTAGTTGTCCTGACGCTAACCCTAGTTGTCCTGACGTTAACCCTAGTTGTCCTGACGCTAACCCTAGTTGTCCTGACTCTAACCCTAGTTGTCCTGACGCTAACCCTAGTTGTCCTGACGCTAACCCTAGTTGTCCTGATGCTAACCCTACTTGTCCTGCCGCTAACCCTAGTTGTCCTGACGCTAACCCTACTTGTCCTGACGCTAACCCTACTTGTCCTGACGCTAACCCTACTTGTCCTGACGCTAACCCTAGTTGTCCTGACGCTAACCCTAGTTGTCCTGACGCTAACCCTACTTGTCCTGACGCTAACCCTACTTGTCCTGACGCTAACCCTAGTTGTCCTGACGCTAACCCTACTTGTCCTGACGCTAACCCTAGTTGTCCTGACGCTAACCCTAGTTGTCCTGACGCTAACCCTAGTTGTCCTGGCGCTAACCCTAGTTGTCCTCTCGCTAACCCTAGTTGTCCTGGCGCTAACCCTAGTTGTCCTGGCACTAACCCTAGTTGTCCTGGCGCTAACCCTAGTTGTCCTGGCGCTAACCCTATTTGTCCTGGCGCTAACCCTAGTTGTCCTGGCGCTAACCCTAGTTGTCCTGGCGCTAACCCTAGTTGTCCTGGCGCTAACCCTAGTTGTCCTGGCGCTAACCCTAGTTGTAATGGCGCTAACCCTAGTTGTCCTGACTCTAACCCTAGTTGTCCTGACGCTAACCCTAGTTGTCCTGATGCTAACCCTACTTGTCCTGACGCTAACCTTAGTTGTCCTGACGCTAACCCTAGTTGTCCTGACTCTAACCCTAGTTGTCCTGACGCTAACATTACTTGTCCTGACGCTAACCCTACTTGTCCTGACGCTAACCCTACTTGTCCTGACGCTAACCCTACTTGTCCTGACGCTAACCCTAGTTGTCCTGACGCTAACCCTAGTTGTCCTGACGCTAACCCTAGTTGTCCTGACGCTAACACTAGTTGTCCTGACGCTAACCCTAGTTGTCCTGACTCTAACCCTAGTTGTCCTGACGCTAACCCTAGTTGTCCTGACGCTAACCCTAGTTGTCCTGATGCTAACCCTACTTGTCCTGCCGCTAACCCTAGTTGTCCTGACGCTAACCCTAGTTGTCCTGACGCTAACCCTACTTGTCCTGACGCTAACCCTACTTGTCCTGACGCTAACCCTACTTGTCCTGACGCTAACCCTAGTTGTCCTGACGCTAACCCTAGTTGTCCTGACGCTAACCCTACTTGTCCTGACGCTAACCCTAGTTGTCCTGACGCTAACCCTACTTGTCCTGACGCTAACCCTAGTTGTCCTGACGCTAACCCTAGTTGTCCTGACGCTAACCCTAGTTGTCCTGACGCTAACCCTAGTTGTCCTGATGCTAACCCTACTTGTCCTGACGCTAACCCTAGTTGTCCTGACGCTAACCCTACTTGTCCTGACGCTAACCCTACTTGTCCTGACGCTAACCCTAGTTGTCCTGACGCTAACCCTAGTTGTACTGACGCTAACCCTAGTTGTCCTGACGCTAACCCTAGTTGTCCTCATGCTAACCCTAGTTGTCCTGACGCTAACCCTAGTTGTCCTGACGCTAACCCTACTTGTCCTGACGCTAACCCTACTTGTCCTGACGCTAACTCTACTTGTCCTGACGCTAACCCTAGTTGTCCTGATGCTAACCCTAGTTGTCCTGACGCTAACCCTAGTTGTCCTGATGCTAACCCTACTTGTCCTGACGCTAACCCTAGTTGTCCTGACGCTAACCCTAGTTGTCCTGACGCTAACCCTTGTTGTCCTGACGCTAACCCTAGTTGTCCTGACGCTATCCCTAGTTGTCCTGACGCTAACCCTAGTTGTCCTGACGCTAACATTACTTGTCCTGACGCTAACCCTACTTGTCCTGATGCTAACCCTACTTGTCCTGACGCTAACCCTACTTCTCCTGACGCTAACCCTAGTTGTCCTGGCGCTAACCCTAGTTGTCCTGGCGCTAACCCTAATTGTCCTGGCGCTAACCCTAGTTGTCCTGGCGCTAACCCTAGTTGTCCTGGCGCTAACCCTAGTTGTCCTGGCGCTAACCCTAGTTGTCCTGGTGCTAACCCTAGTTGTAATGGCGCTAACCCTAGTTGTCCTGACTCTAACCCTAGTTGTCCTGACGCTAACCCTAGTTGTCCTGATGCTAACCCTACTTGTCCTGACGCTAACCCTAGTTGTCCTGACGCTAACCCTAGTTGTCCTGACGCTAACCCTAGTTGTCCTGACGCTAACATTACTTGTCCTGACGCTAACCCTACTTGTCCTGACGCTAACCCTACTTGTCCTGACGCTAACCCTACTTGTCCTGATGCTAACCCTAGTTGTCCTGACGCTAACCCTAGTTGTCCTGACGCTAACCCTAGTTGTCCTGACGCTAACCCTAGTTGTCCTGACGCTAACCCTAGTTGTCCTGACGCTAACCCTAGTTGTCCTGACTCTAACCCTAGTTGTCCTGACGCTAACCCTAGTTGTCCTGACGCTAACCCTAGTTGTCCTGATGCTAACCCTACTTGTCCTGCCGCTAACCCTAGTTGTCCTGACGCTAACCCTACTTGTCCTGACGCTAACCCTACTTGTCCTGACGCTAACCCTACTTGTCCTGACGCTAACCCTAGTTGTCCTGACGCTAACCCTAGTTGTCCTGACGCTAACCCTACTTGTCCTGACGCTAACCCTACTTGTCCTGACGCTAACCCTAGTTGTCCTGACGCTAACCCTACTTGTCCTGACGCTAACCCTAGTTGTCCTGACGCTAACCCTAGTTGTCCTGACGCTAACCCTAGTTGTCCTGATGCTAACCCTACTTGTCCTGACGCTAACCCTAGTTGTCCTGACGCTAACCCTACTTGTCCTGACGCTAACCCTACTTGTCCTGACGCTAACCCTAGTTGTCCTGACGCTAACCCTAGTTGTACTGACGCTAACCCTAGTTGTCCTGACGCTAACCCTAGTTGTCCTCATGCTAACCCTAGTTGTCCTGACGCTAACCCTAGTTGTCCTGACGCTAACCCTACTTGTCCTGACGCTAACCCTACTTGTCCTGACGCTAACTCTACTTGTCCTGACGCTAACCCTAGTTGTCCTGATGCTAACCCTAGTTGTCCTGATGCTAACCCTACTTGTCCTGACGCTAACGCTAGTTGTCCTGACGCTAACCCTAGTTGTCCTGACGCTAACCCTTGTTGTCCTGACGCTAACCCTAGTTGTCCTGATGCTATCCCTAGTTGTCCTGACGCTAACCCTAGTTGTCCTGACGCTAACATTACTTGTCCTGACGCTAACCCTACTTGTCCTGACGCTAACCCTACTTGTCCTGACGCTAACCCTACTTGTCCTGATGCTAACCCTAGTTGTCGTGACGCTAACCCTAGTTGTCCTGACGCTAACCCTAGTTGCCCTGACGCTAACCCTAGTTGTCGTGACGCTAACCCTAGTTGTCCTGACGCTAACCCTAGTTGTCGTGACGCTAACCCTAGTTGTCGTGACGCTAACCCTAGTTGTCGTGACGCTAACCCTAGTTGTCCTGACGCTAACCCTAGTTGTCCTGACGCTAACCCTAGTTGTCGTGACGCTAACCCTAGTTATCCTGACGCTAACCCTAGTTGTCCTGACGCTAACCCTAGTTGTCCTGACGCTAACCCTAGTTGTCGTGACGCTAACCCTAGTTGTCCTGACGCTAACCCTAGTTGTCCTGACGCTAACCCTAGTTGTCCTGACGCTAACCCTAGTTGTCCTGACGCTAACCCTAGTTGTCCTGACGCTAACCCTAGTTGTCCTGACGCTAACCCTAGTTGTCCTGACGCTAACCCTAGTTGTCCTGACGGTAACCCTATTGTCCTGACGCTAACCCTATTGTCCTGACGCTAACCCTAGTTGTCCTGACGCTAACCCTAGTTGTCCTGACGCTAACCCTAGTTGTCCTGACGCTAACCCTAGTTGTCGTGACGCTAACCCTAGTTGTCCTGACGCTAACCCTAGTTGTCCTGACGCTAACCCTAGTTGTCCTGACGCTAACCCTAGTTGTCCTGACGCTAACCCTAGTTGTCCTGACGCTAACCCTAGTTATCCTGATGCTAACCCTAGTTGTCCTGACGCTAACCCTAGTTGTCCTGACGCTAACCCTAGTTGTCCTGACGCTAACCCTAGTTGTCGTGACGCTAACCCTAGTTGTCCTGACGCTAACCCTAGTTGTCCTGCTGCTAACCCTACTTGTCCTGACGCTAACCCTAGTTGTCCTGACGCTAACCCTAGTTGTCCTGATGCTAACCCTAGTTGTCCTGACGCTAACCCTAGTTGTCCTGACGCTAACCCTAGTTGTCCTGCTGCTAACCCTACTTGTCCTGACGCTAACCCTAGTTGTCCTGACGCTAACCCTAGTTGTCCTGACGCTAACCCTAGTTGTCCTGACGCTAACCCTAGTTGTCCTGACTCTAACCCTAGTTGTCCTGACTGTAACCCTAGTTGTCCTGGCGCTAACCCTAGTTGTCCTCTCGCTAACCCTAGTTGTCCTGGCGCTAACCCTAGTTGTCCTGGCACTAACCCTAGTTGTCCTGGCGCTAACCCTAGTTGTCCTGGCGCTAACCCTAATTATCCTGGCGCTAACCCTACTTGTCCTGACGCTAACCCTACTTGTCCTGATGCTAACCCTAGTTGACCTGACGCTAACCCTAGTTGTCCTGACGCTAACCCTAGTTGTCCTGACGCTAACCCTAGTTGTCCTGACGGTAACCCTAGTTGTCCTGACTCTAACCCTAGTTGTCCTGACGCTAACCCTAGTTGTCCTGATGCTAACCCTACTTGTCCTGACGCTAACCCTAGTTGTCCTGACGCTAACCCTAGTTGTCCTGACGCTAACCCTAGTTGTCCTGACGCTAACCCTAGTTGTCCTGACGCTAACCGTAGTTGTCCTGACGCTAACCCTAGTTGTCCTGACGCTAACCCTACTTGTCCTGACGCTAACCCTAGTTGTCCTGACGCTAACCCTAGTTGTCCTGACGCTAACCCTAGTTGTCGTGACGCTAACCCTAGTTGTCGTGACGCTAACCCTAGTTGCCCTGACGCTAACCCTAGTTGTCGTGACGCTAACCCTAGTTGTCCTGACGCTAACCCTAGTTGTCCTGACGCTAACCCTACTTGTCCTGACGCTAACCGTAGTTGTCCTGACGCTAACCCTAGTTGTCCTGACGCTAACCCTACTTGTCCTGACGCTAACCCTAGTTGTCCTGACGCTAACCCTAGTTGTCGTGACGCTAACCCTAGTTGTCCTGACGCTAACCCTAGTTGCCCTGACGCTAACCCTAGTTGTCGTGACGCTAACCCTAGTTGTCCTGACGCTAACCCTAGTTGTCCTGACGCTAACCCTAGTTGTCGTGACGCTAACCCTAGTTGTCGTGACGCTAACCCTAGTTGTCCTGATGCTAACCCTACTTGTCCTGACGCTAACCCTAGTTGTCCTGACGCTAACCCTTCTTGTCCTGACGCTAACCCTAGTTGTCCTGACGCTAACCCTAGTTGTCCTGATGCTAACCCTACTTGTCCTGACGCTAACCCTACTTGTCCTGACGCTAACCCTAGTTGTCCTGACGCTAACCCTAGTTGTCCTGACGCTAACCCTAGTTGTCCTGACGCTAACCCTAGTTGTCCTGACGCTAACACTACTTGTCCTGACGCTAACCCTACTTGTCCTGACGCTAATCTTAGTTGTCTTGACGCTAACCCTAGTTGTCCTGACGCTAACCCTACTTGTCCTGACGCTAACCCTACTTGTCCTGACGCTAACCCTAGTTGTCCTGAAGCTAACCCTAGTTGTCCTGACGCTAACCCTAGTTGTCCTGACGCTAAGCCTAGTTGGCCTGACGCTAACCCTACTTGTCCTGACGCTAACCCTACTTGTCCTGACGCTAACCCTAGTTGTCCTGATGCTAACCCTAGTTGTCCTGACGCTAACCCTAGTTGTCCTGATGCTAACCCTAGTTGTCCTGACGCTAACCCTACTTGTCCTGACGCTAACCCTACTTGTCCTGACGCTAACCCTTCTTGTCCTGACGCTAAACCTAGTTGTCCTGACGCTAACCCTAGTTGTCCTGACGCTAACCCTAGTTGTCCTGACGCTAACCCTAGTTGTCCTGACGCTAACCCTTCTTGTCCTGACGCTAACCCTAGTTGTCCTGACGCTAACCCTAGTTGTCCTGACGCTAACCCTAGTTGTCCTGACGCTTACCTTACTTGTCCTGACGCTAACCCTACTTGTCCTGACGCTAACCCTAGTTGTCCTGATGCTAACCCTAGTTGTCCTGAGGCTAACCCTAGTCGTCCTGACGCTAACGCTACTTGTCCTGACGCTAACCCTAGTTGTCCTGACGCTAACCCTAGTTGTCATGACGCTAACCCTAGTTGTCCTGATGCTAACTCTACTTGTTCTGACGCTAACCCTAGTTGTCCTGACGCTAACCCTAGTTGTCCTGACGCTAACCCTACTTGTCCTGACGCTAACCCTACTTGTCCTGACGCTAACCCTAGTTGTCCTGACGCTAACCCTAGTTGTCCTGACGCTAACCCTAGTTGTCGTGACGCTAACCCTAGATGTCCTGACGCTAACCCTAGTTGTCCTGACGCTAACCCTACTTGTCCTGACGCTAACCCTACTTGTCCTGACGCTAACCCTAGTTGTCCTGACGCTAACCCTAGTTGTCCTGACGCTAACCCTAGTTGTCCTGACGCTAACCCTAGTCGTCCTGACGCTAACCCTACTTGTCCTGACGCTAACCCTAGTTGTCCTGACGCTAACCCTAGTTGTCCTGACGCTAACCCTAGTTGTCCTGATGCTAACTCTACTTGTTCTGACGCTAACCCTAGTTGTCCTGACGCTAACCCTAGTTGTCCTGACGCTAACCCTACTTGTCCTGACGCTAACCCTAGTTGTCCTGACGCTAACCCTAGTTGTCCTGACGCTAACCCTAGTTGTCCTGACGCTAACCCTAGTTGTCCTGACGCTAACCCTACTTGTCCTGACGCTAACCCTAGTTGTCCTGACGCTAACCCTAGTTGTCGTGACGCTAACCCTAGTTGTCCTGACGCTAACCCTAGTTGCCCTGACGCTAACCCTAGTTGTCGTGACGCTAACCCTAGTTGTCCTGACGCTAACCCTAGTTGTCGTGACGCTAACCCTAGTTGTCGTGACGCTAACCCTAGTTGTCGTGACGCTAACCCTAGTTGTCCTGATGCTAACCCTACTTGTCCTGACGCTAACCCTAGTTGTCCTGACGCTAACCCTTCTTGTCCTGACGCTAACCCTAGTTGACCTGACGCTAACCCTAGTTGTCCTGACGCTAACCCTAGTTGTCCTGACGCTAACCCTAGTTGTCCTGATGCTAACCCTAGTTGTCCTGACGCTAACCCTAGTTGTCCTGACGCTAAATCTACTTGTCCTGACGCTAACCCTACTTGTCCTGACGCTAACCCTAGTTGTCCTGACGCTAACCCTAGTTGTCCTGACGCTAACCCTAGTTGTCCTGACGCTAACCCTAGTTGTCCTGACGCTAACCCTAGTTGTCCTGACGCTAACACTACTTGTCCTGACGCTAACCCTACTTGTCCTGACGCTAATCTTAGTTGTCTTGACGCTAACCCTAGTTGTCCTGACGCTAACCCTACTTGTCCTGACGCTAACCCTACTTGTCCTGACGCTAACCCTAGTTGTCCTGAAGCTAACCCTAGTTGTCCTGACGCTAACCCTAGTTGTCCTGACGCTAAGCCTAGTTGGCCTGACGCTAACCCTACTTGTCCTGACGCTAACCCTACTTGTCCTGACGCTAACCCTAGTTGTGCTGATGCTAACCCTAGTTGTCCTGACGCTAACCCTAGTTGTCCTGATGCTAACCCTAGTTGTCCTGACGCTAACCCTACTTGTCCTGACGCTAACCCTACTTGTCCTGACGCTAACCCTTCTTGTCCTGACGCTAAACCTAGTTGTCCTGACGCTAACCCTAGTTGTCCTGACGCTAACCCTAGTTGTCCTGACGCTAACCCTTCTTGTCCTGACGCTAACCCTAGTTGTCCTGACGCTAACCATAGTTGTCCTGACGCTAACCCTAGTTGTCCTGACGCTAACCTTACTTGTCCTGACGCTAACCCTACTTGTCCTGACGCTAACCCTAGTTGTCCTGATGCTAACCCTAGTTGTCCTGAGGCTAACCCTAGTCGTCCTGACGCTAACGCTACTTGTCCTGACGCTAACCCTAGTTGTCCTGACGCTAACCCTAGTTGTCATGACGCTAACCCTAGTTGTCCTGACGCTAACTCTACTTGTTCTGACGCTAACCCTAGTTGTCCTGACGCTAACCCTAGTTGTCCTGACGCTAACCCTACTTGTCCTGACGCTAACCCTACTTGTCCTGACGCTAACCCTAGTTGTCCTGACGCTAACCCTAGTTGTCCTGACGCTAACCCTAGTTGTCGTGACGCTAACCCTAGATGTCCTGACGCTAACCCTAGTTGTCCTGACGCTAACCCTACTTGTCCTGACGCTAAGCCTACTTGTCCTGACGCTAACCCTAGTTGTCCTGACGCTAACCCTAGTTGTCCTGACGCTAACCCTAGTTGTCCTGACGCTAACCCTAGTTGTCCTGACGCTAACCCTAGTCGTCCTGACGCTAACCCTACTTGTCCTGACGCTAACCCTAGTTGTCCTGACGCTAACCCTAGTTGTCCTGACGCTAACCCTAGTTGTCCTGATGCTAACTCTACTTGTTCTGACGCTAACCCTAGTTGTCCTGACGCTAACCCTAGTTGTCCTGACGCTAACCCTACTTGTCCTGACGCTAACCCTACTTGTCCTGACGCTAACCCTAGTTGTCCTGACGCTAACCCTAGTTGTCCTGACGCTAACCCTAGTTGTCCTGACGCTAACCCTAGTTGTCCTGACGCTAACCCTAGTTGTCCTGACGCTAACCCTACTTGTCCTGACGCTAACCCTAGTTGTCCTGACGCTAACCCTAGTTGTCCTGACGCTAACCCTAGTTGTCCTGACGCTAACCCTACTTGTCCTGACGCTAACCCTAGTTGTCCTGACGCTAACCCTTCTTGTCTTGACGCTAACCCTAGTTGACCTGACGCTAACCCTAGTTGTCCTGACGCTAACCCTAGTTGTCCTGATGCTAACCCTAGTTGTCCTGACGCTAACCCTAGTTGTCCTGACGCTAACACTACTTGTCCTGACGCTAACCCTACTTGTCCTGACGCTAATCTTAGTTGTCTTGACGCTAACCCTAGTTGTCCTGACGCTAACCCTACTTGTCCTGACGCTAACCCTACTTGTCCTGACGCTAACCCTAGTTGTCCTGAAGCTAACCCTAGTTGTCCTGACGCTAACCCTAGTTGTCCTGACGCTAAGCCTAGTTGTCCTGACGCTAAGCCTAGTTGTCCTGACGCTAACCCTACTTGTCCTGACGCTAACCCTACTTGTCCTGATGCTAACCCTAGTTGTCCTGATGCTAACCCTAGTTGTCCTGACGCTAACCCTAGTTGTCCTGATGCTAACCCTAGTTGTCCTGACGCTAACCCTACTTGTCCTGACGCTAACCCTACTTGTCCTGACGCTAACCCTACTTGTCCTGACGCTAAACCTAGTTGTCCTGACGCTAACCCTAGTTGTCCTGACGCTAACCCTAGTTGTCCTGACGCTAACCCTAGTTGTCCTGACGCTAACCCTTCTTGTCCTGACGGTAACCCTAGTTGTCCTGACGCTAACCCTAGTTGTCCTGACGCTAACCCTAGTTGTCCTGACGCTAACCCTAGTTGTCCTGACGCTAACCTTACTTGTCCTGACGCTAACCCTACTTGTCCTGACGCTAACCCTAGTTGTCCTGATGCTAACCCTAGTTGTCCTGACGCTAACCCTAGTCGTCCTGACGCTAACGCTACTTGTCCTGACGCTAACCCTAGTTGTCCTGACGCTAACCCTAGTTGTCCTGACGCTAACCCTAGTTGTCCTGACGCTAACCCTACTTGTCCTGACGCTAACCCTAGTTGTCCTGACGCTAACCCTAGTTGTCCTGACGCTAACCCTAGTTGTCCTGACGCTAACCCTACTTGTCCTGACGCTAACCCTAGTTGTCCTGACGCTAACCCTAGTTGTCCTGACGCTAACCCTACTTGTCCTGACGCTAACCCTAGTTGTCCTGACGCTAACCCTAGTTGTCCTGACGCTAACCCTAGTTGTAATGACGCTAAACCTAGTTGTCCTGACGCTAACCCTAGTTGTCCTGATGCTAACCCTAGTTGTCCTGACTCTAACCCTAGTTGTCCTGACGCTAACCCTAGTTGTCCTGACGCTAACCCTAGTTGTCCTGACGCTAACCCTAGTTGTAATGACGCTAAACCTAGTTGTCCTGACGCTAACCCTAGTTGTCCTGACGCTAACCCTAGTTGTCCTGACGCTAACCCTAGTTGTCCTGACGCTAACTCTAGTTGTCCTGACGCTAACCCTAGTTGTCCTGACGCTAACCCTAGTTGTCCTGACGCTAACCCTAGTTGTCCTGACGCTAACCCTACTTGTCCTGACGCTAACCCTACTTGTCCTGACGCTAACCCTAGTTGTCCTGACGCTAACCCTAGTTGTCCTGACGCTAACCCTAGTTGTCCTGATGCTAACCCTACTTGTCCTGACGCTAACCCTAGTTGTCCTGACGCTAACCCTAGTTGTCCTGACGCTAACCCTAGTTGTCCTGACACTAACCCTAGTTGTCCTGACTCTAACCCTTCTTGTCCTGACGCTAACCCTAGTTGTCCTGACTCTAACCCTAGTTGTCCTGACGCTAACCCTAGTTGTCCTGACGCTAACCCTAGTTGTCCTGACGCTAACCCTAGTTGTAATGACGCTAAACCTAGTTGTCCTGACGCTAACCCTAGTTTTCCTGACGCTAACCCTAGTTGTCCTGACGCTAACCCTAGTTGTCCTGACGCTAACCCTAGTTGTCCTGACGCTAACTCTAGTTGTCCTGACGCTAACCCTAGTTGTCCTGACGCTAACCCTAGTTGTCCTGATGCTAACCCTACTTGTCCTGACGCTAACCCTAGTTGTCCTGACGCTAACCCTAGTTGTCCTGACGCTAACCCTAGTTGTCCTGATGCTAACCCTAGTTGTCCTGACGCTAACCCTACTTGTCCTGACGCTAACCCTAGTTGTCCTGACGCTAACCCTACTTGTCCTGACGCTAACCCTAGTTCTCCTGACACTAACCCTAGTTGTCCTGACTCTAACCCTTCTTGTCCTGACGCTAAACCTAGTTGTCCTGACGCTAACCCTACTTGTCCTGACGCTAACCCTAGTTGTCCTGACGCTAACCCTAGTTGTCCTGACGGTAACCCTAGTTATCCTGACGCTAACCCTAGTTGTCCTGACGCTAACCCTAGTTGTCCTGACGCTAACCCTAGTTGTCCTGACGCTAACCTTACTTGTCCTGACGCTAACCCTACTTGTCCTGACGCTAACCCTAGTTGTCCTGATGCTAACCCTAGTTGTCCTGACGCTAACCCTAGTCGTCCTGACGCTAACGCTACTTGTCCTGACGCTAACCCTAGTTGTCCTGACGCTAACCCTAGTTGTCCTGACGCTAACCCTAGTTGTCCTGATGCTAACTCTACTTGTTCTGACGCTAACCCTAGTTGTCCTGACGCTAACCCTAGTTGTCCTGACGCTAACCCTACTTGTCCTGACGCTAACCCTACTTGTCCTGACGCTAACCCTAGTTGTCCTGACGCTAACCCTAGTTGTCCTGATGCTAACCCTAGTTGTCCTGACGCTAACCCTACTTGCCCTGACGCTAACCCTAGTTGTCCTGACGCTAACCCTAGTTGTCCTGACGCTAACCCTACTTGTCCTGACGCTAACCCTAGTTGTCCTGACGCTAACCCTTCTTGTCCTGACGCTAACCCTAGTTGTCCTGACGCTAACCCTAGTTGTCCTGACGCTAACCCTAGTTGTACTGATGCTAACCCTACTTGTCCTGACGCTAACCCTAGTTGTCCTGACGCTAACCCTAGTTGTCCTGACGCTAACCCTAGTTGTCCTGACGCTAACCCTACTTGTCCTGACGCTAACCCTACTTGTCCTGACGCTAACCCTAGTTGTCCTGATGCTAACCCTAGTTGTCCTGACGCTAACCTTAGTTGTCCTGACGCTAACCCTACTTGTCCTCACGCTAACCCTACTTGTCCTGACGCTAACCTTAGTTGTCCTGACGCTAACCCTAGTTGTCCTGACGCTAACCCTACTTGTCCTGACGCTAACCCTAGTTGTCCTGACGCTAACCCTAGTTGTCCTGAAGCTAACCCTAGTTGTCATGACGCTAACCCTAGTTGTCCTGACGCTAAGCCTAGTTGTCCTGACGCTAACCCTACTTGTAGTGACGCTAACCCTAGTTGTCCTGATGCTAACCCTAGTTGTCCTGACGCTAACCCTACTTGTCCTGACGCTAACCCTAGTTGTCCTGATGCTAACCCTAGTTGTCCTGACGCTAACCCTAGTTGTCCTGACGCTAACCCTACTTGTCCTGACGCTAACCCTACTTGTCCTGACGCTAACCCTACTTGTCCTGACGCTAACCCTAGTTGTCCTGACGCTAACCCTAGTTGTCCTGATGCTAACCCTAGTTGTCCTGATGCTAACCCTAGTTGTCCTGACGCTCACCCTAGCTGTCCTGACGCTAACCCTACTTGTCCTGACGCTAACCCTAGTTGTCCTGACGCTAACCCTAGTTGTCCTGACGCTAACCCTAGTTGTCCTGACGCTAACCCTAGTTGTAATGACGCTAAACCTAGTTGTCCTGACGCTAACCCTAGTTGTCCTGATGCTAACCCTAGTTGTCCTGACGCTAACCCTAGTTGTCCTGACGCTAACCCTAGTTGTCCTGACGCTAACTCTAGTTGTCCTGACGCTAACCCTAGTTGTCCTGACGCTAACCCTAGTTGTCCTGACGCTAACCCTAGTTGTCCTGACGCTAACCCTACTTGTCCTGACGCTAACCCTACTTGTCCTGACGCTAACCCTAGTTGTCCTGATGCTAACCCTAGTTGTCCTGACGCTAACCCTAGTTGTCCTGATGCTAACCCTACTTGTCCTGACGCTAACCCTAGTTGTCCTGACGCTAACCCTAGTTGTCCTGACGCTAACCCTAGTTGTCCTGACACTAACCCTAGTTGTCCTGACTCTAACCCTTCTAGTCCTGACGCTAACCCTAGTTGTCCTGACTCTAACCCTAGTTGTCCTGACGCTAACCCTAGTTGTCCTGACGCTAACCCTAGTTGTCCTGACGCTAACCCTAGTTGTAATGACGCTAAACCTAGTTGTCCTGACGCTAACCCTAGTTTTCCTGACGCTAACCCTAGTTGTCCTGACGCTAACCCTAGTTGTCCTGACGCTAACCCTAGTTGTCCTGACGCTAACCCTAGTTGTCCTGACGCTAACTCTATTTGTCCTGACGCTAACCCTAGTTGTCCTGACGCTAACCCTAGTTGTCCTGATGCTAACCCTACTTGTCCTGACGCTAACCCTAGTTGTCCTGACGCTAACCCTAGTTGTCCTGATGCTAACCCTAGTTGTCCTGACGCTAACCCTACTTGTCCTGACGCTAACCCTAGTTGTCCTGATGCTAACCCTAGTTGTCCTGACTCTAACCCTTCTTGTCCTGACGCTAAACCTAGTTGTCCTGACGCTAACCCTACTTGTCCTGACGCTAACCCTAGTTGTCCTGACGCTAACCCTAGTTGTCCTGACGCTAACCCTACTTGTCCTGACGCTAACCCTAGTTGTACTGACGCTAACCCTAGTTGTCCCGACGCTAACCCTAGTTGTCCTGATGCTAACCCTAGTTGTCCTGACGCTAACCCTAGTTGTCCTGACGCTAACCCTACTTGTCCTGACGCTAACCCTACTTATCCTGACGCTAACCCTACTTGTCCTGACGCTAACCCTACTTGTCCTGATGCTAACCCTATTTGTCCTGACGCTAACCCTAGTTGTCCTGACGCTAACCCTAGTTGTCCTGACGCTAACCCTAGTTGTCCTGACGCTAACCCTAGTTGTCCTGACGCTAACCCTACTTGTCCTGACTCTAACCCTAGTTGTCCTGACGCTAACCCTAGTTGTCCTGACGCTAACCCTAGTTGTCCTGACGCTAACCCTAGTTGTCCTGACGCTAACCCTAGTTGTCCTGACGCTAACCCTAGTTGTAATGACGCTAAACCTAGTTGTCCTGACGCTAACCCTAGTTGTCCTGACGCTAACCCTAGTTGTCCTGACGCTAACCCTAGTTGTCCTGACGCTAACCCTAGTTGTCCTGACGCTAACTCTAGTTGTCCTGACGCTAACCCTAGTTGTCCTGACGCTAACCCTAGTTGTCCTGACGCTAACCCTAGTTGTCCTGACGCTAACCCTACTTGTCCTGACGCTAACCCTACTTGTCCTGACGCTAACCCTAGTTGTCCTGATGCTAACCCTAGTTGTCCTGACGCTAACCCTAGTTGTCCTGATGCTAACCCTACTTGTCCTGACGCTAACCCTAGTTGTCCTGACGCTAACCCTAGTTGTCCTGACGCTAACCCTAGTTGTCCTGATGCTAACCCTAGTTGTCCTGACGCTAACCCTAGTTGTCCTGACGCTAACCCTAGTTGTCCTGATGCTAACCCTAGTTGTCCTGACGCTAACCCTACTTGTCCTGACGCTAACCCTAGTTGTCCTGACGCTAACCCTAGTTGTCCTGACGCTAACCCTAGTTGTCCTGACTCTAACCCTTCTTGTCCTGACGCTAACCCTAGTTGTCCTGACGCTAACCCTAGTTGTCCTGACGCTAACCCTAGTTGTCCTGACGCTAACCCTAGTTGTCCTGACGCTAACCCTAGTTGTAATGACGCTAAACCTAGTTGTCCTGACGCTAACCCTAGTTTTCCTGACGCTAACCCTAGTTGTCCTGACGCTAACCCTAGTTGTCCTGACGCTAACCCTAGTTGTCCTGACGCTAACTCTAGTTGTCCTGACGCTAACCCTAGTTGTCCTGACGCTAACCCTAGTTGTCCTGATGCTAACCCTACTTGTCCTGACGCTAACCCTAGTTGTCCTGACGCTAACCCTAGTTGTCCTGACGCTAACCCTAGTTGTCCTGATGCTAACCCTAGTTGTCCTGACGCTAACCCTACTTGTCCTGACGCTAACCCTAGTTGTCCTGACGCTAACCCTAGTTGTCCTGACGCTAACCCTACTTGTCCTGACGCTAACCCTAGTTGTCCTGACTCTAACCCTTCTTGTCCTGACGCTAACCCTAGTTGTCCTGACGCTAACCCTACTTGTCCTGACGCTAACCCTAGTTGTCCTGACGCTAACCCTAGTTGTCCTGACGCTAACCCTACTTGTCCTGACGCTAACCCTAGTTGTACTGACGCTAACCCTAGTTGTCCCGACGCTAACCCTAGTTGTCCTGATGCTAACCCTAGTTGTCCTGACGCTAACCCTAGTTGTCCTGACGCTAACCCTACTTGTCCTGACGCTAACCCTACTTATCCTGACGCTAACCCTACTTGTCCTGACGCTAACCCTACTTGTCCTGATGCTAACCCTATTTGTCCTGACGCTAACCCTAGTTGTCCTGACGCTAACCCTAGTTGTCCTGACGCTAACCCTAGTTGTCCTGACGCTAACCCTACTTGTCCTGACTCTAACCCTAGTTGTCCTGACGCTAACCCTAGTTGTCCTGACGCTAACCCTACTTGTCCTGACGCTAACCCTAGTTGTCCTGACGCTAACTTTAGTTGTCCTGACGCTAACCCTAGTTGTCCTGACGCTAACCCTATTTTCCTGACGCTAACCCTAGTTGTCCTGACGCTAACCCTAGTTGTCCTGACGCTAACCCTAGTTGTCCTGATGCTAACCCTACTTGTCCTGACGCTAACCCTAGTTGTCCTGACGCTAACCCTAGTTGTCCTGACGCTAACCCTTCTTGTCCTGACGCTAACCCTAGTTGTCCTGACGCTAACCCTAGTTGTCCTGACGCTAACCCTAGTTGTCCTGACGCTAACCCTAGTTGTCCTGACGCTAACCCTAGTTGTCCTGACGCTAACCCTACTTGTCCTGACGCTAACCCTAGTTGTCCTGACGCTAACCGTAGTTGTCCTGACGCTAACCCTTCTTGTCCTGACGCTAACCCTAATTGTCCTGACGCTAACCCTAGTTGTCCTGACGCTAACCCTAGTTGTCCTGACTCTAACCCTAGTTGTCCTGACGCTAACCCTAGTTGTCCTGACGCTAACCCTAGTTGTCCTGACGCTAACCCTAGTTATCCTGACGCTAACCCTAGTTGTCCTGATGGTAACCCTAGTTGTCCTGACCCTAACCCTAGTTGTCCTGACGCTAACCCTAGTTGTCCTGACGCTAACCCTAGTTATCCTGACGCTAACCCTAGTTGTCCTGATGGTAACCCTAGTTGTCCTGACCCTAACTCTAGTTGTCCTGACGCTAACCCTAGTTGTCCTGACTTTAACCCTAGTTGTCCTGACGCTAACCCTAGTTGTCCTGACGCTAACCCTAGTTGTCCTGACGCTAACCCTAGTTGTCCTGACGCTAACCCTAGTCGTCCTGACGCTAACCCTACTTGTCCTGACGCTAACCCTAGTTGTCCTGACGCTAACCCTAGTTGTCCTGACGCTAACCCTAGTTGTCCTGATGCTAACTCTACTTGTTCTGACGCTAACCCTAGTTGTCCTGACGCTAACCCTAGTTGTCCTGACGCTAACCCTACTTGTCCTGACGCTAACCCTAGTTGTCCTGACGCTAACCCTAGTTGTCCTGACGCTAACCCTACTTGTCCTGACGCTAACCCTAGTTGTCCTGACGCTAACCCTAGTTGTCCTGACGCTAACCCTAGTTGTCCTGACGCTAACCCTAGTTGTCCTGACGCTAACCCTACTTGTCCTGACGCTAACCCTAGTTGTCCTGACGCTAACCCTTCTTGTCCTGACGCTAACCCTAGTTGACCTGACGCTAACCCTAGTTGTCCTGACGCTAACCCTAGTTGTCCTGATGCTAACCCTACTTGTCCTGACGCTAACCCTACTTGTCATGACGCTAACCCTAGTTGTCCTGACGCTAACCCTAGTTGTCCTGACGCTAACCCTAGTTGTCCTGACGCTAACCCTAGTTGTCCTGACGCTAACCCTAGTTGTCCTGACGCTAACACTACTTGTCCTGACGCTAACCCTACTTGTCCTGACGCTAACCTTAGTTGTCCTGACGCTAACCCTAGTTGTCCTGACGCTAACCCTACTTGTCCTGACGCTAACCCTACTTGTCCTGACGCTAACCCTAGTTGTCCTGAAGCTAACCCTAGTTGTCCTGACGCTAACCCTAGTTGTCCTGACGCTAAGCCTAGTTGTACTGACGCTAACCCTACTTGTCCTGACGCTAACCCTAGTTGTCCTGATGCTAACCCTAGTTGTCCTGACGCTAACCCTACTTGTCCTGACGCTAACCCTAGTTGTCCTGATGCTAACCCTAGTTGTCCTGACGCTAACCCTAGTTGTCCTGACGCTAACCCTAGTTGTCCTGACGCTAACCCTACTTGTCCTGACGCTAACCCTAGTTGTCCTGACGCTAACCCTAGTTGTCCTGACGCTAACCCTACTTGTCCTGACGCTAACCCTACTTGTCCTGACGCTAACCCTACTTGTCCTGACGCTAACCCTACTTGTCCTGACGCTAAACCTAGTTGTCCTGACGCTAACCCTAGTTGTCCTGACGCTAACCCTAGTTGTCCTGACGCTAACCCTAGTTGTCCTGACGCTAACCCTTCTTGTCCTGACTCTAACCCTAGTTGTCCTGACGCTAACCCTAGTTGTCCTGACGCTAACCCTAGTTGTCCTGACGCTAACCCTACTTGTCCTGACGCTAACCCTACTTGTCCTGACGCTAACCCTAGTTGTCCTGACGCTAACCCTAGTTGTCCTGACGCTAACCCTAGTCGTCCTGACGCTAACCCTACTTGTCCTGACGCTAACCCTAGTTGTCCTGACGCTAACCCTAGTTGTCCTGACGCTAACCCTAGTTGTCCTGATGCTAACTCTACTTGTTCTGACGCTAACCCTAGTTGTCCTGACGCTAACCCTAGTTGTCCTGACGCTAACCCTACTTGTCCTGATGCTAACCCTAGTTGTCCTGACGCTAACCCTAGTTGTCCTGACGCTAACCCTACTTGTCCTGACGCTAACCCTACTTGTCCTGACGCTAACCCTAGTTGTCCTGACGCTATCCCTTCTTGTCCTGACGCTAACCCTAGTTGTCCTGACGCTAACCCTAGTTGTCCTGACGCTAACCCTAGTTGTCCTGATGCTAACCCTACTTGTCCTGACGCTAACCCTAGTTGTCCTGACGCTAACCCTAGTTGTCCTGACGCTAACCCTAGTTGTCCTGACGCTAACCCTACTTGTCCTGATGCTAACCCTACTTGTCCTGACGCTAACCCTAGTTGTCCTGATGCTAACCCTAGTTGTCCTGACGCTAACCTTAGTTGTCCTGACGCTAACCCTACTTGTCCTGACGCTTACCCTACTTGTCCTGATGCTAACCTTAGTTGTCCTGACGCTAACCCTAGTTGTCCTGACGCTAACCCTACTTGTCCTGACGCTAACCCTACTTGTCCTGACGCTAACCCTAGTTGTCCTGAAGCTAACCCTAGTTGTCCTGACGCTAACCCTAGTTGTCCTGACGCTAAGCCTAGTTGTCCTGACGCTAACCCTACTTGTCCTGACGCTAACCCTAGTTGTCCTGATGCTAACCCTAGTTGTCCTGACGCTAACCCTACTTGTCCTGACGCTAACCCTAGTTGTCCTGATGCTAACCCTAGTTGTCCTGACGCTAACCCTAGTTGTCCTGATGCTAACCCTAGTTGTCCTGACGCTAACCCTACTTGTCCTGACGCTAACCCTAGTTGTCCTGACGCTAACCCTACTTGTCCTGATGCTAACCCTAGTTGTCCTGACGCTAACCCTAGTTGTGCTGACGCTAACCCTAGATGTCCTGACGCTAACCCTACTTGTCCTGACGCTAACCCTAGTTGTCCTGACGCTATCCCTTCTTGTCCTGACGCTAACCCTAGTTGTCCTGACGCTAACCCTAGTTGTCCTGACGCTAACCCTAGTTGTCCTGATGCTAACCCTACTTGTCCTGACGCTAACCCTAGTTGTCCTGACGCTAACCCTAGTTGTCCTGACGCTAACCCTAGTTGTCCTGACGCTAACCCTACTTGTCCTGATGCTAACCCTACTTGTCCTGACGCTAACCCTAGTTGTCCTGATGCTAACCCTAGTTGTCCTGACGCTAACCTTAGTTGTCCTGACGCTAACCCTACTTGTCCTGACGCTTACCCTACTTGTCCTGATGCTAACCTTAGTTGTCCTGACGCTAACCCTAGTTGTCCTGACGCTAACCCTACTTGTCCTGACGCTAACCCTACTTGTCCTGACGCTAACCCTAGTTGTCCTGAAGCTAACCCTAGTTGTCCTGACGCTAACCCTAGTTGTCCTGACGCTAAGCCTAGTTGTCCTGACGCTAACCCTACTTGTCCTGACGCTAACCCTAGTTGTCCTGATGCTAACCCTAGTTGTCCTGACGCTAACCCTACTTGTCCTGACGCTAACCCTAGTTGTCCTGATGCTAACCCTAGTTGTCCTGACGCTAACCCTAGTTGTCCTGAGGCTATCCCTAGTTGTCCTGACGCTAACCCTACTTGTCCTGACGCTAACCCTACTTGTCCTGACGCTAACCCTAGTTGTCCTGACGCTAACCCTAGTTGTCCTGATGCTAACCCTAGTTGTCCTGACGCTAACCCTACTTGTCCTGACGCTAACCCTACTTGTCCTGACGCTAACCCTACTTGTCCTGACGCTAACCCTACTTGTCCTGACGCTAACCCTACTTGTCCTGACGCTAACCCTAGTTGTCCTGACGCTAACCCTAGTTGTAATGACGCTAAACCTAGTTGTCCTGACGCTAACCCTAGTTGTCCTGACGCTAACCCTAGTTGTCCTGACGCTAACCCTAGTTGTCCTGACGCTAACCCTAGTTGTCCTGACGCTAACTCTAGTTGTCCTGACGCTAACCCTAGTTGTCCTGACGCTAACCCTAGTTGTCCTGACGCTAACCCTACTTGTCCTGACGCTACCCCTACTTGTCCTGACGTTAACCCTAGTTGTCCTGATGCTAACCCTAGTTGTCCTGACGCTAACCCTAGTTGTCCTGATGCTAACCCTACTTGTCCTGACGCTAACCCTAGTTGTCCTGACGCTAACCCTAGTTGTCCTGACGCTAACCCTAGTTGTCCTGATGCTAACCCTAGTTGTCCTGACGCTAACCCTACTTGTCCTGACGCTAACCCTAGTTGTCCTGACGCTAACCCTACTTGTCCTGACGCTAACCCTAGTTGTCCTGACGCTAACCCTAGTTGTCCTGACGCTAACCCTAGTTGTCCTGACTCTAACCCTTCTTGTCCTGACGCTAACCCTAGTTGTCCTGATGCTAACCCTACTTGTCCTGACGCTAACCCTAGTTGTCCTGACGCTAACCCTAGTTGTCCTGACGCTAACCCTACTTGTCCTGACGCTAACCCTACTTGTCCTGACGCTAACCCTAGTTGTACTGATGCTAACCCTAGTTGTCCCGACGCTAACCCTAGTTGTCCTGATGCTAACCCTAGTTGTCCTGACGCTAACCCTAGTTGTCCTGACGCTAACCCTAGTTGTCCTGACGCTAACCCTACTTGTCCTGACGCTAACCCTACTTGTCCTGACGCTAACCCTACTTGTCCTGACGCTAACCCTACTTGTCCTGACGCTAACCCTACTTGTCCTGATGCTAACCCTATTTGTCCTGACGCTAACCCTAGTTGTCCTGACCCTAACCCCAGTTGTCCTGACGCTAACCCTAGTTGTCCTGATGCTAACCCTAGTTGTCCTGACGCTAACCCTAGTTGTCCTGACGCTAACCCTAGTTGTCCTGACGCTAACCCTACTTGTCCTGACGCTAACCCTACTTGTCCTGACGCTAACCCTACTTGTCCTGACGCTAACCGTACTTGTCCTGACGCTAACCCTACTTGTCCTGACGCTAACCCTACTTGTCCTGACGCTAACCCTAGTTGTCCTGACGCTAACCCTAGTTGTCCTGACGCTAACCCTAGTTGTTCTGATGCTAACCCTAGTTGTCCTGACGCTAACCCTACTTGTCCTGACGCTAACCCTACTTGTCCTGACGCTAACCCTACTTGTCCTGATGCTAACCCTCGTTGTCCTGACGCTAACCCTAGTTGTCCTGACGCTAACCCTAGTTGTAATGACGCTAACCCTAGTTGTAATGACGCTAAACCTAGTTGTTCTGACGCTAACCCTAGGTATCCTGACGCTAACCCTAGTTGTCCTAACGGTAACCCTAGTTGTCCTGACGCTAACCCTAGTTGTCCTGACGCTAACCCTAGTTGTCCTGACGCTAACCCTAGTTGTCCTGACGCTAACCCTAGTTGCCCTGATGCTAACTCTAGTTGTCCTGACGCTAACCCTAGTTGTCCTGACTTTAAACCTAGTTCTCCTGACGCTAACCCTAGTTGTCCTGACGCTAACCCTAGTTGTCCTGACGCTAACCCTACTTGTCCTGACGCTAACCCTACTTGTCCTGACGCTAACCCTAGTTGTCCTGACGCTAACCCTAGTTGTCCTGACGCTAACCCTAGTTGTCCTGATGCTAACCCTACTTGTCCTGACGCTAACCCTAGTTGTCCTGACACTAACATTAGTTGTCCTGACGCTAACCCTACTTGTCCTGACGCTAACCCTAGTTGTCCTGACGCTAACCCTAGTTGTCCTGACGCTAACCCTACTTGTCCTGACGCTAACCCTAGTTGTCCTGACTCTAACCCTACTTGTCCTGACGCTAACCCTAGTTGTCCTGACGCTAACCCTAGTTGTCCTGACGCTAACCCTAGTTGTCCTGACGCTAACCCTTCTTGTCCTGACGCTAACCCTAGTTGTCCTGACGATAACCCTAGTTGTCCTGATGCTAACCCTAGTTGTCCTGACGCCAACCCTACTTGTCCTGACGCTAACCCTAGTTGTCCTGACGCTAACTTTAGTTGTCCTGACGCTAACCCTACTTGTTCTGACGCTAACCCTAGTTGTCCTGACGCTAACCCTAGTTGTCCTGACGCTAACCCTAGTTGTCCTGACGCTAACCCTAGTTGTCCTGATGTTAACCCTACTTGTCCTGACGCTAACCCTACTTGTCCTGACGCTAACCCTACTTGTCCTGACGCTAACCCTAGTTGTCCTGACGCTAACCCTAGTTGTCCTGATGCTAACCCTAGTTGTCCTGACGCTAACCCTAGTTGTCCTGACGCTAACCCTTCTTGTCCTGACGCTAACCCTAGTTGTCCTGACGCTAACCCTAGTTGTCCTGACACTAACCCTACTTGTCCTGACGCTAACCCTAGTTGTCCTGACGCTAACCCTACTTGTTCTGACGCTAACCCTAGTTGTCCTGACGCTAACCCTAGTTGTCCTGACGCTAACCCTAGTTGTCCTGACGCTAACCCTTCTTGTCCTGACGCTAACCCTAATTGTCCTGACTCCAACCCTAGTTGTCCTGACGCTAACCCTAGTTGTCCTGACGCTAACCCTAGTTGTCCTGACGCTAACCCTACTTGTCCTGACGCTAACCCTAGTTGTCCTGACGCTAACCCTAGTTGTACTGACGCTAACCCTAGTTGTCCTGACGCTAACCCTAGTTGTCCTCATGCTAACCCTAGTTGTCCTGATGCTAACCCTAGTTGTCCTGACGCTAACCCTACTTGTCCTGACGCTAACCCTACTTGTCCTGACGCTAACTCTACTTGTCCTTACGCTAACCCTAGTTGTCCTGACGCTAACCCTGGTTGTCCTGACGCTAACCCTAGTTGTCCTGATGCTAACCCTACTTGTCCTGACGCTAACCCTAGTTGTCCTGACGCTAAACCTAGTTGTCCTGACGCTAACCCTAGTTGTCCTGACGCTAACCCTTGTTGTCCTGACGCTAACCCTAGTTGTCCTGATGCTATCCCTAGTTGTCCTGACGCTAACCCTAGTTGTCCTGCCGCTAACATTACTTGTCCTGACGCTAACCCTACTTGTCCTGACGCTAACCCTACTTGTCCTGACGCTAACCCTAGTTGTCCTGACGCTAACCCTAGTTGTCCTGACGCTAACCCTAGTTGTCCTGACGCTAACCCTAGTTGTCCTGACTCTAACCCTAGTTGTCCTGACGCTAACCCTAGTTGTCCTGATGCTAACCCTACTTGTCCTGACGCTAACCCTAGTTGTCCTGACGCTAACCCTAGTTGTCCTGACGCTAACCCTTGTTGTCCTGACGCTAACCCTACTTGTCCTGACGCTAACCGTAGTTGTCCTGACGCTAACCCTAGTTATCCTGACGCTAACCCTACTTGTCCTGACGCTAACCCTAGTTGTCCTGACGCTAACCCTAGTTGTCCTGACGCTAACCCTAGTTGTCGTGACGCTAACCCTAGTTGTCCTGACGCTAACCCTAGTTGCCCTGACGCTAACCCTAGTTGTCGTGACGCTAACCCTAGTTGTCCTGACGCTAACCCTAGTTGTCGTGACGCTAACCCTAGTTGTCGTGACGCTAACCCTAGTTGTCGTGACGCTAACCCTAGTTGTCCTGATGCTAACCCTAGTTGTCCTGACGCTAACCCTAGTTGTCGTGACGCTAACCCTAGTTGTCCTGACGCTAACCCTAGTTGTCCTGACGCTAACCCTAGTTGTCCTGACGCTAACCCTAGTTGTCCTGACGCTAACCCTAGTTGTCGTGACGCTAACCCTAGTTGTCGTGACGCTAACCCTAGTTGTCCTGACGCTAACCCTAGTTGTCCTGACGCTAACCCTAGTTGTCCTGACGCTAACCCTAGATGTCCTGACGCTAACCCTAGTTGTCCTGACGCTAACCCTAGTTGTCCTGATGCTAACCCTAGTTGTCCTGACGGTAACCCTATTGTCCTGACGCTAACCCTAGTTGTCCTGACGCTAACCCTAGTTGTCCTGACGCTAACCCTAGTTGTCCTGACGCTAACCCTAGTTGTCGTGACGCTAACCCTAGTTGTCGTGACGCTAACCCTAGTTGTCCTGATGCTAACCCTAGTTGTCCTGACGCTAACCCTAGTTGTCGTGACGCTAACCCTAGTTGTCCTGACGCTAACCCTAGTTGTCCTGACGCTAACCCTAGTTGTCCTGACGCTAACCCTAGTTGTCGTGACGCTAACCCTAGTTGTCCTGACGCTAACCCTAGTTGTCCTGACGCTAACCCTAGTTGTCCTGACGCTAACCCTAGTTGTCCTGATGCTAACCCTAGTTGTCCTGACGCTAACCCTAGTTGTCCTGACGCTAACCCTAGTTGTCCTGACGCTAACCCTAGTTGTCGTGACGCTAACCCTAGTTGTCCTGACGCTAACCCTAGTTGTCCTGCTGCTAACCCTACTTGTCCTGACGCTAACCCTAGTTGTCCTGACGCTAACCCTAGTTGTCCTGACGCTAACCCTAGTTGTCCTGACGCTAACCCTAGTTGTCCTGACTCTAACCCTAGTTGTCCTGACGCTAACCCTAGTTGTCCTGACGCTAACCCTAGTTGTTCGGACGCTAACCCTAGTTGTCCTGACGCTAACCCTAGTTGTCCTGACGCTAACCCTAGTTGTTCTGACGCTAACCCTAGTTGTCCTGGCGCTAAAACTAGTTGTCCTGGCGATAACCCTAGTTGTCCTGGCGCTAACCCTAGTTGTCCTGGCGCTAACCCTAGTTGACCTGGCGCTAATCATAGTTGTCCTGGCGCTAACCCTAATTGTCCTGGCGCTAACCCTAGTTGTCCTGGCGCTAACCCTAGTTGTCCTGGCGCTAACCCTAGTTGTCCTGGCGCTAATCCTAGTTGTCCTGACGCTAACCCTAGTTGTCCTGACGCTAACCCTAGTTGTCCTAACGCTAACCCTAGTTGTCCTGACGCTAACCCTAGTTGTAATGACGCTAAACCTAGTTGTCCTGACGCTAACCCTAGTTGTCCTGACGCTAACCCTACTTGTCCTGACGCTAACCCTAGTTGTCTTGACGCTAACCCTAGTTGTCCTGACGCTAACCCTAGTTGTCCTGAAGCTAACCCTAGTTGTCCTGACGCTAACCCTAGTTGTCCTGACGCTAACCCTAGTTGTCCTGACGCTAACCCTAGTTGTCCTGACGCTAACCCTAGTTGTCGTGACGCTAACCCTAGTTGTCCTGACGCTAAACCTAGTTGTCCTGACGCTAACCCTAGTTGTCCTGATGCTAACCCTAGTTGTCCTGACGCTAACCCTAGTTGTCCTGACGCTAACCCTAGTTGTCCTGACGCTAACCCTAGTTGTCGTGACGCTAACCCTAGTTGTCCTGACGCTAACCCTACTTGTCCTGACGCTAACCCTAGTTGTCCTGACGCTAACCCTAGTTGTCCTGACGCTAACCCTAGTTGTCCTGACGCTAACCCTAGTTGTCCTGACTCTAACCCTAGTTGTCCTGACGCTAACCCTAGTTGTCCTGACGCTAACCCTAGTTGTTCGGACGCTAACCCTAGTTGTCCTGACGCTAACCCTAGTTGTTCTGACGCTAACCCTAGTTGTCCTGGCGCTAAAACTAGTTGTCCTGGCGATAACACTAGTTGTCCTGGCGCTAACCCTAGTTGTCCTGGCGCTAACCCTAGTTGTCCTGGCGCTAATCCTAGTTGTCCTGGCGCTAACCCTAATTGTCCTGGCGCTAACCCTAGTTGTCCTGGCGCTAACCCTAGTTGTCCTGGCGCTAACCCTAGTTGTCCTGGCGCTAATCCTAGTTGTCCTGACGCTAACCCTAGTTGTCCTGACGCTAACCCTACTTGTCCTGACGCTAACCCTAGTTGTCCTGACGCTAACCCTAGTTGTCCTGACGCTAACCCTAGTTGTCCTGAAGCTAACCCTAGTTGTCCTGACGCTAACCCTAGTTGTCCTGGCGCTAACCCTAGTTGTCCTGGCGCTAATCCTAGTTGTCCTGACGCTAACCCTAGTTGTCCTGACGCTAACCCTAGTTGTCCTGACGCTAACCCTAGTTGTCCTGACGCTAACCCTAGTTGTCCTGACGCTAAACCTAGTTGTCCTGACGCTAACCCTAGTTGTCCTGACGCTAACCCTAGTTGTCATGACGCTAACCCTAGTTGTCCTGACGCTAACCCTACTTAACCTGACGCTAACCCTAGTTGTCCTGACGCTAACCCTAGTTTTCCTGACGCTAAAGCTAGTTGTCCTGACGCTAACCCTAGTTGTCCTGACGCTAACCCTAGTTGTCCTGACGCTAAACCTACTTGTCCTGACGCTAACCCTAGTTGTCCTGACGCTAACCCTAGTTGTCCTGAAGCTAACCCTAGTTGTCCTGACGCTAACCCTAGTTGTCCTGATGCTAAGCCTAGTTGTCCTGACGCTAACCCTACTTGTCCTGAGGCTAACCCTAGTTGTCCTGATGCTAACTCTAGTTGTCCTGACGCTAACCGTACTTGTCCTGACGCTAACCCTAGTTGTCCTGATGCTAACCCTAGTTGTCCTGACGCTAACCCTAGTTGTCCTGACGCTAACCCTAGTTGTCCTGACGCTAACCCTAGTTGTACTGACGCTAATCCTAGTTGTCCTGGCGCTAACCCGAGTTGTCCTCACGCTAACCCTACTTGTCCTGACGCTAAACCTAGTTGTCCTGACGCTAACCCTAGTTGTCCTGACGCTAACCCTAGTTGTCCTGACGCTAGCCCTAGTTGTCCTGACGCTAACCCTAGTTGTCCTGACGCTAACCCTAGTTGTAATGACGCTAACCCTAGTTGTCCTGACGCTAACCCTAGTTGTCCTGACGCTAACCCTAGTTGTCCTGACGCTAACCCTACTTGTCCTGACGCTAACCCTACTTGTCCTGACGCTAACCCTAGTTGTCCTGACGCTAACCCTACTTGTCCTGACGCTAACCCTAGTTGTTCTGACGCTAACCCTAGTTGTCCTGACGCTAACCCTACTTGTCCTGACGCTAACCCTAGTTGTCCTGACGCTAACCCTAGTTGTCCTGACGCTAACCCTAGTTGTCCTGACGCTAACCCTAGTTGTCCTGACGCTAACCCTAATTGTCCTGACGCTAACCCTAGTTGTCCTGATGCTAACCCTAGTTGTTCTGACGCTAACCCTAGTTGTCCTGACGCTAACCCTAGTTGTCCTGGAGCTAACCCTAGTTGTCCTGGCGCTAACCCTAGTTGTCCTGGCGCTAACCCTAGTTGTCCTCTCGCTAACCCTAGTTGTCCTGGCGCTAACCCTAGTTGTCCTGGCACTAACCCTAGTTGTCCTGGCGCTAACCCTAGTTGTCCTGGCGCTAACCCTAATTGTCCTGGCGCTAACCCTAGTTGTCCTGGCGCTAACCCTAGTTGTCCTGGCGCTAACCCTAGTTGTCCTGGCGCTAACCCTAGTTGTCCTGGCGCTAACCCTAGTTGTAATGGCGCTAACCCTAGTTGTCCTGACTCTAACCCTAGTTGTCCTGACGCTAACCCTAGTTGTCCTGAAGCTAACCCTAGTTGTCCTGACGCTAACCCTAGTTGTCCTGGCGCTAACCCTAGTTGTCCTGGCGCTAATCCTAGTTGTCCTGACGCTAACCCTAGTTGTCCTGACGCTAACACTAGTTGTCCTGACGCTAACCCTAGTTGTCCTGACGCTAACCCTAGTTGTAATGACGCTAAACCTAGTTGTCCTGACGCTAACCCTAGTTGTCCTGACGCTAACCCTAGTTGTCATGACGCTAACCCTAGTTGTCCTGACGCTAACCCTAGTTGTAATGACGCTAAACCTAGTTGTCCTGACGCTAACCCTAGTTGTCCTGACGCTAACCCTACTTGTCCTGACGCTAACCCTAGTTGTCCTGACGCTAACCCTAGTTGTCCTGACGCTAACCCTAGTTGTCCTGAAGCTAACCCTAGTTGTCCTGATGCTAACCCTAGTTGTCCTGGCGCTAACCCTAGTTGTCCTGGCGCTAATCCTAGTTGTCCTGACGCTAACCCTAGTTGTCCTGACGCTAACCCTAGTTGTCCTGACGCTAACCCTAGTTGTCCTGACGCTAACCCTAGTTGTAATGACGCTAAACCTAGTTGTCCTGACGCTAACCCTAGTTGTCCTGACGCTAACCCTAGTTGTCATGACGCTAACCCTAGTTGTCCTGACGCTAACCCTACTTAACCTGACGCTAACCCTAGTTGTCCTGACGCTAACCCTAGTTTTCCTGACGCTATCCCTAGTTGTCCTGACGCTAACCCTAGTTGTCCTGACGCTAACCCTAGTTGTCCTGACGCTAAACCTACTTGTCCTGACGCTAACCCTAGTTGTCCTGATGCTAACCCTAGTTGTCCTGAAGCTAACCCTAGTTGTCCTGACGCTAACCCTAGTTGTCCTGATGCTAAGCCTAGTTGTCCTGACGCTAACCCTACTTGTCCTGAGGCTAACCCTAGTTGTCCTGATGCTAACTCTAGTTGTCCTGACGCTAACCGTACTTGTCCTGACGCTAACCCTAGTTGTCCTGATGCTAACCCTAGTTGTCCTGACGCTAACCCTAGTTGTCCTGACGCTAACCCTAGTTGTCCTGACGCTAACCCTAGTTGTACTGACGCTAATCCTAGTTGTCCTGGCGCTAACCCGAGTTGTCCTCACGCTAACCCTAGTTGTCCTGACGCTAAACCTAGTTGTCCTGACGCTAACCCTAGTTGTCCTGACGCTAACCCTAGTTGTCCTGACGCTAGCCCTAGTTGTCCTGACGCTAACCCTAGTTGTCCTGACGCTAACCCTAGTTGTAATGACGCTAACCCTAGTTGTCCTGACGCTAACCCTAGTTGTCCTGACGCTAACCCTACTTGTCCTGACGCTAACCCTACTTGTCCTGACGCTAACCCTAGTTGTCCTGACGCTAACCCTACTTGTCCTGACGCTAACCCTACTTGTCCTGACGCTAACCCTAGTTGTTCTGACGCTAACCCTAGTTGTCCTGATGCTAACCCTACTTGTCCTGACGCTAACCCTAGTTGTCCTGACGCTAACCCTAGTTGTCCTGACGCTAACCCTAGTTGTCCTGACGCTAACCCTAGTTGTCCTGGCGCTAACCCTAATTGTCCTGGCGCTAACCCTAGTTGTCCTGGCGCTAACCCTAATTGTCCTGGCGCTAACCCTAATTGTCCTGGCGCTAACCCTAGTTGTCCTGGCGCTAACCCTAGTTGTAATGGCGCTAACCCTAGTTGTCCTGACGCTAACCCTAGTTGTCCTGACGCTAACCCTAGTTGTCCTGAAGCTAACCCTAGTTGTCCTGACGCTAACCCTAGTTGTCGTTGCGCTAACCCTAGTTGTCCTGGCGCTAATCCTAGTTGTCCTGACGCTAACCCTAGTTGTCCTGACGCTAACCCTAGTTGTCCTGACGCTAACCCTAGTTGTCCTGACGCTAACCCTAGTTGTAATGACGCTAAACCTAGTTGTCCTGACGCTAACCCTAGTTGTCCTGACGCTAACCCTAGTTGTCATGACGCTAACCCTAGTTGTCCTGACGCTAACCCTACTTAACCTGACGCTAACCCTAGTTGTCCTGACGCTAACCCTAGTTTTCCTGACGCTAACCCTAGTTGTCCTGACGCTAACCCTAGTTGTCCTGACGCTAACCCTAGTTGTCCTGACGCTAAACCTACTTGTCCTGACGCTAACCCTAGTTGTCCTGACGCTAACCCTAGTTGTCCTGAAGCTAACCCTAGTTGTCCTGACGCTAACCCTAGTTGTCCTGACGCTAAGCCTAGTTGTCCTGACGCTAACCCTACTTGTCCTGAGGCTAACCCTAGTTGTCCTGATGCTAACCCTAGTTGTCCTGACGCTAACCCTAGTTGTACTGACGCTAATCCTAGTTGTCCTGGCGCTAACCCGAGTTGTCCTCACGCTAACCCTAGTTGTCCTGACGCTAAACCTAGTTGTCCTGACGCTAACCCTAGTTGTCCTGACGCTAACCCTAGTTGTCCTGACGCTAGCCCTAGTTGTCCTGACGCTAACCCTAGTTGTCCTGACGCTAACCCTAGTTGTAATGACGCTAACCCTAGTTGTCCTGACGCTAACCCTAGTTGTCCTGACGCTAACCCTACTTGTCCTGACGCTAACCCTACTTGTCCTGACGCTAACCCTACTTGTCCTGACGCTAACCCTAGTTGTCCTGACGCTAACCCTAGTTGTCCTGACGCTAACCCTACTTGTCCTGACGCTAACCCTAGTTGTTCTGACGCTAACCCTAGTTGTCCTGACGCTAACCCTAGTTGTTCTGACGCTAACCCTAGTTGTCCTGACGCTAACCCTAGTTGTCCTGACGCTAACCCTAGTTGTCCTGACGCTAACCCTAATTGTCCTGACGCTAACCCTAATTGTCCTGACGCTAACCCTAGTTGTCCTGACGCTAACCCTAGTTGTTCTGACGCTAACCCTAGTTGTCCTGACGCTAACCCTAGTTGTCCTGGAGCTAACCCTAGTTGTCCTGGCGCTAACCCTAGTTGTCCTGGCGCTAACCCTAGTTGTCCTCTCGCTAACCCTAGTTGTCCTGGCGCTAACGCTAGTTGTCCTGGCACTAACCCTAGTTGTCCTGGCGCTAACCCTAGTTGTCCTGGCGCTAACCCTAATTGTCCTGGCGCTAACGCTAGTTGTCCTGGCGCTAACCCTAGTTGTCCTGGCGCTAACCCTAGTTGTCCTGGCGCTAACCCTAGTTGTAATGGCGCTAACCCTAGTTGTCCTGACTCTAACCCTAGTTGTCCTGACGCTAACCCTAGTTGTCCTGATGCTAACCCTACTTGTCCTGACGCTAACCCTAGTTGTCCTGACGCTAACCCTAGTTGTCCTGACTCTAACCCTAGTTGTCCTGACGCTAACATTACTTGTCCTGACGCTAACCCTACTTGTCCTGACGCTAACCCTACTTGTCCTGACGCTAACCCTACTTGTCCTGACGCTAACCCTAGTTGTCCTGACGCTAACCCTAGTTGTCCTGACGCTAACCCTAGTTGTCCTGACGCTAACACTAGTTGTCCTGACGCTAACCCTAGTTGTCCTGACTCTAACCCTAGTTGTCCTGACGCTAACCCTAGTTGTCCTGACGCTAACCCTAGTTGTCCTGATGCTAACCCTACTTGTCCTGCCGCTAACCCTAGTTGTCCTGACGCTAACCCTAGTTGTCCTGACGCTAACCCTACTTGTCCTGACGCTAACCCTACTTGTCCTGACGCTAACCCTAGTTGTCCTGACGCTAACCCTAGTTGTCCTGACGCTAACCCTAGTTGTCCTGACGCTAACCCTAGTTGTCCTGACGCTAACCCTACTTGTCCTGACGCTAACCCTAGTTGTCCTGACGCTAACCCTACTTGTCCTGACGCTAACCCTAGTTGTCCTGACGCTAACCCTAGTTGTCCTGACGCTAACCCTAGTTGTCCTGACGCTAACCCTAGTTGTCCTGATGCTAACCCTACTTGTCCTGACGCTAACCCTAGTTGTCCTGACGCTAACCCTACTTGTCCTGACGCTAACCCTACTTGTCCTGACGCTAACCCTAGTTGTCCTGACGCTAACCCTAGTTGTACTGACGCTAACCCTAGTTGTCCTGACGCTAACCCTAGTTGTCCTCATGCTAACCCTAGTTGTCCTGACGCTAACCCTAGTTGTCCTGACGCTAACCCTACTTGTCCTGACGCTAACCCTACTTGTCCTGACGCTAACTCTACTTGTCCTGACGCTAACCCTAGTTGTCCTGATGCTAACCCTAGTTGTCCTGACGCTAACCCTAGTTGTCCTGATGCTAACCCTACTTGTCCTGACGCTAACCCTAGTTGTCCTGACGCTAACCCTAGTTGTCCTGACGCTAACCCTAGTTGTCCTGACGCTAACCCTTGTTGTCCTGACGCTAACCCTAGTTGTCCTGACGCTATCCCTAGTTGTCCTGACGCTAACCCTAGTTGTCCTGACGCTAACATTACTTGTCCTGACGCTAACCCTACTTGTCCTGATGCTAACCCTACTTGTACTGACGCTAACCCTACTTGTCCTGACGCTAACCCTAGTTGTCCTGGCGCTAACCCTAGTTGTCCTGGCGCTAACCCTAATTGTCCTGGCGCTAACCCTAGTTGTCCTGGCGCTAACCCTAGTTGTCCTGGCGCTAACCCTAGTTGTCCTGGCGCTAACCCTAGTTGTCCTGGCGCTAACCCTAGTTGTAATGGCGCTAACCCTAGTTGTCCTGACTCTAACCCTAGTTGTCCTGACGCTAACCCTAGTTGTCCTGATGCTAACCCTACTTGTCCTGACGCTAACCCTAGTTGTCCTGACGCTAACCCTAGTTGTCCTGACGCTAACCCTAGTTGTCCTGACGCTAACATTACTTGTCCTGACGCTAACCCTACTTGTCCTGACGCTAACCCTACTTGTCCTGACGCTAACCCTACTTGTCCTGATGCTAACCCTAGTTGTCCTGACGCTAACCCTAGTTGTCCTGACGCTAACCCTAGTTGTCCTGACGCTAACCCTAGTTGTCCTGACGCTAACCCTAGTTGTCCTGACGCTAACCCTAGTTGTCCTGACTCTAACCCTAGTTGTCCTGACGCTAACCCTAGTTGTCCTGACGCTAACCCTAGTTGTCCTGATGCTAACCCTACTTGTCCTGCCGCTAACCCTAGTTGTCCTGACGCTAACCCTAGTTGTCCTGACGCTAACCCTACTTGTCCTGACGCTAACCCTACTTGTCCTGACGCTAACCCTACTTGTCCTGACGCTAACCCTAGTTGTCCTGACGCTAACCCTAGTTGTCCTGACGCTAACCCTAGTTGTCCTGACGCTAACCCTAGTTGTCCTGACGCTACCCCTACTTGTCCTGACGCTAACCCTAGTTGTCCTGACGCTAACCCTACTTGTCCTGACGCTAACCCTAGTTGTCCTGACGCTAACCCTAGTTGTCCTGACGCTAACCCTAGTTGTCCTGATGCTAACCCTACTTGTCCTGACGCTAACCCTAGTTGTCCTGACGCTAACCCTACTTGTCCTGACGCTAACCCTACTTGTCCTGACGCTAACCCTAGTTGTCCTGACGCTAACCCTAGTTGTACTGACGCTAACCCTAGTTGTCCTGACGCTAACCCTAGTTGTCCTCATGCTAACCCTAGTTGTCCTGACGCTAACCCTAGTTGTCCTGATGCTAACCCTACTTGTCCTGACGCTAACCCTACTTGTCCTGACGCTAACTCTACTTGTCCTGACGCTAACCCTAGTTGTCCTGATGCTAACCCTAGTTGTCCTGACGCTTACCCTAGTTGTCCTGATGCTAACCCTACTTGTCCTGACGCTAACCCTAGTTGTCCTGACGCTAACCCTAGTTGTCCTGACGCTAACCCTAGTTGTCCTGACGCTAACCCTTGTTGTCCTGACGCTAACCCTAGTTGTCCTGATGCTATCCCTACTTGTCCTGACGCTAACCCTAGTTGTCCTGACGCTAACATTACTTGTCCTGATGCTAACCCTACTTGTCCTGACGCTAACCCTACTTGTCCTGACGCTAACCCTACTTGTCCTGATGCTAACCCTAGTTGTCCTGACGCTAACCCTAGTTGTCCTGACGCTAACCCTAGTTGTCCTGACGCTAACCCTAGTTGTCCTGACTCTAACCCTAGTTGTCCTGACGCTAACCCTAGTTGTCCTGACGCTAACCCTAGTTGTCCTGACGCTAACCCTAGTTGTCCTGACGCTAACCCTAGTTGTCCTGACGCTAACCCTAGTTGTCCTGACGCTAACCGTAGTTGTCCTGACGCTAACCCTAGTTGTCCTGACGCTAACCCTACTTGTCCTGACGCTAACCCTAGTTGTCCTGACGCTAACCCTAGTTGTCCTGACGCTAACCCTAGTTGTCGTGACGCTAACCCTAGTTGTCCTGACGCTAACCCTAGTTGCCCTGACGCTAACCCTAGTTGTCGTGACGCTAACCCTAGTTGTCCTGACGCTAACCCTAGTTGTCGTGACGCTAACCCTAGTTGTCGTTACGCTAACCCTAGTTGTCGTGACGCTAACCCTAGTTGTCGTGACGCTAACCCTAGTTGTCCTGATGCTAACCCTAGTTGTCCTGACGCTAACCCTAGTTGTCGTGTCGCTAACCCTAGTTGTCCTGGCGCTAACCCTAGTTGTCCTGGCACTAACCCTAGTTGTCCTGGCGCTAACCCTAGTTGTCCTGGCGCTAACCCTAATTGTCCTGGCGCTAACGCTAGTTGTCCTGGCGCTAACCCTAGTTGTCCTGGCGCTAACCCTAGTTGTCCTGGCGCTAACCCTAGTTGTAATGGCGCTAACCCTAGTTGTCCTGACTCTAACCCTAGTTGTCCTGACGCTAACCCTAGTTGTCCTGATGCTAACCCTACTTGTCCTGACGCTAACCCTAGTTGTCCTGACGCTAACCCTAGTTGTCCTGACTCTAACCCTAGTTGTCCTGACGCTAACATTACTTGTCCTGACGCTAACCCTACTTGTCCTGACGCTAACCCTACTTGTCCTGACGCTAACCCTACTTGTCCTGACGCTAACCCTAGTTGTCCTGACGCTAACCCTAGTTGTCCTGACGCTAACCCTAGTTGTCCTGACGCTAACACTAGTTGTCCTGACGCTAACCCTAGTTGTCCTGACTCTAACCCTAGTTGTCCTGACGCTAACCCTAGTTGTCCTGACGCTAACCCTAGTTGTCCTGATGCTAACCCTACTTGTCCTGCCGCTAACCCTAGTTGTCCTGACGCTAACCCTAGTTGTCCTGACGCTAACCCTACTTGTCCTGACGCTAACCCTACTTGTCCTGACGCTAACCCTAGTTGTCCTGACGCTAACCCTAGTTGTCCTGACGCTAACCCTAGTTGTCCTGACGCTAACCCTAGTTGTCCTGACGCTAACCCTACTTGTCCTGACGCTAACCCTAGTTGTCCTGACGCTAACCCTACTTGTCCTGACGCTAACCCTAGTTGTACTGACGCTAACCCTAGTTGTCCTGACGCTAACCCTAGTTGTCCTGATGCTAACCCTACTTGTCCTGACGCTAACCCTAGTTGTCCTGACGCTAACCCTACTTGTCCTGACGCTAACCCTACTTGTCCTGACGCTAACCCTAGTTGTCCTGACGCTAACCCTAGTTGTACTGACGCTAACCCTAGTTGTCCTGACGCTAACCCTAGTTGTCCTCATGCTAACCCTAGTTGTCCTGACGCTAACCCTAGTTGTCCTGACGCTAACCCTACTTGTCCTGACGCTAACCCTACTTGTCCTGACGCTAACTCTACTTGTCCTGACGCTAACCCTAGTTGTCCTGATGCTAACCCTAGTTGTCCTGACGCTAACCCTAGTTGTCCTGATGCTAACCCTACTTGTCCTGACGCTAACCCTAGTTGTCCTGACGCTAACCCTAGTTGTCCTGACGCTAACCCTAGTTGTCCTGACGCTAACCCTAGTTGTACTGACGCTAACCCTAGTTGTCCTGACGCTAACCCTAGTTGTCCTCATGCTAACCCTAGTTGTCCTGACGCTAACCCTAGTTGTCCTGACGCTAACCCTACTTGTCCTGACGCTAACCCTACTTGTCCTGACGCTAACTCTACTTGTCCTGACGCTAACCCTAGTTGTCCTGACGCTAACCCTAGTTGTCCTGACGCTAACCCTAGTTGTCCTGATGCTAACCCTACTTGTCCTGACGCTAACCCTAGTTGTCCTGATGCTAACCCTACTTGTCCTGACGCTAACCCTAGTTGTCCTGACGCTAACCCTAGTTGTCCTGACTCTAACCCTAGTTGTCCTGACGCTAACATTACTTGTCCTGACGCTAACCCTACTTGTCCTGACGCTAACCCTACTTGTCCTGACGCTAACCCTACTTGTCCTGACGCTAACCCTAGTTGTCCTGACGCTAACCCTAGTTGTCCTGACGCTAACCCTAGTTGTCCTGACGCTAACACTAGTTGTCCTGACGCTAACCCTAGTTGTCCTGACTCTAACCCTAGTTGTCCTGACGCTAACCCTAGTTGTCCTGACGCTAACCCTAGTTGTCCTGATGCTAACCCTACTTGTCCTGCCGCTAACCCTAGTTGTCCTGACGCTAACCCTAGTTGTCCTGACGCTAACCCTACTTGTCCTGACGCTAACCCTACTTGTCCTGACGCTAACCCTAGTTGTCCTGACGCTAACCCTAGTTGTCCTGACGCTAACCCTAGTTGTCCTGACGCTAACCCTAGTTGTCCTGACGCTAACCCTACTTGTCCTGACGCTAACCCTAGTTGTCCTGACGCTAACCCTACTTGTCCTGACGCTAACCCTAGTTGTCCTGACGCTAACCCTAGTTGTCCTGACGCTAACCCTAGTTGTCCTGACGCTAACCCTAGTTGTCCTGATGCTAACCCTACTTGTCCTGACGCTAACCCTAGTTGTCCTGACGCTAACCCTACTTGTCCTGACGCTAACCCTACTTGTCCTGACGCTAACCCTAGTTGTCCTGACGCTAACCCTAGTTGTACTGACGCTAACCCTAGTTGTCCTGACGCTAACCCTAGTTGTCCTCATGCTAACCCTAGTTGTCCTGACGCTAACCCTAGTTGTCCTGACGCTAACCCTACTTGTCCTGACGCTAACCCTACTTGTCCTGACGCTAACTCTACTTGTCCTGACGCTAACCCTAGTTGTCCTGATGCTAACCCTAGTTGTCCTGACGCTAACCCTAGTTGTCCTGATGCTAACCCTACTTGTCCTGACGCTAACCCTAGTTGTCCTGACGCTAACCCTAGTTGTCCTGACGCTAACCCTAGTTGTCCTGACGCTAACCCTTGTTGTCCTGACGCTAACCCTAGTTGTCCTGACGCTATCCCTAGTTGTCCTGACGCTAACCCTAGTTGTCCTGACGCTAACATTACTTGTCCTGACGCTAACCCTACTTGTCCTGATGCTAACCCTACTTGTCCTGACGCTAACCCTACTTGTCCTGACGCTAACCCTAGTTGTCCTGGCGCTAACCCTAGTTGTCCTGGCGCTAACCCTAATTGTCCTGGCGCTAACCCTAGTTGTCCTGGCGCTAACCCTAGTTGTCCTGGCGCTAACCCTAGTTGTCCTGGCGCTAACCCTAGTTGTCCTGGCGCTAACCCTAGTTGTAATGGCGCTAACCCTAGTTGTCCTGACTCTAACCCTAGTTGTCCTGACGCTAACCCTAGTTGTCCTGATGCTAACCCTACTTGTCCTGACGCTAACCCTAGTTGTCCTGACGCTAACCCTAGTTGTCCTGACGCTAACCCTAGTTGTCCTGACGCTAACATTACTTGTCCTGACGCTAACCCTACTTGTCCTGACGCTAACCCTACTTGTCCTGACGCTAACCCTACTTGTCCTGATGCTAACCCTAGTTGTCCTGACGCTAACCCTAGTTGTCCTGACGCTAACCCTAGTTGTCCTGACGCTAACCCTAGTTGTCCTGACGCTAACCCTAGTTGTCCTGACGCTAACCCTAGTTGTCCTGACTCTAACCCTAGTTGTCCTGACGCTAACCCTAGTTGTCCTGACGCTAACCCTAGTTGTCCTGATGCTAACCCTACTTGTCCTGCCGCTAACCCTAGTTGTCCTGACGCTAACCCTAGTTGTCCTGACGCTAACCCTAGTTGTCCTGACGCTAACCCTACTTGTCCTGACGCTAACCCTACTTGTCCTGACGCTAACCCTAGTTGTCCTGACGCTAACCCTAGTTGTCCTGACGCTAACCCTAGTTGTCCTGACGCTAACCCTAGTTGTCCTGACGCTACCCCTACTTGTCCTGACGCTAACCCTAGTTGTCCTGACGCTAACCCTACTTGTCCTGACGCTAACCCTAGTTGTCCTGACGCTAACCCTAGTTGTCCTGACGCTAACCCTAGTTGTCCTGATGCTAACCCTACTTGTCCTGACGCTAACCCTAGTTGTCCTGACGCTAACCCTACTTGTCCTGACGCTAACCCTACTTGTCCTGACGCTAACCCTAGTTGTCCTGACGCTAACCCTAGTTGTACTGACGCTAACCCTAGTTGTCCTGACGCTAACCCTAGTTGTCCTCATGCTAACCCTAGTTGTCCTGACGCTAACCCTAGTTGTCCTGACGCTAACCCTACTTGTCCTGACGCTAACCCTACTTGTCCTGACGCTAACTCTACTTGTCCTGACGCTAACCCTAGTTGTCCTGATGCTAACCCTAGTTGTCCTGACGCTTACCCTAGTTGTCCTGATGCTAACCCTACTTGTCCTGACGCTAACCCTAGTTGTCCTGACGCTAACCCTTGTTGTCCTGACGCTAACCCTAGTTGTCCTGATGCTATCCCTACTTGTCCTGACGCTAACCCTAGTTGTCCTGACGCTAACATTACTTGTCCTGATGCTAACCCTACTTGTCCTGACGCTAACCCTACTTGTCCTGACGCTAACCCTACTTGTCCTGATGCTAACCCTAGTTGTCCTGACGCTAACCCTAGTTGTCCTGACGCTAACCCTAGTTGTCCTGACGCTAACCCTAGTTGTCCTGACTCTAACCCTAGTTGTCCTGACGCTAACCCTAGTTGTCCTGACGCTAACCCTAGTTGTCCTGACGCTAACCCTAGTTGTCCTGACGCTAACCCTAGTTGTCCTGACGCTAACCCTAGTTGTCCTGACGCTAACCGTAGTTGTCCTGACGCTAACCCTAGTTGTCCTGACGCTAACCCTACTTGTCCTGACGCTAACCCTAGTTGTCCTGACGCTAACCCTAGTTGTCCTGACGCTAACCCTAGTTGTCGTGACGCTAACCCTAGTTGTCCTGACGCTAACCCTAGTTGCCCTGACGCTAACCCTAGTTGTCGTGACGCTAACCCTAGTTGTCCTGACGCTAACCCTAGTTGTCGTGACGCTAACCCTAGTTGTCGTGACGCTAACCCTAGTTGTCGTGACGCTAACCCTAGTTGTCGTGACGCTAACCCTAGTTGTCCTGATGCTAACCCTAGTTGTCCTGACGCTAACCCTAGTTGTCGTGACGCTAACCCTAGTTGTCCTGACGCTAACCCTAGTTGTCCTGACGCTAACCCTAGTTGTCCTGACGCTAACCCTAGTTGTCGTGACGCTAACCCTAGTTGTCCTGACGCTAACCCTAGTTGTCCTGCTGCTAACCCTACTTGTCCTGACGCTAACCCTAGTTGTCCTGACGCTAACCCTAGTTGTCCTGACGCTAACCCTAGTTGTCCTGACGCTAACCCTAGTTGTCCTGACTCTAACCCTAGTTGTCCTGACTCTAACCCTAGTTGTCCTGGCGCTAACCCTAGTTGTCCTCTCGCTAACCCTAGTTGTCCTGGCGCTAACCCTAGTTGTCCTGGCACTAACCCTAGTTGTCCTGGCGCTAACCCTAATTGTCCTGGCGCTAACCCTACTTGTTCTGACGCTAACCCTACTTGTCCTGATGCTAACCCTAGTTGACCTGACGCTAACCCTAGTTGTCCTGACGCTAACCCTAGTTGTCCTGACGCTAACCCTAGTTGTCCTGACGCTAACCCTAGTTGTCCTGACTCTAACCCTAGTTGTCCTGACGCTAACCCTAGTTGTCCTGATGCTAACCCTACTTGTCCTGACGCTAACCCTAGTTGTCCTGACGCTAACCCTAGTTGTCCTGACGCTAACCGTAGTTGTCCTGACGCTAACCGTAGTTGTCCTGACGCTAACCCTAGTTGTCCTGACGCTAACCCTACTTGTCCTGACGCTAACCCTAGTTGTCCTGACGCTAACCCTAGTTGTCCTGACGCTAACCCTAGTTGTCCTGACGCTAACCCTAGTTGTCCTGATGCTAACCCTACTTGTCCTGACGCTAACCCTAGTTGTCCTGACGCTAACCCTACTTGTCCTGACGCTAACCCTACTTGTCCTGACGCTAACCCTAGTTGTCCTGACGCTAACCCTAGTTGTACTGACGCTAACCCTAGTTGTCCTGACGCTAACCCTAGTTGTCCTCATGCTAACCCTAGTTGTCCTGACGCTAACCCTAGTTGTCCTGACGCTAACCCTACTTGTCCTGACGCTAACCCTACTTGTCCTGACGCTAACTCTACTTGTCCTGACGCTAACCCTAGTTGTCCTGATGCTAACCCTAGTTGTCCTGACGCTAACCCTAGTTGTCCTGATGCTAACCCTACTTGTCCTGACGCTAACCCTAGTTGTCCTGACGCTAACCCTAGTTGTCCTGACGCTAACCCTAGTTGTCCTGACGCTAACCCTTGTTGTCCTGACGCTAACCCTAGTTGTCCTGACGCTATCCCTAGTTGTCCTGACGCTAACCCTAGTTGTCCTGACGCTAACATTACTTGTCCTGACGCTAACCCTACTTGTCCTGATGCTAACCCTACTTGTCCTGACGCTAACCCTACTTGTCCTGACGCTAACCCTAGTTGTCCTGGCGCTAACCCTAGTTGTCCTGGCGCTAACCCTAATTGTCCTGGCGCTAACCCTAGTTGTCCTGGCGCTAACCCTAGTTGTCCTGGCGCTAACCCTAGTTGTCCTGGCGCTAACCCTAGTTGTCCTGGCGCTAACCCTAGTTGTAATGGCGCTAACCCTAGTTGTCCTGACTCTAACCCTAGTTGTCCTGACGCTAACCCTAGTTGTCCTGATGCTAACCCTACTTGTCCTGACGCTAACCCTAGTTGTCCTGACGCTAACCCTAGTTGTCCTGACGCTAACCCTAGTTGTCCTGACGCTAACATTACTTGTCCTGACGCTAACCCTACTTGTCCTGACGCTAACCCTACTTGTCCTGACGCTAACCCTACTTGTCCTGATGCTAACCCTAGTTGTCCTGACGCTAACCCTAGTTGTCCTGACGCTAACCCTAGTTGTCCTGACGCTAACCCTAGTTGTCCTGACGCTAACCCTAGTTGTCCTGACGCTAACCCTAGTTGTCCTGACTCTAACCCTAGTTGTCCTGACGCTAACCCTAGTTGTCCTGACGCTAACCCTAGTTGTCCTGATGCTAACCCTACTTGTCCTGCCGCTAACCCTAGTTGTCCTGACGCTAACCCTAGTTGTCCTGACGCTAACCCTAGTTGTCCTGACGCTAACCCTACTTGTCCTGACGCTAACCCTACTTGTCCTGACGCTAACCCTAGTTGTCCTGACGCTAACCCTAGTTGTCCTGACGCTAACCCTAGTTGTCCTGACGCTAACCCTAGTTGTCCTGACGCTACCCCTACTTGTCCTGACGCTAACCCTAGTTGTCCTGACGCTAACCCTACTTGTCCTGACGCTAACCCTAGTTGTCCTGACGCTAACCCTAGTTGTCCTGACGCTAACCCTAGTTGTCCTGATGCTAACCCTACTTGTCCTGACGCTAACCCTAGTTGTCCTGACGCTAACCCTACTTGTCCTGACGCTAACCCTACTTGTCCTGACGCTAACCCTAGTTGTCCTGACGCTAACCCTAGTTGTACTGACGCTAACCCTAGTTGTCCTGACGCTAACCCTAGTTGTCCTCATGCTAACCCTAGTTGTCCTGACGCTAACCCTAGTTGTCCTGACGCTAACCCTACTTGTCCTGACGCTAACCCTACTTGTCCTGACGCTAACTCTACTTGTCCTGACGCTAACCCTAGTTGTCCTGATGCTAACCCTAGTTGTCCTGACGCTTACCCTAGTTGTCCTGATGCTAACCCTACTTGTCCTGACGCTAACCCTAGTTGTCCTGACGCTAACCCTTGTTGTCCTGACGCTAACCCTAGTTGTCCTGATGCTATCCCTACTTGTCCTGACGCTAACCCTAGTTGTCCTGACGCTAACATTACTTGTCCTGATGCTAACCCTACTTGTCCTGACGCTAACCCTACTTGTCCTGACGCTAACCCTACTTGTCCTGATGCTAACCCTAGTTGTCCTGACGCTAACCCTAGTTGTCCTGACGCTAACCCTAGTTGTCCTGACGCTAACCCTAGTTGTCCTGACTCTAACCCTAGTTGTCCTGACGCTAACCCTAGTTGTCCTGACGCTAACCCTAGTTGTCCTGACGCTAACCCTAGTTGTCCTGACGCTAACCCTAGTTGTCCTGACGCTAACCCTAGTTGTCCTGACGCTAACCGTAGTTGTCCTGACGCTAACCTTAGTTGTCCTGACGCTAACCCTACTTGTCCTGACGTTAACCCTAGTTGTCCTGACGCTAACCCTAGTTGTCCTGACGCTAACCCTAGTTGTCGTGACGCTAACCCTAGTTGTCCTGACGCTAACCCTAGTTGCCCTGACGCTAACCCTAGTTGTCGTGACGCTAACCCTAGTTGTCCTGACGCTAACCCTAGTTGTCGTGACGCTAACCCTAGTTGTCGTGACGCTAACCCTAGTTGTCGTGACGCTAACCCTAGTTGTCGTGACGCTAACCCTAGTTGTCCTGATGCTAACCCTAGTTGTCCTGACGCTAACCCTAGTTGTCGTGACGCTAACCCTAGTTGTCCTGACGCTAACCCTAGTTGTCCTGACGCTAACCCTAGTTGTCCTGACGCTAACCCTAGTTGTCGTGACGCTAACCCTAGTTGTCCTGACGCTAACCCTAGTTGTCCTGCTGCTAACCCTACTTGTCCTGACGCTAACCCTAGTTGTCCTGACGCTAACCCTAGTTGTCCTGACGCTAACCCTAGTTGTCCTGACGCTAACCCTAGTTGTCCTGACTCTAACCCTAGTTGTCCTGACTCTAACCCTAGTTGTCCTGGCGCTAACCCTAGTTGTCCTCTCGCTAACCCTAGTTGTCCTGGCGCTAACCCTAGTTGTCCTGGCACTAACCCTAGTTAACCTGGCGCTAACCCTAATTGTCCTGGCGCTAACCCTACTTGTTCTGACGCTAACCCTACTTGTCCTGATGCTAACCCTAGTTGACCTGACGCTAACCCTAGTTGTCCTGACGCTAACCCTAGTTGTCCTGACGCTAACCCTAGTTGTCCTGACGCTAACCCTAGTTGTCCTGACTCTAACCCTAGTTGTCCTGACGCTAACCCTAGTTGTCCTGATGCTAACCCTACTTGTCCTGACGCTAACCCTAGTTGTCCTGACGCTAACCCTAGTTGTCCTGACGCTAACCGTAGTTGTCCTGACGCTAACCGTAGTTGTCCTGACGCTAACCCTAGTTGTCCTGACGCTAACCCTACTTGTCCTGACGCTAACCCTAGTTGTCCTGACGCTAACCCTAGTTGTCATGACGCTAACCCTAGTTGTCCTGACGCTAACCCTACTTAACCTGACGCTAACCCTAGTTGTCCTGACGCTAACCCTAGTTTTCCTGACGCTAACCCTAGTTGTCCTGACGCTAACCCTAGTTGTCCTGACGCTAACCCTAGTTGTCCTGACGCTAAACCTACTTGTCCTGACGCTAACCCTAGTTGTCCTGACGCTAACCCTAGTTGTCCTGAAGCTAACCCTAGTTGTCCTGACGCTAACCCTAGTTGTCCTGACGCTAAGCCTAGTTGTCCTGACGCTAACCCTACTTGTCCTGAGGCTAACCCTAGTTGTCCTGATGCTAACTCTAGTTGTCCTGACGCTAACCGTACTTGTCCTGACGCTAACGCTAGTTGTCCTGATGCTAACCCTAGTTGTCCTGACGCTAACCCTAGTTGTCCTGACGCTAACCCTAGTTGTCCTGACGCTAACCCTAGTTGTACTGACGCTAATCCTAGTTGTCCTGGCGCTAACCCGAGTTGTCCTCACGCTAACCCTAGTTGTCCTGACGCTAAACCTAGTTGTCCTGACGCTAACCCTAGTTGTCCTGACGCTAACCCTAGTTGTCCTGACGCTAGCCCTAGTTGTCCTGACGCTAACCCTAGTTGTCCTGACGCTAACCCTAGTTGTAATGACGCTAGCCCTAGTTGTCCTGACGCTAACCCTAGTTGTCCTGACGCTAACCCTACTTGTCCTGACGCTAACCCTACTTGTCCTGACGCTAACCCTACTTGTCCTGACGCTAACCCTAGTTGTCCTGACGCTAACCCTACTTGTCCTGACGCTAACCCTACTTGTCCTGACGCTAACCCTAGTTGTTCTGACGCTAACCCTAGTTGTCCTGACGCTAACCCTACTTGTCCTGACGCTAACCCTAGTTGTCCTGACGCTAACCCTAGTTGTCCTGACGCTAACCCTAGTTGTCCTGACGCTAACCCTAATTGTCCTGACGCTAACCCTAATTGTCCTGACGCTAACCCTAGTTGTCCTGACGCTAACCCTAGTTGTTCTGACGCTAACCCTAGTTGTCCTGACGCTAACCCTAGTTGTCCTGGAGCTAACCCTAGTTGTCCTGGCGCTAACCCTAGTTGTCCTGGCGCTAACCCTAGTTGTCCTCTCGCTAACCCTAGTTGTCCTGGCGCTAACCCTAGTTGTCCTGGCACTAACCCTAGTTGTCCTGGCGCTAACCCTAGTTGTCCTGGCGCTAACCCTAATTGTCCTGGCGCTAACGCTAGTTGTCCTGGCGCTAACCCTAGTTGTCCTGGCGCTAACCCTAGTTGTCCTGGCGCTAACCCTAGTTGTCCTGGCGCTAACCCTAGTTGTAATGGCGCTAACCCTAGTTGTCCTGACTCTAACCCTAGTTGTCCTGACGCTAACCCTAGTTGTCCTGATGCTAACCCTACTTGTCCTGACGCTAACCCTAGTTGTCCTGACGCTAACCCTAGTTGTCCTGACTCTAACCCTAGTTGTCCTGACGCTAACATTACTTGTCCTGACGCTAACCCTACTTGTCCTGACGCTAACCCTACTTGTCCTGACGCTAACCCTACTTGTCCTGACGCTAACCCTAGTTGTCCTGACGCTAACCCTAGTTGTCCTGACGCTAACCCTAGTTGTCCTGACGCTAACACTAGTTGTCCTGACGCTAACCCTAGTTGTCCTGACTCTAACCCTAGTTGTCCTGACGCTAACCCTAGTTGTCCTGACGCTAACCCTAGTTGTCCTGATGCTAACCCTACTTGTCCTGCCGCTAACCCTAGTTGTCCTGACGCTAACCCTAGTTGTCCTGACGCTAACCCTACTTGTCCTGACGCTAACCCTACTTGTCCTGACGCTAACCCTAGTTGTCCTGACGCTAACCCTAGTTGTCCTGACGCTAACCCTAGTTGTCCTGACGCTAACCCTAGTTGTCCTGACGCTAACCCTACTTGTCCTGACGCTAACCCTAGTTGTCCTGACGCTAACCCTACTTGTCCTGACGCTAACCCTAGTTGTCCTGACGCTAACCCTAGTTGTCCTGACGCTAACCCTAGTTGTCCTGATGCTAACCCTACTTGTCCTGACGCTAACCCTAGTTGTCCTGACGCTAACCCTACTTGTCCTGACGCTAACCCTACTTGTCCTGACGCTAACCCTAGTTGTCCTGACGCTAACCCTAGTTGTACTGACGCTAACCCTAGTTGTCCTGACGCTAACCCTAGTTGTCCTCATGCTAACCCTAGTTGTCCTGACGCTAACCCTAGTTGTCCTGACGCTAACCCTACTTGTCCTGACGCTAACCCTACTTGTCCTGACGCTAACTCTACTTGTCCTGACGCTAACCCTAGTTGTCCTGATGCTAACCCTAGTTGTCCTGACGCTAACCCTAGTTGTCCTGATGCTAACCCTACTTGTCCTGACGCTAACCCTAGTTGTCCTGACGCTAACCCTAGTTGTCCTGACGCTAACCCTTGTTGTCCTGACGCTAACCCTAGTTGTCCTGACGCTATCCCTAGTTGTCCTGACGCTAACCCTAGTTGTCCTGACGCTAACATTACTTGTCCTGACGCTAACCCTACTTGTCCTGATGCTAACCCTACTTGTCCTGACGCTAACCCTACTTGTCCTGACGCTAACCCTAGTTGTCCTGGCGCTAACCCTAGTTGTCCTGGCGCTAACCCTAATTGTCCTGGCGCTAACCCTAGTTGTCCTGGCGCTAACCCTAGTTGTCCTGGCGCTAACCCTAGTTGTCCTGGCGCTAACCCTAGTTGTCCTGGCGCTAACCCTAGTTGTAATGGCGCTAACCCTAGTTGTCCTGACTCTAACCCTAGTTGTCCTGACGCTAACCCTAGTTGTCCTGATGCTAACCCTACTTGTCCTGACGCTAACCCTAGTTGTCCTGACGCTAACCCTAGTTGTCCTGACGCTAACCCTAGTTGTCCTGACGCTAACATTACTTGTCCTGACGCTAACCCTACTTGTCCTGACGCTAACCCTACTTGTCCTGACGCTAACCCTACTTGTCCTGATGCTAACCCTAGTTGTCCTGACGCTAACCCTAATTGTCCTGACGCTAACCCTAGTTGTCCTGACGCTAACCCTAGTTGTCCTGACGCTAACCCTAGTTGTCCTGACGCTAACCCTAGTTGTCCTGACTCTAACCCTAGTTGTCCTGACGCTAACCCTAGTTGTCCTGACGCTAACCCTAGTTGTCCTGATGCTAACCCTACTTGTCCTGCCGCTAACCCTAGTTGTCCTGACGCTAACCCTACTTGTCCTGACGCTAACCCTACTTGTCCTGACGCTAACCCTACTTGTCCTGACGCTAACCCTAGTTGTCCTGACGCTAACCCTAGTTGTCCTGACGCTAACCCTAGTTGTCCTGACGCTAACCCTAGTTGTCCTGACGCTACCCCTACTTGTCCTGACGCTAACCCTAGTTGTCCTGACGCTAACCCTACTTGTCCTGACGCTAACCCTAGTTGTCCTGACGCTAACCCTAGTTGTCCTGACGCTAACCCTAGTTGTCCTGATGCTAACCCTACTTGTCCTGACGCTAACCCTAGTTGTCCTGACGCTAACCCTACTTGTCCTGACGCTAACCCTACTTGTCCTGACGCTAACCCTAGTTGTCCTGACGCTAACCCTAGTTGTACTGACGCTAACCCTAGTTGTCCTGACGCTAACCCTAGTTGTCCTCATGCTAACCCTAGTTGTCCTGACGCTAACCCTAGTTGTCCTGACGCTAACCCTAGTTGTCCTGACGCTAACCCTACTTGTCCTGACGCTAACCCTACTTGTCCTGACGCTAACTCTACTTGTCCTGACGCTAACCCTAGTTGTCCTGATGCTAACCCTAGTTGTCCTGACGCTTACCCTAGTTGTCCTGATGCTAACCCTACTTGTCCTGACGCTAACCCTAGTTGTCCTGACGCTAACCCTAGTTGTCCTGACGCTAACCCTAGTTGTCCTGACGCTAACCCTTGTTGTCCTGACGCTAACCCTAGTTGTCCTGATGCTATCCCTACTTGTCCTGACGCTAACCCTAGTTGTCCTGACGCTAACATTACTTGTCCTGACGCTAACCCTACTTGTCCTGACGCTAACCCTACTTGTCCTGACGCTAACCCTACTTGTCCTGATGCTAACCCTAGTTGTCCTGACGCTAACCCTAGTTGTCCTGACGCTAACCCTAGTTGTCCTGACGCTAACCCTAGTTGTCCTGACTCTAACCCTAGTTGTCCTGACGCTAACCCTAGTTGTCCTGACGCTAACCCTAGTTGTCCTGACGCTAACCCTAGTTGTCCTGACGCTAACCCTAGTTGTCCTGACGCTAACCGTAGTTGTCCTGACGCTAACCCTAGTTGTCCTGACGCTAACCCTACTTGTCCTGACGCTAACCCTAGTTGTCCTGACGCTAACCCTAGTTGTCCTGATGCTAACCCTCGTTGTCGTGACGCTAACCCTAGTTGTCCTGACGCTAACCCTAGTTGCCCTGACGCTAACCCTAGTTGTCGTGACGCTAACCCTAGTTGTCCTGACGCTAACCCTAGTTGTCGTGACGCTAACCCTAGTTGTCGTGACGCTAACCCTAGTTGTCGTGACGCTAACCCTAGTTGTCGTGACGCTAACCCTAGTTGTCCTGATGCTAACCCTAGTTGTCCTGACGCTAACCCTAGTTGTCGTGACGCTAACCCTAGTTGTCCTGACGCTAACCCTAGTTGTCCTGACGCTAACCCTAGTTGTCCTGACGCTAACCCTAGTTGTCGTGACGCTAACCCTAGTTGTCCTGACGCTAACCCTAGTTGTCCTGCTGCTAACCCTACTTGTCCTGACGCTAACCCTAGTTGTCCTGACGCTAACCCTAGTTGTCCTGACGCTAACCCTAGTTGTCCTGACGCTAACCCTAGTTGTCCTGACTCTAACCCTAGTTGTCCTGACTCTAACCCTAGTTGTCCTGGCGCTAACCCTAGTTGTCCTCTCGCTAACCCTAGTTGTCCTGGCACTAACCCTAGTTGTCCTGGCGCTAACCCTAGTTGTCCTGGCGCTAACCCTAATTGTCCTGGCGCTAACCCTACTTGTCCTGACGCTAACCCTACTTGTCCTGATGCTAACCCTAGTTGACCTGACGCTAACCCTAGTTGTCCTGACGCTAACCCTAGTTGTCCTGACGCTAACCCTAGTTGTCCTGACGCTAACCCTAGTTGTCCTGACGCTAACCCTTGTTGTCCTGACGCTAACCCTAGTTGTCCTGACGCTAACCCTAGTTGTCCTGACGCTAACCCTAGTTGTCCTGACGCTAACCCTAGTTGTAATGACGCTAAACCTAGTTGTCCTGACGCTAATCCTAGTTGTCCTGACGCTAACCCTAGTTGTCATGACGCTAACCCTAGTTGTCCTGACGCTAACCCTACTTAACCTGACGCTAACCCTAGTTGTCCTGACGCTAACCCTAGTTTTCCTGACGCTAACCCTAGTTGTCCTGACGCTAACCCTAGTTGTCCTGACGCTAACCCTAGTTGTCCTGACGCTAAACCTACTTGTCCTGACGCTAACCCTAGTTGTCCTGACGCTAACCCTAGTTGTCCTGAAGCTAACCCTAGTTGTCCTGACGCTAACCCTAGTTGTCTTGACGCTAAGCCTAGTTGTCCTGACGCTAACCCTACTTGTCCTGAGGCTAACCCTAGTTGTCCTGATGCTAACTCTAGTTGTCCTGACGCTAACCGTACTTGTCCTGACGCTAACCCTAGTTGTCCTGATGCTAACCCTAGTTGTCCTGACGCTAATCCTAGTTGTCCTGACGCTAACCCTAGTTGTCCTGACGCTAACCCTAGTTGTACTGACGCTAATCCTAGTTGTCCTGGCGCTAACCCTAGTTGTCCTCACGCTAACCCTAGTTGTCCTGACGCTAAACCTAGTTGTCATGACGCTAACCCTACTTGTCCTGACGCTAACCCTACTTGTCCTGACGCTAACCCTAGTTGTAATGACGCTAACCCTAGTTGTCCTGACGCTAACCCTAGTTGTCCTGGCGCTAACCCTAGTTGTCCTGGCGCTAACCCTAGTTGTCCTGGCGCTAACCCTAGTTGTCCTGGCGCTAACCCTAGTTGTAATGGCGCTAACCCTAGTTGTCCTGGCGCTCACCCTAGTTGTCCTGACGCTAACCCTAGTTGTCCTGACGCTAACCCTAGTTGTCCTGACTCTAACCCTAGTTGTCCTGACGCTAACCCTAGTTGTCCTGACGCTAACCCTAGTTGTTCTGATGCTAACCCTAGTTGTCCTGACGCTAACCCTAGTTGTCCTGACGCTAACCCTAGTTGTCCTGACGCTAACCCTAGTTGTCCTGACGCTAACCCTAGTTGTTGTGTCGCTAACCCTAGTTCTCCTGACGCTAACCCTAGTTGTGACGCTAACCCTAGTTGTCCTGACGCTAACCCTAGTTGTCCTGACGCTAACCCTAGTTGTCGTGACGCTAACCCTAGTTGTCCTGACGCTAACCCTAGTTGTCCTGACGCTAACCCTAGTTGTCCTGGCACTAACCCTAGTTGTCCTGGCGCTAACCCTAGTTGTCCTGGCGCTAACCCTAGTTGTCCTGACGCTAACCCTAGTTGTCCTGGCGCTAACCCTAGTTGTCCTGGCGCTAACCCTAATTGTCCTGGCGCTAACCCTAGTTGTCCTGGCGCTAACACTAGTTGTCCTGGCGCTAACCCTAGTTGTCCTGGCGCTAACCCTAGTTGTCCTGGCGCTAACCCTAGTTGTCCTGGCGCTAACCCTAGTTGTAGTGGCGCTAACCCTAGTTGTCGTGGCGCTAACCCTAGTTGTCCTGGCGTTAACCCTAGTTGTCCTGACGCTTACCCTAGTTGTCCTGACGCTAACCCTAGTTGTCCTGACGCTAACCCTAGTTGTCCTGACGCTAACCCTAGTTGTCCTGACGCTAACCCTAGTTGTCCTGACGCTAACCCTATTTGTCCTGACGCTAACCCTAGTTGTCCTGACGCTAACTCTTGTTGTCCTGGCGCTAACCCTAGTTGTCCTGGCGCTAACCCTAGTTGTCCTGACGCTAACCCTAGTTGTCCTGGCGCTAACCCTAGTTGTCCTGGCGCTAACCCTAGTTGTCCTGGCGCTAAACCTAGTTGTCCTGGCGCTAACCCTAGTTGTCTTGGCGCTAACCCTAGTTGTCCTGGCGCTAACTCTAGTTGTCCTGGCGCTAACCCTAGTTGTCCTGGCGCTAACCCTAGTTTTCCTGGCGCTAACCCTAGTTGTCCTGGCGCTATCCCTAGTTGTCCTGGCGCTAACCCTAGTTGTCCTGGCGCTAACCCTAGTTGTAATGGCGCTAACCCTAGTTGTCCTGGCGCTAACCCTAGTTGTCCTGGCGCTAACCCTAGTTGTCCTGGCGCTAACCCTAGTTGTCCTGGCGCTAACCCTAGTTGTCCTGACGCTAACCCTAGTTGTCCTGACGCTAACACTAGTTGTCCTGACGCTAACCCTAGTTGTCCAGACGCTAACCCCAGTTGTCCTGACGCTAACCCCAGTTGTCCTGACGCTAACCCTAGTTGTCCTGACGCTAACCCTAGTTGTCCTGACGCTAACCTTAGTTGTCCTGACGCTAACCCTAGTTGTCCTGACGCTTACCCTAGTTGTCCTGACGCTAACCCTAGTTGTCCTGACGCTAACCCTAGTTGTCCTGACGCTAACCCTAGTTGTCCTGACGCAAACCCTAGTTGTCCTGACGCTAACCCTAGTTGTCCTGACGCTAACCCTAGTTGTCCTGACGCTAACCCTAGCTGTCCTGACGCTAACCCTAGCTGTCCTGACGCTAACCCTAGCTGTCCTGACGCTAACCCTAGTTGTCCTGACGCTAACCCTAGCTGTCCTGGCGCTAACCCTAGTTGTCCTGGCGCTAACCCTAGTTGTCCTGACGCTAACCCTAGTTGTAATGGCGCTAACCCTAGTTGTCCTGGCGCTAACCCTAGTTGTCCTGGCGATAACCCTAGTTGTCCTGGCGCTAACAATAGTTGTCCTGACTCTAACCCTAGTTGTCCTGACGCTAACACTAGTTGTCCTGACGCTAACCCTAGTTGTCCAGACGCTAACCAAAGTTGTCCTGACGCTAACCCCAGTTGTCCTAACGCTAACCCTAGTTGTCCTGACGCTAACCCAAGTTGTCCTGACGCTAACCCTAGTTGTCCTGACGCTTACCCTAGTTGTCCTGACGCTAACCCTAGTTGTCCTGACGCTAACCCCAGTTGTCCTGACGCTAACCCTAGTTGTCCTGATGCAAACCCTAGTTGTCCTGACGCTAACCCTAGTTGTCCTGACGCTAACCCTAGTTGTCCTGACGCTAACCCTAGCTGTCCTGACGCTAACCCTAGCTGTCCTGACGCTAACCCTAGTTGTCCTGACGCTAACCCTAGTTGTCCTGACGCTAACCCTAGCTGTCCTGGCGCTAACCCTAGTTGTCCTGGCGCTAACCCTAGTTGTCCTGACGCTAACCCTAGTTGTCCTGATGCAAACCCTAGTTGTCCTGGCGCTAACCCTAGTTGTCCTGACGCTAACCCTAGTTGTCCTGGCGCTAACCCTAGTTGTCCTGGCGCTAACCCTAGTTGTCCTGGCGCTAACCCTAGTTGTCCTGGCGCTAACCCTAGTTGTCCTGGCTCTAACCCTAGTTGTCCTGGCGCTAGCCCTAGTTGTCCTGGCGCTAACCCCAGTTGTCCTGACGCTAACCCTAGTTGTCCTGGCGCTAACCCTAGTTGTCCTGGCGCTAACCCTAGTTGTCCTGGCGCTAACTCTAGTTGTCCTGGCGCTAACCCTAGTTGTCCTGGCACTAAGCCTAGTTGTCCTGGCGCTAACCCTAGTTGTCCTGGCGCTAACCCTAGTTGTAATGGCGCTAACCCTAGTTGTCCTGGCGCTAACCCTAGTTGTCCTGGCGCTAACCCTAGTTGTCCTGGCGCTAACCCTAGTTGTCCTGACGCTAACCCTAGTTGTCCTGACGCTAACACTAGTTGTCCTGACGCTAACCCTAGTTGTCCAGACGCTAACCAAAGTTGTCCTGACGCTAACCCTAGTTGTCCTGACGCTAACCCTACTTGTCCTGACGCTAACCCTAGTTGTCCTGACGCTAACCCTAGTTGTCCTGACGCTTACCCTAGTTGTCCTGACGCTAACCCTAGTTGTCCAGACGCTAACCAAAGTTGTCCTGACGCTAACCCCAGTTGTCCTAACGCTAACCCTAGTTGTCCTGACGCTAACCCTAGTTGTCCTGACGCTTACCCTAGTTGTCCTGACGCTAACCCTAGTTGTCCTGACGCTAACCCTAGTTGTCCTGACGCTAACCCTAGTTGTCCTGACGCAAACCCTAGTTGTCCTGACGCTAACGCTAGTTGTCCTGACGCTAACCCTAGTTGTCCTGACGCTAACCCTAGTTGTCCTGACGCAAACCCTAGCTGTCCTGACGCTAACCCTAGCTGTCCTGACGCTAACCCTAGTTGTCCTGACGCTAACCCTAGTTGTCCTGACGCTAACCCTAGCTGTCCTGGCGCTAACCCTAGTTGTCCTGGCGCTAACCCTAGTTGTCCTGACGCTAACCCTAGTTGTCCTGATGCTAACCCTAGTTGTCCTGGCGCTAACCCTAGTTGTCCTGACGCTAACCCTAGTTGTCCTGGCGCTAACCCTAGTTGTCCTGGCGCTAACCCTAGTTGTCCTGGCGCTAATCCTAGTTGTCCTGGCGCTAACCCTAGTTGTCCTGGCTCTAACCCTAGTTGTACTGACGCTAATCCTAGTTGTCCTGGCGCTAACCCTAGTTGTCCTCACGCTAACCCTAGTTGTCCTGACGCTAAACCTAGTTGTCATGACGCTAACCCTACTTGTCCTGACGCTAACCCTACTTGTCCTGACGCTAACCCTAGTTGTAATGACGCTAACCCTAGTTGTCCTGACGCTAACCCTAGTTGTCCTGGCGTTAACCCTAGTTGTCCTGGCGCTAACCCTAGTTGTCCTGGCGCTAACCCTAGTTGTCCTGGCGCTAACCCTAGTTGTAATGGCGCTAACCCTAGTTGTCCTGGCGCTCACCCTAGTTGTCCTGACGCTAACCCTAGTTGTCCTGACGCTAACCCTAGTTGTCCTGACTCTAACCCTAGTTGTCCTGACGCTAACCCTAGTTGTCCTGACGCTAACCCTAGTTGTTCTGACGCTAACCCTAGTTGTCCTGACGCTAACCCTAGTTGTCCTGACGCTAACCCTAGTTGTCCTGACGCTAACCCTAGTTGTCCTGACGCTAACCCTAGTTGTTGTGTCGCTAACCCTAGTTCTCCTGACGCTAACCCTAGTTGTGACGCTAACCCTAGTTGTCCTGACGCTAACCCTAGTTGTCCTGACGCTAACCCTAGTTGTCGTGACGCTAACCCTAGTTGTCCTGACGCTAACCCTAGTTGTCCTGACGCTAACCCTAGTTGTCCTGGCACTAACCCTAGTTGTCCTGGCGCTAACCCTAGTTGTCCTGGCGCTAACCCTAGTTGTCCTGACGCTAACCCTAGTTGTCCTGGCGCTAACCCTAGTTGTCCTGGCGCTAACCCTAATTGTCCTGGCGCTAAACCTAGTTGTCCTGGCGCTAACACTAGTTGTCCTGGCGCTAACCCTAGTTGTCCTGGCGCTAACCCTAGTTGTCCTGGCGCTAACCCTAGTTGTCCTGGCGCTAACCCTAGTTGTAATGGCGCTAACCCTAGTTGTCGTGGCGCTAACCCTAGTTGTCCTGGCGCTAACCCTAGTTGTCCTGACGCTTACCCTAGTTGTCCTGACGCTAACCCTAGTTGTCCTGACGCTAACCCTAGTTGTCCTGACGCTAACCCTAGTTGTCCTGACGCTAACCCTAGTTGTCCTGACGCTAACCCTATTTGTCCTGACGCTAACCCTAGTTGTCCTGACGCTAACTCTTGTTGTCCTGGCGCTAACCCTAGTTGTCCTGGCGCTAACCCTAGTTGTCCTGACGCTAACCCTAGTTGTCCTGGCGCTAACCCTAGTTGTCCTGGCGCTAACCCTAGTTGTCCTGGCGCTAACCCTAGTTGTCCTGGCGCTAACCCTAGTTGTCTTGGCGCTAACCCTAGTTGTCCTGGCGCTAACTCTAGTTGTCCTGGCGCTAACCCTAGTTGTCCTGGCGCTAACCCTAGTTTTCCTGGCGCTAACCCTAGTTGTCCTGGCGCTATCCCTAGTTGTCCTGGCGCTAACCCTAGTTGTCCTGGCGCTAACCCTAGTTGTAATGGCGCTAACCCTAGTTGTCCTGGCGCTAACCCTAGTTGTCCTGGCGCTAACCCTAGTTGTCCTGGCGCTAACCCTAGTTGTCCTGGCGCTAACCCTAGTTGTCCTGACGCTAACCCTAGTTGTCCTGACGCTAACACTAGTTGTCCTGACGCTAACCCTAGTTGTCCAGACGCTAACCCCAGTTGTCCTGACGCTAACCCCAGTTGTCCTGACGCTAACCCTAGTTGTCCTGACGCTAACCCTAGTTGTCCTGACGCTAACCTTAGTTGTCCTGACGCTAACCCTAGTTGTCCTGACGCTAACCCTAGTTGTCCTGACGCAAACCCTAGTTGTCCTGACGCTAACCCTAGCTGTCCTGACGCTAACCCTAGCTGTCCTGACGCTAACCTTAGTTGTCCTGACGCTAACCCTAGTTGTCCTGACGCTAACCCTAGTTGTCCTGACGCTAACCCTAGTTGTCCTGACGCTAACCCTAGTTGTCCTGACGCTAACCTTAGTTGTCCTGACGCTAACCCTAGTTGTCCTGACGCTAACCCTAGTTGTCCTGACGCAAACCCTAGTTGTCCTGACGCTAACCCTAGCTGTCCTGACGCTAACCCTAGCTGTCCTGACGCTAACCTTAGTTGTCCTGACGCTAACCCTAGTTGTCCTGACGCTAACCCTAGTTGTCCTGACGCTAACCCTAGCTGTCCTGACGCTAACCCTAGCTGTCCTGACGCTAACCCTAGCTGTCCTGACGCTAACCCTAGCTGTCCTGACGCTAACCCTAGTTGTCCTGACGCTAACCCTAGTTGTCCTGGCGCTAACCCTAGTTGTCCTGACGCTAACCCTAGTTGTAATGGCGCTAACCCTAGTTGTCCTGGCGCTAACCCTAGTTGTCCTGGCGATAACCCTAGTTGTCCTGGCGCTAACAATAGTTGTCCTGACTCTAACCCTAGTTGTCCTGACGCTAACACTAGTTGTCCTGACGCTAACCCTAGTTGTCCAGACGCTAACCAAAGTTGTCCTGACGCTAACCCCAGTTGTCCTAACGCTAACCCTAGTTGTCCTGACGCTAACCCAAGTTGTCCTGACGCTAACCCTAGTTGTCCTGACGCTTACCCTAGTTGTCCTGACGCTAACCCTAGTTGTCCTGACGCTAACCCCAGTTGTCCTGACGCTAACCCTAGTTGTCCTGATGCAAACCCTAGTTGTCCTGACGCTAACCCTAGTTGTCCTGACGCTAACCCTAGTTGTCCTGACGCTAACCCTAGTTGTCCTGACGCTAACCCTAGCTGTCCTGACGCTAACCCTAGCTGTCCTGACGCTAACCCTAGTTGTCCTGACGCTAACCCTAGTTGTCCTGACGCTAACCCTAGCTGTCCTGGCGCTAACCCTAGTTGTCCTGGCGCTAACCCTAGTTGTCCTGACGCTAACCCTAGTTGTCCTGATGCTAACCCTAGTTGTCCTGGCGCTAACACTAGTTGTCCTGACGCTAACCCTAGTTGTCCTGGCGCTAACCCTAGTTGTCCTGGCGCTAACCCTAGTTGTCCTGGCGCTAACCCTAGTTGTCCTGGCGCTAACCCTAGTTGTCCTGGCTCTAACCCTAGTTGTCCTGGCGCTAGCCCTAGTTGTCCTGGCGCTAACCCCAGTTGTCCTGACGCTAACCCTAGTTGTCCTGGCGCTAACCCTAGTTGTCCTGGCGCTAACCCTAGTTGTCCTGGCGCTAACTCTAGTTGTCCTGGCGCTAACCCTAGTTGTCCTGGCACTAAGCCTAGTTGTCCTGGCGCTAACCCTAGTTGTCCTGGCGCTAACCCTAGTTGTCCTGGCGCTAACCCTAGTTGTCCTGGCGCTAACCCTAGTTGTCCTGGCGCTAACCCTAGTTGTAATGGCGCTAACCCTAGTTGTCCTGGCGCTAACCCTAGTTGTCCTGGCACTAACCCTAGTTGTCCTGGCGCTAACCCTAGTTGTCCTGGCGCTAACCCTAGTTGTCCTGACGCTAACCCTAGTTGTCCTGACGCTAACACTAGTTGTCCTGACGCTAACCCTAGTTGTCCAGACGCTAACCAAAGTTGTCCTGACGCTAACCCTAGTTGTCCTGACGCTAACCCTACTTGTCCTGACGCTAACCCTAGTTGTCCTGACGCTAACCCTAGTTGTCCTGACGCTTACCCTAGTTGTCCTGACGCTAACCCTAGTTGTCCAGACGCTAACCAAAGTTGTCCTGACGCTAACCCCAGTTGTCCTAACGCTAACCCTAGTTGTCCTGACGCTAACCCTAGTTGTCCTGACGCTTACCCTAGTTGTCCTGACGCTAACCCTAGTTGTCCTGACGCTAACCCTAGTTGTCCTGACGCTAACCCTAGTTGTCCTGACGCAAACCCTAGTTGTCCTGACGCTAACGCTAGTTGTCCTGACGCTAACCCTAGTTGTCCTGACGCTAACCCTAGTTGTCCTGACGCAAACCCTAGCTGTCCTGACGCTAACCCTAGCTGTCCTGACGCTAACCCTAGTTGTCCTGACGCTAACCCTAGTTGTCCTGACGCTAACCCTAGCTGTCCTGGCGCTAACCCTAGTTGTCCTGGCGCTAACCCTAGTTGTCCTGACGCTAACCCTAGTTGTCCTGATGCTAACCCTAGTTGTCCTGGCGCTAACCCTAGTTGTCCTGACGCTAACCCTAGTTGTCCTGGCGCTAACCCTAGTTGTCCTGGCGCTAACCCTAGTAGTCCTGGCGCTAACCCTAGTTGTCCTGGCGCTAACCCTAGTTGTCCTGGCTCTAACCCTAGTTGTCCTGGCTCTAGCCCTAGTTGTCCTGGCGCTAACCCCAGTTGTCCTGACGCTAACCCTAGTTGTCCTGGCGCTAACCCTAGTTGTCCTGGCGCTAACCCTAGTTGTCCTGGCGCTAACCCTAGTTGTCCTGGCGCTAACCCTAGTTGTCCTGGCGCTAACCCTAGTTGTCCTGGCGCTAACCCTAGTTGTCCTGGCGCTAACCCTAGTTGTCCTGGCGCTAACCCTAGTTGTCCTGACGCTAACCCTAGTTGTCCTGACGCTAACACTAGTTGTCCTGACGCTAACCCTAGTTGTCCAGACGCTAACCAAAGTTGTCCTGACGCTAACCCCAGTTGTCCTGACGCTAACCCCAGTTGTCCTGACGCTAACCCTAGTTGTCCTGACGCTAACCCTACTTGTCCTGACGCTAACCCTAGTTGTCCTGACGCTTACCCTAGTTGTCCTGACGCTTACCCTAGTTGTCCTGACGCTAACCCTAGTTGTCCTGACGCTAACGCTAGTTGTCCTGACGCAAACCCTAGTTGTCCTGACGCTAACCCTAGTTGTCCTGACGCTAACCCTAGTTGTCCTGACGCTAACCCTAGTTGTCCTGACGCTAACCCTAGCTGTCCTGGCGCTAACCCTAGTTGTCCTGACGCTAACCCTAGTTGTCCTGACGCTAACCCTAGTTGTCCTGACGCTAACCCTAGCTGTCCTGGCGCTAACCCTAGTTGTCCTGGCGCTATCCCTAGTTGTCCTGACGCTAACCCTAGTTGTCCTGACGCTAACCCTAGTTGTCCTGGCGCTAACCCTAGTTGTCCTGACGCTAACCCTAGTTGTCCTGGCGCTAACCCTAGTTGTCCTGGCGCTAACCCTAGTTGTCCTGGCGCTAACCCTAGTTGTCCTGGCGCTAACCCTAGTTGTCCTGGCGCTAACCCTAGTTGTCCTGGCGCTAACCCTAGTTGTCCTGACGCTAACCCTAGTTGTCCTGACGCTAAACCTAGTTGTCCTGACGCTAACCCTAGTTGTCCTGACGCTAGCCCTAGTTGTCCTGACGCTAACCCTAGTTGTCCTAACGCTAACCCTAGTTGTAATGACGCTAACCCTAGTTGTCCTGACGCTAACCCTAGTTGTCCTGACGCTAACCCTAGTTGTCCTGACGCTTACCCTAGTTGTCCTGACGCTAACCCTAGTTGTTCTGGCGCTAACCCTAGTTGTCCTGGCGCTAACCCTAGTTGTCCTGATGCTAACCCTAGTTGTCCTGGCGCTAACCCTAGTTGTCCTGGCGCTAACCCTAGTTGTCCTGGCGCTAAACCTAGTTGTCCTGGCGCTAACCCTAGTTGTCCTGGCGCTAACCCTAGTTGTCCTGGCGCTAACCCTAGTTGTCCTGGCGCTAACTCTAGTTGTCCTGGCGCTAACCCTTGTTGTCCTGGCGCTAACCCTAGTTGTCCTGGCGCTAACCCTAGTTGTCCTGGCGCTAACCCTAGTTGTCCTGGCGCTAACCCTAGTTGTCCTGGCACTAACCCTAGTTGTAATGGCGCTAACCCTAGTTGTCCTGGCGCTAACCCTAGTTGTCCTGGCGCTAACCCTAGTTGTCCTGGCGCTAACCCTAGTTGTCCTGACGCTAACCCTAGTTGTCCTGACGCTAACACTAGTTGTCCTGACGCTAACCCTAGTTGTCCAGACGCTAACCCCAGTTGTCCTGACGCTAACCCCAGTTGTCCTGACGCTAACCCTAGTTGTCCTGACGCTAACCCTAGTTGTCCTGACGCTAACCCTAGTTGTCCTGACGCTAACCTTAGTTGTCCTGACGCTAACCCTAGTTGTCCTGACGCTTACCCTAGTTGTCCTGACTCTAACCCTAGTTGTCCTGACGCTAACCCTAGTTGTCCTGACGCTAACCCTAGTTGTCCTGACGCAAACCCTAGTTGTCCTGACGCTAACCCTAGTTGTCCTGGCGCTAACCCTAGTTGTCCTGACGCTAACCCTAGCTGTCCTGACGCTAACCCTAGCTGTCCTGACGCTAACCCTAGTTGTCCTGACGCTAACCCTAGTTGTCCTGACGCTAACCCTAGCTGTCCTGGCGCTAACCCTAGTTGTCCTGGCGCTAACCCTAGTTGTCCTGACGCTAACCCTAGTTGTCCTGACGCTAACCCTAGTTGTCCTGGCGCTAACCCTAGTTGTCCTGACGCTAACCCTAGTTGTCCTGGCGCTAACCCTAGTTGTCCTGGCGCTAACCCTAGTTGTCCTGGCGCTAACCCTAGTTGTCCTGGCGCTAACCCTAGTTGTCCTGGCGCTAACCCTAGTTGTCCTGGCTCTAACCCTAGTTGTCCTGGCGCTAACCCTAGTTGTCCTGGCGCTAACCCTAGTTGTCCTGATGCTAACCCTAGTTGTCCTGGCGCTAACCCTAGTTGTCCTGGCGCTAACCCTAGTTGTCCTGGCGCTAACCCTAGTTGTCCTGGCGCTAACTCTAGTTGTCCTGGCGCTAACCCTAGTTGTCCTGGCGCTAACCCTAGTTGTCCTGGCGCTAACCCTAGTTGTCCTGGCGCTAACCCTAGTTGTCCTGGCGCTAACCCTAGTTGTCCTGGCGCTAACCCTAGTTGTCCTGGCGCTAACCCTAGTTGTCCTGGCGCTAACCCTAGTTGTAATGGCGCTAACCCTAGTTGTCCTGGCGCTAACCCTAGTTGTCCTGGCGCTAACCCTAGTTGTCCTGGCGCTAACCCTAGTTGTCCTGGCGCTAACCCTAGTTGTCCTGACGCTAACCCTAGTTGTCCTGACGCTAACCCTAGTTGTCCAGACGCTAACCCTAGTTGTCCAGACGCTATCCCTAGCTGTCCTGGCGCTAACCCTAGTTGTCCTGGCGCTAACCCTAGTTGTCCTGACGCTAACCCTAGTTGTCCTGACGCTAACCCTAGTTGTCCTGGCGCTAACCCTAGTTGTCCTGACGCTAACCCTAGTTGTCCTGACGCTAACCCTAGTTGTCCTGGCGCTAACCCTAGTTGTCCTGGCGCTAACCCTAGTTGTCCTGGCGCTAACCCTAGTTGTCCTGGCGCTAACCCTAGTTGTCCTGGCGCTAACCCTAGTTGTCCTGGCGCTAACCCTAGTTGTCCTGGCGCTAACCCTAGTTGTCCTGGCGCTAACCCTAGTTGTCCTGGCGCTAACCCTAGTTGTCCTGGCGCTAACCCTAGTTGTCCTGGCGCTAACCCTAGTTGTCCTGGCGCTAACCCTAGTTGTCCTGACTAGTGTTGAGCATTCCGATACTGAAATATCGGGTATCGGCCGATATTCGCGGTATCGGAATTCCGATACTTAATTCCGATACTTTTACAATATCGAATACCGGAATCGGAAGTTCCCATAATGCCTGAGCTCTGCATTGTCTCTGAAGGATGACAAGTTGGATGGCAGCGCGATCCAGCCTGTCATCAGAATGCTATCCCAGCGGGGGAGAATTCTCCTGATTGTTTAAAAGCCGGCGCGCGGTAAAAAGCCGCCGGCTTTTAAACAATCACACAGCCCCATACTGCTTCCCCGCAGCCTCCCACCTCGATCCTCCGCTCCCCTCGCCACCTCCAATCCCAATTGTAAATTAGGACCGGGCGGGGAGCGCAGCACCAAGGAGCGAAGGACCCGGGCGGGGAAGCTCACCTCATGCACGTCACTGACACCGTGGGAAAATTCTCCTGCACTCAGCGCTTCAGCGTGAGAATTCTCCCACGCTGTCAGTAACATACATGAGGTGAGGTCATGTCCAATGAACTCAGCTCACCTCATGCACGTCACTGACAGCGTGGGAAAATTCTCCTGCACTCAGCGCTTCAGCGTGAGAATTCTCCCACGCTGTCAGTGACGTACATGAAGTGAGCTGAGTTCATTGGACATGACCTCGGCTCATCTTTATGCCGTCACAGCCAGACACTGAGGAGCGCAAGCATGCCTGCGCTTCTCAGTGTCTGCGGGATGACAGGCTGGATGGCAGCGTTCTGCTGCGGTCCAGCCTGTCATCTCGATGTAGCAGAGCTGAAGCTGTCGTGGGAACCATGGAAAGGTAAGGATGATGTTGCTTTATTATTTTACTTTTATTGCAGGAGATCGTTGGCTTCAGCTGGAATGGGCGTGACTGTAAGTATGGTTTAATTTACAACAATAAAGAATTGTGTGTTTATTTCAATTAAAGGACTTTATTCTGGGTGTTTGTGTTTTTCTTTAACTTTGACTATGGGGTTAGTAATGGGGGTGTCTTATAGACGCCTCTCCATTACTAATCTGGGCTTGATGTCAGCTGGCATTATAAGCTGACATCAACCCCAGCCCTATTACCCCACTGCCATCGCTACAGGGCAGTGGGAAGAGCGAGGCTAAGTGCCAGAATTGGCGCATCCTATGGATGCGCCATTTCTGGGGCGGCTGACGGCTGGTGTTTCTAGCCTGGGAGGGGGCCAATATTCATGGCACCCTTCTTGGGCTATTAAAATCAGCCCCCAGCTGTCTGCCTAGCCTTTGCTAGCTATTAAATTAGGGGGGACCCCACGTTATTTTTTTGGGGGGGTTCCCCCATTTTATTAGCTAGTAAAGGCTAGGTATTCAGCTGTGGGCTGATATTAGTAGCCTGGGAAGCTCCGTGGGTATTACCCCCTTCCCAGGCTTCAAACATTTGCCCCAGCTGTCTGCTTAACCTCCGCTAGAGCCTAAAATTAAGGGGAACCCCACGCCAATCTTTTTTTAAATAAATCCTTTATTTTAACACTAAATGACAAGTACAGTAACCAACACTATCACTGTACTTCATATATATGTGACTGACATGTTTCTATGTATCTAATCTATGTGTGAAGCTCTATTCTGTCTGTTATAAATTGTCGGGTACCGCTGCTGAATTGCCGGCCGGCTTTCTTAAAGAACGGTGCATGAAAACACTAATATTTTTTTAAATAAATCCTTTACACTAAATGACAAGTACAGTAAGCAACACTGTCACTGTACTTCATAGATATGTGACTGACATGTTTCTATCTATCTAATCTATGTGTGAAGCTCTATTCTGTCTGTTATAAATTGTCGGGTACAGATGCTGAATTGCCAGCCGGCTTTTTTAAAGAGACGGTGCATGAAAACACTAATATTTTTTTAAATAAATCCTTTACACTAAATGACAAGTTCTGTAAGCAACACTGTCACTGTACTTCATATATATGTGACTGACATGGTTGTATCTATCTAATCTATGTGTGAAGCTCTATTCTTTCTGTTGTAAATTGTCGGGTACCGGTGTATGCCGCTGCTGAATTGCCGGCATTTCATGTCATTCTACATTATTCTTAGTTGTTTTACTTCATGTAGAATTAACCTACAAGGAAAGAAAGGGTTTATTTTCATTCCGATATTTGTGTCCCATTGACTTGCATTGGTTTCCGGTATCGGAATCGGCGATATCCGATACTTTTTGGGTATCGGCCCGATTCAATCCGATACGATATTTCCTGTTATCGGAAGGTATCGCTCAACACAAGTCCTGACGCTAACCCTAGTTGTCCTGACGCTAACCCTAGTTGTCCTGACGCTAACCCTAGTTGTCCTGACGCTAACCCTAGTTGTCCTGACGCTAACCCTAGTTGTCCTGACGCTAACCCTAGTTGTCCTGACTAGTGTTGAGCCACCCCCGTAGTGTTCGAGTTCGGTTCGGTTCGTCGAACTGTTCGTCGAACACCTTCGAACACTGTTAAAACCAATGGCAGGCAAACAAAAACACATAGAAACACATAGAAAACACCTTCAAAGGTGTCCAAAAGCTGAAAAACTGCTCAGAAGACATAACTAACACATGGAAAAGTGACAAGTACATATAGTCATGCGAAAAAAAAAGAGGTGGAGGAGTAAAAGGAGGGGGAGACACAGATATAGGCATGTCATGCCCTTCTAAAATCCAAAAAGTGAGAAGCCGACACGGCCAGTCCGCTCCTGCCCGTGCCACCTCCGTGTCGCCGGGTTTGTGCCAGAGCCGCGGTGAACCCTGATGGCCAGCCCCCCTCTCCCAATACTGGTGCCTGTCCGCTGGTGGGTCGAGCGAGCCCCCCTGTGGTGGAGGCAGCTCTAAGCTTTTTAATTTAAATTGTCTGTCTAATTTGAATGAATACACTTTAAATCCATTTACAAGGATCTATTGGAGGGCAAGTCTCATGCCAGCAGCCGTGTAATTCCAGCTCCAGTAGCGTCCACTAAAGCTGCTGCAGTTAAAAAGCTTTTATAAGGATCGAGCTCGGCTGTCCACCGCAAGGCATCCTACTGCCAGTCCCAGCCCCTATGCCTTGGGGTGCCTCCTGATGCTCTTCACTAAGTATCCCATGGTCCCGAAGCATTTCCTTTGAAAAAATTAAGTGTCTAAACTACAGGTGGTGTAGCTTGCTTAACAGCCGGGATAATCCGCTGACTAGCAGACACTGCTACTAGGCACAAAGTATTTCCTGGGCTAGATGCAGTTAAAAATTTGTAATTAGATACTCTCGTTGGATGCTGAGAAAGCATTCCATAGAGTCTCCTGGCACGCCATATATGATTCTCTTAAAAAGCTTGGGGTAGGGGTCTAGGGGACCCTTTTATAGCCAAAATCACGGCCCTGTATCACAATACGTCACCTAGGCTGAAGATAAATGGAACTGTAGCACCCTGAGGGCTCGGTTGCTACAGAGGTATTGCACCTCACCCAGAGGTGTGATATCTCACTCTCAGGTAAGGATGGAGTGTGGATCAGGACCCGACACCTGCATGCATTACACCACATTGCCGTGGGGCAGGGCGACCAATATGCCCCTGAGATGGGCACGACAGTCCCTGTCCCTGGCTGGAGTGGGGGGAGGGAACACTGAGGAAGGGGAACCCTGTAGTGCAGGAGCAGGGAGGAAGCAGTTCCTGGGTGCATTGAGAAGGGAGTATAAAAGGTGGGCACCATCTTAGTTTAGTGCAGAGAAGTCTGAGCAGAAGTGGCAGGGAGCAGGGGCTCTGCATGAGCTCTGCTCCGGAGGCGGGCCTAGTAACAGAGGCCCAGGCCTGGAAGAGGGAGAAGGAAGGAAGAGGAGCGGAGAAGGCTCCAGGAACGAGGAATGAAGGGATCCCAGGGGTGCGGACGGGCGAGTCGCCACCGCACGCCCGAATCCACCTGCGTGGAGGGGTCAGGCCAAAGGGGGAGACCGGTCCCCGAACTAGTGGAGGCAGGAAACGACCCTCAGCTAGAAACCGGAGGCTCTGACATTTTATGTGGCGCAGCCCCTCGCTACACCCGCTAGGAAGGCACCACATAGGGTCAGGGAAACTGGCGGCAAGTTTACCAAGAGGAGGCCCGAGGCAGCCGGACAGAAGAGTTGGTAAGAAAGGCCAGACAAAGGACACACAAAGGGGGTCCTGTGAAGTGCTCCCAAGTTATCTGGGAGTTGTCTGAGCCCCTCACCTGGTGAGCACAGTACGACGTGGGCAGCCGTTACCTGCAGACGTGGTCTGGATAATAAGAACTGTGAGTAAAGGCCCTGAACTGCATCACTGACTCCGTGTCGTTACTGCTGCTGCCCTGCACCATCACCCCCATCCTCCGCATACACTGCCCTGAGGCTATACTCCTCCCGTGGGGAGTTATGCTACGCTCTGCTGCACCCACAACACCAGCCTCAGCGGTCTGCCCTGTAGCGGCGGATCACTCTGACCGCAATCCACGGGTGGCGTAGTCGGACATTTAAACATCAAAACCACATAAATAGTTCCGCCACTGGTTTGACCGCCCTGAGCCACGGAACCGGGTCGCCGCCACGAAGACTACAACCACCAGCATCCACCAAAAAGGGTCCGGCTCCGGGTGTCCCAAGGCCCAGGGGGTGCGTCAGAACATTTTCATCACCTTTCACAATCACTAATGGGACAAGGCAGGGATGTCCTCTGTCCCCTCTCTTATACATCCTAGTGACGGAGCACCTGCTCTCATCAATTCGCCATAACCCCAATATTAGGTGGATTGAGGTGGGAGGCACCGAGTACAAGTGCTCTCTATTTGCTGATGATGTCCTAGTATATATCACTCAATCACATATATCCATCCATGCTGTTATGGCTGAAATAGATCACTTTGTTACATGGTAAAATTTTAAAATCAATGCAGCGAAGTCTGAGGCCCTCGATGTCTCCCTCCCTAAATCCATATAGGATTCCATCCAGTCCAACTTTCCCTTTGCCTGGCCCTCACAGGGTATCAAATACTTAGGAATTCCTATTCATAGAGACCTCTCCCATCTATGTTATCTTAATTTTGGGCCCTTTATTGAACAACTCCATACAGACCACGGTTGGCAAGTTAGAACTGTAAGATTCACTACGTGAACCACTGGTGTTTTGTGGAAAAGCACATATACACTGCGTTCCAAATTATTATGCAAAAAGTGTTTAGGAGTGATAAGGGAAGAATTTGTTTGTTTTTCAGTTAAACTCATTGATGGTGATGTGTGTCAGGGCTCTTTATATCACTGTAAGCAATTGCAGACACCTGTGCTAATTAGTTTGGCAGGTGTGTCCAATGAAAGGCAAGACTACTTAAGAAGGCTCTCTCACATTATTAAGCAGCCTACATTTTCTGCCAAAATGGGAAAGAAAAAGGATGTGTCGGCTGCTGAGAAGCAACAAATTGTGGAGTGTTTAGGTCAAGGCATGACTACAATCAACATTGTGCGATGATCAGGATGAAGTGTCTTGGCAATCAAGAAGTATGTAGCTGATTCACAGTACACACTTGTGCGTGCTGATAAGGGCAAATTGAGGACTCTTTCCTACAGGCAATTACGTCAGGTTGAAAGAGCAGCGGCAAAAAAGCCTTGTCATAGCAGCAGACAAGTTTTTGAAGCTGCTTGTGCCTCCAACGTCCCCCGAACAACAAGATGCAGGGTCCTTCAGAGGTTTGCAGCTGTGCATACGCCATCCTGTCGACCTCCTCTATCCACTTCACACAAGCAGAAATGGCTCCAGTGGGCCAAACATTACATGAAGACTGATTTCAAAACTGTTTTGTTCACGGATGAGTGCCGTGCAGCGCTCGATGGTCCAGATGGATGGAGTGGAGGATGGCTGGTTGATGGACACCCCACGCAAACACGGCTACAGCGCCAACAAGGAGGAGGTGGAGTAATGTTTTGGGCTGGAATCATGGGGAGAGAGATTGTCGGCCCCTTTAGGATCCCTGAAGGCGCTAAAGATGAACTCCATAATGTATGTGGATTTTCTCAAACAGCACTTCCTGCCATGGTTCAAGAAGAAGAACCGTGTATTTCACAGCAAGATCATTTTTCTGCATGATAATGCACCATCTCATGCTGCACATAAAACATCTGCATCTCTGGCTGATATGGGCATAAAAGGGGACAAACTTATGGTGTGACCCCCATGCTCCCCTGACCTCTACCCCATTCAGAACCTTTGGAGCATCATTAAAAGGAGTGTCTATGATGGCGGGAGGCAGTTCACATCTAAGCAACAGCTCTGGGAGGGTATTCTGTCCTCATGCAAAACAATTGAAGCAGAAACCATCCAAAACCTGACAAATTCAATGGACGAGAGAGTTCAGAAGCTCCTTTCGAACAAGGGGTCCTATGTGAAAATATAACATCACCTAGAACAAAGTTTTGAGTTGAAAACTGTTTGATTTCAGTTTCTAACAACCTGCTAATGCTTATAATTTCAAAAATGACCATTTTTTTGGTCTTTATTAAAATGAAAAGGTTGATCGAAAAGTTTGGGGGATCTAAGAGTGTGGCAACCTAGTAGTCATGATTACTTCGAATTCTGACAATATGAGGGTCATGCTGCAGGTAGTGCAGCAAGAAGGCACTTATGTGTCTTGCGCATCTCGGAGCCCCAAAATTATTTTCCGGGCTAGATGCAGCTAAAAATTATTTTTAATTTTAAATCTGGTGAAGCTTTAGTATAGATGGCCTAATAGGATCAGTGCTGCACACTGCTACAAAGCCCAAATTATTTTCCAGTCAAGATACAGATAAACATGATTAGTAATTTGAAAGCTTAAAACGGTTGGTAGGGTGATTTTAACCAATCATCAAGCTTTTACTCTCCCCAGGATGACACAGGGGTAGAAAAGTCGTTTCGGATCCATGATTTGTTCATCTTTATGAACGTGAGTCTGTCTACATTATCAGTGGAGAGCCGCGTGCGCTTATCTGTCAGCACACCACCAGCAGCGCTGAACACACGTTCAGAAAGAATGCTGGCTGCGGGGCATGACAAGATCTCCAAGGCGTAAGTGGCTAGCTCCGGCCATTTATCCAGATTGGAAGCCCAAAAAGAGCAAGGGTCCAGTGACACAGTCGTGGCTTCAATGTTTACTTGGAGATACTCCTGTACCATCGTCTCTAGGTGTTGACTATGTGTCAGACTTCTTGTCTCCTGTGGCCTTGCAAAGGATGGGCTAAAAAAGTGGTGAAATGATTCCGCAAAATTGATGTTACCAGCAGATACTGTGGTTCTGTTACGGTTTGAGTGCTGAACACTTGACGGTCCCACGGTTGGCAAGTTGGAACTGTGAGATTCACTACGTGCACCACTGGTATTTTGTGGAAAAGCACATGTAAGATTCTGCAACAGTCTCTGCTGATACTCCTGCATGTGTGCATCCCTTTCTATGGCAGGAATAATTTCTGCAAATTTACTTTTGTACCGGGGATCTAACAGTGTGGCAACCCAGTAGTCAGGATTATTTCTAATTCTCACAATTCGAGGGTCATGTTGCAGGTAGTGCAGCAAGAAGGCACTCATGTGTGTTGCGCATCCAGGAGCACCAAGTCCCTGTTGTGTTGGTGGCGAGGTAACAATCATGCTTCCTTCCTCTGTCCTCTCCCCCCAACCTCGCACAACAGAAATGTGATCAAGGTCTCCCTCATCTGATGAGTCTTCCATCAGTTCGTCCTCCACTTCTTCCTGGGCTCCTGCACCTTCCTCACTAGTTTGGCTGCTACCATGTGCCCTGGTAAAACCATCTCCCCCACCCTCACATGCCTGCCGCCTTGGTGCTGCCGACCGTCTGGACCTTGCAGATGTTAGCCCTTCCGCATACAACTCCTCCTCCTCTACTTCCTCCACCTCCTCTTGTGCCACCACCTGACTCCGAATTCTGTTTAACATGTGCTCCAGCATGTAAATCACCGGAATAGTCATGCTGATAATGGCATCATCAGCACTAAACATCTTCGTCGCCATTTCAAAACTGTGCAGAAGGGTGCATAGGTCCCTGATCTGAGACCACTCCTCCAGCGTGATTTGCCCCACCTCTGAATCTCGTTGGCCCAGGCTATACGTCAGAACGTATTGCACCAGGGCTTGTCGGTGCTGCCACAGTCGCTGCAACATGTGCAGAGTTGAATTCCACCGGGTAGGCACATCGCATTTTAGCCGGTGAAGTGGCAGGCCCAACGACTTCTGTAGAGATGTAAGTCGCTGAGCTGCGGGATGCGAATGGCGGAAATGAGCACACAGCGACCGTGCCCTCTGCAGAAGGCCATCTAGTCTGGGATAGTGGGCTAAAAATTGCTGGACAACCAGGTTCAACACGTGAGCCATACAAGGCACGTGTGTGACATTGCCCCGGCGAAGGGCCGCACCCAGGTTTGCAGCATTGTTGCACACGGCCTTCCCTGGTTTCAGGTCCAGTGGAGACAACCATTCATGAAATTGGTTCTCCAGAGCTGACCACAACTCCTCAGCTGTGTGACTCACATTTCCCAGACATTTCAATGTAAAAACCGCCTGATGACGTTGAGCCCTACTGCCAGCATAGTAAGGAGGTGTGCAGGATCCCTTCTGCGCAGTTAGAAAGCTTATGGCATGACCAGACAGGCTTTGGGTGCAGGTGGAAGACCGAGAGGAGGTTGAGGAGGCAGAAGCAGTGGAGGAACTTTGACATAAAGAGGATTGACGCACAACTCGTGGGGACGGCAAGACTTGGACAGCAGCCCCTTGTCCTGCTGTCACCATAGTTACCCAGTGCCCAGTCAGCGACATGTAACGCCCCTGTCCATGCCTACTCGTCCAAGTGTCTGTGGTGAAATGCACCCTGTCACACACAGAGTTTCTCAAAGAAGCGGTGATGTTGTGTGCAACATGCTGGTGGAGTGCAGGCACACCTTTCTTTGAGAAGTAGTGCCGACTGGGCATCTGGTGCTGGGGCACTGCGACGGACATAAGGTCTCGAAAATCCTCTGTGTCCACCAGGCGTAAAGGCAGCATTTCTGTAGCCAAGAGCTTGCAGATGGTGAAATTCAACCTCTTAGCTTTCTCATGGCTAGGAGGAAATGGTCTTTTACTTGTCCACATCTGAGGGACCGAGGGCTGGCTATTGTGCTTAGACGGGGTTGATAAGGGTGTCCCCGGCAAACTGACGGTCTGTGAGGAAGATGCAGGCGGACATGTTAGGTTGCCTTGATCCAAAGGTGGTGCTATCGATGTCAGACAGCGCTCTACACCAGCTGGTGTTACCACCTCCAAAGAAAATGATGACCTGCCCATCACGCTGGCTGTTGCGGGTAAAGAGGTGGCAGGTCTGCGCCCCAAAACAGGTGTGACTGCTGTCCCCCCAGTCACAGAGGATGAAGAGGCCGCGGATGCACAAGATATGGCAGACGGTGGTTGGCCCGGCCGGCTAGGCCGCATTGTAGCACACTGAGCTTCCCACTGCAACTTATGCTTCATGTCCATGTGCCGGTTCATGCATGAAGTACTCAAACTATGTATTTTTTGGCCTCTACTTAGCTTTTGCTGACAAATGTTACAGATAACACGAGTTGGGTCATCTTTATCGATCTGAAAAAATGCCCAGGCTATGCAAGGCTTAGCACCCATGCGACCTGAAGAGCCACCACGACTTGTGGTGAGAGGCAGAGTTGTGTTTCAGGATGCAGTTGTTGACGTGCTTCCAGTACTACGTCTCTGTCCAGGAAGGTGCAACCTGACCTCGTCGTCACTAGCATCTTCCTCCACCACCTCTGCTGACCTCATCTCTTGGCTGACTGTGGGTTGACAGTAAGTGGGATCTCCAACCTCATCATCATCACCCTGTGCGTTATCACACCCGTCGTCCTCAGAGCCAACCTGTTCCTGCCCTGACACAAAACTAAAGTTGTCGCTCCAATCAGGTATTTGAGTCTTATCATCGTCTTCCTCATTGTCTCCACCAACAGGAGTTACAGTTTGGGAATGAGGGTCTACATTATGGTCAGAACCTTCTGCGTCTGGCCCTGGATCCGACTCATAAAGATTCTGGGCATCAGTGCAGATCATTTCCTCATCTGGATTCACAGAAGCGCTGGAGTCGACCTCTGATTCGCAGGCTATAGTATGAGTAAACAGCTCTGCAGACTCAACCATCTGTTCTACCTCATACTCAGACGGGCAGCTGGAGATTTGGGAGCTGTGAGGAAGCAAGTGCGATTGGGGTGACACCTTTGAGGACTGGAGTATTTGTGATGTTGAAGTTGATGTGGAGGAGAGCCCACTTAAAGGAGCACTTGATATCCATTGAAGCACCTGCTGTTTTTGTGCCTCATCTGGAATTTGTAGCGATTGGCGTGGCCGTAAGAAAGGGATCTTATCACATTGTCCGCTAAAAGAAGTAGACATTTTAGTTTGGCTGGAAGATGGTCTTTCTTCTGCAGATGTTACTGTTGCTTTAACACCTACCCCACGGACACAACCTTTTTTCCCCTTCCCAACACGCCTATTCCCCTTTCCACCAGCAGCAGGCCTTTTTCCACTCATTTTGGTGGTTAACTAATTCACAACTCTGGAGTTGTTTGCACAAAAAAACAATGGATGGTAACCGAGCAGAGCTGAGTGGCCAAACTGTGGTATTAGGCCAAAACTATTAGCTGGGTTAGATGCAGAAAAAAATTATATTCAATTTGCAACCTGATGGAGGTCAGTATAGATGGACTAATACAACAAGTCCCACACACAGCTAGAAGCCCAAATATTTTTTCAGAGGTACTGTAGATGCAGATAAAAATTATTTTTAATTTGCAACCTGATGGAGGTCAGTATAGATGGACTAATAGAGAAAGTCCGACACACTGCTAGAAGGCCAAATATTTTTTCAGAGCTAGATGCAGAAAAAAATTATATTCAGTTTGCAACCTGATGGAGGTCAGTATAGATGGACTAACAGAGAAAGTCCCACACACTACTAGAAGGCCAAATATTTTTTCAGAGCTAGATGCATGCAAAAAATTATTTTGAATTTGCAACCTGATGGAGGTCAGTATAGGTGGACTAATAGAACAAGTCCCACACACTGCTAGAAGGCCAAATATTTTTTCAGAGCTAGATGCAGAAAAAAATTATATTCAGTTTGCAACCTGATGGAGGTCTGTATAGATGGATTAATAGAACAAGACCCACACACAGCTAGAAGCCCAATATTTTTTCAGAGGTAGATGCAGAAAAAAATATATTCAGTTTGCAACCTGATGGAGGTCAGTATAGATGGACTAATACAACAAGTCCCACACACAGCTAGAAGCCCAATATTTTTTCAGAGGTAGATGCAGAAAAAAATATATTCAGTTTGCAACCTGATGGAGGTCAGTATAGATGGACTAATACAACAAGTCCCACACACAGCTAGAAGCCCAAATATTTTTTCAGAGGTACTGTAGATGCAGATAAAAATTATTTTTAATTTGCAACCTGATGGAGGTCAGTATAGATGGACTAATAGAGAAAGTCCGACACACTGCTAGAAGGCCAAATATTTTTTCAGAGCTAGATGCAGAAAAAAATTATATTCAGTTTGCAACCTGATGGAGGTCAGTATAGATGGACTAACAGAGAAAGTCCCACACACTACTAGAAGGCCAAATATTTTTTCAGAGCTAGATGCATACAAAAAATTATTTTGAATTTGCAACCTGATGGAGGTCAGTATAGGTGGACTAATAGAACAAGTCCCACACACTACTAGAAGGCCAAATATTTTTTCAGAGCTAGATGCAGAAAAAAATTATATTCAGTTTGCAACCTGATGGAGGTCAGTATAGATGGACTAACAGAGAAAGTCCCACACACTACTAGAAGGCCAAATATTTTTTCAGAGCTAGATGCAGAAAAAAATTATATTCAGTTTGCAACCTGATGGAGGTCTGTATAGATGGATTAATAGAACAAGACCCACACACAGCTAGAAGCCCAATATTTTTTCAGAGGTAGATGCAGAAAAAAATATATTCAGTTTGCAACCTGATGGAGGTCAGTATAGATGGACTAATAGAATGATGCTATGCCCAAAAGATTTTCCTTCACTAGGTGCAGTAAAAAAATTGGTATTCTATACACAGATAGGCTACTCCACTGACTAACACACTCTGCAATAGGCCAAAAAGGATTAGCTTTCCTAGATTCAGCCAAATGCTGTGAAAAAAACTTGCACAGCACTGGCACAGACCTGCCTGGCAAAAACTGATAGGAACTGATGTAACCTAGTCCTGAAAAGGACTCCAATTACATTTAGTCTTTACTCCCACAATCTATCTATTTAAGAGCACAGACCTCCCTGATAAAAGTCGTAGGAAATGCTGTAACCTAGTCCTTAAAAGGACTGCAATCACAACTATTCCCTACTCCCAAGCTATCTGTATATTTGTGCGAAAATTGGCTTGAAATTAACAAGGTATAGCGCACACAGCAACAGCAGTGCCGTCTGACACGCAGCTGCAGCAGTGAGAAAATGGTGGCGACGGGGAAAATGGCTTGGTCTTATAGGGCAAGGACATGTGACATACACTGCCAATGACACATGCCCTTGCTTGTGTGAAAAAAAGCACTTCGCTCCGTGTGTGCGCTGCTGATAGGCTGACAGATTGCACCTCCCCACTGCAAATGCGGGAAAGAGAAAAAAAAATGGAGATCTTCATTGTTCCTGCAGAGATCCATCCCCTGCCCCTCCCCCACCCCGCTGTACACTCAAACTGCGTATTAACATTAATTTTCATCATTACTGAGAAAGAATCCAGTTATGATTTTGGTGCACGAACAGTTATCGAACATAACCTCGAACAGCCGAAGTTTTCTCAAATTGTTCGTGTTTGCCGAACGGCTCGAACACTGCCCAAAACAGCTCGAATTTGAGATTGGCGAACAGTTCGAGTAGAACAACGCTCATCTCTAGTCCTGACGCTAACCCTAGTTGTCCTGACGCTAACCCTAGTTGTCCTGACGCTAACCCTAGTTGTCCTGACGCTAACCCTAGTTGTCCTGACGCTAACCCTAGTTGTTTCTGACGCTAACCCTAGTTGTCTTGACGCTAACCCTAGTTGTCCTGAAGCTAACCCTAGTTGTCCTGACGCTAACCCTAGTTGTCCTGACGCTAACCCTAGTTGTCCTGATGCTAACCCTAGTTGTCCTGACGCTAACCCTAGCTGTCCTGACGCTAACCCTAGTTGTCCTGACGCTAACCCTAGTTGTCCTGACGCTAACCCTCGTTGTCCTGATGCTAACCCTAGTTGTCCTGACGCTAACCCTAGTTGTCCTGACGCTAACCCAAGTTGTCCTGACGCTAACCCTAGTTGTCCTGATGCTAACCCTAGTTGTCCTGACGCTAACCCTAGTTGTCCTGACGCTAACCCAAGTTGTCCTGACGCTAACCCTACTTGTCCTGACGCTAACCCTAGTTGTCCTGACGCTAACCCTACTTGTCCTGACGCTAACCCTACTTGTCCTGACGCTAACCCTAGTTGTCCTGACGCTAGCCCTACTTGTCCTGACGCTAACCCTACTTGTCCTGACGCTAACCCTAGTTGTTCTGACGCTAACCCTAGTTGTCCTGACGCTAACGCTACTTGTCCTGACGCTAACCCTAGTTGTCCTGACGCTAACCCTAGTTGTCCTGACGCTAACACTAGTTGTCCTGACGCTAACCCTAGTTGTCCTGACGCTAACCCTAGTTGTCCTGACGCTAACCCTAGTTGTCCTGACGCTAACCCTAGTTGTCCTGACGCTAACCCTACTTGTCCTGACGCTAACCCTACTTGTCCTGACGCTAACCCTACTTGCCCTGACGCTAACCCTACTTGTCCTGACGCTAACCCTACTTGTCCTGACGCTAACCCTACTTGTCCTGACGCTAACCCTACTTGTCCTGACGCTAACCCTAGTTGTCGTGACGCTAACCCTAGTTGTCCTGACGCTAACTCTACTTGTCCTGACGCTAACCCTAGTTGTCCTGACGCTAACCCTAGTTGTCCTGACGCTAACCCTAGTTGTCCTGACGCTAACCCTACTTGTCCTGACGCTAACCCTAGTTGTCCTGACGCTAACCCTAGTTGTCCTGACGCTAACCCTACTTGTTCTGACGCTAACCCTACTTGTCCTGACGCTAACCCTACTTGTCCTGACGCTAACCCTAGTTGTCCTGACGCTAACCCTAGTTGTCCTGATGCTAAACCTAGTAGTCCTGACGCTAACCCTAGTTCTGATGCTAACCCTAGTTGTACTGACGCTAACCCTACTTGTCCTGACGCTAACCCTACTTGTCCTGACGCTAACCCTAGTTGTCCTGACGCTAACCCTACTTGTCCTGACGCTAACCCTAGTTGTCCTGACGCTAACCCTAGTTGTCCTGACTCTAACCCTCGTTGTCCTGACGCTAGCCCTAGTTGTCCTGATGCTAACCCTAGTTGTCCTGACGCTAACCCTACTTGTCCTGACGCTAACCCTACTTGTCCTGACGCTAACCCTACTTGTCCTGACGCTAACCCTACTTGTCCTGACGCTAACCCTAGTTGTCCTGACGCTAACCCTAGTTGTCCTGACGCTAACCCTAGTTGTCCTGACGCTAACCCTAGTTGTAATGACGCTAAACCTAGTTGTCCTGACGCTAACCCTAGTTGTCCTGACGCTAACCCTAGTTGTCCTGACGCTAACCCTAGTTGTCCTGACTTTAACCCTAGTTGTCGTGACGCTAACACTAGTTGTCCTGACGCTAACCCTAGTTGTCCTGATGCTAACCGTAGTTGTCCTGACGCTAACCCTAGTTGTCCTGATGCTAACCCTAGTTGTCCTGACGCTAACCCTAGTTGTCCTGATGCTAACCCTACTTGTCCTGACGCTAACCCTACTTGTCCTGACGCTAACCCTACTTGCCCTGACGCTAACCCTACTTGCCCTAACGCTAACCCTAGTTGTCCTGACGCTAACCCTACTTGTCCTGACGCTAACCCTACTTGTCCTGACGCTAACCCTACTTGTCCTGACGCTAACCCTAGTTGTCGTGACGCTAACCCTAGTTGTCCTGACGCTAACCCTACTTGTCCTGACGCTAACCCTAGTTGTCCTGATGCAAACCCTAGTTGTCCTGACGCTAACCCTAGTTGTCCTGACGCTAACCCTAGTTGTCCTGACGCTAACCCTACTTGTCCTGACGCTAACCCTAGTTGTCCTGACGCTAACCCTAGTTGTCCTGACGCTAACCCTAGTTCTCCTGACGCTAACCCTACTTGTCCTGACGCTAACCCTACTTGTCCTGACGCTAACCCTAGTTGTCCTGACGCTAACCCTAGTTGTCCTGAAGCTAACCCTAGTTGCCCTGACGCTAAACCTAGTAGTCCTGATGCTAACCCTAGTTGTTCTGATGCTAACCCTACTTGTCCTGACGCTAACCCTAGTTGTAATGACGCTAAACCTAGTTGTCCTGACGCTAACCCTACTTGTCCTGACGCTAACCCTAGTTGTCCTGACGCTAACCCTACTTGTCCTGACGCTAACCCTCGTTGTCCTGACGCTAACCCTAGTTGTCCTGACTCTAACCCTCGTTGTCCTGACGCTAACCCTAGTTGTCCTGATGCTAACCCTAGTTGTCCTGACGCTAACCCTACTTGTCCTGACGCTAACCCTACTTGTCCTGACGCTAACCCTACTTGTCCTGACGCTAACCCTAGTTGTCCTGACGCTAACCCTAGTTGTCCTGATGCTAACCCTAGTTGTCCTGACGCTAACCCTAGTTGTAATGACGCTAAACCTAGTTGTCCTGACGCTAACCCTAGTTGTCCTGACGCTAACCCTAGTTGTCCTGACTTTAACCCTAGTTGTCCTGACGCTAACCCTAGTTGTCCTGACGCTAACCCTAGTTGTCCTGACGCTAACCCTAGTTGTCCTGACGCTAACCCTACTTGTCCTGACGCTAACCCTAGTTGTCCTGACGCTAACCCTACTTGTCCTGACGCTAACCCTAGTTGTCCTGACGCTAACCTTAGTTGTCCTGACGCTAACCCTACTTGTCCTGACGCTAACCCTAGTTGTCCTGACGCTAACCCTAGTTGTCCTGACGCTAACCCTACTTGTCCTGAGGCTAACCCTACTTGTCCTGACGCTAACCCTAGTTGTCCTGACGCTAACCCTAGTTGTCCTGACGCTATCCCTACTTGTCCTGACGCTAACCCTACTTGTCCTGATGCTAACCCTAGATGTCCTGACGCTAACCCTACTTGTCCTGACGCTAACCCTACTTGTCCTGACGCTAACCCTACTTGTCCTGACGCTAACCCTAGTTGTCCTGAGGCTAACCCTATTTGTCCTGACGCTAACCCTAGTTGTCCTGACGCTAACCCTACTTGTCCTGACGCTAACCCTAGTTGTCCTGACGCTAACCCTACTTGTCCTGACGCTAACCCTAGTTGTCCTGACGCTAACCATACTTGTCCTGACGCTAACCCTGCTTGTCCTGACGCTAACCCTAGTTGTCCTGACTCTAACCCTAGTTGTCCTGACGCTAACCCTAGTTGTCCTGACGCTAACCCTAGTTGTCCTGACGCTAAACCTAGTAGTCCTGACGCTAACCCTACTTGTCCTGACGCTAACCCTGCTTGTCCTGACGCTAACCCTAGTTGTCCTGACTCTAACCCTAGTTGTCCTGACGCTAACCCTACTTGTCCTGACGCTAACCCTGCTTGTCCTGATGCTAACCCTACTTGTCCTGACGCTAACCCTAGTTGTCCTGACGCTAACCCTAGTTGTCCTGACGCTAACCCTAGTTGTCCTGACCCTAACCCTAGTTGTCCTGACGCTAACCCTAGTTGTCCTGATGCTAACCCTAGTTGTCCTGACGCTAACCCTAGTTGTCCTGACGCTAACCCTAGTTGTCCTGACGCTAACCCTAGTTGTCCTGATGATAACCCTAGTTGTCCTGACGCTAACCCTAGTTGTCCTGACGCTAACCCTAGTTGTCCTGACGCTAATCCTAGTTGTCCTGATGGTAACCCTAGTTGTCCTGACTCTAACCCTAGTTGTCCTGATGCTAACCCTAGTTGTCCTGACGCTAACCCTAGTTGACCTGACGCTAACCCTAGTTGTCCTGATGATAACCCTAGTTGTCCTGACGCATACCCTAGTTGTCCTGACGCTAACCCTAGTTGTCCTGACGCTAATCCTAGTTGTCCTGATGGTAACCCTAGTTGTCCTGACTCTAACCCTAGTTGTCCTGATGCTAACCCTAGTTGTCCTGATGCTAACCCTAGTTGTCCTGACGCTAACCCTAGTTGTCCTGACGCTAACCCTAGTTGACCTGACGCTAACCCTAGTTGTCCTGACGCTAACCCTACTTGTCCTGATGCTAACCCTACTTGTCCTGACGCTAACCCTAGTTGTCCTGACGCTAACCCTACTTGTCCTGACGCTAACCCTAGTTGTCCTGACGCTAACCCTAGTTGTCCTGACGCTAACCCTACTTGTCCTGATGCTAACCCTAGTTGTCCTGACGCTAACCCTAGTTGTCCTGACGCTAACCCTAGTTGTCCTGATGCTAAACCTAGTTGTCCTGACGCTAACCCTACTTGTCCTGACGCTAACCCTAGTTGTCCTGACGCTAACCCTACTTGTCCTGACGCTAACCCTAGTTGTCCTGACGCTAACCCTAGTTGTCCTGATGCTAACCCTAGCTGTCCTGACGCTAACCCTAGTTGTTCTGACGCTAACCCTAGTTGTCCTGAGGCTAACCCTAGTTGTCCTGACGCTAACCCTACTTGTCCTGAAGCTAACCCTACTTGTCCTGACGCTAACCCTACTTGTCCTGACGCTAACCCTACTTGTCCTGACGCTAACCCTAGTTGTCCTGACGCTAACCCTAGTTGTCCTGACGCTAACCCTAGTTGTCCTGATGCTAACCCTAGTTGTCCTTACGCTAACCCTAGTTGTCCTGACGCTAACCCTAGTTGTCCTGACGCTAACCCTAGTTGTCCTGACGCTAACCCTACTTGTCCTGACGCTAACCCTACTTGTCCTGACGCTTACTCTACTTGTCCTGACGCTAACCCTAGTTTTCCTGACGCTAACCCTAGTTGTCCTGACGCTAACCCTACTTGTCCTGACGCTTACCCTAGTTGTCCTGACGCTAACCCTAGTTGTCCTGACGCTAACATTACTTGTCCTGATGCTAACCCTAGTTGTCCTGACGCTAACCCTAGTTGTCCTGACGCTAACCCTACTTGTCCTGACGCTAATCCTAGTTGTCCTGACGCTAACCCTAGTTATCCTGACGCTAACCCTAGTTGTCCTGACGCTAACCCTAGTTGTCCTGACGCTAACCCTACTTGTCCTGATGCTAACCCTAGTTGCCCTGACGCTAACCCTAGTTGTCCTGACGCTAACCCTAGTTGTCCTGACCCTAACCCTAGTTGTCCTGACGCTAACCCTAGTTGTCCTGACGCTAACCCTAGTTGTCCTGACGCTAACCCAACTTGTCCTGACGCTAACCCTAGTTGTCCTGACGCTAACCCTAGTTGTCCTGACGCTAACCCTAGTTGTCCTGACGCTAACCCTAGTTGTCCTGACGCTAACCCTAGTTGTCCTGATGCTAACCCTACTTGTCCTGACGCTAACCCTACTTGTCCTGACGCTAACCCTACTTGTTCTGACGCTAACCCTACTAGTCCTGACGCTAACCCTAGTTGTCCTGATGCTAACCCTAGTTGTCCTGACGCTAACCCTATTTGTCCTGACGCTAACCCTAGTTGTCCTGACGCTAACCCTAGTTGTCCTGACTCTAACCCTACTTGTCCTGACGCTAACCCTAGTTGTCCTGATGCTAACCCTAGTTGTCCTGACTCTAACCCTAGTTGTCCTGACGCTAATCCTAGTTGTCCTGATGGTAACCCTAGTTGTCCTGACTCTAACCCTAGTTTTCCTGATGCTAACCCTAGTTGTCCTGACGCTAACCCTAGTTGTCCTGACGCTAACCCTAGTTGACCTGACGCTAACCCTAGTTGTCCTGATGATAACCCTAGTTGTCCTGACGCTAACCCTAGTTGTCCTGACGCTAACCCTAGTTGTCCTGACGCTAATCCTAGTTGTCCTGATGGTAACCCTAGTTGTCCTGACTCTAACCCTAGTTGTCCTGATGCTAACCCTAGTTGTCCTGACGCTAACCCTAGTTGTCCTGACGCTAACCCTAGTTGACCTGACGCTAACCCTAGTTGTCCTGACGCTAACCCTACTTGTCCTGATGCTAACCCTACTTGTCCTGACGCTAACCCTAGTTGTCCTGACGCTAACCCTACTTGTCCTGACGCTAACCCTAGTTGTCCTGACGCTAACCCTAGTTGTCCTGACGCTAACCCTACTTGTCCTGACGCTAACCCTACTTGTCCTGATGCTAACCCTAGTTGTCCTGACGCTAACCCTACTTGTCCTGACGCTAACCCTAGTTGTCCTGACGCTAACCCTAGTTGTCCTGATGCTAACCCTAGCTGTCCTGACGCTAACCCTAGTTGTCCTGATGCTAACCCTAGTTGTCCTGACGCTAACCCTAGTTGTCCTGACGCTAACCCTACTTGTCCTGAAGCTAACCCTACTTGTCCTGACGCTAACCCTACTTGTCCTGACGCTAACCCTAGTTGTCCTGACGCTAACCCTAGTTGTCCTGACGCTAACCCTAGTTGTCCTGATGCTAACCCTAGTTGTCCTGACACTAACCCTAGTTGTCCTGACGCTAACCCTAGTTGTCCTGACGCTAACCCTAGTTGTCCTGACGCTAACCCTACTTGTCCTGACGCTAACCCTACTTGTCCTGACGCTTACTCTACTTGTCCTGACGCTAACCCTAGTTTTCCTGACGCTAACCCTAGTTGTCCTGACGCTAACCCTACTTGTCCTGACGCTTACCCTAGTTGTCCTGACGCTAACCCTAGTTGTCCTGACGCTAACATTACTTGTCCTGATGCTAACCCTAGTTGTCCTGACGCTAACCCTAGTTGTCCTGACGCTAACCCTACTTGTCCTGACGCTAACCCTAGTTGTCCTGACGCTAACCCTAGTTATCCTGACGCTAACCCTAGTTGTCCTGACGCTAACCCTAGTTGTCCTGACGCTAACCCTACTTGTCCTGACGCTAACCCTAGTTATCCTGATGCTAACCCTAGTTGTCCTGACGCTAACCCTAGTTGTCCTGACGCTAACCCTACTTGTCCTGATGCTAACCCTAGTTGCCCTGACGCTAACCCTAGTTGTCCTGACGCTAACCCTAGTTGTCCTGACCCTAACCCTAGTTGTCCTGACGCTAACCCTACTTGTCCTGACGCTAACCCTAGTTGTCCTGACGCTAACCCTAGTTGTCCTGACGCTAACCCAACTTGTCCTGACGCTAACCCTAGTTGTCCTGACGCTAACCCTAGTTGTCCTGACGCTAACCCTAGTTGTCCTGACGCTAACCCTAGTTGTCCTGACGCTAACCCTAGTTGTCCTGACGCTAACCCTACTTGTCCTGACGCTAACCCTACTTGTCCTGACGCTAACCCTACTTGTTCTGACGCTAACCCTTCTAGTCCTGACGCTAACCCTAGTTGTCCTGATGCTAACCCTAGTTGTCCTGACGCTAACCCTATTTGTCCTGACGCTAACCCTAGTTGTCCTGACGCTAACCCTAGTTGTCCTGACTCTAACCCTACTTGTCCTGACGCTAACCCTAGTTGTCCTGATGCTAACCCTAGTTGTCCTGACTTTAACCCTACTTGTCCTGACGCTAACCCTAGTTGTCCTGATGATAACCCTAGTTGTCCTGACGCTAACCCTAGTTGTCCTGACGCTAACCCTAGTTGTCCTGACGCTAATCCTAGTTGTCCTGATGGTAACCCTAGTTGTCCTGACTCTAACCCTAGTTGTCCTGATGCTAACCCTAGTTGTCCTGACGCTAACCCTAGTTGTCCTGACGCTAACCCTAGTTGACCTGACGCTAACCCTAGTTGTCCTGATGATAACCCTAGTTGTCCTGACGCTAACCCTAGTTGTCCTGACGCTAACCCTAGTTGTCCTGACGCTAATCCTAGTTGTCCTGATGGTAACCCTAGTTGTCCTGACTCTAACCCTAGTTGTCCTGATGCTAACCCTAGTTGTCCTGACGCTAACCCTAGTTGTCCTGACGCTAACCCTAGTTGTCCTGACGCTAACCCTAGTTGATCTGACGCTAACCCTAGTTGTCCTGACGCTAACCCTACTTGTCCTGATGCTAACCCTACTTGTCCTGACGCTAACCCTAGTTGTCCTGACGCTAACCCTACTTGTCCTGACGCTAACCCTAGTTGTCCTGACGCTAACCCTAGTTGTCCTGACGCTAACCCTACTTGTCCTGATGCTAACCCTAGTTGTCCTGACGCTAACCCTAGTTGTCCTGATGCTAAACCTAGTTGTCCTGACGCTAACCCTACTTGTCCTGACGCTAACCCTAGTTGTCCTGACGCTAACCCTACTTGTCCTGACGCTAACCCTAGTTGTCCTGACGCTAACCCTAGTTGTCCTGATGCTAACCCTAGCTGTCCTGACGCTAACCCTAGTTGTCCTGATGCTAACCCTAGTTGTCCTGACGCTAACCCTAGTTGTCCTGACGCTAACCCTACTTGTCCTGAAGCTAACCCTACTTGTCCTGACGCTAACCCTACTTGTCCTGACGCTAACCCTACTTGTCCTGACGCTAACCCTAGTTGTCCTGACGCTAACCCTAGTTGTCCTGACGCTAACCCTAGTTGTCCTGATGCTAACCCTAGTTGTCCTGACGCTAACCCTAGTTGTCCTGACGCTAACCCTAGTTGTCCTGACGCTAACCCTAGTTGTCCTGACGCTAACCCTACTTGTCCTGACGCTAACCCTACTTGTCCTGACGCTTACTCTACTTGTCCTGACGCTAACCCTAGTTTTCCTGACGCTAACCCTAGTTGTCCTGACGCTAACCCTACTTGTCCTGACGCTTACCCTAGTTGTCCTGACGCTAACCCTAGTTGTCCTGACGCTAACATTACTTGTCCTGATGCTAACCCTAGTTGTCCTGACGCTAACCCTACTTGTCCTGACGCTAACCCTAGTTGTCCTGACGCTAACCCTAGTTATCCTGACGCTAACCCTAGTTGTCCTGACGCTAACCCTAGTTGTCCTGATGCTAACCCTACTTGTCCTGATGCTAACCCTAGTTGCCCTGACGCTAACCCTAGTTGTCCTGACGCTAACCCTAGTTGTCCTGACCCTAACCCTAGTTGTCCTGACGCTAACCCGACTTGTCCTGACGCTAACCCTAGTTGTCCTGACGCTAACCCTAGTTGTCCTGACGCTAACCCAACTTGTCCTGACGCTAACCCTAGTTGTCCTGACGCTAACCCTAGTTGTCCTGACGCTAACCCTAGTTGTCCTGACGCTAACCCTAGTTGTCCTGACGCTAACCCTACTTGTCCTGACGCTAACCCTACTTGTCCTGACGCTAACCCTACTTGTTCTGACGCTAACCCTACTAGTCCTGACGCTAACCCTAGTTGTCCTGATGCTAACCCTAGTTGTCCTGACGCTAACCCTATTTGTCCTGACGCTAACCCTAGTTGTCCTGACGCTAACCCTAGTTGTCCTGACTCTAACCCTACTTGTCCTGACGCTAACCCTAGTTGTCCTGATGCTAACCCTAGTTGTCCTGACGCTAACCCTAGTTGTCCTGACGCTAATCCTAGTTGTCCTGACGCTAACCCTAGTTGTCCTGATGCTAACCCTACTTGTCCTGACGCTAACCCTAGTTGTCCTGACGCTAACCCTACTTGTCCTGACGCTAACCCTACTTGTCCTGACGCTAACCCTACTTGTTCTGACGCTAACCCTACTAGTCCTGACGCTAACCCTAGTTGTCCTGATGCTAACCCTAGTTGTCCTGACGCTAACCCTATTTGTCCTGACGCTAACCCTAGTTGTCCTGACGCTAACCCTAGTTGTCCTGACTCTAACCCTACTTGTCCTGACGCTAACCCTAGTTGTCCTGATGCTAACCCTAGTTGTCCTGACTTTAACCCTACTTGTCCTGACGCTAACCCTAGTTGTCCTGATGATAACCCTAGTTGTCCTGACGCTAACCCTAGTTGTCCTGACGCTAACCCTAGTTGTCCTGACGCTAATCCTAGTTGTCCTGATGGTAACCCTAGTTGTCCTGACTCTAACCCTAGTTGTCCTGATGCTAACCCTAGTTGTCCTGACGCTAACCCTAGTTGTCCTGACGCTAACCCTAGTTGACCTGACGCTAACCCTAGTTGTCCTGATGATAACCCTAGTTGTCCTGACGCTAACCCTAGTTGTCCTGACGCTAACCCTAGTTGTCCTGACGCTAATCCTAGTTGTCCTGATGGTAACCCTAGTTGTCCTGACTCTAACCCTAGTTGTCCTGATGCTAACCCTAGTTGTCCTGACGCTAACCCTAGTTGTCCTGACGCTAACCCTAGTTGACCTGACGCTAACCCTAGTTGTCCTGACGCTAACCCTACTTGTCCTGATGCTAACCCTACTTGTCCTGACGCTAACCCTAGTTGTCCTGACGCTAACCCTACTTGTCCTGACGCTAACCCTAGTTGTCCTGACGCTAACCCTAGTTGTCCTGACGCTAACCCTACTTGTCCTGATGCTAACCCTAGTTGTCCTGACGCTAACCCTAGTTGTCCTGACGCTAACCCTAGTTGTCCTGATGCTAAACCTAGTTGTCCTGACGCTAACCCTACTTGTCCTGACGCTAACCCTAGTTGTCCTGACGCTAACCCTACTTGTCCTGACGCTAACCCTAGTTGTCCTGACGCTAACCCTAGTTGTCCTGATGCTAACCCTAGCTGTCCTGACGCTAACCCTAGTTGTCCTGATGCTAACCCTAGTTGTCCTGACGCTAACCCTAGTTGTCCTGACGCTAACCCTACTTGTCCTGAAGCTAACCCTACTTGTCCTGACGCTAACCCTACTTGTCCTGACGCTAACCCTACTTGTCCTGACGCTAACCCTAGTTGTCCTGACGCTAACCCTAGTTGTCCTGACGCTAACCCTAGTTGTCCTGACGCTAACCCTACTTGTCCTGACGCTAACCCTAGTTGTCCTGACGCTAACCCTAGATGTCCTTATGCTAACCCTAGTTGTCCTGACGCTAACCCTAGTTGTCCTGACGCTAACCCTACTTGTCCTGACGCTAACTCTACTTGTCCTGACGCTAACCCTAGTTATCCTGACGCTAACCCTAGTTGTCCTGACGCTAACCCTAGTTGTCCTGACGCTAACCCTAGTTGTCCTGACGCTAACCCTAGTTGTCCTGACGCTAACCCTAGTTGTCCTGACGCTAACCCTAGATGTCCTGACGCTAACCCTACTTGTCCTGACGCTAACCCTAGTTGTCCTGATGCTAACCCTACTTGTCCTGAGGCTAACCCTAGTTGTCCTGACGCTAACCCTAGTTGTCCTGACGCTAACCCTACTTGTCCTGACGCTAACCCTACTTGTTCTGACGCTAACCCTACTTGTCCTGACGCTAACCCTAGTTGTCCTGACGCTAACCCTAGTTGTCCTGACGCTAACCCTAGTTGTCCTGACGCTAACACTACTTGTCCTGACGCTAACCCTCGTTGTCCTGACGCTAACCCTAGTTGTCCTGATGCTAACCCTACTTGTCCTGACGCTAACCCTAGTTGTCCTGACGCTAACCCTAGTTGTCCTGATGCTAACCCTAGTTGTCCTGACGCTAACCCTAGTTGTCCTGACGCTAGCCCTAGCTGTCCTGACGCTAACCCTAGTCGTCCTGACGCTAACCCTAGTTGTCCTGACGCTAACCCTAGTTGTCCTGATGCTAACCCTACTTGTAATGACGCTAACCCTACTTGTCCTGACGCTAACCCTAGTTGTCCTGACGCTAACCCTAGTTGTCCTGACGCTAACTCTAGTTGTCCTGACGCTAACCCTAGTTGTCCTGACGCTAACCCTAGTTGTCCTGACGCTAACCCTAGTTGTCCTGACGCTAACCCTAGTTGTCCTAACGCTAACCCTAGTTGTCCTGATGCTAACCCTAGTTGTCCTGACGCTAACCCTACTTGTCCTGAAGCTAAACCTAGTTGTCCTGACGCTAACCCTACTTGTCCTGAAGCTAACCCTAGTTGTCCTGACGCTAACCCTAGTTGTCCTGACGCTAACACTACTTGTCCTGACGCTAACCCTCGTTGTCCTGACGCTAACCCTAGTTGTCCTGATGCTAACCCTACTTGTCCTGACGCTAACCCTAGTTGTCCTGACGCTAACCCTAGTTGTCCTGATGCTAACCCTAGTTGTCCTGACGCTAACCCTAGTTGTCCTGACGCTAACCCTAGCTGTCCTGACGCTAACCCTAGTCGTCCTGACGCTAACCCTAGTTGTCCTGATGCTAACCCTAGTTGTCCTGATGCTAACCCTACTTGTAATGACGCTAACCCTACTTGTCCTGACGCTAACCCTAGTTGTCCTGACGCTAACCCTAGTTGTCCTGACGCTAACTCTAGTTGTCCTGACGCTAACCCTAGTTGTCCTGACGCTAACCCTAGTTGTCCTGACGCTAACCCTAGTTGTCCTGACGCTAACCCTAGTTGTCCTAACGCTAACCCTAGTTGTCCTGATGCTAACCCTAGTTGTCCTGACGCTAACCCTACTTGTCCTGAAGCTAAACCTAGTTGTCCTGACGCTAACCCTAGTTGTCCTGACGCTAACCCTAGTTGTCCTGACGCTAACCCTACTTGTCCTGACGCTAACCCTAGTTGTCCTGACGCTAACCCTAGATGTCCTTATGCTAACCCTAGTTGTCCTGACGCTAACCCTAGTTGTCCTGACGCTAACCCTACTTGTCCTGACGCTAACTCTACTTGTCCTGACGCTAACCCTAGTTATCCTGACGCTAACCCTAGTTGTCCTGACGCTAACCCTAGTTGTCCTGACGCTAACCCTAGTTGTCCTGACGCTAACCCTAGTTGTCCTGACGCTAAACCTAGTTGTCCTGACGCTAACCCTAGATGTCCTGACGCTAACCCTACTTGTCCTGACGCTAACCCTAGTTGTCCTGATGCTAACCCTACTTGTCCTGAGGCTAACCCTAGTTGTCCTGACGCTAACCCTAGTTGTCCTGACGCTAACCCTACTTGTCCTGACGCTAACCCTACTTGTTCTGACGCTAACCCTACTTGTCCTGACGCTAACCCTAGTTGTCCTGACGCTAACCCTAGTTGTCCTGACGCTAACCCTAGTTGTCCTGACGCTAACACTACTTGTCCTGACGCTAACCCTCGTTGTCCTGACGCTAACCCTAGTTGTCCTGATGCTAACCCTACTTGTCCTGACGCTAACCCTAGTTGTCCTGACGCTAACCCTAGTTGTCCTGATGCTAACCCTAGTTGTCCTGACGCTAACCCTAGTTGTCCTGACGCTAACCCTAGCTGTCCTGACGCTAACCCTAGTCGTCCTGACGCTAACCCTAGTTGTCCTGACGCTAACCCTAGTTGTCCTGATGCTAACCCTACTTGTAATGACGCTAAACCTACTTGTCCTGACGCTAACCCTAGTTGTCCTGACGCTAACCCTAGTTGTCCTGACGCTAACTCTAGTTGTCCTGACGCTAACCCTAGTTGTCCTGACGCTAACCCTAGTTGTCCTGACGCTAACCCTAGTTGTCCTGACGCTAACCCTAGTTGTCCTAACGCTAACCCTAGTTGTCCTGATGCTAACCCTAGTTGTCCTGACGCTAACCCTACTTGTCCTGAAGCTAAACCTAGTTGTCCTGACGCTAACCCTAGTTGTCCTGACGCTAACCCTAGTTGTCCTGACGCTAACCCTACTTGTCCTGACGCTAACCCTAGTTGTCCTGACGCTAACCCTAGATGTCCTTATGCTAACCCTAGTTGTCCTGACGCTAACCCTAGTTGTCCTGACGCTAACCCTACTTGTCCTGACGCTAACTCTACTTGTCCTGACGCTAACCCTAGTTGTCCTGACGCTAACCCTAGTTGTCCTGACGCTAACCCTACTTGTCCTGACGCTAACCCTACTTGTCCTGACGCTAACCCTAGTTGTCCTGACGCTAACCCTAGTTGTCCTGACGCTAACCCTAGTTGTCCTGATGCTAACCCTAGTTGTCCTGACGCTAACCCTAGTTTTCCTGACGCTAACCCTACTTGTCCTGACGCTAACCCGAGTTGTCCTGACGCTAACCCGAGTTGTCCTGACGCTAACCCTAGTTGTCCTGACGCTAACCCTAGTTGTCCTGATGCTAACCCTAGTTGTCCTGACACTAACCCTAGTTGTCCTGACGCTAACCCTAGTTGTCCTGACGCTAACCCTACTTGTCCTGACGCTAACCTGAGTTGTCCTGACGCTAACCCGAGTTGTCCTGACGCTAACCCGAGTTGTCCTGACGCTAACTCGAGTTGTCCTGACGCTAACCCTAGTTGTCCTGACGCTAACCCTACTTGTCCTGACGCTAACCCTACTTGTCCTGACGCTAACCCTAGTTGTCCTGACGCTAACCCTACTTGTCCTGACGCTAACCCTACTTGTCCTGACGCTAACCCTAGTTGTCCTGAAGCTAACCCTAGTTGTCCTGACGCTAACCCTACTTGTCCTGACGCTAACCCTAGTTGTCCTGACGCTAACCCTACTTGTCCTGACGCTAACCCTAGTTGTCTTGACGCTAACCCTAGTTGTCCTGACGCTAACCCTACTTGTCCTGACGCTAACCCTAGTTGTCCTGACGCTAACCCTACTTGTCCTGACGCTAACCCTACTTGTCCTGACGCTAACCCTAGTTGTCCTGTCGCTAACCCTAGTTGTCCTGACGCTAACCCTAGTTGTCCTGACGCTAACCCTAGTTGTCCTGACGCTAACCCTAGTTGTCCTGACGCTAACCCTACTTCTCCTGACGCTAACCCTACTTGTCCTGACGCTAACCCGAGTTGTCCTGACGCTAACCCGAGTTGTCCTGACGCTAACCCAAGTTGTCCTGACACTAACTCGAGTTGTCCTGACGCTAACCCGAGTTGTCCAGACGCTAACCCGAGTTGTCCTGACGCTAACCCGAGTTGTCGTGACGCTAACCCGAGTTGTCCTGACGCTAACCCGAGTTGTCCTGACGCTAACTCTAGTTGTCCTGACGCTAACCCTAGTTGTCCTGACGCTAACCCTACTTGTCCTGACGCTAACCCTAGTTGTCCTGACGCTAACCCTAGTTGTCCTGACGCTAACCCGAGTTGTCCTGACGCTAACCCTAGTTGTCCTGACGCTAACCCTAGTTGTCCTGACGCTAACCCGAGTTGTCCTGACGCTAACCCGAGTTGTCCTGACGCTAACCCTAGTTGTCCTGACGCTAACCCGAGTTGTCCTGACGCTAACCCGAGTTGTCCTGACGCCAACCCGAGTTGTCCTGATGCTAACCCGAGTTGTCCTGACGCTAACCCGAGTTGTCCTGACGCTAACCCTAGTTGTCCTGACGCTAACCCGAGTTGTCCTGACGCTAACCCTAGTTGTCCTGACGCTAACCCTAGTTGTCCTGACGCTAACCCTAGTTGTCCTGACGATAACCCTAGTTGTCCTGACGCTAACCCTACTTGTCCTGACGCTAACCCTACTTCTCCTGACGCTAACCCTAGTTGTCCTGACGCTAACCCTAGTTGTCCAGACGCTAACCCTACTTGTCCTGATGCTAACCCTACTTGTCCTGACGCTAACCCTACTTGTCCTGACGCTAACCCTACTTGTCCTGACGCTAACCCGAGTTGTCCTGACGCTAACCCGAGTTGTCCTGACGCTAACCCTAGTTGTCCTGACGCTAACTCTAGTTGCCTGATGCTAACCCTAGTTGTCCTGACGATAACACTAGTTGTCCTGACGCTAACCCTAGTTGTCCTGACGCTAACCCTAGTTGTCCTGACGCTAACCCGAGTTGTCCTGACGCTAACCCGAGTTGTCCTGACGCTAACCCTAGTTGTCCTGACGCTAACTCTAGTTGCCTGATGCTAACCCTAGTTGTCCTGACGATAACACTAGTTGTCCTGACGCTAACCCTAGTTGTCCTGACGCTAACCCTAGTTGTCCTGACGCTAACCCTAGTTGTCCTGACGCTAACCCTAGCTGTCCTGACGCTTACCCTAGTTGTCCTGACGCTAACCCTACTTGTCCTGACGCTAACCCTAGTTGTCCTGACGCTAACCCTACTTGTCCTGACGCTAACCCTACTTGTCCTGACGCTAACCCTAGTTGTCCTGACGCTAACCCTAGTTGTCCTGACGCTAACCCTACTTGTCCTGACGCTAACACTAGTTGTCCTGACGCTAACCGTAGTTGTCCTGACGCTAACCCTACTTGTCCTGACGCTAACCCTACTTGTCCTGACGCTAACCCTACTTGTCCTGACGCTAACCCTAGTTTTCCTGATGCTAACCCTACTTGTCCTGACGCTAACCCTAGTTGTCCTGATGCTAACCCTACTTGTCCTGACGCTAACCCTAGTTGTCCTGACGCTAACCCTAGTTGTCCTGATGCTAACCCTAGTTGTCCTGACGCTAACCCTAGTTATCCTGATGCTAGCCCTAGCTGTCCTGACGCTAACCCTAGTCGTCCTGACGCTAACCCTAGTTGTCCTGACGCTAACCCTAGTTGTCCTGACGCTAACCCTAGTTGTCCTGACGCTAACCCTAGTTATCCTGACGCTAACCCTAGTTGTCCTGACGCTAACCCTAGTTGTCCTGACGCTAACCCTAGTTGTCCTGACGCTAACCCTAGTTGTCCTGACGCTAACCCTAGATGTCCTGACGCTAACCCTACTTGTCCTGACGCTAACCCTAGTTGTCCTGATGCTAACCCTTCTTGTCCTGAGGCTAACCCTAGTTGTCCTGACGCTAACCCTAGTTGTCCTGACGCTAACCCTACTTGTCCTGACGCTAACCCTACTTGTTCTGACGCTAACCCTACTTGTCCTGACGCTAACCCTAGTTGTCCTGACGCTAACCCTAGTTGTCCTGACGCTAACACTACTTGTCCTGACGCTAACCCTAGTTGTCCTGATGCTAACCCTACTTGTAATGACGCTAACCCTACTTGTCCTGACGCTAACCCTAGTTGTCCTGATGCTAACCCTACTTGTCCTGACGCTAACCCTAGTTGTCCTGACGCTAACCCTAGTTGTCCTGATGCTAACCCTAGTTGTCCTGACGCTAACCCTAGTTGTCCTGACGCTAACCCTAGCTGTCCTGACGCTAACCCTAGTCGTCCTGACGCTAACCCTAGTTGTCCTGACGCTAACCCTAGTTGTCCTGATGCTAACCCTACTTGTAATGACGCTAACCCTACTTGTCCTGACGCTAACCCTAGTTGTCCTGACGCTAACCCTAGTTGTCCTGACGCTAACTCCAGTTGTCCTGACGCTAACCCTAGTTGTCCTGACGCTAACCCTAGTTGTCCTGACGATAACCCTAGTTGTCCTAACGCTAACCCTAGTTGTCCTGATGCTAACCCTCGTTGTCCTGACGCTAACCCTAGTTGTCCTGATGCTAACCCTACTTGTCCTGACGCTAACCCTAGTTGTCCTGACGCTAACCCTAGTTGTCCTGATTCTAACCCTAGTTGTCCTGACGCTAACCCTAGTTGTCCTGACGCTAACCCTAGCTGTCCTGACGCTAACCCTAGTCGTCCTGACGCTAACCCTAGTTGTCCTGACGCTAACCCTAGTTGTCCTGATGCTAACCCTACTTGTAATGACGCTAACCCTACTTGTCCTGACGCTAACCCTAGTTGTCCTGACGCTAACCCTAGTTTTCCTGACGCTAACTCTAGTTGTCCTGACGCTAACCCTAGTTGTCCTGACGCTAACCCTAGTTGTCCTGACGCTAACCCTAGTTGTCCTGACGCTAACCCTAGTTGTCCTAACGCTAACCCTAGTTGTCCTGATGCTAACCCTAGTTGTGCTGACGCTAACCCTACTTGTCCTGAAGCTAAACCTAGTTGTCCTGACGCTAACCCTAGTTGTCCTGACGCTAACCCTAGTTGTCCTGACGCTAACCCTACTTGTCCTGACGCTAACCCTAGTTGTCCTGACGCTAACCCTAGATGTCCTTATGCTAACCCTAGTTGTCCTGACGCTAACCCTAGTTGTCCTGACGCTAACCCTACTTGTCCTGACGCTAACTCTACTTGTCCTGACGCTAACCCTAGTTGTCCTGACGCTAACCCTAGTTGTCCTGACGCTAACCCTACTTGTCCTGACGCTAACCCTACTTGTCCTGACGCTAACCCTAGTTGTCCTGACGCTAACCCTAGTTGTCCTGACGCTAACCCTAGTTGTCCTGATGCTAACCCTAGTTGTCCTGACGCTAACCCTAGTTTTCCTGACGCTAACCCTACTTGTCCTGACGCTAACCCGAGTTGTCCTGACGCTAACCCGAGTTGTCCTGACGCTAACCCTAGTTGTCCTGACGCTAACCCTAGTTGTCCTGATGCTAACCCTAGTTGTCCTGACACTAACCCTAGTTGTCCTGACGCTAACCCTAGTTGTCCTGACGCTAACCCTACTTGTCCTGACGCTAACCCGAGTTGTCCTGACGCTAACCCGAGTTGTCCTGACGCTAACCCGAGTTGTCCTGACGCTAACTCGAGTTGTCCTGACGCTAACCCTAGTTGTCCTGACGCTAACCCTACTTGTCCTGACGCTAACCCTACTTGTCCTGACGCTAACCCTAGTTGTCCTGACGCTAACCCTACTTGTCCTGACGCTAACCCTACTTGTCCTGACGCTAACCCTAGTTGTCCTGAAGCTAACCCTAGTTGTCCTGACGCTAACCCTACTTGTCCTGACGCTAACCCTAGTTGTCCTGACGCTAACCCTAGTTGTCCTGACGCTAACCCTAGTTGTCCTGATGCTAACCCTAGTTGTCCTGATGCTAACCCTAGTTGTCCTGACGCTAACCCTAGTTGTCTTGACGCTAACCCTAGATGTCCTGACGCTAACCCTACTTGTCCTGACGCTAACCCTAGTTGTCCTGACGCTAACCCTACTTGTCCTGACGCTAACCCTAGTTGTCTTGACGCTAACCCTAGTTGTCCTGACGCTAACCCTACTTGTCCTGACGCTAACCCTAGTTGTCCTGACGCTAACCCTACTTGTCCTGACGCTAACCCTACTTGTCCTGACGCTAACCCTAGTGGTCCTGTCGCTAACCCTAGTTGTCCTGACGCTAACCCTAGTTGTCCTGACGCTAACCCTAGTTGTCCTGACGCTAACCCTAGTTGTCCTGACGCTAACCCTACTTCTCCTGACGCTAACCCTACTTGTCCTGACGCTAACCCGAGTTGTCCTGACGCTAACCCGAGTTGTCCTGACGCTAACCCGAGTTGTCCTGACACTAACTCGAGTTGTCCTGACGCTAACCCGAGTTGTCCAGACGCTAACCCGAGTTGTCCTGACGCTAACCCGAGTTGTCGTGACGCTAACCCGAGTTGTCGTGACGCTAACCCGAGTTGTCCTGACGCTAACCCGAGTTGTCCTGACGCTAACTCTAGTTGTCCTGACGCTAACCCTAGTTGTCCTGACGCTAACCCTACTTGTCCTGACGCTAACCCTAGTTGTCCTGACGCTAACCCTAGTTGTCCTGACGCTAACCCGAGTTGTCCTGACGCTAACCCTAGTTGTCCTGACGCTAACCCTAGTTGTCCTGACGCTAACCCGAGTTGTCCTGACGCTAACCCGAGTTGTCCTGACGCTAACCCTAGTTGTCCTGACGCTAACCCGAGTTGTCCTGACGCTAACCCGAGTTGTCCTGACGCCAACCCGAGTTGTCCTGATGCTAACCCGAGTTGTCCTGACGCTAACCCGAGTTGTCCTGACGCTAACCCTAGTTGTCCTGACGCTAACCCGAGTTGTCCTGACGCTAACCCTAGTTGTCCTGACGCTAACCCTAGTTGTCCTGACGCTAACCCTAGTTGTCCTGACGCTAACCCTAGTTGTCCTGACGCTAACCCTACTTGTCCTGACGCTAACCCTACTTGTCCTGACGCTAACCCTAGTTGTCCTGACGCTAACCCTAGTTGTCCAGACGCTAACCCTACTTGTCCTGATGCTAACCCTACTTGTCCTGACGCTAACCCTACTTGTCCTGACGCTAACCCTACTTGTCCTGACGCTAACCCTAGTTGTCCTGACGCTAACCCGAGTTGTCCTGACGCTAACCCGAGTTGTCCTGACGCTAACCCGAGTTGTCCTGACGCTAACCCTAGTTGTCCTGACGCTAACCCGAGTTGTCCTGACGCTAACCCTAGTTGTCCTGACGCTAACTCTAGTTGCCTGATGCTAACCCTAGTTGTCCTGACGATAACACTAGTTGTCCTGACGCTAACCCTAGTTGTCCTGACGCTAACCCTAGTTGTCCTGACGCTAACCCTAGTTGTCCTGACGCTAACCCTAGCTGTCCTGACGCTTACCCTAGTTGTCCTGACGCTAACCCTACTTGTCCTGACGCTAACCCTAGTTGTCCTGACGCTAACCCTACTTGTCCTGACGCTAACCCTACTTGTCCTGACGCTAACCCTAGTTGTCCTGACGCTAACCCTAGTTGTCCTGACGCTAACCCTACTTGTCCTGACGCTAACACTAGTTGTCCTGACGCTAACCGTAGTTGTCCTGACGCTAACCCTACTTGTCCTGACGCTAACCCTACTTGTCCTGACGCTAACCCTACTTGTCCTGACGCTAACCCTAGTTTTCCTGATGCTAACCCTACTTGTCCTGACGCTAACCCTAGTTGTCCTGATGCTAACCCTACTTGTCCTGACGCTAACCCTAGTTGTCCTGACGCTAACCCTAGTTGTCCTGATGCTAACCCTAGTTGTCCTGACGCTAACCCTAGTTATCCTGATGCTAGCCCTAGCTGTCCTGACGCTAACCCTAGTCGTCCTGACGCTAACCCTAGTTGTCCTGACGCTAACCCTAGTTGTCCTGACGCTAACCCTAGTTGTCCTGACGCTAACCCTAGTTATCCTGACGCTAACCCTAGTTGTCCTGACGCTAACCCTAGTTGTCCTGACGCTAACCCTAGTTGTCCTGACGCTAACCCTAGTTGTCCTGACGCTAACCCTAGATGTCCTGACGCTAACCCTACTTGTCCTGACGCTAACCCTAGTTGTCCTGATGCTAACCCTACTTGTCCTGAGGCTAACCCTAGTTGTCCTGACGCTAACCCTAGTTGTCCTGACGCTAACCCTACTTGTCCTGACGCTAACCCTACTTGTTCTGATGCTAACCCTACTTGTCCTGACGCTAACCCTAGTTGTCCTGACGCTAACCCTAGTTGTCCTGACGCTAACCCTAGTTGTCCTGACGCTAACACTACTTGTCCTGACGCTAACCCTAGTTGTCCTGACGCTAACCCTAGTTGTCCTGATGCTAACCCTACTTGTCCTGACGCTAACCCTAGTTGTCCTGACGCTAACCCTAGTTGTCCTGATGCTAACCCTAGTTGTCCTGACGCTAACCCTAGTTGTCCTGACGCTAACCCTAGCTGTCCTGACGCTAACCCTAGTCGTCCTGACGCTAACCCTAGTTGTCCTGACGCTAACCCTAGTTGTCCTGATGCTAACCCTACTTGTAATGACGCTAACCCTACTTGTCCTGACGCTAACCCTAGTTGTCCTGACGCTAACCCTAGTTGTCCTGACGCTAACTCTAGTTGTCCTGACGCTAACCCTAGTTGTCCTGACGCTAACCCTAGTTGTCCTGACGCTAACCCTAGTTGTCCTGACGCTAACCCTAGTTGTCCTAACGCTAACCCTAGTTGTCCTGATGCTAACCCTAGTTGTCCTGACGCTAACCCTACTTGTCCTGAAGCTAAACCTAGTTGTCCTGACGCTAACCCTAGTTGTCCTGACGCTAACCCTAGTTGTCCTGACGCTAACCCTACTTGTCCTGACGCTAACCCTAGTTGTCCTGACGCTAACCCTAGATGTCCTTACGCTAACCCTAGTTGTCCTGACGCTAACCCTAGTTGTCCTGACGCTAACCCTACTTGTCCTGACGCTAACTCTACTTGTCCTGACGCTAACCCTAGTTGTCCTGACGCTAACCCTACTTGTCCTGACGCTAACCCTACTTGTCCTGACGCTAACCCTAGTTGTCCTGACGCTAACCCTAGTTGTCCTGACGCTAACCCTAGTTGTCCTGATGCTAACCCTAGTTGTCCTGACACTAACCCTAGTTGTCCTGACGCTAACCCTAGTTGTCCTGACGCTAACCCTACTTGTCCTGACGCTAACCCGAGTTGTCCTGACGCTAACCCGAGTTGTCCTGACGCTAACCCTAGTTGTCCTGACGCTAACCCTAGTTGTCCTGATGCTAACCCTAGTTGTCCTGACACTAACCCTAGTTGTCCTGACGCTAACCCTAGTTGTCCTGACGCTAACCCTACTTGTCCTGACGCTAACCCGAGTTGTCCTGACGCTAACCCGAGTTGTCCTGACGCTAACCCGAGTTGTCCTGACGCTAACTCGAGTTGTCCTGACGCTAACCCTAGTTGTCCTGACGCTAACCCTACTTGTCCTGACGCTAACCCTACTTGTCCTGACGCTAACCCTAGTTGTCCTGACGCTAACCCTACTTGTCCTGACGCTAACCCTACTTGTCCTGACGCTAACCCTAGTTGTCCTGAAGCTAACCCTAGTTGTCCTGACGCTAACCCTACTTGTCCTGACGCTAACCCTAGTTGTCCTGACGCTAACCCTAGTTGTCCTGACGCTAACCCTAGTTGTCCTGATGCTAACCATAGTTGTCCTGATGCTAACCCTAGTTGTCCTGACGCTAACCCTAGTTGTCTTGACGCTAACCCTAGATGTCCTGACGCTAACCCTACTTGTCCTGACGCTAACCCTAGTTGTCCTGACGCTAACCCTACTTGTCCTGACGCTAACCCTACTTGTCCTGACGCTAACCCTAGTTGTCCTGTCGCTAACCCTAGTTGTCCTGACGCTAACCCTAGTTGTCCTGACGCTAACCCTAGTTGTCCTGACGCTAACCCTAGTTGTCCTGACGCTAACCCTAGTTGTCCTGATGCTAACCCTACTTCTCCTGACGCTAACCCTACTTGTCCTGACGCTAACCCGAGTTGTCCTGACGCTAACCCGAGTTGTCCTGACGCTAACCCAAGTTGTCCTGACACTAACTCGAGCTGTCCTGACGCTAACCCGAGTTGTCCTGACGCTAACCCGAGTTGTCCTGACGCTAACCCGAGTTGTCGTGACGCTAACCCGAGTGGTCCTGACGCTAACCCGAGTTGTCCTGACGCTAACCCGAGTTGTCCTGACGCTAACTCTAGTTGTCCTGACGCTAACCATAGTTGTCCTGACGCTAACCCTACTTGTCCTGACGCTAACCCTAGTTGTCCTGACGCTAACCCTAGTTGTCCTGACGCTAACCCGAGTTGTCCTGACGCTAACCCTAGTTGTCCTGACGCTAACCCTAGTTGTCCTGACGCTAACCCGAGTTGTCCTGACGCTAACCCGAGTTGTCCTGACGCTAACCCGAGTTGTCCTGACGCTAACCCGAGTTGTCCTGACGCTAACCCGAGTTGTCCTGACGCTAACCCGAGTTGTCCAGACGCTAACCCTAGTTGTCCTGACGCTAACCCGAGTTGTCCTGACGCTAACCCTAGTTGTCCTGACGCTAACCCTAGTTGTCCTGACGCTAACCCTAGTTGTCCTGACGCTAACCCTACTTGTCCTGACGCTAACCCTAGTTGTCCTGACGCTAGCCCTAGTTGTCCAGACGCTAACCCTACTTCTCCTGATGCTAACCCTACTTGTCCTGACGCTAACCCTACTTGTCCTGACGCTAACCCTAGTTGTCCTGACGCTAACCCTAGTTGTCCTGACGCTAACCCGAGTTGTCCTGACGCTAACCCGAGTTGTCCTGACGCTAACCCGAGTTGTCCTGACGCTAACCCTAGTTGTCCTGACGCTAACCCGAGTTGTCCTGACGCTAACCCTAGTTGTCCTGACGCTAACTCTAGTTGCCTGATGCTAACCCTAGTTGTCCTGACGATAACACTAGTTGTCCTGACGCTAACCCTAGTTGTCCTGACGCTAACCCTAGTTGTCCTGACGCTAACCCTAGTTGTCCTGATGCTAACCCTAGCTGTCCTGATGCTTACCCTAGTTGTCCTGACGCTAACCCTAGTTGTCCTGACGCTAACCCGAGTTGTCCTGACGCTAACCCGAGTTGTCCTGACGCTAACCCGAGTTGTCCTGACGCTAACCCTAGTTGTCCTGACGCTAACCCGAGTTGTCCTGACGCTAACCCTACTTGTCCTGACGCTAACCCTAGTTGTCCTGACGCTAACCCTAGTTGTCCAGACGCTAACCCTACTTGTCCTGATGCTAACCCTACTTGTCCTGACGCTAACCCTACTTGTCCTGACGCTAACCCTACTTGTCCTGACGCTAACCCTACTTGTCCTGACGCTAACCCTAGTTGTCCTGACGCTAACCCGAGTTGTCCTGACGCTAACCCGAGTTGTCCTGACGCTAACCCGAGTTGTCCTGACGCTAACCCTAGTTGTCCTGACGCTAACCCGAGTTGTCCTGACGCTAACCCTAGTTGTCCTGACGCTAACTCTAGTTGCCTGATGCTAACCCTAGTTGTCCTGACGATAACACTAGTTGTCCTGACGCTAACCCTAGTTGTCCTGACGCTAACCCTAGTTGTCCTGACGCTAACCCTAGTTGTCCTGACGCTAACCCTAGCTGTCCTGACGCTTACCCTAGTTGTCCTGACGCTAACCCTACTTGTCCTGACGCTAACCCTAGTTGTCCTGACGCTAACCCTACTTGTCCTGACGCTAACCCTACTTGTCCTGACGCTAACCCTAGTTGTCCTGACTCTAACCCTACTTGTCCTGACGCTAACACTAGTTGTCCTGACGCTAACCGTAGTTGTCCTGACGCTAACCCTACTTGTCCTGACGCTAACCCTACTTGTCCTGACGCTAACCCTAGTTGTCCTGACGATAACCCTAGTTTTCCTGATGCTAACCCTACTTGTCCTGACGCTAACCCTCGTTGTCCTGATGCTAACCCTACTTGTCCTGACGCTAACCCTAGTTGTCCTGACGCTAACCCTAGTTGTCCTGATGCTAACCCTAGTTGTCCTGACGCTAACCCTAGTTATCCTGATGCTAGCCCTAGCTGTCCTGACGCTAACCCTAGTCGTCCTGACGCTAACCCTAGTTGTCCTGACGCTAACCCTAGTTGTCCTGACGCTAACCCTAGTTGTCCTGACGCTAACCCTAGTTATCCTGACGCTAACCCTAGTTGTCCTGATGCTAACCCTAGTTGTCCTGACGCTAACCCTAGTTGTCCTGACGCTAACCCTAGTTGTCCTGACGCTAACCCTAGATGTCCTGACGCTAACCCTACTTGTCCTGACGCTAACCCTAGTTGTCCTGATGCTAACCCTACTTGTCCTGAGGCTAACCCTAGTTGTCCTGACGCTAACCCTAGTTGTCCTGACGCTAACCCTACTTGTCCTGACGCTAACCCTACTTGTTCTGACGCTAACCCTACTTGTCCTGACGCTAACCCTAGTTGTCCTGACGCTAACCCTAGTTGTCCTGACGCTAACCCTAGTTGTCCTGACGCTAACACTACTTGTCCTGACGCTAACCCTAGTTGTCCTGACGCTAACCCTAGTTGTCCTGATGCTAACCCTACTTGTCCTGACGCTAACCCTAGTTGTCCTGACGCTAACCCTAGTTGTCCTGATGCTAACCCTAGTTGTCCTGACGCTAACCCTAGTTGTCCTGATGCTAACCCTAGCTGTCCTGACGCTAACCCTAGTCGTCCTGACGCTAACCCTAGTTGTCCTGACGCTAACCCTAGTTGTCCTGATGCTAACCCTACTTGTAATGACGCTAACCCTACTTGTCCTGACGCTAACCCTAGTTGTCCTGACGCTAACCCTAGTTGTCCTGACGCTAACTCTAGTTGTCCTGACGCTAACCCTAGTTGTCCTGACGCTAACCCTAGTTGTCCTGACGCTAACCCTAGTTGTCCTGACGCTAACCCTAGTTGTCCTAACGCTAACCCTAGTTGTCCTGATGCTAACCCTAGTTGTCCTGACGCTAACCCTAGTTGTCCTGACGCTAACCCTAGTTGTCCTGACGCTAACCCTAGTTGTCCTAACGCTAACCCTAGTTGTCCTGATGCTAACCCTAGTTTTCCTGACGCTAACCCTACTTGTCCTGAAGCTAAACCTAGTTGTCCTGACGCTAACCCTAGTTGTCCTGACGCTAACCCTAGTTGTCCTGACGCTAACCCTACTTGTCCTGACGCTAACCCTAGTTGTCCTGACGCTAACCCTAGATGTCCTTACGCTAACCCTAGTTGTCCTGACGCTAACCCTAGTTGTCCTGACGCTAACCCTACTTGTCCTGACGCTAACTCTACTTGTCCTGACGCTAACCCTAGTTGTCCTGACGCTAACCCTACTTGTCCTGACGCTAACCCTACTTGTCCTGACGCTAACCCGAGTTGTCCTGACGCTAACCCTAGTTGTCCTGACGCTAACCCGAGTTGTCCTGACGCTAACCCGAGTTGTCCTGACGCTAACCCGAGTTGTCCTGACGCTAACCCGAGTTGTCCAGACGCTAACCCTAGTTGTCCTGACGCTAACCCGAGTTGTCCTGACGCTAACCCTAGTTGTCCTGACGCTAACCCGAGTTGTCCTGACGCTAACCCTAGTTGTCCTGACGCTAACCCTAGTTGTCCTGACGCTAACCCGAGTTGTCCTGACGCTAACCCGAGTTGTCCTGACGCTAACCCTAGTTGTCCTGACGCTAACCCGAGTTGTCCTGACGCTAACCCGAGTTGTCCTGACGCTAACCCGAGTTGTCCTGACGCTAACCCGAGTTGTCCTGACGCTAACCCGAGTTGTCCAGACGCTAACCCTAGTTGTCCTGACGCTAACCCGAGTTGTCCTGACGCTAACCCTAGTTGTCCTGACGCTAACCCTAGTTGTCCTGACGCTAACCCTAGTTGTCCTGACGCTAACCCTAGTTGTCCTGACGCTAACCCTACTTGTCCTGACGCTAACCCTAGTTGTCCTGACGCTAGCCCTAGTTGTCCAGACGCTAACCCTACTTCTCCTGATGCTAACCCTACTTGTCCTGACGCTAACCCTACTTGTCCTGACGCTAACCCTAGTTGTCCTGACGCTAACCATAGTTGTCCTGACGCTAACCCGAGTTGTCCTGAAGCTAACCCGAGTTGTCCTGACGCTAACCCGAGTTGTCCTGACGCTAACCCTAGTTGTCCTGACGCTAACCCTAGTTGTCCTGACGCTAACTCTAGTTGCCTGATGCTAACCCTAGTTGTCCTGACGATAACACTAGTTGTCCTGACGCTAACCCTAGTTGTCCTGACGCTAACCCTAGTTGTCCTGACGCTAACCCTAGTTGTCCTGATGCTAACCCTAGCTGTCCTGACGCTTACCCTAGTTGTCCTGACGCTAACCCTACTTGTCCTGACGCTAACCCTAGTTGTCCTGACACTAACCCTAGTTGTCCTGACGCTAACCCTACTTGTCCTGACGCTAACCCTAGTTGTCCTGACGCTAACCCTAGTTGTCCAGACGCTAACCCTACTTGTCCTTATGCTAACCCTACTTGTCCTGACGCTAACCCTACTTGTCCTGACGCTAACCCTACTTGTCCTGACGCTAACCCTAGTTGTCCTGACGCTAACCCGAGTTGTCCTGACGCTAACCCGAGTTGTCCTGACGCTAACCCGAGTTGTCCTGACGCTAACCCTAGTTGTCCTGACGCTAACCCGAGTTGTCCTGACGCTAACCCTAGTTGTCCTGACGCTAACTCTAGTTGCCTGATGCTAACCCTAGTTGTCCTGACGATAACACTAGTTGTCCTGACGCTAACCCTAGTTGTCCTGACGCTAACCCTAGTTGTCCTGACGCTAACCCTAGCTGTCCTGACGCTTACCCTAGTTGTCCTGACGCTAACCCTACTTGTCCTGACGCTAACCCTAGTTGTCCTGACGCTAACCCTACTTGTCCTGACGCTAACCCTACTTGTCCTGACGCTAACCCTAGTTGTCCTGACGCTAACCCTAGTTGTCCTGACGCTAACCCTACTTGTCCTGATGCTAACACTAGTTGTCCTGATGCTAACCGTAGTTGTCCTGACGCTAACCCTACTTGTCCTGACGCTAACCCTACTTGTCCTGACGCTAACCCTAGTTGTCCTGACGCTAACCCTAGTTTTCCTGATGCTAACCCTACTTGTCCTGACGCTAACCCTCGTTGTCCTGACGCTAACCCTACTTGTCCTGACGCTAACCCTAGTTGTCCTGACGCTAACCCTAGTTGTCCTGATGCTAACCCTAGTTGTCCTGACGCTAACCCTAGTTATCCTGATGCTAGCCCTAGCTGTCCTGACGCTAACCCTAGTCGTCCTGACGCTAACCCTAGTTGTCCTGACGCTAACCCTAGTTGTCCTGACGCTAACCCTAGTTGTCCTGACGCTAACCCTAGTTATCCTGACGCTAACCCTAGTTGTCCTGACGCTAACCCTAGTTGTCCTGACGCTAACCCTAGTTGTCCTGACGCTAACCCTAGTTGTCCTGACGCTAACCCTAGATGTCCTGACGCTAACCCTACTTGTCCTGACGCTAACCCTAGTTGTCCTGATGCTAACCCTACTTGTCCTGAGGCTAACCCTAGTTCTCCTGACGCTAACATTACTTGTCCTGACGCTAACCCTAGTTGTCCTGACGCTAACCCTAGTTGTCCTGACGCTAACCCTAGTTGTCCTGACACTAACCCTAGTTGTCCTGACGCTAACCCTAGTTGTCCTGACGCTAACCCTAGTTGTCCTGATGCTAACCCTAGCTGTCCTGATGCTTACCCTAGTTGTCCTGACGCTAACCCTACTTGTCCTGATGCTAACCCTAGTTGTCCTGACACTAACCCTAGTTGTCCTGACGCTAACCCTACTTGTCCTGACGCTAACCCTACTTGTCCTGACGCTAACCCTAGTTGTCCTGACGCTAACCCTACTTGTCCTGACGCTAACCCTAGTTGTCCTGACGCTAACCGTAGTTGTCCTGACGCTAACCCTAGTTGTCCTGACGCTAACCCTACTTGTCCTGACGCTAACCCTAGTTGTCCTGACGCTAACCCTAGTTGTCCTGATGCTAACCCTACTTGTCCTGACGCTAACCCTAGTTGTCCTGATGCTAACCCTACTTGTCCTGACACTAACCCTAGTTGTCCTGACGCTAACCCTAGTTGTCCTGACGCTAACCCTACTTGTCCTAACGCTAACCCTAGTTGTCCTGACGCTAACCCTAGTTGTCCTGACGCTAACCCTAGTTGTCCTGACGCTAACCCTAGTTGTCCTGACGCTAACCCTACTTGTCCTGACGCTAACCCTAGTTGTCCTGACGCTAACCCTACTTGTCCTGACGCTAACCCTAGTTGTCCTGACGCTAACCCTAGTTGTCCTGACGATAACCCTAGTTGTCCTGACGCTGACCCGAGTTGTCCTGACGCTAACCCGAGTTGTCCTGACGCTAACCCGAGTTGTCCTGACGCTAACCCTAGTTGTCCTGATGCTAACCCTAGTTGTCCTGACGCTAACCCTAGTTGTCCTGACGATAACCCTAGTTGTCCTGACGCTAACCCTAGTTGTCCTGACGCTAATCCTACTTGTCCTGACGCTAACCCTAGTTGTCCTGACGCTAACCGTAGTTGTCCTGACGCTAACCCTACTTGTCCTGACGCTAACCCTACTTGTCCTGACGCTAACTCTAGTTGTCCTGATGCTAACCCTAGTTGTCCTGATGCTAACACTACTTGTCCTGACGCTAACTCTAGTTGTCCTGATGCTAACCCTACTTGTCCTGACACTAACCCTAGTTGTCCTGATGCTAACCCTAGTTGTCCTGACGCTAACCCTACTTGTCCTAACGCTAACCCTAGTTGTCCTGACGCTAACCCTAGTTGTCCTGACGCTAACCCTAGTTGTCCTGACGCTAACCCTAGTTGTCCTGACGCTAACCCTAGTTGTCCTGACGCTAACCCTAGTTGTCCTGACGCTAACCCGAGTTGTCCTGACGCTAACCCTAGTTGTCCTGACGCTAACCCTAGTTGTCCTGACGCTAACCCTGGTTGTCCTGACGCTAACTCTAGTTGTCCTGACGCTAACCCTAGTTGTCCTGACGCTAACCCTACTTGTCCTGACGCTAACCCTACTTGTCCTGACGCTAACCCTAGTTGTCCTGACGCTAACCCGAGTTGTCCTGACGCTAACCCTAGTTGTCCTGACGCTAACCCTAGTTGTCCTGACGCTAACCCGAGTTGTCCTGACGCTAACCCGAGTTGTACTGACGCTAACCCGAGTTGTCCTGACGCTAACCCTAGTTGTCCTGACTCTAACCCGAGTTGTCCTGACGCTAACCCGAGTTGTCCTGACGCTAACCCGAGTTGTCCTGACGCTAACCCGAGTTGTCCTGACTCTAACCCGAGTTGTCCTGATGCTAACCCGAGTTGTCCTGACGCTAACCCGAGTTGTCCTGACGCTAACCCTAGTTGTCCTGACGCTAACCCGAGTTGTCCTGACGCTAACCCTAGTTGTCCTGACGCTAACCCTAGTTGTCCTGACGCTAACCCTAGTTGTCCTGACGATAACCCTAGTTGTCCTGACGCTAACCCTACTTGTCCTGACGCTAACCCTAGTTGTCCTGACGCTAACCCTAGTTGTCCTGACGCTAACCCTAGTTGTCCTGACGCTAATCCTACTTGTCCTGACGCTAACCCTACTTGTCCTGAAGCTAACCCTAGTTGTCCTGACGCTAACCCTAGTTGTCCTGACGCTAACCCTAGTTGTCCTGACGCTAACCCTAGTTGTCCTGATGCTAACCATAGATGTCCTGACGCTAACCCTAGTTGTCCTGACGCTAACCCTAGTTGTCCTGACGCTAACCTTAGTTGTCCTGACGCTAACCCTGCTTGTCCTAACGCTAACCCTACTTGTCCTGACGCTAACCCTACTTGTCCTGACGCTAACCCTAGTTGTCCTGATGCTAACCCTACTTGTCCTGACGCTAACCCTACTTGTCCTGACGCTAACCCTACTTGTCCTGACGCTAACCCTAGTTGTCCTGACGCTAACCCTAGTTGTCCTGACGCTAACCCTACTTGTCTTGACGCTAACCCTAGTTGTCCTGACGCTAACCCTAGTTGTCCTGACGCTAACCCTAGTTGTCCTCACGCTAACCCTACTTGTCCTGACGCTAACCCTAGTTCTCCTGACGCTAACCCTAGTTGTCCTGACGCTAACCCTACTTGTCCTGACGCCAACCCTAGTTGTCCTGACGCTAACCCTAGTTGTCCTGACGCTAACCCCAGTTGTCCTGACGCTAACCCTAGATGTCCTGATGCTAACCCTAGTTGTCCTGACGCTAACCCTAGTTGTCCTGACGCTAACCCTACTTGTCCTGACGCTAACCCTACTTGTCCTGACGCTAACCCTAGTTGTCCTGACGCTAACCCTAGTTGTCCTGACGCTAACCCTAGTTGTCCTGACGCTAACCCTAGTTGTCCTGACGCTAACCCTACTTGTCCTGACGCTAACCCTAGTTGTCCTGACGCTAACCCTAGTTGTCCTGACGCTAACCCTACTTGTCCTGACGCTAACCCTAGTTGTCCTGACGCTAACCCTACTTGTCCTGGTGCTAACCCTACTTGTCCTGACGCTAACCCTAGTTGTCCTGACGCTAACCCTACTTGTCCTGATGCTAACCCTAGTTGTCCTGACGCTAACCCTTCTTGTCCTGACGCTAACCCTACTTGTCCTGACGCTAACCCTACTTGTCCTGACGCTAACCCTAGTTGTCCTGACGCTAACCCTACTTGTCCTGACGCTAACCCTACTTGTCCTGACGCTAACCCTAGTTGTCCTGACGCTAACCCGAGTTGTCCTGACTCTAACCCGAGTTGTCCTGATGCTAACCCGAGTTGTCCTGACGCTAACCCGAGTTGTCCTGACGCTAACCCTAGTTGTCCTGACGCTAACCCGAGTTGTCCTGACGCTAACCCTAGTTGTCGTGACGCTAACCCTAGTTGTCCTGACGCTAACCCTAGTTGTCCTGACGATAACCCTAGTTGTCCTGACGCTAACCCTACTTGTCCTGACGCTAACCCTACTTGTCCTGACGCTAACCCTAGTTGTCCTGACGCTAACCCTAGTTGTCCTGACGCTAATCCTACTTGTCCTGACGCTAACCCTACTTGTCCTGATGCTAACCCTACTTGTCCTGACGCTAACCCTAGTTGTCCTGACGCTAACCCTACTTGTCCTGACGCTAACCCTAGTTGTCCTGACGCTAACCCTAGTTGTCCTGACGCTAACCCTAGTTGTCCTGACGCTAACCCCACTTGTCCTGACGCTAACCCTAGTTGTCCTGACGCTAACCCTACTTGTCCTGACGCTAACCCTAGTTGTCCTGACGCTAACCCTACTTGTCCTGACGCTAACCCTAGTTGTCCTGACGCTAACCCTAGTTGTCCTGACGCTAACCCTACTTGTCCTGACGCTAACCCTACTTGTCCTGACGCTAACCCTAGTTGTCCTGACGCTAACCCTAGTTGTCCTGACGCTAACCCTAGTTGTCCTGATGCTGTCCCTAGTTGTCCTGACGCTAACCCTAGTTGTCCTGACGCTAACCCGAGTTGTCCTGACGCTAACCCTAGTTGTCCTGATGCTAACCCTAGTTGTCCTGACGCTAACCCTACTTGTCCTGACGCTAACCCTAGTTGTCCTGACGCTAACCCTAGTTGTCCTGAGGCTAACCCGAGTTGTCCTGACGCTAACCCTAGTTGTCCTGACGCTAACCCTAGTTGTCCTGACGCTAACCCGAGTTGTACTGACGCTAACCCGAGTTGTCCTGACGCTAACCCTAGTTGTCCTGACGCTAACCCGAGTTGTCCTGACGCTAACCCGAGTTGTCCTGACGCTAACCCGAGTTGTCCTGACGCTAACCCGAGTTGTCCTGATGCTAACCCGAGTTGTCCTGACGCTAACCCGAGTTGTCCTGACGCTAACCATAGTTGTCCTGACGCTAACCCGAGTAGTCCTGACGCTAACCCTAGTTGTCCTGACGCTAACCCTAGTTGTCCTGACGCTAACCCTAGTTGTCCTGACGATAACCCTAGTTGTCCTGACGCTAACCCTACTTGTCCTGACGCTAACCCTAGTTGTCCTGACGCTAACCCTAGTTGTCCTGACGCTAAACCTAGTTGTCCTGATGCTAACCCTACTTGTCCTGACGCTAACCCTACTTGTCCTGACGCTAACCCTAGTTGTCCTGATGCTAACCCTACTTGTCCTGACGCTAACCCTACTTGTCCTGACGCTAACGCTACTTGTACTGACGCTAACCCTAGTTGTCCTGACGCTAACCCTAGTTGTCCTGACGCTAACCCTACTTGTCCTGATGCTAACCCTAGTTGTCCTGACGCTAACCCTACTTGTCCTGACGCTAACCCTAGTTGTCCTGACGCTAACCCTACATGTCCTGACGCTAACCCTAGTTGTCCTGACGCTAACCCTACTTGTCCTGACGCTAACCCTAGTTGTCCTGACGCTAACCCTAGTTGTCCTGATGCTAACCATAGATGTCCTGACGCTAACCCTAGTTGTCCTGACGCTAACCCTAGTTGTCCTGACGCTAACCCTAGTTGTCCTGACGCTAACCCTGCTTGTCCTAACGCTAACCCTACTTGTCCTGACGCTAACCCTACTTGTCCTGACGCTAACCCTAGTTGTCCTGATGCTAACCCTACTTGTCCTGACGCTAACCCTACTTGTCCTGACGCTAACCCTAGTTGTCCTGACGCTACCCCTAGTTGTCCTGACGCTAACCCTAGTTGTCCTGACGCTAACATTACTTGTCCTGACGCTAACCCTAGTTGTCCTGACGCTAACCCTAGTTGTCCTGACGCTAACCCTAGTTGTCCTGACACTAACCCTAGTTGTCCTGACGCTAACCCTAGTTGTCCTCACGCTAACCCTACTTATCCTGACGCTAACCCTACTTGTCCTGACACTAACCCTAGTTGTCCTGACGCTAACACTAGTTGTCCTGACGCTAACCCTACTTGTCCTGATGCCAACCCTAGTTGTCCTGACGCTAACCCTAGTTGTCCTGAGGCTAACCCCAGTTTTCCTGACGCTAACCCTAGATGTCCTGACGCTAACCCTAGTTGTCCTGACGCTAACCCTAGTTGTCCTGACGCTAACCCTACTTGTCCTGACGCTAACCATAGTTGTCCTGACGCTAACCCTAGTTGTCCTGACGCTAACCCTACTTGTCCTGACGCTAACCCTAGTTGTCCTGACGCTAACCCTAGTTGTCCTGACGCTAACCCTACTTGTCCTGACGCTAACCCTAGTTGTCCTGACGCTAACCCTAGTTGTCCTGACGCTAACCCTACTTGTCCTGACGCTAACCCTAGTTGTCCTGACGCTAACCCTACTTGTCCTGACGCTAACCCTAGTTTTCCTGACGCTAACCCTACTTGTCCTGATTCTAACCCTACTTGTCCTGACGCTAACCCTACTTGTCCTGACGCTAACCCTAGTTGTCCTGACGCTAACCCTAGTTGTCCTGACGCTAACCCTACTTGTCTTGACGCTAACCCTAGTTGTCCTGACGCTAACCCTAGTTGTCCTGACGCTAACCCTAGTTGTCCTGACGCTAACCCTACTTGTCCTGACGCTAACCCTAGTTGTCCTGACGCTAACCCTACTTGTCCTGGTGCTAACCCTACTTGTCCTGACGCTAACCCTAGTTGTCCTGACGCTAACCCTACTTGTCCTGATGCTAACCCTAGTTGTCCTGACGCTAACCCTTCTTGTCCTGACGCTAACCCTACTTGTCCTGACGCTAACCCTACTTGTCCTGACGCTAACCCTAGTTGTCCTGACGCTAACCCTACTTGTCCTGATGCTAACCCTACTTGTCCTGACGCTAACCCTAGTTGTCCTGACGCTAACCCTAGTTGTCCTGACGCTAACCCTACTTGTCCTGACTCTAACCCTAGTTGTCCTGACGCTAACCCTAGTTGTCCTGACGCTAACCCTAGTTGTCCTGACGCTGTCCCTAGTTGTCCTGACGCTAACCCTAGTTGTCCTGACGCTAACCCGAGTTGTCCTGACGCTAACCCTAGTTGTCCTGACGCTAACCCTAGTTGTCCTGACGCTAACTCTAGTTGTCCTGACGCTAACCCTAGTTGTCCTGACGCTAACCCTAGTTGTCCTGACGCTAACCCTACTTGTCCTGACGCTAACCCGAGTTGTACTGACGCTAACCCGAGTTGTCCTGACGCTAACCCTAGTTGTCCTGACTCTAACCCGAGTTGTCCTGACGCTAACCCGAGTTGTCCTGACGCTAACCCGAGTTGTCCTGACGCTAACCCGAGTTGTCCTGACTCTAACCCGAGTTGTCCTGATGCTAACCCGAGTTGTCCTGACGCTAACCCGAGTTGTCCTGACGCTAACCCTAGTTGTCCTGACGCTAACCCGAGTTGTCCTGACGCTAACCCTAGTTGTCCTGACGCTAACCCTAGTTGTCCTGACGCTAACCCTAGTTGTCCTGACGATAACCCTAGTTGTCCTGACGCTAACCCTACTTGTCCTGACGCTAACCCTAGTTGTCCTGACGCTAACCCTAGTTGTCCTGACGCTAACCCTAGTTGTCCTGACGCTAATCCTACTTGTCCTGACGCTAACCCTACTTGTCCTGATGCTAACCCTACTTGTCCTGACGCTAACCCTAGTTGTCCTGACGCTAACCCTACTTGTCCTGACGCTAACCCTAGTTGTCCTGACGCTAACCCTAGTTGTCCTGACGCTAACCCTAGTTGTCCTGACGCTAACCCCACTTGTCCTGACGCTAACCCTAGTTGTCCTGACGCTAACCCTACTTGTCCTGACGCTAACCCTAGTTGTCCTGACGCTAACCCTACTTGTCCTGACGCTAACCCTAGTTGTCCTGACGCTAACCCTAGTTGTCCTGACGCTAACCCTACTTGTCCTGACGCTAACCCTACTTGTCCTGACGCTAACCCTAGTTGTCCTGACGCTAACCCTAGTTGTCCTGACGCTAACCCTAGTTGTCCTGATGCTGTCCCTAGTTGTCCTGACGCTAACCCTAGTTGTCCTGACGCTAACCCGAGTTGTCCTGACGCTAACCCTAGTTGTCCTGATGCTAACCCTAGTTGTCCTGACGCTAACCCTACTTGTCCTGACGCTAACCCTAGTTGTCCTGACGCTAACCCTAGTTGTCCTGAGGCTAACCCGAGTTGTCCTGACGCTAACCCTAGTTGTCCTGACGCTAACCCTAGTTGTCCTGACGCTAACCCGAGTTGTACTGACGCTAACCCGAGTTGTCCTGACGCTAACCCTAGTTGTCCTGACGCTAACCCGAGTTGTCCTGACGCTAACCCGAGTTGTCCTGACGCTAACCCGAGTTGTCCTGACGCTAACCCGAGTTGTCCTGATGCTAACTCGAGTTGTCCTGACGCTAACCCGAGTTGTCCTGACGCTAACCCTAGTTGTCCTGACGCTAACCCGAGTAGTCCTGACGCTAACCCTAGTTGTCCTGACGCTAACCCTAGTTGTCCTGACGCTAACCCTAGTTGTCCTGACGATAACCCTAGTTGTCCTGACGCTAACCCTACTTGTCCTGACGCTAACCCTAGTTGTCCTGACGCTAACCCTAGTTGTCCTGACGCTAAACCTAGTTGTCCTGATGCTAACCCTACTTGTCCTGACGCTAACCCTACTTGTCCTGACGCTAACCCTAGTTGTCCTGATGCTAACCCTACTTGTCCTGACGCTAACCCTACTTGTCCTGACGCTAACGCTACTTGTACTGACGCTAACCCTAGTTGTCCTGACGCTAACCCTAGTTGTCCTGACGCTAACCCTACTTGTCCTGATGCTAACCCTAGTTGTCCTGACGCTAACCCTACTTGTCCTGACGCTAACCCTAGTTGTCCTGACGCTAACCCTACATGTCCTGACGCTAACCCTAGTTGTCCTGACGCTAACCCTACTTGTCCTGACGCTAACCCTAGTTGTCCTGACGCTAAACCTAGTTGTCCTGACGCTAACCCTAGTTGTCCTGACGCTAACCCTAGTTGTCCTGACGCTAACCCTAGCTGTCCTGACGCTAACCCTAGTTGTCCTGACGCTAGCCCTACTTGTCCTGACGCTAACCCTACTTGTCCTGACGCTAAACCTAGTTGTCCTGACGCTGACCCTAGTTGTCCTGACGCTAACCCTACTTGTCCTGACGCTAACCCTACTTGTCCTGACGCTAACCCTACTTGTCCTGACGCTAACCCTACTTGTCCTGACGCTAACCCTAGTTGTCCTGACGCTAACCGTAGTTGTCCTGACGCTAACCCTACTTGTCCTGACGCTAACCCTAGTTGTCCTGACGCTAACCCTAGTTGTCCTGACGCTAACCCTACTTGTCCTGACGCTAACTCTAGTTGTCCTGATGCTAACCCTACTTGTCCTGACGCTAACCCTAGTTGTCCTGACGCTAACCCTACTTGTCCTGACGCTAACCCTACTTGTCCTGACGCTAACCCTACTTGTCCTGACGCTAACCCTAGTTGTCCTGACGCTAACCCTACTTTTCCTAACGCTAACCCTAGTTGTCCTGACGCTAACCCTAGTTGTCCTGATGCTAACCCTACTTGTCCTGACGCTAACCCTAGTTGTCCTGACGCTAACCCTAGTTGTCCTGACGCTAACTCTAGTTGTCCTGACGCTAACCCTAGTTGTCCTGACGCTAACCCTACTTGTCCTGACGCTAACCCTACTTGTCCTGACGCTAACCTAAGTTGTCCTGACGCTAACCCTACTTGTCCTGACGCTAACCCTACTTGTCCTGACGCTAACCCTACTTGTCCTGACGCTAACCCTACTTGTCCTGACGCTAACCCTAGTTGTCCTGACGCTAACCGTAGTTGTCCTGACGCTAACCCTACTTGTCCTGACGCTAACCCTAGTTGTCCTGACGCTAACCCTAGTTGTCCTGACGCTAACCCTACTTGTCCTGACGCTAACTCTAGTTGTCCTGATGCTAACCCTACTTGTCCTGACGCTAACCCTAGTTGTCCTGACGCTAACCCTACTTGTCCTGACGCTAACCCTACTTGTCCTGACGCTAACCCTACTTGTCCTGACGCTAACCCTAGTTGTCCTGACGCTAACCCTACTTTTCCTAACGCTAACCCTAGTTGTCCTGACGCTAACCCTAGTTGTCCTGATGCTAACCCTACTTGTCCTGACGCTAACCCTAGTTGTCCTGACGCTAACCCTAGTTGTCCTGACGCTAACTCTAGTTGTCCTGACGCTAACCCTAGTTGTCCTGACGCTAACCCTACTTGTCCTGACGCTAACCCTACTTGTCCTGACGCTAACCTAAGTTGTCCTGACGCTAACCCTAGTTGTCCTGACGCTAACTCTAGTTGTCCTGATGCTAACCCTAGTTGTCCTGACGCTAACCATACTTGTCCTGACGCTAACCCTACTTGTCCTGACTCTAACCCTAGTTGTCCTGACGCTAACCCTAGTTGTCCTGATGCTAACCCTAGTTGTCCTGACGCTAACCCTAGTTGTCCTGAAGCTAACCCTAGTTGTCCTGACGCTAACAATAGTTGTCCTGACGCTAACCCTAGTTGTCCTGACGCTAACCCTATTTGTCCTGACGCTAACCCTAGTTGTCCTGACGCTAACCCTAGTTGTCCTGACGCTAACCTTACTTGTCGTGACGCTAACCCTAGTTGTCCTGACGCTAACCCTATTTGTCTTGACGCTAACCCTATTTGTCCTGACGCTAACCCTAGTTGTCCTGACGCTAACCCTAGTTGTCCTGACGCTAACCCTACTTGTCCTGACGCTAACCCTACTTGTCCTGAAGCTAACCCTAGTTGTCCTGACGCTAACCCTAGTTGTCCTGAAGCTAACCCTACTTGTCCTGATGCTAAGCCTACTTGTCCTGACGCTAACCCTAGTTGTCCTGACGCTAACCCTAGTTGTCCTGACGCTAACCCTACTTGTCCTGACGCTAACCCTACTTGTCCTGACGCTAACCCTAGTTGTCCTGACGCTAACCCTAGTTGTCCTGATGCTAACCATAGATGTCCTGACGCTAACCCTAGTTGTCCTGACGCTAACCCTAGTTGTCCTGACGCTAACCCTAGTTGTCCTGACGCTAACCCTGCTTGTCCTAACGCTAACCCTAGTTGTCCTGACGCTAACCCTACTTTTCCTAACGCTAACCCTAGTTGTCCTGACGCTAACCCTAGTTGTCCTGATGCTAACCCTACTTGTCCTGACGCTAACCCTAGTTGTCCTGACGCTAACCCTAGTTGTCCTGACGCTAACTCTAGTTGTCCTGACGCTAACCCTAGTTGTCCTGACGCTAACCCTAGTTGTCCTGACGCTAACCCTACTTGTCCTGACGCTAACCTAAGTTGTCCTGACGCTAACCCTAGTTGTCCTGACGCTAACCCTAGTTGTCCTGATGCTAACCCTAGTTGTCCTGACGCTAACCCTACTTGTCCTGACGCTAACCCTACTTGTCCTGACTCTAACCCTAGTTGTCCTGACGCTAACCCTAGTTGTCCTGATGCTAACCCTAGTTGTCCTGACGCTAACCCTAGTTGTCCTGAAGCTAACCCTAGTTGTCCTGACGCTAACAATAGTTGTCCTGACGCTAACCCTAGTTGTCCTGACGCTAACCCTATTTGTCCTGACGCTAACCCTAGTTGTCCTGACGCTAACCCTACTTGTCCTGACGCTAACCCTACTTGTCCTGACTCTAACCCTAGTTGTCCTGACGCTAACCCTAGTTGTCCTGATGCTAACCATAGATGTCCTGACGCTAACCCTAGTTGTCCTGACGCTAACCCTAGTTGTCCTGACGCTAACCCTAGTTGTCCTGACGCTAACCCTGCTTGTCCTAACGCTAACCCTACTTGTCCTGACGCTAACCCTACTTGTCCTGACGCTAACCCTAGTTGTCCTGATGCTAACCCTACTTGTCCTGACGCTAACCCTACTTGTCCTGACGCTAACCCTAGTTGTCCTGACGCTAACCCTAGTTGTCCTGAAGCTAACCCTAGTTGTCCTGACGCTAACCCTACTTGTCCTGACGCTAACCCTAGTTGTCCTGACGCTAACCCTAGTTGTCCTGACGCTAACCCTAGTTGTCCTGACACTAACCCTAGTTGTCCTGACGCTAACCCTAGTTGTCCTCACGCTAACCCTACTTATCCTGACGCTAACCCTACTTGTCCTGACGCTAACCCTAGTTGTCCTGACGCTAACACTAGTTGTCCTGACGCTAACCCTACTTGTCCTGACGCCAACCCTAGTTGTCCTGACGCTAACCCTAGTTGTCCTGAGGCTAACCCCAGTTTTCCTGACGCTAACCCTAGATGTCCTGACGCTAACCCTAGTTGTCCTGACGCTAACCCTAGTTGTCCTGACGCTAACCCTACTTGTCCTGACGCTAACCCTAGTTGTCCTGACGCTAACCCTAGTTGTCCTGACGCTAACAATAGTTGTCCTGACGCTAACCCTACTTGTCCTGACGCTAACCCTAGTTGTCCTGACGCTAACCCTAGTTGTCCTGACGCTAACCCTACTTGTCCTGACGCTAACCCTAGTTGTCCTGACGCTAACCCTAGTTGTCCTGACGCTAACCCTACTTGTCCTGACGCTAACCCTAGTTGTCCTGACGCTAACCCTACTTGTCCTGACGCTAACCCTAGTTGTCCTGACGCTAACCCTACTTGTCCTGACGCTAACCCTACTTGTCCTGACGCTAACCCTACTTGTCCTGACGCTAACCCTACTTGTCCTGACGCTAACCCTAGTTGTCCTCACGCTAACCCTACTTGTCCTGACGCTAACCCTACTTGTCCTGACGCTAACACTAGTTGTCCTGACGCTAACCCTAGTTGTCCTGACGCTAACCCTACTTGTCCTGACGCCAACCCTAGTTGTCCTGACGCTAACCCTAGTTGTCCTGACGCTAACCCCAGTTGTCCTGACGCTAACCCTAGATGTCCTGATGCTAACCCTAGTTGTCCTGACGCTAACCCTACTTGTCCTGACGCTAACCCTACTTGTCCTGACGCTAACCCTAGTTGTCCTGACGCTAACCCTAGTTGTCCTGACGCTAACCCTAGTTGTCCTGACGCTAACCCTAGTTGTCCTGACGCTAACCCTAGTTGTCCTGACGCTAACCCTAGTTGTCCTGACGCTAACCCTAGTTGTCCTGACGCTGACCCTAGTTGTCCTGACGCTAACCCTACTTGTCCTGACGCTAACCCTACTTGTCCTGACGCTAACCCTAGTTGTCCTGACGCTAACCCTAGTTGTCCTGACGCTAACCCTACTTGTCCTGACGCTAACCCTACTTGTCCTGACGCTAACCCTAGTTGTCCTGACGCTAACTCTAGTTGTCCTGATGCTAACCCTACTTGTCCTGACGCTAACCCTAGTTGTCCTGACGCTAATCCTAGTTGTCCTGACGCTAACCCTAGTTGTCATGACGCTGTCCCTAGTTGTCCTGACGCTAACCCTAGTTGTCCTGACGCTAACCCGAGTTGTCCTGACGCTAACCCTAGTTGTCCTGACGCTAACCCTAGTTGTCCTGACGCTAACTCTTGTTGTCCTGACGCTAACCCTAGTTGTCCTGACACTAACCCTAGTTGTCCTGACGCTAACCCTACTTGTCCTGACGCTAACCCTAGTTGTCCTGACGCTAACCCTAGTTGTCCTGACGCTAACCCGAGTTGTCCTGACGCTAACCCTAGTTGTCCTGACGCTAACCCTAGTTGTCCTGACGCTAACCCGAGTTGTACTGACGCTAACCCGAGTTGTCCTGACGCTAACCCTAGTTGTCCTGACTCTAACCCGAGTTGTCCTGACGCTAACCCGAGTTGTCCTGACGCTAACCCGAGTTGTCCTGATGCTAACCCGAGTTGTCCTGACTCTAACCCGAGTTGTCCTGATGCTAACCCGAGTTGTCCTGACGCTAACCCGAGTTGTCCTGACGCTAACCCTAGTTGTCCTGACGCTAACCCGAGTTGTCCTGACGCTAACCCTAGTTGTCCTGACGCTAACCCTAGTTGTCCTGACGCTAACCCTAGTTGTCCTGACGCTAACCCTAGTTGTCCTGACGATAACCCTAGTTGTCCTGACGCTAACCCTAGTTGTCCTGACGCTAACCCTAGTTGTCCTGACGCTAACCCTAGTTGTCCTGATGCTAACCCTAGTTGTCCTGACGCTAACCCTAGTTGTCCTGACGCTAATCCTACTTGTCCTGACGCTAACCCTACTTGTCCTGATGCTAACCCTACTTGTCCTGACGCTAACCCTAGTTGTCCTGACGCTAACCCTACTTGTCCTGACGCTAACCCTAGTTGTCCTGACGCTAACCCTAGTTGTCCTGACGCTAACCCTAGTTGTCCTGACGCTAATCCTACTTGTCCTGACGCTAACCCTACTTGTCCTGATGCTAACCCTACTTGTCCTGACGCTAACCCTAGTTGTCCTGACGCTAACCCTACTTGTCCTGACGCTAACCCTAGTTGTCCTGACGCTAACCCTAGTTGTCCTGACGCTAACCCTAGTTGTCCTGACGCTAACCCTACTTGTCCTGACGCTAACCCTACTTGTCCTGACGCTAACCCTAGTTGTCCTGACGCTAACCCTAGTTGTCCTGACGCTAACCCTAGTTGTCCTGATGCTGTCCCTAGTTGTCCTGACGCTAACCCTAGTTGTCCTGACGCTAACCCTAGTTGTCCTGACGCTAACCCTAGTTGTCCTGATGCTGTCCCTAGTTGTCCTGACGCTAACCCGAGTTGTCCTGACGCTAACCCTAGTTGTCCTGACGCTAACCCGAGTTGTCCTGACGCTAACCCGAGTTGTCCTGACGCTAACCCGAGTTGTCCTGACGCTAACCCGAGTTGTCCTGATGCTAACCCGAGTTGTCCTGACGATAACCCTACTTGTCCTGACGCTAACCCTACTTGTACTGACGCTAACCCTAGTTGTCCTGACGCTAACCCTAGTTGTCCTGACGCTAACCCTACTTGGCCTGACGCTAACCCTACTTGTCCTGACGCTAACCCTAGTTTTCCTGACGCTAACCCTAGTTGTCCTGACGCTAACCCTAGTTGTCCTGACGCTAACCCTAGTTGTCCTGACGCTAACCCTACTTGTCCTGACGCTAACCCTAGTTGTCCTGACGCTAACCCTAGTTGTCCTGATGCTAACCCTACTTGTCCTGATGCTAACCCTACTTGTCCTGACGCTAACCCTAGTTGTCCTGACGCTAACCAAACTTGTCCTGACGCTAATCCTAGTTGTCCTGACGCTAACCCTAGTTGTCCTGACGCTAACCCTACTTGTCCTGACGCTAACCCGACTTGTCCTGACGCTAACCCTACTTGTCCTGACGCTAACCCTACTTGTCCTGACGCTAACCCTAGTTGTCCTGACGCTAACCCTAGTTGTCCTGACGCTAACCCTAGTTGTCCTGACGCTAACCCTAGTTGTCCTGACGCTGTCCCTAGTTGTCCTGACGCTAACCCTAGTTGTCCTGACGCTAACCCGATTTGTCCTGACGCTAACCCTAGTTGTCCTGACGCTAACCCGAGTTGTCCTGACGCTAACCCGAGTTGTCCTGACGCTAACCCGAGTTGTCCTGACGCTAACCCGAGTTGTCCTGACGCTAACCCGAGTTGTCCTGATGCTAACCCGAGTTGTCCTGACGATAACCCTACTTGTCCTGACGCTAACCCTACTTGTACTGACGCTAACCCTAGTTGTCCTGACGCTAACCCTAGTTGTCCTGACGCTAACCCTACTTGGCCTGACGCTAACCCTACTTGTCCTGACGCTAACCCTAGTTTTCCTGACGCTAACCCTAGTTGTCCTGACCCTAACCCTAGTTGTCCTGACGCTAACCCTAGTTGTCCTGACGCTAACCCTACTTGTCCTGACGCTAACCCTAGTTGTCCTGACGCTAACCCTAGTTGTCCTGACGCTAACCCTACTTGTCCTGATGCTAACCCTACTTGTCCTGACGCTAACCCTAGTTGTCCTGACGCTAACCAAACTTGTCCTGACGCTAACCCTAGTTGTCCTGACGCTAACCCTAGTTGTCCTGACGCTAACCCTACTTGTCCTGATGCTAACCCTACTTGTCCTGACGCTAACTCTAGTTGTCCTGACGCTAACCCTAGTTGTCCTGACGCTAACCCTAGTTGTCCTGACGCTAACCCTACTTGTCCTGACGCTAACCCTAGTTGTCCTGACGCTAACCCTAGTTGTACTGACGCTTACCCGAGTTGTCCTGACGCTAACCCTAGTTGTCCTGACGCTAACCCTAGTTGTCCTGACGCTAACCCGAGTTGTACTGACGCTAACCCGAGTTGTCCTGACGCTAACCCTAGTTGTCCTGACGCTAATCCGAGTTGTCCTGACGCTAACCCGAGTTGTCCTGACGCTAACCCGAGTTGTCCTGATGCTAACTTGAGTTGTCCTGACGCTAACCCGAGTTGTCCTGATGCTAACCTGAGTTGTCCTGACGCTAACCCGAGTTGTCCTGACGCTAATCCTAGTTGTGCTGACGCTAACCCGAGTTGTCCTGACGCTAACCCTACTTGTCCTGACGCTAACCCTAGTTGTCCTGACGCTAACCGTAGTTGTCCTGACGCTAACCCTACTTGTCCTGACGCTAACCCTAGTTGTCCTGACGCTAACCCTAGTTGTCCTGACGCTAACCCTACTTGTCCTGACGCTAACCCTACTTGTCCTGACGCTAACCCTAGTTGTCCTGACGCTAACCCTACTTGTCCTGACGCTAACCCTAGTTGTCCTGACGCTAACCCTACTTGTCCTGACGCTAACCCTACTTGTCCTGACGCTAACCCTACTTGTCCTGACGCTAACCCTACTTGTCCTGACGCTAACCCTACTTGTTCTGACGCTAACCCTACTTGTCCTGACGCTAACCCTAGTTGTCCTGACGCTAACCTACTTGTCCTAACGCTAACCCTAGTTGTCCTGACGCTAACAATAGTTGTCCTGATGCTAACCCTACTTGTCCTGACGCTAACCCTAGTTGTCCTGACGCTAACCAAACTTGTCCTGACGCTAATCCTAGTTGTCCTGACGCTAACCCTAGTTGTCCTGACGCTAACCCTACTTGTCCTGACGCTAACCCGACTTGTCCTGACGCTAACCCTACTTGTCCTGACGCTAACCCTACTTGTCCTGACGCTAACCCTAGTTGTCCTGACGCTAACCCTAGTTGTCCTGACGCTAACCCTAGTTGTCCTGACGCTAACCCTAGTTGTCCTGACGCTGTCCCTAGTTGTCCTGACGCTAACCCTAGTTGTCCTGACGCTAACCCGATTTGTCCTGACGCTAACCCTAGTTGTCCTGACGCTAACCCGAGTTGTCCTGACGCTAACCCGAGTTGTCCTGACGCTAACCCGAGTTGTCCTGACGCTAACCCGAGTTGTCCTGACGCTAACCCGAGTTGTCCTGATGCTAACCCGAGTTGTCCTGACGATAACCCTACTTGTCCTGACGCTAACCCTACTTGTAATGACGCTAACCCTAGTTGTCCTGACGCTAACCCTAGTTGTCCTGACGCTAACCCTACTTGGCCTGACGCTAACCCTACTTGTCCTGACGCTAACCCTAGTTTTCCTGACGCTAACCCTAGTTGTCCTGACCCTAACCCTAGTTGTCCTGATGCTAACCCTAGTTGTCCTGACGCTAACCCTACTTGTCCTGACGCTAACCCTAGTTGTCCTGACGCTAACCCTAGTTGTCCTGACGCTAACCCTACTTGTCCTGATGCTAACCCTACTTGTCCTGACGCTAACCCTAGTTGTCCTGACGCTAACCAAACTTGTCCTGACGCTAACCCTAGTTGTCCTGACGCTAACCCTAGTTGTCCTGACGCTACCCTACTTGTCCTGATGCTAACCCTACTTGTCCTGACGCTAACTCTAGTTGTCCTGACGCTAACCCTAGTTGTCCTGACGCTAACCCTAGTTGTCCTGACGCTAACCCTACTTGTCCTGACGCTAACCCTAGTTGTCCTGACGCTAACCCTAGTTGTCCTGACGCTTACCCGAGTTGTCCTGACGCTAACCCTAGTTGTCCTGACGCTAACCCTAGTTGTCCTGACGCTAACCCGAGTTGTACTGACGCTAACCCGAGTTGTCCTGACGCTAACCCTAGTTGTCCTGACGCTAACCCGAGTTGTCCTGACGCTAACCCGAGTTGTCCTGACGCTAACCCGAGTTGTCCTGATGCTAACTTGAGTTGTCCTGACGCTAACCCGAGTTGTCCTGATGCTAACCTGAGTTGTCCTGACGCTAACCCGAGTTGTCCTGACGCTAATCCTAGTTGTGCTGACGCTAACCCGAGTTGTCCTGACGCTAACCCTACTTGTCCTGACGCTAACCCTAGTTGTCCTGACGCTAACCGTAGTTGTCCTGACGCTAACCCTACTTGTCCTGACGCTAACCCTAGTTGTCCTGACGCTAACCCTAGTTGTCCTGACGCTAACCCTACTTGTCCTGACGCTAACCCTACTTGTCCTGACGCTAACCCTAGTTGTCCTGACGCTAACCCTACTTGTCCTGACGCTAACCCTAGTTGTCCTGACGCTAACCCTACTTGTCCTGACGCTAACCCTACTTGTCCTGACGCTAACCCTACTTGTCCTGACGCTAACCCTACTTGTCCTGACGCTAACCCTACTTGTTCTGACGCTAACCCTACTTGTCCTGACGCTAACCCTAGTTGTCCTGACGCTAACCTACTTGTCCTAACGCTAACCCTAGTTGTCCTGACGCTAACAATAGTTGTCCTGATGCTAACCCTACTTGTCCTGACGCTAACCCTAGTTGTCCTGACGCTAACCCTACTTGTCCTGACGCTAACCCTAGTTGTCCTGACGCTAAACCTACTTGTCCTGACGCTAACCCTAGTTGTCCTGACGCTAACCCTAGTTGTCCTGACGATAACCCTAGTTGTCCTGACGCTAACCCGAGTTGTCCTGACGCTAACCCGAGTTGTCCTGACGCTAACCCGAGTTGTCCTGACGCTAACCCGAGTTGTCCTGACGCTAACCCCAGTTGTCCTGACGCTAACCCTAGATGTCCTGACGCTAACCCTAGTTGTCCTGACGCTAACCCTAGTTGTCCTGACGCTAACCCTACTTGGCCTGACGCTAACCCTACTTGTCCTGACGCTAACCCTAGTTTTCCTGACGCTAACCCTAGTTGTCCTGACGCTAACCCTAGTTGTCCTGACGCTAACCCTACTTGTCCTGACGCTAACCCTAGTTGTCCTGACGCTAACCCTACTTGTCCTGATGCTAACCCTACTTGTCCTGACTCTAACCCTAGTTGTCCTGACGCTAACCAAACTTGTCCTGACGCTAACCCTAGTTGTCCTGACGCTAACCCTAGTTGTCCTGACGCTAACCCTACTTGTCCTGACGCTAACCCTAGTTGTCCTGACGCTAACCCTAGTTGTCCTGACGCTAACCTTACTTGTCGTGACGCTAACCCTAGTTGTCCTGACGCTAACCCTATTTGTCTTGACGCTAACCCTATTTGTCCTGACGCTAACCCTAGTTGTCCTGACGCTAACCCTAGTTGTCCTGACGCTAACCCTACTTGTCCTGACGCTAACCCTACTTGTCCTGAAGCTAACCCTAGTTGTCCTGACGCTAACCCTAGTTGTCCTGAAGCTAACCCTACTTGTCCTGATGCTAAGCCTACTTGTCCTGACGCTAACCCTAGTTGTCCTGACGCTAACCCTAGTTGTCCTGACGCTAACCCTACTTGTCCTGACGCTAACCCTACTTGTCCTGACGCTAACCCTAGTTGTCCTGACGCTAACCCTAGTTGTCCTGATGCTAACCATAGATGTCCTGACGCTAACCCTAGTTGTCCTGACGCTAACCCTAGTTGTCCTGACGCTAACCCTAGTTGTCCTGACGCTAACCCTGCTTGTCCTAACGCTAACCCTAGTTGTCCTGACGCTAACCCTACTTTTCCTAACGCTAACCCTAGTTGTCCTGACGCTAACCCTAGTTGTCCTGATGCTAACCCTACTTGTCCTGACGCTAACCCTAGTTGTCCTGACGCTAACCCTAGTTGTCCTGACGCTAACTCTAGTTGTCCTGACGCTAACCCTAGTTGTCCTGACGCTAACCCTACTTGTCCTGACGCTAACCCTACTTGTCCTGACGCTAACCTAAGTTGTCCTGACGCTAACCCTAGTTGTCCTGACGCTAACCCTAGTTGTCCTGATGCTAACCCTAGTTGTCCTGACGCTAACCCTACTTGTCCTGACGCTAACCCTACTTGTCCTGACTCTAACCCTAGTTGTCCTGACGCTAACCCTAGTTGTCCTGATGCTAACCCTAGTTGTCCTGACGCTAACCCTAGTTGTCCTGAAGCTAACCCTAGTTGTCCTGACGCTAACAATAGTTGTCCTGACGCTAACCCTAGTTGTCCTGACGCTAACCCTATTTGTCCTGACGCTAACCCTAGTTGTCCTGACGCTAACCCTACTTGTCCTGACGCTAACCCTACTTGTCCTGACTCTAACCCTAGTTGTCCTGACGCTAACCCTAGTTGTCCTGATGCTAACCATAGATGTCCTGACGCTAACCCTAGTTGTCCTGACGCTAACCCTAGTTGTCCTGACGCTAACCCTAGTTGTCCTGACGCTAACCCTGCTTGTCCTAACGCTAACCCTACTTGTCCTGACGCTAACCCTACTTGTCCTGATGCTAACCCTAGTTGTCCTGATGCTAACCCTACTTGTCCTGACGCTAACCCTACTTGTCCTGACGCTAACCCTAGTTGTCCTGACGCTAACCCTAGTTGTCCTGAAGCTAACCCTAGTTGTCCTGACGCTAACCCTACTTGTCCTGACGCTAACCCTAGTTGTCCTGACGCTAACCCTAGTTGTCCTGACGCTAACCCTAGTTGTCCTGACACTAACCCTAGTTGTCCTGACGCTAACCCTAGTTGTCCTCACGCTAACCCTACTTATCCTGACGCTAACCCTACTTGTCCTGACGCTAACCCTAGTTGTCCTGACGCTAACACTAGTTGTCCTGACGCTAACCCTACTTGTCCTGACGCCAACCCTAGTTGTCCTGACGCTAACCCTAGTTGTCCTGACGCTAACCCTAGTTGTCCTGACGCTAACCCTAGTTGTCCTGACGCTAACCCTAGTTGTCCTGACGCTAACCCTACTTGTCCTGACGCTAACCCTAGTTGTCCTGACGCTAACCCTAGTTGTCCTGACGCTAACCCTACTTGTCCTGACGCTAACCCTAGTTGTCCTGACGCTAACCCTAGTTGTCCTGACGCTAACAATAGTTGTCCTGACGCTAACCCTACTTGTCCTGACGCTAACCCTAGTTGTCCTGACGCTAACCCTAGTTGTCCTGACGCTAACCCTACTTGTCCTGACGCTAACCCTAGTTGTCCTGACGCTAACCCTAGTTGTCCTGACGCTAACCCTACTTGTCCTGACGCTAACCCTAGTTGTCCTGACGCTAACCCTACTTGTCCTGACGCTAACCCTAGTTGTCCTGACGCTAACCCTACTTGTCCTGACGCTAACCCTACTTGTCCTGACGCTAACCCTACTTGTCCTGACGCTAACCCTACTTGTCCTGACGCTAACCCTAGTTGTCCTCACGCTAACCCTACTTGTCCTGACGCTAACCCTACTTGTCCTGACGCTAACACTAGTTGTCCTGACGCTAACCCTAGTTGTCCTGACGCTAACCCTACTTGTCCTGACGCCAACCCTAGTTGTCCTGACGCTAACCCTAGTTGTCCTGACGCTAACCCCAGTTGTCCTGACGCTAACCCTAGATGTCCTGATGCTAACCCTAGTTGTCCTGACGCTAACCCTACTTGTCCTGACGCTAACCCTACTTGTCCTGACGCTAACCCTAGTTGTCCTGACGCTAACCCTAGTTGTCCTGACGCTAACCCTAGTTGTCCTGACGCTAACCCTAGTTGTCCTGACGCTAACCCTACTTGTCCTGACGCTAACCCTAGTTGTCCTGACGCTAACCCTAGTTGTCCTGACGCTGACCCTAGTTGTCCTGACGCTAACCCTACTTGTCCTGACGCTAACCCTACTTGTCCTGACGCTAACCCTAGTTGTCCTGACGCTAACCCTAGTTGTCCTGACGCTAACCCTACTTGTCCTGACGCTAACCCTACTTGTCCTGACGCTAACCCTAGTTGTCCTGACGCTAACTCTAGTTGTCCTGATGCTAACCCTACTTGTCCTGACGCTAACATTAGTTGTCCTGACGCTAATCCTAGTTGTCCTGACGCTAACCCTAGTTGTCATGACGCTGTCCCTAGTTGTCCTGACGCTAACCCTAGTTGTCCTGACGCTAACCCGAGTTGTCCTGACGCTAACCCTAGTTGTCCTGACGCTAACCCTAGTTGTCCTGACGCTAACTCTTGTTGTCCTGACGCTAACCCTAGTTGTCCTGACACTAACCCTAGTTGTCCTGACGCTAACCCTACTTGTCCTGACGCTAACCCTAGTTGTCCTGACGCTAACCCTAGTTGTCCTGACGCTAACCCGAGTTGTCCTGACGCTAACCCTAGTTGTCCTGACGCTAACCCTAGTTGTCCTGACGCTAACCCGAGTTGTACTGACGCTAACCCGAGTTGTCCTGACGCTAACCCTAGTTGTCCTGACTCTAACCCGAGTTGTCCTGACGCTAACCCGAGTTGTCCTGACGCTAACCCGAGTTGTCCTGATGCTAACCCGAGTTGTCCTGACTCTAACCCGAGTTGTCCTGATGCTAACCCGAGTTGTCCTGACGCTAACCCGAGTTGTCCTGACGCTAACCCTAGTTGTCCTGACGCTAACCCGAGTTGTCCTGACGCTAACCCTAGTTGTCCTGACGCTAACCCTAGTTGTCCTGACGCTAACCCTAGTTGTCCTGACGCTAACCCTAGTTGTCCTGACGATAACCCTAGTTGTCCTGACACTAACCCTAGTTGTCCTGACGCTAACCCTAGTTGTCCTGACGCTAACCCTAGTTGTCCTGATGCTAACCCTAGTTGTCCTGACGCTAACCCTAGTTGTCCTGACGCTAATCCTACTTGTCCTGACGCTAACCCTACTTGTCCTGATGCTAACCCTACTTGTCCTGACGCTAACCCTAGTTGTCCTGACGCTAACCCTACTTGTCCTGACGCTAACCCTAGTTGTCCTGACGCTAACCCTAGTTGTCCTGACGCTAACCCTAGTTGTCCTGACGCTAATCCTACTTGTCCTGACGCTAACCCTACTTGTCCTGATGCTAACCCTACTTGTCCTGACGCTAACCCTAGTTGTCCTGACGCTAACCCTACTTGTCCTGACGCTAACCCTAGTTGTCCTGACGCTAACCCTAGTTGTCCTGACGCTAACCCTAGTTGTCCTGACGCTAACCCTACTTGTCCTGACGCTAACCCTAGTTGTCCTGACGCTAACCCTAGTTGTCCTGACGCTAACCCTAGTTGTCCTGACGCTAACCCTAGTTGTCCTGATGCTGTCCCTAGTTGTCCTGACGCTAACCCTAGTTGTCCTGACGCTAACCCTAGTTGTCCTGACGCTAACCCTAGTTGTCCTGATGCTGTCCCTAGTTGTCCTGACGCTAACCCGAGTTGTCCTGACGCTAACCCTAGTTGTCCTGACGCTAACCCGAGTTGTCCTGACGCTAACCCGAGTTGTCCTGACGCTAACCCGAGTTGTCCTGACGCTAACCCGAGTTGTCCTGATGCTAACCCGAGTTGTCCTGACGATAACCCTACTTGTCCTGACGCTAACCCTACTTGTACTGACGCTAACCCTAGTTGTCCTGACGCTAACCCTAGTTGTCCTGACGCTAACCCTACTTGGCCTGACGCTAACCCTACTTGTCCTGACGCTAACCCTAGTTTTCCTGACGCTAACCCTAGTTGTCCTGACGCTAACCCTAGTTGTCCTGACGCTAACCCTAGTTGTCCTGACGCTAACCCTACTTGTCCTGACGCTAACCCTAGTTGTCCTGACGCTAACCCTAGTTGTCCTGATGCTAACCCTACTTGTCCTGATGCTAACCCTACTTGTCCTGACGCTAACCCTAGTTGTCCTGACGCTAACCAAACTTGTCCTGACGCTAATCCTAGTTGTCCTGACGCTAACCCTAGTTGTCCTGACGCTAACCCTACTTGTCCTGACGCTAACCCGACTTGTCCTGACGCTAACCCTACTTGTCCTGACGCTAACCCTACTTGTCCTGACGCTAACCCTAGTTGTCCTGACGCTAACCCTAGTTGTCCTGACGCTAACCCTAGTTGTCCTGACGCTAACCCTAGTTGTCCTGACGCTGTCCCTAGTTGTCCTGACGCTAACCCTAGTTGTCCTGACGCTAACCCGATTTGTCCTGACGCTAACCCTAGTTGTCCTGACGCTAACCCGAGTTGTCCTGACGCTAACCCGAGTTGTCCTGACGCTAACCCGAGTTGTCCTGACGCTAACCCGAGTTGTCCTGACGCTAACCCGAGTTGTCCTGATGCTAACCCGAGTTGTCCTGACGATAACCCTACTTGTCCTGACGCTAACCCTACTTGTACTGACGCTAACCCTAGTTGTCCTGACGCTAACCCTAGTTGTCCTGACGCTAACCCTACTTGGCCTGACGCTAACCCTACTTGTCCTGACGCTAACCCTAGTTTTCCTGACGCTAACCCTAGTTGTCCTGACCCTAACCCTAGTTGTCCTGACGCTAACCCTAGTTGTCCTGACGCTAACCCTACTTGTCCTGACGCTAACCCTAGTTGTCCTGACGCTAACCCTAGTTGTCCTGACGCTAACCCTACTTGTCCTGATGCTAACCCTACTTGTCCTGACGCTAACCCTAGTTGTCCTGACGCTAACCAAACTTGTCCTGACGCTAACCCTAGTTGTCCTGACGCTAACCCTAGTTGTCCTGACGCTAACCCTACTTGTCCTGATGCTAACCCTACTTGTCCTGACGCTAACTCTAGTTGTCCTGACGCTAACCCTAGTTGTCCTGACGCTAACCCTAGTTGTCCTGACGCTAACCCTACTTGTCCTGACGCTAACCCTAGTTGTCCTGACGCTAACCCTAGTTGTACTGACGCTTACCCGAGTTGTCCTGACGCTAACCCTAGTTGTCCTGACGCTAACCCTAGTTGTCCTGACGCTAACCCGAGTTGTACTGACGCTAACCCGAGTTGTCCTGACGCTAACCCTAGTTGTCCTGACGCTAATCCGAGTTGTCCTGACGCTAACCCGAGTTGTCCTGACGCTAACCCGAGTTGTCCTGATGCTAACTTGAGTTGTCCTGACGCTAACCCGAGTTGTCCTGATGCTAACCTGAGTTGTCCTGACGCTAACCCGAGTTGTCCTGACGCTAATCCTAGTTGTGCTGACGCTAACCCGAGTTGTCCTGACGCTAACCCTACTTGTCCTGACGCTAACCCTAGTTGTCCTGACGCTAACCGTAGTTGTCCTGACGCTAACCCTACTTGTCCTGACGCTAACCCTAGTTGTCCTGACGCTAACCCTAGTTGTCCTGACGCTAACCCTACTTGTCCTGACGCTAACCCTACTTGTCCTGACGCTAACCCTAGTTGTCCTGACGCTAACCCTACTTGTCCTGACGCTAACCCTAGTTGTCCTGACGCTAACCCTACTTGTCCTGACGCTAACCCTACTTGTCCTGACGCTAACCCTACTTGTCCTGACGCTAACCCTACTTGTCCTGACGCTAACCCTACTTGTTCTGACGCTAACCCTACTTGTCCTGACGCTAACCCTAGTTGTCCTGACGCTAACCTACTTGTCCTAACGCTAACCCTAGTTGTCCTGACGCTAACAATAGTTGTCCTGATGCTAACCCTACTTGTCCTGACGCTAACCCTAGTTGTCCTGACGCTAACCAAACTTGTCCTGACGCTAATCCTAGTTGTCCTGACGCTAACCCTAGTTGTCCTGACGCTAACCCTACTTGTCCTGACGCTAACCCGACTTGTCCTGACGCTAACCCTACTTGTCCTGACGCTAACCCTACTTGTCCTGACGCTAACCCTAGTTGTCCTGACGCTAACCCTAGTTGTCCTGACGCTAACCCTAGTTGTCCTGACGCTAACCCTAGTTGTCCTGACGCTGTCCCTAGTTGTCCTGACGCTAACCCTAGTTGTCCTGACGCTAACCCGATTTGTCCTGACGCTAACCCTAGTTGTCCTGACGCTAACCCGAGTTGTCCTGACGCTAACCCGAGTTGTCCTGACGCTAACCCGAGTTGTCCTGACGCTAACCCGAGTTGTCCTGACGCTAACCCGAGTTGTCCTGATGCTAACCCGAGTTGTCCTGACGATAACCCTACTTGTCCTGACGCTAACCCTACTTGTAATGACGCTAACCCTAGTTGTCCTGACGCTAACCCTAGTTGTCCTGACGCTAACCCTACTTGGCCTGACGCTAACCCTACTTGTCCTGACGCTAACCCTAGTTTTCCTGACGCTAACCCTAGTTGTCCTGACCCTAACCCTAGTTGTCCTGATGCTAACCCTAGTTGTCCTGACGCTAACCCTACTTGTCCTGACGCTAACCCTAGTTGTCCTGACGCTAACCCTAGTTGTCCTGACGCTAACCCTACTTGTCCTGATGCTAACCCTACTTGTCCTGACGCTAACCCTAGTTGTCCTGACGCTAACCAAACTTGTCCTGACGCTAACCCTAGTTGTCCTGACGCTAACCCTAGTTGTCCTGACGCTAACCCTACTTGTCCTGATGCTAACCCTACTTGTCCTGACGCTAACTCTAGTTGTCCTGACGCTAACCCTAGTTGTCCTGACGCTAACCCTAGTTGTCCTGACGCTAACCCTACTTGTCCTGACGCTAACCCTAGTTGTCCTGACGCTAACCCTAGTTGTCCTGACGCTTACCTGAGTTGTCCTGACGCTAACCCTAGTTGTCCTGACGCTAACCCTAGTTGTCCTGACGCTAACCCGAGTTGTACTGACGCTAACCCGAGTTGTCCTGACGCTAACCCTAGTTGTCCTGACGCTAACCCGAGTTGTCCTGACGCTAACCCGAGTTGTCCTGACGCTAACCCGAGTTGTCCTGATGCTAACTTGAGTTGTCCTGACGCTAACCCGAGTTGTCCTGATGCTAACCTGAGTTGTCCTGACGCTAACCCGAGTTGTCCTGACGCTAATCCTAGTTGTGCTGACGCTAACCCGAGTTGTCCTGACGCTAACCCTACTTGTCCTGACGCTAACCCTAGTTGTCCTGACGCTAACCGTAGTTGTCCTGACGCTAACCCTACTTGTCCTGACGCTAACCCTAGTTGTCCTGACGCTAACCCTAGTTGTCCTGACGCTAACCCTACTTGTCCTGACGCTAACCCTACTTGTCCTGACGCTAACCCTAGTTGTCCTGACGCTAACCCTACTTGTCCTGACGCTAACCCTAGTTGTCCTGACGCTAACCCTACTTGTCCTGACGCTAACCCTACTTGTCCTGACGCTAACCCTACTTGTCCTGACGCTAACCCTACTTGTCCTGACGCTAACCCTACTTGTTCTGACGCTAACCCTACTTGTCCTGACGCTAACCCTAGTTGTCCTGACGCTAACCTACTTGTCCTAACGCTAACCCTAGTTGTCCTGACGCTAACAATAGTTGTCCTGATGCTAACCCTACTTGTCCTGACGCTAACCCTAGTTGTCCTGACGCTAACCCTACTTGTCCTGACGCTAACCCTAGTTGTCCTGACGCTAAACCTACTTGTCCTGACGCTAACCCTAGTTGTCCTGACGCTAACCCTAGTTGTCCTGACGATAACCCTAGTTGTCCTGACGCTAACCCGAGTTGTCCTGACGCTAACCCGAGTTGTCCTGACGCTAACCCGAGTTGTCCTGACGCTAACCCGAGTTGTCCTGACGCTAACCCCAGTTGTCCTGACGCTAACCCTAGATGTCCTGACGCTAACCCTAGTTGTCCTGACGCTAACCCTAGTTGTCCTGACGCTAACCCTACTTGGCCTGACGCTAACCCTACTTGTCCTGACGCTAACCCTAGTTTTCCTGACGCTAACCCTAGTTGTCCTGACGCTAACCCTAGTTGTCCTGACGCTAACCCTACTTGTCCTGACGCTAACCCTAGTTGTCCTGACGCTAACCCTACTTGTCCTGATGCTAACCCTACTTGTCCTGACTCTAACCCTAGTTGTCCTGACGCTAACCAAACTTGTCCTGACGCTAACCCTAGTTGTCCTGACGCTAACCCTAGTTGTCCTGACGCTAACCCTACTTGTCCTGACGCTAACCCTACTTGTCCTGACGCTAACCCTACTTGTCCTGACGCTAACCCTACTTGTCCTGACGCTAACCCGACTTGTCCTGACGCTAACCCTACTTGTCCTGACGCTAACCCTAGTTGTCCTGATGCTAACCCTAGTTGTCCTGACGCTAACCCTAGTTGTCCTGACGCTAACACTAGTTGTCCTGACGCTGTCCCTAGTTGTCCTGACGCTAACCCTAGTTGTCCTGACGCTAACCCGATTTGTCCTGACGCTAACCCTAGTTGTCCTGACGCTAACCCTAGTTGTCCTGACGCTAACTCTAGTTGTCCTGACGCTATCCCTAGTTGTCCTGACGCTAACCCTAGTTGTCCTGACGCTAACCCTACTTGTCCTGATGCTAACCCTACTTGTCCTGACGCTAACCCTAGTTGTCCTGACGCTAACCCTACTTGTCCTGACGCTAACCCTAGTTGTCCTGACGCTAACCCTAGTTGTCCTGACGCTAACCCTAGTTGTCCTGACGCTAACCCTACTTGTCCTGACGCTAACCCTACTTGTCCTGACGCTAACCCTAGTTGTCCTGACGCTAACCCTAGTTGTCCTGACGCTAACCCTAGTTGTCCTGATGCTGTCCCTAGTTGTCCTGACGCTAACCCTAGTTGTCCTGACGCTAACCCTAGTTGTCCTGACGCTAACCCTAGTTGTCCTGATGCTGTCCCTAGTTGTCCTGACGCTAACCCGAGTTGTCCTGACGCTAACCCTAGTTGTCCTGACGCTAACCCGAGTTGTCCTGACGCTAACCCGAGTTGTCCTGACGCTAACCCGAGTTGTCCTGATGCTAACCCGAGTTGTCCTGACGATAACCCTACTTGTCCTGACGCTAACCCTACTTGTACTGACGCTAACCCTAGTTGTCCTGACGCTAACCCTAGTTGTCCTGACGCTAACCCTACTTGGCCTGACGCTAACCCTACTTGTCCTGACGCTAACCCTAGTTTTCCTGACGCTAACCCTAGTTGTCCTGACGCTAACCCTAGTTGTCCTGACGCTAACCCTAGTTGTCCTGACGCTAACCCTACTTGTCCTGACGCTAACCCTAGTTGTCCTGACGCTAACCCTAGTTGTCCTGATGCTAACCCTACTTGTCCTGATGCTAACCCTACTTGTCCTGACGCTAACCCTAGTTGTCCTGACGCTAACCAAACTTGTCCTGACGCTAATCCTAGTTGTCCTGACGCTAACCCTAGTTGTCCTGACGCTAACCCTACTTGTCCTGACGCTAACCCGACTTGTCCTGACGCTAACCCTACTTGTCCTGACGCTAACCCTAGTTGTCCTGACGCTAACCCTAGTTGTCCTGACGCTAACCCTAGTTGTCCTGACGCTAACCCTAGTTGTCCTGACGCTGTCCCTAGTTGTCCTGACGCTAACCCTAGTTGTCCTGACGCTAACCCGATTTGTCCTGACGCTAACCCTAGTTGTCCTGACGCTAACCCGAGTTGTCCTGACGCTAACCCGAGTTGTCCTGACGCTAACCCGAGTTGTCCTGACGCTAACCCGAGTTGTCCTGACGCTAACCCGAGTTGTCCTGATGCTAACCCGAGTTGTCCTGACGATAACCCTACTTGTCCTGACGCTAACCCTACTTGTACTGACGCTAACCCTAGTTGTCCTGACGCTAACCCTAGTTGTCCTGACGCTAACCCTACTTGGCCTGACGCTAACCCTACTTGTCCTGACGCTAACCCTAGTTTTCCTGACGCTAACCCTAGTTGTCCTGACCCTAACCCTAGTTGTCCTGACGCTAACCCTAGTTGTCCTGACGCTAACCCTACTTGTCCTGACGCTAACCCTAGTTGTCCTGACGCTAACCCTAGTTGTCCTGACGCTAACCCTACTTGTCCTGATGCTAACCCTACTTGTCCTGACGCTAACCCTAGTTGTCCTGACGCTAACCAAACTTGTCCTGACGCTAACCCTAGTTGTCCTGACGCTAACCCTAGTTGTCCTGACGCTAACCCTACTTGTCCTGATGCTAACCCTACTTGTCCTGACGCTAACTCTAGTTGTCCTGACGCTAACCCTAGTTGTCCTGACGCTAACCCTAGTTGTCCTGACGCTAACCCTACTTGTCCTGACGCTAACCCTAGTTGTCCTGACGCTAACCCTAGTTGTACTGACGCTTACCCGAGTTGTCCTGACGCTAACCCTAGTTGTCCTGACGCTAACCCTAGTTGTCCTGACGCTAACCCGAGTTGTACTGACGCTAACCCGAGTTGTCCTGACGCTAACCCTAGTTGTCCTGACGCTAATCCGAGTTGTCCTGACGCTAACCCGAGTTGTCCTGACGCTAACCCGAGTTGTCCTGATGCTAACTTGAGTTGTCCTGACGCTAACCCGAGTTGTCCTGATGCTAACCTGAGTTGTCCTGACGCTAACCCGAGTTGTCCTGACGCTAATCCTAGTTGTGCTGACGCTAACCCGAGTTGTCCTGACGCTAACCCTACTTGTCCTGACGCTAACCCTAGTTGTCCTGACGCTAACCGTAGTTGTCCTGACGCTAACCCTACTTGTCCTGACGCTAACCCTAGTTGTCCTGACGCTAACCCTAGTTGTCCTGACGCTAACCCTACTTGTCCTGACGCTAACCCTACTTGTCCTGACGCTAACCCTAGTTGTCCTGACGCTAACCCTACTTGTCCTGACGCTAACCCTAGTTGTCCTGACGCTAACCCTACTTGTCCTGACGCTAACCCTACTTGTCCTGACGCTAACCCTACTTGTCCTGACGCTAACCCTACTTGTCCTGACGCTAACCCTACTTGTTCTGACGCTAACCCTACTTGTCCTGACGCTAACCCTAGTTGTCCTGACGCTAACCTACTTGTCCTAACGCTAACCCTAGTTGTCCTGACGCTAACAATAGTTGTCCTGATGCTAACCCTACTTGTCCTGACGCTAACCCTAGTTGTCCTGACGCTAACCAAACTTGTCCTGACGCTAATCCTAGTTGTCCTGACGCTAACCCTAGTTGTCCTGACGCTAACCCTACTTGTCCTGACGCTAACCCGACTTGTCCTGACGCTAACCCTACTTGTCCTGACGCTAACCCTACTTGTCCTGACGCTAACCCTAGTTGTCCTGACGCTAACCCTAGTTGTCCTGACGCTAACCCTAGTTGTCCTGACGCTAACCCTAGTTGTCCTGACGCTGTCCCTAGTTGTCCTGACGCTAACCCTAGTTGTCCTGACGCTAACCCGATTTGTCCTGACGCTAACCCTAGTTGTCCTGACGCTAACCCGAGTTGTCCTGACGCTAACCCGAGTTGTCCTGACGCTAACCCGAGTTGTCCTGACGCTAACCCGAGTTGTCCTGACGCTAACCCGAGTTGTCCTGATGCTAACCCGAGTTGTCCTGACGATAACCCTACTTGTCCTGACGCTAACCCTACTTGTAATGACGCTAACCCTAGTTGTCCTGACGCTAACCCTAGTTGTCCTGACGCTAACCCTACTTGGCCTGACGCTAACCCTACTTGTCCTGACGCTAACCCTAGTTTTCCTGACGCTAACCCTAGTTGTCCTGACCCTAACCCTAGTTGTCCTGATGCTAACCCTAGTTGTCCTGACGCTAACCCTACTTGTCCTGACGCTAACCCTAGTTGTCCTGACGCTAACCCTAGTTGTCCTGACGCTAACCCTACTTGTCCTGATGCTAACCCTACTTGTCCTGACGCTAACCCTAGTTGTCCTGACGCTAACCAAACTTGTCCTGACGCTAACCCTAGTTGTCCTGACGCTAACCCTAGTTGTCCTGACGCTAACCCTACTTGTCCTGATGCTAACCCTACTTGTCCTGACGCTAACTCTAGTTGTCCTGACGCTAACCCTAGTTGTCCTGACGCTAACCCTAGTTGTCCTGACGCTAACCCTACTTGTCCTGACGCTAACCCTAGTTGTCCTGACGCTAACCCTAGTTGTCCTGACGCTTACCCGAGTTGTCCTGACGCTAACCCTAGTTGTCCTGACGCTAACCCTAGTTGTCCTGACGCTAACCCGAGTTGTACTGACGCTAACCCGAGTTGTCCTGACGCTAACCCTAGTTGTCCTGACGCTAACCCGAGTTGTCCTGACGCTAACCCGAGTTGTCCTGACGCTAACCCGAGTTGTCCTGATGCTAACTTGAGTTGTCCTGACGCTAACCCGAGTTGTCCTGATGCTAACCTGAGTTGTCCTGACGCTAACCCGAGTTGTCCTGACGCTAATCCTAGTTGTGCTGACGCTAACCCGAGTTGTCCTGACGCTAACCCTACTTGTCCTGACGCTAACCCTAGTTGTCCTGACGCTAACCGTAGTTGTCCTGACGCTAACCCTACTTGTCCTGACGCTAACCCTAGTTGTCCTGACGCTAACCCTAGTTGTCCTGACGCTAACCCTACTTGTCCTGACGCTAACCCTACTTGTCCTGACGCTAACCCTAGTTGTCCTGACGCTAACCCTACTTGTCCTGACGCTAACCCTAGTTGTCCTGACGCTAACCCTACTTGTCCTGACGCTAACCCTACTTGTCCTGACGCTAACCCTACTTGTCCTGACGCTAACCCTACTTGTCCTGACGCTAACCCTACTTGTTCTGACGCTAACCCTACTTGTCCTGACGCTAACCCTAGTTGTCCTGACGCTAACCTACTTGTCCTAACGCTAACCCTAGTTGTCCTGACGCTAACAATAGTTGTCCTGATGCTAACCCTACTTGTCCTGACGCTAACCCTAGTTGTCCTGACGCTAACCCTACTTGTCCTGACGCTAACCCTAGTTGTCCTGACGCTAAACCTACTTGTCCTGACGCTAACCCTAGTTGTCCTGACGCTAACCCTAGTTGTCCTGACGATAACCCTAGTTGTCCTGACGCTAACCCGAGTTGTCCTGACGCTAACCCGAGTTGTCCTGACGCTAACCCGAGTTGTCCTGACGCTAACCCGAGTTGTCCTGACGCTAACCCCAGTTGTCCTGACGCTAACCCTAGATGTCCTGACGCTAACCCTAGTTGTCCTGACGCTAACCCTAGTTGTCCTGACGCTAACCCTACTTGGCCTGACGCTAACCCTACTTGTCCTGACGCTAACCCTAGTTGTCCTGACGCTAACCCTAGTTGTCCTGACGCTAACCCTACTTGGCCTGACGCTAACCCTACTTGTCCTGACGCTAACCCTAGTTTTCCTGACGCTAACCCTACTTGGCCTGACGCTAACCCTACTTGTCCTGACGCTAACCCTAGTTTTCCTGACGCTAACCCTAGTTGTCCTGACGCTAACCCTAGTTGTCCTGACGCTAACCCTACTTGTCCTGACGCTAACCCTAGTTGTCCTGACGCTAACCCTACTTGTCCTGATGCTAACCCTACTTGTCCTGACTCTAACCCTAGTTGTCCTGACGCTAACCAAACTTGTCCTGACGCTAACCCTAGTTGTCCTGACGCTAACCCTAGTTGT